>NW_026947489.1:98122621-99402740 GCF_034190915.1 Cavia porcellus
ACATGTTAGAATATTTAGTGTGGGATAATTGATGCATCAGGGCAACAGTTTCTCTGAAAGAAAAGCAAATGATCAAGCTTTGAAAGATATCCATAGGATATAGCAGCTTAGACTTTTTGTTTATTGTCAATTTAAGCACTGATAACTATTTTAGTATAAAAATGCAGCTTCTGTTTAAAACTTCAGTCCGAGAAAGTAGGTTACAATCTCGAAAATCTTGGACTGCTTCAGCTGAAAATCAAGGAAAGAGGTGAAGTAGCAGGAGGTCCAAGTGGGTGGGTACCTAGAGCCAAGGATTCTGCTATTCTTAGAAATACAGTTCTCCGCAGCCAATACTCTATGCTTTGGTCTTTCTTGTGTAAAGAACGATTCTCTCTCATCTCTACCTGTTTTTGGAGATAGTAGCATGTGTAGTTTTGCTTTGTGTTGTTCATTTCAGTGACCCTGCCTGAGCCCTTAGCAGCGGGTCACAGTATACTGGAACTGGAAAACTTGTACTCCATGTAACTTTTGTTGTGATTTGTAAAAATCAGAATTTCTTTTTTTTTTTTTTAAGGATTTTTATTTGGTTTTGATTAGGCAAAATATTTTTTTCTGTGAAGTTTTATTTTTATCCAAGCCTCATACTGGACACTTGTGCAAACATTAATCTGATCTTCACAATAACTCTTAAGGTAGATGTGCTGACCCTAATTTTACAGATAGGGACATGAGAACTCAAGGTTGTATAACTTCTCTAGTTTACAGATCTAGTAAATGGTAGGTCTGGAATTTAAATTCCTGCTCTAAACCATTCCACCACTTAACACTTTTCCATCTGGTAGTACTAGTAACAGATTTCCAGTTCCAGGCACCATGAAAGCAAACCAAGATTTGAAAAAATATAAGTAGGTAATAGATTAGGCATGATAATTGTAAAACACTTTCAGAGGACTATTTTATTCAATTTTGGAAAATTGCAAGTTGGTGCTTATAAGTGAAAAATACTACTGGATAAGTAATTCAGGATTCTTTTCCATAACACTGAAACTTTGGAAAAACGAAGTTCTGTGGCTTGATAGGTGTGCAAATAGATACTTGGTAAAGAATCTTTTAGTATGCAAGACAGCAGGTAGTCATACTTGTCTTTTATAATGATAACTGAAACAACTCTGTGCAATGATTCATGGAAACAATTGGATTCTCATGTTCTCCCGGAGCTGTTTATGATAATATGACACCAGCAAATGCAAGCGAAAAATTTAAAGCAAATTGCTATAAGGAAGGGAGGGAGTGGTGGAAGCAGGAAGACAATATGAGACAACAGCATTTTGGTTGTCTGTGAAACCAGATTGGAGTATATTTAAAAATGTGGACTTGGGGTGGTGGTGAAAACTTTTTCAGTTTTCATAGATGGTTACATTTATAAAACATCATATCCTGCATGTGAGGCTTTCGTGTTTCTTCCCTCAAAAGCTAGGGTATATATAATCTTATATAGTAGCCAGATTTTAGGAGTGCATTGGAATTACTCCGCATTCCCTGAAATAAACTCCATGTGAGTATTGGGTTAAATTCACATTGTTTAAACTCCTCTCCTCACTTTCCCTCAGTGCCGTTCTTAACACTTACGTGGTGAAGCAGCTCTAGTTGTGTGTGCTGGGTCTATTATAGCTTCTCTGGTCAGAGCTAAAAGGTGGAAATCAGATCTCATAGCTGTCTGGGCCTTGAAATGAATGGGCACTGGCTTTCTTGTTTTACTTCATCATTTTCTGTATAAGCATAGAATTAAATATTGATCATCTAGGTTAACCTAAAAGAGCACACTAGAGAAAGCAGGGAGAGTTAACACCCAATAAACATTTGCTAGAAAATTTACTGCATAAACATCCAAAGCTTGTGTGCCAAGAGCTTTAACTACTTCCTCAAATGATTTTATTGTCAAATTGCCTGTGCTGGGAGTCAAATGTGCTGGTTAGAGGACTGCATGCCCTCTCTGTGTTCTTGTCGCCTCCTCCTTATCTTCCTCCTCATTTCTCTCTATTGCTTCCTCATTTTTCTCTCTATTGCTTTCTCTTTCTTTTTCTACTTAGTAATCAACTTTAGATGTAGAAGAAAAGAAAAATTAAAGGTAAATCATAATCTAGAATGTAAAGTTGTAATATTGTGACTAAAAGTCTTAAAGAAGGGTATAAATCCATATGGAAATTTTCAAACAATAGTTGAAAGTGACTAATACTTTATTTAATTTAGATTTCAGAAACCTTTAATCCTAATAACATGTGCATTGAAATTAGCCACTGAAGTACAAATTCTGCCTTTTATGTTTCTTAGGTATAACCTTGACAAATTAAAAAAAAAAGTTAACACCTTCATGCTTTAGTTTTCTTATCAATAAATGAGGGATAATGACTATCTAATTCCTAGTTACTTTGAGAACTAAATGAGATTGTTATATGTAGCAGCAACTAGTACAGAAATTGATAACTATTGAAAACTATGAATATTGTCAGCCATCATTCTAATGTCAATCCATCCATCCAATCATCTGCCCCTCTTTTTAATGTTTCTGAAAGCACAGGTTGATTTTTATTTTGGCTTTTAAAATGTAGTATGTTTGAAATATGAAATGAATTTAATGAGTCAGGGCATGTGGGCAGAGGAGATACTCCCAGTAAAGCATGCAGAGATCTAGAAGCTTTATTTTAAATCTTTTTCATGAACATTACTTTTCTGGTTATGTGTAGTATCCTAAATTTATTTCTACTTATTCATTTAATAATATTAAAATAACAGGGCAATATTTACTATTTTATTTGCACAAAATATTGCAGTAGGTGCTATGGATATACAAGGAGGCTTAGAGTTTTGTTTTTATCCTTGAGAAGTTTATAATTTGGTTGGGATTACTTATGAAATATAATATCACACACATCACATATTACAATGTAATGTGTGATCACACATTACAAAGGATTATATAAAGATGTACATTGAATGTTGAATGAGTGAAGTAAAAGTAGTTTCTCAGAGGATTTCTTAAGGGCATTAGAAAAAGGATGAATCTGAGCTACTTGGAATAGTCCCTTAATGATTTCCAAGGTAGAAAGGGGGGCGAGGGTAATAGTAATACATGGACACAGAGCAAAGAACTAGAGACAACAATAAGTGCAGTTTCAGTGTGTCAGTGTAGTTAGATCAGAAAGTTGAAGTGTAGATTACTAGAAGATAAGTTTAGCAAGGTTGGTTGGATCTGAATGGAAGGCCTTGAATGTGGGTTCTTTTATTATTTAAAGAGAAAAAAAAATAAAAATACAACAGTTTCAAAACAGGTTAGTAGAAAAGTCACAATAATTAGTACATTATATCTTGTTGTCGTCATAGTATTTATTCAGAGTACAGATATAGGCATGATACTTTTCCAATAATATTAGCACAAACCTTTCTTTCCAACTAAGAGAAAGTAGCTGTATCTGAACTATCTTGTGTATAAATACATATTTTTCTTTTTCCCTTCCTTCCATTCTTCTTTTTCTTTTCACAGTTTGTCTTTTCTTTTGAATAGTTTTTTCCCAAGTCACAATTATGTGTTGTACATTTTGGACCTTATTTACTCATTTGGTTTCTCAGACTAGTGAGACAATATGATGTTTACACTTATGGGTCTGATTTAGTTCACTTATGAGTATGATCTAAAGTTGCATCCATTTACCTATAAAGTCTCAAGTTCATCTTTCTTTATAGCTAAATAATACTCCATTATATAAGAAAAACCACATCTTTTTTATTCATGCCTCAGTTGATGGGCATTTGGATTTTCCCCAAGATTTAGCTTTTACAAATTGTGCTTCTAGAAACATGGGTGCACATATGGTATAATGTTTTAAAATCTTCTGGGAAAATATCCCGAAGGGGAATAGCTGTTGTAGAATGACACCTTTAATCCTAGTTTTTAAAGGTATTTCCACTGATTTCCACAGTGGCTGCACCAGTCTGTGCTCCCACCAACAGTGAACGTTCCTTTTCCCCAACAGCACTGCCAGCATTTGTTATTGGATGATTTTTTGAAGATAGCCATTCTTCCTGGGGAGAGATAGAATCTCAGTGTTTTAATTTGCATCTCTCAAATGTACAATGATGCTGAACACTTTTTCATGTATTTATTTGCTATTTATATTTCTTCATCTGCGAAGTGTGTATTCATTTCAGATGCCCATTTTTGGATTGGGTTTTTTAATTTGGGGAGGTCTGAGTTTTTTCAATTCTTTATATGTTCAAGATATAAGTCCTTTGTCTGAGGGACAACTGGCTGTAATTTTTTCCCAATTTGTCTTTTTACTTTGTTGGTGATTTTTTTGTTATGCAAAAGCTTTTCAATAAGGTGAGATCCCATTTGCTGATTCTTTACAATATTTCCCCTGCAGTCTGTGTTTTCTTCATGAAGTCTCTGTCTATTTTCTCTTCCAGTAGTTTTAGTGTTTTTATTTTAATATTTAGATCTTTGACCCGTTTTGCCTTTAGTTTAATGCATGGTAATAGACAGGGGTCTAGTTTTAGTCTTTGGTATGTGGAAAGCCAGTTTTTTCTAGCACTGTTTATTAAAGAGACTATCTAGTAAACATGTTGGCTCCTTTGTCAAAAATAAGGTAGCTGAGTGTGTTTGGGGTTGTGTCTGCATGTTCTATTCTGTTCCAATAATCCTCAGGTCCATTTTTGTTTTTGGCCAATACTTTGCCTATATTATCACAGTAGCTTTGTTTTAGGTCTGGAATTATGATGTCCCCTGAGTTGCTTCTATTGCCCAGAATTGCTTTTGGTATTCTGGGTCTCTTCTGGTTCAAAATGAATGTTAGAGGTGTTTTCTCTAGATCTCTGAAGTATGTTAATGGTGTTTTGATTGAGACTGCATTACATCTATATAGCGGTTTTGAGAGTACAACATTTTTGCAATGTTCCTTTTTCCTACCCAAGAGCAAAGGATATTTTTCCATTTTCTGATATCCTCTTTGATCTTCTTTTTTAGGGTACTGTAATTTTCACTGTACAGATTTTTTACATCCTTTGTTAGATTGATTCCTAAGTAGTTCATTTTTTTTTTGGGATGTTATTTGTGAAGGGTGTGCTTTACATGCTTTCTCTCTCTGAGGTTGTTGCTTATGTACAGGAATGCTATTTATTTTTGAGTGTTGACTTTGGATTCCACTAAATTGCTAAATCTGGATATTATATCAGCAAGTTTTTTGGTGGAGTTTTTGGGGTCTTCTATGTAGAATATCATGTCATCAGCAAATAATTTAACTTCTTTCCTATGTTTATTCATTTTATTTTTTCTTTTGTCTAATTGCTGTGGCTACTGTTTCCAAAATTATATTGAATAGGAGTGATGATAATGGACATCCTTGTCTTGTTCCTGATTTTAGAGTGAAAGCAATTCAGTTTTTGACTGTTTCATGTTAGCTGTTGGTTTGTCATAGACTTATTATTAGATTGAGGTAAAGACTATTCAAATTTTCTGTAGGGATTTTATCATGAATGGGTGTTGGACTTTGTTAAATGTCTTTTGTGCATCTATTGAGATGATCAGGTGATCTTGTCTTTTGTTATGTTAATAGGGCATATTATATTTATTGATCTGCATATGTGGAATCATCCCTATATCCCTGGAATGAATCCTACTTGGTCATGATGTATAATCTTCTTGATGATTTGCTGCATTCTGTTTGCCAGTACCTTATTAAGGACTTTTGTATATATGTTCATTAGGAAGATTGGCCTATAGTTTTCTTTATTGGGTGGATTTTTCTTCTGATTTTGGAAATCAGGGTAATACTTACTTCTAGGAATGACTTGGGAGTACTGTTTCTCTTTTAGTTTCTTTAAAGAATTTTAGGGGCTGGGGATTTAGCTCAGCGGCATAAGCACCTGCCTTGCAAGCAAGTGGTCGTGAGTTTGATCCCCGGTACCGGTAAAAAGAAAAAAAAAAAAAAAAAAAAAGAGTTTTAGCATTTAATGGCATTAGTTCTTTAAATTTCTTGCAGAATTCAACAGTGACTCAATCAGGGCATGGGCCTTTCTTCATTGGTAAATTTTTAATTAAACTTTCAATTTTGTGGGCTGATACAGGGTTATTTAAAATTTTTATATCTTCTTGATTTAGTTTTGGCAATTTGATTAGGTTTTGGAATATTTCATTTCTTTTGTGTTTTTCATCTTATTAGATTGTAGATTCTCATAGTAGATAATGACGATCTTCTGGATTTCTATGGAATCCATTGTGATTGCTCCTTCTCATTCCTAATTGCTTGAATGTGTGTTTTCTTCTTTTTTTGATGAGGTTGGCTAATGGTTTATTAATTTTATTTATTCTTTCAGAGAACCAGCCTTTCAATGCATTATTTCTTCATATTGTTTTCTTAGTCTTTGTTGCATTAATTTCTGCTCTTATCTTTGTAATTTCCTCCTTTGTATGAACTTTGGGTTTGATTTGTTCTTCTTTTTCTAAGAGTTCTAAGTTCAGCTTTAAGTTGTTTATCGAGCTCATTCTGTTTTCTGATGTGTGAATTTATCGCTATAAATTTCCTTCATAGGACTGCTTCCATTGCATCCCATTGCATCCCGTTCTGATATGTTGTATCAGCATTATTGTTTAATTGTATGTACTATTTAATTTTGTCATTCATTTCTTCTGTGACCCATTAGTTTTTCAGAAGGGTGTTGTTTAATTTCCACGTGTTACTGTGATTTTTGTGATTTCCTTTGTTGTTGATTCCAGTTACATTGTGCTATTGTCAGACAGTATTCATGGGATGATTTCAATTGCTCTGCATTTACTTAAACATATTTTGTCAGCTAATACATGGTTGGTTTTGAAGAACATCCCACGTCCATCTCAGAAGAATTGTGTATTCTGATGTTTTAGGATGAAATACTCTGTAGACATCTTTCAAGTCCATTTGTTCATGGGCTTGTTTTAATTCTAATTTTTTTGTTGATATTTTTGTTTAGTTGATCTGCCGATGAGATGGGGTATTAATGTTCCCCACTACAACTGTTAGTGCATATTTGGTTTTAATCTCTGTTAATATTTGTTTTATGTAGTTGGATTAACCTGCACTTGATATATAAATATTTATGATTATTATCTCTTCTTCTTGGAGTTTTCACTTAATAAGTATTTATGACCTTCATTATATCTTTTGATCAGTTTTGGCTTGAAGTCTGCCTTGGCTGCAAAAAGAATAGCTATCCTTGCTTTTTTCTGGGTTCCTTTGGCATGGAGAATTATTTTCCATCCTTTGACTTTTAGTCTATGGATTTCTTTTGGGGTTAAATGTGTTTCTTGAATGCAGCATATTTTTGGATTTTACTTCTTGATCCATTCTGCTATTTGTTTCTTTTGATTGGTGAGTTGAGACCATTTACATTGACGGTTAAGACTGATCTTTGTCATATTATTTTTCTGTTGTTCCTTGTTTTTCTCCTCTGTTTAATTGTTTACCTTGCCGGACGGCTTCTTTCTATTAGTGTTCATGTGTTTGTGGCCTTTGTTTTCTCTTTCTAATATGTCCTTCAAAACATTCTGTAGAGCTGGTTTGGTGGTCGTAAATTTCTTCAGTGGTTCTTTGTCATGGAAGTATCTTATTTCTCTATCAATTTTGAAAGATAGTTTTTCAGGGTACATTAATCTGGGTTGAACACTGTTTTCCTTTAGGACTCAAAATACTTTATTCCAAAGCTCTCATTGATTTGAGGGCTTGTATTAAGAAGTCTTCTGTGATTCTGATGGGCTTCCTTTATAAGTCATATGTTTCTTTTCTCCAGTTACTTTTAATATTTTGTTTTTGTGCTGAATTTCTGGAATCTTGATTGTTATATGCCTTGGTGTGCATTTATTTTGGTCATGGCTATTTGGAGTTTTAGATGCTTCATTTTTGTATATCAAATTCTTTATTCATGTTGGGAAGTTTTTTGCTATTATATCTATGAAAAAAATTTTAATGACTTTTTCACTGTATCCAACTTTTTCAGTCAATTCCAGTAGATCTGATGTTGTTCTTTTTTGCTTCATACTGTAGCTGTTGGATTGATCTTTTTGTGGTCTCTTGCTATTTTTTAAGATATCTTTTCCTGGTTTTCTCTAGTTGCATTTCTGCCTTCTAGATCTGGTATTTTGTCCTTGACTTTATTCAGCCTACTGCATATGCTTTCAATGGAGTTTTTAATCTGAATTTCTGTATTGATCTGTTTTGCTGATTCATTTCTTGTCTATGTTTGGCATTCATGGTTTTCATCATTTCCCTGAGCTTCCCTATTTGTTTATCTGGGTCTGCTTTAGTATCTTTCACTTCGATGTTCATTTCTTTTTGTACCTTAAAGAGTATTTTTTCAATGGCCTCTTCTATTTGTTTTTTCACTTTTGCTGCTATCATTTCAGAGGGTTCTATTTATTGTCTCCTGGTTTCCTCTCTTTGTGTTCTGAACGTGTCCTGGTGGGTTGGGCATTTGGGATTGCACTTTCTTCTTTGTCTTGTCATTTTCTATTTTATTTTCATTTCTATGTTGATGCTTGTAGAGTTCTTGCTAGAAAGCCTCATCACTGGTGTCTAGGCTTTCCTAGGAGTGTCTATTCCTCTGAATGTCTTCTAGATGTAGGAGGTTCTTGGTCCTTATGTCTATCCCAAGAACCTACCTTTCCAATATATTAAGACTGAGGCATTGCTATCTATTTGACTTAGGGCCCATTACTTTGGTACTAGACTTAACAATTGCAGTGTTGTCATACAGTGGAGGTTAGGGACTGGTTATAGTATATATGACATCCTGGTTAAAGTAGTTCAGTTGACATTGACAACAGACTCAAGTATAGCCTGGCTACTAACAAACTGTGGTAACTATTAGCCTGATATCTGTAATTGTAGGAGGAAGGGATATAATATAATTCACCTTATACCAGGAACTTGTATGCAATGATTTTCCACTTAGTAGAGTTGTTTTACACTGTTGTGATGAGGGGGTGAGGTTCAGAAGGATAAAGGGTATGATGAAGAAATGAACGGGGTTAAGTATAGCAGGAGCAAGGTTGGAGGGCACAGGATGATCATTCAGGTTTTGGATAATTTTAGGACACAAGAGGGAAGGACTGTAGAAGAAGGCCTAGGAGTTTTGAAGTGAATCAGAAAGGGAAGAGACAATGTTTGATTACATGGAAGTATCATAACGTCAAGTGAGATAGCTGGCCAAAGATAGGAAGACAATGAACAGAATAAAACAAAAAGAAAGATTAGAGATCTAAATCATGAATGAGAGAGAAAAGAAAAGAAGAAAAAGGGATAGAAAGAAAAGAAGAAAATAAAAAACAACAAAACAGTAAACAAAAATATCCTCACACACTGAAAATATAACAACATACAGAAAGAAAAACAAAATAGAACAAAACAGAACAGTGAGAAAATGAGAAAAGGGAAACAAACAAAAAGGAAACAAATGTTAAAAACAAGCAAAACAAAATGAAACAAAACAAAACAGTAATTCCGCCCAAATATCAAAAGGGAGACCGATTAGACAGAGGAATGAAAGCAGTGAAATTGCTCTCGTACCTGCAGTTGTGTAGTAGGTCCCAGTCAGATTCCAGAAATGCATACTCTGGCCAAGATGTGGGTGGGTTTCTGCTGCACTGGGTCTGATGTTTGTCTGGATTTGGGGGATGGGATTAGTTTTTGGTGGCTACAGTTCTCCGTAGTTGTTTAGAAAAGAAAAAGAAAAGAAAAATGAGAGAGAGATAGAGAAAGAGGGAGGGGGGAGAGAGAGACAGAGAGAGAGAGAGAGAGAGAGAGAGAGAGAGAGAGGAGAGATACAAGGGGGTGGCCTTACCTGCCCACTTCTATTCCTCCTGTCTGGATCTCCTGATTTATCACCTGTTGGCTTGTACTGTTACTGTTGCATGAGACATTTCCACGCCTCGAGTTCTGCCTGTCCATCGTGTGCTCCTTAGCCCGAGTTCTACTGTATCACTGGTGTTACCGCAAGTGGGTCTGCCAGTGGAGCGAGGAAGGGGCTGATGCTGTCCTGAGTCCGTGGAGGAAGGGAGGAGCCCATCTCAGATTCTTACCACCAGCCACCACTGCCCCACTGTCTCCCATCATTTGATGGCAAATGATAGGAGCCATCCGGGACTTGGACTGTTCTGGCCAGCTGCACAGTCCCGCGGAATGGAGGAAGGGAGGAGCAGGAACTCATTTCTCTCTCCAGCTGCACAGTCCAGGGTCAGTCTTTATTCTGCCTTTAAGGGAGAGCCACTGATACATTTGATCAGGATACTGGCCTGATGAAGAGAATGACAGTAAGACTGATTTAGAGGGGGAGGAGACATTGGAATGAGATAGTCTAGCTAGGTGTTTAGATGTGAGGCATATGAAGCCTTGTACTGAGGTAACTGTGAGTATGGTAAGGAAGATGATCCTGAGAATCATCATCAAGGAAGAGGTGATGGAGCTTAATGACAAGTTGGATATAATATTCATGTTTTGAAACTGTCTGATTCTGAAATGGTATCCTTCTGGGTATGAGTGAAGAAAGGTGTGGAGGAAAATGATGAATCTCAGTTTAAGTTCGTTTGATACCACACTACAGAGCACATCTTGATGTAATTACATTGCATTCATTTGAGGACTGTTGTGTATCAGGAAGATGAAAGAGAGATTTGGGGATATAGATAAAATCATCATATGATTTAGATGGTAAGCATTGGGGTGTTTGATAAAAAGACTACAGAGAAATAACAATATTTAGGCATGTGGTATTTTCTGTGGTTACTTTAATTAGATAAAGCTACTTGGTTATCTCTACCCTCTGCTTTTCCTTCTAACTTTCTAATATTAGTAGTTGCCTGCAGTGTGTGCACTGTGCTGGACTCCAGGATCAAGTAATGAACAAGACACATGATCTCTGGATCGTGCAGAATAAAACATTATTTTTAAAAATCAAACAAAAATCTTTAAAGAATTCATCTTTTTCCTCACTCATCATAAGCTTATGATAATGTCTGTATAAGGCATTTTTTAAAAAGAGGTTTCTTTTCTACCCTTGGGTGATACATTTTGTTGTTAGTATATTGTAACAAACACTTTGTAAGAGTATAATTTTAGGAATTTTAGGAATGGTTTAGGTTATTCATGATTGAAGTTTTAAAAAGGACTGATTACATCCCCTTTGCTGGAAGGTTTTTTTTTTTTTTATCATGTGAGTTTATAAGTAAGGTCTCTTAGGGAAAAGTGTGAGCACTTGTATCACTTGAAATTTGTAAGATCAAGGAAAAAGATGTTTTCCTAAAAGAGTCTCTTTTCTTACCTCCAAAAATATTCCTCTTGGTGATGTGAAATTTATTTCAAGTCACAGCAAAATTTTTAAGCAGAGGCTGAATTTCCTCTTCTGTTATTCCCTCTCTTTGTTCCATTTCTGGCTTAGCTGACCAGTCTGCCTAGTGTGCTCATCTCTTTGTGTCTTTTACCCTTTTCTACTGAAATGGAGGAATAAAGACAGGAGGGCAATGCAGGAATGAATGTCTAGCTCAGATTTGCATGTGATGAAGGCATCATTCTAAGAAGCAAGATATGAGATTGTTAATGTCTGAATTTGTACTCTAAGATTCAAACTCTGAGAATCCTGTACTATTAGTGGTCCTATTCCTTCTTTTTGCACCTTGATACAGTGCTCCCTCCTCCCCAAACTAGTCAATTTAGGGTTAGATGGCTGCAAATGATTTTATTTAGAACAGAGATGGTGGGCAAAAATGAAATATAAGCACTAGCCATATGATATACCTTTTTAATAAAAAGAAGAAAAGAAAAATTCTATAGATAGTATTTTGAGAATGAGAGTTTTTGCCACATAGGATGTAAATTTGAATGTTTTACATTCAGAGTTAGATAAATTCTTTTCCTGAGAGCTTCTAAAATATATTTTATTTGGAGCATGAGATTCACGGTATTCATTTTTATTTGGACCTTAGGAATCTTCAGAGTATGTCAATTTTTCATCAGTTTGATACTAACTCAGCTTTGGATTATTGACACCCAAATGAACCAAACTTGGACAAGAATTGTAAATACTGAATCTCAAAATGGTCAAGGATATCTATCTTTTCCTAGTTTATTTTTAAAAACTTGGATAGCAAACCAATTATGTGAAGTGAATTTTCAGCATCAAAAATATAGACCAGATTAGGAGACAAAGATAACTTTTTAAAAAATGGAACCCAGGTCCTTCTAACTGATTCGCAGATCTTTCTATTTATTTATTTATTTTTATTGTGAGACCCTGTTTTGCTAAGTCAGTAAGCTGTACAAACTTTCGATCTGTCTGCCTTCCCCAATCTTTCTTTTTTTCTTTCTTTCTTTCTTTCTTTCTTTCTTTCTTTCTTTCTTTCTTTCTTTCTTTCTAAGCTTTTGAAATTGGATTCCACCTGTCTCTTTCAATTTTCGGTAACGTTTCTAAGCTCTAAAGAACTCTCTGGAGGGGGAGTTCTTATGATAATCATGCTGCTGATGGTATATATTCAGTGTTTTTCAGGCCTTTGTACTATGTCTAGATGTTGTAGTGCTCTTAGTGATATTTGTATTCATTTTTCATGAATTAGTCTTTCTTGATTCTCCTTTTTATTTGATGTAGGATGCATAAATCTTATTGTTAAAAATAACATAAAGATTGCATCATAGCAGTCAGTATTAAAATGCACTCCTTTTTGGGGGAAGCCGGAGAGTTGTGTTTACTCTGTAGAGAGATTTAGATTTGATTTTTTGTTTTCTTCATGGTAATTATGTTTGCACTTTGCTGATCACTAGTTGTGCATTATTACAATGGAAGGTGACAATTTGATTGTCTTCAATTGGAGAAACAAGTAATTTTATATTCACTAAGCTGTCAGGTAACACTAACTCACAGTACTCAGAGCTCCTGGCAATGCTGCTTGGCACCTATATTTAACTGCTTTGATGCTTGTGTAACCTCTGCTGAATCAGAAATACTTTGCCTGCTGGAAATGGTTTTCAGGGCTGTACAATGAGGTTTTCATTAAGTAGACAAACTGGAAATGAACTGCAAAGCCTCTGTTGTTTCCTTCCTGCTCTTTCTCACCCTTTCTCTCTCTTTTCCACTCTCCCTCCCTCCTCTTCTTGTCTTTGACAGGTACCTGAAATGTATTCCTTATTTCACTACACAAAAGAGGGGAAGTAGTAGGTAGCTGTATTTAGCTGTTGGAGAACTTTAGACATCAGCTTTTTAATATCATTTTGTTCAGTGTTAACATCTGTGAACTTCCATATTTTGAAATAATCTTTATAGTATAAGTTTTGATTTTCTGTTTTTTCTGGTAATATTAAACAAAAAGTAAGACAGAGGTAAGAATGGAGAAATATGCAATGATAGCTTCCTCTCTGAGAAATTATTCTGATTTGTGATTATTATTAATAATTGGATAAGATATAATTGGCTTCCGTATTAGTTTCAGATTCACAAAGGCATCATTGTTATTCACTTTAAAATTGTGGTTCTCATGTCATGTGATGAGGAGATTCAAAGTGAACATATAAAGATAAATTCAAGGGTAAATTCATTATGTTATTATCTTTCTTTCACTGAAGCCACACAGAAGTCTTTCAGTTGCGCTGTAAAGTCATTGAGCTTGGGTAAAGTCCTCTATGTTAATATGTTTTGATAATAGTTATTGTTTGGTTTTGCTCTTATTGTTAAATTGCTGCTTTTATTTATATACTCTAGTTCTGACTTTCTAAAGCAAATATTCTGACAAGCTACTGGTAAATAAACTGTGAGGAAACTTAGTATTATTTTTATCAAGCAAAAAGAATACAGGTTACATGAAGTCAAGTTGTTCTGATTCCATGGAGAAATTGTATATTCAAGGACAAATGTGGTAACTACAAGTTTCCATAGGCAGTCAGTCAGCACGTCAGTCTTTGGCTCAGTTGCCTGTCTCTTCTAGCAGATACTAACCATTTAGACAGAGGTGGTTACGTGATGTAACATTATCAGGAGAAACAATTCATGAGTCAAAGCATTCCGAGACATATGAGCTCTAGTCCAAAGAACAGTCTTAAGCTATATAAAGTGACAGCAATATTGTCAGCTAAATATAAACTCCAGAAACACAAACTTTGATGACTTGAGAAGAATCTGTTCCAGGTAGTTCTTGTTTTGTAGGAACCTTAGAAGGCCTTTGGAGACAATTTTGGTGCTTTGGTGTGAAAAATTAGATGCCTTAGATAAATCAAGAACCATGAAATTAAGCCCTTTCTTACATATACTTTAATGACTTTAAGTATTAAATTCGCCTTATCTCTACTGATTTGGCAGGTAACTCAAATCACTGAAAATATTTTTTTAACATGTATTGTCTTTCTGTGATACCATAGTATTCTGAAAGAGCTGTTACAAACTCTAGGAGACAGGTTTATGACACCAGCGAGCTCTGAAAACTGTTGTATTTCCCCTCTCCCCAAATTTTCTCAATTGATTATTAAGCAGAAGGAAGAGAAAGAAAAATCTGGCAAAAGTCCAGGGCTATTTAGAGGTGGAGTAAAGAAGAGGATGTGGGAGTGCTGCATAAAACCATACGAAAGTCAGTATTAACCCTTGGGCTTCACCAGAAAGAAGCAAGGAACGGCAAAAAGAATGTCTTCCTTTAAAATCTAGACCTAGGGCTCTCCTTACAGTCCTCTCCAGGATTCCTAAACGTGGGAATTAGAGCTACAGGAAAACAGTTTTAAATCTTCTGTTGCCCTAGGCTGGGTGGACTGGCATCCTTTATAATTGTTTTTGGGTATTGTGCATTTTGGCAGCTGAGTGTATCTGTTACTCATGCTCTTTTTAAAATGAGAGGCACTGTGTTATATATTTGGAAAATTAGTTGTTTATTTCTCAGAATCAGATCAAGTGCAGCACTAAATTAAGAGTGAATTATCTGACTGAAATAAGTCTAACTTGGTAGCCTGGGGCTGTGCTGCAAAAATAAATGTGAATATTGGCCTGAACTCTTCATTTTTTTCTATAAGTAAACCGAGTGTTAAAATGTCACTTCATGTTATAAAAAGGTTTTCTTTTTTATAAAAGTGGTTATCATTATATATAAGTTACACAAATAATGAAAATATTTTTTAAAAATAACGTTTAAACTATTGTTTCGATAAACTCAGTGGCTTTTTTGCCTGCTCATAAAAATAGCTTTGATAGATGAATTCTTTCCAATTAATAATAAAAGTATAATTTTGAGTCACAATGCCTTGTGAGAAAGATTAAGTTTAAAGTTGTTTAAAAATAATCCTAACATTTACGCATATGAAAGTAGCTCTTTAAAAAAAGAAAATAACTCTCTTAAAAATAATGACATTAAATCAGAAAGGTTCTAGACTATAATTTTCAGAAGTAGAGGACTTGATGTATAGATTTCTGGCATCCTTATTATTTTATAGTTTTAGACTAACTAATTTTTATTTCTTGTTTAAGGACAGAAAGTAAATTTACTAGCTGAGTTAGTTTTAAATGGGCTTAACATTTAGATTTTGTATTGGAGCTTTGGAGTATAATAATTATCACCTTTTAGAGGCATTGCTGACTTTAGAGAACATTATCAATTAATGAAGTCTTTTCCAACAATCTCTTTCCCAGAAGTCTTAAGCCTGAAATGAAGTTCTTCCCAAAGGCCTGACATCTTGGGAATTCTCTTGATCTCTTGAGTAAAGATATTTCAAACTCAGGGAACATATGATGGAATTTAGTTTTATGTGTTTCAGAGATATTTAATTTTCTTTGGAGGTTTTACTTGATAATAGCTATGCCCCAGAAAACCATCTTGTTTAACCAATGTGATAAGTTGACAATGTAGTTTTTCTCTCTGATTATAATGTACTCTGTGTAGTCAATACACTGGTATCATGTGAGTGTAATTTCCTCTTTTATTTTATCTCCAATGCACTGTATTATAAATAAACAGTTAAAAAAAACACCAAACAAATCTGTTGCATCTCCTTTTAAGATTGTACCACTGTAGACACTTGTTCTAGTAAAGTAGAATTGGGCGCATTTGATTGCATTTAAATTTTTCATGCTTCAGCAGTTTGGCTGGGAGCACAGTAAAGAAAAATCCCATGAGCGAGGATAGTTTAGAATAATAGAACTTGATTTTGTGTATTATAGCGGCAACATTTGCGCTGCTTTAGTTAGGGTTGTGTCAGCACTTCCATTATAAACCCCTGTTTTCAGGGGGTATAACTAGGAAGATATTTTTTTTAATACAAATTTAAAAAAACAATTCATTTCACTGATTTTTAAGTTATAATAATGCACAAATAAAACAAAGCAAAGTCACATAAAAATTGACCATTTTCACAAGGATTTTTGTTTTCTTTTGCTTATTAGTTGTATATGGCAGTAACTAGGGTAAGGTAGTGTTGTAATATGTACATTGGTGGAGGGTAAATTTTTTCATAAAGGAAAATTATTGATATGAGGATTAAAAATTAAGTGTAAGGATTTCAGGTGGCATTTAAAAGCATTAATTAACAGGGTGTGTTTGATTTTTGAATTTTTAAAAGAGAATAACTATTGTGTAGTGGTTATCTAACAGTGCCCCCAAAAGTCAAGTTTCTTTGCGGTTTCTTGAATTTAGTTTAGTTGGTGTAGGAAAGTGTTTTAAAAGGGAAAACTAAATTAAAGAAGCTAAATAAAAGAGGATGTAGACACTAAGTTGAATGACTATATAATAGTTGTATGAAACTAAGTAAATCAAATAATCACTAAATTTAAAGTTTATTTAATAAAGTTTGTTTTATAAATAATTTGAACATATTTTGCTTTAAAAAGTCCAAACCAAAATCATCTGTGAGGGCAAAACATAGCAATAAAGTCAACAATAAAAACAAACCCGAAAAAAGCCCAGTAATTTTATTAAAAGGAAATATTCAAGGAAATACGTTACTAAAAGAACAAATATCATCTTTTTCTCTACTAATCACATGTTAACTACCATGAACATACAAAATTAAGTATGATACGATATGGGAAGGTATTGTTAGAGTAAATCAATTTCTTGGATAAAGGGAGGATGGTGAAGCTGAGAATGCCTTCCTTGGGAATCAGCCACCACCCTCCTTCCACCTATTAAAACATTTAATAGAATAAATGTTTTAATAGAATAAATGTTTTAATAAACATTTAATAGAATAGATGTTTTCCCTCTGACAACGTGGTGAACTTAGAATGAACAGTCAGATTTAATACCGCTGTTTTTGGCAGCCTTTTATTTGCAACCTTGATATACATTTGTATTTGTAGGTGCAAAATAAAAGACAAATTGTGTGATGCTATAAATAGATAGCTTTCCTGAATGGTCACTGGAGGAATCTCCAGAAGACTGCTGAGGAAGTAGAGGTGAAGCCTCTCCTCACTAATTGTATTCAGCGTGTAATTTCTAAACTTCCCTCTGAATTTTGATTTTCAATTAACACTCCCCATTTGAAGATAATTTTCTATTTAATGTAATTGCAGGAAATAATTTATTGGGTGATTAAGACTGAGGACCCAGTCTTCCTTAAGAAAACACTCTGACAAACCAGCCTTTAAACTCAACTCAAGTTTGGACAGATTTAGTCTATTTTACAGCTGTACAGATTTGTTTAATTAGGATTGGGAACTATTGGTCATTGATGCAGTTTATGGTTGGCATTATTCTTAAGAGATTGTTTTAATTTTGGGTTTTGTGTCATGATTAATTTATATACTAAAGCAACAATCACAGATATCGCTATTGGAAGGAGATAATTCATTTCATAGTAAACGAGGGTTTGTTGAGGGAGCAAATGTCACTCTGAATTTTGTATTGTTTCTAAATTGTATTTAACTGTTTTTAAAAGTGAGATAAATACATTTTTAAGAATGTGAATCATTAGATTATTGGTATCTATCATTATCTGAACCCTGAGTACATTCTTTTTGTTTGTGGCGAGCCCTTGAATTTACATGGCTTCAATATAATGGAGCCAATAAAGTATGCTCAATAGTAATTTTTGTGTACCAAAAACATGCTTTGGCTATGATTTTCCAGAAATGTGTGCATATTTGTTCATTTGTTAGTACTGATACAAATTGCTCAAGAATATATTTTTGATTGCTTGATAAAACATTTAATAGAATAATAATATATAGCATTTATAGAAGAATAATATAAAACTTTTAATTTCTTTCTCTTCAAAGAAAATATAGGCATTCTTCTGCACTCTTACACCCATTTTATTTTCAAGTCTAAAAGTCTAAAAGAATATCAGGTCTAAAAGAATAATTTTTATTTTCGTAGAATGATTATTATAAGTAGGTATCAGCGCTTCAATATGTTTCAAAGCACTTCAAAAGCCTGTAATACTTTTATTTAGAACTGTGCATAATTAGATTAGCTGATCTTATATTAATTTTTTTCACTGTACGATACTAAATCTGAGCCCCCTCATTAATTGTGAGAAATTTAGCATTAGCTGTTAAATCCTATGTGAAACATGGGCTGCTACATAAAAACTACTGTTTAAATTGGAATTAACTTAATTATTTTTCTTTGCACTTGATATTTCCTTCACTGCAATATTCATGAAAGCATGTGACAGATTTGTAAATTTAACTGTTAATCTCAGATTTCTAGACCCTTTAATCAGTATTTATTTGTCTGTAGAAACAGTACTAGCAAGTTAATGATTTGCTAATTTGAAAAATGCTCATGTGGTTTCCTATGTTAACTGATTTGTGCATTTTTAAAAATATGGTATGAAATCAATTAATGTTAAAGAGCAATTAAGGTGGAGATTTTATTCCTTTCATTACACAGCAGTTTTAGAGCTAGAGATACAATAACTGAAAACAACACAAAGTTTTAGAAAAATCATTTCTTCTGTTAACAACTGTTAGTTGTTTTATTACTACCCATTTTGCTAAGAAATTCATCTTGATATAGGGATATTCTAAAAGTTTTGAAATTCTGATTGCATGTGAAAGCACAGGATAGAGATCTTGTCATGTAGAGTATAGTCAGTGTTCATATGTGAATAAATGAGTACTTTGTGTTGTGTTTGGAGACTCTACAGTGTTATGCATAGTAGGCATTTTAACAATTTCACAGTGAATGCTTTGAATCATGTATGCACTTTCTAATAAAACAAATTTGTAGTTATTTCAGATACTCAATTCAAATGCTACAAAGTTGCCTTAAGACTAATCTAGTGTTATGAGCCTCTCAATAAATCACATAAAAGTTAGTTACAACAGTCAACACTTCTTGAAGGTTTGTCAAAAACTTTAGAGAGACACTAAGTAGTGTTATGTCATAATGTAAGTTATGAACTGAGAAATAAGGACCAGTTTTTTTAGGATTATCATCATGGATTATTTACTTTGATTGTATTTTCCTACCTAGCCTTCCTTTGTTCCACTGTAAACAAAGGAGATATTTGGATATTTTTGCTTTCAGGCCCTCTTGCAAACTGATTCATTTGCTGGTTAGTTCATTCATTTTTTCCACTGCTGGTTATACCTAATTACATAGAAGAAGGTTATAATCTAGTTGGGAAAATTAGAAGGAAACATATATGCAATGTATTCTGTATATTATGAAACATTTTATAGAAATGTCATTTGTGGATTGGATAAAAGAAAATATACGACAACTGCTAGAAAGAGGTTTGCTGAATTAAAAACAAAGAAGGAAAGTGGGATAGATAAACCAAGAGCAGTTCATCAGTGGTTTAGACAATGACTGTATTTAAAGTTACGTTACTTTCTTTCTTCTCTGAATTAGTCCAATAAAAGGGGTGCCTTATTTCTTTGTTGACAGCCCTTTTCAGTCCATGGTGTTTTCCTTTCTCTGCAGAAGAATGTCTTCCAAGCAAGCCACCTCTCCATTTGCCTGTGCAGCTGATGGAGAGGAAGCCATGACCCAGGATTTGACCTCAAGGGAAAAAGAAGAGGGCAATGATCAACACGTGGCCTCTCATCTGCCCCTGCACCCCATAATGCACAACAAACCTCACTCTGAGGACCTACCAACACTTGTCAATGCCGTTCAACAAGATGCTGACTGGGACAGCGTTCTGTCATCTCAGCAAAGAATGGTGAGCTTTTGGAAACTGGTAACCTCCTACTAAGTGTGTCTACTAGAATATGTAGGTATTTTAGGGGAAGCTCAAGATATATGATGTTAGAGCTATTTGTGTTCATTTCATGAGACAACAACCAGGATAATATAAAAGGCTAAGTTCATGAACTTAATTTGTTCCATGAGTTTGGAAATGATGGCCACATTTGTTTTGTGTGGGGAAGATGGCACGATGGTCACAATCATTTTTGTCACCTAATGTAGAGTTTGAAAACAAAAAATTTTGCGAAGTCTTTTTTTGGGGAAACCAAATTGTTTTCCAAAAAAACATTTATGAACTGATGTACCACTGTGTTATGTATATAAATTACTTGGAAAATGGTTTGTGATATTAGATCAACTTGTCAAATTACAAGATCTACTTTTCAAAAAAAGATGCTTGACTTTTTTTTTTTGATGCTTGACTTTTTAAATGAGGAGATGTTAGATTATCTTATTTAAAATGCTAGATTTAGTAATATCACAAACTAGGTATGATCAAATAAAGTGTGGTTGCACTTTATCTTTTTTGTACATCTGAGTTACACAAATATGTCTGTATGAATGAAGTCATATGATGACTGTGTCTTCAATAAGGAAATGTATTTATTATTATTTATTTTTAATACTCATTTTTGATTCATAATAAATTTGTTCTGTTATGTGCTCTTATATTAATTTTGAAAGGATATGCACAATTCCTAAGTGTCATTCAGTCAAACTTCAGTTTTATCTAAAAGTATAAGGAACACATCAAATTCATATCATATTATTAGCCAGCCTTCCTATGTTAAATTTCATGTCTAGCCATTAAAACAGAAACCACAATTTCTGATAATTTTGTAACATTATCTAGTTTAAAGTAAAATTTCAATTTTTAGCGCCTAAAAGAAGCCAATTTTTTTTTTTTTTTTTTTTTGCTACTGTGGGTCGAACTCATGACCTCGCGCTTGCCAGGCAGGTGCTTATGCCGCTGAGCTAAATCCCCAGCAGAAGCCAATATTTTAATATTGGTTTTTAACACTGTTTTGCATTTGGTTAGCCAAAAGTTAATAAAACTATTTTAAGTGAGCAATGAATAAATTTTTATTCCTTAATATAATTAAGGTAATATTTGAATTGCTTGTATTACTAAGAAGACATATTTAAATTCTTGTTGTATGCTTACTATCTCAGAGACTTAATTCAGTAACTTATGGAGGCAGACACTTCTTTTTCAAATGATTTAGCAGACACAGTCTGTGCTGGACCAGTAGGTGATGAACATGAGACTGGAAAATAAATGCAACATTTCTTGACTAATTTTAGTTTTGAAGTGGATTTACATTGTCCAACTAGATCTGAAAGATTTCTTTTTCTCAAATAATGAGAAAGGAGAGATATATTAAGGCAAGAATAGAATGCATTTTTCTGACTGAATTTAAGTTGTTCATTTTTATCTCCAGGGTACTCTGGTGAGATCGTATCTAGTCCTTGCCATTGCCTACTGACAAGATAATGGGTGTACATTTGATTTATATTGTGCTAGGCATTCACTGATCTTTCTGTGTGTAAATCATTCTACGAGGTGCTGGCTGTATTGGGGTGAACAAAACACAAGATGGGATAGAAATAAAATAATATACATGTAAATAAATATATAATTAAACAGGTAAATGACTATATAATTAAATGCCATGAAGAAAAAGAACAACATTATCTGGGAACATAGTGGGACGACCTAATTTAGAATACATGGTTAGGAATGTTCCTTTGGAGCTAGGGATACGATGCAGAGACTAGCCAGGTAGAATGGAACAAAGACTAAAATGAGGAGGAAAAGAGCATGTATGAAATATCTGAGGTGAGAAAAATATAATGTAATTTAAGGAAATAAACAATACTCTTCATGACTGGAGTTTAACAAGTCAGGATGCAGTATGGACGCTATCAAACAGGATCTTGGAAATAACTTTTTGGAGGTGAGATTTGATCTTAGTACAGTGGAAAAGGCTGTGAAGGGCTTATGAACAGTTATAGAGATAGTTCTGACTGATATGTGAATGACTGGGAAGGAGGCAGCAGTGAATGGAGGACGACACATTGGAATTTGTGTTTCAGAATAGAAGTGAAAGATGATAGCGTCTAGGGTGAGTACAGAGGAAGGAGTGGAAAGAAGGGACAGGTTCAAGACATATTTCCTGTTATGCCAAATGCGGTCGTGGGCAAATGAAAATAACTTCACTAGGAAATAAGAATAGAGGTAGAATTTTTCAGTTTAAGTTTTATTTCTTTAGAGAAAATTTTACTAATTTTTCCTAGTAAAACTTTGTTTGTTTCTTGGAAAGTCCCAGGTTACTTTGGCAAGTGTTTCCCAAACTTTTATGTCTAAATTGTCAGAAAATAGATCCTAGTAATTTATATTGAGTTCATATTAATTAATTTACTTTAAATGAAATTTACAATAGTATAAAGTAGTTTAAATTTATGAATACTAGTATGAAATGAAATCATAGTGCTAGAAATGTTTTCAAACTTCCACTTTCTTTTGATACCAAGTTTGCTTTCCACTGGTGTCTTTGTGTATTCTGAATGTCTGGAAGACAAAATATTTTGTTTGTAACTCCCTCTCTATAGTATTTCCCAGCTCTGTACTTACAAGGTATAATAAAAACATCTAACAAATGAAAAAATAGCAACTGCACTTGGAAATTCCCTTTGGGTTCCTTTTTCACTAGATAGGTTCAATAATGTGTAACAATTGTAACATCAGAACTATAATGACTTATAGCATAAGTATCACATCATCAATTTTTCTTTATTGGAAAGAAAACAACAGAAGAATTTTAGGTTTCTGGGAAGACCTGTAAACCTACATATTGTGATTGTGTGTGTGTGTGTGTGTGTGCGCGTGCGCGTGCGTTGGAAGGGTAGAACTGTAACTAATATAAAACGTAACATTTTACTTCTTGACTTTGAAATGAATATAAAGTCCAAAGAATGTTTATGCAATGATTTGAAACTTGTAGTTCCCTTTAAAAGTTCATACCCTTTACTTACTATAATTAGGCTCCATGTAATAGTTGTAGCATAATACAAATTAAAAGAAAAATTTAAAATTACAACAAAAATTTTATCAGCACTGTTCAGGTTCTGTTGCTATTTATTTCTTGTGATAGCTTTTATTCTGGAACAGTTAGAAATAATCCCTAAAAGTTTCTTATCTTCTGGGTCCAGAAAGGGCTTTACTTTGAAATATCAAGATTACAGAGTACCTCTTCTATAAGAGGGCAGACAAAGTATGAGTTCTGCTCATCCCCACTGCCTGGCTAGAAAAAAATCTTTATATGTTAAAATTATGATTATTTTGAGGTAATATGTCAACAAATTATGACACTGCACAGTTGTAAACAAGAAGAAGAATTTATTATGGCACAAACATAGGATATTAAAAATTTTAGGGACAGAAATTTAAAGACCTATTAAGGCAAAAAGTTTTTAGACTGATGTTAACTACAGTTATTTATATTATAAAAATGTTCAGTTTTAAATAAAATGTGCTCTGATAATTGGCAACATCCATTCCATACATGTCATGGTTGAACACTTAGTAATTACACGTAAGAGTTCACTTTCCTTCTCTATGTACTGTCACTCCTGTTTTCATCATGGCCCCAGAGAACATGGACACTGCTCACAGAATGCACATTTGTTCTCATGACTGACTCATTAGGTGGTAATACTTTCACATAATTTAGTCATGAATGATACTTTATCCCATAATTCTTTGTAACGTTATAAGTATGGTAGAAAATTTTTGTGGTAATGTTATTGACAAATATGATATCATGTATGTGGTTTTTCTGCTGAAGCTTCAAATACACAAAGTACAGGAGAGTCTTATATTGTTAGTGAACTTGTATGAGGACACCCCATCTAGGGGTGTTAATCCATACAAAAGTCTTTTGGTTGGAGGGAGAGACAGAGACTAGGAAGAGATGAAATCAGAGAGGCAGACAGATGAAAGATAGGAGGAGTCCGGAAGCCAATGAACGATCTTAAGTGAGAGATTAATATTGTCTGATTTAGGAAGGGTGGGAAAAGCATAGCAAATATTTAATTGAAGAAATTGTTAGAGTAAAATATACATGGCCGGAATCCTCAGAATCCTCCTTCTTGCTTTGAATACATGTGTTTCCTTATTCTTGCCACACTCTGAAGCAGTTGTGGAAGTTTTAGTTATACTATCTTGATGTTCTGAACTGGTTCAAATAATTTGTCTTTAGAGCCAGAAGTCTCATGGTGCCAAATCTAGTGAATAAATTGGGTGAAGTTTCACACACTGATTGGTGTGTGAAACACTTGGTAATGTTATCAGTCAGTCTTTGATTGGATGGCACTGCGCAGCTGCCCTCACCATATTTTTGATCATATCTTGAGACATTCATGAAAGAAGACTTCTATAAAGGTACATCATACTGGGAAAAAAAAAAGAAGACTTCTAGAACTGCTTCAGAAAATGGCAAGAATAATGGGATTTGTGGGGGTCTAATCTTTCTTTTACTGTAATAAATTTTCAAATTGTAATCATTTGTCATATATGTATTTTGAATCCCCCCTTGCGTGTTTTTTAAAAACATCACATGACCTGTTGTATAGAATTGGATTATGGGGTGTAAAATCATAAACAGGGACAAAACATTAAGCAACCATTGCAGTAGTGTAGAGAGTTTGAAGAAGCAGAAGAGTGAACAGTTAGGACGGATTATTCATTAAAGAGTTCCCAGAGGTTCTGCAGAATACAAAATTTACACAGAGGGTGGAATGTATAGTTTAAGTAATAATCATGTGGGCAGAAACTTAGGAATGAAGAAGTGAGTTAGGTGAGACTGCAGAAAGGTGATGAGATGGTAGACAATCTTCTGGTCAAATCATGGTTCTGGGTGAGAGAGAGAGTTTTTGTGTAAGGGACAATAGTTTGTAGCTGACCTCTGGGCGGGGTGGGGACTTAGGGGGAAGACACCAACCGACAGTTGCAAAATGTATAATGTGGCAAAATTATATGTGAGATCTTATGCACCCCTGAGTGCACTTGCATGCATGTTTATCTTGGTATATATTTTTAACAAAATGGCCTTTTATATATCAGGCTTTTTTTTTTTTTTTTTTGTCTTTTTCGGTACCAGGGATCAAACTCATGACTGCCTGCTTGCAAGGCAGGCACTTATGCCACTGAGCTAAATCCCTAGCCCCTATATTAGGCTTTTAACTGCTACTCTAATTAAATAGAAGAAAGAATAGGATGGTACCCTCAGATCCAGAATACTTGAATTGAAGCCCTTATTTTAGAGACCTGCTTAAATTCCGCTGGGTGAATTTCCTCTTCTAAAAAGTTTTAAAATAATTTTTCACTCTAAATAAAAGATTCCAATAATGCCCTTTGTTGTAAATAAAAGATAATAATAATAGGCATGCTGAGACATTTAATAAATAACTCCTTGGAGTAATGCTTTCTTGCTTGCAAACAATTTCTACTCTGCCTCTTTTGTTTTCCATCCAGTAAAGTTGCTACTCAGCTCTGGAGTGTTTAATATAGTTCCCTTGGAGTCATAAAATTTCTGGTGGGGATTTGTATCATTTCTGGGGATGGACCTGTTGGCCTGATGTGATAACACAGTCCAGGAATTTTTAGTGAGGATTTAATCTTCAGACATGGTTTTGTTGCAACAGATTTTTTATATTTCTCATCTTTAAGAATCTCATCTTTAAGAATGATTTTTAAAATTTGAGTTGTAACCAGTTTTTGATGATAGGCATTTAAAACAGTAGGAAACATCTAAATGAAATAAATTTCCTTATTTTTATTGGGGCTAACAGTATAGTATAGTGAAACCCAGTAGTTTATGTGGTCCTAACTAGTTTATAGTATTCATGCCTGAATGTTTATATACATGCTTAGTACTGATTGGTGTGTGAAACACTGAAGAAAAACCCGTACAATATCAAGGATTAGACTTCATCAGCAATTAAGTTAAAACTCCACTCATTTTCAGATTTTGGACATTTTTTCAGTGTAAGTGAAGCTCAAACTTAGCTTCTGTTAAAAATTACAATGTCTCTCCTTGTCTGTGAGTGACTGAACAATATTCTGTAGAAAGCCCAAAGGGGAAATTACCATTTTCTATTCATTTGAAACTGAGGTAGTGACCAGGACTATACCCCTTTAAATCTACCTCAGAAATATAATTTCTGAAATTTATTTATAACTATAAATAAAAATAAATTTTATTGCATGGGATTTGGAAAAACTTGCTATAGGTAATGAAATAAACAACCTAGCGTTATCTAATGTCTAGTGTCATCTAATGTCAGACAATTGACAACCTTTATAAACTATAAACTGTGATTGTGCAGCTTCATTTTTATTATTTTTAAAAAATGTACTTTAAAAACATTCCCTAAATCTAGATTGTTTAATTTTTAAAAAAGATTATTGATGTACGTCTTGGAATTATTTCAATGTCCCAGGAAACAAGAATTATTTTGTTCTTATTTTTAATGAGATAATATATTTTTCTAAGATACTTTTTGGAATATTTTTTCCTTCTTACCTAGTATATTATCAAAATCTTTATCAACAGTATAAACATTAACATACTCTAGAATAGTTGGCTTTTCCCCCTTGGGCATGAAAGAATCAGGTATGCATGCTGATTAACACACTCCATCATTAACATGTGATTATGTGGGCTGCATACTGAACACCTGCCAAAATACAAAAATCCAGTACTTTACTCTATCTGTGCAAAGACCTGTATTTATTTTATATTTTGACAGTTCAAGGAAACCCTAGTGTCCTTTTTTTTTTTTTTTAGTGTAATAAAACTGTATACAGAATGTCTTCAACTAGATGGGATATGGCGTGTATATTTTTATTTTACTCTTTCAGGCTACATAAGAGCCAGGGTCTGGGGTTTGCAGAGCACTATTACATGAACCTCTTAATGAACTCCATCACTAACATTCACTTACGATTTTCAGCATTCCTGTACGTTCATAAGAATTATCTTTTCAGCCAACATTCCTCTAATTTTTTTCAGTTATATGATACCTTTACTTTTCATAAATATTTTGTTTTCATTTCTTTCATCTATAAGATTCTGGTGTAAAGCTTATAGAGCTGATGCTCAAATGAACTGACTTTTCCTGTGTACTCTCCATAAATAAACACTTCTGTATGACCAATGTGTAGCTTGGTTATACGGTATGTTATTTATCATAAAGTTTCTTTATGATAATTATTTAAAATGAGACTTGATTAATAGTAAAAAATCTCCTGTAATCTAGTATAGCATGAACAGCTTGACTGATACTGTTTTTCTCAGTTTTCATTTTTCTTGATGGATTAAAATGTCACCAGGATGTAGAAGATTTTTTGTTTTTTAAATAAACTATGGTCAAAATTGATCAGCATTAATCAATGGAAGCTGATGTTAGGATATCAATAATTTTATGATTAAGGTAGAACTCTACAAGTATGCTTTAAATCCATAGTTGATTCTGATTAATCTAAGCTTTCTTGTATGAATTCCTTCATGCAATTTTTTTCTTGCCTGAGTCTTGGGTACATAACTATAGTCAAATATCCTAAATAAGATGATGGCATTCACACTTCTTTTGCACATTTTTGCAATACTTCTAAGAAACCTGTTGTAGGATGTAAGGTCTATATTATATTGCATGCAGTGATTTACATAACTGATTTCAATTTTTCATGGTTAGAATGAGCTTTGGATCTCAAAGTCTTGCTAGATGAGCAGGAATAGGATGGTGATGAGTGCAGTAGGGAGCATATTGATTTCAGTGGAGAAAGCCAAGATTGTTTGGATTCCTTGAGATCTACTTCCTTTAATTTTCAGGGTTGCTCTCCTTAGAGCAACTTTAGCACAATGCATCCTGTTTGCACCTTTCATTTGGAGATAACGGAAAGGGTTGTCTTTGGTCTGTTTCTAATTATCAAATCAAGCCACATGCATCATCTAGCAAAGCCCTTATTCTGTTACTTCTTCAAACATACGTAGTATTTCTTGAAAGCCTCTACCGATGTGACTTCATTACCATAATTTGCAAATTATCCTGCTGTTTGATTGTCTTCTGCAGTAAAAAGTTTTCTTAGCTCTTCATGAGAAATGTAACCTTTTATAAGGTCAACTTCAAGCTATTATTCCTTTTGTTAATACAGCTTTCAATGAAATGACATATCTTTTTTTTTAATAATATTAACCTCTTAAGTATTATTTTAGTGTTAGTATATTTGTATGAACTCTAGGATTGAGTTTAATAATATATCTTTGTGTAAACCACATTCTCAAATCTAAAGTATAAATTACAAAGCTTTGCTAATAAAATTTTAAAATCAGATTGAAATTAGAAATGAATATTTATTCATTTCATTTATCTTCTTTATATTTCATTAGCACCCTAGAAAATGGAAAACCGTATTTAATAAAATGATTGGAAATTACTTTGTAAACTTTTGTTTTCATTATAATTTAACTGATTTCTTTCTAAACATAATTTATTGAGAGTACTTTGTATGATAGTCTCAAATACACCAAACTTCTGAGTGGAAATGTGCCCGCACCACTCACAAATAGATTTTATTGGTTTAATAGAAGAGAGTCATTTACTTAGAAATAGAAAAAAGAATTAGAATGCATAGATGACAGTTATTTTTATTTAGGAAATTTTTTTGCATAAGTAATAAACTAGCTGGAATTAAACTAATATAATCCGTGAACAAATTGAGAAACATCTTGCTCTTCAATTCAGAGTTAATATTTGGTTTTTAGTTATATTAAGTTACTTTGTACCTGGTATGCTTCTATGACAGATACCTTTATTATTTTTGTTCTTATTGACATATTATTGTAATTTGATTATATTTGTTTCTTTCTGTAATGTGTACTTTGGCTACTGTTCTCCTTAATGACAACAGGAGAAAATATTAGTGTTTTGGTAGTATTTGGAGGTCAAGAGGGAAAAATACAAATTCACACTCCCCAGAAGTAAGGCATGGGAATCAGACATTGTAACCAAACCATCGTGGCTTTCATGCGGGGGAATGCAGAGACTTTAGACCTCAGGGCTGCCTCTCGGCAGAACTGGGCTTCTTATTGCTTTGTGTTAAAATCAGTGATCTTTTGTGCCTAGTTTCCTTTTTCCTGGAAATGCAAATCCAGATAAATACAGAGGTGAGTTGGGAGGATAGATAATTCTTTTGTAAGTGACATACTTGTAGGGGATTGTTTTTTTTAATTAATTAATTAATTTATTTATTTTTGTCTTTTTCATTTTTATCGGTACCAGGGATCAAACTCACGACTGCCTGCTTGCAAGGCAGGCACTTATGCCGCTGAGCTAAATCCCCAGCCCTAGGGGATTGTTTTTAGTTTCTGTACTTGTTCTTGTAAAAATTTGCATCAGAGAGCTAGAGATGTTATTTTTTCTAATTACCAAAAGCTTCTTGACTGATATATATGTATCTGACACTTTGGAAGGAAACTTGAGTATTCTTTCAGTGAAATACTTAAAATTAGGAACCTTCCTGGACACAATCCAGTAAACTGAGGCAATTGTAGAGCTCTCAGAGTGGCACTGAGGGCTCACTGTGTGTGATTTGTAAACCAATCTGTTTCTTATCTCTTTTCTCCAGTCTATCTTGGCCATGAAAGAACGCCATAGTTAATACAGTAGCATCTCTACTAAGAAACAAAAGCCCAGACTTTAACTGGGCTTTGGTACCTTTTAATATTACAATTTGTGAGATGTGAGAGTACAGCCTGAGTTCTTTCTTTTCTTTCTTTCTTTTTTTAATTTAAAGAGATTAAGACAAAGCAGAACGATGTAAGCAACACAATACTTCACCACAAGACAATCCGATATTAAAAGTACTACCATGTCTTTCTTTGAAATAGTTGAGCATACCTTCACATACAATAGTATCAAACATAACAAAATAGTATAAAGCCATTCAAGAGAATGAAAATATTACAGAGCATTCAGAACCAAATACCTGAAAATGAACAATGGCTACTATATTATCTTATTTTTCATAAAAATGATTTTCATGTAAGTGCATACTAGTAGCCTTATGGTTATAACAACAAGAACGAATTATTTTCATGAGTGCACTGGTGTCTCTGAACTAAGGAAGAAACAAATGTAAAGGAGGCCAGCATGAGGAAAATTGAGTTGACACTAATGTAGTTACCTATTAAGAAAACCTCTGAAAGTTTAAAACTCATCATACATAAAAATTTTGCACTGTGAGAATATGTTTAACATCTTCAGCTTGTATATAATACCTTCTTTTTCATCTAGTGTCTTAAATTGTAAATAATAAATTATTTTTGTTCAATGAAAATTTTGTCTACATGTTTACTTAGACCATGAATTAAAGGAAAGGCAGTTGTATCTTAGAAAGGTTAGGTTAGGTAAGCTTTGCCACTAATTTTCTGTATGACCTTAGAAAAGCCATTCTGTATCTCTTGACTCTAGTTTCTTCATCTGAAAAAGCAAAGATTTAAACTATATACACCAGCTTACCATTTCTAATGTTTTGGGTTTCAAGATTAAGATTGTTTTAGCTAAGTCATTCTACTCTGGTAATGTTGTTTAGGTCGAATATCGTGTGTATGGTAGTTGAGTACTAATTCATTGCTAGATGAAAGTGGTCGGCTAAGTCAGTAGGCACATGAATAAGCTCTTAGTTGAACCTTGATAGAATGTTGCTTCAGGTGTTGAGGAATTCACTTTTTGGCTTGTCTCTGCCTTGAAAAAATTTTTATGTTCCACTTCCAAAAATCTGTATCTATAAGGCTTACCTGTTCTATGGCATTAGATTTTTTTTTTTTTTTTTTTTTTTTTTTTTATCTTTTTGAGACAGGGTCTCACTATGCAGTTCAGCTGTCCATGAGCTCACTTTGTAGCCCAGGCTGGTTTTGAACTCACAATAACCTTCCTGCCTCAGCCTTCTAAGTGCTGGAATTACAGGCATGCACCACCATGCCTGGTAAGGCATTAATCTTTAAAACATATCTCTAGGACAATGATAGTGTGATTTAATTCTTGTTCAGATAATATTGAGTACATTAAATTTAGGGTACTACTCTTTAGCCAGGAGAACAAAACAAGTTGGAACATACTTAGGGGAGGAAGATGAGAATAGTTTAACTGTCCCTGAGGAAGCAATGAAACTGGACTGTTTTCCCTAGGGGAAATGTAATCGCTGTTTATATTGAAAGGGTTACCATTCGGAATGTTTCCATGTGTAGAACTATAGATTGAAATAGATATCACGTTGCTGTAAAGGAGAGGGTTGTTAATTCTTCAAAGATGGGGCAGACAGCTTTAGAAGGTGTTAGATTTCCTTATTGGTGGAGGTATTTAGAGAGTGGACAAAAAGTAACTTTTGGTCCTGTTCACCAGCGCTACTATTACTGCCAGCTCCAACATCATTTAATGAGCACTTATTATGGAACAGGCGCTCTTCTAAATGTTTTCTTTTTATGAATTCTCATATATTTAATTCTCATAAATACTCTTAAGAGGTAGATTGTTTATTGCTATTATTATTATTATTCTCTTTTACAAAGAAAGAAATTAAGACAAAGAGAAGTTTAACTAATTTGTCTGTGCTTATATGGAATAAAGGTGGTAAAGCTGGGATTTAAACTAGAAACTTTCCTATATTTTCTTTACTTTTTAAATTACTCCATCTTCTTGCAAAGGAGATTCAACTGGTGGATGGGTTTGAACAACTAGATTTTTAAGGACCTTTGAATCTTGAGATTCTGATTTTTGTATGTTAAGATGATAGTGAATGATAATGCAATGCCATTTTATAAAATACTCTTAATGGTTTGGTGTCTTTAGTATTTCTGTATTTACTCAGCTTATATTTAGCTACATTTCTTAAATATCATGATAATGGAACCTTTAGAAAATTTGGGATTTGTAATCTTTTTCTGTGAAATAAAGTAGCATTTTGAAAATGTAGGTTTTATTTTTTGACTTTAGAAATTATGACACTTTAGCAAATATTGGTAGCAAATCTATTTGAAGACACATCCGTGAATAATTTTACTGTTACTAAGCAGTAGGATAATAGTGACAAGTGGTAGAATGTTGTGCCAACTTTGATAATTATTATGTAAATTAATATATTCTAACAAATAACAGCTTTAAAGGAGGAAATGGAATATATTTGTTTCACTATTAGAGCAAATGCTACTTTTACCATGAATCATCTGTTGGCAATAGAAGCAAATTCAACATTTTCATTTATGTAATCTTGTTGAACTCAATGCTTTTCCTCAAAATATGTCACTTTAGAGAAGAACATACTTTTTCATTTCTTAAAAAACTTAGAAATGTTAGCAATACAGTCTTCAATTATTGAAAAAGATTAGATTTATTTTGTTATCAAGAATTTATTGGAAAGTAGTTTAGGTAAATCTTTTCTGTCCATTAGTTAAAGTTGACTATAATAACACAATAGTGTGAGGCCTCTTTTATAGCATAGTTGGCAGATACTTTTTGGTTCATCAAAAAAGTTGTTTAAACCAGGTGTGGTGTCACACACTTGCAATGCTAGTACTCAGGAAACTGAGGTAGGAGGACCACTTAGAGTTTGAGGACAGCCTGGGCTACCTAGTGAGATCCTGTCTCAAAACAAAATGAAACAAAAAACAAAAGAAAAAGCCCAGACACGTTCAAAGTGGGGGATCAGAAAAAACACGGTTGATATATAGCATAAGAGAGCAATATATTGAATATATATATATATATATATATATATATATATATATATATATGTTGCTTATGTAATATAACTTGAACATCAGTTGAAGCTTAAAATATATAGATGCAGTGTACACCCAAGGGAGTTGGGATCACAGTGAGGGCTTTTTGCCTTGGCAGAGAAGATTGATCACTGACATAATTAAGTTGCCAAAACAAAACCAGCTTTCAGTTCATTTTATAATTGTTTTTGTAAACTTCTTTGTGAACATTGTTTCTCTTTAGTTCTTTCTAGTAAGAGAATAGCAAGAACATAACTGTAGTTAAATAAATTGGGTTTGTTACTCATTTTAGTGAAGGAGAATACATTCCATAGGAAATGTTGGCATGTCTCAGTAAACAATGTTAGAGTGAACTTGTTTTGCCATTGGGCTTGCTTTGAATGAGTTTGAGTAGGGTCTGAGGAAACAAGTTTTCTATAGATTGGTTGCTGTCAGAAATCAGTGAGCCGTATCTATTAAGAAAGTGGACTAGAGGGAGAATAAAGCTGTAATTGGAAAGACTACACCTAAAACAGTGAACAAAGCAAATTGGTAACATAACAGTAAGAATGAACACTTTAAGTCTGTGTTTGTAATGAGTTCAGGGAAGGACAGGAGAGGGTAACATTCCATCCCTATAATTAGATTAAGATGCAGGTAGGGAAATTGATTCATGCAGCAATTTAGGCTTCCTAGCCATTTGTCTCAACAGCAATGATGTTTACCTGTATGTAGGTTAAAACTTCGCTAAACAGGCAAAATTCCATTCCTGAGCTGTGCTCTCCAACTCCCAATTCCTGACACCTTAATCTGACTTTTGCAACCCCAGACCACTGTCCTCCTCTGCTCTGCTTGCATTACAGCTGCCCGTCGACATTCCTTGTCTAGGTGTGGCTGGCAGCCTGCTACATTACAGCACTGGTGTGTGTAGCTGCTCCTGGACAGAGTGGAGATAATCCATATGCAGATAGGATAAGTGGGAATTGATGGCATTCCTAGGAAAAGCTAATTACAAATACCAAGGTTTCTGGAGCTTTGTGAGAAGCCAGATCTTAGTGAAATTTGTTGGGATAAGTGTTAATAACGAAGATAGCAATGTAGTTTTGTATTTAGTATTCTACTCATTTTAATGCACATGAATAAAATCCTTAAAGTAGTGTCAGTATTTATCAAACTAGTTTGTCCAGGATTGGAAGTTGAGACAAAGATGATTGGACAAAGAACATTTTAATTTACTAGTAAGAGTTGCTACATTATCACTTACTATTAGAGGTAGACACCATGTTAAGTATTTCACAACTGATTCACTTCTAATAGCAAATATTTGAGAATATAATTGTAACTCCCTCCTGTGAAAGGTATTCTCCACCCCCTGATTATGGACAAGCAGTGACTCATTATTGAAAAACATGCAGTGACACTTACATAGTGTGAATTCCCAGGCTCAGTTACAAAAGTAATAGTAGTTTTCATCTGACTGTATCTGGGACATGCACCTTTGGAGACTTTTGGAAGCTTGAACCTCCATATAAGAAGTTCAGCCACTCTGATGCTAACATGCTGGAGAGAGAATGAGACCACAGAGAGAGAGATCACAAAAATAGAAGAAGATATCTGAGAAACTCGAGCCTGGGCTGCTTAAAATATTCCCAAATGAGGCACCACATTTGCATAAAAGACTTTACGGTGACCCAACTTTTGACAGTGGAATCTTGAGACTGTATCACCTAACCCAGATGCTCAGAAATTTCTGCACCACAGAAACCTTTAAGAATATGAAATGATTATTATTATTTTATGTCATTAATTTTTGAATGATTTGGTATAAAATAAATAAATAATGCCTGTTATTTCTTGGTCATTTTTAACAAAATAGAAACTAAATAAAAAAGTAAAAATTTCCCTCTGGAAATGTAAGGGAACAAAAAGATTTAGAAGGTAAGCGTGTTTGTAGTTGTGGCATCTTTGAATGATTGTTTTTATAGGTTTGTGGAATAGAAAACACATTGAATTTAGTATTGGCAACCTGGTTTTAAATTTTAGCTCTGTCAGTTCTCTGTTTCATGGGGGAACTTCTTAACCTTCGTGTTGACTGCTGAAAGTAAAGATTTAAAATTTAGTGTTTAGTTGTTGGTGATATATCTGGAAACTAGAGTGTTTCAGAGGAGTGTGATAAAGAACCTGGGAATCATGTCATATGAGAAATAGGTGTAGAAAGTGAAGTTTTACCTAGAAAAAGACTATTAATTTAGTGTCTTCCTTAAGGTATTTGAGCAATTTTAAGATGGGAGAGGAAACTGACTTTAAATGTCTTTTATGGTTAAAGAGGAAACAATGTGTTTAGTTTAATGTCTTAGTTTATTTGTGCTGCTATCACAAAATGGCATGTACTGTATAAGCAGTAGAAACTTATTTCTTGTAATTCTGAAAGTTATTTATAATTGTCTTAGTCTATTTGTGCTGCTATAAAAATATCATAGACTGTATGATTTATAAACAACAGAAACTTATTTCTAACAGTTCTGAAACTTGGTGCTATAATACGGATACATGTTCCCCAAAGGCCATGTATTCCCCAACCGGTAGCACTATTGGGGGATAGAGGGTACTTTAGGAGGGACTTAGTGGGATATTTTAGGTCATTCAGTGAGTGCCTTCAAAGGGGACTATTGGACTCTGTCTTCTCTCTCTGTCTCTTTGTCTCTCTGTCTCTCTGTCTCTGTCTCTGTCTGTCTGTCTGTCTGTCTGTCTCTCTCTCTCTTTCTCTCTCTGTTTTGGCTATGAGTTTTCCTTCCTAATGCTCTCACCATGGTGGGTTGCCACAGTCCCAAAACAACAGGGCCAATCGGTGGTCATGAATTGAAACCTCTAACTGTAAGCCAAATTAAATGTTTTCTTTTTATGAATTGATCTGTCTCAGTTTTTTTTTTTTTAAGTATTAGAAAGTTGACTCACACAGTTAACAAGTTTAAGATCAAGAGACAGGCAAATTCTATGTCTGGTTAAAGTTTGGTATCTGCTCCCACAATGGTGCTTACCCTTGCAGTCTGTGGAGGAACCCAGTCAGCTGTGTTCTTCCATGTTGAAAGGAAAGAAGGACAAAAGGAGCCCAGCTAATTATCTCCAGCTGTCATGTTTGAGTCACCACCTAAAAACTTATCTCAGTACTATCACAATGGGTCTTAGGTTCCAACATGTGAATTTTAGGGGTGCATATATATTCAAGAAATAACAATAAAGACATAGTTTTAGGTTATATGGGAATTTTATTTTAAATAATTAGATTATTGTAAATATTGTTTGAGATTTTTCAACTGAAAAAATGAAAGAAAGCTTGGCTACTTTTTCTAGGTTTTGTACAAGAAGACTATAATATAAACAAAAAAAAACCAAACAAACAAACAAACTACGAAGGGGCTGGAGATTTAGCTCAGCGGCATAAGCGCCTGCCTTGCAAGCAGGCAGTTGTGAGTTCGATCCCTGGTACCGATAAAAATGAAAAAGACAAAACAAAACAAAAAAAAAAAACAAACAAGAAGACTATAATATAAAGACTCTCTAAATATCCTCAGGAAGGTGAAATTTTACTCCTTAAAATTTTCTTTTTTTTAATTTCTCCTAAGTATCTATTTAAAATGCATTTTGTTCTTTATTAGAAAAGTAATTTGTTTATTGAAGAAAAAATATTAAAACACAGATAATCAAAAATTTGTTTAGAAAATTACTATAAATATTGTGGTATATATCCTTCCAGTTTATGTGTATGAGTGTGTGTGGAGGGGTGATTTATTATTAAGTACGCATAGAAAAAAGTGGCCCTGTGAGTCAGAGCCATTCACCGATTTGGGGGAGAGAGAACAATGCTGCACCAGGAAACAAGCCCTGTTTGGGAACCAGCATCAGGGACAGGCCACAGTCAGACTGGGAACAGCTAGATCCAAGTCCCTTCCAGCACTCAGCTGGCAAACAAGGAGTACCAATCCACCACCTACTCCACCCATGTAAGCAACCGACTTATCAGGAGAAACACAGGCTGTGATGATAGCTGCTGAGGTGAAGTGAGTGCATGCCTGTGGTGCTTTGGTGTTTTGCTAATATTGCAGGTGTAGGGCTAGTGGTCTGATCATAGGTTCAGAAGATATTGGTATGCAGTATGGCCTCTGGGGAGGAGGGATCATCTTCTGAGGATTTTAGCCATTGCTGATTTCCTGTGGTCTTGTTTTGATGTCCTATTTGTTTTCATTGTTTTGTTGGGTTGGGTTTTATTATCTTTTGTTTTGTTTGATGATGTTAAATCCAACAGCAGGAGAAGCTGTTTCAAGGATGGCAAGATACATTATGGTAGCCATTTTGGATTTACTCTTGGCTTGTTTTGAAGTCCTTTATTGCGTTTATTGCTTTGTTTTTATTGTTTCTATTCTGTTCCATTCTGTTTGATTTTTACTATGTCCAAAGTTATCTGCAGCTATTTTGAAGATATCAAAGGCATTATGGTAACTATTGTTGATTTCATAATGCTTTTGAAGTCTTTTATCTTTTATACTGATTTGCTTTGATTGGTTTTATTTCGATTTACCCTCTTTAAAAAAAAACAAATTTAATATTATATTTATTTTCTAATTTAAAATGACAATATAATATTTGCATTAGAGAATTTCAAAAAGAACATAACATTATTATCGCATCACTCAGAAGACCAATAACATTTTGTTGAGTATTCTGGTATCTTTTTCCGTACATTTTTTTTCTTAAAAAATGTGTAACAGTTCCCACTAACATACTTTTCACTCCTTGTACAGGGTGTTTGTACATGCATTAAATTTTGTACAATGTATGACTTTCAGTAATTTCAAAGTAGTTAATCATGTGGATAAAATTATCATTTCTTGAAACAATGCAAATACCTGGACATGCAAGTTGCTTCCAATTATTCAGTCCTATAAGCAACACTATATTAGGCATATACCACATTATTTTAATGGACATGTAGTATTCCATTGTATAGTTATATTATCAAAAACTTTAAAAATATCCCATTTCTAAATGTTTTGTTAAATAATACTGTCACTGAGCAAATCTCTCTCCATAACCCCATAACTTTAATTTTGATTATTTTCTATTATTTGTTAGGTTTCAAATTTATCAGCCTACAATGTACTAAACACTTTTTGTATCCTCTGATAGAAATCAGATAGAAGAAGCATGACATCTAATCCCAACTCTTTAGAGTTGAAGTTTGTTGCAAATATACCATGTAAAATAATACTGAATAATTTATTTTAGTATCTTACTAAATGTTAACTTATGTATTTACAATTAAGTACTTCAATGTGTAGTTTGGAGACTGATGGAACAGTGAGACCTTCTGAAGTAAGAGAGGGCTTTAAGGATGAAATGCAGGTTGATGTGAAACTTGAAAAGTGCCTTGGGCTCCTAGTCAAGAGGGTGATGGACATTTCAGGGGAAAAAAGCAAGACACACAGAGGGTTTGGGTTTAAGGCAATTAGGAAAGGCAATTTAGGTTTAAATTCTTTGAGTGCCAGTGCTGACCAGATTTTTTACAAGTCTGAAAAATCTGAACAATATTTTATTTATATTTTAAGGTAATTGTGAAAATTACCTTTTCTTTTTCTAGAAACTATTGAATGATCTCTACTGTCTGGTTTTTCAGCTCTCTCTCTCTCTCTCTCTGTCTCTCTCTTTGTCTCTTTCTGATCTTGCATGTAATGTTTACTTGATTTGCAGTGGAGTGTTCTTTAGGTATCTGAATCAACATTGCTTTAGTCCTTTTATTAGGACCAGGATCCTTTTAAATAACACTTTGTAAATGTCTTTACTGCTAGGTTTCATGGGTCCATTGAGGATAGGGACATTTATAGTAAGTTTCCTTTGGACGAGCTGTCTAAGTGGTACTCGTGTTCTACATTTTATGTTATTCATATGTCCAGTCATGCAATTCAGTGATGGTTTTCATAAGAAAGATCCAAACAAGAGAATTAATGTTTTCATGTTAGTTTTAAAAAATCACAGCTAACCTACTTTTGAAAAATTTTTGTGAAATACATACACATTACATTTTAAGGCAAAACATGTTATTCCATCGTATTTGTAGGAACCAGTGTTTCATCAGGTGGGGTCAGGAGCTGTATATAAGAATGACGGAGAATGTTCATGAATAGTCATATTTCTGGACCTCCTGAATAGCTGGGATCACAGGTGTGTGCTACCAAACCCAGCTTATTCATTTTTACATCGGGATTATTGACTTTATGTCAGACAAAGTGTATTGTGAAAGTGTTGCTTTATGTGCCCTTTTTACTCAGATAAATTGCTTATAAGTCTGTACTCCTGAAAGACCAATATTTACTAAATTTTAGAAAGACAAAAAATGAGGCCAGAAATTATACATCTCTCTTTCCCTTTTCCTTAATTACTAAGGACAGTGTAGGAAGGATTTGTACAATTCAAGCCATTCAAGGTTTTATCTGCTGCCTATGTTGGTGTTTTGGAGACATGTTACAAGTAGTTTTTATGGTTCTGTTGCAAAAATCATGACTCAAGCTCTTGCTGTCCATATTCTGTAGAGTTTAGCCACTTTGCCCAGACTGTGGGGCTGAGGACACCGTGGAGCACAAGAGGAGCCCATGGTTACTGCCTGTTGTGTAGGCAGTAGTAACCACATTTTCCAAGAGTAAAATCAAAACGAGGAACATAGCCTAACAGTTTGCAAGTGACAATGTGTACACTAGACTGTTTAAAATTAATCCAGTGCCCTATGGAGTTGAATGCTCTAGGTACAGTTTACGAGTTGTTGCCTAAGCTGGAGAACCTCGCCTGTTATCTTTCGAGTTCCATTTGGGAGAGATGGAAAATTCACAAGGGTCACTTGTATGTAACAGTTCTAGTTTTTACTATTTCAGCTTGGTCTTTATTGCTTTAGTTTGAGTCAGATGTTTTAAATGTTTATTTTATTTTTAGGCTATGATGTGAGAGTGATTTGCATTTAGAAAGAAAATAATTGAAGGAAAATTGATCTAATGCTGACTGTTGATTCATAGAAGTCTTAGTCATTTATCTGAAATGGACTTTATTCAAGGTCAAAATGGTACCGGCCACAGTGTCTCTGAATTTTTCACTTGCGTCATCTAAGAATTTTTTTTTTTAAATTTTGTTTTTTGAGATAGGGTTTCCCTATGTGATTCAGGTTGGCTTTGAACTTGTTATATAATTCAGGGTGGTCACTAACTCCCAGCAATTCTCCTGCCTCTGCCTCCTGAATGCTGGGATTACAGGCATGCACCCCACACCTGGCTTCATTTGTGCAATCTAAGGAGTCATGTGCTAACCATGACTGACATTTAAAAGAAGAGTTTCCTTTGCCTTACCTTGCAGAATTGCTACGAGCATTAAATGAGATACAACTTCTTTCCTGGGAGAAGGAAGAGCTATAGGAGCAAGATAAAAAGGAACTCTTTGCGCCCTACTCCATTTATTTTATTGTTTTCATTTTTTTTTCAGCAGAGATATATTGAGCTTCTCTGTTCCATGCATTATGCTTATAATAACAAGCAGAGGTAAAGATTTAGCTCACATCATTTTGTCTGTCTGTTTCACAGTCCCAGAGCCTTCCCATTGTGCTACATCCCCAGAGTTTTTTTTTTTTTTAAATTTTGAGACAGCAAGTTGTCACTAAATTGGTACTCACCCAGGCTGGGTTTGAACTTGCAGTCCTCCAGACTCAGCCTCTCACAGTGCTGGAATTATAGGCATCCACCACCATGTCCACTGGCTCACAGCATTTTTAACAGCTTCTCGGAGATAACTTACACATACCATACATTTCACCCATTTAATGAATACAAGTCCATGGTTTTTAGTGTATTCATAGAATTAACAGTATTTAATTTAGTTTGAGGCTCATATCAGCATTTTTTATGTCACAATGTCTCAGATGTAGGGATGGAAAAAATTTTCCTTGAGCCCAGTCCTGGATGCTTCTTTTTTCAGAATAATAGTGTTAACCGTTTATTAACCTCACCTGAGCACTGTGAGCTCAACATTATGCCTAGAGCTTTGCAATGTTGTCTCATCGTCTGCTCTCACCAACAGAAAGCAAGATTCCCAGAACTGCCTACGCACTTAGCGTTTATGGAGTACAATTATGATCTCATTTAGTATGTGTGGAAACTTAATGCTCTAGGTGTCATGGTCATTTTCTTTTCATTTTTCCCTGCTAGTTATCAACTCTGTAATTTTTGCCTTTTTTTCCCCTCTGTAGTTCTTTTTTTTTTTTTTTTTTTTGCCGTTTTCCTTTTTTTTTTTATCGGTACCAGGGATCGAACTCATGACTGCCTGCTTGCAAGGCAGGCGCTTATGCCGCTGAGCTAAATCCCCAGCCCTTCCCCCTCTAGTTCTTAAAGTTTGCAGGGTTTCTTTGTGAAGAAAAGTAAGATTTCCTTTGTAAGACTAGAAGTTTTATTTTAGTCATTTTTTTTTTTAAATAGGGAGAATACTTCTGTGCAAACAGATACAGTGAACGCAAGACTACTGAATGGCTATGGCCAAATAATAGTTGCTTCAAACATTTAGTTCTTATCTAGAAAGAGAAAAACTTTTTTTTCTATAAACTTTAAGTGTGTATTATTTTTAACCTAAGATTTACTTTCTCCATGGATCTAACTTTTATATCAGTTAGCTAACTTCTCTACTGTGAGGTAAAGCAAGGCAATGTGCAAATGTTTCTGTATTAGACTTAGGGCTGGGGATTTAGCTCAGCAGCATAAGTGCCTGCCTTGTGAACAGGCAGTCATGAGTTCGATCCCTGGTACCGATAAAAAGGAAAAAGACCCCCACCCCCCCAAAAAAAAGTTCTTAAATGTCCTATGAAAAGTGTGCTGACGCTTCGGTGGTCAGGGTAAGGAATGGAAAGAGGCTTCTGTAACTTTAGACAGATGTATCGCTTGAAACAAACGAGCTCCTCCAACCTCAGCACACAAAAATATTCAAGTTGGCTAACTTTCTGGCACTGATTTTATCTTATATATTTTTTGATGAACAAGGAACACGAGACAGTGAAGTAACTTTTCTACTGATTCCACATTACAAGAAATTATTGTATGATTTTTTTTAGGCTATAGGAAGAGCATTGCTAATAAAAGTACACAATTTAGGAAAAACCTTACCAGTCATAATAACTAGTCACTGAATGAGAACTTCTAAAAATGAAGTGTATAATGAGTAAGAGTATATTTTTGAGTCACTTCGGTGACTTTATAATTTCAAAAATGAAGTGGTTTGATTCTGCAATTTCAAGTTAGTTCCTTTAAGAATTTATTTTTTAAAGTTCAGTATTATTTAATCAGAATTAGATTTGGGACTTTTTCTCCATTGATACTTCAAGAAACCTGTGTTCTGATGGCTTTATTTTATTTTATTTATTTTTCTAGGAGTCAGAGAATAATAAGTTATGTTCCCTATATTCCTTCCGAAATACCTCTACCTCACCACATAAGCCTGACGAAGGGAGTCGGGACCGAGAGATAATGGCCAGTGTTACTTTTGGAACCCCAGAGCGCCGCAAAGGAAGCCTTGCTGATGTGGTGGATACACTGAAACAGAAGAAGCTTGAGGAAATGACTCGGACTGAACAAGAGGGTATGTGTGGCCTTAACTGTTGGGCTTTTCTCCTGAAGATTCCAGGCTGTGAAAAAACGAGTGGGATTTCAAAAGGCAGAGAAGTGCATAATTGGCACAGACTAGGAAAAAGTTATGCAGCGGTTACCATGGCAATGGCAGATGGTAATCCATCAGGAGTGCTAAGCAGATAGCTCTGCTTCTCTTAAAACTTTGTGCATTTAAGAACTTGGTTCTTATAATAATAAATCAACGTTTTAAACTGACTGTAAGTATCACTCTGGAAGAAGGCTGCGAGGAATTTTCCTAACCACACTTTATTTTTCATTTTTTTCTCCCTTAGTTCCTCTTGACAGATAGTGTTTCTTTATAAAAATAATCAACTACTTAAGAAGCAAAATCATTGTTTTAAGTTTACTGCTCTTCAGTTGTGTAAATAGCATATATTTATAAATTTTATTTTTACCTCTGAACGTCGTAGTGGAGAGTTGACAGTTTCTAATCCTGCAAAAGCTGAGCATGTGCAAGGGTGAGAGCCTTGACATTCGCTGACAGGTCTTCCAGTTTCTCTTCCTGCTCTGTGCAAGAATCCACTCAGCTTCATCTAGAATCCAGAAAACAGAGGTGGAAGAAAACTCTCAGCAATATTTTTAGACAAAATAAATCAAGTCAAAATTATATATGCTGTTTTTTATACAGACAAATTTAAAGACCTTTACATGTAAGATAGTGATTCTAGTACTAGCCATGTAAGTTCAATACAGACACCTATGATTCCTAAGGAGGTTGGTATTTGATACAAAGGAATTTTGCATGTAACTTTATTTCTGTAAGGGCTCAAAATTTAAGTTTAAAATTTCTTTTTGGAGGGGAAGAAGTCTTTCTAAAATGTAACCAGGTCATAATGCAGAAGATTAGGAAAGGGGATGCATGTATAACAACTATGGGACAAGTAAGTCTTCAGTCTCTTTGAGCCACAAAATTTAAAATTTAGTATAGTACTAATATACGACTTGGCCACTCAAACATTTTGAGATAATATATATAAGAGTCTGCTATGAATTGTACATTGTATGAATTTGAGGTGGTGTGATGGTTATACTGTAAATGTAGATTATTTTATCATGTTTCAATATAATGATGACCCTAGAGATCATTGAGATAGTTAAGACTGTGAGTGTAAGATTATTTTTCTACAATTATAAAACTTTAGCATTCTGTGTCTCCTTGATATGTATATGTGCTTGTGCATGTGTGTACGTATGTGTGTATGCAGACGTGTTGTTTTTTCTTCAGTTTTAGTATACGTACTACCCAAGCAGTTGCTGTGTTTTTCTTCAATACTTTCAGCCTATTTCTTGCTTATTTGTAAATTATTTATAATTTGTTTCTTTTGTTCATACATAGTTTATAAAATGTGTTCTAGGTGGGTAACACACATGATCTTAGTGTAAGAACTTTATAGTGGTTGTTCTTCATTTTCAAACTTTGTTTTCTTCATCTTTGTCTGTTGAAACAGTCAGATTGCCAAATCAATACTTTCTGAATAAATGAGACTGTTAGATTTTTAATTTTCATTCATAAAAAGAGATTTTTGTTCTATAAAGAAGTAGTTTTCAGAATATCTTAGAAGGCTCTTTAATGTAAAAATAACTAAATTGGTTTGTTGGGTTCTTTGATCTGCTATGGAATTTTAAATCATTTTTTCTTGTAAGTAATGGCTAATTTTTTATTCTTCTTCATTGCCATGAAAAGGTTACAGTTGATTTTGTAATATAAAGACTTGTAAGATAACACTACAGTTATGAGTCGTTTATCATTATATTGGTACTAACAAAGAAAGGTTTTGTACATACTTTACAGATTTTTTATAGTAATATGCTTTAGACATTGAAAATTCAGACATTTAGTGTATATTAATGTACATAATATATTAAGTGCAAATATGGTGAGAATATCACATGAACTGAACACAGTATTTCAGAAACATTTGCTTGAGTGCAGTAGGACAACGCCTCTGAAATACTATACACGTGTAGTAATGCTGACTAAATGGTATTGGCAAATTTTGGTAGTATCCTTTTTTTTTTTTTTTTGTCTTTTTCCTTTTTATCAGTACCGGGGATCGAACTCACAACTGCCTGCTTGCAAGGTAGGCGCTTATGCCACTGAGCTAAATCTCCAGCCCCGGGTAGTATTCTTCACACTCAGCTCATTGTGCTTGTGTCACGTAAAACTCATAGGCTTTGTTTTGTTTTGTTTTTTTCTATCTGCAGGGAAGAATAATGAATATAATATATTAAAGAAAGAAAGAAAGAAAAAACAACTCAAAAGGCTTTTGACATACCAAAAGTGTGACCTTAAAAGCAATCTATTAAGACAAAATTTAATATATGTATTATCACATCCAGAGATTGTGACCAAAGCCTTCAGTTGCATGAGTAATTACTAAAGAAAATTCAAATCGCAGATACATAAACGCAAAAAAACAAAACAAAACAAAAACCAACTGACCACCTATGGGTTTTAGGTGACAGTGAGCATTGCATGCAGAATACTGCCAAGCATTGCCAATGCTATTTAGTCAGCATTACTTCAACTATATAGTATTTCAGAGGCGTTGTCCTACTGCACTCAGGCAAATGTTTCTGAAATACTGTGTTGATTCAGAATTAGCACAATTTAAGATTTAAAACCATTGGACCATTTTCAGAGAACCATCAGCATGATCAGAGACACAGAGTATATAATAAGAGGAATGTTTGAAGAAACTAGCAGTATTTGTCCCACAGGAACAAAGATGAAGACTGAAATGATATTATCTTTAAAGATTAAATTTACATACAGAAGATTTGGGATTTATTCTGTCTACCTTCCAGGGGATAGAATGAATGGATAGCAATGACAAGGAGTTATAAGGAAGCAGAATATGGTTGATATCACAATCCACTATTGAAAGGTTGCGTATGTCCATATAGAATAATCTTCAGTCTCTGTGTAGTTATGTATTAATCCTGATTGTCATTTTAATAGTGCTACCTAGAAACCAGAATATTAGTCTTTTCCAAAGTTAAGGCTATGAAATTTTATGAACTGTGTTCTTGTGCAATATCCCTTTTCTTATACATTACACTTTTTGTAGCCCTGACCAATAACGATGTAATATTGCTATTTTCTATATCTTTTTTTCCCAATATCAAAACTCAAAAGATTCATTTCTTTCTTTTTAGCTCAAGGATTCTTCTTACTTTTTGTTTTCTTTGAGACCTTTTGACAGTCTACTGACATCTATAGATCCTTTCTTAGCATTATTTCAAAGGTACATATAATTACAGAGATAATTTATTACACTAAAAGATTAAATAATTAAAATATGTTAATAGAGTAAAATGTGCTAATATATTTTTAATATGTTAAAGAGGATCTAATGGTTGACCTGAGAATATCATATTTTTGAAGCCTTATGGTGTTTTGAGATTTGTCAACAAGTATAATATGATATAAAAATATCTAGTGTTATTACAGGTATAGTGATTATTCTATAGGTTTTGCCTAAGTGTATAATTTAAGGAAGTGTAAAGTTCCATTTGATGATTAGTGAAAAGAATTTTTTCCATCCAACTTCATAGAAAGCCTGAATTCTATCCATGTGTCTTGAGGCTTATGGACCCTGGGTTAAGAATTCTTATACTACATATATGGAGCATAAAAAAATAAAAGAATAGTCTCAAACTTCAAAGAATAAGCATTTTACTAAAAGGCATAAAATGTATTTAGAAAGAGTTCTTGTTTAATGTCTAATGTATGATGTGATCTATGAAATTTACATAGATGAAGTGTAACAGAAGAGTGAGCGAATACTCTGGCCTAGGAAAACAAGGAAAGACCCTATAGGGAAATGAATCCTAACTGGTTTTGGAGTATGAGGAGGTTTTTGAAGACAGAAGGGAGGAGAGAGACATTTCAAGCTGATGGAATAGGCAGCGACCTTTAAAGCACGCAAAAGCTCAGTTTTCATGTAAGGTGAATTTGCTTATGGGAAATAAGACTGAGAAACTCGGTTATGTTCAGATTATGTTGGCCCTTCAAGAGCCTTTGGCTGAGGAATTTGAAGTTCATGCTGACAGTGATGGAGGAAGCATCACCTTCACAGTAAATTGATGGATTAGAGTTTTCCTTCAGGAAAGTTAATCTGGCAGGACTCTGTAGGACAGATGGGAGCAGAGAGAGCCATTAAGGAAACTGTTTCAGGACAGAGATAATGAATGTCTGAATTAAGGCAGCAGAAATGAGAAAAGAAAGGGGGTGAATATGGAAAAGATATTAGGAAATAGAATAGTTCAGACTTGATATTCAAGTGTGGAGACTGAGAGGAACAGCTTAAAGATGATGGTAATGCTGTACCATGAATAAAGAGAGGGGAAGAATAAGTTTTGGAAATGAGAACAAGAAAGATTGTAATATTTTTTATTCTGAGTTCCATATTCTGCATTTGAAACTTGTTTTGATTATTTGCTTCTAGCAATAGAACAGAAGAGCATAGTGGGAGAACCAATGATTATAAAAAGGTCATTAAAACCTGGGATAGATTTCTGATTCTAAATTATATTGTTGATCAAAAGAGGTAGAATAGCCCTATCCATGTTTTCTTGGCTTTGACCATTTAAAGCTCATGCATTAAAACTTAAAATATATATTCTATTGAAGTAGACTTCTATTTCATAGGAATTTATCCTGAAGAAATAAAAATGTATCTATGAGATGTTTTATTAGCATATTTTTGCAGTACATAAGAGGTTGTTTAAGCCTGGTGTGCTGATGCACAACTGTAATTTCAGCATTTGGGAGGCTGAGGCAGGAGGATTGCCATGAGTTTGAGGCCAGCCTTTTCTACATAGTGAGTTCAAGGTTAGCCTGAACTATACATTGAGACCCTGAAACTATCCAAGTGGTCATTCGTAGAGAGTTCAATAAATTATGATATATGTATTTTACACAATTATTAAAAAGAATGTTAAGCTAAAAAATAAAATAGAATTCCAGTTTCATCTGCTCTTGGGACATATCATGTCATAGTATGTATAAGAGCTTTCAAATATTTTTCTCATCCCTCACTCACTCCCTCATGGCTTCAGGGCCTTATATGTTTGGACTCTTTATCATATTAAATACCTTTCAGGGGGCTGGGGATTTAGCTCACCTGCCTTGCAAGCAGGCAGTCGTGAGTTCGATCCCTGGTACCGATAAAAAATAGAAAAGAAAAAAAAAATGTAAAATGAGATTAAATACCTTTCACCTCTTTGCTCTAATATGTACAAACTCATTTACAAAAAGTTTGCTATGATCCATCTTAAAACAATATTTGCATGTTAAAATAATAACTCTTTAGGTAGATACTTTGATCCTCGAATTTTTATCCAGTGTTACATGGAAATTTCTTTAATCAATGCCTTTCCCTGAGCAAATGTTTTGACTAGATTGCTGAAACACTGATGAGCAAAGGTGCCTCATCAGAAATGCCCTTCTTAAACTGAAGCTTATAGGATGATCGATTAGGGTTCTACTCTTGTAAATTTAACTCTGATTTAATGTCATAAGTAGATAAATAGGTAGCTAGGCAGGAGGGTAGGTAGATGTATGATAGACAGATAAATACATCCATGTATTGATTGAGTGAATACCAAACTCTGTCTGGTAAGCACTGTCAATATTGGTGAGTACAGTGCACAGAAAGGCTTGATTAATAGTTGCAGGTTAAAAAGCTTCCAAGCCTCCAAGGTAAAAATCCTTCAGCTGTGGTTAAATGATGAATTTTAGTTATCCTTGTATCACCCATCTTATTGCCTATGTAGCTGGGCTGTATCATAAGCGACAGTTGTCAGAAAATGAATACTTTAAAAAGGACTTCTATATCTAAATACATATATTTAATCAGAGAGTCCTTTGGCTTCTGAAAATAAGTTGTCTAATGAGAATTTCATTTGAGCAGCTGCGACTGAGGAGGTCAACAGGCACTGCCTAGGAGAACATGGCCCAGCTGGTTAAATCTGGTTGTTGTCGTGATTTAAATGGTCAAGTGCTGCTTATAATCCAGGACCGTCTGTTTGTAAAGGGAAGAGTGAGTGCTTCAGCATAATGTACAGCTGTTTTAATCTCTCTTTAATAATAGTGCTTCAGCCACTATCATGTCTTGTGTATCATACTACTAAGTATATGGTCCTAGGCCAAGTGAACCGGTTTGAATCAGGGTCTGGAGTCATGTAAGATTGTAGGGCAAGAGTTATGTGATAAAACCTTCAACAGTCTGACAAAATACAACTTTCTCTCTGACTCTGGCTCATTTTCAAGATAGTTCTTTGGGTAATAATTACTATGATCAGAGGGGAGTGACTTAGCTTGTGGTAAGGTTGAAATACTGCATCAGAATAAAAGGACTGTCTTTTAGAAGAGTCATAAATGGAAAGGGCTTGGGTACAAATCTATTGGTCACACATTGGTCTGAGTATTTTTCCAGTAGAATTGGGTGCTCCAAGCTATCCCGGTAATGAAAGTATGTGGATTAATTTTCCTGTGTGTGTGGAGGGAGGGCAGCAGCACTTGAGCTTTGGATTGTTGATGGCATGTACTTTCCAATAGACTGTGCAGCTGTTTCTGAGCAGAAGAATGAAAATGTGTTTGTGTGTATATCTGATGGATTATTATCATTATTTGCATCTCTAAACAATCATTTGGATTTGTACATGTATTTTCAGTGATGTATAGTTAGTTAGATAATATGTTAGTGTCCTTTGCTCATCTGAGGGATTTGGCTGTACTTCAAGGAGGTGTGTGGTACATTTCAAACGGAGAAAACTCATTTTTCGAAGTCATGTTTTTGAATGGGCTAGCTGCGGATTTGAGTCTAAGTTCTAATGCTTAAAAAGGCATGATAGTGCTCTGATTAAGACTGTGGACTTGGAGCTGAGGTGCCTGTATTGGACTCTTGGGTCAGCATTTACCAAGTGGATGACGTACAGCAGCAAGCGCCTCAGTTTTCTCAGCTAAAAAAAATGGATAGGGCATCCTTGGACTGCTACCATTAAGGTAAAGAATTAATACAACTACAGCATTTAGAACATCGCTACCCTATATATAGTAGGTGCTTAATAAATATGTCATCAGTGCTGTTTCCTGGCTTTGTCGTTGGCCAAATTATTTAAGCCTTTTGTGCTTCAGTTCCATCATCTGGAAAACTGAAAGAATTCTACTTCCCTTCCATTGTTTTTGTGAGGATTTGACATATTATATATATTTACATGTAATATGTAGTAAGTACTATTGCTATTGTAAGTACTATAACTGTTGTTATTTGAACATATTTTTTAAGAGCGAGAAATACTATATGACTCTCATCCTGCACCACGGACGGATTCATAGGAAATGTCCCGTGGTGTTAAGGGATTTAGCGTTTGGCAGCAGTGATGTTCTCGTGTTCTGGAAGAGCAATTCAGTTTAACTCTTCTTGCAGGCTCTTTGGAAAAGGTGATACTAACGTGTCCCCCTGGAAGCCAGTCTTCCCTGCTGAGAAATATGTGGAATGTGTTGTGTGTGAGAGGCCTTGGATGAGATTTTTAGAGATTAACCCAGTTAATAGTAATGTGCTCCTGTTAAGAGTTAAAAACTCATAAGAAGCTCACAATAAAAAAATACAAAACATTCATGCCATGCTATAGCTCCAAAATAATTTGAAAACAAAATTATTAATATTGGGTTTTTACTACTATTCTCACTGAAGTTGATATTGATTAAACCTTCAGAAAGCCAAATCTTTATTTATGTTTCCGAAACATTTTGGGCTTTTGTGTAAGTAACACATTAAGTATTCATCATATCCCTGAATTGTTATTTCAAATAAATTGGAAATTTCAAATCGTTTCAATGCTGAGTTTCCTCAGGATTGGTCCTACTTTTGGTAAAGAGGCAATTGGGTATTCAGAGCACTGTTAATGCAGTTTCATTTAAGTTGTTTTTCTTTTCTATAACAATTTCGTCCCAACAGAAGCAGGTGTCCTTGCTCCTGTTTTACATAATTTATATCATAATCATAGTAAATACTTATCTAATACCAGATAGTTTAAATAAACAGGAATGCTACATAAGTATTATACAATAATATTTGGTACTTATAATGAGGAACTAGAATAATTGTTTCACTTATGGAAAGTATAAATTAATGGTGTCAGAATCATGCTTAATAAATTTTGTGCTAGCATCTTTACTTCCTAATTGTTTAGAAACTGATTATTATGTTGTATAAGTTTATAAAAACATATAATGAGCCAGAATTCTATGAAATTAAGACATTCTGAACAAATTTTGGTTATTTCTATTGATACTATTCTGCAACTCCCACTTATAGTTTGAGACATGTGTTGTTTGGCTGGATCCTTTCTTAACTTCAGTTGGTGTGTTCTGCTTTGAAAAGATTCTTCAGATTTCTGGGCCCATCTCTAGCTCCTCAAATTTAAGTTATTGTTAAAGCTTTTTCGCTAAGAATGTTGGCAGATGCAGGGAATTGTGATTTTTCCTGTCATGGAACTAGAAAACAAGAAGGTATTCTCATGGCATTTGTTGTCTAGAAAGAGGGTGCAGCTTTCTAGTGGTTTGTGAAAAAAGACTGATCCTCATATGATTTTTGAATGTGTGTAATCTGAGAAGATAATTAACATTTTACATTTTCCCATTGAAAATTCCTTAGGTTTTCTTCATGACTTATTTTGTAAGTGTCAATAATAAGTAAAAGAGTTTTTGGAACTGTATTATTTTTCTTTATACAATAATTGTGCAAAATCAAAGGAAAAATTAATTGATAAGGAAATAACGCTATATAATATTTGATATTGCTATTATAACCCATAAAAGTAAACACATATGAATTCACTGTTCAACAATAAAAATTATGAGTATTGTTGAATCTACCTATGTATTTTTGCTTGTCTAATCTTGGTTTTTTATTTAGATTATTGCCAGAAATTTAGGCTTATTGTTATCTTTCTTTCCTTTTTGAGGTAGTTTTGAATATATCTCTAAACAACATACTTGCCAGCTTTTTTAGAACTTTAGAAATGACGCCAAAGAGTAATCTTCTGTGACTTGTTTTTTACACTCATAATCATATTTTAAGAGCAGTTCTGCTGTGTTAGTTTTAGTTCATTTTCACTCCTGAGTAATATTCCATGCACTATTTTGTAGGGTTCAGAGTACCCGTGTACTCTTCTTTGTCTACTTTCGTGGGCATTTGGATTTTTTTCTAGTCTAAGTGATAATGTTATGAAGATTTCCAGAACTGTTTTCTGATGCACTTGTGAATGAGTTTCTTCTCTAAATTGTCTCCTCAGGAATGGAATTGATAGTGCCATTTTTTTTTTTTTGCTCCTTTTTTCACTTGACTTGAAAGTATTTTTTGGTTGTTTGCTATTACAGTGACACAAATAAGTTGCTGCACATGTGTGTGTGTGATAGTTCCTGAAAGCTTAATTTGTCTATACCTTTTGGTTCTACTTTCTTTAAAATGTCTAGTACAGGTATTTTTTAGAAAATCACCATCTTTTCATAAGCTCAACAAGAGCCTTTGATGGACCATCATTGCCATTTTCCTTTTTCCTTTTATTGTAACCCAATAGGATGTCTTCAGCTCATCTTTCAACAATGGGCACAAGTACGTTTTTCTCTCTCTCTCTTTTTTTTATTTAAATAGAAAGAAACAAAAAAAATGGAGATAAAAAAGGGTAGAAATAATACAAAATTACAGAAAAATAAATGGTAAGAAATCACTGGTTGATAAGTTACATATTGTCATCTTAGAAATAGCTGTTCAAGTTACAAAATTAAAGTATGTAAAGTGACATTCAAATAGTGACACTGCCAACAGTTCTGCTCAAATGATCCAACAAAAACTTAGTAATATGGTTATCAGTCCTACACACTTGTTTTATATCTTAAAGAAGGTAAGATTAATCATATCAAAACAGAACAAAACAGTTAAAAAAAAACAGTTTAAAGAAATACAGATTTCAAAGCAAGTCCACTGGAGATCTTCACTGTCTATCTAATTGTCTCTAGTTTCTTCCAAATAGTTGTCCCCATCTTCACACACATTAAATACATACTGCATATTATAGAACTAATCAGATCATTACAGGATGATGAAGGCTTTTTAGGTCTTCAAGATCTGACATTGGGGAAGACAATAATAACTACCATCGCATTTCTCATTCTCTTCGTAGTAGCTGTCCTTGTCTTTACATATGCTGATATTGAACTTAAGAGACTAGACTAATATCACTCTGATCAGTGAATAATAGTATTGCTAGATTTTATATCATAATGCTACAAAATTAGCATTGAGTTTCTTAGTGTCTCTTCTTTTTCAGAGTATCTGTTCATTACATATTGCATTATATAATCTGTTCTCATAAATAGTTTTTTAAAAAAATCTTCTCATGCATGAATTTCTACATGTATATCTATCCTCTCTGTATTATGGGGGAAAACAAATCATAACAAGACAGCAAAACAGATTCCTAGAAAAACATGCAATGAAAAAGACACATAAGGCCACAATATTAGGTGATCTACCGTAGTTACTATGCTTTCTCTTGTTATTTTCCATAGTCTTGTCCATATCATCGGGCTTAATATAGTTGAACATAGTATTACCTAGCTATTTTTATAATAACACAACTTTGAAAACATTGTAGGACTTGAGAGCTGTTAATAATTCTGGTATGGATATCTTTTACATCATGTCATCTTCAGAGCAGTTGCCTCTACTTTTAGGGTTGATACTATCAAGCATATCAAATTCAAATAAAATCAGCCAAGGCAAAACCGCAGTCTTATGAATCAGATTCAAATAAGATCAGTCATAGTAAGACAATATAAGTAGTACAGGATTTCAGCTCAAGTTAATAGGAAATTAAGGATAGTTACCATGGTATAACCTGCTATTTTTGGGTCAGATGTCTGTGACCTCAAATCCAATATGAGTGAACAGACCAGAACAAATTAAATTCAAACTAAATGGGGCGATAAGACTACTGTGACTTTTAAATCCTGATACACTATTAACAATGACCTCTGCCTTTTTTATAGTGTATCAAAGCTATCTATACTAAAGCCTATAGCTTACCGTCTCTGCCTCATGTCTGCTACTCCACTTTACTGCTATAATTTGTCCACCTTACTCCCTCTTTCCACTGTCTGCCCCCTCATTGAGGCCTCTCTGCCACTGTTGCTGGAATGCTGGTATCCCTTCCTTTCTTTCTCTGGAATGTCCTTCGGCACTCTCTGTAGGGTTGGGTTGGTGGCCACAAACTCCCACAGTTCCTCCTTGTCTTGGAAGCATTTTATTTCTCCATTAATTTTGAGAGAGAGTTTTGATGGGTATCTGAGTCTTGGTTTCATATTATCTTCTTTCAGCACTTGGAACATTTCTCCCCACTCCCTTCTTGATTTAAGAGTTTGTGTTGATAAGTCTGTTGTTATTTTGATAATTTTCCCATTGTAGGTAATCTGCTTTTTTTCTCTGGCTGCTTTTAATATTCTGTTCTTTTGGTGGATTTCTGGAATCTTGATTATTATATGTCTAGCCGTAGATCTGTTTTGGTTGTAGGTAGCTGGTGTTCTGTATGCCTCTTTTATCTGGATATCATTTATTTTTGCTGTACATGGGAAATTTTGTTTTAATATATCTGTGAATATTCTTTGTATTTCATTTTTGGTTGCTCCTGCTTCCTCACTCACATTCTTTTTTCTTAAGTTATGTATCCTTTTGTCATCTTCTAGCCTTTGAATTGTTTCTTTCTGGTTTCTTGTTATTTTTAAGAGGTCTTTTCTTTCACGATCATATATGTTAAGTCTCTCTTCAAGTTTCAAAAGGCTGACTTTAGTTTCTGTCAAAGCATTTTGCCAGTGTTCAATAGAGTTTTTAGTTTCCTGGTAATCTCTTTGGATCTGTTTCATGTATTCTGAGTTATGTTTAAACTCTTCTTCAGAAGTATCTCTTTCTTTTCTGATTTCCTCAGTTCTTCCATCTGTGTTCTCTTGGGCGGGGCTTGTCATTTCTTTAATTAATCTCTTTATATCTTGCCTCACTTGGATCAGGAGTACCACTTTGAATTCATCTATGAGGTCATGGAGGTATTTTTTTTTTTTTTTTTATTGCGGCTGATGCTGTGTCCAGTATTGGATGGTTACTGTGCTTGTTCTCTTTAGTGTTTACTTCTCTTGAACTTATTTTCTCATGTTGGGCAGCTGGAGATTTTTTTTTTTATTTCTATCTCTTGTCATGTTTCTGGTTTCTTTCAGACTGGAGTGTTCTGGGAGTCTGTGGCCCTCTCCGTATTGCTTAGGACCTTTCAGAAGTGTGTTGACTTGAGTTTTTGCTGTCCTCCCCAATTTGCTGTTATCTGGGGTAGGCAGGGATGCAGGGACGGTGCAGACTAGCCTCCAGCCTCTGTGCCAGTCAATCTACAAATTAGGCTGTATTTTGTGGGTGTCACAGAATTGTGACTATTTTGTATCTGCTTATTGGGTCCCAACCAGAGGCTTAGTTCAGCAGGTCCTGCCAGTTCTCTCTGTGCCAGAAGCAGCTGGCTAATGTCACCGTGGCACAGGGCTCTGCCCAAATCCCAGCTGTCCTCTTCCAGACCTTTCTGTGCCAGGAGTGACTATGTAATGTCACTGTGGCTGTGGGTCTGCCCAATTCCAAGATGTCTTCCACTAGTTCTCTCTATGTTGCTGACGCCGATATGGCGCTGGGCTCTGCCCACTTTCAAGATGTCGTCCACCAGACCTCTCTACACCAGGGGCGACTGTCTGATGTCACTGAGCCACGTGCTCTGCCCAACTCCAAGATGTCTTCCACCAGACTCTCCGTGTTATTGATGTCGCTGTGGTGGCGGGCTCTGCCCAATTTCAAGATGTCTTCCAGCCAGCCACAGCAGCCGCGGGACCCAGTCCCCAGTACTCACCAGGACTCAGTGCAGGTCTTCTTCTTGAGTCTACTGCACACTATGCTGCTTGCCTTCACTGTGTTCCTGACACAGCGCAGAACGGTCAGAAAACTGCACAGTGCCTGGCTTCGGAACTCTGGAGCTTCTTACAATCTCCTCCGGCGCAGCTGGGCAGGCCTGGCTGCTTCGTGGGGTTCTGGGTCTCAATTTCCAGCAGTCACCAAAAGCCAATCCAACTTTTCCTCTTGGTTCCACTGGTCAGTTTGCCACATTAAAGGTGCGGGATTTGCAGACTCCCGTTATCAGCACGACCTTAAATCCTCCAGCTGTGCTGTTTTGGTTAAAAAGAATCGTTATCCATTCATCTAGTCCTCTCCATGTTGTCATATTCTAGCATCTAATATGATTTCTCCGGAGAGACTCTCCGCCCAATCCCCTAGCTAGCCGCCATTTTTGAAAACCGTATGTTATTCTCTTACCTGACCAGGATTACTGAGTTTGTTAGGAACACATTTTTTTTTTGGTCTCCTTTGCAGCCTCTTTATTGGTGTTTCCAGCTCAGAGTGTAGTTTTAGAATTAGAGTTAATTCCTGGGCTTAGTGATACTAGGTCACAGTAGCTCATTTTTCTTAAATACATTAAATCCAAAATTACCTTTTTTTTTTTTTGGTACCCAGGATCAAACTTGCAACCCCACACTTGCTGGGGAGGCACTTGTGCCACTGAGCTAAATCCCCAGCCCAAAACTGGCTATTTTTTTTTTTTTTTTACTACTGCTTCACCTAACTATTTATATCAAAGTAGACATTTTTGTTGATTGAATGAAGACTGTGAAATGATCTGGATTGGTGCTTCTTGTTTTTTACTTCTGGCTGTCTTGTTTTTGTATTTTATATTCCCCCTCAGTTAGGCTTCTTTAAACAGTAACACTATCTTTAATAATATTGTGGATCAAGGAAGGAAACCCTAATAATTCTTCTTTTAATAGGCATTCTCTTTTTGCTTGGCAAACACTGTTTATTTAAAAGGTATGCCTCCAGTGAAAATGAATTCTAGGTATGACTCTATTTTTTGTTGATCACTGCTAGATTTACATTTCCTAACTATTCTGCAATGGCAGTCTTTCAGTTCTCAACTCACCCATACTGTTATGCGGAATGACAGACCTCTCCATGGGGCTGCTCAAGTGGACACATTCCTTATACCTGCCATAATGATTTCATTCCATAGTGGAAACTCAGCGTCAGTGTCTCGTTATTTGTGACTGTTCCATCCTTTGCTTTCTGTGTGGCTTTGGTTTGGGAATTAAAGAGTATTCTTAATTATATGATAGAAACTGGCTTCTTTGTTTTTTCTTCCAGCTTAGTTCCATTTTCTTCTGACAGTAATATTTCACTACTTTCCACATCTGCTGTACTCTTCTTTTTGCTTTGATGTGATGATAAGTTGGATTTTTTATGTACGTTGTACTATATATGATTATAATTTGCTTCCTAGAGGTCTTTTACAAATATTCTATAGTGAGCATTAAGAAACTTGAAGAAGCTTGAAGATGTAACAATTTTAGGACAAGCTTTCTTAAAAAGTCAACATTTCATTGAAGATGAATTATTTATGGGGCTGGGATTTAGCTCAGCGGCATGAGCGTCTGCCTTGCAAGCAGGCAGTCGTGAGTTTGATCCCTGGTACCGATAAAAAACGAAAAAGACAAAAAAAAAGGATGAATTATTTTGTTTTGTTTTTTTACTACTGAATTGTGACAGTGCTTTATTGTTTTAGGCACTTGTGCTATATTAGGTGTACAGTTACATAGTTCCTCTACTTTACCTTGTCATTATCTTCCTTACATGAACTTTCACAGTTGAAAATACAAAACTTAAATGAGCATCCAGTTAAACAATTTGTCATTTTGTGGATCATGCTCTTGGCATGAACTCTAAGACACTTGGTTTAAGCCTGGGTTTTAGACATTTTCCCCCATTTTTTTCCCCTACAGGATTTATAGTTTTATACTTTAAATTTGTATATCATTTAGAAGTAATTTTTTTATGAAGTGTAGCATTTAGATCAAAGTTTTTTTTTGTGTGTGCTTGTTTGGCTAAAAGCTCTAATTTGCTTTGTTGAAAAGGCTTACGTTCTATTAAATTGCTTTACAAATGACATCTTTAGCTAAATAGAAAATCCCCTAAAATCTTAAAAACAAAACAAAACATGCCAGCAGAACAATGTCCTAGAAGTAAACAAATTGGCAGGGTCATAAGATATAAGATCAATCTGTAGAAATCAATCACTTCTGAGTACACTAGCAATGAACATGTGTGTTAGTCCATTTAGACTGCTATAACAAAGTACCATAAACAGGGTAACTTAAGAACAACAGAAATTTGAGGCTTACATTTCTGGAGGCTAGGGATTCCAGCATCATGGTGCCAGCACATTCTGTTTAGCATTTTTTGCTTCATAGTACTTTGTTACTGTGTCTTCACACAGTGCAAGAGATGAACAAACACCCTCAGGTCTCTTTTATAAAGAAATTAATCTCATTCATAATGTAGCTACTTCCAAAGACCTCATGTCCTAATGCTATCACATTGGGGATTTAGTACAGTATGAATTTAAAAGGAAAGACACATTCAGTCCATAACAACATGTAGAAACTGAAATTCAAAATATAGTAGTGTTTATAATTTCTCCAAATAAAATGCAGTGCACATAACAAATATACACAGCACCTATATGCTGACATATGCAGAAATTACAGAATGCTGATAAAAATCAAATAAGATATGATGGCAAAGCCTACTATGTTCCTGTTTTGGATACAGTATTGTAAAGTTGTCAGTTCTCTAAAAGTACATGTTTAATGCAATTGTTATTAAAATCCCAGCAAGACTTCTATGAACAAACATTTTAACATTTATAGAAAGATTCAGACAATGGGATAGGTAAGAAAATTGTCACAAAGAGGACTAAAATTTCTAGGCATGGTGATACACACCTGTAATGTCAGTACTTGGATCCTGACACAGGAGGATTACATGTTTGAGCCTTGGCTACAGGGTGAGTTCAAGCCTATCCATGAGTATAGAGCAAAACATTGTCTAAAAGGAAACTAAACAAAATATAAAAATAAGAAAAAAGAAAAGTAAAAAGAATAGTATATAAAATCATTTTGTGCAAAATAAAGCCTTGCCATATACCTATAGCATTCAAGATGATATATTATAAGCAGAGAAATAGGCACATAAACCAATAGGATGCCGTAGAAAACCCACCGATAAAACTGTGAAAGTATTTTGATTTTGACTTTGGCAAAAGCTTAAAAATATTACTTGCTGTTTGTATTTATTGGTCTTGTCTCGTATGATTTTAACCATTAGTCTGTTTTCATAATAGTATAGATCTTCACATGTAGTATGCATTAATTTAAAAATCTGTTGGTGAATAAAATATTTTGCAAATATAAATAGTATTATTTCCAAAGGGTGTTGAATAATTTTAATTTTTAGGAAGTACCTCTTCAGCCAAGCAAAACTATTTCTCTCTCTATATATATACATGTATACATGCATATATATATAATCATTAATTCTGTGTTTATCAAGGTCTTTAATTTGGTATTATATTGGACCTTGCATATGAGAGGTAAAAGTGGAAAAGGAGAAGAAAAGAAGATGAACAGAGATGAGTTTTTTTTTAGTAGCTCATAATTTAGTGGGGGAAACACATGTAAATAGAGTAATTACCTAAGTGCTATAGTTGAATGCCCTATAAAAAGCTGTGGGAGTACAGAGGAGGAAGAAGGAGTAATAATTGTTTGGTCTACGAGATCTAGGAGGGGATTTATAGACATTTGAGCTGGATTTTGATGAATTATAAGATCATTACAATGACCAAGAATGTTTGACCAGACAGAGAGGTCAGGCATGTATACACTTTCAATAGTACGAATAAACTTGTGAGTTTGGTGAATGTCAAGAAGTTTTGTATGGCTAACACAGAAGATGGGACTGAAAACAATGGATTGCAGCCATTTTAAAGAGACTGTGTTCTGTCCTTTGAGTAGTGAAGATCGGATGAAACCTTTTAAGCAGAAAAATTGGTGACATAGTTGCACACATTTCTTAGAAAAGAAACTTTGGTGACATTTTCAGAATCAAATGAAAAGAAGAAGAAAATGGAGGAAAACATGTTTATAGGCTAGTGTAATAGTCTAGTCATATTTTGATAAGTCTAGCAAACTAAAATAGTGACAGGGAAGGATAGAGAAGGAATCAGTTTTTAGTTATAGTTGAAATTGCTAAGTAGGTGAATGGTATGAAGTTGGCAAGGTATCTGACAGAAAAATTGGAGGAAGAAGTTGTTAAGATGGTGAATCTAGGCAAGTGAAAGATTTTGGGAAAAGGTTTGGGCTTTTAGATTATACAGAGTTTGAGTTTTCTTTCTGTGAAGGTAGACTATATCTGTCATACAGATAGACAGGTGATCTGGAAAGTACAAGAAAAGAGTAGTACCTCTTGGCTCCATTGCTCTCATTGTTACAGGTTGAAACTCCTTTTCCTTAGTGAACATTTATTGTTAGTGTCAGGTGGCTTTAGATTAGTCATTGTTGCTTATAGATAGCTTCAGACTTAGCCCACATGTGGAAGTTCTGTAATCTGTCATTCTACTTACATTAAATAAGTGACTACAAAATTGATCCCATTATGAATCTTCTGTATCTTGCCTGTTCAGTGATTTTCAATATTGTAGCCTAGTGGTTTTCAAATTGTCAGTGGCCATGGCATCATTTAGGAACTTGTTAGAGATGCAAATTCTTAGGCCCTTTGATCTACTGAATCAGAAACTGGAAGGGGGCCCAGCAGCCTGTGTTTTATCAAGCTTTCCAGGTGTTTTGGATGCACACAGTTGGGAACCATGGTATGTTAATCTGTACACTGCTGTAGTGTACTATAGTCCAAGCCATATACAATCTTGTGTCATTGAATGTTGGGAATGCAGTCTGAGAAATGTAGCACTGGATTATATTGTGTGCGAACATTGTAGTGTGTACTTACACTACATTGTATAGGTCAATCACTTTCTGTGGCTTCTTGATGCAGTCAAAAGAAGCAATATATCTATGACGTTCAAGGCTGCTGCCAGCAAAATATAACATGCAATTTCACAGAAACCTCAGAAACTTCTTAATAAGTAGAACTATTCATTAAACTACAATAGAAGAGTAGTATGATAAATATGTAAATCAATAATACAGTCATTTGTTGGCTTTATCAAATATTAGGCACTGCACATAATTGCATGCACTGCATCATAGTATCACTGGCACAGCAGTGGGTTTGTTTATGCCAGCATCATTATAAACACAGGGATAAAGTATTGTGCCACTACATGATAGTCGCTGCAGTGTCACTTATACAAGAGAAATTTTTCAGGTCCATTATAATTTTATAGGGCCACCCTGGTATTTGTGTTTTGTCACTGATAAAACATCCTTATACAGGTCATAACTGTAACATGTTGCTATGAAATCATCTTTCGTTTTGCATTGTCTTCATGACCATCAATTTCAAAAGGTATTCAAATAATGGATAAAGTACATTGTTTAGGGAGTAAAGTAAAAATGTAGTAGCAGATATAGGCTGTCCATGTCAGGGAGTATAAACACTACCTTCTCATTATATCACTTATTATTTAAATCTTGTTTCATATGTTTGCATTTCCATGTAGCTAGACAATCTGACTGATGTGATATCATGAACAAAAATGAAACCTAGGGCTTCCTGAGTGGGTTTATTGACTAGTTTGCGTGCTGGTATTAGGGTAAGCTGTTAGGAAAGAAAATCCAGTGAAGAAAAGAGAAAGTTATCATGTGGTTTCTAGTGTGTTCACTGGATTCAGAGTTGATTTCTGTTTCTGTATCTATCAAATGCACAGGACTCAGTTATATCATCCCCTGTTACTCTCTGGTGCTTGCTTAATAAATACAACTGCAGAAAGAATCAAATTTTACACAGAAAACAAAACCCACAGTGGTTGGGCTGTAAGAATATTAACATTTAATTGCTAAAGAAAAACCTTCATTCCCTTTAGACATGTAGATCTAGAAGCCCTGAGGTGACTTGGGCAGAAGTGAATTTCCTAGCTGTTTGGGTGAACGGCCTTAGGTTTCTCTGGTGATGAACTTTAGTTTTCGTGAACCCCACTTGCTCTGCCATTCCTGCTGTTTTGCAACAGGGCTTAAAAGTGCTTTAAGTGCTTGTGACCGTGGTAATGAATGAAAATGTCTTTCCAGCACTGAGAGGATTGCATTAGACTGAATAGTCACCTCACTTGTAAAAGCACTATTAGAGTGGGGCAGCTGTAAGTAAGGATAACGATTTGTGTCCACTGCTTATTTACTGAAAATTGTCAATGTATTATTTATTGAGAGCTCTCCAGACAGTGCTTGTCAGAATAAAAATGTCAGCTCTGAGCAAAATGTTATAATACATAATAAAAATGCTAGGTACGCATTTTAGGAAGACAACTAATTAGACCTGCTTTTTCTTAAGGAAGAGACAGTAAAAATGTCTAATACTGTAGACTTTTTCAATTTGTAGAAGTCTTTTTCTTTTCTCTTTGCTCAGCTCAGTATTTGGTTTAACAACTTATCAGGCCTGAGAAATAATTTGAACAACTTTGTAATGTTGCCATTAGATTCCTCAAGTAGTTAGGGAGGCTGGCTGAAAGAGGAAGGCCTCGACTTGCCATCACAGAGAGTAGCGCTCTCACCTCCATGTTTTGTCTGAAATTAGATGTCACTTCCTCCCTGAGCAGTGCTCATGGAAAACTGCCTCCAGTGTAAACAACATAAAATTATTAAGCTTATTCCTCAGCCGTGCTAATTAACCCCAAACAAATTTCACATTAAGGAAACAGAATTCAATCAATGTAAATGTTATTGCTGTGTATTACTGTAAGCAATAATATAGTGGCTAAAATAATTAATTATTTTGGGTTTTTTTTTTTAAAGAAAATATTCTGTCTAATCCAAAAGCTTTTGTGGATTTTTTTTTTTTTTTCACTTTTTCTTCAGCCATTCTTGGCATAGAATATAAGCGACCCATCTGGTAAAACATGGGTAATACATTGCTATTTTCACAACGGAATTAATTTTGACAATTGGATTGTTAAGAAGGAAAATGTACTTTGGAGTGCTTAAGGTTTGCTTAGTCTAATGTGCTTTTATTGGCAATGCGTATGCAGATTTACTCATTTATCTGCTGTAGCTGTAGCAGTCTCTTATTCTTCTTTTCTACTAGTCTACCAGTAAAAAGGGATGTGGTGATGGTGGTGGCAGAAGGGATGATAAAAGGATAGTAAATGTCATCTACATTTGAGGAGGAAAAATTCAAAATGCCATTTTATAGTATTCCAGGTTTTGTGAAATATTTGCCAACGAAGATTTTTTTTTCCTGTTTTTAAAACCTAGGCTCACGTAGGAACTCAAATTATCCACTTCATGATAATTTTTCTTACATTAAAACCCACCAGATTTTAAAATAATTGCTTGGTTGTGCCTTGAGAACTTAGATAAAAATTATCGATACCATAATTTTCATCTTGCTCAGAACCTTTAAAGGCATGAAGTGCAGAAGCCAGATGACATGTAACTTTATTTTTTACTCAGAAGAATGCCTATTGATTAATGTGGAATTGTTTATCAATTAGAGATTACATATTTTAGTATACAGAATACAAATTAAATCTATTCATATTAAGATTATTCTGAGAAATGATGCATCCTTTACCCAATATATATCAGCAAGTATTAAATTAACTTTGAAATTTAAAGTAATTAACTTTGTAACACAATAAAACAAAAAGCTACTTTGCTAATATTTAACACCCACCAATTTTTGGTGATTTTGTCATATTCCAGCAAATGCAATCTTGTTCCTCTCCATCCCCAGTTAGTTCCGTATCTTTCACGGCTACTTTTGATTCTTTTCTCTCCTCTATTAAAACTCAATCTTCAGCTTAGTAGGAATATTTAATCTTTTAATCATATCTTCAGTATTTAACAAGCAGGTTGCTACTATATATTTGCAGTAGTGCCAAAGCTAATAACAATACTGTAAGTGTTCCAAGAAATAGCTGTAGTATGTCACTAACAAAACAAAGACTAACCAAAGTAATTCCTTAAACCAGAGGAAAAAAGAAATTAAACTTTCAGGACTATTTAAAAATAACATCTGGCTGGACAATTTGATTGTATATTTTGGTTTCAAATGATTTGCTTCAATTTATTGCTTATATTTTTTTCTATTAGTTTCCATAGGCAGATAGATGTTCTCTGTTTTTACTTCTTTGTGCATTAACTTTCCTTTTTCAAAATAGGAAATAATTTTATATTTTATGTCTTTGCATTTCCTAGATCAACTTATAATGTATTGCATATTTCAAGAAATTAAGTTCATTAATCTGTAAAACAAAGTTAAATAATTAAAATTTGCATTGAACATTTCTTCAATTTCTTTATTTTTTTCATTTCTTCAATTTAGATGTTTATATCCATAAGTATGTTTCAAGCAGGTCTGAACACTATATATTCTATAACAGGTCTGAACACTATATATTCTATAACAAAATATATAACAGCTAAATATGGTAACTAGTACTTATATAGCCTTGTATTAGCCAGGGCACCTAAGTTATTTTAAACTAAAAGATTTCTATGATTAATATTCCTATATATTTCAAAGTTACACTATAATACCAAGCCAGTCAATGCAATAAAATTCTAAAATAAGAGTCCTACTTAGAAGACCCTATATTAGTATATTTTAAAGCGAGATACAAAGGGTTGCATACAGTATTTTATTCCATTCAAGACTATAATTGACAAACTGTACTAATCATGCTTTTATGTGTTTTTCTCTCTCTACTGAATTCATTTTAAAAAATGAAAGTAAAAAAGGTAAAAAGGGAATCCAGAATTTTGAAACCCAGTGGTCCTGAAGTGATGGGAAAATAGCCAAGGTGTCACAGCTAATTTCTGACCCTGTTTTATGAGTTCTGCTGTTCCTTATTCCCCCTGTCAGCCTGGGAATCCCTGAGGCTGTGCAAACTGGCTGAACATCACTCAATCCCAGTTTTATATCCCCTTTTAATAATGTTGAGTCTATTCTGTCCAACTTTGATTCAGACAACCTGCTTGTCTTGAAAAAGTGATATATTTAATCAGTGACTCTGTCTCCAGCATAGCTCCCACTGCGTGTGACTAGAGCCAGAGAGTAGTGCAGTGGTCTGTCACTTCTGTTTGAATGGGTAATGTGGAGCCCATCAGCTGAAAAGACAGGAGCTGGAACTGCTTGTTAGGACACATGATCAAAAGCCACTCTCTGCTTTCTGCCAATCAAACCTCATGTCGCCTTGTGGGGCAGACATTAAATAGATTTTTTTTTTCTGCCGTACACTGTGGGCATTTTGCCAGTTTGACATGTGAACTGTTACAAAAGATAGCAGAGTTTCGGCCGCTTGCTGACTGCTTTAAAATATTACTGAACACTTGTCAAAATGAAATATTCATCATACTATATTATGATAAATTCAGTGAAGTATTATTCAATGTCTATATATTGTAATTTGTGGAATTTTTTTGTTCTCGTTGGGGCAGAGAAAAATAGACAATTGCTTCTTGGGTGAAAGTAAAGAAACCAAATCTCTAACAATCCAACTGCAAAACCAACATAACTGTGTGACAAATAGTTTTGAGTAAGATGATTATTGCTTTGTGAAAATAACATTAGTGAATTAAATGTTATTTTACATATCTTTTTTCTGCTTTGTAAATTATTTTCTTCTAAGTAAGATGAGAGTGATTTTAGTATTTATCTTCTGAGCAAAAAAAAATTAAAGATTTATTTTGACATTTAATTCAGGATTTTATTCCTTACATTTATCAAGAATATGAACACATTTCTGGTTTGTGTGTTTATTGTTTTCTTCTTCTTGTCATCCATAAAGACTTTCCTATTATACCACTTCTTGGTGCCAGAGCAACCTAATAGCGATGGTGACATAGACCCATTTCTAAGCTTTTAAAGAGAAGAATGAGTCCCTCAGTACAGTGCTTTTCACTTGAGGGTCATTGGACTTGGCATTTTTAACAATTTCCAAAACACCCAGTTAACGGTTCTAAGGCAGTTAAAATCTTAGTTGGTGTTTTGATGTCTCCAAACTTGCCACTTGGTTCTTGCTGTTTCTTCTCTAATGATCATTTTAAAAGGAGTTAAACATTTTCACCAAAACATACCATGGTAATCTAGTGGAACTCATTTAAACTCTGAGCTACACATAAACAGCTGCTCCTTCAATAAGCCATTCTTTATAATACCCTTATTACCTTCTAGTGTCTCAAATTCTGATTAGTCAACAGTGCTGATTGCTGTACGGCATTCCGTTGCCCATCTTCCTTCTGCTCAGCTGCTCATATCTTAGTAGTTATTTGATTACAACACAACTTGTGCATTGTTTCTCCAAGTTGCTCTTTATATTGTGTCTTAAAAACTCTGAATTATCTAGGGAAACTGGGATGGTATGAAAGTGACTTTCTTCACAGATATTTAAAGTGCCTGAATAAAGCATGCCATAAAAAACACAAAATTATGGAACTCCTCCTAGGTTGGAAAGAATATTTGTAATTTAAAACTCCATACTTAACAATAAAATTGTGAATAGTTTAACGAGTTTTAAAAGTATGTGGAAGTGTTTTAAAAAGCATATAGTAGTTTACAAATGTAAAAAATTATAAAATGATCATATTATGGCTATTAAATTCTGGTCAGACATAACATTCTCTAAGAGATTGTTATATAGGTTGAACCTCACAGGAAGGAGCTAAAGGACCTTTATCTTTGCCCCAGGACAGATAATTCTAGTCCGATCCCTGTGTAGCACCAATGATGTCCCACTAAATAGGAGAGCATGGTGGTAGTTTCAGTTATGATGAAATAAGTAAGGGTGGGAAAAATGTCTATAATGAAGTTTGAATTTCAGCTATTCCTTTGTTGTGACCCCCTGGAATTTACTCTTGGTGAGTAGGAAATGCTGACACACTAGAAATGCAACCTCAGTAAAGGCCCTAAATCTGTCATTGTGCTCTGGAGTCTGCTCTGAAAATAGCAAAGCTCTTTTGGTAAATTAAAATCGGTGTGAATGGGAACAGATGTTGACACGCTTTACTTTATCTTAAGGGATGCCAGTTAAGAGGAGTGGGTCAGTAAGGTTAGACGGTAGGAAATAAACTACGTGGGCAAACTTGTTCTATAAAGGGAGTTCTGTTTTATAATGTTAGTCAACAGAATTGTATTTATCTTTGGTAGTCCAGGTAAGAATTATCCCTACATTGCTGTATCTAGAGGAAAAATGAGGGGGGTAATATTTATTTTTGAAAAGGCTTTCTCTTTCTGATGCTCCCTCATGGTTATGTCTTTTCTTTATCAACCTGCATTGGGTGTAAATTAAACTATTGGTTTTAACTTTCTGACATCATTTTGGCATAGCTTCCTAAAGTATTTGTTGAACCCTAATGCTACAGTTGTCTCTGTACTCATATTTGTCAAAAATAATGAAAATGGTTTACGCTGTAAAAATGCACAATTTATCAAATAGCTTGTGTAGCCAATTTAAATAAGTCTCACAGAAGTTTCAGTCTTGATTTGAAAAAATAGCATAGGATGAATTTATTTATAAGAACCTTAATAGTTTCTCTCAATTCCTTTTACATTTTAGATTACCTTGTAATTTTCTAAATCTACATGAACAATAATGATCAATTTTGTCAGTATTATTCACACCTTTTATTAATTTAACATAGATGAATAAATGTGAATGTTGTGAAGAGTTGATTGGGAATAGATTTTAAATCTGACAGTTAGATTACAGGGTACCTAAGAAAAAATGGCTCTTTCACTAGGTACCTAGTAATTTAATTCTTGTTTGAAATTATTATAATTTATTACAGTGTGTGGGTCCTAATGAATGTCTACTATTAAATGAAAAGGAGAAATTGAAATTAAGATTATGAAATTCTTTTAACTCATATCTTAAAATCCTCTTAAACAATTCAGAAGACATTAATAAGCTATGTGGGTTTCTTTCTGTATTCTTTAATGACAAATAAAAACATTTTTTCAGTGTTTAAAGATTCTTGTAAATGTTGAATGCCATTAAAACTCAAAGCATGCAATCTCAGAATTTTATAAAATGGTAGTAGCCATTATAGATGCATTAAAATTGGCAATTCAATTTAAATATTTTTGGACTATACCCAGACTTTTCTAGTACTTGAGTTTTGCAGAAATAACTGTTCCCTTAATGTTAAACATTTAATATAAGACAATTTGAATTTTCATGGTTATAAAATACCAGATTAACATTTAAAAAATTCTGAATACTAAGGAAACTTTAAAAATGTTAGTAAAAATTTAGAAATAAACCAAAGATGTCCAAATTCTTACAAGTATTGAGAGTTATCACTCCTAAATCTAAGTAAAACCTGGCTTGTGAACAAAACACTGATCAAGTATTTAAAAAATAATAATCCTGATGGATTGTTTATAATGTCATTTGAAAGGAACATTACATGAGTGCCTCACCTGAGTAAAAGCCCTTCATTTATAAATGTGATCATATTTCTTTGAACATTATTTAATATAGAAAATCAAATTTGTGCCTTGAATTTTAAATTATGTAGTATGCTTTCTTTAAAATTCCTGAACTTTTGTTTCCTAATTTCTAGAGCTTTTCTTCTTAGTGAGGCTGCTGTAATGTGTGTATAAGCTAGTAATTAGGTTATGTGTAGAGAGAGAAGAGTAAGCAAGTTGGTGACAAGTTTACCTTTGGATGCAGAAACTAACCAGTTCAGGTGTAGGTTTTAATAGGTTCGGAGCATACTGACTTAGTTTTTTTCCTCTCCTTGTGATGACCCTCCACTACCAACCCTAGATATAAAGGCTAAAATGTAATCTCTTCAGAGAGTAACTATTTTGGTAGATTTTTGTTGGGTGCTCCTTTGAGGATGAGGAGCTGTGCCCTTAGAACGGAGTCAATTTTTCATTCTTCTCCTTTATAATAAAATGATCTGTCTTCCCCCCACTTCCACCCTTACTTAAGGATGCATTGCCAAAAGAATGTAGTGAGAGTGCTAGCTGTTTTTAGATGGGAAGATGATTTGTTGCCTCTGATAATCTGCTTGTTGAGCTCAAGTTAGCTCAGGCGTCTGAAAGAAACAAACGGCAGAAACAAGTAGGGCACTACTCTTAGTAATGATTACTGATCTTTTAAAATGCTTACAGTAGTTTAATAGAGAAATGATTGGATAGAATTTATTTTGTCTAAGTTTCTATAAATAACAAAGCCTTTTCTCATCTATCAGTTATGTCCACGTGGTTGCTGTTTATCACTGTAACCAGCTCCTACAGTTAAATTCTGATGTCTCTCATCTACTATTACAAAAGGCTAAAATGGGCCAACGACACCAGGGATAGATTAAGAAGACAACTTCCCCATATTATACAGTGTGAGAGCATGATAATGGTACCATGAAAAACTGCTACTTTAAAAAATTTTGGCTAATATAGTGCAGTAACTTTAAAATGTTAATTCTGAAGAACACTGACAATTTGCAAAACCATGTCTACTGTTATATATTTAATTAGATTTTTCTCTTTTGTGCCTGTTTAAACTCTAAATGAAAGATGGAAATATGTTTGCTCTAAATATTTGATATGATTGAGATAAGATTAAGCGGTTTAAATGATTTAAAAATTGTATTTACTTTAGTGCAATCTGTTAGATTCAGATTCAGTGCTAATCTGTCATTTGGTTTGCTTTGTGGTACTGTATAGCAAACCAAGCACTAAGAGTTAAACTATTCGGCACACGGCTGGAATTAAAAATCCAGGTTTCTTCTTTCCTTCCCATTTACAGAGTTCTTCAGGCAATGTTGAGTTTGCTGTTCAGACATTAGCTGTACTTCTTAGCAGTGACCTTGTGGGGTAGAGAGGCATGGCACAGTGGCACTTTCCAGCTGTATTCAGCCTATCCGTCGGGGTATAATCATGCTCAGTCCCAGCACCGCAGGCTTGGACATATGTTGAGTTTTATTTCTTTCTTCTGACATTAATCCTATTCACCAGCTGTTCTGCCAGCTGCCATTCTTCAGTTTAGAGATTACATTTTGGGGGATACCAACAAAGGTCTAGCTGACCACTGCTTTCTCTCTTTTTTTTTTCTCTTATTCCGTAGAAATGATTGGAACAGGGATTCAGGAGAACTGTCTTTCCCCACTGTCACCTCACTTTTTTTGGACCCTGGACATTAGCATGATTTAAAATCACCTTCAGTATTTTGCAGATAAGCTTTCCAAAGAGCTAGATTACCACCTTACTTAAAAATCCCTGTTCTATAAAAAGGTTTTAAGTTTACATTGAAGGATATAATTGATGTTTCTTATTGCTACTATATAAACAACCTTAATTAGTGGCAATTTCTTTTGATGTCCTGGAGTATATTCCACCTGAAAATACGCTTTTAGCTCTTTGTTCTTACTTGTAGGTTTGAGAATGTATCTCAGTTAAGATGATACTTTTTCCCCCTGAGCTGTGGTTTTGCTAATCTTGTTTGAATGGGCTATTAAATCTCTGTTACACTCATAATATATACTAATAAGTAGTATAGATTTCTCACTTTGTATTCCAGATGATCTGTCCATAAGTAGGATGTTAAACATCTGTAGTTTAAGCCTCTGGGGCTAACAAATGCCTTAATGACAGAAAGAAATGTGGCCTGGACAATAAGGTCACAGACCATGTGGTAAAGAAGCATCTCGATATTATTAAGTCTGTACATACTTTTCATTTTTAATCCTTCCATTTTCATAAAGGCAAAAAGAACTAATAGACTTAAGTTTAATCACTTACAGTACATGTTTATTATGTTAATACCAATAAATACACAAAATCTCATATGTGTTATAATTCTCTCAGATGATATTTTGATATTTTGTCACTTAAAATATCCTCCTACATACCTCACAGTAGCATTCTCTTAGCTATTAATTTGCCTTAGAAGATAATGTAAATGTAAATTTGTTTAGCAATGAGATTCTGCTTTTGTCTTTTGACTTTGTGGAAAATGTATGTCACATATTATAGTAAAGAACCCAATTCAAATACACCTCAGCCTGAAGTCATTAGAATTAAGAAAACTCTACTGACTTAAAAATACTCCCAGCCAGCGGTATATTTTAGATCATAGATATTTGTTTGTTTGTTCATTCTTCCACTCATCCAACAATTATCTATATATTTTCCATATATCCACCCCTCCATTAATTTACACATTCATTCCACTGTACAGGATATTACTTATTGAGCCACGTAAAAGCAAACATAGCATCTTGTGTCTACCAATGTAAGTTTTCATATATATATATATATATGTATATATATATATATATACATATATATATATGAAAAGAAGTTTATAAATTGCCTGAAAAACTATTGATTCCATACCATCCTTCTTTCCCTCAAAGATCCAACAGTAGTGAACCCCGTTTACTAAATATGGACATTCTATTTATAGAAATATTCATATTTTTATTGGTGGCCAAAGCACTGCTTATAGGAAAACCTACAGGTGACTAATAGGAGTTGCTCACTAAGTGGAATAATGAATAGTATTAGGTGTCAATTAAATCAAGCTTCCCCGAGGTGCAGGTGCTCCACAATGTACTGACACATTTCAAGTAGCAGTGCCACTTCACCCATGCATATGAACAAGCACATTTGCATATTAAAAAGCTGAAAATTATTTAACTGAAGCAAAAGTCTTTTAGAGATGATGGAGGTTATTAAAACTGTTGACAAGAAAGAAGGTAATTGCCTGAAAATGAGAGATGACATTCTGCTATACACAGGGAACGTTGTTTTTGTTGTATTGTGCAGCAGTGCCTGGGTGTATAACCTATTACATTGAGATTGCTCCTATGCAATTAGACCCTTTTTGTCCTCACTTCAATAAGGCTATGATTATGAAGGATTGAAGAACACTTGGCATATTGAATGTCTGTTGTTTTTATAACTTCGTCAGAAATGACAAAACACGTTTTGTGTCCTGTTTTTTCTTTGTAGGCTTATTGATTCTGTGATTATAATATTCATAAAAGACAATGTGTTCATGGTTGAACACTCTGTCATTTATACAGGTTTTATTTTTTTCTGTCTCAGCATAGCATTTGTTTGAATGCCAAGGTGTTAGTCATAAGATGAGCAGATTTTTAAAAGTAAAAGATGAATAGGTGAGAAGTTTATCATGCTAATAATCCCAAATATTACTATTAAAAGAGTTATAAAAATGGATGATTTCATAAGTTTCAGATAGAAATAATTGCCTAAGAAAACCTGAAATCTATTTTATTTTCTTTTTTATTACGAGCTGCGTATTTTCACTCTGGGTTTTGGAAGAGCTTGTGCTGTGGTTATATTTGTCAGATGAGGTGCAGATTCATGGCCCAGAGGAAGGGACTTTCTTGATACTGAAAGAGCAGGGTTGACTTGCTCCATTCTGTACTTAGTAATGGAAGCTAGTACCGTGAATATGACAATTGAAAATGAAACATGGCAAATCATCGCAGGTGTAAGAAATTTCAGGTTTTTACGCTTTATTAAAATTATGCTTGTTAGAAGACTTTTATATCTAATCATCCTAATTAGGCTTCAGCTCCCAGCAGAGACATTGTGGCAAGACACGAAGTCCATTTCCATCATTATAGTCTCCTTGAAGATGAATGTTGGTGTTCTCTGGGACAGAGCTATGAGATTCTGCTTTTATTTTTTACATGGATTTAAATCCAAGACTAGTTTGTCAGACACAGATTTGATAGTCTCTAAAGAAAGCCCAAGTGTACCCAGAAGGTTTGCTATGAGTTTGTCATTTATGGGCCCCTTTATTCTTTGATTTGGATGCATCTGGGCTTTAGTAAATTAAGAGGCAAACCCAAGGTTTTTGTTAGCAGCTGTCTAGTGATTTATCTAATCTGACATGTTCATTTCTTTAAGTTGAAGAGGGAAAAGTCTTTAGGCGTAGCAATTTGACTCTTGATTAAAAAGATAAAAGTGAGATACCTCAGTTCTTTTCAAAATCACATTATTTATTACCTGCTGAAAACCTTACCTATTTAAAAGATGAAAATCCTAATATAGTCATGCTCCAAGAGTAAAAGATAGAAACCTCCAAAGTATGCCAAACTTGTCAGTTACTTCACATTCAAACAGCTACCCACCTGTGCTGCGCCCCGGTTTTCATTCACACAGTCTTGGAGTTTTATGAAATTAAATTATTTTTACTCCAATTGCTCTTGGGTGATCTTCTATAAGATGTTGAGAAAAATCTTGACCTTCATGTGATTGTTTTTAATAGAGAGTTATCGTTTTAAATTATATAGTTAATAGAAACTAGTTTCTTGGCTAGTTAAATTTTGTTTAAGTTGCAATTTGATTTGGTGCCATCACTTAGATTTTTTCTCAATCAAGTCTACTAATACAAAGGTATTTAGCTCTCAGAATGAATTGTAATATTTTACCTGACTTATAAATGCTTATCAGTTTGTGGGTTGGAATTTTAAAAAGTAAAGGTCAAAAATTAATTTTCATTCTAATTTATAAAAAAACTGTATTTGGATGTAGTCATGTTAAGTATGATTTGTTTAACAGAATGAGAAATAAATCTAAGGCAAATTAGAATCACTCTCAGGATTTGTACTGAAAGCAATTATATAAATTATTTTCCCTCTGTCAAATGATAACTTTTGTATATTGCCATTATGAGGAATTACTGGAGAATCAAGGGTATACCTTCATATTTTTGATAGCTGAACTATTATAACAACTCACTGCATGATGTACAATTGACAAATTTTTATAGGTCTACTACTAACATATCTGTAAATGCTTCTTAGGATATTTGATAAATAAATGAATGGATCCTAAAACCTACTAAAAGATGTATAGAATTGTAGCAATGCTTAGAGTTTTAGAAATTTGAAGAAAATCCTATCTTTTAAGCATATATGTTTTCTCCACTTTTACATTCACTTTATTTCCCTTATAATTAGCAAATCTAGCCACCCTGTAAACAAACCAAAACCTATATATCATCCTACTGGAAGGTGGAGAATGTAAAATGTGGGATTGCAAAATTAAAAAAAGATAGGTGTACCAGACTATGTGGCCAGAAATGGGCTGAAGTATTTAGAGGGTTGATCTGGTGTAGATTAACTATAAATGCAAATATGTTGAGAGGCAAGGTATTAACATAATCTAGAGTTAAGTAAGAATTTGAAGGAATCAGGAATAAGGGGAAGGCAGTGTTCTGAATCAGGACCCCATTCCCAGAGAATGTTAAATCTTTCAGGAATTATTCTATATTCCTGCCTTTTCTCCATTATCTCTCCTAAACACTTTTTTTGGTATAAAATCTGGTTAGTGAATAGCCAGTGTGCTATTCACAATATGAAAGACAGCCTGAAGCATGAAGGGCATTTAGGAAGACATTTAGGCATTTAGGCATTTAGGAAGACAGGAGGCCAGTGAGCTGGTTTCTCTTTTCCTGTGTGGATTAAACGTAGTTCAAAGATGTCTTAAATTTTGCTTGCAATACCTTTTGTGTCTTACCATTTTAAAATTAGCAAGAAACCAAGGAGTACCCTGATTATAGCTAAGATCCTAAAACTTTTATATGTGGGGTCAAATATATCGTGGCTTTATTAGTGTAAGTAGGTGCATAGAGAATTCTCTGGTTCTTAGTTTGTTAGGTTAATAATACTCTAATTGTGAATAGTAGTTTATACTTTACAAAGAGCTTTCACTTGCATTGTAATAAAAATTTTGATTGGGGGCAAGAGCAAATATTGATATAAGAACAAGGAAATTGATGATTAATGTATTGCATAGCTAGTATACGGGGATCTGGGAAAAAAACTTGAGGTTGCTTGATACTCAGTGTTCTTTGTATTCTGTGTAGCCATTCAACATGATAGACATGGGGCACAGGTGGAGCATTTGGGTGTAACAGAGCCTCTAGCTGAGGTGACTGGAGGTACAGACTCATGTAATTAGAACTAGTTAAACTCAGTTGACCAGAGCTTTATTTGACCATTGTTAATTTGTCTTTGGATTTTCCAGGTTCAGGATAATTAGTCTTCAGGTTCAGGACAGATGGTTCTTTTTAGACTGGAATGGTCAGTTTATGAGAAACTTGCATTTGGCTATGGTTGAAGGAGGTAAAGTGAGAAACAGAAATTTTAGAAGGAGGAGAGACTGAGAGGAAGAGATGGTACAGCTCCATGTAGCATCTCTTTGTCCCCAAATACCTAATAAGATAAATTACTGTTTTCTTGAGTGAGTCATCACAGCAAGTTTACATTTCAGAGATTTATCTACGTGACCATGTGAACAGTAACATCAAGAAATTTTATTTGTGTTTTTGTATTGCTAGAAAAACTATCAGATTTATACGCATTTCTTCCTTTTATTTTTCATAATGATCTCCTTCTGAAAGCCTTATTGAAGAAAAAATTGCAAGCTCACAGTATATAGAATGAGATGATAATCCTTTATAGCTTAAAAATTCTCAACATTTCAGGGGTCAGGATATAGCTCAGTGGCACAGCGCCTGTCTGGTAAGTGCGTGGCCATGAGTTTGATCCTTGCTAAAAAGACAAAACAAAATGAAACAAAATAAAAAAACCAAAGCTCGAACAAACAAAATAAACCCTCAACATTTTGTGCATCTATTTGCTATTTGATTAAAGTTTAATTTAAAATATCAAGAACAAAACATGTCAAACATAGATAATAATAAGATAGACAACTAAAGTTATGTTAAATATTTAACCTGTACTTTTGTTTTTGAGGTACTGAGGATTGAGTTGAGGACAGTCACACTGAACTACATGCTAGCCTTTTAAATATTTTTTTTTAAGTTTTGAGACAGAGTCTCACTAAGTTGCTTATGTTCCCCAGGCTGGGAGAGAATTTGCATTCCTTCTCCTCAGCCTCCCGGAGTAATGTGATTACAGGCATGCACCACCACTGCTAGCTCTTTTATCTATATATCTATATATCTATATATCTATATATCTATATATCTATATATCTATATATCTGTATATCTGTATATCTGTATATCTGTATATCTATCTATCTATCTATCTATCTATCTATCATGAACATTAGGCTACAATAATTGAAAGATTGAACAGGGCACATGAAATAGGAAGTGTACAAAAAGAACATTTTTTATTTCTCAGAATATGCTTACCAGCATTTCTTTTATGTATGATGGCACTACACATAACTATTTAAGCATTTCTTAAGCATTCCATAAGCATTTCTTTGAACATATTGGTCATGTCAGAGATAGTAGTAGTTTATTTAAAGAATTTGAATAGCATTTGAATTGGGTGATAAGGATGTACTAGAGTGTTCTTGTTTCTCTTGATATATACTGACAATTTCTAGCTGTCAGGTGTTCCTGTTGGGAAGTCACTGACAGTGATTACAAACTTCATTAGACTCTTCTGTGTCTCATTGCTTAGTCATTAGATCAAGCTGCACTGATCTTCCTACACCGAGAATTTTTTATGTGGTGTCTCGTTTTGACAATTCCTGTGTAGCCTGGAAGTTTGTGAAAAGTATTCTCTTACTGGAGAACGAAATTCTTTCCAGAAGCACTAAATAGAATAATGACTGGCGTTCATATGGTTTGGTTTTAGAAATTATATTAGTTGCTTGTAGTTGTATGTTCTAAGGTATGTTTACCTTAGAACAATATATAACTTACAATTTTAGAAGGCATATAATAAAAATGATTTGTTACTTTTAAACACCAATGTTTTATTTACATGAGAAACTTTAAGAATGGAAAATACAAAATTATTTTTGAGCATTCATCAGAAAGCTCATTTTTCCACACCTATTGAAAACATTTACATATGCCTTAGACAGAGTAGATCAATATTTGTAATATAATTGAATATGTCTCCTGCTTTGGGATCAGACAGCATCTCAGAGGCATCATTGAGTCTGAATTCTCATACAATACAGAGTGATGGAATGTTTTAAAAACTGGGTGAATTCTTTATTTTCTTCACATTTATTGAGGTTCCTTTGGATTTCAGCTGTAGTGGCAGACACAAAAAAGTTGAACGCTGACATTTTAAAATTTCTTCCTGAGGGTTTTTTTTTTTTTTTTTGCAATTATTCTCTTCTATCAGTTTGGGATAAAAAAAATCCAGTTAATTAGTACTATGTTTTAGTCTAGTTAATCGAGATTTTATTGTAATTTGTTTTTTACATTTAATGAAAGAAAATAGCTTGGTATGCTTCATTATGGTTCAGTTAGCCTCACTTGACTGCACTTACCTGCCCAAACTAGAAAGTCTGCTTCACATAACAAATCATAATTTATTATCCAGCCTGCAACTGAAGTGTATGCTATGTGCTTTCTTATGCTTATGAGATAGGTAATAGTGATCATAAATATGAGGAGGGAAGAGGGTGATTAAAGTTTAAGACACATTTCATTACTATTGAAAAATAAAAAGTTAAATATGCATAGTTATAGGCTGGAACAGAAAATTTGAATAAACTCTAGCTTTACTATTTCACACAGGAAATAGTAGGGAGTAAGCTTGATACGGATGTGGGGAAAGACTGATGCACATGGGTTTCTATAGCAACTATACTTCCCTACCTTAGCCCTTCTAACACACTTCTGCAATTACCTGGTTATATGCTTGTATTCCCTACCATACTGAAGCTCGGCCAGGCAGGGAACTTATTGGTTTAATTCGTCCTTTTCTTTCCAGCCTCTAGCATATTGCCTGGGACATTGGAGATGATCAATAAATATGTTTTGGGCAAGTTAATATAAACACTTACATTAATATAAAATGGTGAATTCCATAATAGGAACATGAATAAAGAAAGGAATATAGAATAAAAATCACTGAAAAATTAAAACATATCCGTTGAAGTATACATTTGAAAATATTTGTATAATTGATACAGTTAAAATTTGTTTCATTTTCTGTCAGAATATTCTTTACAAATATTTTTGCCTATTGATAAAGCACAGTGCCATTTTCAAACTATAAAATAATCCCTGAAACAATAAAAACTAAAATTGTGTTTAGTAGCAAATAACCTAAATTCTATGAAAATTAATAACCCATATATTATAAATATAGTAACAATCTTAATTGGATTATTTGATTAGTGTGAACATCTAATTCTCTACTACAATAGATATCAGAGGCAGTTTGGTAGACTTGAGAGAGGAGATAGCTGCAGGTTTAGGTTACTGGAGTTAACATTTTAGGATTGAACTTTTCTTGATAAATAGTAACCTAAGAAAAAAGAAGCATTTCACTTCATTTAAATATCAACATTAAAATTGTGAATAATTATAATTTGAACTTGTAATCTTTTATTTTCCAGAAAATCTTTTAATGTATCAGGGAGACTTTAAATTGCAGCAATTTTAAGGAAAATCACATGGGTCTAGAGGATTTTCCTTAAACTGCAAATATACAATGCTGTCACCATTGAATAGAGTTTCTTTTTGGCATAACAAAGAATTAATACAAATATCCTTCTTATTACAGATCTGCTTGTGTCAGTTTACTTGGGAGAATTTCTTGTGCTATGTATTGTTTTATAGCCTAAAACCAAAATATAAAGATTTAAAATAAAATTTAGCCATTTAACTTGAAATTAAAGCCATAAAAATCTTTTTAGTGTTTTAGAGAATGTCTTATCTTAGAGTTGTATATTTATGTACATGTGCTTCTGATCCTCTTTAAAAAGGACTTAAATTTTTTATAATATTTCTTTTTAAGTGAAAGGTCTTCTATCAAATTGTCTAGAAGTATTCTATTTGTAATAATTTTTCCCCTTTTAATCATGTTATCTTAGGCACTTACATTGTGCAACTCCAAATCATCATTCTGATTATGAAATATACAAGAATTCCATGCAAAGTTTCTGATGTGGTATTTCTATTTAAATAGTTTTAATCAAAATTTTTTTTAAAAGTATGTTGTCATTTGTTTTTTTATAATAATAAAATTGTCTGTTTATTGCATGAATACTATTTAGAGTCATCTATTACCTGAAATTTGGTTTGGATATTGCCAGTTAATGTGAATGGATTGGTACCACAATCCATGTTTTCATTTTATAGTTGACTTTGACCCTAAGCAAAGTGATAGTTGCATTGTCACAGGTGTCTGTCTCTCTTAGTGTATATCTATCTATCTATCTAAACACCAAGTAAGTTTTAATTCTGCCATTTTTAATATGGACAACTTATAATTTTATTGGACAGTATGCCAAAATGTTAGACAAATACGTGCATGCACATATAATCAGACTTTGAGTAATAAGAGTATTAATTTTTGAAAAGTGATTTAAAAATGCATATAGTTTCTATTTTTGATAAAGTAATAATGAATTGTAAGGTGTTTTAAAAATTTTTTAGTAGTACTAAATATTGAACTGGGGGTCTCATATCTGCTAAGCAAGCTGTCTACTACTTGGCTACATCTTCAGTCCTAAAATGTGGCTTTTGATGTATACATATTTGGACAATTGATACTTAGTTTCAAAATTTTTCAAACCACAAAATTTATACATTTTTACTATCATACAAATAAAATGAAATAAAATAAAATAGACATTTTTAACTCACTATTAAAAATAGTGAGTTACATGTTTTTAAGAATGCAGACTTGAAAACTACTTGGTCTCAATTGTTCTTATTATGGAAATATGTTTTTCTCATTTCTATCTTGCAAAAAATATATTGTGATATTCATATATATAGTCTTTAGCTTATTAAAACACTTTCCACATCTGTTTATGAACTTTATAGCTATATGAGGAACTGAGAGATCAACATACACTATTTTTAAGAATGTTAACTGAATAATAACAACAGAATAATAAATGTTCAGTTATATAACTGAATAATTGAACTGAACTGAACAGAATAATAACTGTTATTATTTTTAGGGCAATTTATCATACTTAATATTCCAAACTCATTTTTTAAATTTAGAATTGGATAAACTCCATGATACCTAATGATGACAGATTTGGTGATTTGGGTTTCTTCCTTTGTTTTACTGTAATGTTCCTTCTTAAAATGTTACTATAACAAGATAATTGATAATCTCCAAGTAAATGAACATATTGGTGATTAATTTCAACAAATAAAACATTTTTTTCAAACTTGAAAAATAGGTGATTTTTGTTCTGGAAAACCAATTTGTAGGAGGGAAAAAACTTTACATTGATCCTATGAATTCTATCAGTTTACTGACACGAAGTAAAATAAATGAGTGTCTATACTTCTTTCCAATAAAGACCTACAGGCATAGTTTTATTATCATTTTATGAAGTACAAATAACACATTTTCCTCTGATAAAATTCTGTGTGAGATTTTTGTATTTCCTCATCTTACTGGAAGGGATAAATGTGAGGCATTTTATTTGAACTTAATGGCTACATGCAGTACTTTATTATGAAATGCATATATTAAAATTTGCTCCTTGTTAAAATCATTGAGTTTCATGACATAAAACATCTTGAATTTTTTCTTGCATGTCCTATGCTTCCCAAATCTTTAGTGTCCTTTTCCAATTGTCTTTAAACATAAGTTATATAAGACATAAAAGGTTAACTATTACATTGTGCAATTTGTAACTATTGTTTTAAAAATGTGACTTGTTTGTATCATACATATTATATAACTTGCATGCATGTTAATGTTTGTATTTGTGTATGTGTATGACTCAGTGGAAGTATATATGACTTATGAAATATAAGAGTAGTTTGTGTTGTATGTAATTGAAAGTGCTGCGATCTTTCTGAATCTTTTGTAATGTTGGAATATTGTCATCTAATTGACACTATTAAGTAACAGATTAAATGAGATTTAAATAGTACAAAGTTTTAAATTAATCTGTCTGACCTGAGTACTACTATTGAAAGATACTAACACAGGATCTGTGTGTTTGGCATGGTCACTGTAGGGTCTATAAAATATGTATGATATTGATCATTGAGGACCAATAAAATTTTGCTGTGTTTGCAGATTTTGTTTACATAATTTCTACAAGTTTTAATGTTGTCTGAGTAACACAGTAGGAAAAAGTATATATTTAGGTGTGTGAAAATTGCTCTATTTTTTAGGAAATGATACACCTTTAATACCTGTAATTCATATGTGTTTCTCTCTCAAAATTTGTAGCGAGATAAGCATAAATGTGTTTGACACATTTCTGAACTCTGTTACAGAGAGCACTGAGGCAAGGTATCAATGCAAATGATGTGAAATGCTATGATTTCTGAATATTTGGCAATTTAGATTTTTTAAACAAAGTATTTATCTTGTTACTATTAAGATTTTTAGACTTCTAGTACTTGAAAACTATTTTGGAAGGTCCTATATATAAATACAGAGAACAAAAGAGCTATCTTGGACTCTTGCTTGATGGAGGCTACCAGAAATTCCATCCTCTTCCTCCAAGTTATTCTAGTAAGAGCTGATTCTTTTGGATTACAGAGATTGTTTAAATCCATGATAGTTAAACTGTCCTACTGTAGTTCCAGAGCACATTTTTTTCTTGCTGGACTGATTTCTATCAATATGTAATATTTGATGATAGAGGGTAGACAGTTGAAGGAAAGGAACTTATTGAAATCATTTAACACAGTTTGTTTCATATGCAATTAAAAATAGATACATGGTGTGTATTTATACATATTATCCTACAAAATGGAAACCTCTCTTTGTTTTTAAACATGTGTATTCAGTACATAAAAAATTCAGTTCTAATAACCATTAGTGTATTCAGTCAGTTGGTGAGAAAGTAGCTCATGGTCTACAGGGAAACAAGAGTTTCATTTGGATTTTTAAGCAAGTCATTGTTTCATTTGGAAACTGTGAAATCAGTGAATAGGCTTGCACTCTTTGTGGAGGATTACAATAACACACGGAAGCTTATGAGTGTTTCTGACAGATGTGTTGGCGGTTTGCCACAGAGCTAAGGGTGCGGCCCTGACTGACAGCTTGCAATTACATTATGATGAGCGGCTCTGATGTGTGTTTCAGAGAAAACCACTTTCTAGAAAGTGAAAGTCATATATACATACAGTCCTATAAAAATTCAGCTCAAATAAACTCATATAACTTTCTGTTTTATTTTAATGTTTTGGTGGCTAACCAATTTGAGTGCTCCTCTGTTTTTGATAAATTGGATAAAGACTCAAATGCAAAATTGTAGTGCAGAAAATTAGTCTGATACTATTTTGGGGGCATCAGAATTGCTTTATCTGTTTTAAAAAAAACCCCGAATCCCTAAGGCAATATTTAACTCTTGCACAAACACTTTAAACACATATACATGTCCGTGGTGTTCACCCAAATACTACTGGAGTCTAGCATTCAGAAAGAAACTGCTTTCTTTTGGTCATTTCTTGCTAAGTCACTTCTTGCTAAGTCTTGCCATTTGTGTTAACATTGGAAGACATTGTAATGAAGCAACACGGTAGATTGACATTTTGGGTCATTTTGACATTTTCTTTAGTTTTTTCTGATTTTAATTATCGAAGAAAAATCTGAGTATGGCATCTGATTTTAGATTTTTCAAGAGTTAATTTGCTTCACTCTTTTGAATTTCATTACTTAATGATGAAACTATAATGTATAAAGTATGTGTTAACACAGTTTTTCTTCATGAATTAAGGAAATGTTGACTGATTTTTCAAAAACTAAATCATATGAAAATGTAAAAGTATGTTTTAGATGTATTTTACCATATGAGATTGTGCAATTTGTAGCTGTTATTTTGAAAATACAAGTTTTTATCTGACTCTCTGAGGAGCCTAAAGAATGATAGTCTTGAAAGTAAGGCAAGAAACTTCTATTACAGTATCTTGCAAGCAAAATTGTAATGAAGAAATTTGAATACATGGTGTAATATTTTGACACATGAAAGAATGTAGCTATGATAGTTACAAACTCTTTAGAAATAGCTATATAAAAGTAAGGCATTAAATAGTTAAATAAAAGTAAAGCATAAAATAGTATTCTATTTTCAAAAGATTACATCAAAATTAGAGAAAGAGGGATTATTGACTTAAAAATTTTTTACATTATTTTTCATTGTATATGGTTTAAATAAGGTTATATGATGATTTGTAATAAACTGAATACAAATTTCTTAAGAATTTAAATTACTTTAGTTCTCAGTTTTGTAATATTCATATTTTGTCCTTTGGACTTTTCTTTCTTTATAATATATAGTGTATGTCATCCGTAATATTTCAAAAGAGACACATTTTCATTGTTACTGAAATAAATTGTTTATAGTGAAAGCATATAGTAGAAACTACATTTGAATGCAAGAATCAGATGTTGTGATATTTCATTATAAATAGAACTTCTAAGGGGGAAAAAGACAATCACAGAAACTTTTTAGTGTTTTAACTCAGTTGAGATTGTTCTTGCTATGCTTTCTTTTGCCTCTGCGGGACTGATTCATCATAATCAACCATTCAAACCTATCTGAGTAAGAACATGAAGCTTTAGTCTGCGCTAGTGTTTTGTGTTTTGGTTTCCTTTTTTGGAGACCTCAGAATCTCTGAATTTTCTTTACCCCATTAGATCTAAGTGTGTATTTCAGCTTCATTTAATACTCTGTAAGCATTTACTGTTATTTAGGTCTTGAATCATTATTGATAAAGTGATCTGTAACTTTCATCTATATCAAGTTGGTAAAAGACATTTATTTCATTTTCAGGTTTTATATCACTTTATGAGTTATCCACCTCCAGCTTCTGTCCCTTTTTATGTACTTTAAACTTAATACTGTGCTCTGGGGCATTCAATCACTATGCTTGATTTAGGTTTTTAGGAGTGTTCACCAATGTTTTACGGGTGCAAGTTGAGGCTGGTTACAAAGTTTGAGATCTAAGCTATGAGCTCTAACTAATCTTCTAGTGTATAGTTAAGATCATATGAGTCTTATATTTGTGGGAAGAAAGTATATTGTACTGTTTTATGTTTGTACCATAGGTCATATTTATTGTAATGTTTATAAGATAATAAATTCATTAAGCAATTATATCTGTTGAGGTATTAGAAACATTATTTGTTTTTAACTTGGTAAGCTTTCAGGTAGTTAATAATTAGATTCCATTTGGAATGTTTTATTTAATTGGATGATACCTGGAATAAACTCCATGTTTTTCTTTCTTATTTTTTTAATTCTATGACATTTTGAAAATAAGTTAACCTAAACAATAGTGTGAAAAGAAGGAAGTCTATCTTTCCTCTTGAATATTTAGGGGAGATGACTAAAATTTTTACAACAGATAAAATTTTTCTGGATTATTTATCATTGATCTATCACTGATATACATATATATATATACATATATACATTTTACATATGTATATATACATATACATATATACATTTTTTGGATGTGACATTTGTTAACAAGTACTTTCTATAACACCAGGCACTATTGGCTAAGCCCTTTTTGTATATGATCTGGCTTAGTATTCACAATAGCTCTGTGATGGGTATTATCTGTAAATTGCTTCATCAAGGCCACAGAGTTAATAATTGGCAGAACCTGAATTTGAAACCGTGTTGAGTAACTGCAAACTTAATATGATTAGTTGCTATATAGTAAACTGTGAGGAAAATTGGCTGTCTATTCTACATTTCCCTTTTTTTTAGCAGTGAGAACAGAAAGATACAATAATATGATACTTTTTTCTCCATCCATGATCCAAAGGTCTGAATCCTTTGGAGTATTTATAGACTGAGGGATAAATGAAAGGCAGGAAGCCTATGAAGAGGATTTACCTTTTGTTAAGTACTTGGATGTATTAAATTAGTAACATTGCAGTTTTTTTTTTCTTTTTGTCTTATCTAGTTAATTCTAAGAAGGCTAGTCACATCATGTCTTAGCTTAGACTGCCAAAACAAAACATCACAGACAAGGTGACTTAAAGAACAGAAATGTACTTAACAGCTTTGGAGGTTAGGAAAGTCCAAGGTCAAAGTTCCGGCTGGTTTGGCTGCTAGTGAGAGTTCTCGTCTTGGTTTGCAGATGAATGACTTCTCCCTGCATCCTCACACAAGGAATGAGAGAGTATGGTGGATGAAAGGAGGAAGAGGGAGTTCTTTGTGTCTCATTTTATAAGGTCACTAATCCATCGTTAAGGCCTCACCTCTACAATCTCATATAAACCCAATTACCTTCCAAGCTCCCCATCTCCAGACACCATCATATTGATGTGGCGTGGGAGGGGGGTGCAGGGCTTCAACATATGAATTTGTGGGGAAACAAATATAGTTTACAGCACGTAGTCCTCTGTACCCTTTATATACTGTGCCTTACACCAAAGATTCTTTGCTGACAGTCATTTAGTTTCTCCTGCTAGAGTGTCTATGTCTTAGAGTAAAAAAAAAAAAAAAAAAAATCTGTATCAGGCAACTTACTATATATAAGAAACATACTGTTTCTTAAATGTGATCTCAATTTTTGCAACAAATGAGGACATTGTGACTGAGTTATACTTCAAGTGGTGAAACTTGTGCAGTAGGTATGTTAGGAATGTTTCAGTTATCACAAATATCAGTAACAGAAGAAAACAAAAACAACTCAATACACTGTAGTTTAAAGAAATAGGTATTTATTTTTTCTCATAATAAGAAATGTAGAGGTTACTGGTTGTTGACATCAGTACAGAAGGTTAATGTTAGGACTTGGTCTGCATCTCTTCAAATCTTCTGGCCTTCTCATCACTGTAAATTGGCCAAAAATAGCCCCATCTAAAAGACAGAGAGTAGAGGACAGCACATGAGCAAACATTATTCTGTGCTCTTCTCTCTCTCTCTTTTCATGGGATGGGAATCAAGTAAGTAAATCCTCTCAGAGTTTTATAGCAGACTCCGTTTGTCTCACACCATCTAGAAGGAGTGGCAAGCAGTGTCGGGAGAAAAGGAGTTACGTGCGGCTTTTGGATTGCCAACCAATGGAGTCTTACAGAAATAGAATTCTGGATAATTCTAGATTAAGTCTTTTGATTTTAATTTGCTAACTCTCTAGCAGACTTTAACTTTGCCAGGGGAAGGTGTACACATAATTGTAAAGATACAAGAAGTCATATTCTTCTATCCTTCTGGGAAGAACTCTGAGGGATATCTACAAAAAATTGTACAACTGTCTAAATTAGATATGATTTATATTACTTATTAGCTATTTCATATTGAGGAAGTTTCTTCTGGCCTCTCCCAACAAATGTGTAATATCTATACAATTCACACACTTAAAATATCTAGTTTATTGATATATAAATCAAATATGATCACATCATGGGCTCAGCACTTAGCAATTATCACTACTATGGGTAGAAAGAGAAGAGAACAAAGCCTTTCACAAGACTAAATTTTCAACACGAATCCATTTATATTTTTGACCATATTTAAGCAAAGATCTATGATGATATTTACTGTCTGCTATGAGTAAAAGTAAGGCAATATATGAAATGATTTTTAAAATCTAGGCAAAATTTAAAGAAAGCAAAAGACATACTATTCTTTTTTGGGGGGGTGGGTGTATCTTGGTGTTGTTTTAATAGTTTTCTGTGGGGGAGGCAGGCAGTACTACAGATTGAAACCAGAGCCTTTGCTTTGAGCACATCCTCATCCCTTTCTATTTTTATTTTTAAATTTGAGGCAGGGTCTTTTTAAACTCCCCAGCCTGGGGTAAAACTTGAAATCTTCCTACTCTAGCCTCCAGAGTGCTAGCCCTACAGGCAGGGCCACCACACCTGGAAATTTGTTTTTAAAGAAAAATATTTCTTTATTTTTATGAAACACATATATCCCTTTGAGGAAAAACCTCATTACAACAATGTTGAAATTTATGAAACTAGAAAAATCTATAGCATTTCCTAGAAATAACAATCATTAATATTAGATAGGTATCATTATTATGCATTTATGCAAATAGAAAGGTAGATGGGTGTGCAGAGAGATGCATGTACAAACTCAAAGGCATTAAGCATAGATGCTTTTGTAAATAGATGCTATTGCAAATAGAAACTGATGCATTTTATTTTGCTTTAACAAAAAAGACATTGAAGTAGAATTAAAGGAATTGTTGAATTTCAAGTAAATGTTTATTTTCAGAATTAGACATAATATTTGTGAAAGGAGTCCCCTTAAGGTTTAAAAGTATAGGAGGCATTATGAAAAATTAAGAGGTTTTTCTTCCTATATTTAGTTTTTCAAAGCTACATATTTGTTTAAAAAAGAAACAGTTGGCTTCGTGCATTAAAAGATAAGGACTAAAGACTATATAGTCTAACTTTCTCTCAAATCTCTACTATATATACATATATATGTGTGTAAAATACTTACATATGGATATATGTATTTTATTTTATTTTATACATATATATGTATTTTATTTAGTTTATATTTTGACTTTTGCATTGTGCTGGGTATATTGGTTATTTTTCTCCCATTGCTGGGACAAAATACCTGACACTCAAAAGTTAAGGAAGAAAAGGTTTATTTAGCTCACAGTTTGTGGAGGTTTCGGTCCATAATCAGCTGGCTCCAAGGCAAAGTGGCACATGGCAGACAGCAACAATTTATGGTGGCATAAAACAGCAAAAGTAACAAAGGCAAAGAGAGAAGAGCATGGAGAAAAGACTCTTTCTGACCCTTATATTGTATGTAGGCCACACCCACTTGGGTGTAGCCCACAACCCCAGCATTGAACGTGAATCAGTTACAAACTCTACAAACCTATCTCCAAGACTGCATGAAGCTTTGAGAGCACATCCATACTGAAAACACAAAGCTGGGCTTATAACATTGCATCATTTTATACCTAATACCTGTTTAGTGTTTAGTCTATGTGTCGATGAATTCAGTAACAGCTACTAGTGTTTTCTCTAAATCAACTGAACTTCATTGTTGAGATCCTCACTTCCTCCCCTCGGCCTGCCCTAGTTACCCATGAATCTATCTGCCTTTCATCTTTCTATATGAGTGACATATTTCTTTGTGTATGTTTTAGTCATGCCTTCTTCCTTTGGTTGATATTTCTTCCCTGTTTCTTTTTCCTGTTTGAAGGCTGAGAAAATTATTTCTTATGAATGAGAAAATAGTGGAACCAAAATGGGAAGGACTCAGCGACATAATGTGTAACTTTTATTTTGAGCTGAAATGTCTTTTCCGAGATTTTGTGATTTGCTTTATGTAACAGTCCAGTCTGTCCAATTATGAATAGATCAAGGTCTGCCATTCACTCAAGAGGATACTTTCTGAATCATTCCCCATGTGTGTCTAGAACTAGAGTCTTCACATCTGTCAGACAAAAATAGTTCTATTGTCTACTTTCTCTATATTTTCCAGTTTATTTTCTACTGTACTTTAAGCAAAAGATTAAAAAGATAAAACCCATTCAGTTTGCTTCTTTCCAGATGAACAAATATCAATAACTATCAATAACATTTTCTCACCTATATCTCTGTTTCTTTCTTAGCTTGCTACTTTTTGAGATTTTTTACTTTTTGTTACAATTTAGTTCTAAAATGCCTCTCAGAGGTCTCATGGGTTAAGAGATGAGGCTTCTGGGAGGTGTTTGGGTCACTGGGTTGCTGCACTGATCAGTGGATTCATCTACGGATGAGTTTATAGCTAAACAAATTGGGAGGACCCAGGCCCTGGTTGGAGGAGGGCTCTGGTCACTGGGTCACTTTGGACCTCTCTCACCCTCCCTCCCTTCTTCCCTTCCTTTCTCATTTCTCTGCTTCTGGCTTCCATGGGGTGAGCAGCTTTCTTCTGGCAGCCCTTTCTGTCACACCATAAGATTTTTAAATTCTAATGACACTACAGAAAAAAATACCCTTTGTATTCTGTTCTGAGACAGTTTATTTTTGTTGTTCAAGTTTTCTTTAGGTGGTCAAATTCAGTGTAAAAGACAGATTTTGTAGTAGATAAGCCAAAAGTATTTATATGCAGTAACTATTGGTGAATTTTGTGAAGCAGAGAGATCACCAGCCCTTATCCCATTTTGGTTTTATGATCTTAAAATTGCTAAATTCTGGGCTAACAAAGTTCTTATACATTTTTTTGCTTAAAATGGGAGATATAAATCAATGAAATGCATATTGATCATTAATTAAATTTAAAATAAAATTACAGTACAAAGTTTAAAGAGTGTAAAATTAAACACAATAAAACAACATAAGAAAGCAATGTAAGAGACATAAATTTCAAAGCAAGACAATCAGAGATCTTCACTATCAAATTGTCTCTTGTTTTCTTCTGAATAGTTGTCTTTATCTTCACCTACAGAGAATTCACACAAAAAAACATAGTATAGAACTGATCTGAACAGGATGAGGAAGACATTTTAGGTCTTCAAGACCAGACAATAAGGAAGTCAACAATGGCTGCTATAGTGTCTCTCATTCTCTTCAAAATAGCTGTCTGTATCTTCATATATGTTGAAATTAAACAAAACTAAATCGGCTAAAATCACTCTGAACAAAGAGTTATAGTATTGCTGGATTTCATATCATGAGGCTACGGAATCAGCACTGGGTACTATAGTGTTTCTTTTTCTTCAAAGTAGTTGTTCATTTCATTATGCATTATATAGTCAGTTCTCATAAACTGTTTATAGATTCTATGCATGCATGAGTCTCTACATGTATTTCTATCCTTTCTGTATTAGAGGGAAAAACAAATCATAGCAATACAAAACAAAACAAATTCCTATAAAAAATGAAATAAGAAAGTCATTTAAAACCACAGTACAAAGTGATCTACATTGGTTACTGTGTTGTCTCTTGTTATCATCAATAGAATTGTTCATATCATCAGGCATAGTATAATTGAATATAGCAGTACATAACAATATTAATAAAAACAAAACATTGTAGACAGTGAAAAACTTCAAAAGCAGTAATAATCAAACCAGAGTGGGTATCCTAGTGAATCTTGTCATCTTTAGTGTAGTTGCCTATACTCTCAGACTTGATACTATCAATCATAACAGATTTGAATATAATCTGTCAATAAAAAACAGCAATCTAACAAACCAGATTCAACTAAGATCAGTCATGATAAAACAGGGTAAGTTATACAGGGCTTCAGATTAAATTAATAGGAAATTAAGGATGATTACCGTACTATATCCTACTATTTTCAGGATAGCTGTCTGTGCCCTCACATCTAGTACAAGTAGATCAACTGTAACAGAATATAATCCATCTAAACAGAGCAGTGTGAGCAATATGGCTTTTAAATCCTGATGCACTTTTAACAATATCCTCTGCCTTCTTTTTTAAAGACTATTCCTCCCCTTTCACTCACACAGGGTGCTGTACATTTTGGATCCCACCAATTCCCTTAGTTTTTAGATTGTGGGGGACAACCTGCTACTTACCTAAGTGGTTCCAAACCTTCTCACTCCTGGACTTGATCTCAAGTTGTATTCCTTTACCTACAAAAGCCTCAAGGTTTTCCTTCATTATATAGCTGAGTAGTTCTCTACTGCACATAAGTATACTGTCTTTCCAACCTATCTGCAGGTGCTGGTTGAGTTGCCCCTATTTGTTTCTGGTTCCCTGTCACATAAAGCATTGTTTTCTCATATTTGATTCTAGGTCCATAAACCCTTTTTCAGCTTAATCATAGTTCCTATACAGAGCATCTTGGTGGACCCTACCTCCTGGTTTACTCTGCCTGTGTTTCTTTTTTCTTTTAATGAATCAAGGCCATCTATGTTACAGATTATAGCCAACCTTCTCTGCCTCATTTCTGCTATGCTATTTTTCTACCATTGGTTGTCTACTTTTCTCCTTATTTCCACTGTCTGCTCTGTTCATTGAAGCTTCTCTGCCACTGTGCCTGAAATCCTGGTATTTTTTTTTTTCTGTCTCTTTCGAATGTCCTTCAGTATTCTCTGTAGGGTTGGATTGGTGGTCACAAATTCTCCCACTTCCTCTTTGTCATGGAAGCATCTTGTTTCTCCATTAATTTGTAGAGACAGTTTTTCAGGGTACATCAGTCTGGGCTGGAGGTTATTTTCTTTCAGGGCTTGGAATACTTCACTCCAATCTCTTCTTGATTTGATGGTGTGTGTCAAGAAGTCTGCTGTGATTTTGATGGGCTTTCCTTTATAGGTGATCTGTTTCGTTTCTCTGAAGGCTATTAATATTCTGTTCTTATATTGAATTTCTGGGATCTTAATTATTGTATGTCTGTGTGTAGCTCTGTTTTGGTTGTAGGTGTCTGGAGTTTTGTATGCCTCAGACATCTGAATATCATTTCCTTTTCCTATGCTTGAGAAGTTTTCCTTATTTATTTCTATGAATAGCCTTTGTATTTCCTTTGTTTTTACTCCTGCTTCTTCACTCATGTTTTTTATTCTTAAGTTATACATACTCTTGTTGTCTTCTAGCCTTTGTGTTATTACTGCCGATTTCCTTGTTATTTTTAAGAGAGCTTTCCTTTCATGATTGCACAATGAAAACATGTCTTCAATTTTCAATAGTCTATCCTTAGTTTTTTTTTTTTTTTTATCTTTTTCATTTTTATCAGTACCAGGGATCGAACTCACGACTGCCTGCTTGCAAGGCAGGTGCTTATGCTGCTGAGCTAAATCCCCAGCCCCTATCCTTAGTTTTTTTCAAGCAGTTTTGCCAGCTTTCAGTGAAGTTTTTAATTTCCTGGTAATCTCTTTGAAGCTGCTTCATGTATTCTATGTTTTCTTTATATTCTTCATCGAATGTTTCTCTCCTTTTTTTGTGTTCCTCCATTCTTCCATCTTGAGAGGTGCTTAGCATTTCTTTTATTAATCTACTTATACCTTGCTTTACTTGAATTAATATTCCAGTTTTAAGCTCATCCACGAGGTCCCAAAGATATCTCTTTATATCCACTGATGCCGTGTCTGATACTGCCTGTTTGCTGCCCTCAATCTCTTTTGTATTTACCTCTCCTGGATCAATATTCTCAGGGTTGGGGGCTGGAGGCTGAGGGCTTTTTCTTATTTCTTTCTCTTGTCATGTTTTTGGTTTCTTCCATACAGGTGTATAGTGGAGGTCCCAGCCCCTTTCCTTGTTGGTTATGGTTCTTCTGAAGCATGCTGGCTAGGGATTTCTGCCCTCTCCAGTTTGCTGTTGGTCATTGAGGTGCAAGCAGGGGCAGTGTATGCTGGCCCCTTCCCTCAGGGCCAGTCAACCTTTGGGGGCCTTCACCTTATTAGTGTGTGCTGTGCATATGGGATTGGTTTGGGATGACTTATTGGATCCTGGCCAGGGGCATGACCCAGGCCAAGCAGATCTCACCAATCTGCTCTGGGAAGGGAACAACTGACTGAAGTCACTGCTGTTCCTAGTTCAGGCCTGTCCTGCCCGATTCCAACATGTCATCCTTTCCCATGGGCGAGTCTTATTCCCAGCACTCACCGTGGGTTAATGAAGGTCCCTGGTGAGCTCTGTTCTCCTTTGGGCTTGCCGACCTCTAACTTCAGCATGACTGCAGCTCTGGCGAGTCCAGGAAGTGTGAGTTCTGGCCACTCCGTCAAGAGTGTTGTGATCACTAATCTTAGCTGCTTCAATGGTAGTCCCAGGCATGTGTGTTTGACCAGCTCTTTTCCCTTTAGTTCCTTCCTGGGTCAAGAGGATCCATCTCCCTCTGTCTGGACCTCTCCAGGATGTTTTATTCTGGCATCTGAGTTGTTTCTCCCAGGGAGGCTCTGTATCCTGTCACTTATCCATATGCCATCTTTAGCTACTCCCTACAGTAGAAAATTTTTTGGTGTTGTGGTTCTGATGATTGAACACAGGACTTTCCCTCTGAGTTATAGTCTCAGTCTCTCTCTCTCTCTCTTTTTTTTTTTTTGAGAGAGCATCTTATTAAGTGGCTAAATTACCTAAGCTGGACTCAAGCTTGAAGATCTTTTTGCCTCAACTTTCCAGTGTTCTTGGATTGCAGTCGTGCACTACTGCTCTAGGATGCTTAACTTCTTTAAACAACTACTGGACAAAAAGGGAAGTAAATATGGATATTGCAGACTATAAAAGCTATTATAAATAATACCATGTTTTGATATCTTTGAAAATATTTAAAGTGATAATTAGAGGAAAATTCAGTTTTACAACATAATTCATCCTATTGGTACAAATTAAAGAATGAAAATAAATGAGTTAATTGTTAAAAATAATTTGGAAAACTATTCACCAATAAACCAAAAGAAAACACAAAAATAAAAAATAAAAATGAAAGGAGATATTAATATGATAAAAAATTAAATAGCCTAATAAATGAGTTAAAATATAGTCTAAAGATGATACAAAGTGAAAATGTTAGCTAAATTAATCCAAAGAATAAAAGATAAGGAGCATAGATTCTGCCATTATCAAATAAGGTGAAAATGCGAGTTAAACTATAGGAAATTATAGAAAAACAAGAACCATTTTCCAGACTTGTGTTCAAATAAATGTGAAAATCATAATGATATAATTTTTCAAGATTTTAAATTATCAAAAATTGATTTCATTAAAAATAGAAAGATGAAAGGATCAGTTACCAAAGAGAAATTGAGAAATGCTATTTTCAACTAGAGAATTATCACTGAAATACCCTTCAGAAAGTACTTGGTCTAAAAGGTTTTGCAGAGTAATTTCATTCTTCAAATACCAAGTAGTACCAATGTTCCATAAATCATTCTAGAGTACAAGTAAGTGGAGAAAATGCCCTATATTTACGCATAGCATTATACCTGGACTAATAAAATGATAACAGAAAAGTAAATCACAGGCCAATTTCACTTATGAATATTGATGAAACTACTAAATAAAATATTAGCATATGTAATTCCATAGTACATTAATAACAGATTATATTGTGACCAATAGGGATTATTTCAGTAATATAAACTTGGACCAATATTAATATACAAGAAAATGTCAATGAATGAACTTATTCATTTTTGTCACATATTTTTGTAGCATTCTTTGTAATTGGAAACAGCCTAAAATGCATATATAGCAGAGTGATTGAATAAACTACGTAACAGTTACACAATAATGTATCTGTAAAAATCAAGTGAGGGAACTATGTACAATTTGTTACGGAATTATTTCCAAAGTAGTTCAATATAAACCAGAAATTATTGAGGTTCATTACTTAGAGACAGTGGATACAAATGAAGTAGAAAAGGTGCTTGGTGTGCATAGGATGGAGTGAATAAAATGGAGGAGGTGGCACTTATTTGCCTACTTTTTTGTATAATTGTGACTTTTGGAATATAGTAATCTTGCTTATACACAAAGAAACCAAAATGGCTGAAGAACTAATATTGATATGAACAGAAACAAAGGAATTTAGCTATACCTCAAATGACATAGCCACACTGAAAGTACATAGTATGATGCTGGCTGGCTGGATGGAACTAACTTAAATAACTATTATTTTAACGATATTTTGTAAGTCTAAAGAATAAAAGTACTGTGTTTTGTCTCCCTAACACACACACACACACACACACACACACACACACACATACATACATGCACACGTACACACTCATTTAAACTTAGCATTTTAGGAATCTTGCTATACAAGAATTTCTTTTTTTTTTTTGAGTTTATATCCAAAGTTTTAAAAAGGAAAATTTGACCGATAGTTTTTATATAAAAAATTCCTTTCGATGAATTTCCAAAAACATTTTAAGGCTTATTTTTCCTAATTACTTTCACCTATAATCTGCTCTGATATGCTGCAATTACTATAATTCCAAATAGCCATTTGCTGTTACCCAGAGTTTAAGGAAACAAATATATAAATTCCCAGGTACTTGTGGACTATTCCTTCTTCCATAACTGGAGAATAGTTTACTTGAAGGTATATCAAGGATCCTATTCAGTGGCTCACAATAGATCCTCACAAAAGTTTAAAATAACAAGCATAAAATACTTTCTCTTTCTGTAGTACAATTGTAACTATAATAAGCTGAGTGTAATTGCTGTTGGAAATTTTGTTTTGGTCAGGAAGGCAATGGGAGTGATTAGTACATAGTATTGTGATAACAGAAAAAGTTACATCTAGGAGAACTTCAGGGGTCCTTGAAAAACTATAAATTAGAATGAAATCAAGACTATTGTGTTCTTCATCATTTTAACTCTTGTCAGAGGCTGTTTTTTGAATTTAGAGCTCATCACCATCATTGTTAATATTAATATTTTTATTATTGTTATCCTTGATGGAAACTAGTTGAAATAACCCCGTGATTGTCAAAAAGCTTGGTTTACCTGTAAATGTTTATATTTTGGGTTTTGAGAACATGATTACATAAACTAAACCAGGTGAGCATAAGACAGTAAAATCTCTTGTCAGTTGACAATTTGATAAGACAGGTATGAGATTCAGTAATACAGTGGATCTTAAATAGAGTTACCAACTGATTAAAGTGGCAGATTTTCTAAATATGGAACAGGACATGAAATCTTTCTCAGAAGCTAAATATTTTTGTATTCAGGATTCTTGCATCCAACTAAAGAACCACATTAGAACTCTTCTCTGTCCTTTGAACTTCATGCATCATTGATCTGACCTGACCCCAGACTGTTACTACAATTTTTCTTCCTGTAGTGAGTCACAAGGAAAATTTATTGCAGTAAAGGCAATGTCTGTGTATTTCAAGCAAGTATATGGCAAACAGGATTTCATGTGTAAAAAGTGATTGTGTTACTTGGATCATGTAACTGTTTTGAAGATCACACAGCTATTGGTACAGCATCTTTGTGATGGTTTATTGTTATGGTGTGCGACCTCTCTTTTAATATTATACTTTTGTTTGTGGCTGTAGCTAATGATTTACAGAACTAGTATTCCGAGACATTGTCTCTGACTTTTAAAGAGGGTACTTTTAGACTGGCTCTTCTATTTTTTTGTTCAAGTGATGTTACATTTTAGCTTATTCTTTAGAAATCATAACAATGCTTTTGTCCACCTTCATGGTTATTATCTCCCTCAATTCAGTCCTATATCTGGTTTATGTTTATATATTTTATTATCTTTTTATCTATTCACATCAATAGATTTGCACAATTGACAACTGACAGATTTTCAGGGCTGCATTATTGATGTGGTAAGAAATTGTTAAGTACTCATATTTGATCCTGATATAGAGCTCAGATTCATAGATGTACATAACACTATCAGCTTCTGATTTAGTGCATAGCTGGATTCCCTTTGATACCACTAACTTTTGCCAAGTTTGAATAGAGGATTAGGAGGCACACGGAGTTCATCTTCAAGCTGTGCAGGGGAATGCTGAAAGAGCCTTTGTGTTCTCTGTAATCAGTAGAACTGGTCAGGGTTTCAAATATTTGCAGAACAATCCTTAGTAGAGTATTTGTTGCCATTTTCCCCATTCCCCCTCAAAATAATGTGGGGAACATATTTAGATTTCAGTCTTACTTTCTGTATTTATAGTATTCTTCCTTTTCAACATGTATTCGTAAATGTTGAAACAAAGCCAGGTTAAAATTTGTGTTCAGGTAGAAGTTTTCATAACTCTGTAGACTTCTTAGTTCTGCCCTGGCACTGAAAGAAATGATTCTTTGAAGACTGGTGGCTTGATCCTGCCTTCTTTGAGTTTTTAAGCTGCTGGTCATTTATCTATATGTCATTATTTCAGGTAAATGGAAGCAATCTATTACTATGGAAAACTGCACACAATTCTGGGGCTGAGAGTATTTGTCAGAAGGAGACTTTCCTGGTGGGGTGAATAATTTACGATGTATACTGGATTTAGCACTTTAGATTGCATCTTTTCCTGGGGTTTTATTACTTAGAGAAGAAAAGTAAGACATTTTTCCTAATCTTTTTTCTTTACAACAGAACACCACTAAGTATTAAGGACCTGTGACTCTCTCTTTACAATTTTTTTTTGATGTTTTTTAGCATACTCAAGACATGCTGATACATTTACACTCACCGAACAGAAACAAAAACAAAAAGCAAAACAAAACAAAAACACTTGAAATTTATGGAAAAGCAAAGGTAATTACAGAAAATAAACATAGTGTTAAAGTTGTGTGTGTAATGCTGTTTGCTTGTTCTAACAATCCCAGTAAAGTTTACTGTGCCCCAAATATTGTCATCATTTTTTCATTGAATCTAGACATTTTTATTTAGTTTCTACTCTTTACTAGTGGCTATGCTAGACACTGAGGATATGCAAGTGGACAAAATTTGTTTTCCTCACAGAGCTTGATCATGAAGTAATAATAAAGTCATGATTTAGGTCATTTAATATTCTGGTGGTGTCAGTTGAAAGTATTCCCAAGGAAATGACTTTTAAATTGTGATTGAATAGAGTTTTTTGGACAAAGAGAATGGAGAATGCGTCAGGAAGAGGGAAGAGTACATGTAAAGGTCATAAGCAAGAGAATATTCACAGGTAGTATCTGGTGCTTGGGAGAACTGAAGGATTTTAGTGGCGTAGATGGGAGAGCAGAGAGTGTTGAAGGCATGGCTAGAACAGTAAGTGAATTATGGAACTTGAGGGCTCTTGCAGAATTGGAACATTTTTCTTTTCTTTTCTTTTCTTTTTTTTTTTTTTTTGTCTTTTTTGTTTTTATCGGTACCAGGGATCTAACTCACGACTGCCTGCTTTCAAGGCAGGCGCTTATGCCGCTGAGCTAAATCCCCAGCCCTGGAACATTTTTCTAAGTGTAACTATTTGGAGGATTTGAGATCAAAAGTTGGAACATCTTAGTACCTTTCACGGGTTGATTGCTTCATTCCTCGTGTCCCAACTCTGATAATGGTCACATAGAAAGTACCATATTTCTTCCAGCCAAGCAGCTAAAACATTTGGCCTCTCTCCATTTAGGGGGGGGGGTCCGGGGGGGGACAGCCAAAGTTACAGTTTTCAGACACTTTGGGGTATTATAATTTTATTTTTTGTTCTTGTATTGAGGAGTCTGACTTGTCCATAAACAAATACCAGATAACCTATTTTTGTCATAGGTAATAGTTGGGTTCATCTGTGGAGTACTCTGTGGAGATTTGCTAGTTTAAATGTTTCACCTTGACAAGTGGGGAAGTAATTTTGCAAAAAATTATTCATTTACATTTTACAATATGTCCTGTGGGATACAGGAATTCATCTGGACACAGGCTAATAGTTCTATTTTTAGATTTTGTGTATTGAAGTATAACTTGCATGTGATAAAATGCATATCTAAAAATGTACACATCTATACATATACATGTAAAAATCTACTCCTAAATTTATTCTTAGTAACATTTTTATTGATTTTCATGGTTTTTGATATAATTCTTAGAATTGATTGTTGATAGTTTAAAAGAAAAACTTACTGGAGTTTGAAATGCTCTTCTTTGTACAAATGTTGATCTCCCACTGAACTGTAGTACTATTGCAATGCATGTAAATCAATTTGGGGAGAATCTGTATCTTTAAAATCTTGTGAAATCTGAAGTATGAGCACAGTATCTATTTACTTGGACTATTGACACATTTACTTTAGAACTGTATTGTTAAGTTTTTTCCTCTATGTATATGTGTAGAAATTCTGCATAGTTTGTACATTGTACATTATTTTCAGAACATATGGGAATGTATTTTATACTAGTCACATATCAATGATCTTGCCAAGTATACCTATTAATTCTAATAATATATTTTAATTTTAAGTTTATTTCTATGATCTATTTGTGAAAAATGAATTTTATTTCATACTTTCTACCACTTATAATTTCTGAATGAACATTTTTAATAGAAACATTATATTCCAGGTTCACAGCAAAGCTAAGTGCAAGTACAGAGTCTATTATCCTCTGTCCCCTCCCCTCCTCTATGCACTACCCTTGCCACTATCAACATCTCCTACCAGTCTGATACGATTGTTATGGTCAGTGAGTCTCTGCTGACATCATTAGCAGCCAAAGTCCATAGTTTACATTAGGGTTCACTGCTGCTGTACATTCTATGGGTTTTGACAAGTATATGGTAATGTATAGCTACCACAGTGGAATCATAAAATAATTCACTGTGTTAACAATCCTCAGTGATCTGCTTATGCATCCTTCCTTCTTCCCACCTCCTGGTAACCACTGATCTTTCTTCCTGTTTCCATAAGTACTTTTTCTAGAAGGTCGTATAATTTAATTGGAACCATATTGAAGGCTTTTTTCATTATGTTCTTTCACTTAGTAATATGCATTTAAGTTTCCTCTATGTATTTTCAGCTTGATTTGACAGCTCATTTGTTAGGGCTGAGTAATATTTCATTGTCTGGCTATTTCATAATTTTATTTCTCCAGTCACCTACCAAAGGACATTCACACATTGCATTCACGTTTGTACAATTATTAATAAAACTATTATAAAAATTTATATGCAGGTTTCTGTGTGGACAAAAGTTTTCATCTTACAGGAAAAACTATCGAAGACTATGATACCAGACTATATCATGATATCATTAGAGAATGTTTGATTTTGTGATATACTGCCTAAGTGTCCTTCAAACTGATTGTACCATTTTACACTCCAATGAGCAATGAGGGAAAGCTCCTATTGCTTCATTTCTGGCCAGCATTTGGTGTCTGTATTTTCAACAGTACCTATTCTGAGAGGTATGCAGTGGTATCTTATTATTATTTTTTAATTTGCTATTCTCTAATGACAAATGATATCAAACATCTTTTTTAAACACCTTTTCATATGTTTGCCATCTGTGTATCTTTTTGTTTTTTTAATGATCTCTTGTTGAATAGCTTGCCATTTTTAATTAGATTGCTACTTATGTTTTAGAGTTCTTTGTATATTTTTGATGATCTTCCTTTAGCAAATATGTCTTCTGAAAATGTTTTCTCTTGGTTTGTACTTTGTCTTCTCATTCTTTTTATAGTGTCTTGTGAAGAGTAGAAGATAATTTTTACAAGGTCTAGCTTATGCATTATTTCTTCCATGGATTGTAAATTGGCATTCTGTTACAAAGTCATCATTATGCTGAGGTCAGATTATCTCCTACATTATCTTCTAGAAATTTAATAGTTTTGTGTTTTACATACAGCTCTATGGTCCTTTTTGAGTTAATTTTTTGAAGAGTAGGGTCTATAATAGATGCTTTTCTGAGTGTCCACTTGTTTCCACTTCATTTGTTAAAAAGATCCATTTTCCATCTATTGGATAGTCTCTATTCCTTTGTCAAAAATCAGCTGATCATATTTATGTGAATTTATTTTCTATCCTTTTAATAATATCACACTGTGCTGATACTATGATTTTGTAAGTTTTGAATAGAATTAGTCTCTTCCTTAGTTGCTGTAATATTTTTGTTATAAATGGATGTTGAATTCTGTCAAGTGATTTTCTGGACCTATTAATATTATGTGGTTTTCCTTGTTTAACCTGTTGATTTGATGAATTATATTAATTGGTTTTTCAAAGTTGAAATGGCCTTACATACCTGGGGCAAACTGCATTTGGTTGTGGTATTCTTTATAATTCTTTGTCTACATTTTCGGATTTGATTTGCTAATCTTTTGTTGATGATCTGTATTCATAAGCAATATTGTTTGATTCTTTTATTTTCTTGTAAAAGCTTTGCCTAGTTTTGGTATTGAGTAATACTGCCTTCAAAGAACTAGTTCTAAAGTATTCTCTCTGTTACGTCTTCTGGGACAAGTTATAGGAATTGGTATAATTTCTTCATTAATGTTTATTTAATTAAGTTAATGTTTGTGATTAATATTGATGAAATTTCTTTAATAAACTTAGGCCTTCTAGATAGTTTGTGTCGTCTTGTATGAATTTTAAAGATTATATCTTTTAAGAACTTGGTATATTTTGTGTAGTTAATTAAATTTGTGGACATAATATTAATAATATCTGTTTCCCTTTTGTTGGTCATAAGATTTGAATGATCTTCTTTTCTGATATTAGTAATTTTTGTCTTTTTTCTTAACCTGTCTTCAAGCTCGTCATTTTTATTAACCTTTTCAAAGAATTAGCTTTTGCTTTATTGATTTGTTTTCAATTTCATTTATACCAGCTCTCATTTTTATCATCTCTTCTATTCCTATGCACATGATTTGCTCTTCTTTTTTTCTAGTGTTCTAAAATAAATGCTACGATTGTTGATGTCACGTAGGGCTACATATTTCCCTCTAAGCACTGCTTTTGTTATATCCTGAAAATTGTGGTAATTTATATTTTTGTTTTCACTTAATCCAAAATATTTAAAAAATTCTCTTGCTATTTTTTCTTTACCTATGTGTTACTCAGAAGTATGTTGTTTAATTGCCATGTACTTTTGGATTTTTCAGTTAATCAATTTCTAGTTTAATTCCACTGTGGTCTGAAAGTAGATATTGTACTGTTCTGTGACTTTAAACTTATTAGTTGTGTTTTCTGCTCAAAAATGTGTTCTACTTTAGTGACTATTTCATGAATGATTTAGCAGAATGCGTATTCTGGTGTTATTGAATGAGATAGTCTACAGAGGTTAATTACATTTGATTGATTGATGGTATTGATGAATCAAACAGCTCCTTCTTGATTTTTGGCCTGCTGAATCTGTCTCTGATAGTGGAGTGTTAAAGCCTTCAACTGTTGTGGTGGATTCATTGACTTCTCGTGGTAACGTTTGCCTGACATATTTTGATGTTCTGTTAGGTGCATACACATTAGGGGTTGGTATGGCTTTTGGAACACTGATTCCTTTAACTCTGTGTAATACCCCTTTAATCCTGAAATTTTTCCTTGCTTTGAAATCTGCTCTGTCTGAATTTAACATAGCTATCTTACTTCTTTGATAAGTGTTAGCATGGCTTTTATTTCTCCATCTTACCACTTTTAATCTATGCGTGTCTTTATACATAGAGTGGTTTCTTTTAGATAACATATAATTGGGTATTATTTTTGATCCACTCTCACAATCTCTCTTTTAATGATATATTTAGGCCCTTGATGTTTATGGTTATCTAACTGTGTGTTAGATGATATGTATCACATATGGTACTGTTTTCTATTTTTTGCCTTTGTTGTTTGTTCCTGTTTTGCTTTCCAAATCTTCTGCCTTTTGTGGTTTTAATTGAGTAATTTTTATGGTTCCATTTTCTCTCCTTTTTTAGCATTTGAGTTATACTTTGATGCATATATATTATTTTATTTTATTTTTTGCGACAGAGTCTCTTTGTGTAGTTCAGGCTGGCCTTGAATTCACAGAAGTCTTGCTGCCTCAGGTTCCCAAGTAGTGGGGTTACAGGCATGCACCACCATGCCCAGCGTGTCACACACATTTATATGTAATCTAAGTCTTCCTTCACACAGCTATGGGATATAATACATAGTGCACATACCTTTAAAATGTTTCTAATTTCTCTCTTCTGATCTATGTCTTATTGGTTTCAGACCTTTAATTTATACATTTTGTGTATATTAAATGAAATTTCTTATTTTAAGTATATGTATGTGACATATATATATATATTTGTATAATGTATGTGATTATCATCATATATATTTTTTCTATTATACTAATGAGCAAATTGTTATTTTAGGTGCAGTATGGAATAAAAGGAAGCTTTATTTTATCTTTCTGTATTTATAGTTTTCTTTTTTTAATGCATATTTGAGTTTCTGATCTATACCATTTTCTTTTTCTCTAAAGAACCTTGCCAGCATTTCTTGCAAGGCAGATTTCTTGAAAACATATCCCCTCAATTGTTTCCATGAGGAAGTCTTTTAATTTCATTTCATTTTCAAAGGATAATTTCAAAAGCTATAGAATTCTAGGTGGGTGTTTTTTCTCAATACACTTCTTTTTTGCATGGTGCTGTGGCTTGATTGTGTTTCTTATAATTCATACATTGAAAATTTAGCCCACAAAGCCATTATATTGAGAGATTAGCTCTTTAACAGCTTATGAAAATTTGGCCCTCCTGAAAATTCTAAATAACATTTTTATGGTAGTGGAATAACTAGAGTTTCTGATAAAAACTATTGGTCCTTTTTCCTACCTCTCATGTTACTATATAGCTAAAATCTTTACTAGATGTGGCTCTGAAATGTTGGAACTTCCAGCCTCTAAAAATGTGAGCCAAATAAACTTCTATATTAATAATTTATTCTGGCTGTTCTACTCTGTTATAAAAGAGCCAAATGACTCAAGACACGATTTCTGAGAAGTCATTTATAATTCTTATTTTTGTTCCTCTAAAGGCAATGTGCCTTTACCTCTAAAGGCAATGTTCCTCTAAAGGCAATGTTCCTCTAAAGGCAAAGCACCCCCTACCTTTGACTTTTTTTTTTAAGAATTTGCTTTATTTTTAATTTTAAGAGGTTTGAATATGATTTGCTTAGGTGTATTTTTTTACACGTATTCTGCTTAATGTTCACTATACTTCCTGTTACTGTGGTTTGATGTCTGACATTAATTTTAAATAATCAATGATTTCATATTGGTATCTCTTTCTCGTTCTCTCTACTCTATTTCTTTCTTTTTGGTTTTGTGCATTTCTGCTTTGTATCATCAAGCTCAGAATTTTTTTTTGAATATGTTCAGTCTACTAGTGAACCCATCAAAAGCATTCTTCATTTCTGTCATGTTGTTTTTGATTTTAGCATTTCTTTTTTATTCTTTCTTAGAATTTCCATCTTTTGGATTTACCCTATCAATCTATTCCTGCATCTTTCCTACTTTTTCATTAAGTATATTGTGCATAGTTTTAAAAAATCCTGGTCTGATTATTTATAAACTTCTTGCCATTTGGCTTGGTTCTGATGCTTGTTCAGTTTCTTTTAAGTGTGTCTTTTGCTTTTTATTATGTCTTGTAATTTTTTTTTTTGCTGAAAGTAATACATAATAAATTAGGTAAAAGGAATTAGGCTGAGGTTAAAAAACTTCTAGTAATATAGTAACGAAGCGTGAGGGGAGGGGAGCCATGTTTATGATTAGGTCTTCGTTTTTCCATGATCTTGAACTTTTAACTAATACTTAGTATTTTTCCTTTTAGGGGGTCCAGGGTGGCTGCTGTGGTTAAAACTTGGGTATAGATCTATAAAATGTTTTCTGTTGAGGGCAGCACTTGTTAAGAAGAAGAGAATGTTCCAAAATGGTACCTTTCACTTTCCCCTCCTGGTACCACAGGAAAATTCTTTTTGTGATATTCGCTGTGAGGATCTAGGGCAGCTTCTGGAGGTAAAAGTCACAAATGTATGGAGACCTCCTGATGACTGGGAGTCCTTGGAGATTTTCATTCTCAGAGTTGTCCACACTAAATGTTCAGCAATTAATTATAGATCTCGTTTTTCTATCCAAAATCGGTTCCCACAGAGATTTCTGTTCATGGATTTCTGGTCTGGCAAGTTATAATTCTTTGTATCTGCTTTGTCTGCCTTTCTAATTCTAGAGACAGCAATCTGATGTGAATTCTCTGATGCATCTAAGAAGAGCAGTTGATTTTTTCAGTTTATTAAGCTTTTTACTTATTGCTAGAGTGTTAACTTATAAATGCCCTATATGCTGGACCAGAACTGGAAGTCTGCTATGCATATAGTTTTTGTTTACTTTTCTTAATTTTCTGCCTAAGACCCCCAGGATAATATTGAATGGAAGAGTAAGAGTAGATATTTTTTCCTTGCGCCTAAACTCAGAGAAATCATTAAATGTTTTATCATAAATAATGTTTGTTGGCAGTACTCTCCTATTCTTAGATTGCTGAGAGTTCTTTCTTTTTAAAAATCATGAACATTATTAAATATTATAAAGTTCTTTATGTCTAACGTAATCATTATTAGTTTTTACCTTTATTGTGGAAAAGTACATTTATTAAGTGGTACTTGAATCTTTAAGTAGCTTTGTATTTCTGAAATAAATCTCTCGGTCCTTTTTCTATATAATTAGATTACATTTGGCAATATTTTGTTGTCAAGTTTTTCCATCTGTATTTATGAGACGCACCTTCTATAAACATCTCTCTTTCTTAATTTCAAATTTGTTAAAAATGTAAACTTCCAGTCCCATGGAGGATAATTACAAAGAAAAATATATGCCAAAGTACAGGAGAATAATATTGCTGAAAAATAATAAGAGAAAATCTTTTTTTTTTTTATATTGGAAGTAGAACTGAGGACCTCAGACTTTCCAGGCAGGCACTGTGCTACTGAGTTATATCCCAGGCCTGAGAAAATCTTGAAAGTAGCCACATAAACATCATTTATTTACAGAACAACAAAGATAGAAGTGATCTCTCACACCAGAAACAATTTAAATCAGAAGATACTACAATGATATATTTAAAGTCCTAAATTTAAGCTAGGATTCTGTAATTGGGGAAAACATTCTTTGAATCTAAAGATGAGTGAAATATATTTCAGATAAACAAATTTATAGACTTTTCCAGTAGTTTCACTGTAATAAATTTTAAAGTATTTAAAGGCTGAAGAATGTAATACAGAAGCATATACTGAAGAAGATAATCCCTATGGAAACATACCTTTTGTCAATTTTATTTTTGTTAGTACATCTTTGCAGTATATAATGCATTTCTTACGGGGAGTTCATAACACAATTCCTTTTTTCATTGCCCTCCCCTCCCCTCCTTACTTTCTCTCCATCTCTTGGTCCTTTTCCCATTTGCAAAAGATTTGTTTTTTAATTTCCTATTATTTATCTTTTATTTTGATTTCATATTTATATTTTGTGTCTCATCTATGATAACCCATGTCATATTTAAACTTGTGTCTAATTAATTTTAAAAGGAAATGAAGGGATACAAATGATAAATCTAAAGGTAAATATTCAAGATATTTATATTTCTCATTATGGTGATATAATTGTTCTATAGCATAAAAGTGAAACAAAGCAACCAGTATTATGGAATTTAACACATACAAAAGTTTTATATATGTACATATTGTGTGTGTGTGTGTATATATATATCACAGAGGATGAAAATTTTAAAGTTTCTTTCTGTTTTGTTTTGTTTTTTGAGACAGAGTCTCTATGTAGTTTAGGCTGGCTTTGACTTCACTATGTAGTACAGCCTGGCCTTGAACTTGCAGTGATGCCCTGTTTCAGCCTCCTGAATGTTGTGGTTACAGGCATGTGCCACTTTTGTAGCCCAGATTGGTCTTGAACTTAATGCCTCTTGAATGCTGGGGTTACAGGTGTGTGCTACCACACCAGCAAAAGTTTCTTACGTTGTAAATTTTAGTATTTGAAGGTTGACCATTTTAAGTTAAAAATGCAAACTGTAAACCCTGGCTTAAACATTTAAGTAATGATAGTTAAAGGTAATAAATGAGTAATAGAGATATATTAAAAGACAGGACAGCAGGAAAAGAGGCTAAGAACAGATTAAAAAAACAGACAAAAACTAAAAACCAGTGAAGTCATAGACCTTAACTCTAATTATAATAAATATATTAAATATGCTGTAAACGGACTAGTCATTTAAAAGACAAGATGAAAATAACCTGGGATTGGATTAAACTGTCCTTTCTTTTAATTAAAAGGAACAATAAATACAAATATAAAAACGTGTTAAAAAGAAAAAAAATTGATTAGGATACACATGGAAACCATCCTTAGAAGACAGCTGAAATGGCTGTCAAATCAAAGACAGACTTTAGGACAAGCAATATTGTAAGAAATACAGAAGAACATTTCATACTGTTTGTGCAAAGTCAATTCATCAAGAAAACGTGATATTTCTATGTCTGCATGGACCTCAGCATCACATTGCTTTGAAATACATGAAGGAAAATGTTGATTGTATTAAAAGACAAAAACCCCACCTAAACAAGATGTGGCTGCAATGTAATGATTGTTGGATATTTCAACTTTTTCTCTCTCAGGATTTGATACAACTAATAGATATAAAATCCATAAGAATTTAGAAGATCATATAACTGTAAGTCAATTTGATTTAATTGTTGTTAATAGAGCACTACACTAAAAACACTTTTGAGTTAATTCTTTTTGAGTTAATATGAAGTATCCTCAAGATAAAACATAATGTCCTCCATAAAACAAATCTCAAAAAAGATAAAATAGTCAAAATTATAAAGAGTATATCCAATGACTACATGGAAGCAAATTAAAAATTGATAAAAAGAAAAGTTCTTTTTAAGGTTTAAAAATTTCCAAATACTGTCAGTTGAAGCATATAATTCTGAACATACCAGATACTAAAAAGAAAAAAATGAGGAAAATTATAAAATATTGTTACCTAAATAATAATGAAAACAGAAACTCATAATTAGTGTGATATACAGGTAAGACATCACATAGAGGAAATTTCAAAGCTTTAAATGCTTATATTAAACAATAAATACTCAAAATTAACTATACATTCAAATCAAATCTATTCAAAATCCCAGAAAGTTTTGTTTTGTTTTATAAGCAAACTAATTCTAAAATTTACCTGAAAACACAAAGGCTCGATTGAGGCAAAAATGTATTGAAACAGAACAAATTCTTATTCTTTGTGATTTCAAGCAGAACTATAATGCTCTAAAAATCTAAAAAGTTTGCTATTGATGTGGAGATAATAAGTTGATCAATGGATTAGAAGTGGTTACATGACACACACAGGCACACATGCTTTCATACACATAGTTGTTTCATTTTCAACAGTGTGGCCAACATAATTCCCCAGATACTTTAATGAGGATAATTTTCAACAGAAGATGCTGGAATGACTGTATATCGACATGAAAGAAAATGAACTTTATTTCAAAGTGTATGTGTAAAATAAATAAAAGTAGAGTATACCCCTAAATATAAAACTGTAAAACTGCTAGATGAGAAGTTCTGTAATCTTGATACAGAAAGGATTTTAGCTAAAGCTGTAGAGAGCATTAGTGATAAAGAAGAAAATTTGATAATTAGATAACATCAAAATAAAAATTATGGGGCCAGGGATGTAGCTCAGTGGTATAAGTGCCTGCCTGACAAGCACAAAGTCCTGAGTTTGATTCCTGGTAGAAAATAAATAAATAAAAATTATGGTCTCTTAAAGACACTCAATAAATAAGCATGCTACAGACTAGGCAAACATACATATACAATGCGTATATCTGACAAAAGACATACATAAATAATTTTAAATGTGTGTATATAATATATATCAAAGATTATGAATATAGCATAGTGATACATAATGTATAAATCATATACCACTGTATTAAATAACTCTTAAAACTCACTAAGCAAAAGATAAAAATAAGCAAAGCTTTTGTTTACTACTTGACACATGCAACACAATGATCTTTTTTAGTATACCAAGGAATTTGTTTTAGCACTTATATACAGAAGTGTGGGTTAAGCAATATGGAGAAACACAAAGTGGTATCAGAAATACTTTCTGACCATTAAGGAGCTGAATGTTTAGTTAAGCAAAAATAGTAGTAGGGTGGATGTTTGAGTTACGAAATTCAGAGTTAAATGAGGTGATAGATTGAAAGAATATAGAAACATTCCCGAGAAATCATATGTGCTCAGCAAGTGTAAATTATTTTCCTTTCAAGGGATGAAAACTTATATTTGAAGTGAGGAATCAAAGCATAATCGAGGAAGTGATAGTTAATGTAGGCACTGTGGAATAGGAGAGTTTTTCGTAAGTGTCAAGAAGCAGAGAGACTTACTCAGGCCAGGAGATGGCATAAGGAAAAGATAGGTATGAAAAAGCACAAGCCAGTAGATGGGAGTGAGACGTGTTTGACAGACTCATCTGAACAGAGGAGAAAATGACGAGTTTCTTAGGGAAGAATGAGGACGAAAATATGGATGGACTTGAAAACTGAATTAGAGTGTAGTTTTCTTTTTTTACTTTTAATGGACTGTTAATACATAAATAAGAGAGAAAAAAGGGATATCTTATCAGTAAAAGCTTATTTTATTAACAAAAACAGTGATGCTGTTTGGTGAGCATAAAACTAAAATTGGGAGCTGTTGCTCTCAGGGTAAGCTTTGTTTTGTTCTTGTTTATAATGATCCTCAATTTTCACTTTACTGTGCTTTTCTTTTGGTGGCATCACGTAAGAAAATACTAAGTCATACAGATAAATAATCATAAAACAAGAATGCTATAGCAGTTTACTTTGTTTTTACATATCTTTAAATAAAGCAAGAATTTTATTTAAACATTTATATACTATATATTTTAACATGGGTAATACAGTTAATACTCTGATGATTTCCAGAAAGTTAAAATTTGGGACATAGCACATTTGCATATACAAGTAATATGATACTTTTTGCTATGGTTTTCACATTGTTTAGAGTTTCTTTTTAAGTTACAACATGTAGAAACCTAATTCTAAGTAATAGGAATATATTGGTTTTCATCACCAAAAGACCTAGGAATAACGTTTAGTTTTAGGTAGATTTGACTATTAGTCTTTTTTGGTGTCTGAGAGGAGCAAAAGAAGGGCAAGAGAAAATTGCAATTGACCACTCTATCAAACAACAGTAACATTCAAAAATACTTCCCAAAGAAACCAGAAGAAGGAATACAGGACACACACTAGACGTGTAAAAATATTGAATTATTGTTTCCATAGTCTACTAGAGTGTCTTAAAAGGAGTTAAATATATAACTGATAAAATAAAAATAAACAGTTGTAGGACCCAATGAGCAGGAGCAGAAAATAGGGTGTGGAGAAAATGTCGCAAAGATCAGTAGTATTTTAGCAATGTAGAACAAACATAGTTTATAATTGGACGTTTTTATTCCATTAGAATTGGGGCACATTTGAAGCCCTCATGAATTAGTGAATCATCAAGACCTAAAGAGACATATGTACTCCTAGTACATAAAATTTTAAAAAAAGTGTCTTGGGACTTTACTGAATATGGAAGTTTAACAGTATTTTAAAGCAACATCTTATTTCATAGTGAATATTTAGGAAAGGAAAACTTTTTTGTTCAAGCAAGATAAAGCATTCTGGAAAAATAAACATGAAAGTATGGGTAGACTAGCGTACTTGAACCTGCTATTGCAGGGTATTAACTTGCATTGCAATATCTTGAATTTTTAGCACCCCTTTTCTAAAGAATGAGATCACTCTATGAAAGAATTAATAAGATTACTCATTTTCCACTGTTAGACACTATGTTTTGGAAGCTATAAAACTGATGTTTAAATAGTGATTTAAGTAGTCATTTCAGTAAGTGAGTGTAAACTGTATTCAGGGCTCTTATTAACTTTATTTGTTAGGATGGAGAATTGAACTCAGGGCCTTTCCATTGTACTGTAAGCTCAACTCATTTTATTTTATTTTAATTTTAATTTTTATTTTTATTTTGGGATGCAGTCTGTTTCATTCACGAAAATTGTCCAGTCCTGACTCACACTTGTGATACTCCTGTCTCAAGCTCCCGGAGTTGTGAAATCACAGACGTGCACCAGTACATGTGGGTCTCACCATGTTCTTGATCTTGGCAAGGCTGGCATCCTTATTGTTTTGTTGTTTCTGAATTAAGGATGCTCATCTTACTAATCATTGAAGTCTTTTCTTGCTCCAGTAGGAGGCTGTGAGCTCTGAATCACCTGTACTCTTTTTTACAATATTGGTATCAGGAGCAGTTGTGCTTGGATGGGTGTGTGGGAGATAGCTGGTTGTGAGTGATCCCTCTGTTGCTGTTTTAGGTGCTAAGCATAGGCAGCCTTGAGAAGCAAATGGAAGAAATACCTTTTACGTGCTCGTTTAGCACAATAACTTGCACGAGTGCATGTTAAAGACCAGTGATACATATGAAAAAGTTTGGTGGATGAAAATAGTACAGAGACGATTGTATCTAAAGTGATGATATCCGTGTGTTTCTGGAAGGTTTCAGATGTGGCGCTCTTTCTTGTTTATGAATATGGCAGAACCTCTTAACCAACAGTTCTGATAACATTTCCAGTGGCTCTCATCCCTCCACGGCATACACACACATCCATACTCACAGCATATTGTTTAGTAAATTGTTTTTGGAATTAACGTTTTTTCCTTGAAGGAACATATCTGATTTCATGACCAAATCGTTTTAAGGCAGCAAAACAGGATTTTATAGGAACTAAATCTATTTCTTCACACTGATCATGCATGTTTTACTCGAGCATTGAGTCATTAGCATGTTTATAATGGTTCTAATTTAGCATAACATTTTCTGAATTTTATCCTTGAGTCATTTACAAATCGTTCATATTGAGTAAACAAAGGAAACAGATTGCATTTTATACTTAGTAATTTATCTGAAAGAAGAGGGGAGGGTTAATTGTTTTAAAGTTTTGGTCTGTTTGGGGAAGTGAGCCTCTTTTTCATTGGTAGGCATAAATGCCATTGCTCATTTTTTTTGGAGATGCGGAGGGCCATGGAGGAGTAAAATGAAAAATTAGGACTAGGACAAGATTGGCCACTCCCAGAGGGGAGTGTGGAGCAAAAGGGGAGCTGGCACAAGATTATCCAAAACAGTTGGTGCATTCCTTAATGATCAAGTGCTTGAGAAGTCCAGTTCTTACAGGCAGAGCATCTGTGTTGATGTTTATATCGCTGCCCTGCTGTATGGGAAAGGCATGCTTTCTCTTGCTGCTTAGCTAAAAATAGGATGGAATATAGCATTGTATGAGATATTTTAAGATAGTGAAAACAGTTGAGAGGTTAAAGGTTTGGCTTCTGAGTCAAAAAGATCAATGATATAACTTGTCATCTTCTTTGCAGACTGAATTTTATCTGGAGTTTGTTAGTAATTTGGATGCTTGGTTAGGGAAGTTATTCTAGGTTTATTTGGTGCAGTCTGAAAAAAAAAAATTCTGCTGTCTTTTTCTTTTTTGTGAGCTTTCAGCCTGAGCAGCAGGCCTGAAAACAGCCTCTATTTATACCCCCTTGTTCTTATTTGGAAAATAAGTTTTGGGGAGAGAGAGAGAGAGAGAGAGGAGAGAGAGAGAGAGAGAAAGAGAGAGAGAGAGGAGAGAAAGATGGGAGAGGGGAGAGGGAGGAAGGGAAAGAGGTGGGAGAGAAAGAGGGGAGAGGAGAGTGAGAGAGGAGAGAGAAAACACAAGAGGGGAAGAAAAGAGAGGGGAGAGAGGAGAGAAGGGAAGAGATAGCAAGTAGTCTTCAGGGAACATTTGTATGTTATAGTGACTTCAAAATAAAACTGGCACATTTTAGTTTCTAATTATTTTTAGTGAGCTTGGAGGGTTTTAATTAAAATTTAAGAGTGCTCTTCAAGCTCTCCAAGCTCCAATTTTATCCCACTGTATCGTGGAGCACTTGCTACTGTGGAAACTGTACAGTAGCCGGCATGTGCATCTCTGTTTCCTAATAAAAAATTATGGGATAGATAATCAATGAGGATTAATATATACTGTCAAATTTTGCTGTGAACCAAAGTCATGGGTACTTTTGACAAACTGTCATTGTTCTTGAGCACTTAGAAAATTTAATATGCTTGATATTTGTGAATCCTATGGTAAAAATGAAATTGCCTGTTTTCTTAAAAGAGTAAAGCAAAAGAAATTGTGAATAGAGGGTCCGCAGTCATTGTTTTTTATGCTAAATTATTCAAAAGTTATTGTTCATATTTGTATTTTTGACTTTAGAAATCACTTTGAGGTGAAAGGAATAATGGTTACTTTCACGCAAATTGTTGTAAGAAAAAATGAAAACGTGTCTCGTTACTCCTTTTTCCCATGCTTTAATATTAATTATGATTTACTTATTGTCTTTGATTGATCTGTACCAGTTTTTTTTGTAGAAAAGAACTTAATATTGCTGAATCTTTGATTAACTGGGGAGAATTTAAAATTGTCCCTAAAACATCACCATAAAGACGTGAAAAAAAATCTCACATTCTCTTACTTTGGATACGTCTTTTACTATAAAGCAATTATTTGTAGGCAAAGTCATGAAAAAACATTTTTGAAATACTTGACCTGAAATGTAGGTCTATTCAGGAAGCGAAAACTGTGCTTCACAATCCACCATGGAGTATATTTTTAAAAAAACTCAGTTCTGAGTTTCTTTTTTTTTTTCTTAGAAAAACTATTTTGAAAGGAAACAAAACGCAAACTATGTGAAACTTAGAATTAATTGATACTTTACATCCTTGCTTAAAATATAGAAGAAAACTTAAGTCTTAGCTTTAGATTTTTGATCGTCTTGTTTTATTCTCTATTATTTATAAAAATTAGACAAAGTAAATATAAATTACAGCCTTTAATTGAGTAGATGGAAATTGATCTGTAGAAGATTCTTTCAAAGAACATGAATCAATTTTGGCATTTTATATATTATATTAGTATGAAAGCATTATTATTAGATTTATTCTGTTATATGTATATTTTGGTAACATTTTTATCCTGCAATTTTGTGATTCTTTAACCCAATTTCCAAAACACAATTTCCTTTTCTGCTTCACAGCTGAAGGCAACTCAAAATCACTAAACCAAATAGCCAACTCAGGTAATTAATATTAGTGAATATTTTTCATTGTGTTGAGCCCTGTGACAGCAACAAAACTACAATGAATGTTTTCAGATGAATCCAATAAAACATATTTGTGTGAACAACATAATTCAGGAGCATCTGTGGAATATTCAGTCTTTTTCCTCATTTATTTATTTATGTATTTATTGAGGGATGAGGGAGGACAAGGGACAGGGTATCACTGTGTATGTAGTTCAGGCTGGCCTTGAACTATTTGCTGTCCCAGGTGAGCCTGAAATTTGCTGCAGTCCTCCTCCATCAGCTTCTCAACGCTGGAATGACATACAGGTGTGCATTACCACATCTGCACAGTTCTCTTTTTCTATTTGGAGCCATATGTGACTACTGTAGGCTTACGCTTCACATGTACATAATGCAAACTGGCCTTTAGTTATTTTTCCTCTTTGATTTTGCAGTTGTGCTATATAAGAATAGGACAAACTTTGATGTGGTCTCTGACATCTATAAAGCTAGTATTCTACTAATATGGCAGACGGGGGATGAATCCTTTTATTTTGCCCCTTTCCCTTGATTATTAATTTTTCTCAAATAAGTTAATGAATTCCTGAGAAAGATCAATAAAATCTTAGATTGTAGATAAAAAATTTAGCAAAAAGCCTTGAATTTCATATCCTCTCTATTTTGAATAAAAATTTCCTCTTCTGTGTATGTTATATCATATTAAGTGTAAATTCATACGTCTCATTGAAGAACAAGAAATTTAAAGTGTAAAATGGTATTTTAAATTTCATATCTATTTCATGCTTCTTTCCATGCTTCATCATTTCACATAAGGAAGCCTTTACTGGAGGCAGGGATGTTCTTTGCCTTCACACTGCTTGGTAACAGTTTGCTGCTTCTGGTCTTTCCTGCCTCATCCTGGCTGCCTTGCCTACACTGCAGTGCAGGGTGCTCAGCGCCAACTGTGGCGGCTCTTAGAAGTCTGCCAGTGAGAGAATTAGGGGACAAAGGTGAGCTTTTCAAGAAGCTTTCGTCCAGTTTTGAGTCTTCCTGGAATCTCCTAGAATTAACGTTAAATGTTTACAAGATACTGTATATAACAATTTTTATTGTCTTTAAGATAAAAACAGTCGGTGTTTGTAATTAAATGCTTTCGTGCTTGTAAATGTAGACATGCAAAGACTGGTTTATTTTTTCCCTCAGTGTCTTTGCGGAACTGGGAACTCATGCAGCTAGATTAATTTAGCGTTACAGGAAGGGTTAACTTTTAAATAGACTGTAAAATGCTTTAAAGTTATTATCCACTTTATTAGTGAGATACTTTTAAGTAAAGCAGAGTCCACGTAGTTTGTTTATATATGAAGAGTGTGTTTTTGTTGTCTGTATAGTTCTGTTTTTCTCTCATGAAGTTTCAGCATTCTTCCCTTGGAGCTCTGAAAGATTTTAAGTCTATTTATAGAAATGAGGGACATATTTTAGTTTTTTTACATCTAGTATGTATGTAATCCTAATATATGGACTTGTTCTGAATTTGCGCATTGCTAATAAATTGAACTTTTGACTTAATTTCAGACTTCAGTTCAAAATTTAACCAATTTGTACTTTTATATTTCTGTCAGAAAATATGATGTAGCATACACAGAGGAGGAAATTTTTATTCAAAATAGAGAGGATATGAAATTCAAGTCTTTTGTTAAATTTTTTTATCTACAATCTAAGGTTTTATTGATCTTTCTCAGAAATTCATTAACTTATTTGAGAAAAATTAATCTCTGACAGGCATGGCATTGAAGATTTGCTTCTTTTAACTTGGTTATATTATTTTATGATTTTAGTATAAGACAGATGCAGCACAAAATATGTATTTTATTTCTGGATGTGACATAAAAAATACCAGGAGACCATCTGGGCAAATAAATACAACTTGAACGTATACATGTATGCCACATTGGGAGGTTACTGAGAATCCACTTTGATCATTTGTTAAAACCTAAGCCAGTAACAGGAAGGAATGAAGGAAGGAAGGGAAGGAACAAAGGAATGAAGGAAGGGAGAGAGGACTGAGAAAAAGCGGGGGACTTTCACTTGCTAAAGCTGATTTCTGTTTAGAAAGAACTTCAGCTTCTGTGATAGATAATATAGTTGGTCTTCATTAGTATTTTTGGGTCTTACTGATCTCGATTCCATCCATTCTTGGATGAACTGATTGTGTCGTTGACAAATATTAATTGTTTTTCACCAATACTTTCTAACTGTGTAATGGTCATCTCATCTCTTAAGCAGGGATCGCTGTCATTTTCTAAAGTTAATCTAGCTTCTAGTCCTTTAGAGCCATCTTGACCTAACTGTCATTTTGAAAAATTCAAGGATGATTTAGAAGCTAGAGAAACAAAATGAAAGGGAAAATGCAAGAGATAGGTGCAGATATGGGAGAGAAAATGCGCTTGGAGTAACTATTTTAAATAAAATTTTTAAAAAGTTATCAATATTTTGACACTTGGAATGTTAAAGTTTAATGAGTGTAAGTTTTGTCTAAGGATTTAGTATTTAAATCTGCATTCCCTTTTGGAAATACGGCCTATTTGTTAAATTTGTGGTTGAGAAGATACTAATCAAATAGTTGGAAGCAGTATCTCCACTTGCAAATCCATCTAAATAAAGAGAAAAACTAACTCAAAGAGAAATTTTGGCAGTTCTAAAGACTTTCTAAAATTTGGCTTGATGCAACATTTATGAATCCTTTTAAAGACACATGTAATTGCTCCCTGAAATCTAGTATCATACTTGTAAATACAGTCAGGCAAATAATGTTTAAATAGATATTTTATATAATAAAGATATGCCTGACTGTTGTGAAAAGTTTTATTAGTTTTCATTGTTAAGGTACAGTGAACATCTTGACTTAATTTTTTTCCCCTTGTTTACTCTAAAGGAGTATTTAACAAAAGTTAGATTTCGTTTTTAAAGACTAAATGGTTGCAGGTTGATTGGCCTCTTCTCCCTTGAAGATCTGTTATTGTTCCTTGTACAGCACATAAATATTTCTTGGATTCAAAATATCATCTGGATTAAAAGCAGTGTCACTTACAGGAAAGATCCTTCCTTTGAGTTTTAAAGCTGATAAATGTGAATTAAATAGTCATAGAATTATGATACTAAGAAAAGATTATTCAGACTATCCTGTGTTATGCTGGACAACAGATTGTCATCTTCTGGAAAAAAACCCCAATTGTCATATTTTATAATATATAGCGTACAGAAATTATCTAATGTCCAAAAATAGCTTCATACATTTTAAAATGGATTAAAAAGAAATTTTATCCATAAATTGGCCTTCTGAGTTTGTAATGTATGTGTGTTTATAATACTTAATTTTGTATTTTAATAGATTCCTCCTGCATGGAAAAACTACTTTCAAAAGATTGGAAGGAAAAAATGGAAAGACTAAACACGAGTGAACTTCTTGGAGAAATTAAAGGTACAACATAAAAATAATGAATATATCAATACACAAATGTTAATTTGTATGATGAGATATTTGCTGATTTTCTATAACACTAAATTCTTACCTCAAGCACTTGATTATAGGCAAGACAGTAAATTTCAAAAATTTTCTTCTTTGAAATATTTATAGAATGAAATTTCCACCATTGGTATGAATCTATAGATATATATCTTATAGGTTATATTGCCTAATGAATTTACTAAAAGTACAAAGAAAGAAAGCAGTTATGTCAAAAAAGAACAATTTAAGTTAAAGATATTCCTAGTTCTTCCTCTTAAAATCATAATGACTTAATTTGTGAGTCCAAATTATTAACTTGATTTTCTTCAGGTCAAAAAAAACTTCCCTGTACCACCTTTTTAATAAAAAGCATATAGAATATACTGTGCGTAATAATTTATGGGTGGATTCTGAGTCCTGGGTACTTCAGATCCTTCCCACACTGATTTGTCACTTTTACTGGATGAATGACTTTGAGGAAACCACTGGAGTTTTCTACATTTCATATTTATTATCTCTAAAATGCAAGTGATAATATACTTTATAGGCTCCATAAGAGAGTTAATACATTCAGAACTCTTGGAAACACAGTACCGGATGACACTTGAAAAAGTACCCATGCGTACACGTTGTGGTAATTGTTAATCTATCCAGAGGAACTTTGAGTTATCACAGATATTTCATAGAATTTAGCATTTCATGATCTTTGACTCAGATGAGAATAAATATCTTAATTTGTTTAATATCTATGCTTCATGTTATTTTAAATATCTTCAAATGTAATTAATCCCAATCTACCACAGTATTAAATTACTCTTCCAACTGGATCATTAGACTTGCCTAAGTAAAGGCTTATTGTTTTATTTATGGAGTTGAAATACTAGTTTCCCTAGTTTTTTGTTTCATGAGTAAAACTCATGATCATTCAGTCAGTTAGTCATCCCTTACAGACAAATAGTCATAACTTTCACTTAAACTTAATTATAGTATTTTTTTTTAATTTATCCAACAACCTTAGGGGAATCTTCCTATTGGTTTTGGGTAATATCCCAGTTAAGATGCCAATTTAGCAATAAGTATCTGATGAAACAGTTATTTTGGATTTGCTACCAGAAATTGCCTAATGTTCAAGCATGTTATGTTCAACTCAAATAAACACAAAAGGAAGTCATCTTTTTTCCCAATGAATAATTAATAACTCCTTCCATTAACTAATACAGCATCAAAATCAAGTGGAAGTTGAATATTATTTTGAATTTCTGCTTCTGTTTTCTACTCATAAAGGCCCTGTGCTATTTTGGAAAAAAGAGAAACTCAACTTATAACTGACGGGCTGAAAGAAAGTCATTAGTGACATATTCTCTATCCAGCTGCAATAACATGGGGTGTGCTCCTTTGCACGTCATTCTGTGTTTTCTTCTTTTTCCAAAGTCACTGGTTTTATAACAGTGAGAACAGAATTGGTTTATGCAAAGGCAAGCTTTTGCCAGCGTGAATGATGGAGATCTTGTTTCCTCTTAGTAACGTGGAAGCTAACATTTTATTATGTTACAACTCAACATCGAGTTTTATTCATCAGGGTATCTTTTCCCTCTACACTTCATTTTTCTTTAATTCTAATTTAATTCTAATTCTAAATTTAAAACATAAAAGTACACGTCTTAGTCAAAATGTATAAACTTCAAAAGTGAAACACATGCAAAATTAGGCTTTTCAAATGCTTTGACTTTTGTCCCTAGGTTCTTTATGTGATATGTGAACTTTCATTTATGTGCTACTCTGAGTTTTATGAGCATAAAAATTAATATTCTCCCTAAATTTCCCATTTTGATTTGTGGCACATTTTTGCCTCTTCTTACATTTTAATATTTTGTCACCATATACATCATACATAAATTATACCAATATTATATTAACTTAAAATGAAAAAGAATTTAAAATAGTATTTAAATACTTTGACTTAACTACTGCCGAAACTCAATATACATTTTTATCCTGTATCAGATCAAGTCAGTTATTATCCACATGAATTCATTATTATTATTCTGAAGTTTTAAAGTGATCTAAATTATATGGAAAATGAGTATTTAATATTATATCCAAAGTACTGTGTACTGTAGTAGGATTTCGTTTCCTCTGATTATAAAATTCATACATATACATTTGTAAGAAACAGATAAAAACACCAAAAAGAATTGTACTTTAATTCTAGCTGAGTCATATCATATGTCCTTTTTATTTTAACTTACATATATATGTGTTGCTTTCCCCATAAACTTAGTACCATATGTCACTATTCTTCTGTAATCTGTTTTGCACATTAATGCTATAATTGTGAATTACCTTGTGATTATGTAATTTTCTAGAATTTTTTTTCACAGGAAACATGTCATGAAGTGGTTTCCTGAATTTAACTGAGCCTTTTATTCAGTGTTTAGGGTGTTTTTAAGTTGTTTGTCAGAATGAAAAGCACCTTAAACACAAAGAATATCTTATTAAGGCTTTTCAGTTAACTAGTGGTTATTTTCTAGGATATATTCTTAAAAGTGAAATTCCAGAGCCAAAGAGTAGTCTTTTAAGACTTTTGATTTTTACTGTCTCTTCTCCTACAGGAAGACTATAGCGTTTTATGTTCTCTCCGGCAGTATCTGCAAATGCTTAGCCCTCGTACTGGATCTTCCTTTAAAAATTTTTTTTCCACAGGAGAAACAACTTATCATCGCTGACTTAATTTGATTTTTTAAATTATTTGTGAGAATGAAGATTTTACATAAGTTGATTTGCTGTTAAATGTCTTTTCCTTTATGAACTGTCTATGTATGTTGGTTGCCCACTTTTCCTTTAAATGACTTGACTAGTTTTTACTCGTTTGTAAACTTACTGTATACATTAATGGTATTAAAACTTGTCATTTGTTTTATTTTATGGTTTTGTTAATCTTTCTGTCACTTTTTAAAAGCTTTCTGTTGGGAGTTTGTTTAGAAAGACCTTTCTTATCCTGAAGTTGAATTATTTTCTACAGTATTTTCTTTCGCTGCATGGCTATATTTTTAAATGTTTAATCCTCTCTTAATTTTCCTTGAATATATTTCAATGTATAATGTCAGCTTAGAGATACATCAGTTTTTTCTCAGCAGTTAAACAAATGTCTCTGTATTGGTTATTAAGTTCATCTTATTCCTTCTCACATGTAGTAGCAACTCTTACTACATTCTGATTGTGTATTTAGAACCATTTCTCAGTTTCAGTCTCTTCCATTTCCTATCCAAATTTTTATTGAGGCTACATAGTATTAATCATTATCACTTTATAATGCTTTTCATAATTTTAAGATTATGGTATTTTTATAATAGTTCTTAATTTATTTTATCAGTTAGAAATTAAAATCTCAAAGTGATGTCCTAAAAGATTATTTTTATATAAAACTATAGTCTGGACTGACATCTTTATAATATTGAGCATTTACATTTAAATTAATCATTCAAGTCTTTTATGTCACTCAACAATAGTTAATTTTTAAAATGCAAATTTTAACATTTCCTTCCATGTTTTCTTTATACTTTAATGTTTTGTTTGCCCTTTTGAACATGATATTCTTCATTCTGTTTACTTTTGTTAATGTTTTTAGGGATGTTAGTGTATTTTGCTTATTTTATTTATACTTTTTAAAATTATTGAATGTAGTAAGTCTAGTCATGTTGCAGATACGTTTGTTTCTTTGCCTTTCTTTATTTCTAATACAATACCTATAACATCAAGAATAGTATTAAGCAATCGAAGTAAAAGCAAATATTTTAGCTCAGTTTTCAGTTTTTAGTATTGTTTTTAATATTTCACAGTCAGTATTTTGTTGACTACTGATTTAAGCAATTTACCATTTAAAAATATTTTAATCCATTAGAAGTTTTTGGAGTAACTTCCTTCTTATGGTATACATTATTGGTTTCTACTTTTAAAAATTTATTATTGAAATAGACTTGATTCCTCATGGAATAGTCTTTTAGTGTACCACCTAATTTTATTTGCTCACATTACAGTTGTTATTATTGTATCTCTAATTACAAATAAATAAACTTTTGGTTTGTATTTATTCTTACTATCTTTGTGCATTTTTAATTCCAGAATTTACAGTGGAATCATGCAACTCTTCCTCATTTTCTGGAGACTGTAAAATATTACAATAGATAATGTGTGAATTATTAACTTCTTGAAATTATGAAGAATAAACTTAGATCAAATTTAGGGCTAGAGTTTTTTTCTTTGAGATTTAAAAAAAACATTTTCTATTTCTCTTTAGATCATTTTTCCATAAAATATTTTTTCTAGAAAATTATAGACCTTTTTATAATGTTAGCATTAATTTAATATGCAGTAGTCTATATTTTAAATCTTTTGTGTAATTACTATTATATGACTTTAAATTTTGAATACTTGTATTTTTTCCCCTTTGTCCTTTACGTGACAGCAGTTTTCCTGTCAATTTATTTACTGTGCATTCCCCAACAATCCAGTTTTTGGGTTTATGTGTCAGTTCTGATGCTTTTCAGTATGCAAATTGATTAATATTGAGTTTGCTGTTATTAACTTGCCTTGTTTTCCTTATAGCTTTTCTTTTGCTTTTTAATATTTTCAATTCTTTGATTGAATCTTTCCTTTAAAAAATTTCAGTTTAATAATAAAGTTACAAAATTTTGATCCTAAATGTTTCTAGCAATAAGTTTATGACCCTCATAACTTTATGCTTTTAGAAATTTCATTACCATTATTTTCTAAATTTTCAACATTTGCACTATCTTCTAAGTGTTCTACGTTTGCATACCATTGTTAAGTTTAAACCTTCTTTTATTAGATGTAATGAAATTAGGAGAGGGAGAAAACACATCTATCATTATCACTGGAAAATTCTATGTGGTGTGGGCAGTGGAGTGAGAGGAGTGTGTGCCATCACATGTTGAAGAACAGGTTTTAAAAATAGATCACCAACTGTAATAAAACTTTATCTTTATATAATAAAGAAAAAATAAAGTAATGATTTCCTTTTAAGATTTGGCTTAAATTGTGATTTCACATAAGATTCTTATTATTTAAATGAAGTAAATGTATCTAAAACACCCAGGAGTTGGATTAGTTTGAAAAACAGTGAATCAAGTTTTTTAATGAGTCTGTGTTCTATCTAATATTTATTATGTGTATTTAACGTGTATAGCAAGATGCATATACATGTGTATATAATGAAATGATTAACAAGAAAATTAACATATCCATACATGTAGTTAGTTTTTTCCCATGTGTTAAGAACACCTGATGTCTTAGCAAATTTCCAGTTAATATAATTTTATTAACTATGGTCTTCATGCTAAATTGCTAGAAATGTTTATCCTCTATGTCTGTAACTTTACTCCTTCTGATCTATCACTCCTTCTCTATGCCCCTGATAATCACCATTCTTAGTATTTTTTAAGAGAAAATTTCATATGTATCATCCTCTGCATTTTTCCATAGGTAGCCTCCTTTCTCTTAGCAACATTAGTTGATTTATAAACTACTATTGTCATAAATTTAATAGTATCAAGTCAGGGTCCCAAACCAGGCTAGCATGGATAAAATATATAAAAAAAAAATCTTTGGAATTAAACATAGCACAAAATACATAGCCATTTGCTTTGGTGTAGGGTATTGTATCCTAGTCGAGGTACCAGAATTTTCAGGGGTTTCTTGCTATCTTAGTTTTTCCTTTACTGAGACAAAATCCCTGGCACCCAAAGTTGAAAGAAGAAAGGCTAATTGTAGCTTACAGTTTGTAGAGGCCTGACTTCGTAATTGGCAGGCCCCAAGGTAGGCAGGCCAGAGGACCATCACAGAGGAGAAACAGTTCATGGTGGGCAGAAGGCAGAAAAGAAGGGAAGTAGTAAAGGAGCATCCCTCTTTCTGTCCCTTATATTCTACCATGCCCTGCACCCTCCATGTAGGTAGCACTCACTCCCAGCGTAGACCTTTCCATTATCCGCACTCAGAGCTTTGCCAGATCCATCAGTGGACTAATCTAGTAATCACACCCCTTGAGCCTAGCATCACTCACACTAGATTCAGTCACCTCTGAAAAGCCCCATTTATGACTGTAAGAGGTTTTAGGGGGACATCTAGACATAAGCCATAACCCCTGGCAGTTTAGAGTTTGCCAAAATGACTGAAATGATGAAGACTCTTGCCCATTTTAAATGAATAAATTAAAGTCACAGGAAATTTTGTTCTGTACATGTTAGCTAGTTTGAGGTTTTTTAGAAAAGGATATATTTGTTTTGTGTTTTTTTTTTAGGGAATTAAAGTAATGAGGAACTTGTTTTGTTTTATTTTAAATAGTCTTTCTATGTGGTCTAGGCTAGCTTTGAAGTCACTATGTAGCCTAGCCTGGCCTTAAACTGAAATGTTCATCTTGCCTCAGCCTCCCTAATGCTGTGATTATAGGCATGTGGCACCACATTTGGTTGAAATTGTTTGTAATAAACAAAAATACTTCAGAAGAACTTATTCCTGCTTGATAAGGTGGAACTGCATTAATAATACCTAAAATGTAGTAGTGCTCAGTAAGTATCTTTTGAGTGAATGAATAGATAGATAAATTAGTATGATGGTTTACACCTGTATTCCCAGCATGCTCAGAGGCTGACTGACGCAGGTGGACCTCAAGTTTGAACTCAACATTGGCAACTTAGCAACTTAGCCAAATCCTATATTAAACAAAAACCAAAGAGTAAAAACATGCTGGGGATGCAGTTCCTTGCAAAGACCCTGGATTCAATCTTCAGTAACACACACACACACACACACACACACACACACACACACACGCACACAATAAAATAAAATCAATGAAAATCTGGCTGGAAATTTTAGAGTGAGATACTACATAGGATATTCTACCTTGGTGGTATGTTATCTCCATGACCCCCTAAGGTTGATCCCAAATTAATAGTTAAGTTTATTGTTTTTTAATAATGACAAAATTCATTTTAAAATATTGTCTATTTTCTGTCAGTAATATGGCAATCAATTTTTGCAAGCGTCTTCATTGTTGACAAAGTAAACACAGTTTTAAAATATCTACAATATTTCATTTTATTTTTATAGTAATCCAGTTAGGAAAATATTATTATGTTGATTTTACAAATCAATAAAATGAACTGAGAGAATTAAGTTGTTCAGGATTACTCAGAAAATTGTGGAAGTACAGTTTGATCTCTGTCTCTAAAGCCTCTGAGTGATACAATACAGAACGCTGTGGTTCTCACATTCTCCAGTGGGAGCAAACGGAAGGCAGACCATGGGCTGTCTCTCTTGAAACACGCAAACTAAATGCTCCACATTTACCCTTTTCTATATAAATGAGGCAGTGTGGCTTAGCCACAGTGAATATGGGCAACAGTTTCTCTCTGTATAGTATTTATCTTGCTCTCTCCTAGAATGAGAGGGTGGTGGAGAGATGTGGGAGGAAGATATAAGATCAGACAGAAGTCCAGGCAGAATCTGTAACTCATTTGTATCTGAGTTTGTGAGTTGCACCAAAGGGGTGGAAGATACCAGGAGAGTTATGAGACGTCTCAAATGCAGTGGTGACAAATTTAATGATGTCACAGTCGAAGGATTCATTCTCTGCCACAGTGGATGGCTCTAACCTTCTGTGGTTTAGATGAGGGAGTTTCAGCTTCTCTTTTTGGCACATATGCCCCTCTTTGCTGTGGCTGGCATCTCCTCTGGGTGTGAAGGCGCCTCCCTGGGATGTATGCCAGGGAAACAGTAATGTTGGTTGTTTGAGTTAACACAAACTGTTTGTGCTCATGTTTGTCAAACACACAGATGAGAAGAAACACAGAAAAATAATTATGTGATAGGAACCAAATAAGGAAAATGATATTTTCTTTTCTTGGTCACTTATGGTTATATTTCAATATCTACATCTAGGGACTAAGGTAGATACTGTGATCAGAGAAGTGACTACATAAATATTTTTAAATGGAATATTTTCCAAACGATTCCCAGCATTTTCAGAGCCATTACTCAAACACAATTCCTTGTTACAGTGATTCAACTAATATGTCTAAGGGGTTTACCTCTAGAGCCTAAATTCTCTTGTGAATGTTCACTGTTAAAGACTGAAAGCATTACTGTTACTTTGTTAGAGATGTTACTAGAAGTAAAATTAGGAACTGCATTACATCAATAATACAAACATGCCATGATTGTGCTTGATGTAAATACTGAATTTAAAATGTGAATTTATTTTAATACTGCTATTAAGAGCCCCAGAAGGCCTGGCTTCATTTTTAGTTTTGATTGCCAACATAAATCTTCAGAGGAGCACACAAGAACACAAAAGTGTTTTTTTTTTCCTTTCCCAGTGCATAATAGATCTTTGAAGATCAAGCAGTGTAGGTTATTGTTGAAGTAATTTAAGCAATGCTGTTATCACTAGTGTCAGAGTGAATCTAATAGCATTCCTATACAATTAGCGTTCTGTATCACATTACTATCTTAAATGCCAATTCTTTACCTCTGTTTATTCTTATAGTAAAATTCTTAATGCTATCTAAGTACTTTGATCATTAATTCCATACATTACCTTTTATATAGAATATTTTTGTTTTATTTATTTTTTGGGAATCATAATTCACGGAGACTACCATTGTTTAGTTTAAGCAATCACAGAAGGAGTAGAGTGGTTTTACAAGATCTATGACTGTATGCTTTGGATATTGACATATAAATGGGTTTTTCTTGAATTCCCCAGCAGTTTATTCATCTGGGGAAACTTAAAAACAATTGGGAATGTCTAGAGGCAATTCATCTGTCACTTTTCAACTTCAATAGAATCAGCAAAGTTCACAATACCTGGTGGGTTTTACTAGCTAAAATAAAGATTTCAAACAGTAATGAATGTTTAGTTTCAGGTATTTTGAAGATTTTATACTGCCATTTAAGACAAATGCTATTTTGTTCTAGAAACAGCTTGTGAAAGACAGTGAGAATACAAATATTATTACTCTCATTTTCTCTATGTGAAATAATTGAGTAGAGTATTTGCCATTACTTTCTGTGCGTATATGTGTATAAAACTTCAGAGAATATATGGATTCATAGATGCTCACAAAACTAGAGCTGAAAGCACTTGGTGCACCTCATAATCCAACTTCTTGTTTTTCTGGACTCACATGTCCAGTAAAGTTGTTGCTCAAAATGGCCTAGAAAGTTATTAAGGTAGAAACTTATTAGTCACACAAAATTATATTTGGCCAATTTCACATTAGTCTTTGGATTATCTTATAATTGATAGTGAATAATTATTGTAGGATTCATGGACAGCTTTTGCTAACCAGAGAAACAAACTCTCTCTCTCTAATACATATTATATATAATATATACATTATATATATAATCCATATATAATATATATAATCAACAGAGCAACATCCATAGTTTTAAAATTATGCTACTTTGCATGAATGTAGACATTTCAGAGCTCCCCTTTGTACTCTGTTATAAACATCTTTTATTTCTTTTGAAGTTTGTGTGATATACACACAGGCAATTAAAACCTACCCCCACTTGGGGTTGGAAACTCAAGGTCTTCCTAATTAAAATTCAAACAAAAACTACCGCAAAATTCCTACTATATGATTAAGGTCTAAAGTATTATGATACATTAGAATCACTGTTAACTGTTGGGATTAAAAGAAATCGATATGTTATGGAAAGGATCAGATGAATCTAATTAGTGAAATCAGTGTTTACATAAAAGAAAAAAACTGAAGTTTAATAACAGGTTCTGGTTATAAATATAACACTGGCTAAAATTGTTCTTTGTTGTTATTACATTGACCACATAATCATATTTTAAATTCATTGAATAAAAATCTGAAACTTCTTTTATGTAGTTAATTATTATAATTAAAAACATAAAACTTTAAAATCATTTCGACTTTCAAACATTTCAATTATAAAATGTTACTATATGTAAAAATAGACACAAATTATAAAATGTTCCTGTTGATTCCATTTTAAAAATGCTAATTTTAGCAATAGCTATATGCTACAGTAGGAAAAGGAGGCACAATTGACTAGAAATAAAAATATCCAAAATATTTGTATAAATTATGATTGTATTAAATATGTATTAGTTCCTTTGGTGTTACAACAAAACAAAACAGAATACATTTTGATATAATACAAAAATAAGACATTTTACTGTTTTCTTCTTGACTGTTATGGTGAAAATAAACATAACTAACATGAAAAAGAAAAACTATTACTAATTGCAGTCTAGATTTTAAGTAAAATGAAGGTCATTAGCAATTTCCTGGAAACCATTCAGATTGCTTACCAGGAAATAGTAGCTAGCAGGACATCTGTGATCCTCCTGTGTGGAATTAGTGAAAGCATACTAGAGCTTTAATGATGTGCATTAGATTTAGCCTGCCGAGGAAACCTTGCTATAAGGATGCAAGTTATACTCTTTGAATACAAATGAGTCTTACTGCAGTGCTTGCAAACAAAGCCAGAAATGAAAATAGTCATTAACATTCATACATCTATTCAGCATTTGATACACACCTGTAGATTGTAGTGTGACTCACAGTGGATGAGAGATGACAGAACAGTAGGATCCGGGAGTGCAATGTGTTGGAGTCCATTGAGAGGAAGATAAGTTGGAATGATTATTTTCACAGTTTTGGGTGGCAAATTGAATGCCATTTTTAGTAGCATTTTCCTTTCACCATAAAAAGTGAGGAAAGCTGAGTGTTAAGAGAAAACGTCTCCAAAGACATAAGTTTAAATCTGATTTACTCTGCCTTGTGATGGGAGAAATAGTATTACTGACTTAGAGACTTTTACACTAGCTTCTTTGTATTATCTGAATTGTTGGTTGGCTTAATGAGGATTAGAATCTCTGAAACTATTAAATGTGACAGAGGAAAATTGAAGAGAGTATATGTACTTATTAATTCATGCTGTAAGTTATATACAAACAAAAAATTGCTAGTAGTTTGTGAGTGGCTATAGGACCAAAAGTGTTTGGTTATGTGCCACCAACAACAGGGACCTGGAACCTTTCAACTCTACTTGTGCTGCAAATTATTTCATAGCAAATGATTAGGCATGAGATTGAGAAGATCTAGTAGCCCAAGAAACTGGTATTAGCACACATGTCATTCACAATGTAGATCATGTTGCCAATGTAAGTTGAACCAAAAATGATTTTCAATTTATTGATAATTAAAACATTTTAAAGATGATCAGCTTTATGAGCACTAATCTGTCAAGTTCATTATCATCTTATTCTAGCAGATAAGTTAGCTATTATATCTCTCCCAAGCCACTGTAGTATTGTTAAATGACCTTAAGTACACATTGAATTTTTTTACCCAAAATTTTAAGAGATTTTCTAAATAACTTTTCTTATGATATCTTATTATAGTGGTAGCAAAAATTTAAAACTTTTTGTTACCTTGAGATAGTAGGTGAAATTTACTATATACACCTTTATGTGAAAGTTATACAGAAGATGTTAATAAATAAAAAAATAGTAGAACTACGTTTTAAAATGAGCCATTAATTTAAAATTAATTAGTTGTACTTCACTCTAGCCTCTTGGTTTTGTGTGTGTGGAGGGGCACTGGGGGTTGAACCAAGGGCCTTGTATATGGAAGGTGAGAGCTGTACCACTGAGCCACATCACCAGCCCAACTTTAGTCTCTTTTAAATAAATACATGTAGCTTTAAATTATACATTTTGATGATATTTATATACAGCTGATTCTTGGAAGAAAACTACATTGGACAGTCTAACTATTATTCTATTTATGTTCTAAGGAACACTCTGTTTAGAACCCTACGAATGAGGGTGTGCCCTGGGATTTCCTTAGTCCAAAAGCAGCTCTTGACCAAATTCTAAGAGGGTAGCCATAGTGCTGGGCCTCCCACACTATACATATAGGTCATTGGTCTGAAATTTTAAAAATTGCCAGTGTAACCGCTTAATAAAGTGTATGTATTTTCATCCAAATGATGTTTTTATGAATAAGGACCTTGAAATAAGCATAAATTGTACATTATTCTCTACATTTTTAAATGTGCTGCTACCATTGGTAATTACCACTGAGTGCATATTTAATGCACTGAGGAAATTTGATGCAATTATTCCGTTTATTTGTGATTCCCCTTCACTTCAAATGTCTGCATTAAACTATTGAAAAAGAAAAGTAGAGAGAATTTAGGTCATTTTAAAAATGCACTCATTTTCTGAACTCTGGAACTAAACTTCTATTGCATAACCAAGAAAAATTAGTATGGGCCAGACACTGTAAAGGAGAGGGTTCCAAAGTTTAGGTGATTTAAAATAAAATTATCTTTAAATATAACCTTAAAGAGGATGTACCAATTGCAAGACTGCCTTTTTATGGAAGTCAATGAAAGATGAGTATCACTGAAATCAAAATTTAGCTAGTTTAACTTCAGAGAAATTATTTTTCTTCAAGCCTCTTTTCAGCACTTAGGAGTTGATTACACCTGGAAATGGATTGAATAGACACAAGTTGGTAGCTCTTAGAAAGTCTGCACAAAATGACAGAAACTGCAGAGAAAAGGTCTAAGTCTGTCTTTCTTCTGTGAGTGCCTAGCTCAAGGAATTTGGATACTGAAAATGATCTCTGATGCTGAAAGGGTCTAAAAATAAGAAAAGTGCAAGAGAGGTCCCACAGCTTTTGTAGGACTACTTTTTATTTTCTTCTTTGATCATAAACTAGTAAGAAAAATACACATGTTTCACAAAAATGATTCAATATCATTAAAATGGCTTGGTCAGAAAGTAGAAAAAGGCAGAAAAATAGGTTAAATGGGAAGGAGGAACTCCATTTTGTACAGTAGGCATGATCTAGTGTTTGTTCCTTTTCAACTGCTTATTATCCAAGTTTTAATAATATTCTTAAATATCCAATCAGGTGTAAAATAAGATCTATTCCATGTCTTTAAAATTTTTTTCATATAATAGTAATTAGAGACTTGTGTTATTAGGCTTAAAGCAAAGAGTTACTTTCCTATTAACATTTGTTTAAGTAGGCTTCCATCACAACAGGTGCACAATTATTTTTATGAGTAAAATATTATCAGCCTTCAAAATTAGCCAGGGCAATATGCAGGTTGTCTGATTAAATAATCAGAGCTGATACTTAAAATACATTTGATTTCCAAAGGAATTTTAAAATGGTAAGTCCCAGTCTCTTATTCTGATGTGCAGAGGGAGTTGCGATTGTCTGCAATATGGAAATAGTAGCTTGTATTATAATTAGTTTGACATAATTCGTGTAATTCAATTGGCATAAGGCAAACCTTAAAAAGATAATATTAGGTTATTACTTTTGACCTAATATTTAAATCTGCAATGAAACAGTATTATGTTTCATATTAAATCAAAGAAAAGAAAGGACTCTTTCCCTTTGGAGGCTATTTTGCAATTAAAAGGCACTTCAATTTAGAAGATTAAAATCCATTGTATGCTTGTATAAGTTTAATTTCTGTGGGTAAAAATGATAAAAAATAAATATTTTAGTTCATAAAATGTGTGGATCATAGATACACAAAGTCACTTAATGAACCATAAAGACTCTCAAATGTTAAAAAGCAAACAAAACCCCAAACCACTGCCCCACTTCCACAACTGAATTGCACAGGAAGCTCACCATGTTTTAGAAGTGCTACAACAGCGCAGCTGGTAAAAATCAATTACAGGCAGGTAACTGTTTGTTTTCATATCCAAATCTGTTTGTCAATCAGGGGAAAGCAATGAATCAGAAGCAGGGATCTCAAATACAAACCACAGAGTAAGGCAGCATGTCTGGAATGGGTCCAAGCCACAAGAATTAGGGAAGGTGTATAGATGGGATCGAATCCATACATGTGCACAGCGCTCCTGTCTTTGCCATACTCCTTTAATACACTCAGAAGTAGATGGTAGTGGAGAAAAATGTTAGTTTTCTATTAGGATCAAGGATTGTAAGTTTCACTCAAAACTGTGTGGTCACTTATAAAACAGGGAGTGTGAAAGAAATTTATGGATCTTTACAGGACATGTCTCGCACTGTATTATTCATAAACAGTCTCCTTAAATGAAAATTTTATTCCTTATTGTGAAAGCACATGGAAATATACCTTTGACCATATTCAAGGCAGTAGATTTTTACTACTTTGAAACTCATTTGCCGCAATTTCCAGCATATATGGGTATTTATGAAAAAATGTGTTTTATCTGGACTCAGGAATACATTTTTGCTGCAGTTAGTAAAACCACCTCTGCTGTTCAAACGTGCAGCTGTTGTGCTCAGGTTGCAGGATGTCAAGAGACAGTAGGATATACAAAGATTCCTTTACATAGATCTATATAGCTCGAAGTTTTTCCATGCTGAAATGTGGGAAGATCAACGGAGACCCTGAAGTTTAAGTTGGTAACATCAAGGGAGCATAAATAGAAGTTTATTAAAAAAGCTAAAGAAAATGAAATGGGCACGACCATGCTGTGGTTTTGCTTAAACACAGGCTTTCACATCCATTGAGAGGCCTGGGTTTCTTTTTAACTGGTTACTGAAAGGAGCTCTTTTATTTTTCCAGCTTTAGTTTAGTGCCAATAGGCCTTTGCCTCGAAGCACGGTGGCTGTTCTCTAACCCTCAGTGTTGACTGTGTATTTCTCAGCCATGGCTATCATGGTTTAGGATTGCTCTCTCAGATGAATGTTGGAAAGCGTTTTACTGGAATACTTGCTCTTTGTCTCAGGTCTCTCTGTATTCTGTTCAGTGTGTGTGTTAGGAAGAAGAAGAGGGGATCACCACTACTTCATATGGTGTTTTGTACCTGGTCCATGTTTTAAATGTTTGCAGGAGCTCATCTGAAATCCCATCAGAATTAATGATGCAGGAACAAATGAATAACAAGTGAAGAATGAGGTGCAATGAAATACTAGAGGAAATAATTTTTCTCTGAAAAGGAGAATTTGCTTAAGGTCTATCGTGAGGAGATTCTCTGTGTTGTATTTTCATAAAGGAAGCAGGTGATAAGACCAGGAAAAAAACTATCCTTTTTCCCTTCAAAATGAACTGATTCTTATTGTGGTTGACACTGAAAAAGGCTTTCTTATCGGAACCTTAATCTCAGCTCAGGAGGTCATTTTTAGAATTCATCCATCCTCTATTTTCAGAAAAGATACATTTGTAGAATTTCAGTTAATCTCCCAGATATTTTTGGGAGTGCTTATTATTTGCCCACCATTCTGTTAAGCTATGCAGGGTTTACATTAGTTTGCACTTTTTACACTTTCTACCCCTCAGACGTGGAAAACGCCTGTTGTTAAATACCTATTGAGAAGCAACAGAGAAGGATTCTGACAAAAGCAAGAACTAATACTCACTGAGCAAATACTGTGCACAGCATTGGCTTTGGGGATGTTATTTCTCATCTGAAGTCAATACCCTGAGGTGGTATCATTATCTTTCAATTACTGGGGGGGGGGGCGAAGAATAGTTAAATAATTTCCTCAAGACACCAAGATAACTGTGGTCAGCCAGAACTCAAATCAAAGACTATACGATACTACAGCTCACACCCTTTCCATCTAAACATCCTGACATTTACCTGCAGATGTTGGTATATTTCTCCTAATGCACTTCTCAAATTTCTCATATTATTCTTTGAGCTAAGCAATAAAAAAAATAGAAACAAAACAATGATTATCATTATCAATAAAAGAATATTATACTATTCATTGTAAAATTTATTTTCTTTTGAGAATTATAAGACCTTTTCTCACTTTTTAATATCTAATTTTTCTTTCCAAAATGTTCTGCTCTAAATTTGCCCTTTACTGTTAATTTAAATTGCCTGGGTTTGAGAATCTTACTTATCCTTTAATGTATCTTGGGTTTTCTAATTTATATTAAGGGTTATTTCATACTATTCTGGCTTTCTAGGATTATCTGGTCTGCAATTTAGCAGTGAATCATCTCTGGCTATTAGATAGTTGACAGGTTGCCTGGGTATGTCAGGAGAGTAATTATAGAACGTTGCTTTAGAAACTCTGGATGCTTTAGAAACTCGGATGCTGACTAGACTTTTGGCATCCTTACACTTCTAGCACAGTGGCATATATATCTCTGTGTTTCCTGCAAAAACTTGTGAACCATGAAAAGAATTTTAATAATAAATTTTACTGTGGTTAATTATTGAATTAAAACTATGAGAAACACTAAAAGGGAGATTGTCATCACTCTACAACAATGACTCCTTTTTAAAATTATGTCCACACTGAAATCTGTTAATCATTTAATTCTGGATGGCTTTCTTTCATGCTTTAATTTTCTGGCATCCCTCAAGATATTTTAAAAATCAGCTTTGTTCACTTTTGCTCATCATAACAATGAATTAGCCGGCGCTCATGAAATGACAAGTGTTTTTAATTTGGGGGTGTTTACATCACCAAATTATCTTGAAGAAATGCCACTTCGAAAGTTTTCAGTAATGGACTTAGAACCATGGCACATTAGATCTAGTTAAAGTAATGAATGGGGATGTGAATTAATCTCCTTTTGGAAAAAGAGGTTAGACATTCAACATTGGCAGCGCAGAGCCAGGGAGCAATGGCTATTTAAGCAGCTGAGTCACCCTCAGGGATCAAGCTGAGAAGTCTAAGAACATAACACAGGAGAATGAAGACTGGAAGGCACCGAAAGACTTGTAAGATAAATGACAGCAAAACTCAAGAGTCAGGTAAAATTGAAAGTCAAAGTTAGATGACAGAAGTAAAATTAAGAATCAATGCATGTGACTCAGAAGAACAGGAGAGTATGTACCCAGTAATTCAGCACAGGGAAAAGGAGAGAAATAGGTTAGCACAAGTAGTATTTGAGTATGTTGTGACCTCTGATTCTAGGGTGAGACTGTCCAGTCCTTGCTATCTGCTCCATTATAAACTGGTATTTATGGATAGATAAAATGAAAGAATTTTTATGCTGCTCTAAATCGGTGCTGGAGAATCTTGTAACTACTGGCTCTTCAATATTGTAACTACTATTTGACTGTTCAATAAATTCATGTCAACTTAAAGTACTCAAATTAAAATTATTTTATACTAAATATATTTTAGGTGCTTATTGATCATATCTGGATACTGGCTACTATATTAAACAGCAAATATGTATAACAGTTCCATTATCACAGAAAGCTCTTTGGACAGTGGCATTCTATATTATTTAATTCACAAGAGGCTGAATCTTTTGGGAAGTTCTAATACTATGAATATGTAGAATCTACATATATTTACAGCAAGACATTTCTATGATGGTATAAATATATCAAGAAGCAATATTATGTCAAATCTAGTGAGGGTTTTAAAAAGACTTGCATAAGAATTCTGTTAGATGAAGTTAGTTTTGAAATTGGTGTGCATATCTTTTTATCCATTTGTATGTTATTACAACAAATATAGATCTTTTCCCCACTTATGATGATGTATTATAATTCTATTGGAATGGATCATAACTTACATACAATGCTTCTGAAATAAAATTAAAATTATTTTTTCATGTTCTTCATGAAGTGTATCACCTTTTATAAGTTACTGGAAATTTTCTCATCTCCACTGATGGTTGATGAGGAAATTGATCAGTCTATCTTCCTGTCACCAAGGTGTCAACAAGGCAGCTTCCTGTTTTGAATGCTGATTTTCATTGTATTTAACACGCATTTTACGTGTCTTTTTCATTGTGTTTAGTATAATTTTGTGTGTGTAACTATGTCAGACAGAGGCACAAAGCACACAGAGAAAGACAAACAGTAGACACACTAAGGAAAATACTAAAGAGGAAGTGAGTAAAGTATAGGATATTTTTGCCTTTCAATGTAAATAAAAGTCAGAGAAAGCAAAGAGAATCATTTGCATTTATAAATAAATACCTATCCTTTTCTCTGATATTCTAAATTCATGCCAGGTAGACTTTCTCAACGTAAATTTGAGACACTTAATCATTCTGTTAACTTGGTAGCATCTGCCTTACATATGCTGCTTCAGAATCACTTAGATTTCAGGTCCAAGAATCAAGCTAACCAAAGTGGCAAAAGTATAGGACCAGTTAAGAAGGGAATTTTAGCCTGGGAGTCTTTTTTTTTTGGTGTGGCCTCTAGAAGAAACCATCTCTGCTCCAAATTCCCTCATCCAGAGTTCTGTTTTATGGCTTTGGTCGGAAAGTTCCTGAATAGACCTGGCCACTGATGTCATGAAACTAAAATGAATGTGATAGACTTAACTACCCCAAAACTGAATGGGCAATTCACAGAAGAGGATGTCTGCATAATGGAAATGCAAATTAAACCAACACAGTACAATATTGTTTCATATGCAACAGGCTTACGAAATACTAAGTTCAAGGAGCAAGAATTCTAGTAAACTATGAATAGGAGGATAAGATTATACAGCTACTTGGAGAATAGGTGAGCTATATCTAATGAAGTTGAAAATGTACGTACTCCATGAGATAGACCCCAATTTTTAATGTATATTTATATACTAAAGAAAGTCTTGCACATATACAAGAATTTTATTTTAGCATTGTTTATACTAGCAGTCAAAATATGGAAGCAGTAAATAAAGAGCTATCTATAACAATATGTATGAATTTTACAGCATGGTATTAATCAACACGTATAAAATTATACATTTTGTATATGACACAAGTTTTATAAATTGAAATCATGTACAATACCATAATACTTTCATATAAACTTGTAAGTAACAATAGCAAAAAAAAAAACAGTGAATCAATAAACAGTGACAAATATTGAGTTTAGCATATTAAATTTTTTTTTGTTTTAAAAAAGCAGGTTCTGCCTCAGGGGCACAGAAAACAACTAGGTAGATGTTATTTGCTATTATGCCAGCATTTCTCAAATTATCTATGGTGCTCTTTGCTTCATCAACAGAAGCTTTCAAAGTTGTCTAAGCCTCCTTAAATGTCTGTTTAAAGTATGTCTTCTGGCCTCTCCCTGACTTCCTTTCACAGGATGAGTGAGGATATGTGAGTCTTTAGATGGTTGGTTGGAAGAGGTCCTTCCACAAATAAAAAAATTCTTTCATTAACATGGAATTTTAGAGAGCAACTTGAGGAGCCCTACAAATTTCAACGTGACATTCATTCATTTATTTTTCATTGACTTCATTCATCTAGTGAACTTTTTAAAAGAGTCTTTTGTATGCCAGGTATTTAGAAATACAAAAATGACTAACAAATGAATCCTACCTGGAAGTTGTACCCATAGTCTACAACATCACACACTGATCCTTATTAATAATTGTTTTAGTTCATGCTTTTGAGAATGCTAAAGAGGAATTGATTAAAACATTATTTTTCCTTCAAAATAAAAGGATTATATTTAAAAAAGTGTATGATTTGTGTTTATAGGTCAGTCTCGCATTTTCCCTGGTATCTTAACTTATGACAGCTAATGTAAATATTTATATTTCTAGTCCAGACTTCTTTCTTGAGCTTCAGATTTATATGCCAGATTTTCCTCTGTACATTTATACTTAAAAACTTTACACTGAGCAACTCTAATAAGAAACTCCTAGTTTTCTTCTGTTTTACTACATCTGATTTTCCCCCAGCTCAGTAAATTGCCACACTGTCCTAGACGATCAAGTGAAAAATCTCTAAATCAAACATGATTCTTCAATATAGTACGTATTGACCATTTGTTTCTTCCCCAGCTTTCTAAACTCTGTCTGTGTTCTGGGAGTCCAACTGTGCTTTCCTTTGGGTTGGACTAGTGGGAAGCAATGAGGAGGCCACTGAGGGGTGTGCCTCTTTTTCTCTTAGGTCCTCCCCTCAGCGCTTTCATTGCCTGATAACTCTAGCCTGGTTGTAAGGTGTCCCACTCCGTACAGTTCTCCAGGCTCCAGAGTCATTCTGTCTCCTTACCCTTCAGACCTACATGTAGTAACAGCCTCATCCTATAACTAGCCTCCGGATACATTGTAGTTGTTTGCCTTGAATGCTGCTCAATATCTTTACAAATAAACTATTTATTTAACTGTCCTCAAATTATCAAGTTTAAATCTTCCATTATCTTGGTCCAAATCATCAGTCTGTTTTGCTTGGACTATTACAGTAGCCCATCTTGATATTTCTGTTGTTTCCCTTGTTACCAGTCTGTTTTCTACCTAGAAATCAAATTGATCCTTTAAAACTGTAAGTTAAATCACACCCCAGTCCTTTACTCAAGAAACCCTCTAATGATCCCTATAGTAATCAGAGTAAAGGCCCAGATTGTAAGTCCCTACCTACCAGAATCCTAAAGACCTTGCCAAGATACATACAGTCCTGTTTTTCCTTTTTGACTCATCTGGTATGCTCCTCTTTGTTCTTGTGTTCTTGGTACGTTTGTTACAGGTTCGCCTTAAACCGACAATGCCACTTTGCGTTTGTAATTTATTTTTCTTAGAATGCTCTAGGCTTATATATTCTCAAGGATCACTCTCAATCCCTTCAAATTCTTGTTCAAATGTCATTTTCTTAGGCAAGCCTATCTTGGCCATCCTATTTTAAATTAGAAGCTTCTTTTCCTAATGAGCTTTATTTTCCCAATTTTAATTGCTGTTACTGTTCCTTTAATTTGTTATTTCTTTTATCTTTATCGAATTCTTTCACTGGAAGGTAACCTACATGAAAACAAGGTGTGTTGCGGGTCCACTGACTAGATGAATGTAAATAATGACCATTTATTGAATGGTTAAGTCGAATGACTGCAGTGATTTGGAGAGATGTGCAGGAGGCCGATGGGTTTGAGAAGTGGCTATTTGGAGAAGGTGCTTTTATTTTGACTCGCTTTCAACCCACCAGTGTGTAATGGCTCCTGAATGAGACTTTTAGTTGATACATGCTAGAAGAACACATGATCTGTATGTTTAATTATGCCAGTATGCAGACCTAAATTTTAAAAGTTTCCCTTGTAAGTAAGCATCACAGATACAGAACTCAGGAAGATAAAAACTTTTTTAAATGAAAAGGACAATAGTTTTAGAATATGTTTCTTGCTTGTACAATTATTCTTGTAATAAATATTGCTTGCACAACTTAAGTAGTGTGTTTTTCCAGCATTTTTGTTGTTGTTGTGGAGGTACTAGTGGTGGTGGTGGGGATCCCATTCAGGGCTTCCTGCATTTGAGGTATAATAAATCCATCTCTCAGGTGGATTTATTTTTAAATTTTTAAATTTAAAATTACTTGCTAAGTAATTTTATTGTTACTTCACATATCACATTTTTTCTGCTTTTTCACCCTCAAACAAGTTTTCTAAACATGTCTGAAGACACACAATAAAAGGCAAGAATTCCAAGCAAGGTTTATATTTTAAAGATCTCTCCACTTCATTATTATGGCCTCCTTTAATGGTGATCTTAAAACTTTCATTTAAAATATACCATAGTTCATGTCTTAAGCACAGAAATATGTTCATTTATTGAAGTTAGAAGGTTAATGCACCTTCCTGCCTAGAAGACAGGACAACTTCTCTTTCTCCACTCTGACTCCCCCATATTACTCGGCGTTGCTCAATTTATTTGCTGACATTAATTGAAAAAGCATTCCAGCAGCTGGGGGTCTGGACATAATCTTTGCACTGGTTTCCAAGAGTACCTGGTGGCCCTACAGCTAGGGGCAGAATTTGAAGTCTGTTTTTATTTTATTTATTTATTTGAGAGAGGATCTTACTATGGCCTTGTATCTCAGGCTGGCCTTGTATTTGTGATTGTTCTGCCTCAGCTTCCTGAATTATGGAATTGCAGGCATTACCACCAGCTTTGGCTAACTTTGAAGTTTTAGAGAAGAAAGTTTAGGAGGTAAGGGCCAAAGGGAAGGAGGGGACTCTTACAGAGTATTTTTAATGTACTGTGTTTGCGACTCTTCGTATGACGTCAGATGGGGATTTTCTACTTGTGAGGTCATGAGTGCCCCCAAAAGTCTCAGATTTTTAAACATTTTAGATTTTGGATTTTTGGATTAAGAATGCTCAATGTATACTTCATTTGTTTTTATTTCCAAAAATTACAATATCATATATATATATATATATATATATATATATATATATATATTGTATTCATTGCTTCATCAGCTGATGGACATGGATTTTCCTTTTTGACTCGTGATGTATACTGCTGCTGTGAACATTCGGGTAGAAGATTTTGTGTATAAGTACAGTATTTGTTTTCATTCCTCTTAGGCATAAATACTCATTGGTAAAATTTTTGGGTCATGTAGTAACTCTGTGTCTAACTTTTTGAGGAACTAATGGACTTCTGCACCATTTTGCATTCCTATGTCAGGGTTTCAATTTCTTTGCTTTTCTCACTGTTTTACCTAAGAGTGAGAAAAGATATATTTAATACTATTTAGCAACAGTCTTTGTGCATAGATATTATAAATCTTATTTTATACATGCAAAAACTGGGACTCAGAAAAAACGTAAATAATATGTGCCAAACCTTAAAACCTAATAAATGTTAGAGCTACTTTTCAATCTCAGTTCTAATTTAGAACTCTCACATTTTTTTAATTTTAAAATTGTATTTAGTTTTTCCAGAAATATTTTTGAGGATCATTTACATTCAGCACATGTTTGCATGTCTACTATGACTTAGTAATTAGAGAAGCAGTTAACTCAGTTTGTTCACAAACTATTGAGATTAGTGCCACAGAAACACGGATGGGGCAGCAATTCACAAACTTTTAGTTCTCTTTTAATGCTCTTAAAATAGTGAGGACCTCAAACAACTTTTGCTTTTGTGGCTTAGTCTGTTGGTATGTATAGTACTGAAATTAAATTTGAGAAAAAATTAAAATTCATGTTAATGCATTAAAAATAATACAATTATTATTTGTTAAAATAAATACCATACTTTTACAAAAATAATAGTGGTACTGTTACACATTTTAAAAATGTTTTTAACGTCAGTCTCAGTAGAGATGTTTAAATTCTCATATATTCTTTTGCAGTCAATCTGTTGTAATACATTATTTTGATTGAAGTACTTGAGGCAATATATATGTATATATTTAGAAAATGAAATATTTAATATCTTAATGACTTTTTAGATAATTGTGGATCTTTCTCTTTTATTACATAAAACTATATACTTACTGTAAAGGCTAATTGCAACTGGAATTTGAAACAATGAATTATTCATATGATATTACATTTTATAAAAATGTGTTGGTCTAACTTGCTCGTTGAGTGAATCTTTTAGCAGTATATGATTTTGTAATATTTTGAAAATGTCAGATTTGTGAGTTGAACTTTCTAAATGCTGATATATTTCACAGTAAAGTTTTGTATTGATATATTATATCCAGCTAAATATCATATAAAATTAATATTTATTATTTTGAGAGCTTGGTTCTGTTATTAACAACAAACCTTATTGTTCTCTTGAATTGAAAAGCTTACTTTATTTAACTTTTTTGAAAAATATGTCTTAAAGTTCTACATTTGAATAACCATTTTTTTTTTGGCTTGCCATTCATCCTTTCAAATAAAAATGGTATACTATGGATAAAGCAGCAATTGAGGTCTCAATCACACAGGTAGTTTTGCTCAAGATAACCATTGTATTTTGATATAAAGCAGATTCTATGCTCTTATTTTCTTTGTCATATTTGTAGAAGTAATTATTTTATTTTAGGAAGAAGTAACTTATGAATAATGAGTTAACTTTGAACAAAAGACGTATTTTTTTAGTAACTTCAAGAGTTTTATAATATCTTTTACCAATGGACCATAATACAATATCACTTTTGGGCATATATAAAGAATAAGATAAATATGTCTCTATTGTGTATCTGCTTATATTATTGCATATTCCAAAATAATTATTTCATACATGGCTTTTTTGAAGACATCTTATATCTTGGACTGTCTGTTCTCTTACCTCCAGAAATTAGAACAATATATAAATGCAACAGTAAATATTTGTTAAATAGAATAATTAGTTCTTTGGATTATCTTGTAGGATGTTTATATAATATTCCTAGCTCTCAAAGAATAATTTATTTATCTATTCCTCTACTGAGAAGCATTTGGTTTATTCCTAGTTCCTCACTTTTAAAGTAGTAGTACCATTGAAAGATGGATGGAGAAGAGCATTTAATGTAATATGAATAGCATGTAATGTGAATAAGACATGGAGACATGAAAGAGAAATGGCTTTTCTGGGGAATTGGATATTTCAGTGTGTGCATTTGTAATTAGGATGGGTGAGTGCTAAAGTTGGATAACAAAAAGTGAGAGCAGGAGCTAGCTGGGTTAGCAAGCGAAAGTTCAGAAAGTGCCATATAATCTGAAATCTTGCCTTTACTTTTGGGATCCTAAGGGGGGGGGCATAATGGGAGAGTGACCTATTTCTATCTACTATGCTTGAATTTCCAACTTTCAAGAGGTTGGAATAAAATGGTACTTATAATCAATGATAGTGTCTGTGATTATAGAACTGTATTAAACACTTGGAATAAAATAAATCATAGTATTTCTATATTACACAACTTTTATTTTTCGTTGTTAGAACAGACTGTAATGTATTTAATATAGAAATTTGTGATCATAACACCAAATATTTATGACTGTTTAGTACACGAAGGGACTATTCTAAGCACTTAATATGTATTAACCGTACTAATAGACTTGATCTGCTCAACATTCTGTTACTATTTCAATTTTATAAAAAATCAGTATAATTAAAATTATAGCCCTTGGGAGAGGTAGAGCTTAGATTTAAAATAGGCAACCAGGCTCTCAAATCCATGCTCCTAAACACTTCCCTGTATTGCGTTTCAATCTATTAGTAAAATAAAACGTAACAGTGAACTTACTTATAAAACTATATCAATTATCAATCTAATCAGATAATTAGATAATTATCAATCAGATAATTAGAAGCCATGTTTTCTTATAGGATGAGTTATTTCATGCTCTTTATTTGGCATTTATTCTGGTATTTTTGGAATATATAAAGAAATAAAAATATAGTTTGTGAATTAGTGAGTATGGCTGGTCAAATTGACATTTTTAACATCACATAAATAAATTTATTTTAAAATACAAATTACTCTAAAATTAAGCAAAAATAACTGAAAAGATCATGCTAGAAAATATATTAATACAGTTACATAATGTTCACATTTATGTGCACATAAATACACAGTGTGTGTATATTCTTAGCTCTTAGCAGTGCAAGTGATTTTTCCTCATGTCACCAAGACATTAGTGATCCTTATAAATAGAGTCAAAATTGTATGTTTTTCCTAAAGTATTAATGTTCCATGGAATCCACACTCAAATAATATTTATAAACTATAACTGTTAACTGGAAGTATCTTTGCAGATGATTTAGTCCCGTTCCTCTTTGTACAGCGAAGTGAATGAATGAAAGCATTTGAGCTAGGGAACTTAATCAAAACTACAATCCATATCTTCTGGCTTATATACAGTCTTGTAGGTAGTAAAATATCTTATATTCTAATCAATCTTATTAAAGATTTAAAAGTTGTAACATGAGCATCATGCTTTTTTTGAGTTTCTTCTTTAAAAATCTCTCTTAATTTCTATATGGTAATAAGCCTTCATTAAATATATACTTGTATGATTTACATAGTCTTGGTTTGGCTGTTAAGTCTTTATAAATTTACATTCTGAAGAGTCCCTCAGGTACTCAGTGCTCCAGCAGATGGGCCAATGAAATGCAAGGATTCTTGTGACCCATAATAATCTAGTTATTAAATTTGATCACGGTGGGTACTGGAGTCTTCCAAGGTCCATGTATGACTGTTTTCCTTATAAACAAATCCTGATTTGCTATTTCTGAGAAACTACCACTTAAACCATGGCTAACTTCTCTAAACCAGCACACATATGAAAACTCACACACTGGTTCTGGAGTGAACTTCCTAGTATCCCTAGAAGGAATGTTGATATCATTACTTATTTTAGTTCATTTTCAAACACCAAACCAAACTAAAACAAAAACCAGACCTGAGGATTTTTGGAACAGAGTAGAGGATGCAGAAACAATTCCAAACCCACTGAACTACTTTATGGTTTTTTTTTTTTTTTGTCTTTATTGGTACCAGGGATAGAACTCATGACTGCCTGCTTGCAAGGGAGGCGCTTATGCAGCTGAGCTAAATCCCCAGTCCCTGAACTACTTTATCTTTGACAAGGGGGCCAAACACCTTCACTGGAAGAAAGATGGCCTTTTTAAATGGTGCTGGGAATTCTGACTGAACTAAAGTAAAACTTAAATGAATTGTAGATCTAAATGTTAAGAGCTGAGAATATAGTTCAATGGCACGGCACTTGGCTGCCAAGCACAAGGTCCTGAATTCAATTCCTGATATAACAAAACAAAACGCTCTAAACAGTAAAACAGAAACAATCTGCTGGAAGACAAAATAGGTAAAACTCTTGAAGACACAGTTGTGGTCAAAGATTTGATGAACAAAAGCCTGATTGCAAGGAAATATTATAAAAAACCAACAATCATCATATTAAAAAGGCTTTTCAAGCAAAGGAAAACAACAGAATGCAGAGACAACCTACAGAACGGGAAAAAAAAAATTAAACCAGCTTTTCCTTAGACAGAAGACTATTCTCTAAAGTGTATAAAGAATTAAACAACAACAACAGCAACAGATAATCCACGTTTCCAGACCTAGGGCAAAAATGGGCATCTGAAATGAATAGACACTTCACAGATGAACATCAAATGAATAATAAAAAAGTATTCGACATCAATGGTCATTTGTAAAATGCAAATTAAAACAACCCTGAGAGTCATCTTACTCCAGAAAGAATGGCTGTCATCAAAAATCAACCAATGGCAAATTCTAGTGGGGTTGTGGAGGAAAAGGAGTGGGAGTGTAAATTGGTACAATCAATATGGAAGTCAAGATTACTCAAAAATCTAAAATTGATGGTCCTGTTTGACCCAGCTATTCCCTTTCTTGCTTTTTTCCTGAAAGAGTTAAAAGCATCATATCACAGTGATTTATGCATGCCTGTGTTTATATCAGCAGAATTTATAGTAGCTAAATCTTGGAAATAACCTAGATGCCCATCAATGAATGAATGGATTTAAAAATGTGGTTTTTATATACAGTGGGATACTACTCTTCTAAACTAGATACATTTTTAGGTCAATAGATGCATATGAAGGCTAAGTGAAATACATCAGACAGATGTTTACTTATCACATTGTTTCTCTTGTGTGAGAAACGGAAAAGGTAAATAAGGACCAAAATGAATGATAGATGTTGGGAAATAGGAAGAAAATGTTCAAATGGGAAAGGTAACAAGGGAGAAGGAGGGAAAAGGGAAGAAATGGAAAAGGTAAAAACAGAATAGAAAGCAAATATAAAAACAAAATTTGTAAACAAGGGTGGAGAAAAGGATTGAATGTCGAGGAAGAGAATGGGGAAAAAGAGAGGAATCAACATATGTACAGGTGCAAATTGTCTATGATGAATATGATAATCATGTATATCAAAAGCGTACCAATAAAGTTATTTAAAAAAGGATTCAGAGAGAAAGTAGATTCAGACAAATAGTTTAATATTGAAAATTAAAACTCTTGGTAGAGTAGCCACACTGATACAATTTCTACTTGGCTTTTATTCTGTATGACAAGACTAATTAGTAGTATCCCTTTGGCTTATATTTTTGCCTTATGTTTCTTGAAGTGCCAAAGAAACTTCTTAGCTCTTTGTTAGTGATTGATTGTTCAGCTCCTGCTATTGACTGTTGATTTCCTTTGACTAAAAGAAAGAAGTAGAAGTTATATGTAGTCAACTCTTGATCATCTGTGCTCTTAGCTGCCCAGTTAATTCCAAACAGCAACCACTACAGATGTTTATTTATAGCTCACGCATGGATTTAATTGTTTGTATTTGAATATAACTGTGTCTAATATTCCTGGAGCTCTTTGATTTGTTGCAGTGATAATTAAAACTTGGAAGCATTTTTGCCTGGATCCAAAGTATATTTCATTACCTGTAATGCACTGGCTAAAAACTTTCTTGTAATGTGAGTCTTCTTGGAAAAGTCTTGTTTGCTTCATTCATCTCCTTGCCACACAGAAAACAACAGTATGCTTGAGTTACTGTTACTCCCTCTTTTTTCCTGTTGAGTTGTCTAATTTACTCTTTGTTTATGGAAGGACCCCAAAAGACTGCATTTTTTCTTACAAATGTTAAAGTTGTTTAACTGAACTTTGTTCCAAAGAAAAGAAACTTGAAGTGTCCCAAACCTATATTTATTTAAGTTGGGTTGTAACGATTCAGTCATATGCCTTTTGATTTTTTGCAGCCCTTCACAATTCTTAATTGATGTACACTATCTTATTTCAGATTTCTCCTTTAATAGAAAAAAATTGATCCTACTGCCTCTGTATACACTATATGTTTTTCTACTATAAGCTAACACCCTTACAATGTAATTTATGGAATCCTAGAAAGCTGTGCCTAAAAAGCTTCAGGAAGGTCAGAATCTTTTCTGGGAGAGATGTGAGGATGAACGCCTGTAACCCCAATACTCGAGAGGTTGAGGCAGAATGATTGCTATCAGGTTGAAGCTAGCTTGGAATAAAAAGTGAATTCAGGGCCAGCCTGAACTGCATAGTGAAACTCTGACTCAAAAAGCCAAATTAAGTTTAATGAGTTTTCTTTATATTTTGGTGCTAGCTTGTTTTCACGATGTCTTTTGATTTTTATCTGGTTGAGAGCCATCTGTTTTTAAATTATATGTAGTCTTTCGTAATTAACTATACTTTATTAATATATTTATTTATGGAATTTGGTTGGGAAGAATATTTCATTTAGAACCTTCTATTTCCCTCATTTTTAAAGGCTATTTTTGGAAATATCAGATTAGACCTGACTATATAAGTGAGAATATAATTAGAACTAAAGCAAAACTCAGTTCATGAAAGGGTACATGACTTTAATCCACCCTTATATAACTTATAAATTATATTTCTAAGTTAGTAGGACCTTGGGTAAAATTTACTAATTTTCTAGAAACTTAATTATAAAATGTATAGAATAACTATAGTCATGTAGATTTTCTAATACTATCTTGTAAAATGGGATGGAGATTGTTTTTTTCCATAGAAATTTTCAAATACCATTGCCTATAGCTTTTCAATTTTCCACTTAAAGTACAAAAGTTTTTGTTTTATCTTTCTATGCTAGACATTCTATGTCTCACTTTACAATAAAGTTTGTTACTTCTTCATTCCATTTGCCCATGATTTTAGAATCTTCAGAAACAAATTTAAGTTTTTCATTGATTAACATATCTATATTTTTATTGCATGAGGGATAAAACCTAACATCAAAGTTAAAATCCATAAAAAAAACTATAAAAGTTGGATATTGTAATGTTCTCATCTTATTTTATATGAGCATTTTTGTTATTTAGTTAATTATCAAGTAAAATTTGTCTTTTTAAATGGGAAAATATGACCTTAATATTCCCATAATTAGGAATTATTTTTCATAAAAATGGATTAATTCTATGAATGTTAAAAATTTCTCCTCAAGGTACATGAAAAATAAGTAACATGTAGAAAATTTATGAAACCAAGATTACTCGTACATGTATATTGTTTTACTTTAGATATTGTCATATCTATCTGGATTTATTTTTGTATAATACTTAATTTATATGTATGTGTTAATTATGAGTTTTTAAATATTTTGAATAGTGATGAATTAAACGTGATTGTTCTACAGTACTGCAACGTCTGTATTTCAGACTTGCCAACTACATGTTTTCATATCATGGCACTTCTATGAAGATTATCATCTATGGGGTTCTGTTTTGTTTTGTAATGCTACTGAGAAACTGACATTAAATGAGAATAAGTTGTAACTACAATAACAATATGTCCAGATTTACCAAAGATTTAGTAACTAATTATACAGAACACATCTTTCACTAAATAAATCCAACTACTTTGAGATTCAGGGTAGAATTAGTTATTAGCCCCATTCCACCTTACTGAGAACAAAATAGATGCTAAGTAGCCACTTGTTGTGCCAGAACTTTTACACAAGATGCCAGTGACATAGGCCCTACCCTTACGGAACTAACAGGTACGAAGTACAACTGGTGTCCGATCGAATGCTCTTCCCCTCCATCAGTTTTCTTTATAGAATAATACATAGTGTTGTAGTAGATCCTTACTTCATTTAGAGTAGAGGCTATAAACAATGCGGAGTCTGGGAAGTCCAGCAGGGAAGCTATGTGTGAGAGCTATGTGTTTGCAGAGGCATCTCTAATAGATTCTAAAAGAATCTTTTTAATTATTGCCTTTAAATTCAATTATTTCAATAGTCTTCTTATCATCTTTCAGATGTTTGTCTCTTCAAAAAAGATACCAATTTCTGATGAGGTTATTTTTCATCATTACAAAGTCGATCGTAGTATCCTACCATCTGTGGGGCTCAAATAAATTTTCTTTCCTGATTCTAGATTACATGCCCAGATTTGCCTTTGAATTTTTAAAAAATTAGTTAAAATTCCTTTTTTATTGGTTTGACAATTATAAAACCATGAACTTTAGGTTATATGTGCTGCCAAAGAGAGCACAAAACCATGAACTTTAAAGTTAGAGAACAGTTGTATAAATTTTCTAAACTTCATTAATAAAATACAATTATTGTGGCTGGGAATTTAGCTCAGTGGCTTAACCGCCTGCCTGGCAAGCGCGAGGTCATGAGCTCAATCCCCGGAACCAAAAAAATACAATTATTGTATAAAATGGTTTTAACTTTTTGAAGCTCTTGAATAAAATTTTTCTATACACCGGTGAATGTTTTAGTATGAATATAGGACATCCAATTTGTTACTAAACTATTAATATTTTATTATAAGTTGAATAAACATACACTGACTTTTAATTTAATTTTTAAGAATAATCTTTAGAAGTTTGAAAATATTTTATTCATCTTTTACTATAGTGTGTTTAAAATCATCCTGTGACTGGTGACACTCAATCATATCTTGACCCCGCTTTATTTTTATTCTTCCCTTCATATTCATTAATATTTGTGCTCTAAATATTGTGACTTCTGCATAGGTAACATTAGGTAACCTCAAAGAAAATTCTGGACAAAATATGCTTCCATAATACAATGACTGTATATATTTGACTGTGCCTATTTTTTTAAACCCAGAAATCAGTATTGGAGTAAAAATTGAGAATAAAAAGAACATGTTGCTTATTCAGCTATATTCAACTATAAAAATCAATGAGAGAGCAATTGGAGAGTCAATATGAAATTTCTATTTCCATTTTTCATCTCTGCACTCATAAAAAGTGATCTTATGCTGGGAAGGATCTGTGTCACTGGCTTGTTACCTGATCAAATACTTAGTGTAACCTGGAAAATTATGAACTATATATGATTACAGTTATGAAAACACAAACTTTCTCCCATAGGTGTAGAAATTGTGTATAGTACCTTATAAATAAGTGTAATTTTTATGTGTCAGTTAAACAAAATTTAAATTAAGTAAACTTTCTCCCTTAGTTGTTGATCGGTTTTATTTTCATTTAACGTTTTTCAAAGCATAGCTTCACATCAAAGTCTCAGTCCTAACAATAGAAATCCCCACAGGGATGTCTGATAGCTACAAACAACACAGAAAGGAAAGGAATTTGGACTGGACTATCACTATTGCTGATGAAAGGGTAGGGAGCAGGGATGTATTTCACAATAGCAGATTCAGGATGGAAGATTCATAGATGAGATAAAATAGGGTGCAAAAAGCCAGAGAACTCAAATCAGCCTGCCCAGGAAAGCTAACATTCCACTATTTGAAAGTCCAAGTCCATCAAGGCCCAGTGGAATTAAACACAGGAGCAAGATCAGAGAGAAAGAGAGAAAGGCTGGGAGTGAGCTTGAGAGAGAGAAAGTGAGTTATTAATGAAAGATGACTACAGACTGTGCTGGGTGTTTATGTCTTGAACAGAAAGGTCAGTAGGGTTTTTATGCATGTTGGGGGCTATTTTAAAGAACAAAGAGTATGATAGATAGTTCTATAGGTGGATGGTTTTATTTTGTAAGGACCTTAGGCAATATGGTATTTCAAGAAAAAAACAAACAAACCAAAAACAGTCTTCAAAACAGATTATAAGGAAAATGTCACCTACTTTTCTGGGTATAGTAATTTTGAGAAGACAGAACATTCAGCAGCCTCATTGTACATTTATCATAGTGATTTAAGATTACAGAATCTGTAGCCAGACTGGCTGAATTTGAATCCTTAGATATAGGAATTAATAACTTAGATACTGGCAATTTAATTAGCTTTTGTATATTTCAGTTTCCCTATCTTTAACATGGAGATAATAATATGACCAATTTCATAGTACTGTTGTGAGAAATAAGTGAGTAACTCTTCCCGCCACAAGCAATTGCTATATATTTAAACTACCTTTACTGTACAGTGAGCCATACTGGATTGTCAGGAGTTTTCTTAATTTATTTTAGGCAAATTACAAATATATCCTGGGCACGTTCATGGTACATTGTATGTTTGTGTAAGTAACTGTCTCAAGCCATAGTTATAGCTGAGAGGTTCTCAAATCTTTCTAGGCTTACTTCCTAAATTTCTACACGTAACTTCTTTTTGGCTAGCACTTGACTGTTTTAGCCTACAGACACACTGCACCCAGGGCAGCACAACACTTGAATCATGCAAATATTTGAGTGCATTTCCAAGACTTTCTTGGGTGTTGTAAATATTGTATCTGGAATGTTAGAGAATGCCAGAGAATGCCAGAGAATTCCGTGGTCTGCATAATCATTGTGCAGTATTTGGGCTTAGACCCAGGAGGCCATATGCTGTTTGGGGAGAGGAAAGTTGAGGAATAAGCATTCAGAGGATCTTGTTTGCCAGACTAGCTGCTAATTTCCTGAGTAACTCCAGGCATGTCACTTAATGTCAAGACCAGTTTTCACATCTATAGAATGTCAAAGTTCAATTTGTGACCTCTCTGATTGGCTGATTTACTAGGCAAGCTTTTTTAACTTTTTATTTTGTAAACAGTCTTACCGTGAAGTTGCATATTTCTTATCTTTTTAAAAAAATAGTTGAATATTTCTGAGCCTTACATGATATACAGTGCTATGTAGGTCCCTCAGAGTAATTTTCCTAACTTTTACAAATTCCCTGAGTATGTATTCTAGGTCTGAGTTTGGGGAGGTCACCTCTCTCTTAAACTCTACACTTCTTTGGACTAGCAATTAGAAGACTTGAATTCAAAATCAGTGAAATGTTCTGTGAGTTTGTCAGGTTATTTTTCTTCATGATACTTTAGTTTTTCATTATGAAACGGAAATAACAGAATTTTTAGTGTTAGGATTGAATAACACAGAAGAACTCTTAAGACAAAGCCTCATTAATTAAAGGTCTAGTTTTCATACTTCTTTCTTATTGCCTGACTTGGATGGTGAATCTAAAGGAACAAATTCTCTACGACTCAGTGATGTTGAAACAAATATTTAATTGCCTTTTCTTCCATACAGGTCAAAGAACTCCATGTTTCCGAAAAACTAGAAAGTATTAGTTTTATGTGTAGGTTATGCAGATGTAGTCAGTAGCTGTCATCATCAAAGGACAGTAATTGTAAAGACAGTCTGAAGAGGAGATGTTTCAGGATACCTTCATTTCCGGATGCAGAAATGATAGACTAATAAAGCACAATGGGCTGAGGCCCAGCTGTGAAGTTGGGAGCTAGATGGCAGAATTCCATGGATTGTTCTTGCTCTAGTAGGATCTGAAACATGAATAGACCTCAGTTGATCCAGGAAATAGACTTCCTTTTGCAGCCAGGAAGAGGGGAAGCTAAGCAGAGGTGAGGATGCCTGTTACGGATAGGAGGATTTGATCTTATTTTCAGGAGTACCAGGTCTCCTTGTCTTGTTTGTACATAGCAGGTTTTAAATAAGGTTTGTTTGTGTTTTAAAGAGGAAATTCTCATGCATTTAGTGAAAAGGAAGAAAAGCAAATACCTCAAGCCATGAGGAACATTTCTTGTGTAGTGATCTCTAAGTGATTCCTAAGAGCACAATCGCTGCATTTATTAAACTTTCTATTTACTGAGAAGTGGACGGTAGCATATGGGAGCAATGACAATAGCTGACTGATGAGAAAACAAAGAAATTCCAGTATTCTGCTGTTTTGAAAAAACTCATTCAGAATTTAGTCATATTGGTTCAGCTGTTGTAACCAAAGACTGATAAGATAATAGAGGTCTTTGTGGTGGTTTTGTACTGAAATCCTTTATCTTTATGATGCACTGGGGCCCTTTAGGGTGGGAAGCTTTTAAAGCTGCTGTTGGATTCAGAACTCAAATTAGCTGCTAGTACCCTGGGACAGGGGTTCCTTTCTCATGCAGTTACCACAAAGTAACTTTTATCAGGGACCTTCTGATAGATTGTTGATTTCTTCAGCTTACCCTGTTTATTTTTTGTTGACTTTTTGCTGCCCTATTTTGTGACATTTAAAAGAAAGCTATATCAAAAAAGGCCAGTGCTAAATGATGGCCCAAGCGTGTGAAGTGGAGACATCACAGTCCATCTGATGTGTGAGGAGGCTGCAGTGTTGAGATACAGCAGTTTAACCAGGTTATCCATGGGCAGAAAAGATCAAATGCAGCTTTCTTTTATGACTCACATTGTATTGCGGCTTTCTTCTCAAACAATACCCATTAAAAAAAATTAGAACTGACCAGGGAATTGATTCTTAAGAGCTTCTCTTTACAACTGAATATAAAATCTTTTTGAATTGTTGGCTGAGATCCTTAATAGATGTTGCTTGGGAATTACTGTTAGGTGCTTTAATCTTTCTAGGATTGATGTAAAAAAGTATATCTTCATCAGAACTCTGCCTCAGTGTCATTGCCAGCCCTCCTCATCACTCCAAACACAAACATGTTTTTTATAACTGGGTTTCTTGTAATTTCATTGTTCAGTTCCATTAAATTTTTAAAAGTAACTTGCATAGAGATTCATTAGAGGAGAATGTTAGGCATATATTTTATTCTAAATTCCCTCTTCCATATTTCTAGATAATGTCATTTGTTGACAATAGTTTTATTTGGCTTGGTAAATATTGTTTTAATACCACTGTCCTTCATTTCATTAAAAATGAAATGAGAAAAATTAAAATTTAACTGTTGTCCCTCTTTCTCATTCTGTCAACTATTGTGCTCTTCTGGATTTTCTTGTTAGAAAATTTTTTTTTATTATCCCATAGTAGTCATTCACTTTCAAAGAACAGATACATATAAAGAAAGTGACCTGTTTAAAAATTTAATCAATTAAAATTCTGAGTATGGGAATACTGTAAAAGAGATCATCAAATCCTCACTTATAAAGTACTCCGCAGGTTTTCTGCTTTGTCCAGATCTGGAGTCTTCAGTGGCTTCCCAAAGCCCAGTCTTATTTCTAGCACCACTGATTTTAATTATATATATTTCATATGGGCAAAATTAAGTGGCAGATTGTGATGCTAACTTTTATGAGCTGATGTAAAAAGGCTTTGAAATAAATTTGAAGCTTTATTTTTGATTTTGTCCTTTTATTTTATGTCAACATTGGAAGTCTTTATCTTATTTTACTTAAATTCTCATTTATTTTTATTGTGTTTTCTCTGTGGTTTTGGGCCGGAGGATAAGTAGTTACAGTTTGTAAAGTTAAAGAAAATTGTCTATTTTAGTTAAGTTTTTTTTTTTCAAATTCTTCAGATTATTACCAAAAAAAGACTAGAGGGCTGATTTTGAAACTGTTATAATAAAAGATGGTATTTTAAAACTTTTGATGAGGGAAATTGCCATCATATTTACATTTTGAAAAGTGTTTCCTTATTTATGCACTATTGACTTCCTATTGAGAATCAAAATTTTAAGTACAACTGGTAAAGAACTCAGTGGATCAAATTCAGTAAATCTGAAGTCACTGGAATAAAGGCCCCTCAGGAAAAAAAAAAAAATGTGTCAATTTTAAAGGTCTTTCCTAACTGAAGACCATTTTGTGATCGAGCCAAAGGTTAATAAAATCAGTGGTGAATGTAGCAATTTTACAGATAAGCTATTCACAACAAGTGTAGTTACTTGAATAAAAAGCTAATTCAGTTCTGAAATGCCACATGCAGTAACAGTGAATAGCTGCTTTTAGGTGCTTTCTGGAGGAGGATAAAATACAGAATCACGGCACTCTTCTCTTCCAGCGTCCCTGGCTGCCTGTAAATTGCTGTGAATGGGGCTGTGGGCTGACAGGCTCTATTAAGACAAACTGCCTTTCTCATCGGAGAGATAAAATAAATCAGGTGTTTAGTCAAATTAAAATACTTCAGCTGGAGCAGGCCCTGGGGAGCACTGATCCACCTGACTAATCTGAGAGAAACTCAAGACAGATGTGGTTTGGGGATAAAGACAACCTCTTGGAAGGAAAAAAAGAAAAAAGAAGAAGAAAACCAACTTGACTGTCTTTGGAGTTGGATAAGAGATGCAGTTTTTAGTGGAGAGTGTCAGGCGCACATTGTGTGTAATATTGGATAAAAGCAGGCAGGCAGACTTGTAGAGAAGCTGTATGCAGAAGCTTTTCAGCTGGCTCCTTTCTGCAGTTTATGAAGCTACCTCTGTTTTTGTGTAGGAGGGAGAAGAGGCTGTTTTATTGGCAGTGCTTTTGTAGAGAATCATTTTAAGATAGCCTGAAAGATGTGAAACAGATGATGTCAGGCAGCTACTGATGACCTCTGCTAGCCTGGGCAGATCCTCAGAATCTGATCTACATTTTTCCCAAATTGATTTCATCAAACTTCAAAACATGATTTAGGTTGGCAAGTCCAACCTGTGGCCTGTCAATTTCTTTTTCCTTTTTTTGTTTCCCTCTTTTTATTTTTTTTTTTTTGAGTGAAGACAAATTATCTTGTGCCATTTATGAAATGCATACCAGTTTAAAAAAACACAATTAACAAAACTCCCTTTTAAATACTTTTTACCATAAAATTTTAAGGAATGGGTGGGATGAGGCAAGCCCTGACTGGGTGCATCTGTTTAGGAGGTGATTAACTCAGAGGCGCGTTCTATAATCGTTTACATTTTTAACATACCCTGACTACACTGGTTGTACCATGGTGTTCCATAGATTATTCTTTTGGCAACTTCTGCTATCTACTTTCTTTACCATGGCAAAGCTTCCTGTTTAGTTAGAGTATTTTGAGAACTGAAATAGCTTGAGTTCTCAGGTGGGTTGGTCAGTGTGATTCAGACTTGATGTTACTTTTAGCACAGCAACGTAAGCAATTGCTATTAAGTAAAGCAGGAAAGTTCAGAAGTATACCTCTGTGTTTAAACCATTGTGTCTGAATAAATATAATGGACACAGAACAGAAAAATCCCCCCCCACCCCGCACACACATCTGTGCACACATTTAGAGAATGTAAGCTATTCTGTGGTGTAAATTGATTTCCCTCAGTTTGGTTCCCAAGGACAACATATATAATAAGTTTTATATATATTAAAATATTAAAATATATATTTACCTATTAAAGGTGATTTTTAGACTTTTGTACTACAACTTTTCATTCTGCCCTCATTTGTTATGCCACTTACATCTATTCAGAATATATTAGTATTGTTCAAGTTTAAGAAGATAGTGACAGCCTTATATGAGTTCCTGAATGCTCAACTGAAAATTAAGTACTGCTTTCTACCTTTTCTTCTTACACAGGTATCTAAGTCTGTTGAAAAAGTTTATTGAGATGTCACCAGTATTTATAATTAATAAATTTGAATGTCATAATTTGTGAAAAGATTCAGTGAAGTGGTGTTATTGTGTAAATTCAATTTCTGTTACATATATGTATCTACAAGTAATGGAAGTGGTATGTATTAGTAGTTCTCTTGGCTTCATCCTAAACAGAAGAGGCTAAGGTGTCATTTATGTATTATCCTTAGTTTGTGGTTCTTTTGCAGAGGAGAAAAGGAAAGAAATTGAAGATTATGGAAAAGACTTTTTTTTTTTTTTTTGACATGGGACAAGAACAATTATTCGATTTTGTTTGGGAAATCTAAATACCAGATTTCACTCTGTATTGGCTCTTGGCCAAAATATCCTGTAGAAAGTTTTATTAATAAAGAATTGCAGAATATGAACTACTCAATATCCAATAAAGTTTTTCTTAAATCACCTCATATAGATAGGTATAACAAAAGCTACACATAAATTAAAATATTAAAATATATGTAATAAAATGCAGATATTCAATTTATTTTATAACTTTCCAATTTAATCCCCAAACTGCAATCATAACAAAAACATTAAGCTTACTTAAATAACTTTAGTAATTTTGAGTTTTTCTTAGAATAAATGGGAAGGTCATTAAACATAGTGTATAAGAGTTGGAATACTGGAGACTTTTCCTGCCTTTCTAGCCTTGTCTAGTACTCTAGTCCCCTCTATTTTCCTTGTTTAAATTTTATTACCTTTATTTAACTTCTTAAAAACATAGAACCCACATACCCCGATTGCACACACACGTATGCACACACACACATGGCCTTTGCTATGTACTGTTTTCTCCTTTTGGGAAATTCCTTGACCAAAAAGCACATTCCAAGTCTTTACTTAGTTAACTCCTATTCATTTTCCTCAAAATATGCTACTTTTTCATGTTACTGTCCTTGAACTTGTGTGCTCCAAACCTGTTTAAATCTTCCCCCAAATATTTGTCTTGTTTTAAATTCTTATAATGTAGTTTACATTTATATCTGTGATTACTTGAAGATATACACTGTTACCGTTCAGGAAATATTTATGGAACTAAAAATGAATGAAAGTAGTAAATACATACATTTCATGCTCTTCTTGTATTTTCTGATTATTGTGTCTATTAACATGTATATTAATTCAGCTTTTCTGTATTTTTGAAGAGATTTTACAATCTTCTTTGCGAGTCTGCTTTTGTATTTGTATAGTATAATATTTCTGGAAAAGGAAGTTCTTCCTTTTAATAACCTGAAGTTCCTGTTGGTGACATACATACCAATGATTTTTGACATCGATTCCATAACCTAGAAAAAATAACTACTCATTAGTTTTGGTACAGTATTTGTTTCTTTATCGATGAAATACTCTTTCATTTTCTCAATTTTCACTACCTTAATTTTGATTTTAGGTCATCTCTCAGCTCAGTGATTCTTTAAAGAATACGGACAGATTTTTTTTTTTTGAACCCGAGTTGACATTAAGGATCCCAAGGTAGTCCTAAATGTGCTAGCTTCTCTGCTGACATCAGTTTTACCTTGTAGGAATTACACATTAGCAAGTGGAAGCCTGCATCTTCTGAGGCTGCCTTTTTTCCACTGGGCACTGAGAGAGTAGGGTCACTAATACTTAAAATATTGTTATAGTCTCAGATTGTCCTGGTGCTTTCTTAGCAGAATTGAGAAGGATTTAAAGGAGGTTAGAAGTGTCTCTTGCTATATACACAAAAATTGGCAATCTTTGTCCCCTTTGACAGCTGGTGGCATCTTTCTGAAAAGCTTTCAAATCATAGATCATTTCTTCATAATGAAACCTGTGTGGCTCAAATACAGTGGATTGAAATTCTTATCTTATGCTGCAGTAAAATGCTCTAATTTAGATTCACAAAAGGATTCTGTACCCTTTACTTAGGAGAGCTATGCAATTTGCCCATAAAAAGACTGTTCAGCACCATTAGTGCATACCATAAGTGTTCAGCGACATCATATTCATTAAACAGCGTATCCTTATGCATAACCTTTTCAACCTCAAAATGTATTTTTTTCCTTTGAAGAATGACTGTGGCAAACAAGAGAGTCCCGTAAGCAACATTGTTGCCTTTAATGATGAACTTGAGAACTTTAGCTTGATCCTTTTGTAGGAAAAAAAAGCCACGTTCAATCCTTTCTTACATCAGGCAATTTTTATTGTTTTCCTTGAGCTTATTCCGTGTCGGAGAGATTGACCCCTGACTTCTGAACTTCAGACTTCAGATACAGATCTTTGCACAATAGAAACATTTTGAGGGCAATGATCAAAAAGTCCTTAAGTAATAGTTAATAAGTATCTACTGTGTCACACCTATTGGTATTGTCTTAGTTGAGAATAGAGGTGATTATGGAACATTAATATGATCTGTAATTTCTGATCTCTATATATCATAGGTTTCCTAACTGGGTTAAATAGATAGGGTGGGAGTGTGATGAGGTGGGAGTGGAGTAGGCAGCTCGGCTTTTAGTTGTAGAGCTAAAAGGGGGAATGTGTAAGGATTTCATTGATGACAATGCTGTTTCTTGGCAAGAACAGTGACAAACCATAGCATTCGTCCTGCTGCCGTAACTGCCTGTGGTGTTCCTGGGCTCACCATGGCCTGCTGTTATTGTCCCAGGTCTTTCCGTATCTGGGGGAGTGCTTTCCCAAATTCTTCCCACATTCCCTGATTTCATCAGATATTCCTCAAGCTTGTGAGACCTCTTCTCACTTCCATTCTAGGTACACCTGAGAGCCTGGCAGAAAAAGAACGGCAGCTCTCCACTATGATTACCCAGCTGATCAGTTTGCGGGAGCAGCTTTTGGCAGCCCATGATGAACAGAAAAAACTGGCAGCCTCACAAATTGAGAAACAACGGCAGCAAATGGACCTTGCTCGCCAACAGCAAGAACAGGTGAGCCCTGCAAAAGAAGCTGATGAACTGGAGATGTGGAATGTGCCAAGCTCAGCGAGTAATCACATTGATTGCTTTATTTGTTATAAGCCTTCTTAAAAAAAAAAATACAAATTAACCAGAAGGAAGGGCAAGAAAGAAATGAAAGAAGGAAGGAAGGAAAGAAGGAAGGAAGGAAGAAGGACAGAAAGAAAGAAAGATCAAAAGCTAGCAAGCAAGGAAAGAAAGACAGACTGGAAAATTAGAATCTTGAAGAAAACCGAGGGGTTATGTGGAGGACAAAGAAAGGCATCGTAATAACTAGGCGTAACTGAACTGATACATTGTTCCAGAAAGTTTCCATTTATTTAATTACTCAGGAACACTCATTCACATAGGGATTACAGCTAATCTCAGGGTAGTTTAAGAGAAATGACCTCTCTGGGCCTTTCTTCATCCAGAAGACTTCTGTTCTGGAAAAAAAAATTTTTTTTTTTTTAACTTACTGGTCCAACAGTTTTCTCTAGCTTTAAAGATAGAGTAGTCACACCTTGGTTTTCGCCCAGATAACCCGGTTTTATACTTGTTTCTCAGGGTAATTTTTAATATCCCCCCTCGCCTATTCACAAGTGTTGTCTTGGTTTGGATGATAACTTTTATGGTCATTACTAATGGCATAGGTAAATCATTGAAAACAGCACGTGGTTCCTAAAAGAAGTTGACTTGATTAACTTAGAAGTGAGAAAAAAAAAAAAAAAGAGCAACGTATAAATGTGTATCTTTTAAAAGATAAATCACTTTCCCAAATGTTTTTCTTGTCTCATGGAGTACATTAATCTAACAACAGTGATCCTATAGAGTAGTCCCTGATGCTTTAGATCAGACAGACTCAAATTAATGTGCAGTTTTTAGGAATCTGACATTATTACTGGAATTATCTTTTCAGTTAAATGTATTTTATAGGGGTATATAGAGCAATATATGCTCTGTTGATTTTAATGAGTTGTGACGTCTGGTATTTTATGTGCTTGAATATTTGCCCACATGTAGGAATATGGACTTAGCCCCTAATGGAAAATAACATAAAGGAACACTGTAAAAAATCAGAAGTTAGAATGTCATTTAGCCATCCAGAGATGACACAGTAATTAACTATTGACACTTGTGAATAAGCTAGCACAAATTAATCTTGACACATTTGCAGACGAGTGATATCTTACAGTGAACACTTTGTAATTATATTTCAAAATGAAAATTAAATGACACTTAAAACTAGGTTGTCATGCTCAATGAAGCAAGCATGTAGCTCAACCGATTGGCAAATAAAATTCAGAATTTGAGCCACATGGTGCTTATGTACCATACTTCACTGTGTCAAACCCACACGTCTAGTAATTGCACTGTGGTGTTTGGATGCATTTCTGTGCAACACTTTATCATTTAGGAGGGACCATCAATATTAGATACCTAGTGGTGTATCACTAGTTTGCTAAGAGGAAATAAATATTCACAGGATCCAGCATCTATACCTAGAGCTGCAGAGTGAGTTGTCCATTTCTGATTTGAGGGTGACAAGCACAGTGGGCCATTCCAAGCTAATTAAATGCTCTTCATTTTGCCCATTAAATACTCTTCCATTTTGGGAAACAGTAGTCCTATTTATCAAACTATATTGTGTTTTAGGTGCAGCTTTATCATGTTTTGCAGTATGAGTCAGTTATCACCAGAAATTATAAAGCAACATTTGGGAGCAGACTGCTGTGTTATTTTATGCTGAGTGAAATGACTTGGGCATTTCCTCCTGCACCAGGATACAGCATCAGAAAGGCTCAGGAAGAATGCACCCAGGGATTGGGCCTGACCCATACTCATTTGGTCTTCCATCAAGACCATTCTAGAATTTTAGCTTTTGAGAATAAGAATAAATAGGGAGAAAATTGCTGCCTACAAGGCACACTACTAAACCAAAGTGACCAAGTGTTCTCCTGTTTCATAGGTTGTCAATTAGTGTGTTTCTGATAAGGAGCATCTCCCTGGACTTCAAACTCTACCAGATCAGTTTTTGAGGCAACAAGCATTCTGGTACCTAGCTATACTCCATAGTGAGCACCATATCCTAGAGACATTATGAACAGATCAAGACCTCAATAGGGCTTGTATTAAATGATTAATATTTCTTTTTATAACAAATCAAAATCTTTGACTTAACTGTTGGTTAAGCAAGAGTGTATAGATACTGTACTGTAAAATAAGCATATTACTTTCAAAAGAATAAATGTAAATTATAGCTCAGTTGGTCTTCAGCAACAACAAAAAACTAAAGAGTTTTTACTCTGCATTCTTTTTTATGCTCCTTGACAATATACATAAGTATATCAGTTACAAAATCTTTCCATCAAAAAAGATTTTACCAAAGTAAATCATATCAAGTTATAAAGAGCCTTTTCCTGTATTTGCTTACAGATTTCCCTTTTATGCCCCAATTAAACTCTTTAGACTAATGTGACCAGAGTTTTCTTGTCTTGATCCTACAAGGATGGAATTTCCCATACCCTGATTTCCCTATTGACTAGTGAAGATTTGGGTGAATTGCTCACAAATGTAATATAACCTGGGTAGTTTTCACATGCAGCCAAAGCAGAGAGATGGTATAGTTCAAAAAAATCTTTTTCCTTCAACTTTCTGATTCTTACCATTTTCGTGTGATAAAACTCTTTCATACAGAGGTGCACTAAAGCAGTTTTGTAATTCCAGGAGAGATATCTAAGGTGATGGCAAAAGTGTAAGCATTTCATTTTAACTTAATGAAACTTTATTTCTGATAGATTGCAAGACAACAGCAGCAACTTCTGCAACAGCAGCACAAAATTAATCTCCTGCAGCAACAGATCCAGGTCAGTGTTTTTTATTACCCTCATCTGATTATGCTTAGAAACTTTTCTCTGAGAAAATGGAATGGAGTGCTGCAAATGTACCCCATCTTATAAACAGTACTAATAGAGCTGTTGTTCAAGGATATCGTACAAAATTGTACAAGTAGATTCAGGAAATATTGACTGAAGAGTGGTTGAAGCATTCTTCTCTGAAACAATATATAAGCAGAAAAAGTCAGATCTTTTTTTCCTTCTGCCATCTACTAAACATAACCACATTAAGACATTTTGATTTCCAAGAGAGGATACCAATGCTACTTTCATTGCCCCCAACTGCTTTCTGCTTTGTGTTTTGGTATGTGATAGTATTATGGAGAGAAGCTAACTTTTATTTATGTATTAATGCTCACTGGGCTGATTATGAGAAGAACTGAGAAAAGGCTGCTAATAGTTACCTTGTTCCTTAACAAATATTTAACTGTGTCCCTTCTAGATGCTGGGGAGAATTTGAAAACTAGTGATTAGTAATCTGTCTTCAAGGAGTTTATAGTCTAAAAAGGAAAACTTGTTCTCAATAATTATAACTTTATTTAGAGAGTTTCTTTTTCTTGTGGCTGTGCAAAACAATTATCATGGCTTGTCAGGAAGGTGATGGTCTGATTCAATCATTCCTTTAGGGTCTGAGTGTCATTCAACTATAGTTATTTGAGAAAGGAAAATGGTTTCTATTTCTGAACAGGAACATAGATAATGTGAGTTCTGGAAAGTGCTAGGATAAGAAAGGGGGGTCTAGTGATTAATCTTCAAGAATATTGGTTATAAAGTTATACTTAACCTACTATAAAATGTATTTCTCTTGGTTACTGTAGATATTTTCCAAATTATGAGACCTGTGATTTAATCTAGTTGAGCCAGAATATTCAATATTATTACTTTTCTTAAGGTGAATAATATAGATTATGTATATTATATTTGCCTTATGTTATCAAATGAAATCTATCATCTATCTAATTATCTATCTATCTATCTATCTATCTCATGGTTTATTCTAATCTCCTACCTCACTGATGAGTACTAGAGACTGTAATTTAAATATTTGCTTCATTTTATTAGTTATTCTTAATGTTCAAGATAATAGTTACTGTATTTGAAACACTTTATATTTGAAGAAGTATTTTTGTGTCTGAAAAAGTGCCTTTCCTTTATTTGATTTTTTCCCCAGCTAACTTCAGTGAACGATTTTTGCCAATATTTGTGCTTTTTTTGTTTGTGTTTTGATTTTATATTCCTACTTAAATATGTATGTTTCAAAATAGACTCCAAATATGGATAAGATTGAATATCTTTGGATTTATGATGGTCAGTCTTTACAGTTAAATCTTGGAATAATTTCTCATCCTGATATATCTTTTATAATTCACACTGAGATTCTTAATTAAATAACTGTCTGGGTGTTACCTTGTTCTCGACTTATTAAAAATTTCAGTGAATTTCCTACTGCTAAGGTCAAGATTCTTAGCCTGTGGTTTCCAACATTTTTCTCTCAGTCCCTCTCTAAGAGCTCAGTAGGTGTTAAATAACATGATCATTTAGTTTTCTCTGTTTCTTTTATTTGTAAAGCAAGAATAGAAGACCCCTAGTTAATTATTATTAATGCTTTTACTATTTCTGCTTATTTATTTCTAATCTGTTTCAGTTAGTTCAGAGTTGTACAGTCTGTCTTAATTGATGCTTTTCCATGGCACTGAAGAATTATGACGAATTACAACAGGTTTACAATATTTTCGTGAAATATTATTAGCATTGCTTATGTATGATTTTATAGTTATATCTTGTTTGTACTCAATTGATGTCTTTTTAAGAAAATTATGGAACATGATATTAAAATATTTATCTGAATGTTCAATTTGAGAAGAAAGGAATAATTTCTAAACTTTATTATAGAAATTTAATTTGTTTTAACTATTGTAGGCCTTTTTATTGTTTAAAGTTTCAAACTTTATACTGATCTGCATTTGGACTTAGACATATAAGTATAAAATTATAGAGTTATTCAGTATCTAGCTTGCATTAATTTTAAGAAATAGAACTATTTAGAATAAAAATTCATATTTAAAAAAATAAAGGAAGACCTGTATTTACAGTTCACTCTGTCCTAAGCAGATGTTTCATGACTTATTTTGTCAGGATTTATGTTATCAGTATGAGACCATTAGAAGAATTTTTCAAACCCTAAAAATCACTCCTTACACAGAACTTATCTTTGACACTTACAAAGCAAGTTTTCATATTAAGAATTTTAGTTATTTTAGTGAAAGCTGAATGGGATTCACTATATTTTCAAATATAGTTTTTGACAAATCACAGACATGATCAAATGTAGGAGAAACATCAGTGTTGAGCTAATTTAAATATACATTTTAAACAAAATATAAGGTTGAAGAAATGCATCAGTTTTTAATCACAAAAAAGAAATATTCTCCCATTTGAAAACCAAATAGGAGAAAAAATAAAACAAAATGATTCATAATATAACATATTTTTTCCTCTAAAAGCAAATAAAACATTTTCTTTTCTTTTCCAATCTTGACTCTTAGAACTAATAGTTAACATGGTTAGCAGGAATAAACTATGGCAAGTGCTATGGTTTATGAGTAGAGTATCAGGTGGCTTTATTCAAGACTATTCTTCTAGCTTAGAATGCTGTCTTTCAAATTAGTAATTATGGCTTGCAATTTCCAAACTTTAAGAGAAAGAAAGGGCAGAGTGTCTAACCTCTTGTAACAACTGCTGTTAAACACATTTGGATCTGTTATAAAGGGGAAAAATAAAAACCTGAATGGTTTGTACAGATTTTAAAAGAGCATCTTCCACTATAATTAGAAGAGCCATGATTAAGATCATATCATAAAAATTCCTATGCTTACTTTATTTTGTACTCAATCAAAACATACATGTATGTCAAAAACAATTTCATTTATATTTTCTTGTTGAATATAATTTTAAACCTAATTTTGCCTTGATAAATTCTGACTAAACTTTAAAAGAGATACAGACCATGTAAGTGTTGAAAAGTGTGATGAATGATTTTGTGAACTGTTTTTATATTTTTGATGAACCAATTTTTACCATTTAAAAATCAGAATCATAATTTTAAATGATTATTAAAATATTTTAATATTAGCAAATCTTTTAGGAGGCTGTTTGCTTAGCAAATTCAAATCCTTATTTGTGCTTTCAAGAAAATGATAATTCCTTTAATTTGTTACATATTAAGTAATTCGCCTTATGTGGAGCCCAGAAGAAATTAGATATTTTTAAGATTTCTAGGACAGAAATAGCCCAGTTTATCAAGTCTCTACAATAGGTCATGGGATATGGATTCTTGACCATGGCAATATTTACAAAGAACAGATAATTGCTTCAATAATTTTATCCTCTGAACCCCACCCAATGCACTATAATATTTTAACTACATTTTAATACATCACACACACACATTTTTTTTCTTTGGTACCAGGAATCAAACTCATAACCTTGCACTTGCCAGGCAGGTGCTTACGCCATTGAGCTATATCCCTGGTCCAATCCACTATATTTTTAAACTAACTGATAAATAAAATTAACTTTTAATCCATGAGACAGTTATCAACAGATCAAATCATATTTATTGTATTTTAATCAATTATTAAATGAGACTAAGAAAAGCAAAGTATTTTATCATGATTTCTTGACCCATCCGTATATTTATTCAACTAACCTCATTTGACCATGCTGTGGTTTTTGAAATTAGAGAAAATATTCTTATAGATACAGTGTATCACATTCTATGCCTTCTATAGTATGTCAATAGAATACATTCAAGTCATTTTACAACCAGAACTTAATCTTTGCAAAAGAATCCTTGTCGTTAAAATATCTCTGTGAGAAAGTTTTCAAGGATAAATGGTATTACACAATTATTTAAATATCTCAGACCTCGAATGTAGAGTAATTCAAGTTTTTTGTATGTTGTGCTAGTCAGGCAATGTTCTTACCCTACATGACTGACTGAGTAACAGTCTCTTAAGAATGGACTGGTTGGTTGGGATTTTATTTGAACATTTTGCATTTTGGGCTGGGGCCAATGATTTTGTCAATTAGTGTACAAACATATTTTTGAGTATAATTGTAAGAGTTGAAGTTGTTATACTTTGTATTCTTTATGATTAATATATGACATTTATTGCTCTCCTCTCATCATTTCTTGTTGGATAAATTCAGTCGAATAAAATACCTGAACTGAATTCTCTTGCTGTTTCTTGCGGTACTCTTTGTCTTACTGAAAACTTTCTTGTAAGTGATGTACTACCTGCTGGTTATTTACTTTTTTGTTTAATTAAAGCTTCATTTTGTTCTTTAGAATGTCTGAGTATTTTCCATGCATAGTGTTTTCTGGTTTGATTATAATAAAGTATTGTGTGCTGTGGGAATACATTGTGTGTCTCTGTGTTTGCCGTGTGTTAGAACAAATATGTTTTCCTTTGTTCCTGTGTGGAAACTACAGAGATATTTAATATTACAAGCAAGAGAGTGATTGTCTTTAAACAATTAAATAGAGTAATTTGAGATGCACTCTCATCTTTTAAAGAGATAAACTTTACCTTTTATTTCCTTCAGCATGATTAACCACAGGCATTTCAGGTATCTACTCAGCAGAATGAAGGACTACCTTTTTATGTGAAGTAGTTGTCTGAAGATCAGAAAAAATGACTTTGTACATTAGCCTTCATGGCCTGCTTGACCTGGTTAATTAATTTTTTGCTAGCATAATAATAATAGATATATATTTGAAGATATGCCTCATCGTTAAGTATCTAATTGACCTCTAATTTTAAGAGCTAGACCTTCCATTTATTGTCTTTTGGAGATGACTGGAGCAGACAGTGGAAAAACTGAGGACGGCCAGGAGCTGATTTCCAGTCTCTTGCAGCATTTTTCTGTCTTAAATTGTATCGCTTTGCTAATTTAGCATTGATAAACAAAAGGCAATTGCAATGATCCTGGTTTGGCCCTAGTAGTAGTCTTTTGTGTGTGTGTGTTATTGACCAGGTAATGGATCTCCTTCCAAAAGCCTCTGAGAAGGGCCTATTGAAAATAATTTGATACTTCTATTGGCACTGTACATGTATCTGATACTCTTTTGCAATGAAATGAATGTTATAAACAAAGCTTAGAAGTCTAGGATTAGCCCCCAGCTTCAGCAAGCCCTTATTTTGTAATTCTATCTTCAATCATGAATTAACCAGGAAAAACAGACCCCCTCTCCTCTCTTTATTTCTCTGCTGTGTGCTGTTTTTAATTGCCCACAGGCAAGCTGTTGTGATCTTCTTTGGAAGTTTAAAATGAAGATAAAAATGCAAATCTAATTATTTCTTTTATGTAATCTAATTAGCTTTTTAACTAATGATAGATGTTCTATAGCCTGCTTCAAACATTTTAATAGTAAAATTTCTGGATTATAAAGAATAGGTAAAGCTACTATAATTTATGAAGAGCAAAGCCTGTAACAGCTAAAATTACAAATTATTCTTATGGATTAAAACTCCACATTAATGATCTGCATTGTTTAAGTTGGAAGGCAGCTATAAATAAGAAAAGACTTGACAGGGTCCTATGTGCTCCTCTATAGGAGTTAACCAGCTGACTACCTGTTTTCCAATGTGGCCTTATGGCAAAAGATCTTACCCAGCAGACCAAACCCTGAAGGCGAATCTCGGTGCCTTTCATGCACTCTTTCAGGTTTTTAACGTGTTTGCCTGACTCTCCATTCTTTATTTTATCTTCTTAGATTCATCCCTCAGGTTCTACTCCCCAGCTCTCTTCCAAACCATGATACTAAAAATTCAGGTCTTTACAGTTGTGTCTGCCTCTTCTAATCTGTTCCACTGATCGATGCTCAGGTCTATCTTTGCCAATACCATGCTGATTTTATCACAGTGGCTTTGTAGTATAATTTCAAGTCAGAGATAGTGATGCTTCCTTTTGCTATCCTAGGTCTTTTCTGTTTCCAAACAATTTTTAGAAACGTTTTCTCCGGTTCTGTGAGATACGCTAATGGTATATTGATTCATATTTCTTTTAAATCTGTATAATAATTTTTGGATTATGGCCATTTTCACAATGTTGGCTCTTCCTATCCATGAACTAGGGAAATCTTTCCATTTTCTGATATCTTCTTTAATCTCCTTTTTCAGAGTACTGTAAGAGTACTTTCAATATATAGATCTTTTACTTTCTTTGTTGGATTGACCCCCCAAGTATTTCATTTCTTAGGGAATGCTATTGTGCAATGTGTCCATCAATTGAAGAATGGATAAAAAAAGATGTGGTATTTTTATACAACAGAGTACTACTTAGCTATAAACAAGGATAAACTCAGGACTTTTATGGATAAATGGTTACAATTCGAGACCATACTCATAAGTGAATTAAATCAGACTGGCATGTGTAAGCATCATATTGTTTTCTTAGTGTGAGAAGCCAAAAGAGCAATTAAGATCCAAAACGTACAACTGATAATGTGAAATGGGAAGAAACTGTTTAAAAGGAAAGAGAAACTCAAATAGGGAAAAGGAGAAAGAAAGAAAAGGAAATGTAGTTATACTAATGTCTTTTAGTTCACTAAAATGAAAATATAGGTTTGTGCCTATATTATTTGATCAATTTTTCTTGCCTATATCTTATAATATGAGCAACTACTTTGAAGATAACAATATGCAATCTATTAACTTTCCTACCATCTTGTTTTGAAAACCCTGAAAAAATAAAAATTCAGGTAAACCAATCTCTGCTTCTTTCTGAAACTAAAGTGGCAGAGTTTTGTGCCTCTTCAGAGAGGCACAAAAGGGGCCTAGTATAAGGGGCAGATTAGTCTGGATGGTGCTGGCATGTGATGTTACCTAATACTGACTCAGTCTTTTAGGGAGGATGTGTCTCTCATCTGTTTCTTGATTAATTTCTATTACTTTGAAGGTTCAGTTTAGTGATAGTCTCTAATACCCTTCTAATCTGTGTGTGTGTGTGTGTGTGTGTGTGTCTGTGTGTGCAAGAGAGAGAGAGAGAGAGAGAGAGAGAGAGAGAGAGAGAGAAAGAGAAGAGAGAGAAGACAGGCTGGTTTGTCAGTGTGTAAGAGCCAGGTTCCTTAGGCACTTGAAAATGGTTGATGGAGAATTAGGCAAAGATGCTTAGAGAGTTTATGAAAGACAGCATGGCATTTTATTCTAGAAAAACAGGGTCAAATTTCCACCTTTTACATGAAAATGGTCCTTGCTATTAGATCGATAGTGCTTGTGAAATTAGAAGGATAGTAAATGAACCTTTCCAATTTATTTTATAGCTTTTTAAACACAGATGACGTTATGTGATGTAGCAGTACAAAATGCAGAAGTCCTTCTTGTTTTAAAATAAAGTTGTTCATATAAATCTTACATACACCATCTCCTGTAAGTCAAGCATTTTTGAATTATGTCTATACTTAGAATTTAAGAAGTTAAACAGTATGCATACCAGACTTGAGAGATGGGAAATAAAAATTGATATACTGTGTGACACTTGATATTGCACAGGGAAATATCTTTTAAATGCTGAGGGATGTACTGACATAACCATTTTTAATTCACATATAGTAACTTTCACTCAAAGTTATTAATGTTAGAGCCAGATATTTTTACTTGTGCAAAATAAAAGAAAATAAATGATGCAAAAGGTGTAATTTCTCCCATGAAACAGTGAATTAATTTTATCCACCGCACAGTCCATTAAGAGAATTTAAAGTTCTACTATTTACAAGGAAAATTAAGGAATTTACAGGTCAGAGTAAAAGAGTCCACTCTCAATCAGGATACAGTTCTGGCTTTTGTTATACATACCTTTTATTGAAAGAATTTTAGCTGAAAATGTTCAGAGATGAATTTTCTGTAGTGGCTGAGGTTAGTGCGGCTGAAAAAGACTCTCCGTTGGGTGTCTCGGCTGCTGCTGAAACGTGTTGACAAGGTGGACAAGCTGTCCTGAGAACTCCAGGAGCCCCAGCCTGGCTGGTACTACACTACCGTTTCCACTGTCGCACTTCATACCTTCTTTGGTTGTATTATCCATAGGAAGTGTCAATTGAGTGGCTTTAAGGGTTATTTCTTTTAAGAAATGACATCAGGGGCAGTCTCCCAAACGGAAAAGCGTTTTCACGAACTGTTATTCAGTCAAGATTGTACACAAAAATTAGGTGGATATTCCTTAAACTGGATGTGGCTGATCATGTGTAGATAATTAGCGCACTATAAGGATCCATCTAATTGAAAGGACCTAACAATGCAGATATGGAAACCTCCCAGAAAGGAAGGTCCTCCAACTGTTGGTTCAGGTATTCTTCTGTCCTAAAGCATTCTCTGCTGCATTCTGTGGCTTTAAGTGCCTCCTTTTCCTGACTTGTGCTAAGGAAACAAGGTGAAGAGAAAGAAAATACACGTGAACAGACAGCTGTCATCTTATTTAGTGATGAGTAATGGAAGTTTAAGAAAAGGAAAAACTCAAGCTTTTTTCTTTACTTTAACTTTGTTTTTTTTAGTGCTTTGTGTGTATACTCAGGTTGCTACTCTCTTTTTTCTGAAGACAAATTTGATGGAGAGATGATTAGGTGGCCTGGTATTCTTTGGGTATGAAAATGCCCTTGATACCAGCAGAAATGAGCTAATAGAATTACTAGGTTTTTGCCAGAGGCTAGTCTGAGATTATCAGACAGATCAGGAAACAAACAGGCACAAGTGAAATACACAAGCATCACAAATGATGGAACAACAACGGGGAATTCCATTTCATTACGGCACTGTCTATGATGCAGGGTTAGAAAACAGAGTACTTGAAGTTGGCATTTTGCTATTTTGCTGTTAAGATTTTTTAGTTTAATCCTAATGTGGATTGTCAGATCCACTGGTTTTCTGAGCCGACCCGTTCAGGGATTCTACATAGGGTGGACGTATATCCTGAGAACTCTTCGACTCTTATGGATCCTTTGTGGGAGAAAGTTCAGATTATAGTGGTCAATAGAAAAGATAATCTGAACTCTGTGTTCAGGACCTTGGCCTCTATCCTGGTCTAGTAACTTTCCTTCTTAGTAACATTGAGTACTGAATGTTGGGACCCTGATTTGTTATACTGTATACATTAAGTGGTTATAAATACAATTTTAAGGCAAATGCCTTCAAATTGTAGAATTATAGTTAAACCATTTTTGTTTTAGTTTTTTAAAACAAACTAACACATACTGCTCTTATATAAGAAAAAAGTTGGTTTAAAAATTTAGATACACGTTGAAAGAATGCTGTTTTAATGTTAATAAAATTTATCATATATTCATGTGATGAGCTACCATGGAGTAATTTTTAATTTGCGATAATGTTACAACATTAAGTGGAAAAATTCTGGAACACAATAATGTAAATGCAGTAGGATCTTAATTACATAAAAAAACGCATTGAGATAAGTCTAGAAAAAAATGCATTACTTTCATGAATAACAGTATCATTCCACTTTATACAAGGAGTGGGCTTCTAGCTCTTGTGATCATCCTCGAATTGAGTATAATCACAAAATCTTAGGATTTGACTGTCATACTTGATTTCTTTCTGTTAAACTGAGCTTGTAGTTATAAAACAAAAACAAAAATAAGTCTCAAGATAGCTGGAAAAATATGCAAGCATAGATCTTTCCAGGGCTTTCAATCTGTTTCACTGGTGTCTAACTTCATCATTCTCCCCACCAGCTGATTTAACTCCATAGACTTGTTCTCCTTAGTTTAAGGAGGCCATGATTTCAAACTCAGGGAAAGGAGGAGGTCTGGAGAAGATTACTGGTCTGTTCTCAACAGGAGTGGGCTCTTCTCCTTTCTGTGGAGGGTGTGTGGCCCCAATTTGAGGATAAGATGGCACTATAGCAGTGAGAGGTCAGATCAATGACAGAAAAAAGCCTAGATTTGGACTCGGGATGTCTATACCTAGTCTTTGAGGTGCTAGTACTGAGTGCGTGCCCTCCAGTAAATAAGATTCTTGTCATATATTTAGAATAAGAATTCTAAAGATTATTGGAAAATCGATCTCTGATTCTGGATGATAGGAATGTGCTCCAGCCTTTAGAAAAAGAAGTGAGCAGCTTTTATTGTTCTTATTTTTATTTTTATACTGGGAATTGAACTCAGAGCCTTTGCACTGAGCTACAACTCCAGCCATGTATGTGTTCTGGGATTATAGGTACGCTCTGGAATTATAGGCCTGTACCACCATTCCCTATGCAGTAAGTATTCTTATTGATAAAGCTTGAAGACAAATGTCAACTTTGATACAGGATAAGCTATGTCCATGTAGGAGCACTGGTTTCATTTTAACCATCAAAGGGTTTGAGATCACAAGGTTCAATTCATGTTGCCTTTGTGAAATATTGTGATGGTTTATAATACTTGCCACATAAAATGATGGCTATGGTGGAAATTTAGAAAAATAGATTTAGGAAGACGGCTTATAAATGCTTGCTTTCAGGATATAGAAAACAGTTTTCTGCAGCCAATGACAAGCTTTTAGTTCTAGGACTATATAATGGAAAGGGTGACACAAACTTAATTTTGGTGTTGCAAGTAGAATATTATAATTTTTGGGAAAAATATCCATGTAGGTTTTCTAAGTATTAATTGCAGGAAATTACAGCATATCCTATTGAAGTATTATGTCAGTGGCATATATAGCACGTAATACCTTTTCCTGGACTCTCTTGTTTTCACTATATGTTGTATTTTCATTTGAAAAGAGATGTGTTAAGTGACTAGAACTCTTAACTGTGGGAGTAGCGCTGACTGTGGTTCAGACTGTCTGAAAACAATTACGTTCTGAATGGGGGACTGCTTGATTATGCTTCCTAGAAGTAGGTTTCCTGCTTAAAGGGTAATGTTGATATGGATATTCTTTCGACCATTTCCTCATTGCAACTAGTTAAGCTTCATCTTCTAGTCCTAATAAATTTTCCAACTACAATTTATTTACTGGGCTGTAAGATAAAAAATGAGAAAGTTTCATTTCTGATGTGTGGTAGAACTTAATATGGTTTTCAAATTTCCTCCTGTTTTGTTTGAAGTAAATAGGGTAATTACTCACTAAAATTCTAATATCTTTCAGGGCTTTAGGGATGAATCTAAAACAGAACCATATAATGTTTTATTTAAGCAAATCCATGTTCTTATTAGGCAGTTCACCTTAATGTCATTTTTATATGTAAACTGTTTTCTTTTTTTCAAGAGTTATTTAATTAATTCTGTTGTAATACCACATTCTGACATCTGCCTTGTTAAGGCCTGCAGGATGTGATTTGTGGTTTAAAAACGAAAATAATTTGTTATTTGATAAATGATAAATCATTTGCGAATGACACGTAAATGTGAATATGAAAGAGTCTGATGCACTTCTCCTTCGTTTGCCCTTTTAGGCTAAGGCGCATGTGTAGTTACCTGCGCTCCTGTGCCCGTAAAGTGTGCCAGCTGCATGTATGATCAGGCTGTAAATACGAATGAAACTCACTATGGGAAAACTGCCCTCTTAGCGTCTTGGACTGTTTATGATCCCCATTTCTTGCAGGGCATTTCCATATAACCAATGAGTGGATCTGGTTTCACTTATCAGATCCAGATCTGCTTTCTTTCTCCTGCTGAGTAGGGTGAAGTTCCTGGGCCACCAGCTTCTTATTTTGAGGTTCATAGCATCTTGAGAATTGAAGCTGTCAGCCCTGGTGCACCCAGTGTTTCTGGGAAAAGATTAGCACTGATAACTCACCCTCGATAAGTTTTCTGTACAGGCAGTACAGGTGAAACAAGCACTTTACCTCTAACTGAAGCATTTGTTTGTTTGTATGAAGTTGAGGCTAGCCCTGTGTACCCCACGTACTCACTATGTACCCCAGGTTGTCTTCTGACTCCTTGGTGATCTTCCCGCCTCAGCCTACCGAGTGCTGGGATTACAGGCATGTGCCACCCTGCCTGGCAAGCATTTATTTTAATAATCATAAACAAATATTCATTTCCTTATAATGCTTCTCTCTTTTACTTTGGGTAAGAGTAGATCTCAACTGGAAGGCTTCTAAAGTCTGCTTGGTAATCTTTCACCATAACCTCTGTGTTTTCCCCAGGGGAGGAGTGGGTGAGGCATGAGGAAGGGGACGACATGTGAGACACAAAACAGTAATGTGGCATTTTCTCAGAAGAGCGTTATCTTTTCTTTGGAGAAGATAATGTGAGGAAGGTATTTGGTGGGGATTACAAGAAGTCCATTTCACTTCCCAGTAAAAAGGCCTGGCTGTTAAGTTGTCACTGCAATCCTTACCCTGCTCCAAAGGGACAAATGCAGTGAATTTGGTGACTCCAGAAGGTAGGGTTAAACGTAGCTGGGAGATACACTGGCAATCCACAAAATGACTCTTCTCGTTAGTAAGCGTAAAATGTGGGAAAGATACTTGGGAGTAACCTAAGGAAAAATGGCCTATAAATATAAAATATACAAAGTATGAGGACAGTCCTACTATCCTTCTGACTAAAGAAGTCTTACTGCATTCTGAAAATAAATAAATGTACAACATTTTAATTTTCTAAAACTAGCTTTAAGTTGTAAAAGAGAAAGCACTTTGAAAACCACTCATAGTGCTATGTATTACACAAAGCAGACGAGCTGATTTATGGAGTTTCCTACACATTCTGCTAACAGAATGAGTGGCAGCCTCTGGGAGCTGAGCAGGCCCCAGGGACGAGTCTTTGTTCCTCTGGTCTTGACAGGCATGTGTCTCTGTTAAACGAGGGCTTAATTTCTCTCATATGTGAGCGATTTCCAAGCCCAACAAAGGCAGCCAGGACCCGGGCTATTTAAAAGAACTAACGCAGGAGGAAGCATTCCTGAAGACAGAGGATGCTAGAAGACTAATTACTCACTGTGGCTTAGCCACTACTTTATTTTTTTCCCTACTTAAGATTTATTAACATAGATCTGCCACATCTTTCTTTTACACAAACACACATTAAAATTACAAGGGTGTATTTTTATTCTTTGTGAAATAGCCCTTTGCGGCCCTCTGCTCCTTGAGAAGAGGTGCCCCCTCCGCAGTTGTGGTGAATATCCTGGAATATTAATTCGCTGGAGGGGGAGGGGAGAGGCTAATATACTTGGGATCTTTTCTGTCTCAAGTGGAAGGAATTTAAACAATTTACTAAGCAGCATCCTTGGCAGCACCGCCAGCCAGTTCTTTTGACAGTACTTGCTTAACATGTGGAGATCTTTATTTCAACATTTCTCTGAGAGTTTTGAGTTACGATTTTTTAAGTTTCTCTCAATATCTGGGGAAAATACTTATTGCTAAAGAGATATATATGTAGGAGGTTACAGGTATGTTTCTATTTTCACTTTTCATTTTTTAAGGCTTTGTAAAATAGATCGTTCTTCCCTTTTACTTCTTATAATCTTCATTAGCACTTTGTCTTAATTGTAACTACTAATTTTTAAATTTCTATACTTTTCAAGCTTGATATCTTCTTTAGTAGATAATGATCTATAAGTTGATACTTAAATGTTTGCATGACAACTATTTTGTTGTATTACATTTTAAAGATAAATATGAACAATAATCATCTTCTGCTTCATCAGTTGGATGTTTTTAAAGTAGAACATATCAATTATTTGGATTGTTAGCAAAAAATTGTCTATAAATGAAGATCTCTTCCAACTCTAAACTTCTGTGTTATAAGAATGAAGGTATGGACTTACTAAATGGAATACATAAATTTATTTCCTACCATCTTCAGTAAATATGTTTAGAAATATGCCCCAAACATTTAAATCTACATGTTAAACATGTTTTGTTTTTTGGCCTTTTTGAGTTTTCCTATACAGTTCAATCTGGCCTTTAGCTCACTTTATAGCCCAGGCTGGTCTCAAATTTGCAACGATCCTCCTGCCTCAGCCTCCCAAGTGCAGGGATTACAGGCGTGTACCACCATGCCCAGATGTAACATTATCATTTTATAGGAGCAACATTTAGTATATAAATTCTTTGTGGTGTAGTAGAAAAGAAGGGTTAACTATTCATTTTATTTGTAATGATAGACAGCTGATAGGTAGTTTATATGATTATATCTGATTATCAAAGTGGTCACTATGAATGAACTGGGCTTTTTTTGTACGTCTTTAGCAGTTGCAGTTGCAAAAACATCATTTTCACCCCATGACTATTTCTTCTACTGATAACTCCTGAGAGTATCTGAACCCAGCATACAGCTGCGATGACCTAACTCTGAAGGAAAAGGGTTGTATCTTAGAATGTGAAATGGTGACTATGTAACTTGCAGGAGAAAAAGGTAAAAGCCATTTCCTCCAAAGTGCTTTTGCTTAACTTCTTTGCTTTCTATCCCAGAAGTACTGTGGTTTTCTTAATAAAGCGTGTTAGAAATAACAGATGCCAAACCAGGCCATCATTATTCCAAACAAGGAGCATATCTAAATATAAAAACCAATAGGACCTTCAAAAATGAGAGTCAAACAAATTCTAGGATCTTTCTTTCTTTTCTTTTTTTTTGTACCAGGAATATTAACTCAGGACCTTGAGTTTGCCAGGCAGGTGCTGTCCCACTGAGCTATATCCCCGGCCCCTTAGGATCTTTATATCTGACATGAATTAGTTTTAGACTTTCTTTCCCTTTATTACTTAGAAAGTTCTCTAAAATTAAGAATCCATATCATTTCTTTATAAAGCTCCCTCTGTTTTATATTTCCTGTTTTTTTTTTTTATATAAATGACATCTTCAGTCCAAGTCAGATTTGGTATCTTCATCATAGGATTGCCAATTCTAGATCAACTTACTTGAAAATGTCTTAAAAAATTATCCTTTGCTTTTTAAATCCTGCTGTTACTAATATGATCCAGGTTATCATAACTCTATGACAAAAAATGCTGCAGTAGAATCTTAAATTAGTTTCTCACTTTAGGCTGTTTCTTTACACTTCATCGAATCTATTCATCCCAGAGTGTTTTCTCTAAAGCAGGCTTCTCATTGTGTTTCTCTTCTGCTTAGAAGTTTCCAAGGGAGTCCTATCCATTATGATTTTGCTTTAACAAATTTTCATAAAGCAGTTGTGTTTCCAAGACTTTTCTAGTCTTTGAGGGTATGGCAGTCTACCAAAATCTCTGCTGCTGCTAAGTTTACATTACAGCCAGGGCAGACAAACTCTAAAAGGGATGAGTAATATTATAGCATGCTAGGAAAACTGCTATGTAGAAAAGGGAGGGAAGGGTAAATGGAGCAGGAAAAAGGGACTGCAATTATATTCAGGGTGTTTGAGTAAGTGCTTAACAGAAAGGAAACATTTGGGCATAAGATGGTAAGGAATTGAGGAAGCAAATCGTGTGATTATGTGGAGAAAGACTGTCAGACAGAGCCAAGGAAGAGCAGATACAAACTCTCCTAAGGCAGGAGGAGCAAGCCCACTCTACTTAAGGAACTTTAAGATGCCAGTATAGCTGGCGGCAGGAGTAACAAAAGGCAGAAGAGTAGGAAACATGAATGCAGAGGGTCTTTTACACCTGTCTTTAAGTGCTAAGGGAGGCCACTGTAAAGAGTAAGATGGAGAGGCTTATTCTGGTCCTATGTTGCATGTAGACTGAAGGATCCAAGAATGAAAGCAAACAATATGAGAAGGTCAATAAAGGAATATACATATCATGAAAGTAAAACCAAAGAGATTTGGAATGAAGAGGAAAGAGAAAAGTCAAGGCTGTGACTTCAACGATTTAGACCTAAGCAACTGGAAAAAATGGAGTTGACATTTCACCAGGATTCTGGCGCTCACTGGGAAAGCTGTAAGAGAACAGATATTGACACAGAGTAAGTGACGAGAGGATGAACATCTCAAGCGTTTAAGCTTACAGTGGTAAGTTGAAATACCTAGAGATCAGGAGGAGATGTTGAGTAGGCAGCAAGACCCGTGAGTCTGGAATCCAAAGAGGACAGAAGGACTGGAAGCAGATGTTTGGGAGGGTCAGTGCGTGGATGGTTTTTTGAGTTCAAGATCCTCAGCTTGAGTTTTATGGCTCTCCATCATAGGGTTGCTACTGTTATTTCCAGCTTCACCTTTTTCTTGTTAGTTAATAAACTAGTCTATGTATAATTTCTTGAATAAGACTTATGCTGTTCCATCTCCAGGTCAGTTGTCATACTGTTTTTCCCCTTGGAAGATGCATCTTTTTCCTTATTCATTGTTAATCTTTGAAAGCCTAGGGTGGCCAGGGATTTAGCTCAGTAGTGTTGGCAAGCGCGAGGCCATGAGTTCAATCCCCAGTACAAAAAAAAAAAAAAAAAAAAAAAGCCACGATCCCATTAAGGCGTAGGTCCATGAAATCTTTACTGATTAGCGACGCTTCTGTTCTCTGCCCTAAAGTTATCTTCCTCTTGTGACTTTTTCATAACATACCGCATTTATTTATTTTACATTTTGTGCATGTTTTGTCCCTTCTACAAGTTGATAGCGGTCTTAAAAAGAGAGATAACGTTAAGTTTTTTTATCGTCCCCAACATGCCTACATCTGTACCTTTCTTGCACAGGGTTAATGTTCCATGACTATTTTAAAATTAAATAGTTGAAACATTAAATTATTTTAATGGACAAAAGAAACACAGAATTATTCTTATTTTGTTTTTTGTGTATCCATTACTTATTGAATCAAATATTACAAAAGCTCATGTATGAAACAAATTAGATTCTTTAACTTATGGATCTATTAATTAGTAAAATGATGGAAAATTAGGAATTTATATGTCAGATTCCCTAGGCACTGATCTGACGGAAGTCTGTCCAATTTTCAGATATGTTTGATGATGAATTTTTACTCTTTAACTTCTACTTGATTAAAAGGATGAAATGAACAATCCATAATTAATTAATTAAGAATAATTTTGGGGGCCGGGCCTGGTGCCACACACATATAATCCCAAGGATCACAAGTTTGAGTCTAGTCAGAGCAACTTAGAGACCGAGCAAGGTCCTGTCTCAGAAATTAAAAAAAAAAAGTAAAATGAAAATACTGCGGATATAGCTGAAGGTAAAGGCCCTGTGTTAAATCCTCTGCACAAAAAGCCAATTTTGGTCGACTCTGGTATTAACTGAAATGTTAATGAGGAACAAATAGAACTTTGAATATATTTATACTACAAAGTATCATTGGCCTTTATTTTAAAGTCTAAATTAGTGAATAATTTGTATTTCTCAAAAGTGTCTAAATATATAATTAATTTTGAATATTTTTATTCCAGAGTCTTTCATGAATCCTTTACAAATATTGCCTCCTTAATGGTCAAAAGAAACACAGAATTATTCTTATTTTGTTTTTAAAGAATCTGTATTTAGCTTTTCTTTTTTTTTTTTTTTTTTTTTTTTTTTGGTCTTTTTCGTTTTTATCGGTACCAGGGATCGAACTCACGACTGCCTGCTTACAAGGCAGGCACTTATGCTGCTGAGCTAAATCCCCAGCCCCTGTATTTGGCTTTTCAGGATTCTTCAGGTGTTGAATTTTACTGTAGTTTTAAATCAGCAACACCATTGTTTCTTAGGAAAACTTCGGAAAAGACTACTAAGGGATATATATTTTTGTATGCAGAGTTTACAGTCTGATCTCTTTTTTAAGCATTATAACTGCTATAACTTTCGCTTATGTTTTATTATATCTGGAAATCTTTATAGTGGTAGATTCATTTCAGTTCCGTAAACATTTATTAAATACCTTAGCACTGAGCTGGGCACACCAAGGTGGAAAAACTGTGCCTTTCATGAATTCATGGTTTAATATGAAACATTTGGACAATAATCATATTAAGTAGAATGTTGATTTTTTTTCAGTAAGATGCCTTAATTATCATTCTTGACTAATCATAGATTAAGAATGTTAACTTTAAGCAACACCAAATATATGTCCCTTAAATGTGAAGATGATGGTTATTTGTGATTTGTAAAATATCACACCAAGTAGAACAATAGAACTTAGTGACAGACACTCTTAAGAAAATACACCAACAATTATTCCTCTAAAAGTAAATTTTTAAAAACATTTTACCAATTTGTTGTTTTAGTAATCAGCTATAGGAAAAACAGTAGTTAGCTATAAAGAAATAAAGAAGCAGTTAACCTCACAGGCTTCACTTAACGTGTGCTCTGTGTAACAGGACTGAAAGCTCGGTGTATGGGGCAGTCTAGGAAGCACAAGACATACTGTTTTCTCTCCGAGAATTTTTAGAGGAGCCAGGCAGACAAATGTCTGTGCACCCTAAAAGTGAGAACAATGGCAGAGCATCTTGGCAATAAGTACAAAAATACTAACTATAAACTGCATGACTAAATGCTAACGGCTCATTAATTATAATGAATGAAAGTAACAAGGTACACACAAGCAAGAAATTATTTTACAAACTTTTCACTGGCTTTACGTTGAACACAGTGTTACACAGTGCTTCTATGCGGGCCATGGTTCATGCGTTACTTGAGAGTTGGCGGAGGCTCAACTCTCTGGTGACCAGTTTTAGAAATGGATGTCCTTAGCCTGAAAACTGGATCTGTGGCTGAGTAACAGGGACACTTGTCAGTGCCCACACTTTTCATAGGACAGAATACCACATGATGAACTGCAGTGCAGGGAGCCACAGAGGAAGACACTGCAGGCTGTTATCTTGCTGGATTAACCTTCTCTTTGGGTTAGGCTTAGAAGCCAAAACCACACACTTTCATGGCCCTGAGAGAATGATTTAACTCGTAACTTAAAAGACTTTACTGAAGATTTATTAGTATGATTTGTTTTCCACTTTAAAACAGACTTTTCATCTTCAGTCTTGATCTAGAAAGTTTCTTTCTTTCCTTCCTTGTCAGTTTCTTTCTCCCCTCTTCCTTGTGATTTTGTTTTTCCTAAAATACTGACTGAGAAACTTGCTTTAGAGTGTTCTTTGATGAAATGAATACTAAACCTTCTGAAGGGCTGCGATTATAAATAGCTGTGCTCTTGTTAATGTTTGTTTCCTGTTGTTTTACTTTTCTTCTAATTAATTAATTTCATTTATAAAGTATATCAACAAAACATACAGGGTCTCAGACTGTTTTGGCTAAGAGGACTCTAACCTAGGGTTACTCAATAATCAGATATTTTAAACAACACACAAGAAGTCTATTTCACATGATCAGTCAGCGTGTGCATGCAGTATATTACATGCACAAGTGTAGGGACAGATACCAGATTTCATTAAATTACTTGACAACTTGAAAAGCTGTCTCTCTGACATCTTTCCTGTTCATGTTGGAGTTTTCTTTCCCTAGTCATTTTTCATTCTTTTCTCATCCTTTTCTTTGTCTTCTCTCCTTTTCACACTATCTTTCCTTTCCTTTTCACAGTCTCCCATTCCTCATCTTTCTTTACTCTCTCCTTTCTGTTTCCCCCTCTTCTTTCATCTTATCTTTCTCTTCCCCAAACTATTGTTTCCTTCTTTCTTCTCCTTTTCATCTTTGCTCTTTTTCTATTTTATTAAAATTGCCACCTCTGCCCCACTAATTGGTCACAATCACAAAATTTGGAAAACAGTGATCTTAGTCAAGCACTCATTTGTCCTTTATGAAACCAGGACTTACATGGCCTGTCTTCTTCTATGGGAGAGATCTGGGTTCTTGTGCAACATTGTATGTGATGTTCTGAAAACATCTAGTTAATGACAGAGTTAGGTTTAGAATGTGGGACCCTAAAACTCTTCAAAGAAAGCAAAACATCCTGGGCTATATGACCGTCTTACTACAATTTTAAATCCAATTCTCCCTAGTTTTATTCCAGTTTTTATTTTTCTTAGAACATGTGTCTTAGTTACTTTTTACTCGTCGCTGAGACAAAATACCTGAGGCCCAAAGTTGGGAAAGGAAAGGTTTATTTCTTACAGTTTTTGGAGGTTTCAGTCCACACTCAGTTGTCTCCAAGACAGGCAGGCACAGAGGCCGCCAGCAGCAAACTCAAACCAGCAAAGAGAAAGACACACCTTCTTCCTGCCATTACATCACATCCTGGCTCCACCCCTGGAGCCATCAATCCCAGCACTATACAATGAACCATCACAAATGAACAATGCAAACTCATGAGGCCTGGGGGACACAAACATAAACCATGACAACATGTTTGCATCACATGATTACATTTCTTATGGGGAGATGGTACATGTTCTCTTTCTTTACCTCCTGATCACCTTCCATTCTGCAAAAGATCTATCTTCCTACTTCCTGTTGTCTTTTATTTTATTCTTTACTTATATTTGTGATAAACAAGCTTTCATGTCTGATTTATTTCACATAATATTATGGTCTCAAGGTATATTTGAAAGATAGAAGATATTGCTAGTGTAAGTATAAGCAAGAATGTTTCAGTAAACATTTTAAATTCTTAAGTCTCAAGTTTCTATCCATGATCATGAATCTACAGTGAAGTTTCTAAGCAAGAAACAGTTACCACACCGGTGTGTAAAAAGTAAAGGAATTGAAAGGTCTATCATATATAATTGTAGGGAATTCTTGCACTGAGCAGGAGACTCTTAATTTATTTTCATGGTTCCTGCTGTATGAGGCCACGTGTAAACATCATAAATTCAGAAAATCATTTTTTTGTCAGTATTACCAAGCACCAGGTACATGGTACAAGGGACAGGAAAAAGCATCATGAGAAACATTAACACCAGGAATATTACATAGCAGAAATCTCACTTGACTGTCAGAAGGAGCAGTATTTATTGATAGACAATTCTTATATAGTGGAAGTTTTGTGATATCAAAAAGGAACCTTGTTGGGAGCCGCGGCCGACACCGGTCGCCTTACTTGGCGGACGTAGGGCCTGTGGGTGGGAGCGGAGCCTGAGCTAGATTGCCCCTCCCATCGAGTGAGCCAAGTTGGCGCCTGCTTCCTGCCTCCTGATTGCCCTGGCGACTTAAACAACCCGCTCTGTAAGATAGTCTGCCTAGCAACAACTGATGTTAGCCAATCAGCCCGCATCGCGCGCTTTGAACTGATTGGCCACTGTTACCCTATAAAAGTAAATGCCTCTCCCGCCACAAGAGAGAAGCACAGAGGAAGCACAGAGAGAGATAGAGAAAGTCCACCGGCGAAAAAGGGCTGGTGGCAGAGAGGAGGCCTCGCGGGGCCCACGCGGAGACAAATAAAGGCAAGGTTGCACACCGCCAGACTTTGTCGTGTGTCTTTCCTGCCGGCCGGGAGCGACCCCGACAGAACCTGACATTTTATTTTCTTTTTGTCCTTCTCTCTTCCCTTCAGGCTTCACTCAAGGTGTGCCTTTAAAATTTTTGTGGGCTGTGTTTTTTAAAAATTTAAAAATTTTGGCATTTAGGTTATATGTAGGCCCTTTACACAGAGCTATTCTCTGGTCTTTCCTCCTTTTCTTCTTCCTCTTCTTCCTTCTTTTCTTCCTCTTCTCTCCTCCCCCCTTCCTCTTCATTTTCTTACACCTTCCCTCCTCCTTGTCCTCTTCCTCCTCCTTCATTTGACACAGGATCTTGCTAAGTTGCTAAGTTGCACGCTGGTTTGAATTTGAGACCCTCCCGTCTAGAGTGTTGAAAATTTTCACTGTGGGGGAATGAAACAAGAGGGTTCCCGCATGCCCACTTTATTTTTATTTTTGTAATTTAGTTATTGTTGTTTTTCTTTTCTCTTTTTCTTCCAGAAAGGTACACTGAATTTTCCACAATAAACTTGCATGGCCAATATTACAAATAAAGTTAAGGTTTTTTATTGAGGTGAATGTCTACTACTTAGAGCCCACTAACTTCTAAAACTTTTCTACCTAAGCCTTTCATATGTATGTTTAAAATAACAGAAGCGTTGTCAAATTATAAGAGATACAGTTTTAACAAAGTAAGACTCAGGAGAAAACAAAGAAACAGATAAACCTGTGAGATGCTGGAGTCAGTTCACACTGCCTCGTGAGGGGTAATGTATGTCTATCTTTTCTCAGCTTCTTGTCCACTGATACGAAATCAGCCCTATTGTGCACCATACAAACTGGCAAATGCCCCCAAATCAGTTTTTTTTTTTTTTTTTTTGTCGGTACCAGGGATTGAACTCACGACTCCACGCTTGCAAGACAAGCGCTTATGCTGCTGAGCTAAATCCCCAGCCTAAATCAGTTTTTTTGAAAGCAGGTTTATCAGCCCACAACTAAGTGTGACAAAGGGCAAAAATATTACAGAGAAAAGCAATCAAACCTTTGAATCATTGATTTTTAAATCAAAGGCACAAATGTTAATTAACCAATATCATTAGTTTGGGATCAAGAGTTAAGAACTTTCTTGTAGTTTTGTGAAGAACTACGATTAAATCGAAGAATGTTAAAAAGAGAGTTCAGCTGCAAAAATTCTTTACTAATTTAAAAGTATTTTAAAGTAATTCACAGCCAGATATAATTAGCCTCCTGGGCACACTGTACTGCTTTTGTAGACTTCAGGAAAGAAGGAAAATTTGGAAGTCTGAATGGAACCTTAGCCTAAGAAAATGAAACACTCTACAATTAATTTTTATCTGCAGTTCATGTTTTCTTTCTGACAGTATACCGTTTGTGTTTTCAATAGGTTTGTAGGCTACTTTATTGTACAAAAGCACTATTATTTTTACTTTTATGTTAAAAAGTAACCACATTCGCTTCTATCTCTGTTAAGCAATTTTACCACACTTAGTATAATGCCACAAAGTGGTGTCTAGTCCTGTGGCAGACGTGGACCGCCCTGAGCAGAGTCCTCCACAGTCAGTCAGCGCTGGCAGCCCTACCGCAGGGCACAGCAATAAGATGCGTGCCTGCAGAGAGGCACACCCTTCTTGGGGCTCCCTTTTGAATGCTGCACGTGGATGCAAAGGTTGGCCTTTAAAACTGAAACTAGACTTTCAATCCAGAGCTTTTTGCTGAGGTGGATAAAGGTTCATTAAATTAATACTGGAGATTAACTTCTCCCTCTGCCCAATCTTCTTTCTGCCTCCTGTTTAGAAGTGTTTTCTCTAGTAAATATCCTGTATGCCAAACCTTGTTTTACTCTCTACTTTGTAGAGAAAGCGCCTTATGGCAACCTCGTACATATGCATCAGTTTTATCAGGCCTGGCCAGTGCCACTGAGGCCTGCACTTCTGATACGTTAGACCTTCTGTGAGGTCCCCAGCCTGTCCCTATGACTTTGTATATGGCAGAAATGTTATGAAAAATATGCTGTAGAGGTTTTGTTCATGACTCAGTTCCTGTACTCAAATCTTGCCACTTTATACACATTTGGTAATGAAGTCTCACCTATCCTAACATTCTGTTGCATTGAGTAGATTTTTATAGGTAGAAACAGACTTATCAAAAGTCTAATTGTTCTGTGAGCCAATAAAAGTCTGGAAAGGAGACTATTTTAATGGCAAATGTATATATTACAAACTTTATTACATTTTAAATTTAACTCCAAATTCCACTTGGTCAAAAATTTAAAAGATTCCAAAGTTGTGTGTATAGTTATTAGGTTACTAAAATTCATGAGTATGTGTTTTAGCTCTTGTCTTACTCAGAATTCTGTATAAAGGTTTTTTACCTTATGTTTTCTATTACTTCACAAGTTCATATCACTTAAGATTTGGCTATCAAATTAACTTTTGATACTATAAGGCCAAATAAAAATTAAAAGGAGGAAAAAAATAGTTTCAATGAACACTAATTCCTTTATCTAATTGTTTTGAAGGGTTGTTTGAAAACAACATAGGTAGAAAGTATATGAAAAATATGAAACACTAACACGTAAAGTCTTGCATCTTTATGAACTAAACTTTCACATACTCATACTACAAATGGTTTTTGTTTAATGTAGAGTAGGAGATACAACAAAAGAAGGGAGTTGCAGCTAGGAAACATTAGTAATTTGGGATAATGAGTTAGTATTATACAAATTGGGCGAACATCAGTGACACTAGACAAGAGGAGTACTCTAATGAAAGCATTTTCTTAAAGGCGTACATTTCTGTAATGTTAGATGAGATTTAGCCATAACATGAGCTTCTGGGGATCATGTGTATGATCTGTCTCTTATAAATGGTGCATTTGTATTATATTCTGAAAACTACAAAATGGTTTGCTGCTAGATGGTGCAGGAATAATTTCTCATACTGAAGGTCATGTTCAGCCATGTAGTCCATTACTACAGAAAGAGCAGAAAGGATAGTGGGATGGCAGTTTGGCTAGACCTTGAAATAAGTGGACTTGAAAGTATAGATTCCCATCAAAGGAATAGTTTTAAGTATTTCTCAAAAGTTACGAATATGTTTACTTAACCTTAATTAATTGCTCGTTTAAACCATTTGTAAGAAAAGTGTATTAAGTTGAGGTTTAACTTAAAGGAGAAAAATCCTTAAAGAAAGCTATTGGGAAATATTCAGAGATTTAGTTTCAAGCCCTAACTGGTACCTATTTGGCAGGGGATCTTGAACGAGTCATTTAAGTTTAAGGAGCTTTTTCTGTAAAAAGATGATAGCACATACAGACTCACATGCATGCATGCACCTTTAGCTCTAGTCCTATAGGACTAATGTGAGAATTGGCAGAGTTAATGTGTAAAGAAGTCCTTTGGCAACTAATTATTGCTAGCAGGTATAGTCTTAATAATGATGACAAATGAGTTTATTCAGAGCAAAGTAATTTTACGTAAATTCTGACATTGCATTCACCAAAATCTTTTCCTAGCATTCCTGAAAAGACACCAATGAAAGCAATATACAAGAGGAATTCTCATTACTCCTAGGAGAAGTCCTGCCTACAGTTTCTTCATTTCCCCTCTCTACTCATGCACCTATATCCCCACATATTTCATCATTATTTACCTACAAAAATAAGAAGAAATATAGTGTTTATGATATTATTTACACATCAATCACAGTGGAGGCACAAATAACACTTAGGAGATATGGGGGAAGAAAGGATTGCTGATGATATACTCATTTGTTTGCCGTTTCTTTAACATTTTGGCACCAAAAAAACCCAGAGTGTCCACAGACCTGGTGATGGCACATGAATGTAATCCCAACACTGGGGAAGCGGAGGCAGGAGGATCACCACAAGTTTGAGACCAGCCTGGAGTACACAGACAGTTCGAGTCCAGCCTGAGCTATGTAGAGAGACCTTGTCTCAGAAACCCAAAACAACAAAAAATAAAACAAAACAAAGAATGAAAATAAAAACAAAAACAAACCAACCACACACAGTGGCAGTGTCTAGTAAGTCTGAGTCTTAAAGAGATCAAGTCCACACCTGGGTGTCATGATCTGTGAAGGGCACATGAATGGGATACACGTATCTAGGAAAGTGGTAGGTTTTGTAGTTATATGAAAAGGTAGAGAAATTGGAAACAACTAAGAGGGATTTTGACACCTCTGGAGACATAGTGTCTAGATTATTGAATGTATCCAATAAGAAGAGGTGTGTTTACTTTTAGGACGGAGATAAACTCAACAATTTTCAAATTGAATGAATTTAATAAAGTTTACTTGCTAATTTCTACTAACCTTTGGGCATTATACTACTATCAAGGATAAAAGAAGACAAATTTCTTATCTTCCAATGGTCACAATGTAGTAAATGACAATAATATGGGATGCTGTGTGTTATGACACTTATATTTGCTGACTACCATTGGAGTACAGAGAGGGGCATTTAATCCCGGCTGACAGGTCAAGAGAGGTTTCCTTAAAAGAGCAATATTTGAGCTGAATTGAAATTTTGAAGGAACAAGAATGTGATCAAGATGGGAGGCTTCCAGGTGGAGATGAGTCTGAGCCAAGGTTCCCAGGTATTCCATGGACATTCCAGAACATTCCATATTGGGAAACTGGGAGTAAATGAGCTTCTCTCGGTAAGGCTATCATGGAGCACACAGTGCGGGTGTGGCAAAATGATGCTGGATAGAAATTATGCATTCACTAGATGTTGAAGACCACTATATGAAAAACTGAGAGCAATTATTTACAGAATTTAAGCAAGGGAATGATATATTTGAATTTCAGAAAAATTATTTTGAGAATATGGAGAAGAGTTTGAGAAGGCTGAATGTAGGGTCAAAGAGAACATTTACAGTCCTGTTGCAGTAATCCAAAACAGAAGGAAGGACAGGTGTAAGCGAAGTCAGTAGAAGCTGAGGCTGTGGATTTCAGTAAATAAGAAACAGTTTTATAGGATTAGCGGTTGATTGGATATAGGGATGAAGAATAAGTTTAATTCTCACATCTATGGTTGGTTGATACAGTTGACACTTTTGTTCTACTGGATAGGAAGTAAATGCATTCTTGTAATTCCACAGATACTTATTAGGCATGTATTACAGTATGTTCTAGACTCACTACTAACAATACAATAGTGAACAAAACTGACAAAGTTAGGGAAGAAGATAAAACTAAAAAATAAGTACAAAGATAATATCATACAGTAGTAAGTTCTTTGGAGAAATAAGTCAGAGTGCAGAGTGATGAGAATTACAAATTCATACAGGTTGTTCAGAAAGATCTCCTTAAAGTTGTGATTTGAGTAAATTCAAAGACATATGTGTATGGACATAGAAAACTATTCCTGGGAGAAGAAACAAAGTTACCAAATATTGAAATCAAGAATGTCTTCATCACATTTTAGGGGCGATAGGGAGGCCAGTAAACATGAAGGAGACAAAACACGGAGAAAAGTGGTACATGATGAGGTACCAAAATGTTATCTGAGGAAAGAAAACACAAAGGCAAAGATGGGAAAGATGGGAGTGTGAGGTGAAGGATTCTAATTCTTGATGTTCTGAATGATTCAGGCAGATACGTCTACTAGATGTTGGATGTGCATGTTTGTATCATGAGCATGGAGTCTGAGTTAAAAATAAACTTTATGAATCTCATCAAATGGATAATAAAGAGTTTATGTAAAAATAGAGTGAGAAGACAGAAGAGAGCACAGTGTTTAGAAGTGAAAACATTTAAAGGATACATTGATAGAGGAATAGCAGTGCATAATAGAGACTGAGGAGAGGCACCGGCACGTGGACCAACAGCTTGATCCATTCAGCTGACTTTGGAGGACTCACTCATGAGATATTTATTGATCAGATACTGCAAGCATAGAATTGAGAACACCTCTGATGGGCAAGACTGCAGAGTTCTTAGAAATTGTCTTCTTAAGCCTACAGATTTTGTGTTTGAGAGAACTATGATCAGAGGACAAAATGACACACTCTAAGCCACGCAGTTTTATAATGACGGGGTGGGACTGGAATTGCAGTTTATGGACCTTACCTCATTCTGTTCCTCAGAGAAACAAAAGGAGGACTGTATTAGAATTATAAAAAATTTTCCAGGACTAGATCTAAAAGACTGAATTAGAATTGAATACTCACAGAGAAGGAAAGAATGATCTGAGAGTGACTATTAAAACAAAGACATGAAAATGAGTCACTGTGTATAACATATAAAAAGATCCTTTTTGTGGTTAGAGGAGCATTTGTTAGGGAATAAGAAAGATTAATTTGAGATTTTTGGTCAGAATCGAGACTGTGTTCTTGATGCAGTGTGAAAGTGATAGAGAATTATTCTGGCCTAGCTCCTCATTAATAAAAGCATGCTGTAGAAGAAGAAAATGTAGTAATATAATAGCTAATGTTTAATAGTTATTATGTACTAGGCATGTAACAAGTGCCTTATATATTTTTTATATTTTTATATTTTTATATTTTTATATTTTTTTAATTATAAAATAAACCATACCCTGGTAGGCACATTGCTTTAATGTGCTTGCAAAAACTGAATACTCTGTATGGAATTAAAAACAAAGAAAAAAGCATTGTGCAGGAAATTAATTGAGAAAAACAGAAACTTTGAATGTCATAATATTACAAATACAAAAAGCAACAAATGATAAACACAAATTACATGTTTCAGTGACATCAGTAACTGAACATAACTAATGAGTTTCTCATTCACTATCAAGTATGGATTGGGATTTGCAATGGGATGATTGATGATAAGACAATTGATGATAAGACAAATGATCTTCCTTTCTTCTCCTTATGAGGAATCCATGGCTTTCCTGTAACCTCTACAAGCTGGTGTTCTTTTTCTTAAAGAGAACTGTCTGTCCCTCCACCACCAAAATTTATACATTCTTTTTTTTTTTGGTCTTTTTGAGACAGAGTCTTGCTGTGCAGTTCAGGCTTGAGCTCACTATGTAGTCCAAGGTGGCTTTGAACTCACAAGGATCCTCCTGCCTCTGCCCCCAGAGTGCTGGGATTACAGGTGTGTGCCACCACACCCAGCTCAACTCTTTTGACTAAGGCCACCAAAGGACAGTTTCTTGACATCTGTACCCTTTCAAGATCCATCGGTTCTATCCACATGAACAAGAAATGAACAGCCTGCCCCACCGAGGACAGGCTACCAAGGGCCCAGAGTGTGGGGGTTGCCGCTTTCATTTATGTAGGAGAAGGGATTGAAGGGAACAGACAGGGCCTTGGCTTGATGGAGCCAATACACTTGATGGAGAAATGACCCACAAGAGATAGGTGACACGCGGCTGGCCCAAGGGTGTTCCTCCAATGCCATGCAGTGAAGAGGAAATGCAGACCCCCAGGGAGTGGCCCACATCCTCTGGTCTGTGGGCCTAGGACAGCCCCACTCAGCCCTATGCAGCCACGGCACAAACGTGGAGATTGGTGAGATCATTGAAGTCAAAGTCACAGGGCAGTTCTGGGCCTGACCAATGACACTGCTCACTCAGACAGACCTAGGGCTTACAAATAGAGCTGAGGCAAGGGTCTACAAAACGGTGATTAGCAAATTGTATCAAAAAGTATTAAAACAGTTTTTTAAAAAAACCCTCTAAAACAGCCAGGTTTGGCAGTCGCAGGGTCAGGAGTCCAGGCACCTGTGCAGCTGTCCTATATAAGCTGCAGAAAATTAGGCTGGGGCCAGATGCCAGCCACTGCCCTACAGCTGGCAGCATCTAGAACACTGGGCAGTCCGGGCTGCAGCTGCTTGTCACTGAAAGGGGCCAGGTACTTGGAGCCATAGGTAATTCCCCCGAACTCCGATCAGGGTCCTGGGTCTCAGAGCATGGACGCCACTCTCTTTTGGTGTTTGCCTGTTTTATATTATTTAATTGACACAATAGTCCCTGATTTGTCATTGAGAAAACAGACTTTTGAGAGGTCAGGTAACTTGTGAAAAGTATCACAGTAAGTGGCCTAGCTACGAGTCTAACCCAATTAATAATAGCATGAAGTATTACTTATGTTAGACACTATTCTAAGGTTCTAGATAACATTAACTCATTGAGTAACTAATGTGACCCTACAGGGTAGGAAATATCCCCATTTATATGTGGAAAAATCGAGGTATTGATGGGTTGAATAATTCATTCAAACTTATATATTTAATGATCAGCAGGTCTGGAATTTTAGAGCTACTCTGACTCTAGAATCTGTGTTCTTCTTTTTTTTAATTATAATTATTATCACATATCAATTTCACAGATTAATGGGCTTAATTTTGACATTTTCATACATGCATATGAAGTGTTTGGGTGCATTCACCCTCCCTACAATCTTCTTATCTCTTACCCCATCTTCTTGTCCTTTGCTAATGGACCCTTTTCTACTTTCTTGTCATGCTTTTTTTCCAAGAGAATATGTACTCTTAGCCACCGCTTTCTGTTGCCTTTCTGTCTGTGTGAATCAAAAACCTCGGCTCTTAGCATGTTATCTGTGTCACTCAGGGGAGAGATTTTCACTGAGACATATGTGAAGTCATTTGTCAAATTGGAAATTTGAGCATAGAAACACAGTAGCCCAGGAAAAATCTGAAAGAAAAAATGAAATAATTTTTTGGATAATCAGCCTTACCCACACTTCATGGTTAAACAAAAAGGGTAATTCAAGGACTACCTTACAGAAAAGGAGCAATGGTTTCAAAATGGGAAAATTACCAGGTTCACAACTTGTAAATGAAGAGTATGTGAATAAGAACCAAAATAAGTGCAGCCTAAGCTACTTCATTACAAATATTTGAACACTCCCCAAAAGACTGGTTTCCCAGGAAACACCTGGTTGCAGACCCAAAGTGCAAATTTATCAAGGCAGATAGATGCTTGTTTGCTGTCTGTAGAGACTTGGAGAATTGGAGTTGGGAAAGTTTGATGCGCATATCGCTAGAATTCTCTTTTGTCTTTTTATAAAGCTACTGTGCATATTTGTCTTGAGAAAATATTAAATGGATTCAGAAAGCCATTGTATTTAATTTAATTTAAAGCAAGATGCTAAGACAGGTCTGGTTAAGGCACTTAGAATAGTCAGATAAAAGACCAATGGGAATATTAGAGAACAGTAAGAAACTTCAAGACCTCATTTCAGTGGCTGTATACATTGTAAAATAAGTTGCTTTAATTGGTCAAAAAATACTATATTCGGATTATGTGACAAAAAAGGGAATTGCCAGATTAAAGAAAAATTTTTGTAATTTATTACTGCAAGTTAATTGAAAGATGGCTACTCTATTTTGATGATTATTATCTAATATTTCCTCCACTTGTTTCCCTTTAAATTGATAAAATGGTACTTGTTATTTTAGTTTTGGAATATATTTATAAAATCTACAGAAGATCCAGATGACAGCATAATTCTTTGATAATATAGGGGGTATGTGTTCATTGCTGGTTTCTACACCATGACTTACAGTTGTTGAATATTAAAATACAAAAAATCAGGTAATAAAGCTATTTAGGTAGTATTCAGGCACGAGGATGAAGATGAGAATATAACTCTGATCCTGGAGGAATAAATTGCAATCTTAAATCATTTTAGTAATTCTTATTACTGGGCAACATTACCAAATCCATGGGCACTGTGCCATACTTTGTTCTCAGAAAAATGGCACATAGGATGGTACTTGGATTAAGGTTAACTGTTGCGGAAGTCTAAAGATAAAAGAAATGAGCTTTATCATGTTCCAATTAGACATTTTGGATTCCTGGATTTTAAAAATATTTAGATTTTCCTCAACATCTTGTCAATAGTGTGTAAGCCCGGAACTTGAACTTGGGAGCCAGGGTGTCGTACATCTGCCTTACTAGGTTCTTTGGTTCTGTGGGCATTTTGGCAGAAGTAGCCACTATGAGGTGCAAGCATGTTCTGGGTGAGGAGACTAAAGATCAGTGGTCACTATGGGCAGCTGTATTCTTGAGACATAATAAGATAAGTTGGGTTCTGGTAGGGCTTGTGGGTTTCAGCTTTGGATATATTCAGTTGCTCATATTGTGCTTACTGGGGGGTGGAATGGGTTCTTATTCTTTGGGGAGGGGAGCTAGATGAAATACTGTTTTTATCTAACTGGTCCTGTTAGAGGTAGTTGACCTTGTTTTTGATAGGGGTAGAGAAACTTTCTCTATACTGTATATCCCAGCATGGTACTTTTCTGTAGAGTAATATATTACTAAACAGATTTTGGAAAACTATCAGTTCATGTAATCTTTCTCTTCCCAAAGCTATGACCTTTTCCCCCATTAGAAACAGTGACTCTAACATATCAGCCCCTATATCTTTGTTTTTAGTGTATGTGTTCATTTTTAAGTTGAAACATGTATTTGAGAAGCTGAGGGAAATGTAATAACTGGTAATTTAGTTACTATTACATAACAGAATCAAGTGTTTATCAAGGGTATCTTAGCACATTTATTAGAATAGTAGTTCGTATTAATAAGAAAGGATATTATCTGACATCAAATACACATATATTCCAAAGAAAACAGTAATTAGTGTTTTTTCTATTTCTGTGACTTACTGATGGTCTAGTGTGAAACCCCATCGGTCTGTGTTGGAATACCTTTTTATTTGCTTGTGAAGTAAGCATCTGTATTTTAGGGTTTTCTGGCCAGCTTTAAGCTCCCCAGTTACTGAACAGAGCTGTCTGTGGGTGGGGTCAAAATGCCTGCGACTTTTGACCATTGAAAATGAAAGAAAACATTTGTGGTAAGAAACAACAGCACATGCTTGACCTCCAAAGCATACACATCTATAAATGGATAAAAGTGACTATTTATGGTTACTTCAAAAAAGAACCACTGTGTCTACAAAGAAAGAAACCCTAATTCAGTGTTTGAAAAGGCAAACTATGTGTGGGTGAAAGAACATGGTTTTGTCAAAAACATCTGTGGTGTTCCCTAAGATGTATTTAATCCTGGTGGTAAATCAACAAAGTTGAGTATTAGAGACAAAATTGACTGTGACAACTTATTATGTGCTAAATAATATTAAGGCAACCTCCTGGATTTTAGGGCTGCCTTTAAACTGTATTATTTTGACTAATTGCCAGATATACAAAGCGAAATTCTTATATCCAAATGAAAGGGATTGCATGAATTTCTTCTCGAGCAATTGCAGTTGGTTGTGTATGTGTTCTTTATACATGCATTTATATTTCTGTCTCGGTACTTTGATTCCTACAAGTAGTTTCCTCACTGTCATAACTGGTTCCAGGTCTAATTTTATAGAACTGGACTTTTCAACTTGCCATATTTTTTACATAATTATTTGATAGTCATGATTTACAGGCCATGTTGTTTATATCTTTAAAGATATATGAGATTTCATATCTGATTTTATGTATTTTTTATTTCCCTAAGCTCTGAAATAATAATTTATGGCATAAAATCTAAGGCAAAAAGTAAAATTCACAAATACAAATATTAAGCATGAAATTTTATCTTTGAATACCTTGGATTGGGAAGACTAACAAGAAACAAGAGTAAAATTGATTCTACAAGGATTTTTGTCAGAGGAAGCTAAGTTATGTTGAAAAGAACAAGTGGTTATGAATTATTAGGTGATGAATTTTAAAACTAGTGTCCCATTGTAAATAATGAAATTTTTCAAAGTGATTTTCAGCACCTGCAGAGTGATAAGAAAGGTTGACACGACAAATGTAGTCATTTCTTAATCACTTTCAATAGTCATTCTTGGCAACTCCAAGAAGCAATTTGTATCATGATTTATACTCATAATACTACGACACTGGTTGAAACTTAGAACTTCGCAAAATCATTTGCTTACACAACACCTTTTAGATCACCTTCAATGGTTTTGTGACCCAGTATCATAAAAAGATGTGAAAAATATATTGCATATGTCATTAAAGAAAATTTCCATTCTCCACTTATGTCTTATGAAAGAGGTATTATTTACTATACGATTCCAATGTATTAATTAGTGCCTTTGGTTTAAATAAAATTGATTGTTAAGGCAGAAAATAGAGGATAATATGAGTCCTATTCTGCTATAGCCTCCCAATAAAAGAAGCAGTGACCCAACTCATTAGCCCTTTGATTTAATATATTGACACTTGAGTACGAATAATTCCGTTTAGTGGCTTTTGCTTCCCAGGGATCAATTTAATTAGTTATAAAATGTGACTTCTTGTCAGGAGCTAGAAGAAATGCTGACGTTAAATAAAGTCATATGCAATTTAAACAATAAAGCTATCGATGCCTGGTTAAAAGTTAATGATGCAAAAAAAATGGCTTAATAGAGACAACCTCAGCAGTGAAAGTGATGCTAGGAAAATTAGCTAAGTGGATGAATGAGGGATGGTGATGTTGTTGAATTGTTAAAACAAATCCATGCTGTCCTGATGACTGGATAGGTTGTAAGTACATTATCTTTCAGCCGAAGAGACAGAACTACTTTCAGACTTCTTGTTCCATATTATTCCAGTGTGTTTCCTGTATTTACAACTGTTAGGCTACAGGAGAGGGAGGAAATCTTCTTTAGGCTATGTTGACTCAAAGACATCCTGAAATCTTCACACTTGAGAGGAGGGTACAGAAGTGTTACTCATGGCCATTCCATAGCAGCTTCCCCGAGGGAGTCTCACTTGAGCTCTGCTGGCCGGCCCCTAGCATCTCTGCAAAATACCACTTGCTAGTGCAAGGCCACTTCTGATGCTGTGAAAATATGGGAGGTGAACTTGGAGTCTAGACTTTATTTTCCTCCTTCTGGATATTGATTACTATAAAAGTAGTTCTTTACAATTTAGAGAAATGTAACCTTCACCTACATAATTAAAGACAACTTTTGAAGTCATACCTAAAGTCACTTATTTTATGCCTCTGACCTTCTCATAGACTGATTGAGGCTAACACAAGTGATCTACGCTGATACACTTACGTTAAAAAGCGAATTGAGGGGCTGGGGATTTAGCTCAGTGGCATAAGCACCTGCCTTGCAAGCAGGCAGTCGTGAGTTCGGTCCCCGGTACCGATAAAAACGAAAAAGACAAAAAAAAAAAAAAAAAAAAAGCGAATTGATCCAGAATTGAGTACATGATCTCCAAAATACCCTCCAATCTGTACTTTAAACATAGATTCAAATTCAACTATTTAATTCTATCAAATCAGTTGCTTTGGGAGTGGTGTAGTCAAAACAGCCAGCTGGTTGACTAAATATACCCTGGTTTCTGTTGGTATATATACATGTACCCACAATTGACTCTTTTTTGGTCTTGGATGCTGGTGGGTCATTAACACCAATTAGCTAAATAAAAGATAACCACTTTTTATTGTCAGACAAAATTTGTATCTCACTTTTCCAGCTGTTGCCTTTCCAAGTCATTTGCTCCATAGTTAAAGATGAGGCACATGTTTAAACTTGATGAGTTTTAGAATACTTACTCTAGCCAAAGTATTTGATATTGTGTTTTATAGCTGTGGTTTTTAAAAGAACCAAAGAAACATTTTCTCCTTTGCAGTTTTGCTCCTAGCTTATTGACAAGTTCTGATGTCAGTGGTTGCTGGATGAAAATCCAAAGCCGTGAACTGAACTCCAGAAGGGAAGATGAAATGGAAATTTATGGTCTTTGCCCATCTATCACACTGCTACTTCCTCACTTTGTTGTGGAGCATATGTTCTCTTGGTCTTTTCTTTCTGGAATGTACTAAAATAATTCAAGATTGAAGATCTTGGATAAAAGTTCACTGTTTCGAAAATCTGTTTATTGGATATTTCTTTCTGCTCGTTCAGCTGCCAAGAAAATTATTGTAATATCGACAGCAGACAATCATAGTGTAGTATATCTATCTAGGAAAGTCATTGAATAAATTACCTAGTCTGTTAACGTAAAATAACTATGTCAAAGTTGCAATAAAACATAAAAACCTTGACCTTCCGCTGAAATATGTATATTAAAATGTGTTGAGCTTAAATGATTGGGAAGTTCACTTGTATAATATGCGTGCACATGCTGATAGGCTGCATGCATAGTACTTAACTTTGAGAAGCAGCATTCTGGAGCGGGAGATGACAATCTTTACCTAACTACATGACTCTCAGAAGCTCATAGGGAAGAACCAGCGAAGTGGAGGTAAATGAGCACGCCTACATAGTATTTGGTAAAAACATTAGCGCTAGCACACATGTGAGAGAACAGAGGGAATATTACTGAGAATAACATCTATGCCAGAGACGTGTTTTTCACTGGAGTAAGGGTTATCTTTTCGTTTTCTTTTTCTTCTTACTGTTGGGGGAAGGGCAATTGACTGAAGACAAGAGGGAAACTGTGGGGGATTGATGTTAGATAAACTATTTTGTCTTTGTGTTGACATTATCTTGGCTACAGCCTACACAGAGGGAATGCCTGAAAAAAAATGTGAGGAGAGAGAAGCATTAATATTTTTTAGTGTGCGTGGGTGCGCCAGCAGTAGAGGGGCCTGTGTTTTCTTAGGGCTCAGATGGCAAAGCTAAGCATTCAGCCTATGGCAGGAAAAAAGTGCCTTTTTTGTTTTCTGACTGCAGAGTCTAGGCATTCCCAGGGGGACACAATGAATGGCCCATTTTGTCCAACACAGTTTCATAGACATAGATTTCTTGTTTTTTCATAATTATTCTTGCCCGTCATTGGGTGTGCACATGACATTTGAGCGTGTTTTAAAGTCTTAACACACTCATGTGCCTGCAATAAAGTTCTCATAACAATCCCGGCTTTCTCCAGACAACAGAGCAGGGTCTGTTGTTTTCACAAGTCACAGCAGCTGGGAGGCAATTGTGAAGACAACAGCCTAATCTAGCTGGAAAATGCAGGAAGGAGAGAGTATACCAGAAATTTCCTCCCGTATTATTCAAACAATGAAGAATTTTTTAAAAAGGGCTATGGGTGGTCCAGTGAACTAACCCATTGGCAGAACATACTTTAAATTTCTTTAGAATGTTGTTTTTAAGTGTTAAGAATCTACAAGGTTACATATTTGCTGGTTGGCTAAAAGGCAGGCTCAGGCAGCAGTCCACAACTACATTTCAATAGCTATAGAAAGTATTACAAGCCATTTGCTTTTTCTAATTTGTTAAGTAGCTGTTGGTGTTTGTATAAAAGGATGCTTTGACCAAGCAGTTATGAAGCGGCGGTTAATCTCCTTTCAAAGGTGTGTGAAAGACTAGAGGTTCATAGTAATTCACATCTTCGAGCCAGGCTGCAATTCTTGTGTGCAGTGGTTTGCAAGTTTTAAATCACACTGAGTAACAGAATTTAGGGAAGAGGAAACTCACTGAAAGTTCTAAACCTGACCTGAAATAGCAAGATGATAAGCTGGCTGTGCTCATCAAGGTGCTGAAGTGAGCCAATTACTTTTATTCTACGTGAATGAGAGGAGATAAGCAATGTGGCAGAATAAACAAAAAAGGGAGAAAGAAAGGAGTGTTCATCACCGTTTTCTTTAGAGAGGGAATGGATTAAGAAGGACTTGAGAAAAAAACGGGACTTGAGGGAGAAAACGACTTAGAACGTTGGCAGTACTGTACTTAACTGTTTATAACTTCATGACCCTTTTCCTTTCAAGGACACATTGTGAAAGAATGTATGGACTCTTTCGTGATATCCAGGTGACATGAAAGTGTCTGGTCTCTAAACTTTACTTACTTTGTTAATATTTTATTGGTAAAGATGAAGTTGGGATTTGCAACTAGTGTCCTCTTTCTAGGTACTCACAACATCTGAATAACCACAATTTTATTTCACCACCATTCTTAGGGTAGACATGAAAGTGATTTTAAATGGAAATCTACATGAGAAGTCCTTATGCTGCTTAGGATGCGTGATAGGATGAGCTTCTCTCTCTTGATTCTTACATACTAAGCCCAAAGGAACTGTTTTTATTCTTTTGAGTACCTACTTTGAACTTTCTTGAATTTCTTTTTAAAAACATTTTTTCTATATTATTTCTACTTACACAGTGCTATGCAGAACATAGCACTACAGACCTAGAATCATGTTCTTATATGCTCTAGTTCAAAATCAAATTTAAGATCTACTTCAAAATTTAACCTTGCTATTGTTCTTGCATTGCTAGCCCCTAATACTCAAGCATAGTCATGTATTTTAGTGCATTAGTCTAAGTTTGATAGTTCAATAATAGCTATAATTTCTGATTTCTTCTGCAGGCACCAAATCAGATTTTTTGTGTGTATTTTCTTTAATATTAATGGATACACAATAATATATGTTTTATCTTCACCATTTGACAGATGAGAAAACTGAGGTAGCTATCTACTAGTTAGTTATAATCAAGTATTGCAACTTATGTCTCTGTGCTTCAAAATCTATGATCTTTCTACTATACTATGCTGCCTCCCATGTAAATGTAAGATATAGCAATGCTTTACTAATAAGAAAAAGGAAGGCAAATCAAATATATCAGAGTTCTTCTTACCTTTTTTCCTCCCACTGTGACTAATTCAGTTAAGATGCTGTTAGCCTGGCCCAAGTGGAAAAGGTAGTTCAGTGGGTGACAGGCCAGTGAGTGTTGCGGGCCTTGTAAGGAGACTGATTAATCGTGAAGATTACTCAGTAAGAGTTCAGGCCCTTGGCTAAAGTGGGCCAGGAGAGTCAGGATATAAATTGGTAAAATATAGACGATAGAGAAATTAAGTGTATGTGTATGGGTATACGCATGTGTACATATGTGTGCAATACACTTATATGTATGTAAAATATAAATATACCCAAGGTACATATATATAAAGTACAAGTGTATATAAAGTGTGTGTGTATTATGTGTTGCATGTGTATGTGTGTATAATGGCATCCAGGTTTTTCACTCTTGTAGGAGAGTTACAAACAGAATAGAGGGAGACAAATTAAATTTTGTGGTGTCAGATTGGAATTGGAAATACCAATGTGATTTCATGGTTTTGTATTTATCCATGACTATAGTCACCTAGACATATATTTCTACCTATATATACATGCAACTATAGGAATAAGTATATATAATACAAAAATGGATCTATTTCTTAGCACTGTTCACTGAGAGAGAGTAGGAGTAAAACATACCCAAGTGATTATATAAACACCCAGATTTTGTCTTCTAAGTGCTATACTCCTGAGTCTGGTCTGAGGAAAAGAAAATACGGAATAAATCTGGAACCTTTTGTTACTCCAAAAAGTGAAGACGTGCTTAATGAATCATGAGGGTGCAACCAAGGATGTACAATCCAGCTCAAAGAAGCAGCTCCTATTTCTATCTTGCATAAGCTAGGAATAAGAATGGATTTATCCCATTTAATAGACCAAGAATCTATGTAAAAAGAGGAGGGGAAGAGAAAGCTCCTCTTTATAAGAGTTCTAGCCAGGAAATGTGCAACATGTTTTGGAAAGAAAATCATTTGACGATCGTAACAGTAATAATGAATTAAACTATGAAGGGATGCGGAAACTAATGGGGGAATTTGGATAAAGGACAGTAAGTTTACATAGTCTCAAAGTATCACCCCAAATGATACTAGGGAGATGCAAAGGGAAGGTAAGGTGGTGTGGTGGAGAAAACCTGCAGATGCCCACGCAGGTGACTCCACAGTGCTGGACTAAGTTGGTCTCGTGTGTGGCCTGGTGGGGTGCGGTGACGCACACAGCCATCTTCCATGATATTTCTCCATTGTCAAATTCTGTGATATGTCTGCCAAAATTATACAGCCTGAAACTAATCATAAGGAAACATCATCAAAAACAACAACAAAAAACACTTTAGGGGAAGTCTACAAAGTAACTGACTTGACATCTTCAAGATTGTTAAGGTGGTAAGCTGTGAGGGGTCAAGGTCAAAAGGAACTGAGTAATTGTTCCATATTGAAGGAGACTAAAGAGCCATCAGAACACACGACCCCTTTATGAGATCTTATTGCTACAATGGATCTATTGGGACAGTTCTAGCTCTAAACACAAATCATCAGAAATGCTTGAGTTTGAATCCTGACTTTTTTTTCACTTTAGTAACTGTGTTTTACCTTATATTGAGGCTCTGTTTAATTTAGGCATAATGATATTCAATTGCATTCTGTTGTATGGGTAAAGTCTGAAATCGGCATTTATTTACTGGAATCTTTTAGATCTTCAACAAGTAATAGTTTTCATTTCTTAAGCTTCTTCATTTCTAGAAGCACTTCTATATGTAGAACTATGATGAAGCCTTAAATTTTAAAAATACTTCTTGATTTACAAATAAATACTTTATAGTAAATATAGAGGAATAACGTGCCTTTGCATAATACTTCATTTTTTTTAGATAATTTTCACAAACACTTTGCACCCAGATCTTATCTTCTAAATACTATTCTCAAATACTGTATGTGGCAGTACATGCTTAAATCCCAGCACTCAGCAGGCTCCAGGCAGGAGGACAGGAGGCTCGCCCTGAGTTTGAGGCCATTTGGGTTACATAAGTGAGCTCAAAGCCAGCCTGTACAACATAGCAAGACTGTGTCTCAAATGAAACACAACACAACACAACACAACACAACACAACACAGCACAACACTACTCTCCCACGTCTGGTCCAAGGAAAGGAAAATGCAGACTAAATCTGGACCATTTCATTATTTCAAAAAGTGAGGATATACTATTAGGTGAGATTCACCTTGATTCTTTATGATGAACTGTAGAAATAGCAGTTTTTCATTTATATATAAGAAAATTGAGACCTACTGGTCCAAAAGTATGAGAGTAGAAGAGCCAGAATTTCAGCCTGATCTCTAAGCAGTAGACATTTTCTTATTGAGTGTTTCTTAACCTTTTCAAATACATATGCCCTTTAGTAAGAAAAAAATCTCATACAAGCATTTCATATTAAAATAAATTTCAATTTAAATTCATATTGTAAAATAACTTTTGCCTTTATATTAATATGTGCGTGTGTATGTAAATGTTTTTGAGTTTTTTCCAGGCAGAATGGATTGAGAGCACAAAGCCAGTCACTCTTAAAGTACTACGTGCTCTGTTTTGTTTTCCTGTATAGGCACAATAAAACCAGAATCACAAATATGTGTTGATGATCATGGGTTTATGACCTTGTACATTATCTGTATTAATTTATGCTGAGCACACGCTCACCAAGAAAGTTTCAAGGCGCTTCTTACTTTCCTCTCATTTTCCACTTTTTATCACTCTCACCCCTAAAGTGTGGCTGGAAACTCAAGGGTTGAAGGCCTCTGCATCATTAGGCAGTAAGCATATTGGTTAAGAGTAGGGTCTTGGAACCAGACTGCCAGAATTAAAAGCACAAACCTTTCACTTATTAGCTGCCTGAGCTTGAGGCAAGCTCATAAATTTTTGTGTACCTCATTTATAATATGGGCAAATCACAATATCTATCTAATCTACATGTTTTGAGATTTAAACATTCATGTAAAGCACTTAGGAATGTGCTGGAACATTGCAAATGCCGTATCAGTGTCTCCTTTATTATTATTATTATGATTATCATTATTATCATCATCCATGTAATTACTGTACTAGCTTACAGCAGTATAATAACATGATAATGTTATTATAATGTAATAAGACTCAGATTAGCATCTGTCATTAGGTCTTCAGTCTGTCCCTCTTATTTTTGTGCTTAATAAAATAATTCAGAATCTCTACCATTAACTTTCCTTAGAGATGTGAATGAAAATACTGGACTTTTTTGTATTGTGAGATACTTCTCCACTTAGTCTTGCTACAGAACCTTGTAGAATAAAATAGTCCCAACTGTGCGCCTCAAAACATTTTACTTCTGCTCACTCTTACAAGGCTGTTTATGATTCTCAACTCACATATATACACTACTCCAAAGCTTTTTTCCAGAAAAAGAAAACTATGGTGTGAAAAGGCTAATCTTTCTTTCATTAATGAATAGCTAAAGAGAGAGAACCTGTGTAATGAAGAACATGTACACACACACACACACACACACACACACTCCAAGACTCTACAATCTCTACCCAAGGAGATATGCTACTTTAAGATAGCTCTGAGTGGTTTGGAAATGAACATATTTAAACTAAGTGGATTGTGTTTGCCATGTGCTAAGTGCTTTACATCATTTTCTTTTCTTCATATCTCTTTTATTAAAAAGAAAACTGAAATAAACCATTTATTACGTTTCTGAGTCTAACCCACAAGCTTTAAGTCAGGTCTTACTGTTTATTTCACAGCTGACTATATCATATCATGATGGTCTCTGAACTTTTTAAAAATCTTAAAACTGATTAAAATCTACTCTTATTTTGTTTATACATGCACTAGTAATCATTCCATTTTGAAAGATGAACTGCTGAGATTAAGGAACAAGTGGCTTAAGGTTTGCAGTGCTTTATGAATTCAGGTGTTTTTGTGGCATAAAATTGCTTTTTTTTTAGTGCAAAACCATGAAGGGCAAGTTGGTGTAAGTGAAAACAAAAACAGGCAACTTACCAGTTTAAGAAGGTTATGCACTGAGCCTGGGCTTCTGGATGGAGCTATTTCCCCAATACTGAAGTACATTTGTCTCTTTCCCAAGGTTATTGTTAATATTCTTTACTCACAAAGGAAAGATTTTTATCATGTCGGCATCTTCTTAGGTATAAAAGTAAGTTTTTGTTAAAAGATAAACAGCTGTGAAATTTTGGACATCATATGATCTGCAGAAAACAAAATTTGGATTTTGGTTCTGCCACTTTTTATAGTCTTGATTAAATAACTTAATCTCTCTTAATCTGTTATCTATCAAATGAAAACTAATGCCTGCTTTGTAGTGCAGTTTAAATTTTTCTACTTTTCAAAATAGTTTTTCTTATTTTATTGATATATAAATTACAATAAAATACATCAATTTTAAGAGCTTAATTCTGTATTGTATACTACCATATATGACATATTGGCCCTGAAATACTTTCTTATATTCCATTAAGATTCTCTCCCAGAAATCCTGTCACTGTGCTTTTGCCTCTTCTAAAATTTCATAAAAGTGGAATCATACAGTAGATTCTCTTTTGTTATACTTTTTTATTTAGCATGTTTTAAAAAATTCTGTTATAATGTGGAATATCTCAATAATTTATTACTTTACATTGCTAAGTAGTATTCCACAGAGCAGATTTACTAAAATTCATTTATCCAATTTCCCAGTTAAGGAACATTGGGTTTATTCCAGTTATTGGCTACTATGCCTAATAATTATGGCTGTGTTGCAGATCTTTATGTACACATATTTTCATTTTTCTTGTATAAATATTTAAGAGTAGATGGTCTGCTAGATTGTATGAAAATTTTATGTTTAAAGTTTGAGAAAACTGCTTCCTAAGAAACTACCTCTGTCATTTGCAATTTCTATTGACAACATTAGAGTTCCATTTGTTCTGCATCATTGACAACACTTGTTATTGTTAATGTTTTGACGTTTAACATTCAGGTGAATTTTAAGAGTATCTGATGGTTTTGATTTTAACTTCTTAGATGATGTTGAATATTTTATCATATATTAACTGATCTTTCATGTATTTTCTTTTCAAAATCGTCTGTCCAAACCTCCAAGAGCTTTTTAAGTTATTTATTCATCTTATTATTAAGTTGTAAAAGTTTTAAAATATTTTTTTTTGTAGATATTTTTCCCATATGATGACTTGCTTTTTAAATCATGTCTTTGAAAGTGTAAAGTTCATAATTTTTGATGACATACATTCTATTATTTCTCTTTTCTATTTCCAGTTCTGTTCTTCTTATAAGTATTTGTCTAATAAAATATTGTGGGGATTATCTCCTACAATTTCTTCTGAAAATTTTCTACTTTTTAACTTTCATATTTGGATATTAATCCACTTTAAATTCTGTTATGTAATGTAAGACAAAAGGCCCGACTCATTTTTCCTGTATAGTTACCTATTTCTAACAAAATCTGATTTAGAGAATATCCTTTCCTCACTGAATTGCCTTACCATCATTGTGGAAATCAAATGACCACATAAATGTAGACCTGTTTCTATATTTGATATTCTGTTGCACTGTTTTATGTAACAGAAATAAATACCACCATAAATTAAGTACCATTATAGTAAGGCTTGAAATCTTACATCTTCTCTGTTCTTCTATGGAAACTTTAGAATTAGCTGGAATGTTTTCTTTCCTTCCTTCCTTCCTTCCTTCCTTCCTTCCTTCCTTCCTTCCTTCCTTCCTTCCTTCCTTCTTCTTCTATCCTCTCCTTCTCTCCCTTGCTTTCTCCTTCCCCTTCCCCTCTTTTTCTTTCTTTCCTCTCTTTTTTGTCCTTCCTTTCTTTCTTCCTTCCTTTCTTCTCTCTCTCTCTCTCTCTCTCTCTCTCTCTCTCTCTCTCTCTCTCTCTCTCTCTCTGTCTTCTTTCCTTCATTTTTCTGTGTTGAGAATCAAACCCAGGACCTCACACACTAGGCAAGTACTGTAACATTGGTATTATCTTGCTACTGGAATTTGGATTGGCTTGCATTTTGTTGCATCTATAGATTAAGAAGAATTTTTATTTTTTATAACAATACAATATGGTGTCTTATGTTCCATGAATATGATGTATTTCCTCATTTATTTTGGAAATTTAGGTTTTTCTCCTGCAAATTAAAAATACAGATTTAAGATGCCCAATATGCTGTTTAAATATGCATATATAAAAAAATGAAATGGTTTTTACATTTAAGCAAGTTAGCTATCACCTCCCATAATTATGTTTTGTTGGTGGTTAGTGCGCTAAACTCCATTCTATTAGCAGATTTTTAGTTTCCAATACAATATTATTAATTATAGTTTTCATGCCGTACACTATTCTTGCAATGCTTTTTAAGCTTTTAATGTGGATGTCTTGTGTATTTTGGTTAAATTTTTTTCCTAAGTATTTTGTACTAATGTAAGTGGAGTTTTCAGAAATGTCTTTTTTTAGTTGTTTGCTATTATCATGTAGAAGAACAATGGATTTTTGTTAGTGACTTTATACATTATGAGTTTGCTTGTTAGTTCTGGTTGCTTCATTTTTAAAAATTCCCTAAGGTTTTCTGTAGTTGTATTTTCTGCAGAAAAAAGCAATTGAATGCTTTCCACACTGTACATTTCATTTCCTTTGCTTTGTTTATTGCACCGTCTAGGAAACCCAGTACAAAATTGAACAAAAGTGGTGCAAGTAGAGTTTTGCCTATTTTCATCATACACGTAAAGCAAGGAGCCTCTCACTATTGACTGTGACATTAACATAGTGAAGGCAATTTTTCTAGATTTTCAGTGATACAGAGAGCCTGGGTTGAGGTATTTCTCTTCCATTCATATTTTCTGAAACTTATTTTTTACCATGAATAGGTTTTAGATTTTTTCTAAATATTCCTTCTATGTGTATTTAGATGACTTTTGCTTTTTTATTCTTATAGTAAAATATGTTGACTAGTTTCAAATATTAAACCAACTTTGCATTCTAATAATAAACCCCACTTGGTTATGATGAACAGTCCTTTTTATATATTGTCAGATTCTAGTATGTCAGCTCTTTTATGCTTTTCAAACCTAGGATCTTGACCTTCGGGAACGTAGTGCATTCTATATTTTTCTAAAAAGTGTTTTTATAGAGCTCTGTACATTGTGAGAAATATGAGGGAAGAAATTATGATTCTTTTTCTGAATTTGTAGTCTCATGCATTTAAAAAAATGATACCATTTTTGATTTTGATGCATATCACAGGTATACAAATGGTGGTGTACCGATGTTACTTACCAGAATGTCTTTGTAGAAGAAGTGAGTTCACCTTCATCTTCCCCTCATGATAGGGAGTTTTGTTTAGGAAAACATATTTTGTTTAGAAAACATACACTGAAGTTGTGAAAAGAAAGAGAATGTTTGTATTTAAGTTCTACATCTAAAAGGACTAAAGGAAAGCTAGGAAATAAAAAATTTTGACCTTGGAATTAGCAGATCTAGTTTTAGTTTAACTGATTTTAGTCATGTTGTCGCTGGAAAGTCACTTCTGTGCCTCAGGTCTATTCTCAGTCAGGGGAGTGTGTAGCCCTGGATACTGTGGCAGTTCTAGGCAAGGAGGGAGAAAGTGTGTGTATTTCTAAAAACGCTCACAAGGGCTCCTTGGCCTGGTGAGAATCACTGATCTATGTAGTCTCTAAATCTTTCTCATCCCTGAAAACCTGATTTCATTGTTTTGTGGAGTTAAAAAGCACAGAGACAAAAACCTTATTTTCCAGCTTTGGCCTTACATCCTCAAGTTTTGTAATGTTGGTAAGTTGCTTCTATGTGGATCTTACATTTATGTTTAAAATGAAGGTTTGGAAAATATCTTTCTAAAACTAGTTTATCAAATCTAGGGTGAGCTAAATCTTTTAACATTATACATACATGTATAAGTCAAACATGGCAAAGAACTTATTGTAGTGAGATAATTATGGTTACATCTTTATATATATATATGTATTCAGCATCTTTAAGAATGATGGAAATCATAAATCAAGACCCACATTATTAAAACTGTTTCTAATTTTAATGAGAAATACACATTTTCTCTGGAACATGTGTTGAAACACTAGCATTGTTATTTCTGTTCCCAATTTGTAATGTAAAAAACCTAAGACTTCTATACGTTTTTCCAGGATATTTTTTAATTATTATTTACAGTCTGTTATAGGAGAGCTTCAAGGGATACAGGACATTAGATCACCACATATTTAACTAGCTGGGGCATAATACATGATTTGAGTCCCCAATATTTTCTAACACTAAGGTTTGTTTATTAAGGAAACCCCATGCTGTGACTGAATCAGTCTAATAGAAGCCAAGTTTGAACTTGAACATTCAAATGTATGTCCATATATCTTGGGCATATATCATATATAATGATGTGGGGTCTAGACATCTTTCTGGGTTTGTTTATGTCTGTTATGGATTCCCTCATTATCCATGCTGTTTGAGGGGGACCCTATGGATTCAGCTAGTTTATTGCATACTTCTGTATTTTAAGAGTAATTCAGAGTTCCTCGTGGCACATATGTTCTAACCTGGAAGATTATTTTCTCACTTTCATGTTTTATGATGATGATGAATGAAAAATAAAATAAGATTTTAGGGAATGGTGACATGTTTGGGAGCGGTTAACTGTAATCCTTTTGGCTATGTTTCAAATGTAGTTTTGCAGTATTTATGTTTATGATGCCACTCTTCCTAAAATTTTTGACAAGTTTGAATTATAGCATCTGTTTTCTTATTTTTAAAGCCATATTGTCCACCATCTGTTGTTTCATTATCATTGATTATACTCTTAGGACATAATACATAGGTAAAGACTTTAACCTTTAGTTATTACTAATTTTATAGTTTATTTTACATATTATATTCAGAATATTAGTTAAAGCTGAATAAGTGCACCTGAAGAATAAACTTTAGATATAAAACAAAACATTATATTTCTAGTTATATTATTAATTTTCAGCAGTAAATTCATGATCACTTGACTAGCAGCCTTCATTGTTATTGCTGTTAAAATTACTTCACTAAGCATTTTATATAATAAGGTATCTTTGTGGGTGTCTCCTTAGTTTTAAAGAAACTGCTATTATTATTCTTTGAGTTAGAAAGTTATTTTATCAAGTGAAATAAAGAAATCAAATATGACTATCAGAATTTGTAATAAATGTTGAAAGAGCGATAGTCCTCAGAATTTTTCATTATGGGTATTTCTGAAGGGGTAATATAAGCATTTGATATAAATATTTATCATGTTCCTAAATCTGGAGATATTCAGCGAGTATTTGATTTTATACCTGCTTGTGCTGGCAGGAACAAAAGAAACTTTAAAAACTGAGAGTATAAAAATAATTGAACCACCACTTAAAAGAGAAATTGGAATAGATGTTTTCTAGGGGAGAACATGCTTTCTGTGTAAAAGGGGCTAGTGTAACAAGAAGTCATCTATTCTTGATTTCTTTAGACAGCTAGAGCTTTGTGCCTTGTCTAGTTTCTGTGTTTTAAGAGCTTGTTCTGTGTAGCAGAAATAATACAATAAATGGGTTTAACCACATTTGTCTCAACTAGACAGTCTGCTTTGTCAGAGATTGCTGGTACAACATAAACAAATTATGTGTTTGTAGTGCTTTTCAATGAAAGCCTATCTAACAGAGCTGAGATTGTGTTTCAGCAGCTGTAGATTTAATCTCCTACCTGTCAGTTAAAACAGGCATTTCCTGAGCCAGATAAGGACTGGTTGTAGAGGAGTGAAGTAGTCACAGCTGGACAAAGACCTATTGTTACTGGCTGATAATTTCTATGTAGATTCAGCTCCTTATAATTTCTATGTAGATTCAGCTCCTTATTCTACCATGGAAACTATGTGCAGTATTAGGAACTAGCAAGGACTTTTTATTGTTAAATCAAGAAAAGTTAAAGTTTTTAAATGTTAAGTGAATAGGAGTTAAAGGACTGGGTTTTAGTTCACTTATGTTTGGGAATTTCACATGGATCTAAAAAAAGATGACTGTAGATTTGATGATCACAATTCTAGATTATTGTGGATGTGATGATACAGCTTTGGGAAATACCTGTTCACAAGTAAGTAAGTACATATCTAGGAATTCTAGTTATGACACAAATTACCCACAGTAAAAATTTCAAACTGTGGATCAGTTTCAATCATGTATCTCCTATATCAAAATTAATGTAACTTTGAGTTCTGAATATTCTGGAATAGACCTAATATTATATATTTATAATATCCACAAGTATGCTTCTATGATTTTTCTTCTACATCCTAATTTTCAATTAAAAGCTAAAGTGATACTCTAACAGTTGGACAATTGGTGGGTATAGGATAATGAAATTAAGATTTAAAAAACTTCACACAAATAAACATATTTTTCGTTTTCCCCTTGTACGTATATGTGGAAAAGGGGAGGGACTTGGAGTCCCTTTCTCTCTTTCTTTACTTTTTTAACCATAGAAATTTATAAAGTTAGATTGACCTTTTTCCAAATTGATAGAGTTGGTGTTAGGAAAATGTCTACACCTATAGTTTATTATATATTGCTTACCCCTTCCTAAGCAAGGAATAACTAATAGTAAGTAAAGGTTGGTGCACTCGTAGATTGGTCCCTGTGTTTATGCTAAGTCAGCTAGAGTATAAATCCACAGCTTTCCCATTTTGTTTGAATTTCAGTTGTAATCCTGAGTTTTCAAATTTACTAATGAATATATGATCTTAATGGAAATTTTATAATTAAAATTTTAATTAAAGTTTTTATAGTAGTAACATTTTATATGGAACATTTTAGGTATTGTTTTGATCCTTAAAAATATTTGGATGGTAAATATAACAATGAATTTCAAGATTTACATTTGCTGAAGAAGGGACAGAATAATAAGTAATAAAAATTGTGGATAAAATAGGCAGTGCTTATTTTTTAAAATCCCATAATATTCTTGCTTTAAAATCCCATAATATTCTTGCTTTTAAAATCCCATAATATTCTTGCATAATATTCCCTCTTTTATTTAAATTTCCTTAGTTTTCCCTTTATATTTTCCTTTTCTTTTTGTTTCTTAATATCTGTGACTATGAAAACTTGTTTACTTTTGTTGTTTGATGGTACAAAGGGTTGATGAAGATTTTATTTTTGGGTCTAGTTTTAAATCTAAGACATGCAATATTTCCTTTCTTCTTTATACACATCATTAAAAATTGTCATGAAGGGCAATGCAGAATTGTACATTTGATGTTGATGAGCTAAAGTATTATTAAAATAAAGAATAAAACATTTTTACTAAGACTTTTAAAATTTAAGAACACATGAAAAATTCAATATATTAATTTTCCATTGTGATTTTAGTTATTTTTTTTTTCTCTTGACCCAGATGAACGAGTAACTTTTCACTTCTTGAGATTCAGTTTCTAGTTCTTTTCTGCTGTGATTGTATTGAGTTGTTGGGTTATTGATTGCATTGAGTTACTGACAATCAGTCCTTACCAATGCTACTGGCCTGTTGTTACTTTGTAACAGGAGGATATCTGAGAGAGAAATTACAGCAGCAATTCACATTATATTCGAAGTTACAATTTCATTTTGCAAATATTTACATTAATCTCCACTACCACAAATATACTAAACTGTAAGATAAAGTTAAAGACAATCCCTTTTTAAAGTCAACATGTTTACTTTTTATCATTGTTGACTGTTCACTGAATTCGGGTAGGAGATACAGGAGTCTGTGGGAGAGCGAGGAAGTGTATATGTGTGTGTGACGTGCATGCCGGGGGTGGAGCATGCTGCAAAATGACATTTACAGTAGTGTCATGAACTTTTGGGCCAAAAGACAAATGTGATAATGAATGAAAACCTGAAGATTGTTTGACCTGGGGATATAGCTATTGCTGATGCTTTTACACAGTCTCCATTTTTTTTTTTTTTAATGAAGATCATTCTGCCCTCAGTCACATACATGGGCACCATCTCTCACACGTTCCTCCAAAGGGTCCATTTGCCATGGCTGAGCCCAGCTGTTGATAAGTTAGAAATCTTTGTGCTGTCTTTGCAGTCCCCATGGTGTGTTTTTAGGCCTCCCCGCTTAAGATGAAACCGCTCCTGCTCTCCGTGATGCTTCAGCATGGTTCTGCCATTCATTCTGTATTGCACAACTGACACAGAACTGTGCTGTAACAAGACATTGTCTTATCATTTCTTCTAGTGAGATCATTTTAGTATTTCCTTCAGGATAATTAATAATTTTGAAATTATTAAAGAAGCTTAGAGAAATTAAAGAAGCTTAGGGCCATGTCTGAATTAATCTATACTAAACTAATACTATACTATACTATACTATACTATACTATACTATACTATACTATAGTATACTATACTATACTATGGTATGCTGTACTATGACAGTGTTTTAACAGAATAGGAGTGCTGTCATACAAAGAATCTTGAAATAAATGAAATGAATCTTTTTAAAAAAATTTTTTTTACCAACTGTCAGACATCAAAGTAAACCTTGGTATAGTCAAAAGAAAAGAGCACTGTATGAAATACGTTTAGAGTGGATTTATATTTGTCTTGCCTTGATTTGAAGCTTGTAAGTAATGAAAATACTTTTACTAGTTTAAAAAATCATCTAAATTATTGTAGCTGAATTTTTAAATTGCACAGAATAAAAATTCTTTAAAGCATTTATACAACAGATACTTGTTGAGACCCTACTCTGTGCAAGGGCTTTTAGTGAGCTCGAGGGAGACACAAAGTCCCTGAGTTTAAGTTGCTTGTGCATAATTTTAACAAGTCCTGCAGTTTAAAATGTAAACCTGCATTTCTGGATGAGGAATTTAATAATTGAACTCTGGTCATTGCTAACAGAATAAGCTTGTGTAAAATACTTCAGCGGTAAAAGCCAGATTGCCTTCATTACAGGTCAAAAGTTTATGAAAGGTTTATATCTGGATTTGGTTGTTACAAAGAAAGGAATGCTACATTCTTAACAAATGTTAACATACTTATGTGGAATTTATACAAAATTTGAAAAAATTAATTTTTATCTTGGCAAAACACTTTGATCATTGTGTATTTAATGGGGTTTCCATTTAAGAAAAACAATCATTAGTCTCTAATATGTTTCATATTTCTCAGGAAATAAGACAGGGTGGAATAAGAAACATTCATCTTCACTAGTCTTTGGAAATATCCAAAATAATTGACTAGCTCAGTCTTCTGTGATGGCCTGGTGACCACTAACTGTGACTATTTGCATAATAGTCAACTCTTCACTTCTGTAGTGATAACTGTTTGTATCTGATTAAAATTAAGACTGTTTTAGTTCTCTTGACTTTTCCAGAAGTTGCAAAAATTGAGATTTGCTGTTCTGCTTTAACCAAACAAATGCACACATGGGGATAACAATATGCTGAGTTTATGCAGATTTTACAGCACGAATCTGAATAAAATACCCACTAATAGATCCTCAAGGAGTAATAAACACACATGAATTTTCCTTAGTTGCACTTTAAAGTGATTTTAACATACTACTAGGCCTTAACAATAATATTTAATTGACAAGATTATGCATTTGTATGGATTGAAAAGGTGGTAGATATCTACTTCCAAATGAATCATAAATTTTACTTTTGCATAGCATGTTTTATTAATTTCTTTATGGCCAGGATATTCTGTTTCCCTCCTGGTGAGAGTTTCTTTAAACATAGTAAGAAAATTTAAATGCATTTAATTGACATTTATCATCTTTTAAAAAAAGTAATCTGACTTTTGTCTTCATAAATACTCTCAAAAATTTTGTAGGGTATAGACCCCAGGCCATGGAATGTTACCTAGTGGAATTTTTGTTTAGTATGACTTTTCATTTTAGGCAAATCTTTCCTTTTTCTATTAACCTTATTTCAAATTAAACCTACAAAGTAGATGGATTATATACAGTATGTCATTGAAAACAGACCTACTACCTTTACCTGATTAAATAAGCCTATGACATATCTAAGGCATCTTTATATTTCTGTTACCCTAGCATAATACCAGGCTTATAGCAATAGATTCTTAATAAATGGCTTCCAAAGAGTTGAATAGGACAAGCCTTGCTAGCTTCTTTTAGGAAGTACCAAGAGTCTAAGAGATCATTGCATATGTCAAGCTCTTCATTTCATGGAATAAGGGGCAAAGAAGTAAGATATAGTAGGAATTACTATTATATTAATGTTAAATCCATCTTTTTTGGAAAATTCAATATTTACACAGAAGGTGTACTATCAATGAGAGTTAAAGTAATGCAACTTGACTACTGATAGTTTGGTAAATTAATGAGATTTTGTCCATTTAAATAATGCAAATAGAGCAAGTATATGTATTAGGCTGAGACTATAAAAGAAGTGTTAACACAAAGGGCAGGACTGACTCTTTCATAGCTGACATTTCTTTCTGCCTGTCCCCCTAAAGAAAGTTTAAAGCATGTGTGTCACTGACTGAAATGTGCTCTTACCCTCAACGATCATTTCTATTCTGTGTAACCAAGGTAGGGAGCTGCAAAGTGCTAGACTATTAAGAGGATTTAAAATAGCTATCTGAAAAGTCAAACAACATAAAGATTTGCTTTGTTTGATGTTTTATCCTTGGTAATAGGAGTGGGCACATCATGAAGCTCGGGGCAAGATGTATCTTTTCCATTTCTTCTCTGAATATTTTATGGAACATATTTAATGACCTAAATTAGTAAAGAGAAGTAAACTACTGGAGCTATTTTATCTTTTTTTCATTTAAATTAACTTTTTATTGAAGTGTAATATACAGAGAAGTACACATATAAATGTAAAGTTAGCTCATCGTTAATGTTCTCACTAAAGCTAATAACTTCGAAGGACCAAAGCCCGAGTTTTTAAAAGGATGCTTTTAAATGATAATATATTGAGTTTGTTCTCCTTTATAGGCCTCTTCTTGACCTTTTAGTGTGAAATTTGAAGAGTGTTATAGTAAGATGCACAGTTCTGGAAGACATTGTATTATATTAAATATTAACAATGGTAAAAAATCACTTATATTGAGTGCTTTGGTGGCACCTAAGAAAAGAGAGAACAGAAAGAAAAAAGGAAAAGAGTGAAGGAAGTAAATAGAGATTAAAATAAGGAAGACAGAAAGAGAACAGAAACAAAGACTCCTCTTCTGAGGCGGTTCCATTATTCATGCAATGTGTAGCCATTGAACATTGGTGGGAAATACCTGGAAAGATGGGACTATGCTCTCAAATTCTCTAGAAAATATGTGTCCTAGACTTGCTCCCAATAGAATTTCAGTTTTATTTTTCTTTTCAAGCCAGTTAGATTCTCTAGAAACAGAATTTGTTGTACCTCATTACATCTACTAAGCTGAGGTTTGCTAAATGAAAAGCAAGCAAAGTTATGTCGAAATATAATGAAACTATTATTAAGTTCTCTTCTGAAGTGAGATCTATCACAGTTCAATAGTTTCTTTAGTTATATTAACAATACTACTCCTTAGAAATCTATACCGACTCTAAGGTCTCTGATGGTTGGTTTTCAGCCACTGGTTATTTAATACAAAATCCCTCTTATATTTGTGTTCTTATGATAAGGGCAGTGGAGCAGATAGAAATGTATAGCCCATTCAAAACACTTGGTTTACTTGGTAAGAGATGATTAATGAATCAAAGCAATTAGTGAATGACCAGGTAGGCAGAACACTAGCTAAGATTCCTTGGTACTCCAGGCTATTGTCAACCAAGAGAACTTTGGAATGTTGGTTATTGTGTTAAGTTTTCTAAGGAAGGGTGGAGCAGAATCAACATTTTTGACTTAAAAACCACAAAATGTCTGAAATGAAGGTTTCTATTAAGGCATAAATTTGTGCTATCAAATGAGCCCCTTTCTCTCCAGCTCTCCAGAATTAACTGAGTCTCAGGCACTGTGGCTTCACATACACATTTTGAAAGAAAGAAGGCACTTTTTGACCTTGAAAGCTTTTCACATAAGTTTCTGTAGCCTTTATTTCTTGTGTTCTAGGTGATGGTACTTTATGCAAATGGTTTAGTTATTCTTGGCAATAAAAATATCTTCCTTAAGGAAACTGATCCTTTCTTGTTTCTGTCTATATGGCATGTATTGTATCCTCCTCGCTTCTCAATTGTTCTGTTTTGATCTTTGTATTTTCTGTCTCTTTCTTTCTGTCGTGGTGTACACATTGAAAACATTTCTTCTGACATTTTAAAGAAGCTTTCTCCAATTAAACTACGTGAGGTATGATTTTCTAGAAATAAAGCATTTAAAAAATTCTCACTTGTCCATTATCTTTAACTCAGTAATAGACTTTAATATGCACACAATTTTCAATACAAATACTTATTGCTAATCACTAAGAGAAGTTAAATAATCTTCATGGAAGAGAAAATGAGCCCCCCTGAGTGTCCCTCTGTTTGCATATTAGCAGGCAGCTAGGTCTCTGCCAAGTTTCTCTCTGACTGACTGCTGCAGATGCTCTTTCTCAAGTATTCTGAGTCATATCTTTAGTGCAAGTCTTTAGGGACAAACAATAGCACCTGTTCCTCACAAGATATCAGGTCAGTTAGCCCATTCATGTATCTTTAATGAAGCTCTGGGGCAGATGGCAAAAAATGGCATCATCAACTTAGCACAGAGAAAACAAAGGGGATAAGTGTTGATGCAACAATACTGTTTTACGAACTGAGAGAGACAGAACCGAAGTGTTTCACACACATCTGCTGCTGTCTCGATTCTCTGAAATAGGCGAGGAATACCCTAGCAATTAAAATTTCTGGGCATGGAGCCTGTTTGATCAAGAATGTGTTCCCCACCCTCTCCAAAAAAGAAATGCTTTTGTTAGGGATTGTAGAAGTTGAGAATTAATGGACAGTTGTGCTTTGAGTTAGACAGTGTATTCTTTCATGATGCACTAAGGTTCACTCATAAGGGGGTTCCTGGTTTCACATTAGTCATTCCATACCCAACCAATTAATGCTTCCTTCCAAAGCAACAAAAATGATGCAGTTTTCATGCTAAGAGATATTCTGACCACATCGAGTTTTACTGTTTTTACTGACAAACTGCTTTATGTATTTTGCTATAGGATAATTAAAGAATCTGTATTTGTGCTTAGAGAAAGTTACCCTTTCAAGAAAAAAAGATGCTGCTTGAAATTTTCATAACTTCTTGAAAAAGACATGTGGAGACTGATTACTCTTTGGTGTGAGGGGAGTTCTATTATTTTTCATTCTTTAGTAAAATAATTTGGTGGGTTGCTTTTTCCAACGTGGCTACCTTTCTTGGCAAATCACCAGATGGGAAGAGAGGATAGTGAGAAGGAAAGGCTAGATTATCTTCTTCAGGACAAGATAGTTCCTTGTGTCTTCAAAATTCTTTTTCTTCCCCAACCACTGTTACTAAAGGTAGTGAGCTTCAAATAAGAGAGAAATATTTTGGATGTTTATATGATTCTTATATAAACCACTCTCTGATCATCTTTTCTCCTTACCTAGCTCTCTTCTTTTATTTATGTCCCATATTTGATCAATAGTCTTCCGGTAAGCATAATAAATGCAAAGTTATCATGGAGGAAATACTTGCGTCACATCATATTGCTGAGCATTTTATGCACAGTAGTGGGAAGTATTCATAGAGCCTCATTATCCTTGTTAATTTTTAGGACACAATCTCTTTAATACACTTGAGGAATATGATTATATCAATGTCAATATCCTGGTTGTGACACTGTAGTATAGTTTTGGAAGATGTTGCTACTGGGGAAACTGGTGAACAGTGTATGCAATTTCACTTCATTGCTTTTTACAATGAGGTATAAATCTACAACTTTATTTGTAAAAGTCTTAAGTCAAATAATTGTTGTCAGTAAGAATTGCATTCCTTATCTCAGTTGGATTTAATAAAAAGAATATTTCATGTCTAATATGATGCTTAAAAATACATTTGTTAAAGCAGAATATATTTATTGAGAGAAAGAAAGCTTCTCTCCAAGAAACAGACAGAAAGGGTCCTGAGTGGGTTGTCAAATACTCTGTCTTTTCCAGGGATTTTTATAGAGCAAAATCACCAGGTGAGGCAGGTCTAAGGTAAGAAAAAAAGGGAACTCACAAGGCAGGCAGGACTATGGTTAGCCAATAAGATTATAAGTGTAATTGCTCAGGTAAAATTGATTAAATTGAGAGCAAATGTGGAAGCTAGTAACGTATCAAGTGGGGCTGAAGACAGAACAGGGACTTTACCTGTAGGGGTTGAGTTAGTGGTTTCTTCTGGTTTTCCCAAGGTGGTCAAGGTATCCATGTGATACCTATTCAGAATATCAATCCCTGAAGTTTATCCTTGGGATGTGGGTGCATTTGTTTTATCTTTTGTCTTGAGATCTGGCTCACAGGAGGTGTCTGTCTCCACCAAGGCTGCAAGATATCTGGCCTTCTACACTAGCTCCTTGGAGGGCCCAGTCCTGTCAGACTGCCTAAAAATACAAACTGATCCTGACAAAATACAAATTTTGGTCTTGATCTTGACTGTAATACTGAGCCCACAACTTTTTAGTTGATGAAGTTACTTAACTTCTTATGGCTTTGTCTTTATTACTGGGTGAATTTCTTATTTCATGGTATTTTGAGGATTTTTCCAGGGCTAATCATATAGGAAACAACTAAAAATATTAGCTGTGGTAATCATTCTTATCACCATTTTTGCTATTATGAATTTCCATAATTAGAGCTAAAAGAAGAGATTTTCATCATTTGCATTCAAACTAGACTCTACCTAGCTACTAGATATTTAAGCTTGTTTTTAATAAAAGGCATTTTGATTTTTACATTATGGTTTAATTACACATAAGGACAATTTTGTCATTTGTATTTAAGTTATCATTGTTGATGACTATTTTAATAATCTATTAGAATTAATGACAGTAGATATTGAAAATAACTATGTTCTGGGTAGAGAGGAAGGATTTTATTTAAAATTGGTCAATATTCAACTCTAGAATCATCTCCAACAATATACCTTTGACATACAAATTGATTTCAGCTGGAGACCTGTAAGTTTTCTGTGATAAAACACTGTACTGAAGAATTTCTCTGTTTTCTGTTACCAAAACCCGTATGATGCAAAGAGAAAAACACTGGGTAGGGTAATTTACAGTTCTGCATTGTAGTTCCAACTCTGTTACAAGTGGTACAACCTTAAGCCTCTGTCTTTTACCTTCTCTAGCCATCTGTTTCCAGCTTGTAAACTGTGAGATTTAGGCTAGATTAGTGATTCTCAAAGGATGGTGCATCAGTCAGCAGGACCAGCTTCTCACAAGAACCTGTTAGGCCTGTGTGCCCTGGCCTCAGCTCAGATTTGCTCAAAATCTTTGAGGGTGGGGCCAAACAAATTGTGTTTTTTGTTTTGTTTTGTTTATCTGCTCATTGGTAGATTCTAAATTTGAGAATCACTACTCTAGTTAAATTTTGAACTTCAATTTGAATTCTTGCACCCAAGCCTGCTAATTTGCTTTTTATGAAGTTTCCCGTGGTTGCTGATGCCACTAATCAGGGACTAGCCTTTAGGAACTGCTAGGTTAGGTCATCTGTAAGCTTTGTTCAAACTCTGTGGTTCTGTCATCATTGTTTTCACCATGTCTTCTGTCTCTCTCTTTTTTCACTTGTGCCTTGCCGGGTTTTGAAATAACCTCTGTGTAATAGCGTTTAAAAATTTTAACATACCATATCTTATAGAGTATGATACATAGAAACAAACCTTCCTAAAATCTTACAGTTTGTTAACATGAAATACTTATTATAGCTCTTTGCCATTAAAATGACTCTAGACAGTTATCTCATAGACAGGCACAGTTACTTAGGAAGTACCTCCAGAAGGATATCTAGATTCAAGAATTAAATTCTGGCCCCTAATTGCCATTTATCACCTTACATTGTTTTATCATCCAAAGAATTTTGATAACCAATGTAAAAATTTGTTTTCATTCTAAGATGCTATGTAATGAATAACATGGAACACCCCAAATTACACACTCAAATGACCTTTTAATTCCACCTCTTCTTTTTTCATAGTTTCCTAGACACTGGGGATAGGATAATGTTCTGTAAGGCACGGTGTCTGCTAAGAACAGGACAAGCCTCTGCCTGCCAAATTGGATTATTTAGTTGGCTCATATTTTCTTTCATGAAGTAGAGTTATGGGTAAGATTCACTGTTTTTTTTAAATCAGTAATTGATAATTCTCTGGTACCAAATATGAAAAACATTACAGGAAAAAGCAAAGACATAACATTCACTGAGACATTACTATTATGTTAGGCACTATACCACAGCTTTACTTATTTAATCTTTATAAAAACCATGTAAGCAGTTTAATTAGCTTCAGATTTTATGAGAAAAATAGGCTCAGAATGGTTAAATAACGGTTGAAGATCACGCAGTCAGTGAAATGCCAGTGTATAGATTTGATGTCAGATATGTTTGTTAGTGAAGATTTGTGCATTCTTAGTAAGTATGTGTTGAATGAATAAAGGAATGACTGCGGTCACACTGATCTGTTTGATGTTGACCTTATTGCCATCATAGAATTATAAAGTTGAAAAGGCTCTACCTACAGTTTTGTTCCTAGTTTGTAGTTACCTATCGTGTATAAACATGTCATATACACGAAGGTCTACAGGTTTCCTTGACCATCTTGAGGGAAAGACGATGCTCCCATTAATCAAAATGACTGTCTGATAGCTTCTTGTTAGAAAATTCTTCTTTATATTAAACTTCGATAAAATCTATTTCAGAGTCTAGTTGTCTCCTCTGTAACATCAGTCTTAATCTTGATCCTTCTTTCACAAATCATCTATTCAAATATTTGAAGATAGACTGATATCTTCTCTCTGAGTTGAATATCCTCAATTTTTCCAGCTACTTCTCAAGATCTCGACAGATAACAGCAACTTAATAAAAGTTCATTGAATGAAAGAAGAAAGGAATAAAAATAGCACATTCAGACTCCTCACTTCTCCCTTGTTCCTGTTCTCTAGAGTGTGAAACCTCTGCACTGTTTCCTAAGTACATACTAGAACCATATTTCTAGAGGATAAGGAAATGATTTCCTTTCATGTGCTCTTGCACTGGCCAGTCATCACTCATGAAGCATCTGTGTCTTATTTTCTGGCATAGAACAGTGCTATCGCCTTTGGCATCTCAGGTTTGTATCAGGTCACAGCAAGCTACAGTTGAGCAGTACTTTTCTCCAGGGTTAAAGGCAAGACCTGGGCACTAGGGGATCAGCTCCAATTTAAGTAGGCTAAGTTTGTACCCTAATGTACAAAACTTGGGCTTACCTCAGCTAAAATGGAAGAAATAGCTTCTCAAAGCTAGTTTCTTTCACGCCCCACTGGCAAGGTAGTAATTGCACAAAGACCTTTTTATTATAAGTTGATTTTCCTGAGAAATGAATTTAGAAAAATACTGTAAAGTGTTTATTTTTTGCTTGCCCTTTATTAACCCACATCTTAGGGCTGTCTCTAGAGAAAAACTCTTGGCAAATGAAACCTCTCAGGCCCACACAGAAGCATTTTTTGCAATATGTCCCTGGCTGTGGTGGGAACAGGGGCAGGATAAGGCAAATAGGTGCTATTTAAGCAGGGTCATCAGCTCATACATGGGATTTTGCCCAGCGAGAAGGTGTAGGAATTTAGGCAGGAAAAGGATTTGTGGATTAAGGTTTATACCTTATACAGGCTTTAATATAGCCCTTTCATGCCAAAGACCCTAACTGTAATAAAAGATCACTTCTTTTGGTACATCTTGATTTTGATCTTTAAATGAGAAAAGTCCTGTAATTCAGCCTATAAAATTGAAATTTTAAATGCTAGGACAAAACCTTCTTGTCATGCTATCCTGGAGTCAAGCAAAAATCAGAGTAAAGGAGGGAGCTAGGAAATTAAAATGTAATTTTTGCCAGCATGATTCTGTCGTAGCTCTTATTTTTTTTATATGAAATACAAATACTGATATAGAGTGAAGATTTCCCATTTTGCATTTTTGTGCTCTTTGATACATTTATTGAGGTCAAATGAAATTTGATATAGTAGGATTTATTATGAAATGTTCTCTGAATACAACTCCATAATTACTGAGCTACATGGTAGTGCATAAAGCTGTAAAACTGCTTAGCCAGACAAGCAATTTATATGTTATGTCGAGGTGTGTATGGCAAAGAATATTAGTTTAATTGGGAGCCAAGATGTAGTAGCCTTAAATCTGAAGAGCTATATGTTTAATATAATGGAGTAAGGCTTTGAAATAAGATACCTTAACTGGAGAGATACAGCTCTTGGAACATATGACAATTAGATGTTATTTTCTGACCAAGATTACTAAATACTGTTCTCAAAATAAAGCACAAAATATGAAACAAGCGAAAGGGCAAAGCCTCTCAATAGTGTACGGTAAGCAAAGAAAGGAACTTATTTCTTTTAGTTCTTCATTTAGAAGAAAGAAAATAATATGAAAATAAAACAGGAGGAAAGAAAACCATTAACAGCAGTCTGGTAGATGCAAGGATGAAGCAATCTTACGATGAAGTTATGGCCGTGGTATGTTAGTGACATCTAAGAAAGGGATTTGGAGGATTTTCCCGGAATTTTTTCAGCTTGCGGATCTCTGGAATGAGGTGAGGGGTGGGTGACTATATAGGTACCGGCACACTACCAGGAGTGAAAAACAAATACTTCTTGGCATGCATTTGCTGTCTGTCTGATCAGAGGCTCTCTTCTGTTTAGCAGGTTCAGGGTCACATGCCTCCGCTCATGATCCCAATTTTTCCACATGACCAGCGGACCCTGGCAGCAGCTGCTGCTGCCCAACAGGGATTCCTCTTCCCCCCTGGAATAACATACAAACCAGGTAAGTAGAGAGAGATTTCACCTTCTTTTGGAAATGCTCAGGTCCACATGTTTTTGCTCCGTAGTCACAGGAGCATACATGGAACTGGGAATAAAAAGATCATCAAAGCATATTTTAAAGTAAAATTAGAAAAGGAAAGAAAGAGCATTGCAATACATTGTTTTCTCTTTTTCCATTTTATCTGTTCTGAATTCACAGATAAAATTCTACTTTCCCTGGGGACTCCAAAAGTTCTGTCAGTTCTCTTTATACCTTTAAAGTGAATAATTGTATTTGGTTAATGATCTTTTTTCCTCCTGAGAGCTTTCATTCTCTGGGAAACTAGTCCCATACAGTATAAAATTTTGTTATTATTTGTTGACAGATTTCTCTTGGAAAAAAAGTTCAAACTGGGATGATTTAATTAGTTTACCACTAATAGATAAAATTCTTTTTGATTTCAATCTAAATAATGAAGTGTTCAGTAATATTTTTATTTATCTTTGAACCTCAAAAAACAGGTCACATAACCTTGCAGTGAAATATGTTTTGAGATGATTTAGCAAATGTTATGATTTTTCTTTATTCCTCTGAGTTTACTGGACTCCTGGGGAATTCAATTAGGGGCATGATGGTTTGAAGGTTCTTTCAGAGCCTCCTTGTAAACAGGGTTTTAAATGTTTAAAGATATGTTGCCAAAGGAATCCAATGTAAGAAGATAGTCAAGTAAATAAAAGTCAACCTTAATTTCGTTTGTGCATTCTTTGTAAGTGACCTCAGCTCAGAAGTATTGACCTTGTTCTACTCATTAATAATTTCTGTGTCAAGTTCTTTTTAACATATTAACCTGATTATATTAACCACCAATCTGAGTGCAACAAATCTATGTGCAGCTGTTTCTTTACATATGTGGCTAGAGTGAACAAAGGCATTTTAATATGCTTTCAGGAGTAAAATACAGCTCACTTTACTAAATTTTGAGTAAAAAAAGCTTACAAAATACTAGCGTAAAACCAAATCTATTGGGCTTTAATACCTATTTTTGTTGTCTTGTTACTATTGATTAGTTTTTTGCATTTGGTAGAAAAATCCCTTCCTTATAGGAAAGGTAGCATGCCCGTGGCAAATTTCAAATGATTCAAGAAATAGAAATGTTAGGAGATGGACCTTTTTTCATTGCCACACAGAGCATCAAACCCAGTCTCTCAGTGCGTATGCAAGTGCTCTACCGTTGAGCTACATGTCCAGCCTGGGGATTGGCTGATTGAAGGGCTGACTGGAAAAGTTTTCAAATACAGATGAGCAAATGCTAATATAGGTTGAGTTTTCCTAATATGAAAATCCAAAGCACTCTGAAATCTGAAACTTTTTAGGTGCCAATATAACACTTAACTCAGATTTTGAAGCATCTCAGGTGCTGGATAGTTCAGATTAAGGATTTCCAATCAGTAAAGTCTATGTAAATATTCCAAAGTCTGAAGAGAAAACAATCCAGATTGGTAACACTTCTGCTTCCAAACCTCTTAAATGAAAAGTAATTAGTCTGTATTCCCCGAAAGTTTTAGGGTATCTGAGTGAAACAAAATTGTGATATTCAAAAATTGTTAAACATTGATTTTTCTATAGCAAAAAAATGTCACAGCAAGGTACAGTCCTAGTGAAATTGGCATTTATATTAAGGATGGGATTCTATTTTGTCACTATTCCAATCCTTCAGTGATATAGGTAAATTCTGAATTCTCTCTTCATCTCAATTTTCTTTTGAACATGATATAAACTATACTTACTGTTTTTGCCTGCATCTGAGTTGCACCAGTTCCCTGTACCAAACCTGGAAACCTTTTCAGTAAACTTATATATTGAAACTGTTGACTTGATTTCAACATTAAAGTTAAAATTTTTCACATTTCAAAATCAGGCATAAGACATATTTTCTGCTCCCTGGAGATGACTTATAACCTTGTTAACTTACTTAATTTTGTAAAAAATAGTGGTGCCATTTTTCATGGGGGAAGATACTGTTATTTATTCAGTGAATTTATGCCATTTAGAAAGCCTTAAATAGCATTAATGGTATGGCAATACATGACTGAGAAGACTATGGAGACTGGGAAAATATTATGCAGGAATTAATTGAAAGTTAAATTGAGGGGCTGGGGATTTAGCTCAGCAGCATAAGCGCCTGCCTTGCAAGCAGGCAGTCGTGAGTTCGATCCCCGGTACCGATAAAAAGGAAAAAGACAAAAAAAAAAAAAAAAAAAAAAAAGAAAGTTAAATTGAACAAAGTATACGTCAGAGTAGTGTCTTGGGGTAGCAGACTGTGTTTGATTATGTTGGCTAAACCTGTTGAGTAAGGCAGAACAACGGTTTTGGATACATAGAAAGACTCTTCATCATAGGCAAAGCTAGTAACAAAATATTTTCTAGTAACCTCTACATGATATTAAAGAGTTTAACCAGAACTCTATGTCTTTTAATAATTTGGTTAATTTATCCTGTATTATATATAAGCTTGAAATGGCCAAAGTATACATTCTTTCATTATTGATGAGAAATTAAAAACTCAAGAGACTTAGTCCTATGCAGAATCTTTATTACCCACCTGAGTTTGGGGAGGAGAGAACTATTCGACTGGAGTCTGAATAAGCAAACATTGTTGCCTCAAACCAAGCTGTGATACTTCTTTTGAAATAGATATTCAGGTATGCAGCAAGAGGGTAGCTTGGTCACATGTAGAAAAGGCTGGAGACAATAGCATACATTTACATTTTGGCCCGTTAAGCCAAAGGGGTGAGCAGATGCTATCTTGGTCCACATACATTTAAACCTCTCCCCCACCTACTTCTCCACTTTCCCAGAACCTTACATAATTCTATAGGAAATAAAAGGATGCAGGAGATTGAATAGTTGTCTTGATTTCTAAAAACCATGACTCTTTCAGGGTGACATTTGCTATTCAATAAGTTGGCTATTTCTAGGACATTGTAGAGAAGTACATTTGGGGCCCCATGCTTTCCCTTCTCTCCAGGTAATATGACCTGTAGCTCTGGGAATTCAGGGTCCCAGTGTTCAGTGATCATCAAGCGAATTCTCCTGCTCTGTGCACTGCTGAGAGGCATGCGCCTCAAGGCACGGCCTCGCTTCAGGGAAGCATCTTTCAGATCGCTCTCTCCAAAGTGCTTTATTGAGCTTTAATTTCTAAATTTTTATTCTTATATTCATTCTATAATTAGAGCCTTCCCTGTAGGCAGGAACTCATCATCGGAGCCCAAAATATAAACCATAGACTGTTGGTTGCTTTGCTCTTTTATATTGTGGCACTGAGAGATGCAGCAATCAAGGATAAGATAAACACATTGGAGCATCAATGTTTGAGAAAATTAAAAGATAAAGCTCCTTTCACAGTTACCAATGTGTATATCAGATCAAGGTCAACTTGCCTGAAAAATAAAAACCATGAATAGCATCTTTTGTGTTCCAGAAATGATGCAACTGACCCATTGCTGTTAGTGCTTAGGTTTTTAAAATTATCGCGGTTGGGCAGCATCCTTGAAGCTTCTTGGAGATACTAGGAAATAGGATGTAGGATGTCTGCTTGCTCCTGGATAATGCAGTTATTTACAGGTTGTCATATGATAATAACCTACTGCATTATTATTGAATAACAGCTTACTGAATGACTGTGCTGAACACTGTTCCAAGTATTTCACATGGATTATGTTATTTCTTTTTTTATTTTTGAATATTCGTGTAACCTTGTTAAACCTCACTTTTTTAATCATTTAAAAACTACATCATGATTTGTCTACCACTCAATACAGGTATGAAAGTTAAATTTGTTAAAATAAATGAATCTTTGAAAATTATAAACCACTCATCCTGGAGTAAAATCTGACTTTGGAACTAAGTCAATTTTACTGGATTGTTATCCACATCACTACCCATTAGAAAAGTGGTCCAAAATTTGAGCATTAGACAGAGTCATATTATTCCACTGTTCAGTAACTAAAAACAATTTAACAAGTATGTGTAATGCTTCCTTTTAATTGTAGTAAAATATGTAACATACTATTTTAATACATTTGCAGTGTCTTAAAACCATTACCTCTGTCTGTATCCAAAAGTTTTTCCAGTCAACCCCTACCAAATCTCATAGCCAAGAAATGTTAACATTTCCTGTTGTTGTAGCTTTTGATAAACTCTATTTTACTATCTTTTGAATTTGTCCATTGTAAATCCTCAAATAAATGGAATATTTTTTTCTCTCTCTGATTTATTTCTATAAGCATAGTTTCGTTGAGGTCCACCCATATTGTAGCTTACATCAAAGTGTAATTCTTTTTTTAATTTCATTGTGTATATATAATGTATTTTGTTTGTCTATTCATTTGTTAGTGGGCAGTTAGTGAGTCATTAGTGAGGAAATGAATTGTTTCTTCCTTTAAGCTACTAATGATGGCCTTTCTATGAACATTGATATACAGATACTTGTTGAAGTCCTTGCTTTTCAGTTCTTTTGCATGTATGCATAGGAGTACAATTTATGACTCATATGGCAGTTTTATGTTTCATCTTTTGAGAAACTATCAAACTGTTTTCCATAGCAATTATGCCCTTTTACATGCTACTAGGAATGGAAAAGTGTTCTAATTTCTCTACCTTTTTGCCAACACTTATTGTTACCTTGTTTCTGTTTTTTAAAAAAGTTTAATATAATCATCATACTAGATGTGAAGTACCATCTCATTGTGGTTTGGATTTGTATTTCTCAGTGATTTAAGTCCAGTCCTTTATTGGACATTTATATGTCATCTTTGGGGAAAGGTTCATTCTAGATATATAAATTGCAAGTATTTTCTCTCATTTTGTAGGTGTTTGGTATGAATTAAATCATTGCCAAATTTAATGTCATGAAAATTTATTCACTTTCTTCTAAGAGTTTTATAGCCTTAGCACCTAAATTTATGTATTTGTTGTATTTGAATTACTGTTTGTACAGGGTATAAGATAAACCAAATACAAAATATAAAAATTGAACATCTGTATCTTTTTCATGCACATCTTTTGTTAAATAGTATATCCAGTTTTATTTACACAGTTTCTTGAAAAAAGATATCCTTTCCCCACTTAATAGTTTTGGCATTTTTTCAAAAATGAGTATGTGAATTTATTTCTCGGATATCTATTCCATTTCTTTGGTCTGTATATCTGAACTTATGCTGGTGCCATCCTGTGCCTTTGTAGTAAATTTTGAAGTGTAGGAGTATGAGTCATAACATTTTATTCTTTTTTTAAATCAATACTGTTTTAGGTCTTGGGATCCTTTGCAATTCCCTATGCACATTATAAATGACTTTTCTGTTTCTACAGAAAAGGTTATTGCCTTCCAGTTCATGAACAGAAATGCCCCTTTCCATTCCTTTCTGTCTTATTTAATTCCTTTCATAAAAATAAAATTTAAATTGAGAAATAAAACTGTACATATTTATGAGGTACCTTGTGATATTTTGACATAAGTATGCATTATATAATGTTCAAATTCAGTTAAACATATCTGTCTACTCAAACATTTGTCATGATTAAAATGTTCAAAAGCCTAGCTTCTAACTTTTTCAAAATATAGAGTACATTATCATTGTCATTGGTCTCCCTTCTGTGTAAGAGAACACCAAATCTTATTTTTCCTAAGTATAATTTAGTACCTACCAATGAACCTATTTGCTATCCCTCTTTCTCCCTTGCCTTCCTCAAATTCTGGTAACCACAATTCTATCCCTACCTTGCGTGAGGTCAACTTTTCAGATTCTGCATACCAGATCACATAGTACTTGTTTTTCTTTGTCTGGCTCATTTCACTTAATATAATGACTTCACAATATTGTTGCAAGTAGCAAAATTTCATCCTTTTATGACTGAATAATATTTCATTATATGTATGCACCAAAGTTTGTTTATCTCATTCACCAAATAGCAGACAGTTAGGTTATTTCATGAGTTATTTATTCCTTTTAGCATTTCATTTAGTTTTAGTGTACAAATCTTCCATTTCTCTTGTTAGATTCATTCCTGAGTTTTTAATTGTTTTAGATGCTGTTGTAAATGAAATTTACTTCTGCATTTCCTGTTGGATTATTGCTGGCATGTAGAAATGCCACTGATTGTGTTTATTAATCTTTTACTCTGCTACTTTGTTGAATTTATTATCTCTATCTTTCTCATGGATTTTTGGGAGAGATTTTCTGTATGCAGAATTATATTGTCTGCAAAGAACAGTGGTTTTCCTACTTTGTTACTAGTTTTTGTGCATTTTATTTCTTTTTCTTGTCTAATAGAATTGGCTAGAATGTCAGTTACAGAGTTGAATAGCAGCAGTGAATGTACATAGCGTTGTCTTGTTTCTAATCTTAGGGAGAAAGTTTTTAGTCCTTCACCATTGAGTAGCATGTTAGCTGTGAATTTTAATACTTGATCATGCTGAGAAATTTTCTTCTAGTTATAGTTTCCTAGAGGCTTTTCATCATGGAAAAATTGAAACTTTATCAAAGACCTTTTCTGAGTGAATTGAGATAGTCATGTGATTTTTCTGTCTTTGTTTTAATAATGTGATACATTACATTAATTTATTTATGATGAACCACCTGTGCATTCCTGGAATAAATCCTTTTTTGATGACTAACACTTTTAATATGCTATTGTATTTTACTTAATAACATTTTGTTCAGGATTTTACAATTTATATTCATAAGGAATTTTGGTCTTGATTTTATTTTCCTATGACATGTTTATCTGGTATTGATATAATCTTGGCCTCATAGAACACACAAGAAAATATTTTTTTCTCTTCTGTTTTTGAAAAAGTTTGAGAAGGATTAGTGTTAATTCTTCTTTAAATGTTTGGTAGAATTTGCAATGAAGCCATCTAGTCCAAGGCTTTTCTTTGTTGGTAGGTTTTAGATTACTGATTCAGTTTCTTTACTTGTTATAGATCTGTAGAATTTTCTATTTCAGCTGAGTCATTTAAGTAATTTGTCTGTGCTTCAAATAATTTTTCTGTCCTAAGTGGTTTAATTGGTTTATAAACAGTCGTTACAATTGTTATCTACTATTTCTTTTTTTGAGCAACATTGATTTCCTTCAAGAAACTCCATATGTATATGAATAGTCTCAAATTGTATAATAAGATGTAAGGGGTAATAAGTAGTAGTATCTCTAATTTATCAAAAGAAAAGAAAAAAACTAAAATGTTAATTATTGTTAATTAACTTTTCCAAGGGGTTTACCTATAGACAATAGTGAGATAGCATTCAGACTGATGTTTCATTCTTTTGATGTTTCATACTTTTGTGGGCATGGACTGTGTGTGTGTGAGATTTTAAGAAAATTCTTATCTGGCTTTTTGCTGTGAAAAAAATACAAATTTTATGTGTAAAGTTATCCAAATAACATCTTATAAAGGCAACTATTTCTCTCTCCCAGAATATTTCTAGGCAGAGGCAACCAATATTGTAATATTTGAGCAGTTAAATTCATGTAGTAGGAAATAAATCACTTCTACAGTGCCTGAATTACTATCCCAGTTTTAATTGGGAATGTTGACATGAGAAACCAGATATGTTTAGCTGTGTAAATTAATTCAGTTTTATTTATGTCAAGAGTGATTTAATTTTGTCTTCATATATGAAGGCTACAACATTGATGGTTATCATTAAATCATGAGTTTTTTTTAAAAAAATGGATTTCTATTAATGGGGATGGATTTATGTCAATTCACTCATACTCACTTAATTGTCATTGCAAAAATTTCCTGGATTTCCAAGTGACTTGCAAAGGATCTGGATTCAGCTATGAAATAATTGAAGGAATTAAGATTAAACCTTGATCCTTATCTTCTTTAAAGGTATGGAAAAACAGTGCAGATAATCTTAGAAAAAAAAAACCTGGAATAGAAAAATCTCCTCGTTGATCTTTGATGAATAGAGGAGGAAAAGTTTAGCAGGAGAGTAAAAGCATAGTTATCTCAGCAGTATGTGTCATAATTTTTTCTAATTTTTTGATTCATTTGTCCTTGGAAAAAACGGAAGAATTTGTTTTATTTTTAGAATTCTAATGTATGACATAGTTCTTGCTTCTGTTATAGTATAATGCTGCACAAAGATAAATTCAGTCTTATAATATTCTCTCAGAATATAGAGTACATGTAATATTTTACTATTCTGAGTAGTCCATCCAGGCGAGACCCATACTTACAGTATGTTTGTTTGTATTAGTGACTGTGATTCATATGTTTCCATAGTGTGACAAGAAAGACAATAATTTGTAAAGATGGAGACTGTCGGTTGTTTGGTAACTTATTTTCATCTTTAATGCAACCACTAAAATTTTCAGATAGTTAAGGAGGTGTAGCATCATTGTCTTCGTACTTTCAAGGGTAGAAAATGAGGTATGACACTAAATTCCCCTTCGTGGAAAGCTAATGAATTCGTGAGTTCTGTCTTCTGTCTTTTCTACTGTACTCCATGTCTCTAAGTGACTCCTGCAGTGTGTTAATATCTGGAGGTAATATCTCATGATACTATAAGTCTTTTTTCGAAGAGTGAAAGTAAATGGGAAGAATTTTATCCATGAAACTTTTGACACTTTTGGAAAAGTAGAATTTGAATTACCCATTAGGAATCTATAAACTCTTTCTCCTATGATTAAGTCCTACTAAGTTTTGGCATCATTTCAGTTTCTCTGAAATTTAAAAATTTACTTTTTATTACTTAGGGAGTCTCTCTGTGGATCTTTTTTGATTCCAAAAGACTGTTACCTGATCTGACAAGTGAAACAAATATCAAGTAAATTTTCCATAGATTTTAAATCTTGTATTTATTCTGTAAATCCAGGTAAAAAATAGTCAGTTAGAATATTTAGAAGGCAGGAAAGATGGATTTACAAAATGAGCATTATTTCCCAAGTTTGTTTTTGGAGGTTGTCTGGCAAGGGCCAGATTATTGTAGTGCCTAAAGTCAACCTGTTTTAACAGGCTGCATCATCCTCTGTACAAATTTTAAAAGAATAGGTCCTCACGCAAGCATTTCAAACCCAGAGACAAATTTGAAAAAAATTGCTGTAACATGTTGACTGATTCTTTGCCAAGTCAGCCACTAAGAACTTCACTTGATCAACTCATCCACGGAGAAAGTTAGAGGTGGTAGGAAAGAAGCATGTAACTCTGTTATCCAAAAACTAAACTTCATGTTACCCTTAATTCCCTCTCCCTGTTACCATTTTCTCTTCTATGTTTAACCCACATGTTCTCACTCGGCTGCCTCTCCTTTCTTCTCTGTCTTCTAATCATTCTCTGCGATATAATCTGCAGCTTTAATATATTCATTCTTTCTTTTAGTATTGATACAGTGATGTGTTCTGGCGAAACAGCTTTCTAAAGATATATTCAGATATGCAGATTCAAACCCATAGAAAGGTTAAAAACATTTTAAAAATATGCTTGTCAACAGTGGAAAGAAAACTGTTTGTAGCCAGCAGGTGAGCTGGAGAGTACTACAGGGTGTGGTAGAGATAGTAATAAATTAACTGGCAGGCCAAAAACTATATTTAAAAAAACCAGCTATTTCACAGCAGAGAAGCATGACAGCTATGAAAAAAAAGGAGTGCCCCAGGGAATTCTTTTAGAGTTTGATTTTTTAAAATATGTTTGACATGAAAAATGTTTTAGTACAAATAAAGCAACTGGTATTAAACTTACAGGGAGGGGCGTTGTGGTTTGGAGTTAGTATGAATAATGCATGATATTTAAAGAAAGAACAGCTAGCTCTAAAATGTTCCAGGAGGCAGTCAGTCCATGCTGATGGTCGGAATGGATGATTTCCCCCCTATTTTTGAAACATCATTAATTCAGCATCATTTTGTGCTTTTTTAACTGGTAAGATAGCAATCGAAGAATAGTGTTTGACTTAGATTAGGATATTCTTTCTCCAAATAGTTTAGTTCATAAATTATGAAGATCAGTAGAATTATTTAGGGATAAAGTGATAGTCATTTACTATAAAAAATAATTTGGACTGGTTGTCTTTTTTAAAAGCTTGTATATTACTTCTAACTAAAATCAACCTCATGGAAGGGGAAAAACAAGATCAGATATTTTGAACATTACTCCATAGGAGCTCAGCACAATATAGCGTTAGTGAATGCATTGTAGCAGCACTCCATATGCAATCAGAAGCCAATTGTTACTGGACTGTGTACAGGCACACACTGTGCTCAATGGTCTGATGAGGTATTATGGATATGATGCAAAGAGACCGTGTAGATTAGCAGCTAACAATTTGTTAAAAGTGAAAGCAACTTAACATTTACATTGGGCCAGCTGAGTAGCACTTCATGTGGCAAGCAGGACGAGTTCCTAGGAACAGGGCATCAGACTCTAGTAGTAGTGTCCAGGCAGGGGAAAAAAAAAAAGAAGAAGAAGAAGAAGAAGAAGAAGAAGAAGAAGAAGAAAATGGTTTTATTACTTTCCAGTTAACTACCTTTTTACTGTGATTCTTTCTGCAATGTCTCTTCATTATTACATTCAGCTTCCAATGTGGAAAAAGTTCATGCAAAACAGCATGATTATTATAAATGTCAAAAATGTGTGGAGAAACAGCCTATTAAAATATAGCCTAGAGAAAGTACATAACACTGACTTTAAATAAGTAACTGAAGCCAAAGTGACACTACATTAAATCACTGAAACTGTGTAATTTATCCACAAATATTAATTTTTAGTTCAGTTACCACTACGAAAATATGTTGCTCATCACTTCCTGGTTCTTTGAGTCTCTGACCAGAGACTATGTTTTCAGGTCATAGGAGGTATTTCAGTCCCCTGTTTAGAAGTGGGCTGGAGTTAGAAACACAGGAAGATTTAACACTGATCTCTGCTAAACTATGCTCTATACATACCAGGCGTTTAGTACCCATATCCCATGTATAATGTGCAGTTATTTAATCAAATAATCATCAAAGAATGTTTGATCAGTGCCTAGTGTGCACAATTATGTACTAGGTTCTAATAGCACGATACTAGAGGTTAATTTAGAAAAATGGTTTCTACTCTCATAGATTCCATAGAATGCTGGTAGGTGAGATTAGCTGCTCCTTAAACACTATCATATTAAAGGGAATGTATTTTAAAAACGCTGTCTATATTTTTTGTAAAATGTAGTTTAGGAGTTATAGGAAGTCCACAGCTAATAATCTTCTTTGAACTGGTAACACTCTGTCTTGCCTAGCAAGCTAAAAGTTTTGTTGTTTAGTAGAAAAGCTTCAGTGCTTTTACATTGTATTGAGTGTCAACCTGGCTTTAAGATATTTTTTTTACTCTTAAAAAAATGATGTATTACAAGATTTGTAATGGAGTGAACATGCTTGAATTGCACGTTTAATTTTTTTTAACGTCACATTCATGTTTTGCCAGCTTGCCTACCAGCTATCTGTTAACAAAAACTTCCAAGGCAGGTCTGCAAGTCTGTGCCCAGCTAAGCCTTTTGTTTCTGCAGATGTTTGGGCTTAGAGCAATGTTGTAAAGCTCAGGCAATCCAAGGACCATGTTTGTACTTGCCTGCTGCGATTCCCTGTGCATTGTCTAAACCTGTATGCATTGTTCTTTCTGACAGGTGATAACTACCCTGTACAGTTCATTCCATCAACAATGGCAGCTGCTGCTGCTTCTGGACTCAGCCCTTTACAGCTCCAGGTAAGTGCCAGAAAAAAATGTGGGATATGAGCCAGCATTTTAGTGGGAAACTGCTAACCAGCTGTATGCTAAATAATGGCCTGAATGTTAAATAATTTTTAAAGCATAACTCAGAGGGATTAACACCTTATGTACTTACCATGCTGCAAGTCAAAGAGAAAAGTGCCAGCTCTATTATTTTTAAACGAAAAATAACACTATAATTTAGTATTATGTATTCTGTCAGATGAGTTAGTATTGTTGTTTTCTTAACTTGCTGTGAGCTTTTTTGTTGCAAACTTTTCATCTGTTTAAATTATATCTAGATTAGCTTTTACATATATGCATCAAAATAGGTAACGATGTTGGACATTTCTTGTGGGTCATAGAATAATATTATTCACAAATTACTTAATAATTATTTAGTGAAATGTGAACATTTTGTTCCTAAATATGCATATTTTCATTCTTCCAAGGGCTAAGGGTCTGGGCATGTTATCTGATCGAATTCTGGGTTAGTAGTCTATCTTCTAAAGCTAACTTTGGGGAGAAAGTTTGGAAACTGAATGAAAGTGTATTTGCACCATATATTCTTCACAGTAAAATGAGTAGTGTGGAATAGGATTAGATGTTCTTTAGACTCTTTTAGCTCTATCATTTGAATGGGAAATCAACTTTATATGTTTTGTTTAATAAAAAGATAAGATCATGAAAATAATAGTTAATACAACAGAAACTTCATTAAAGATAGTTTTCATTTTTCAAATTTACTGTGGTTACTCTTAAAGTTTCTTAAATAATCTAGGGAACACCTGGCTGGGGATTTTATTTCTATGTTGCTATTCTCTATTTGACTTGACCCTGAAAAGGGTGTCGCTACTGTACCATGAAAAGCCATCACTTTCAACATTGTCAATCGGGTGTGTAAATAAAGAATTTTTGCAGCACTTGAGAAGCTTTGTCGTAACCCTCATTCAGGAAGCATAAAGACATTCCGTATTACTGGCTATCTTTAGTCAAACAGGAACAATAACCCTTGCAATAACCTCTTGCAAGTCTTCACCTTTTACACTCTAACTTCGGAACTTAATAGCTGCTAGTTAGAAACTAAAATGAACCCTCCCTAGCAGTAAACCTAACTTCCTTTCCCTTTTCTTGTAGCGTGTCCTCTTCTTTCTGAGACAGAAATAAGACAGCAGTGCCACTGTTTGATCCTATAACCAAGTGTTTGTAAAACAGAGAGGCTGGGTGTTATATCTCCCACTTTCCATTCTCTGATATGGTCAATACCATGGATTTAGAAGTGTGTATTGTTTCATGAGTTCTGACAGTATGTTTTATCTTTTTTTTTTTTCTGAATATGTTACTAAACAGAAAGGTCATGTCTCTCACCCACAAATTAACCCAAGGCTAAAGGGCCTAAGTGACCGTTTTGGCAGGAATTTGGACACCTTTGAACATGGTGGTGGCCACTCTTACAACCACCAACAGATTGAGGTATGAATGCTTCGCTTGGTGCTTTGCTTCTTTGGGTGGGGGACTGGATTGTTCATTCATATTCTAGACTTTTTAAAAAGTGGCAAAGAGCCTAACCACTGAACCTATTCTTTCCCATTTTCTTGTTTCTAAGGAGACTTTTTCTTTGCTTCTTTTCTTTAAGAAAAAAGCAACTCTATCCAATGTCCTTGAATTAGGAAACAGGTTATTTGTTGCCATAAATGCAGTATTTTTTCAGATGAATTCTTAGAGTGTCTTTAAATCCATCTTTCTTTCCCTTATGCTTGTACCATATTTGTGTAGTGTTTAAAAAAACTTAAACATTTAAAATTGTTCATTTGACCTCATAGCTGCTGTAAACTTGATAAAATATAGTTCACATAGAGAGAGACAAAGACAGAGATGAGATAGAGACAAGAGAGATTGCCTGAACTGAGGTTTAGAGAGGTCCAGTGATTTAACCAGGGATACCTATTATCCATTGTGTCTCCCCAGTTTTTCTAATTCTGCCAAATTCAAGTTTCCTGATGTAGTTTTTTCAGGCAGAAATTGGGCATCTGAGCTTGGCTTTTAGTTCTATTTCCACAAAGTTCTGTAATGTCATTTTGTGCAATTGTTAAAACTAAATGTTGTGTGTGCATCGCTGATTCTTCTGCTAATATCTATTGAAATAGTTGTTCAAGGTATTAGACAACAAATAAATGACATATCATACTTAATTTTCCACTAAAGCTCAGTTATTTTATGGGGTATCCTTACTCCCTGGAAAAAGAAGGCATATGTGGCTCTTTGAAAATCCAGTGTCTTTCTGCTGCAAAGACCCTGTCTCTCTCTCCATCTTCATACTTCATTCCTTTCCTGTACCACTGGAGTCCCTCTCTGGGACTATCAGATATTGGAGGGTTGCTAGCTATCTGTTGAATTAAAAAGAAAAAAAAGAATGGAGACAAGTTAACTAAACTGAAGTTCACTTTAATTTTCTAATGAGGCATAATGCTAAATTCTATATTCTAACCTAAAATTGGTAATAATTATTTTTTACTTTGACATTATCTTTTCTACTGCTTTTGAACCTGTCCTTTTGGAAGGTGATGGAGTGATCACTTCTAAGAAGGAAAAAGGCAAGATCAAAGGCCACCTTGGAAGCAGCCTAGGGAAGTGTTCCAGGGCTTATTGCCTGCCTCTCTTTTTCCTTTTGCTTTGATAGAAGTGGTAGTCAGGGGGTTTCCACTTGGACATGGCTACACACGTACTGACACAGTATTGGCTGTCTTCTCCACAGCCAAAAGAGATCATTTATAAAAGCCCTCTCTTAGCGGTAGAAAGACTGCCATGATTCCAGCATTTTGAAATCTGTGCCTAGCAGAGCCACAAAAAGAGATGAACTGGACATAAGAACGAACTCTTCTGTGTGATGACAGTTAGTCAGCCTACTCACTACTGAAAGGCAGTTTGAGGAACTTTTAAGTGCTTAGAAGATTATGAAAGCAGGTGGGCTGGCCTCAAACTCAAGACTCTCCTCTTTGCCTTCTGTGCTCCGAGGTATTTTGTTTTATCCTATCACCTTTCCTGTACTCAAGTTTCTACCTTGTATCTTTTGTCTAATTTTTCTCTTACGTTAGTATTTCCCCTACCTCTTGTAATCACTGAACCCCTGGTGTATCAAATCTGGCTTCTGTTGATTTATGGAAACCATAACGTCATACTTGTAACCAGCATTGATAGGAATATCTTAGAAGCCTGAAATTTTGTATCAAGATATTTAAGATGTGCACAATGTGGAAGTGGCACTGATGCAGAAGCATAGTGGGTGCCACATCTTGGTCACTTTAACGGGTGAAATAGAAAACCCACAGATACAAGCACCTTTATAACATTGCAGTTTGTTTGGCTGGGTTGAGAATTTTATGGATTTTTGCTTACTTTTGCTTTATTCTTTTGCCTTTTTTTTGCACCCTTTCCCTGCATTTCAGAAAATCTTTGATTGTTTGAATGGTACACTGATTAGAAAAGATTGACCTTGTTTGAAAGGCAGGTTTCCCATCTTTCCTGATATGAATGAATCAAGTCCTTGATGAACAGCACAGTGGACATTTATATCTGCTACACTGTGCCATTTTAAATTTTGAGGGAAAGCAGAAGGACATTTTAATAATACTTTGCCTTATTGATACTAAAACTTTGCTTTCAACTAGAAAAAGTTGAGTTTTCTCTTCTGTGACAAGCTAAAATATCACAGCTTTGTCAAAAATGGTGATCCTAAGGAAGAATTAAAATTATGTTAAATTATTTTATTTAGAAACAGAGATTCTTAGTTGGAAAACCCCATAAAACATTGCTCAGAACTGGTCTTTTGTATCTATAATATTACAGTTAATTTGTATTTCAAAGGTTGTCATTTCTAATATTAACAATCCTGGATAAATCTTAACATTTAGAGGAATATCTTAGAAGCCTGAAATTTTGTATCAAGATATTTAAGATGTAAAGACTCTCTTTGCATTAGCACATTCTAGTTAGTTCTTTCTTTAAAATAAGTAAGACACAAAAAGGCCATTTTATATACAATTGTGCTGATCTAGGGCATGGTTTTCTCTGCCTCTGGGGCACAATATTAGGAGAGAGAAGACCAAAGAATGCTGTTTTTAGTTCAACAGTTCAGCAGATGGAGGCATGAATACCCATATATCTGAATGTTGAGGGGCTTGAACCATTAATTTCGATAATGTATTTAATCCTGGGAACAATCAGAAACTATAACTCTAAGGTTACAATGCATTTGACCTTTAGAGAACAGAGGGCACTTGCTACAGTAAACAATATATTACCTAGCTACTTATTTCAGTTCCATCACCCATATAAATTTCAAGACCAGTTTCCATTTGCCTTCCTCAGCTATGTTGCCATTGGGCCTTAAGTAAGTCAAAAATAGTGTTAAAGAAAGGGTACCATATAATGAAGTAGTCATATAAATATGGCCTTGAAATAGCTATGACGTTAGATTGTTTCTGAAGAAATATGGTCTCAGCAACTAAGCTCTGAATGACTCCTTTTAATGAAAAAAAATGGTTTCAGTATATTGATTCATTTTATGTGGTTAATTTTAATATGATAGATCCTTAAAGTAATTTTGTTTTGTTTTTAATTGGGATAAAGTCTCATAGTTTTAACTTACATTAAACAAAGCTGGTGCCATATGTAAAGTGGGACACCTGTCTCATAGTTTCTTATTAAATGATGCATGCTTCTCTTCAGCACATACAGCAGTTAAATATCACACAGCTAAAGAATTTCTAATTAAAATATCTCCATGTGTCAGCATGTTGGTAATGTATTATTTTAATCCATTTATTTTATTTATGAAACGGTGACATATGTTTAGATTGTGAAATATATGAGCCTTAAAAATCACTTTATTGAAGAAAATTAATTCCTACAATACTGTCTGGATAACATGTTCACTCACCCAGTCAGTCACTGGCGGCACTGCCAGTCTTAATGTTGGGTAGACACACTCCTTGCTTTTACCCACAGAGCAGTCTTGGGAAGAAGCTTAACTGTTCTTTCTCTTAGCTCCAAGTATAAGGATTTTCTTTATTTTTTCCCCTTATTAATTTAAATGTGTCCTCCCTCTCCCAACGCTCCTTGTTTACCATTTTAAAAAACTATGAACAATGAAAGACGGGACTGAATATTTGTATAAGGGATTATGAAAGACCAGTCAAAATTAAAACAAGCTAGTTACCTTTTCAAAGTTACACATGGTAATTTGTTTGTCAGCAGGGAGATGTTTGGGTCAGACCTGAGATAAAATGACTGTCAGCAGTTATTCCTACAAGACAAGTAATTTCACTCAGTGTATTACTGACAGATTGCTCACTTCTCTGAATCACTAGAGAAAACAAACTTAATATTGTTACAGGCAGAGTTTCTGTCTTCATTAGCTCCAGAGAATGATTTTTATCGAGCATTCAAAGCCCACCAAGCTTTAGTTGGAACATATTTTAGCAGACCAGTTCTTAAATGATAGTACGGATGGTAACCCAAATGAAGGAGTTGCATATGAAAATTTAAAAACATCATTGTGAATACATTTTCACCTTTGTTTGTTGGGCATTCTGTGTGGTGTGGAGAAGTTTTGAAGAAAGGAATATAATTAAAAACTTTGAGCACTGAAGAAACCTGTCAACCTAAGTTAAAAGTTATTCTTAAGTGAAATAAATCCTTGCAAGTTTGCAAAGATAGAAGGAAGCATTGGAATTTTTGCAAAGGTGAATACAGACACATATTTTATTTAAATTGACATTGTCAATTTTCATGCTACCAGTAGAAAATGAAGAATTGCCCATCAACACAGGGACTGTATTTTAGTTCCAGCTTGAATCTTTATGATATTGTATTCACTGGCTTATGCCTAGTCTTATTTACTATTGTAAACATGCCTCAGTGCTACAGCGGAATGGGAGGGTGAGTTAACTTTGCTTGGCAGGTTTGGGAGGTTGTGATTTCTAATAGAGAAGAGGACTGAATAAAGAGTTGATTAGAGTGACCAATTACTGGCTACCCAATGGAGAAAGAGGAATGTGCTGATTCCAAAGCTTGTTTTGAGGATAGCAATCATGGGGCTGTGCTAGAGGGGAAATGCTTGCTTTTTCTTAATCAGCATCACTCACCCCCTCTGATGCTTTTCTTGACTTTTAATAGTGAGGTAGAACTTGACAGAACCATTGTAGCTAGAATTAGATAAGCCTCGGACTAATGGAATGAGCTCTACTCTGGAATCAGAGTCTTGGGCTAGTTTCACTTTCTTGCCATATTGTCTTACACTGTTTTCAAAATACCTTCTTTTATCGAGCTTTTTCATTGTAGAAGGAGTGGCACGTGTATTCTCAGTATCATTGAAAATAACAAATAAGATAACAAAGCAAATATTAGATTTCTAAAAATATCAGCCAACCATCATCAGAGTAGATTAAAGAAAATTGTAGGGCAAATCTAAGGTATCAGGGTAGAAATCATTGAATTCAGGGATTTTTCATCATAAAATCCCCAACATTAATTGGTACTGTGTTTGGTAAAATGAATGAATTAATAAATTTCACCTTTGGTGGCCACCTAGGACCTAAGCTTCTTTGAAAGCTTTAATGATTAATCGGTTCTTCTGGCTTTAAGAAACATTATTCCACATAAGCAGCCTTTCATTTCTATTATAGGCCTCTTAGGAAAACTTGCAGTTTCCAAGTGGGCCCTGTTGGAGGCTAAACAAATGCAAGCATATTAGAAAAAGATGCAAATTAGGAAAATGACCCTAGCTTTTGGATATCTGACATCATTTCAGTCAAGGGAGCAGAAGTTTTTTGTATTTACCCACAAATTAAAACACTGAATACACTCGATTTTCTTTTGAAATTTGATTTTCATTTGGGTTTAAGGTAATACCTAGAAGTTGGCTCTTCTTACATAAGCCTTGTTATTCACTGTGTTTAAGTTATCTGATTAGTAGGATATTTGTTTATATTTTGAGAGATGGTTCACTGAGAACTCTGGAACCTGGCATTATAAAGCCTTCACAGTCCCCTCTCTTTTAATGCAAGATTTTTACCAAACTCAATTAGCTCCAACCCTCCTAACCCACTCAATAGGAAGCTGCCAATATGTGATATAGTCTGCTCTTCATTACCTTTGGGGTCAGCATTCAGGGATTCATCCAACCACAGATCAAAAATACTGAGAAAAAATGGTACATGTGTACCAGATCTATACAATTTTTAATTGTCATTATTCCCTAGACAATACCAAATAACAACTTCTTTCATAGCATTTGCACTGTAACAGATATTATAAATAATCTAGAAATGGCTTAAAGTACATCATGAGGATATGGTAGGTTTTATACACATGCCATACATTTTGCATAAGGAGATGGGAGCATCCACAATATTGATACCTATGAGGGCTCCTGGAAGCACTCTCCCATCAATACTGAGAGGTGACTACACTTACATTTCACTAGATTGCTTGCAAGATGTATGGATATTCCTATTCTTGTTTCACCAAATGTGTTTTAAAGAATTTTTGATTGATATTTCATAAATTAACCTAGAGCATGGTTGTACAGTTGGTACGTGTCGTTCTTTTCATAAATGCTGTTGACCTTGAACAGTATGAGCAAAATCAAAGTAAGTGAAAGACATGTATGAAAATCCTATTTCTTAAAACACTTCTATGTCTTTGTCTATGTCAAACTGTATTAATGCAAGCATATGGTGCTCATTTGAAGCATATTTGAAGCAAATGCTTTCCATCTAGATACTCCTTTCTGTGATATCTATCAAGTTTTTATTCTAATTCACCTACTCATTTAAAAAAAGAATGAAATGTTACATACTTTTAAAATTCCTATTTGAAATAACACTTGTTACCTTTGAATGTGATTGTTGAAATAACATAATGATGACTTGGGAATGTAGCTCAGTGGTAGAGTGCTTGCCCAGATTTCACAAAGCCCTGAGCTTAGTCTTTAATACCACACGCACACACACACCAAACAAACAAGCAAGAAATCACAATGCTACTGTATCATCAAAATCTGTCTTCAAGTGATCATGGGCAAGAAATTTTTAAAAATGCTGTATGCTCTATGATTGCAGATCTATGACATTCTGGAAAGGGCAACATTTAAAAAAAGTTTGCAATTAAATCCAAACATAACATTTAATCACTAAGTTATCCAATATATATTTATTTGGTATCTAGTATGTGCCAGGCACTCTTTTAAGTAGCAACCCTCAATTGAAGGCAATTTTTGCCTGCAAGGGTTTGATTGACAATGTCTGGTAATGTCTTTTTAATATTCTAATCAAATTGAAATAGGTTAAGGAGATTACTATGGATATCTAATGAGCAGGAGGTCAGGTAGGTGCTATTGAACACTCTGTAATGCCTTGGACAGACATCTACAGTGAGGAATATTCTAGTTTGATATGTCACTAGTGCAGAGGTTGATAAAACCTCTTATATATAGTGGAAATATATCCAGAAATAAGACACCCTTACATTCTTGTAAGAAAAGAGAAAATAGGGAAAGGAATGCATAATAAATAATTACTATTGCAAATCTTATTTATTAGAAATATCTTAACCTACCAGTCTGCTTGTCTGAATCCAGATAAACAGAATTTTAAAAACTAATACCCACTTGATTTTTTTTGCAAGGTCACACTATGTTTAATTACAATTATTGTTGCTACATGTGTCCATGTTTGGAAACTCAACAAGTTGACTCATCCTTTAGAATAAAACTTTTCCTGCTTAAGAACCAATTTGTACACTCTTCTGAGTATATTTATATTGACCAGTATCTATATGTAGATTCAAAAACTTTAATTCAGGGAAATTAAGCAACTTATCATAGGATAGACAGTGGCAGGGATGCTTCTGTCCCACTCTGTAGCTTGATACTTGTATTATTCTGCCTTCTCTGGTCTAGCAGAAATATTACATTCCCAAATCTAAAACATGGATGATCCTCTTTCTACTCTAGAATTCTAGTATCTCAAACCAGATAGGAGAAAAATGCACCACTTCCGTTTCCTCTTATCTTAATAATGTGAATATTTTCATCACAAATTTTGTTTTGGCTATTAATATATCAGAGATGGAAAGGGAGTAAAGGATATTAAAAAATAGCTCATCCTATTCAATCTATGTCCACTCACTTACTTGACATTTCCTCCTTGATGGTAGTGAGGCAGGAAATTAGGATGTGGAAAACTGGCTATGACCTGTCAATAACAGAGAGCCAAGAAATGCACAGAAAAGCAGTTCCCAAAGCCCTACCCCTGGGCCCAATCAGGGAACGGTATCTTCAGTTTTTCTTGTGAGAACTCAAGCAGGTTTTTGATAGGATGGCCTAGACCTGACATTAGCCTAAGTCATGGGAGATATGGAAGATGGCTGCCATCAGGCTCTGTGCATTCTCCCTTTCACAGTGGTTCACTCTTGCCCCAGAGAGTGCATTTATTTTCTTACTTTAGACTGGCCTGCTTCCTCCTCACAATGTTTATTTTCCTAACTTTAAGAAATGTAAAATCATTACCTTTTGCACTCATTGACCAGTTCTTTGTTCAGGACAGAATGAACTTACAAAACATTTCTAGAAGAAGAGCTCAGAATTCCAGAGCCCCAAAACATAGTGGCAGTAGCACACAAGATCTACAAACATCTCGTCTACTGCCTTTAACCGTCCATGTCTAGTTTCCAAAACAAAAGTGGCTCCCGTATAACTACATGTGAGTTAGAATATTACTCAGGAGAGAGCATAATTAGAAGTAAAAAGATCCTCTATTCCTTGCACCGTAAGTCTTAGAGTCTTGTTTGACATATTACTTTGCACCTCAATTTCCTAATCTGTAAAAAAGAAGTACTTGTGTCAATTTCTGTTGCGAAGATCAAACAAAATAACACTTGAAAGAGCATTTGAGTCTTCCATGAGAAACACATGCACAGGATGTATTAAGTGTTATGATTATATGAATGGTGTTCAATGAGTGTTTGTACAAAATCTTAAATTGTAGTCTAATCAGACAGAGGAAAGCATCGCCTACAAGTCAAATACCAAAGTGCAGCCATCACTTGATTATTTATCCTAAATGTTTTGCTTCACTTTGACCTTCAAAATAAAAACTTTTATTCTACCCAATCTACTACAATAGGTTGAGGATCAAATTTGGGGCTTCATATATGTTACACTCCAAGCCCTTGGATTTTTAAAAAAGTGATATTATTTTTGATATTAATAATAAATCTATCTTTCAGAGTGTGAAAGACACTTATGAAATTTCATGAAGACCTGGGAGCTGTTCATAGCTTTTATAGAATGCTGTTTCTTGAGATCCCATAAGAGAGATGAAATCAATTTGGGCAGAGATCATACACTAGATGTATACATTGTATATTACATAAAAACCTGAATTTCTTACTAAAGCAAGCCAAAAGCTGAATACAAATGTAGATATTATATATGTATATACACCTGAACATACATATACATATGTATATAATACCTGTTTTACAGTTTAAAAAGCAGTCTATATTTAGCCTTTATAATAAATGTGTCCTAATATTTTCGCCGTATTTTCAAGGAAGAAATTGAAGCTCAGATGAGTTAAGTGTCTTGAACTAAAATACTCAACTAGCAATAGGACTATAGTGCATGACTTAAATGTATTTTAAATTTTACTTCTCAGCCAGAGTTCTTTGATTTAAACTCTGATGACTGGTAAGAAGCCCAGTCATTTAGATTTCTTGCATACCTTGTTCTTTTCTTACAGGGAAATTTAAATTGATTAAAAGCAATTTAATTAATGATAAAAGGGAAATTTCAAAATCACATGATATTCTCAGGATTCCAGAGTTTAAATACTTTCCAAATTTCCAGCTAAATAGAAGAAACGTCAAATCTTAATAGAAGATATATATATATATATATATATATATATATATATATATATATTTTTTTTTTTTTTTTGTCTTTTTCCTTTTCCCTTTTTAAGGGTACCAGGGATTGAACTCATGACTGTCTGCTTACAAGGCAGGCACTTTATGCCACTGAGCTAAATCCCCAGCCCAAATCTTAATAGAATTTAACAAGGATAAGAACTGCTATGATTTAAAAAAAACCCCTAACAACAACAGCAATGAAAAGTGTCCTTTTCTGTAGTTTTCTTGGGAGGAAAATACTGAGAATACTTCTGCTGTCTGCAGGAGCACTGTTCTTTGGAGAGTTTCTAGGGATGGCTTAGCATTTTGAACTTTTGATGAGTCTCCTGGAGTAGCTGGGGACTGTGTCCTTGGCCATTCCTAGCCTGGGCAGTGCTCTGAGCAGGTTTCCTGCCAGCAGAGGAAGCAGATGTTTGACCATACTGGAATGGAGCACCTGCTGCATCAGGAGCTGGGTATTCCTCTTGACATCTGGACATCGCTGGGTCAGGGGATGCCTGCCTTAGGCCAGGAGGCTGCAGGAGCTGTGGGGCAGAGAGGAGAGACTTCGCTGCTCTTTAAGTGATTAGTGCACTGGAGCAGCAATAATGTTGAATTATCGCTTGGTTGCTTTCTTCTCAGAAATCTGGGGACAATCAGAGAATGAGGAAGGAATATTTATGGTAAAGTCATATTCAGGGAGACAAGACAAATTATACAGCATTAAAGAGCTTCATTTTAAATGATTTAATTTACAAATAGCTCTAGACAGTGTATGAAACTTTTTAAGAGACTTTTTGAACTTAAAATGGCTAACATAGAAACATTATTTCAGCAAGTATCCAATTTTAGGACTTAGTCAAGTTGTGCTCTGAAAGATACAGTGTCGGACAAAAGTAAAAAAGACACTGATACCTGTACCTTCTAGGAAAAGGAAAGCCTTGTTTTAGATAAGAGACCGAATGAGTTAGATACTGGATTTTACTATTTCAATTTATCACACGAAAAACTGGTCTGCATTTGCTACCTAAAGCTGCTGTGCAGATTTCCTTCATGGTGTGTGTTATTTAAGCACTATAGATGTGGAAATGGATAGTTTTAAATGTATCTGGGTTGGACAGTTGTCACATTATGTTACTTTGCCTTTTCTAAGTTTTCATTAGTGACACTTCTGTGCTTGAAGGCTTCTTATAAACAGATTATGCCCATTTGTGTTTACAGTAATATATTGGAGAAGAACGCTGCACTGCTCTCTTGACCTCTGATAGTCTAAGGGGGTTATATTTAATTAATGCCGATGAGAAACTGACCTGAAGTGCTGTGGAAAGTGATTGAACTGCATTTTCCAAGCTCTGCTGTAGTCAGCCAGGAGGGAAATTTAAAAAAAAAAAAAAAAAGAAGAAGAAGAAAAAGAAAAAAAAATAACACTATTTAAAAAATTCCCACTAACTAAGCTGTATTTAATCAGGCCATTTACTGCTCAAGTGGACAAAGGTATTCAGTCATTGAATTGCACCGAAAGCCTTCTCAGAGGCCCAGTTTAGAAACTATAGGAAAAGTGGTTTAGCATTACACTCCCAATAGATTATCACTCTGTCTTCCAGGAAAGGAAAGCAAACTAATAAAAATAAATTTTAAAAAAAGAAGCACTATCGCTGAGAGGACTGGCATGTTCTCTCACCCCTGATATGACTCTCTGGAGTTTAGAAGCACCTTTACCTGCAGCACACAGGAAAAGACACTCCTGCTAGCATTGGTGTTCCTCTGTTCAGCATACTTTCCTGATGTCCAAAGTAGGGTTTGCTCCATGTCCCAAGGGGCACCTGTGAATGATGTGTAGTCATTGGCTCAGAGATAACACAACAGAGAAAACAAGAGAGAAGGATCATGAGAAAAAAAAAAAAAAAAAAAAAAAAAAAAGAAGCTTTACTGACATAGTAGATGGGCCTAGATGTGACTGATTCGGAATGTTTTGTTTTTCCTCTCATCTGTCAGGGTGTTTTTTGTTGCAGAAGCAGATACACATCTGTGACTTCACCTGTGTTAAATCATGTCCTCCTAGCTTTGCATCTCTCTGCCTACATTTCTTGACTGTGAAATATTTTCACCTCACATAGACATACGTCACTATGGAACAGGAAGAAGACTACATTTCATAATAGTATATGTGACCATTAGTCCATATGACCATTTATTGAAACAATTTGCTATCATTTGGATAGCATCTGGGTTGCTCTCTTTTGTGATTTTTATTTACACGTTAGTGTCATTTTTTATTTCAAGAAAGCAATGTTTTCTGTTTCCACATGACCTTTGCAGTTAAAAGAAATAAATGACCATGAGCTAATTTCTTCTGAACCTCACTCTCCTCATCTATGAAGTGGGGATAATAACATCTCCTAGAGAGTGATTTTGAGATAAAATTAGATGACATAATACAAACAGTATGTATGCTGGATGGTAGATGCTTAATAAATATCATATCTTTCTATAGCCTTATAGTATAATCTCTTTTTCATGTATTAATTTAAAAATCTTTTAAATTATATATTACATATCTGCTAAACAAGCAGAGCAACTTTCTGTTCTTATAGATGAGGACAGAAATTGATGAGATGAGCAAAACTTCAAAGTGATAAAAATGGTTAATACAGGACTATTCACTTGACATACAGGCATCTAAATATACTCATTTATTAGTTAACCATGCTGCTTGTACTTAGGGACTTTGAAATATTTTTGTCATAAAGTCTATGATAACTGCTCCCAATTTCCAGAAGCATGAGCTTCTAGCAAGAAGTGACAGCCATTTGGTTATTAAGATATTGTGTATTGGACTTCCTATAATCAAGAGAAAAATACCACGATACTGAAAGAAAGCCTTGCATAAACAGACAACGAGTTTGTGGAATTCCATAGATTTCTAGAATTTGAAAAGCCTCTGGAGAGCATGGTGCTCAAGTACTTACTCTCTTCCTGGTCCCATGAGTTCAGCTAGTTCATCTTCCTGATACTCGAGTACTGTTAAGTAGAGTTAGGAATAATAGCCCCATAGGGCAGTTGTGAGGGTGCTCAAGAAAATGCCTGTGAAAGGTGCTTTGCATACTCTCAAGCACTGGGTAAATCTTTTGATTTTCTACTTGGAGAGACTGAGGCCCAGAGCACAAGTTAACTTGGCCAAAGTTACACAGCCAGTCAGTAGCCTGAGTTAGTGTGTATAGAATTGTGAGACAACAATATAAAGATCTTGGGGCTAGGGATTTAGCTCAGCGGCGTAAGCACCTGCCTTGCAGGTGTGAGGTTGTGAGTTCAATCCCTGGTACCGATAAAAAAGAAAAAGACAAAAAAAAAAAAAAAAAGTAAAGATCTCAGTCTGCTAATTCTTAGGCATATATTTTGGTGAAATTGAATTGACTAGAAGTAGATGGCCAAGAGAACATTATATAGGTAGAGGTGGATGGAACAGGATTTAACATATATAATATATATGCAATACAATGTGCAAACCTAGTGAATATTCAATATAAATGAGACCCTGTCATTGGTAGTTATGTCAAGAATGGAATCTAAATTTACACTGTATTAACATGCTAAAAGTTCTCCAAATATTTATTAAATATCTAACATTGTAGGTACTTTTGTCTGTTTGGGCCTACTAAAATCAATAAAGCTTGACTCTTGCCCTCTGGGGGCCCACACTCTAGTATGCAATGTGGTAATTGATGAAACTGGTTTCAGCAGAGCGAAAATTCTGTGGGAGGAAGACATATTTAATGCAGCCTAGGGAAGGGACTAGTGGTCTTCATGGATAAGGCAAAATTAAATCTTGAAAGGAGCACATATATCCACTAGGTTTTAGGGAATTATGCAGAATGACAGAGATGCCAAAGAGAAGTAGTCTAGACAAAGAGAACGGCCTGCCCGCAGGTGTAGCAGTGATAGACAGCATGGCTGGGTCAGAAACAGTTGACCCAGGCTGAGGGTACAGGAGCGCCAGTAGGTGAGATCAGAATGGAAGCAGGGGTCAGATGGCAGTGTGCCTTTTACGCCACTCTAGGGAATTTGCAGTGCATGTAGACATGATTTTACTTATACCATAAATGGTAAAGTGGTATAAGGTATAGCGAACAACTTTATAGTGTGATATTCCTCTATTAATTTGATCTCTGGTTTACAGTTCCCATTACACTAGATTTAATAGTTAGAGAACTATGTTTAGTTAGATTGATGGTCCCTGTAGTACAATGGTACCCTGTGGTAAGTGAGACTGTGCAAATAGTGTAATGATACACGCTGAATAAACAAAACTGTTTAAGATTGAAGCAAAGCCAAGGCCCAACCATTTCCTGGGGATTCAGGGAAATCGTGTAATCTGCAGTTTTTACTAAACCCAATCATATTTAGCACATTGCTTGTAGTGAATGGGTCTTGATGCTATATATTCCAACCAAATGATGAAATAAGAAGTAAAAAAAAAAAATCTATAAAGAAAAGCTATGATTCTTCTAATTGTTAATGCCTTGTAATTATGCCCCTTTGTGGGATAATGAAATGTTCCTTGGCAGAGGTCAGGATCTCTGCCACTGACTTATTTAACAGATCCTCCTAACATCTGTCCTGCAGACTGTGCACTTTATTAGCAGACGAGCGACCTAACAGACTTAGCCTGCTGTGTACCTTTTTCACATTCACACAGCTGTGGATTAACTGAGACTTTCCAGAAGAGGACCAACCAGAAGGGACAGTAATGTTATTGGCTGATTCTAAAAAGATGAGTTAAAAGAGCAGAAACAAATGTTGCTCGAGTACAATTCAGTGTTTTTATGGTAACAATCACCGGTCTGATTTAAAAAGGAATAAAGGCAGCTACTTCACTAGAAAAGGAAAGTCTATTCATATCTGTGTGGGAACCTAATCAGGCTCTTGTTTCCAGTGACGATGACTCCACAGTCGCACAGGGTCTGCAACAAGAATGCTCCTTTTGTGTGCCGATAATGTGGAAACGATAAAATTTCCTTTAAGGGACATGTGTTTACGTTATGAGATGTGTTATTTGACAGAATACTTTGTTCTTCTCATATTTTCCATGCAGAGTTTCATGTTGGGTTGTTGGACTGGAAATCTTTGATTTACCAGAATCAGTTGCTGAAATAAAATAGATACTTTTATGATTCATCTTGCTGAGCTATAAATTATTATAAAACAGATGAGGAGTGACAGAAAGAAGTGCTGATGTCTACCTCTGACCCACAACAGGCACAAAAACATAAGATTGTTCCTTCAAAGAGTTGCGTAGAGACATAAATATTCCATGGTCCACTTGGAATTATGCTCTCTTACCAGATGAAAGCTGTGATTCTGCATCATGTAAAGAGTATTCCAGGGGTGTTATGGTAGTCTTACCAATGATAGTGAAGTATAGAGAAATTCTCCCTAAATTAGGCCTTTGAATGCTCAGTTTTCTCTGTCCAATAATGGACAATGACAAGAACAAAACAAAGTTTCTGTTTCCTAAGTGAACTGCCAAGGGTGGTTTCTTTTTTCTTTTTTTCCACAGCACAAGCCTTTTTCAAAGCCCTGTTGGCTCTTAGTATAAACATTATAGTTCAGTGCCACACAGCCTTTGGATACCAGCTCCAGATAGTAGTCTAGCGGGGGAGACATCACAACAGAAACTCCATTAGTCTCAGTGCTTCCCATGTTATCCGGATTAGTGTCTCCTCCTTTCATGGTATTTTTAAACTTTTAGTTAACAGAGGACTCGCTTTCTGGAGCTTCACTGTGAGAAAAGCCTCCCTAATTGCCTTTAGTCCACATTAATTGTTCTCAGTGAAGGTGTTTCAGTACTAACTTGTAAGTACCTTACAAGTTACGTTTTCCCCACAACTCCATCCTTCCTGCCCTTGCTGTTCTGACAGTGTCTAATCTTCTCATTCGTATCCCTAATACATTTTTGTTAAATTATATAAAAACACCAATGGATACTTGATTTCTGAATAAGCTTTTGGAACAACTTCTCTTAAATAGAGGCGACTCATAAGAAGAGCGTACAAGTAGTAAGTCTTTGTGGTGTGCCTCTGTTTTAAAGTGTGTCCGGTGTGTAAACTCATTTGCTCCATGAAACAATCTTTTGGAGTAGATTATCTTTATTTTACAGATGTGGAAATTTAAGGTCTAGAGATATTAAATAGGTTGCTTAAGATCTCAGGGTAAACAGTGGTTTAGACTAAAGAATGTGCATTCTTATTCTCTGTGATATTTTGCTTTTCATAGCATCTTATAAGACTTTATTTTTATAAATTTCTCCTTTAGTCCTTTATATAAACATTGCTTTCTTTATCTGCTGCAGAAAATTTTTAGGGAATTATGTGGGTTATTGAGCTATGTATCAGTATCATATCTAGTGACAAGACAGCATGTTGTATGTTTATTACTTACTATTTGAATGATTTTTACTATGGTTGCCATATACAAGGTATCATTCCTTTCTGCTAATTAGAGAGTAAGCCATGGGTATTACTGTATGATACAGATGGCATATTTACATACTGCAAAATATGCTGAGGTTCTCCAGTTGGCAATAGTAATAATTTGCTGTTTAAAAAGTGACAGTTAATGGAATTGGCCCTGAGAAACAGTAAAACATTTATTTGAATTTTTAAAAATATAGAAAAAAATAAGAGAAAATTAAGAAGAGTATATTTTGCATTATTCCTTGCCTAGTTTACCTGATCACTTTAAAATGAATTCAAAATATTTCCCCCTTTCCTTAAATATTTATAACAAATGCAAATTTTACTTTAGTATTAACATGAAATTTAATTTTAATAAGTCTATACATTTCATCATAGGTATAAATCGTTCGTTACCATGATTCTTGTGTAACATCTTCCAAAGTCTGCTGAGAAATTAAAGCCAAGTTAAGTTTAAAAACAGTAAGAAAAATTCTCTAGTAAACATTCACTTCCAAAATGCAACATTTGTTCTGTGCAATGATTAAAATAAAAAAAGTATTTAGAAACACACACACACACACACACACACACACACACACACACACTTTCCTTTCACAAAATTCTGTTTTTCCCAAACTTATATTTTTAACAATTTAAATAAAACCTTTTGAAAGTTACATAGTTGCCCAAATTTGTCTTCATTCTCTGTTGTTTTGGAAGCTTTATTATGGATGGAATTCGAAGGGCATCGAAGCTGGGCAGTTGTAGAATATTTTTCAAGCAACAGCATCTGGCTCCTTGGCAGTTATAATGGGCCAAGGCAAGGCAGCCCTGGCATACCTCCAGTTTCCCATGTGTGTCTTGCTGAGGGATTTCCAGGTCTGCCATGTTGTTTTAATGGTGTTTCCTAGAAACCCTGAAACCCAAAATAGAATCTGAAGTCCATGTCATAGCGTAGTACGCCTCCATGATTTGGCCCCTTGGCTATCTTTCTGACACCTGACATAATACGCTTTTGCTTGTGCACTCGGTTCCAACTACTCTGGCATTCTTGCTGTTTCCCAAACCTTCCACGCACAAAAATATCTTTGTTAGAGGACTTTCTTCTATATTTTGCCTCTATGAGTGCTATCCTTATATAGTTACATGGTTTCATACACACTTCTATTCAAATGTTCTCTTCTGTGAGTTTTACTGATCTTTATATTTAAGCCTTAAACCCTTCCCTGTGCTCACCTACCCAAATATTTTGTGTTTCAGAGCATTTGGCAGAAATAAGTATACCATTTTCTGTGCTCTCTCCCCAAAGTTCACCATTTGTGTTTTTCCAAAACCTACAGGTACAATAGTGCCTGGGTCATAGTAGACAGTCAGTAAATAGTTTTTGGAATGAGTGGATGAAAGAATGAATGATTTGCCTTTTCGTTACAAACAAACAATGCTTTCAAATACCAGGAAGCTGACATAAAGTCATTTACTACAAGTGTAACTCAGGACATGCGCTTAAAATATATATATCCATTTAAAACGTTTTCATGACTCTTTATTTTGTGCGAAGTAATTCTTAGGTTTCAAATCCAAATTCTGGACTCAATAAGTTTTTTTATCCTGTTAGTAAAGTCAAACTTCACTTGCTTAAGGTCTACCTGATGAACTACCCTTTGTGACAAGAGAATTAAAGAAACATTACAAATGCAAGCTGCAAACTTGGAGCACTGTCAGAGACCTGGCTCTCTCCACTCTTGCCTGCTCAGCTCTTGGAAACAGAAGGAAAACAGCTTCCTCCCCATAATACTTATTTCCAACTGCCCTAATTATCACCTCTTTGAATATCTTGCTTTAAGAACTAAATTACTAATTGTTTGAGTGACTGAACTTTTATTTCTGTAAATAAAGCATTATATATTTACATACTTTATTTCACACCCTCATAGAGGAAATCTTTGGAAAAAGCAAGGAGAGGGGTTTTTTTTCCCTTAAAATAATTGGGAGTTGCTTTGCTAATTCTTATTACATGTTCTGATCATCTTCTATAAGGAAATACTCTTCTGAATGGATTCCAGTATTATTGGTGCAGCAGAAAATAAATTGCAATTGACTTTTTTTTGTAGTAGAGGATGGGTGTTGTGTTATGTGATGGATTCTGATTCCTTAAAAAGGCATCTTAATGTAAGGATAAGACCTTTGATCTGAGCCTGTCTTCTGCCCTCTTTCCCTTTTTACAGCTTTTGTTTTCTTCCGAACCCAACACATCCCCTACCTTATTAGTACAGTGAGTGATGTCAGGAGTAAACTACCCAGCGCTTGGGAACACAGGCAAGAAGACCTTGAGCCAGGGAAACTCTTTCAATTCATTTTCTTTTACTTGACATTCTTGAGCTGGCTGCAGGGAATAATGAAATGAATTAAATAGGTCCTGGTTCTCAGTGCTTTACAGTCAAGGCTCGTCCTATTTTTTAAAGCTGTTTTGGAAAGGCTATTATTGGCAGGATTCTCAAACGGGGGTGAAAATAGGTCTGCTCTTACCTGAGACTCATTTTTGGCCCTTTATATGTATTTGCATAAACTTTAATTTTAAAAATCTGAAAACACCTTAACATGATTATAATTACTGTAACCTAATTACTGTGGTTGCACTTTTAAATATGTACATTTTAAAACAAATATTAAAATAGAATGCTACAATACAAATCATCACTGGGTACCCATGGATTACTTTCAAGTGCAGTTAGGATAAATTTCTCTGTGTAACCCAGGAAGAGTGCCAGAAAATAAACCCATCTCTTTTATGTAGCTTGAACTGAAAGCTCTGATATGAGGTACAAATTATCTTTTTAGTTGGTTTGTTAAGAGAAGACATGAGTACATAACGAACAGTGGATGGGGAATGTAAGGAACCTGGGCTCTAGGTTTCACTCTGCCTACTTCTCACCCACTAATACTTTTATGTAAATTACTACTGTAAGCTTGAGCCTTCTTTATCTGTACAAGCCAAAAAAAAAAAAAAAAAAAAAAAAGAAGAAGAAGAAGAAGAAGAGAAAGATGTTTTATTCACAATTACTTCCTTTTCTAACACAGTAGTGCTTAGTATTTGCAAGAAGATAGATGCATTATATGAATTCTCATGCTTTATGTCAGGAAAACAGAAATGAAGAGAAATCATCTCCACTTTCCTCTTTGGAAAGGAAAATACTTTTAGGGAAGGTAAAATAAGAAAACAATGTAGGCAGAACTGATAGCAATTCCAAGAATATTCGAGGCAAGATGAAGTTAACAGTTTATGAGAAGTATTTGTAAACTCTTCCAAATTATTATTTTAAAGCTCCCTCTCCACCCTTTTTGTCTGCAATACCTTGTTAACTGAAATACTTTGTTTTTTGTGCTAAAGAAGATCTACATTAGACTGCCTAATTATCCCTGACTCTGTTACTATCTTCTCATAGATGAACTTGTCCAGATTTATGCTAGATCTTACTTAGGCAAAGGCATGGTCAACAGCATTATTTCGAATGGAGAGCAAAATCCTATCCATCATGCAATAATGGCATTTCCTTAAGGATGTCTCCCTACTTGTTATCTCTGATTTTACTGTATTATTATTAGTTTATGGTACCCAGGGATTGGGAATTTCAACGTGGGTAGCTGATAGTTCTCAATGTTAAGTGAAACCATAGTAAATGGGCGTAAGTTAATGTCTTTTAGTAACACCTGTTGAATCTGTTTTTGTTAAATACTTTTCTTTCTCTTCTTTTGTTTATTCTTCATCAATAGCAGGTTATATTTGAGAGAGAGTATTTCTTCTTTTTCTCTCTGGGCCTGATCCTGACAGGGTACATTTTAATCCTCTCACTAATAGAAATTTAAAAACATACAATAATCTACTTAAAAAGCATTTGGTTTATAAAGTTGTGCCTGCTCTTGTACTATTAGTTTCCATATATTGGAGCATAACCGGTGACAGTTTAATCCTGTTAATGTGTATTCTGTTAGTTTTCCTATTCTGCCCACACTTTGCATATAATTCTTTTTACCCTATCTCTCTATTAAGTTAGGATTTTTAAAGTTGTCTTCTACTGTGACTCAAAGCTTGATTGCAGAAGAGATTTATCAAGTGCAAAACTATTACTCTTTCATGATAGCTAAGGATAACACCATTTTATTCATTTGACGATTATGAAATACCACTTTTGAAAGAGTGACTGCAAGACATCTGGAAATGCAGTTTGGTATTTGAGAGTTCAGAGTAGTAGAATCACGTCAGACTCTCTCTTCTATTTGGACAATAAACCTTGTCTGGTAGCTAGGTCTAGGTCAGCTCTATTCACTGGATTTTATTGTGATTTACTGTATAGTTTACTTAAAATCACTTAAAGGCAGAAAGAACATGGTCTTAAAAGTGAGACTGACTCTAAAATGAATAATTATCCCTGTCTTCTGTAATTACAATAATAAAATACTCAGAGCAGTGCGTGCCTTACTATTCAGTATGTATTTATTGAATTCATGAATGAATGGAGTGATGATTGGGTGACTGGCTACGTGGTTATGTAAAAATCATGATTATAAAGAAGAAAGCCTGTATCTTTTCTTTATGGCCTTCTGTGTTGGAGATCTTATATTATTTTATCACAGAAAGCAAGCATAAAATACATTTTTCACATTATGGTAGCTATAGATACATTGTGGCACCACATGCTATAATTTGACAACAGTTTGGCTGTTTAGGGACAAATCATGCTTCTCTTCCCAAATACAACAATAGTATAACATGGCTCCGCACCCTAGGTAAGCTAGTTGTGTCCTGGCAGACACTCAAGAATTTCTGCACAAGGCTGGGTTTGATGGTGGAACCTACTCCTTTGGGTTTAATCTAAGTAGGGATAGTTATTAAAGTGTTACTAGAATCCAGATGCAAGAAAGGCTGACTAAGGCTGGTATTAGTACACAGAACTCCTGGACACACTGTTAGAAGTTCATGTGAGATGTAATCAAAATATACAGTGAACTTACTACAGTAAAAGATATACCGCCATTAATCCCCTCAAAATATTCCCCATTGCTTCAGAAACACGTACCCCTTTGTTCTTACATTTTCTGAAGCAGGTTTAGAAGTGCTTCTTATCACTGTGGTAATAAAAACCACAGTGAATGCTACTGCAGAGTGTCATCCACTGAAAGGCAGCATTGTGAAAACACGACAGGGTGTCCTCATCAGCCCTATTCACTGGATCTGGTACCATGTAACTCAGGACCCTCGGGACCTCAGAGTAGCCATGACCATGTTACTGAAGACACTCATGAAAGAAGATTTCCAGAGCTGCTTCAGAAAGTAGCATGGATGATGGGACAAATGGGTTCAGAGTGAGGGGGAGTTTTGAGGGGCATTCATGTTAATGTCTTTTATTGTAATTAATTAAAATAATTTGAACATTCACCAAATCATATGTTGAACTTTTAATCCTAACAGTACGAGTACTAGGAGGTGGGCCTTCATGAGCTGATTATTCATGGGTGTAGAATCTTCATAAATTAGATTAATTTATGAAAAAGTGCCAAGACAGCCTTAGCCTTTGCACCATCATGTAAGGTAAGAGACAAAATAACCAACTCTGAGAAAGTAGGCCCTCAGCAGACACTGGATCTTTTGGTGCTTTGATCTTACATATGCCAACTTCCAGAACTATAAAAAATAAATTTCTGTGGTTTCTTAGCCTCCTAGTTTATGGTATTTTTTGTGGCATTCCAAATTAACGAAGCCTACAAAAGCCTACCACTCCATCCCAGCCTGCAGCCTCTGCTCTTACCATGCTACTTGTACTCAGCATTCCTGTCATATTAGTCTTTAAATTCCTCAGAAACTTTCCTCTCTTTTTTTCTCAGAACCATAATAGTTGGTGTTTCTTCTTTCTAGAACTTTTATTAATTTTTTCACCTAGGAAAGTTTTAAATAAAATGTTACTTTTTTTTGAAGAAGCCATTCTGATCCTCCAGAGTACATTGATTATTTGCATTTGATGATCTTTGGACATTTATGCTTTCTCAGCAGTTACACAATTGGTATTGTCTAAACATTTAATATCTGTCCCTCATTTAGTACCTTTAAGCACCATTTCTTGGTTTGCTTTTGATGTACCTCCAGAATTTAGCACAAAGTTTAATTAATAAATATTTAATAAAGATTTGTTAATGAGCCAATTAATCAGTGCTGCAAATGTGCTTGAAAGATGTAAAGATTTACTGTATATTTATTTGTACTTTCAATGATACTCTGATAATGGAGTGAGAGCTAGAAAGTACTTCTAGCTCCAATACTGATTATGTGATCTTGAAAAACCTTCTTTGGCTCACCAACCCTCATTAGTAGAATGAGGAGGTCAAACTAGCTTCAATAACATGTGAACGCCCTTTATTTTCTTGTTGTAAGTACACCCTTCTTCTGCTTACCAAATTTTTAATAGTAACTACTTACTTAAATATTCACTAAAGAAGATGGAACATTTTTAGTCATAAAGTAAAAGCATTTCTTAAAGTGGTCCTGTAAGACGAATGATTTTGCAAACAATATTTAGCTAGGCTCAATTTTACCTGTATGTACCATGAATCTCTTACATTACCTTAGGTAAAGTAACAATTCAATATCCCAATGATTGAGTACTTTTCGAAATTGAAATGGAAAAAATGTGTATTTACAAAGTGATCTTCAACAAAGTTTAGATGTTTTTTAGGCTTTTGCTAATCCTGTTATGCCCTGTATTATGTTGTTTATGTCTTACATTTCAACTGTATTTAGGAATGAATATTTGTTACGACCATTACAATTAAGAATTATAATATGAGAATCCTTATGTAGAATGATACTGTGTTAACCCTTATATAACAGTTACTCAGACTTTAATCATTTTTCTTCGTAAACATTAGTCTGCAAAGGAATTTCTTAACTAAAGTTACTTGTTTAGAGTAATTAGTGTTAATAGATTCTTTCAAAAAATGCTGCAATAACCTTTAGAGAAATTTTAAATTTCTTAGGAACAAGACTGAGAAAAAAATTACTATTATTCCTTAGTTATTGCTTAAAGGTATAACTTGAATTAGAAAAGCTTAAGACAAGTTAATGAAGCTAGTGTATACCAAGCAGCTATTGATTAAATATTTTATCAAATCACTTCCAAAAACCATTTCTTCCAAAACAATGTAATGTAATGGAAATTGAATTTATTTTTCTTTTATTTTTAAAACTAAACACCACAATATTGTTCATTTCATATGTAACAAATATAATCATGTACCCCTTCAGGTACCTTATCTATAAAGACTCACTTTCTTAATGTGCAATCTTTCTATGTAGTATGTTAATTTACAAAAGGTTGATTGGGTGTATATTATTTGCAATGCACCATTATTGGTGCTGGGCATTCAAAAATAATTAGATTAATCACATCTTTAATAAGTCTCCAGTGTGTCAAGGATAGTAAGATGTGTGTGCATAACTGAACACAGGATAAAAACATTGATAAGCACCACAAGAAAGGAATAAGTCAAGTGTTAAGGATCTATATTTTACATCTCCTCCAGGGCTATATCCTTGGTCCAAGACTTTGAATCTTCCTCAGCTCCTAACACAAAGCCTTGCACATAGAACGCATTCAATTGGTGTTAGCTTAGAAGGTGAGCTGTAACATTGTTTTGTAAATGTATGCCTATTCAATGAATGACATTCTTACTATCCAAACTGAATCTAAAGCTTCAACTTAAAGATATTATTTGTCACTAAAATAATGCCTTGCTAGAATTGTTTTAATTATCATGAGTACCTTCCATCTTTTCATTGTACTTCATTTTCTAATTTTTATTTCAAGGCCAGTTTTACTAAATCGTACATATTATTTCAATGTTCAATTTACCCAGATCTGCAAATTTCATGCAATGTGGTTATTCTTCTTCTGCCTCTTTTGTATCAGTAATCACAACTCACAAAAACCAGCTCTGACTACTCTTGCGATTTGTGGGGTTTTGTCTCTATAATATATAACTTTCTAGGAAAAAGTATAAAGTAAACGATTATCAGAGATTTAGAGAAAGCAATTAACATTTCCCTATTTCTAAAAGTCAACTGTATTGTTCATTCTGAAAGCTCACTAAATTGAGTCAGCTTTTTATTTTTTAGGTACTGGGAATCAAACTCAGGGCCTCATATTTGCCAGGCAGACACTGTGCCACTAGGCTACATCCTCACTCCTGAGTTACCTTTTAAAAGAAATATTTGTTCCAAGGATTTTTCTTTTTTCACTAGGAAATTCTCCCAAACAACTCAAGATTCAGTAAAATAAATGAACTTTCTTTTGATCTTTTGAGTTACAGAGAAAAAGTGAAGGGGTAAATGATGTCTAAGGATCCTATCTCTTAAGTCTTTTCATGATTCTTCAAGCCATAAAATATTAGACATATAAGGAGGACAACATGTATTGTATGTTAGATTTAAGTAGGTTATACTGGTTATGATACCAGCTGCTATATAACTAATATCTTTTCAACTCTTAGCCACCCCTGTCAAATCCCTTCAACATGGAACTGTTATTTGCTAACTAAACCCAAGCAGAAATCTTATAGAAGCTTCCCTTACTCTGCTTTGGAAGACAATTGGTTGAATTTTAAAAGTATAAAACAAAGTGAAAAGGAAACCAAAAGACAGCCTTTCTTTTGCCTACATTTTAGCAGTTTGACTCTACCACTTGTGAATTTTTCTTGCCACTGAGTCATTGCCTACAGAATAATGAAAGTTTAATTTCTTCAGAGGCTTGTTGTATTAGAAAAATTGTTCCAAAGAAAACAACAATCTTGGCATAAGCACATCTGGTTTTTGCAAATTATTCTTTATTAAACTTTCATTTAATTACATGTGCTGAAAGGTCTGTTTTTGATTACCATAAATTTTTTTATTTGTCCATCTGAATGATAGTAATGTTGGAAATTATAATAAACCACCTGTTTTTCCCCCTACTACTATGGTAGAGTTTGAGTTGTTTTCTCTGTGGTTGATGAACTAGGAAACTTTCTATTTATTATGATAGAAATTTGACTATCAAGATAATGGCTTAATCTTGATTATAAAAGGAAAAGAAAATATTTGAATGAAGTTTGCAAGCATTGGAGCATCAGGAATCTGACTTAAGCATAACATATTAACACATTCATTTATTGCTAATTTTACATAAATCCTAATATAGCAATAATGAAGGGCTTTAGGTAGAAACCTTCAAGTAGAAATAGGAAGAGAGGTTGAGAAAGTTTTTGGAATATTTTGGAAAATGAGAAATAGATAGATGACTTACAACTGTTTTAGTAGGATTAAAAAAAAAGCTGCTACCTAAGTTTTAAGACGTACATCCCCCTCCCCAATCAAGTTCATCTGTGAGTGGGATCTTTGAAATGTTTAGGAATTGAAAGCATCACGTATTAATGAAGGCAAGAGTAAAAAATGAAATTGAATACAACATGACTAGTTGAAAATAGGTATAAATTTGATCTCTCTAACCTTATCCAACCTGGCATCTACCATCCCTTCCTCCCAACCACCACCACATAACCTGCCAGCAGACTGGAAGCCTTTCTCTAGAGAAGTTGAATGTGAGAGTTTTTTTTTTCTTTTTCTTTTTCTGTCTTGGGAGCATCGAGCATAGGAGCCTACTGTGTAGGGAGCTACACAGTAGGCCAGCCATTGAGTGAGCTCTCCCAGTTCTTGGCTCACCTAATGACGGCATACATGCCTATCCTGCAACTAAGGAGAGGACCTGAAGATAGCTATCTAAGAAAATGGTTCAGTATAAGAGAAATGACCTACAGATAATGGCATTTGGGATTCTCCAAAGAAAAATACAACTTGTAAACTTTTCAGTTTGTCACTCTCAGAGACTAATAAAAGGTCAGTGAACACCAGAGAAAGAATGCCAGAGAAAGAATACAAGGAACTTGAGAGAAACAAAAGACAATAGCACAGGGAATAAAAAACAAAAACCAATCCCAAACTTACCAGTAACACCCAACAGAATAGAGAACAGGGGGGAAAAAAGTGGAGACCTAAAGAGTGCCCATGGGGTATAAGAGCAGAAATTTTCACAGAAGTCTTGGAAGACAAGCTTGTAAAAACATAAAATATAACAACAGGTCAAAGATTGACAAATATGAATTAAAAATAAGAAAAAGAGAGGGTTAGTGAGGAAGCCCAACATTTATCTAATATGAGTTTAAGAAAGAAAGCAGATAGAAGAGATTTATTAATGAAAAACTCCAGAAAAGTTTCTTAGAATTGAAAGACATAAATTCACAGATTCAAAGGGCTGACTGAGTTTCCAGAATGTGGCTGTAAAAGGCATATATGGATAGACTCTATAGGAATTTCAAAATATATGATATAAATGGAAGATCCTAAGGCTTTTGGGGAAGAAAATAGATTCCATACACAGGATCAGGACTCAGAATAACATCCAGCTTCTTTAACAATAAGAATAAAAAGATAACATTATCGTCTTTGGAATTCTGAGGAAAAATCATTTTCAATTTAAAATTCTATACCAGTCAAACTGTAATCAAGTGGAAGAAATATAATACAAATGCTAGTTTCTAAAACATTAACCTCACACACACCTTTCTTGGGTATCTCCTGGAGAATGTGCTCAAACAAACAAACAAATAAGCAAGCCAGGAAGCAGTTTACTAACAATTTACTAACAGTAACTATCCTACAAAAACATGATAGTAGGAAATGGGGAAACCAGACACATACTAGTTACTTCATTTAAGCTGAGAATCAAGAGGAGGGTAGCTCCTGTACTGGTAAAAAGAAACTTGACTTCTTGTTGTTATTGCTGTAAATCTGGCAATATTCTGTTGAAGATTATATTATTTATATGCTGTCTGTCTAGAAATATGACCTTAAGGAAACAGGATTCCTTTGGGCCTCTGCAGTCCTGAAGACAGCAGTCATCTTCCTGAGGGGCCAGAGTCCCAGGGAAGGTCAGTCAGTGCTGAATAGGAGTGGGATGACTCTTCTGTAAATCTATAGGAAAGCTCAGGTCAGTTCCTTAGTTAGGAATAAAAAAATTACATGAGTAGTGGCTATGACCAGACATTTAAAGAACTTTACACAGAGAATTTAGGAACTAGAATCTTAGAGACTACTTAGTCAACCCCCCTCCTTTTTTTTTTTTTTTTTTTGAATTAAGGACACTGAATTCTAGAGAGATCAAATCCTTTGTCCAGGGTTGTAGCATTCATTGCTGTGAGAAATAGGCATAGAAATCAGTGCTCTTTCTTTCTGTTGTGTTATTTCAGTTTTTAGGCTTTGTTGTTATTGTTTGTTTTGTTTTCCTTTTTTAAAAAATCGTAAAGTAACTTCAAGACTCCAGAGAAATAGTTACCTAACAATTCGGTAAGTGGGTTTTTTCCTTTTCTTTTTCGAAACTCTGTTTCTGCTGCATTTAAAGAGATCAATGTTTGTCTTTCCTGTTTTGCAGCAGCTCTATGCGGCTCAGCTGGCCAACATGCAGGTGTCACCTGGAGCAAAGATGCCATCAACTCCACAGCCTCCAAACACAGCAGGGGCAGTCTCACCTACTGGGATAAAAAATGAAAAGAGAGGGACCAGCCCTGTAACTCAAGTTAAGGTATTTGCTTTGCAGGATTGTGGAAATAGTTTGGAAAACAGCTTCACAAGAAAGATAGTGAACCAGGCTATGCTGGGAATAAGCAGCAGGAATCGTGGCAACATAAAGGATCCCCCAAATGCTCTTCTTTCTGGTACATTTCATGATTGAGCATTGAGAAACAGGTGTTTTCTTTTCGATAACAATAGTGCCATATTGTGAGCTCTTTACCTAAATCTGCAAACTCACTTCTCACAAAAATTTCCCCTTTGGATTCTGGTTTTATTTTTTAATGTTCACTGGCATAAATGGCCATGGTTTTGTTGCCACTCTATCACAGACTTGTGACATTTGTGCCCATGTTCCTTAAATAGGTGGGAACCATGTATAGCACTAGAGAAGGAAGAATTCTTAGATTTAAAAGGGGATAAAAAAGGAATTTAATTGTGGGCTTTGTACAGTTTGTTGATAAAGGTCTGTTACATAAAAGGCAGCTCTGAGAAATGAATGTTATCATTACCTCATCATGCCTTTGCCGCCATATAATGATTATAGGATGAGCAAGCTTTCCCGAGTTATGGTTGAGACATTAAAAGATGCATTTTCCCCACTGATTTTCAATGTCTTGAAACTGGGCATTCAGGAAGTACTGAGCAATAGAGGGAAACTGATGAGCTGCTCCAACTTTATGCTGCAGCTGCTACCTCTGGATGGTATTGGTTTGTTTTTGTGACTACATTTGCTTTATATATTGAATTACTAAATTCAGATAGTTCAGAGAAACAATGGTTTTATATAGTTGGTTTACCTACTTGGAATTGTATGCTAAATGTAGACACTTTAATATGATGTGGTGAAAGTACCACATTTGGGGGATTTTTGTAATTATTAAATCTGCACAAGATAAACAGCTGAGATCAACCAAACTCAGCATTGTATATCATACAGTCGCTGAACTGTTCTATTTTCTAAAAATTTGAGGTAGGAATTTTGAGATTTTAGAAAGTCTGGAGAAAAAAATAGGCTCATAAAAATCAAAGATCCAAAAGTAAACATCATTAAGACAGATAGTTTGCCAGTGGTCCACCCTGGACCAATTTAATGCCATTCATTGTTTTAGAGTCCTCAACAAAATAGATGAACATTTATTTTTGTTTTGTTGTTAGAAATACTGAAATATGACAATAAGCAACTGACATTTTTAAAAACAGTATTACTTAGGGAAACAGGCTATTTTACATTCCAAAACTTGTGCTTGTGATTAAGAATCAGAATACTCCTGCTGAAACCAAGATACTTGGTTTAACCATAGTTGTTAGAGTATATCAAACATCAATGACTTGAACTATTTACTATTAAATATTTTAACATGAAAAAGTCATTTCATAAGTAAGTCAGCCAACTGGAATGGCACCAAACCAAGACTTTACTGGATGAGTAAAATGTTCTCTACTTAAATTCTAGTGTATATCTGCCTTTACCGTTCCATCTTTGTGGGCCAACTGAATTCTATTACTCATTTGACCACATGCAAATTCATAAGGAGTTCTCTATATAATATACTCAGCTATATTTTATCTTAATGACAAAGGAAACATTTCTCATACTTGATTGTTTGTTGTATATGAAGGTAAAAATATATAAATGAAGACATAAATCAAATGTTTTAAAATTGAAAGTAGCTCCTGTTATTGAAATACTTTTGGAAATAATCTCATAGTTTGCCAGTTGGAAGAATTAGGATCACTAAAATCCTTCATATTTCTCTCTATAGCCAATGCTTTTCCTCTATGTAACATTATTGCTTATTTTAAATTCACACATTTTAGTGGGCAGAGTTTGCTGAAAGTAACAAAAAACATAAATGGTCTTACATATTTTCTTTTCCTCAGAATTTTTATCTATTACAACTATCAGTAATGAAGTTAGAATATTTCTATTCAAAAACCTATTCCACAACTTTTACTAGCTGTGTAACTTTGGGCAAGTTGATTTCTTTGGCCTTAGCTTTCTCCTCTCTACAACAGTAGTTAATATTATTATGGGTTTTCAATGAGACAGGATATCCTCTATCATACAATGAGTGTTTCATGAGTGTTGATGGTAATGATGATACTCATGACGGTAATAGAGGACATGATGTGGTAGTTTGAGTGGCTGGATTTGAAATATCTAGTTGTCTACTTGCATGCTGAGAAAGATCCTAACTAAGTACTTATTTCCACTGTCAACCGGATACAGTGGTTTTCAAACATTTATAACAGGAGTACAGGACAGTGATCCTGTGAGAAGAGAAACAGTGAAGGGCTAGGCTTGTTCCAGCTTACTATCTAAAGGAAGTTTCTATGCAGCCATACAGGGAACTCGGAAAGCTTTCTGAGGAGAGAGGATATTAGAGTTTAAGGATGCTGACTTAGGTAGAATGTTTGAGAGAGAGTACCAGAGAACAGAGAGCCACACATAACAGAATGCTGAAGTTTTGCAAAACAGACCCTTTATACTGGGTACTGATGAGCATGTTAATGTGAAAAACTAGCTGAAGCCAGGGAACAATACCAGAATATAGCAGGCAAAATAACCACGTGGCTGACAAAGAACAATTGCTTTTCCGTTAGCCAGTGTGTAAAGATTATTTGACACATAGGGGGGCATCAAGTAGAGTCCTCAGAAAGGTATTACCTCATACTGGGCCTGAATTATCCTCAGATTAATCTGAACTTACTTAACACATCTGAAAATCATGCCTTGTAAGAATCAAATTGTTTTCTGTCTCAAAATAAATTTGACAAATATTTAAAGAACTGCTTTAAAATTTCTTTAAATGTTAGCATCCAACACTGTAACACCCACAATGTATAGCATGTGTTCAATATTTTCCAGAGTTGCAAAAGAAAAAGAAAATGTGAATAATGAATATACAAAACAAACAATTTCAAATAACCTTAAAATGATACAAATGATAGAATTAATAGATATTAAAGGCAGCCATTATTGAAGACCTCCAACTAAACCCATGTGAGGAGATGAGCAAATTTACTGCAGATAAATCTGGAGAAGACTGATTAAAAACAACCTTTTTAGTATTCTAGGAATTGACCAAAGGCATATATATGTATATATACCCAAGAAAACATTTATGCTTTCTAAATATGAAAGAAGTGGGAATCTGCTTTTTTTTTTTTTTTTTTTTTTTTTTTTTTGCCTAAGGCTGCTTTTATTATCCCTATTCTAAGGCTTGGCAGTTTCTGTGAGACTAAGGAAGGATCAAAAGTAGGGATGCCATATTGGAAACAGATTCACATTTCTGGGAATTGGTAGATGATGTCTGTGTCCAATGACGTTGTTGATGGAACTGGCAATCACTGAATTGTAAAAGTAAATAATACATTAGAGCATATTTAAAGCTGAAAAAGATGTTATAAATTCCATATGTCCAAGACGATAGAGAAAAACATGAATATGATAAGGCAAGGCAGATTGTCTATAGATAATAAATAATATAGTTTTTGAGGTGAAAAATACACTAGTAACATTAGCTACGGGTTAGACATGGCAGGAAAAAAAAATCAGTGAACTTGAAGACATAACAATAGAACTATCCAAAATGAACCAGAAAAAGGATTGGTCAGTACCAGGAAACAACAAAAAATGTCCTAGTCTATGAAATTAGAGCTCCAGAAAGAGGAGCTAGGAACAGAAAATTATATTTGAAAAAATGAACATATTCTCAATTTAATGAAAATTCTAAACTCAAATTTTTTGAAGCTTAGTAAACTCCAAATAAAAGACACATAGAGATAACTAACCAGATAACTGGATTGTACATCATTTTTATTTAGACATGCATAAAGGAACTAAGTAGTATAAATATTTTTTGAAGTAAGGACAAAAAGGAGTAAGCAAATTTGACATTTATAATGGATATAGCATATTTTTAAAGAATATGTCCTATTTTAAAACATAGATAAAAGTACACTGCAACATAGATGTGATGGGTTGCCTATTCCCTACAAGACCAAAACAAAATAAAGCAATCAAATATTAATAAAAACCTAAAATATAACTACATTATCAAACAAGTGACTCATTTTCTCTGGTAGGTTAGCAAACGAGATTTGGAGTCTAGTAAATTAGAATTTGAATTCTTTCCTCCATGTCTGACCTTGAAGAAGTGATTGTTATCTTTTTGTCTTTTGTTTATTCATTTATAAATTTCGATAATACCACCCAGTTTTATGGAGTTATTGAAGGCTAAATGAGCTAATACATATGGAAATGCCTTGCATGGTGCTTGATATGTAATTACTTCTGTGTTTCCAGTGGTCCTTCTCAAATAATGTTTTTCCACATCTCTCTTTGTTCATCCTTCATCAATTGTATTTGTACTGGAAGAGACTTAGACTTCATTAAATATGTGGTCCTCTTTTTCACAGATGAAGAAATAGAGACCCAGCGAGATCACATGTTTACCAAGGGAGAGAATAGTCTGTTACCAAACTGTATTGTGTATTTTAAATAATGAAATTAAATGCAATTTCTCTGTGCCTTCTCAAGCAAAACAGGAGTTAACATTTGCTGATGATTTTATTTTAGAACACAACAATGTACATCTTAAAAGTAAATGTTAAGTGAATATGCCCATTTCTAGAATGATAGAAGTATTATTATAGGTTTTTATGCCAGGATAAATGAGATAATATAAAGACAAGGAATTTAGCTTTAAAGTTCCTGACTGAATTAATTCTAAACTAGATATCTGAATACTGTATTCTCTATAGAGGGATTTGCATCTTATAATAGACGTTCTATAAATGGAAATAGCAAAAACTATAACAAGACATCACTTTAAACATGAAAATAAATTACATATAGCATAGTATGTAAAACATGATTATAACGTGTGCTTAGTTTTTACAAAAATTAATTTTAAACAAGAAGAGAGATCAGAGTATAGACCACAAAGAGAACCCACACCCAGAAAGCCACATAGAAGCTATGGTATGGCATGAGGCTTTCTGGGCAGGGGCCCAGGAAATCAGCAGTAGGCTTTCTATTTTTCCATTTTTTAGTACTTGCAATTGTTTGCTTTAAAATATATATTAAAAAATTAGCTGCAGAGACTATTTATAGTTACTGGAACTTTTCAGAGAGAATAACAAAAGCACTACAGAGCAGCTGAAATTTTAAATAATTCTTTGTAAATGCCCTAGGTTAATTTAGATCCCTGAAAACACATTAGGAAATTAAGCTGTAATGTGAGCTAATTCAGATTTTAATTTGGCAAAAAGAATGATCCAGCTACACAGTTAATGTAAATAGAAGCATAACACAGGGAAATTAATGAGGTTTCCTTCCGATGAATCTTCAAGGAGGTAGATAATTAGCTTCTTTTGTTATTATTGTAGGAGAATGTGGCATTGTCTCTGAGGTGTAAAATAACTGTGGCTTACTAAGTGATAATGTGCTTCATTTGTCTTTTTTTAAATAATTATTTATGTTAAACTCTTGCAGGATGAAGCAGCAGCACAGCCGCTGAATCTCTCATCCAGACCCAAGACAGCAGAGCCTGTAAAGTCCCCAATGTCTCCCACCCAGAGCCTCTTCCCAACCAGCAAAACCAGCCCCGTCAACCTGCCAAACAAAAGCAGCATCCCTAGCCCCATTGGAGGAAGCTTGGGAAGAGGATCCTCTTTAGGTAAATGGAAAAGTCAGCACCAGGAAGAGACTTACGAATTAGGTAAAGGAAAGCAAACCTGCTTAGTGATAAGTGATCCTTCTTTCCAATGTGCTTCTTGGTAAAGGATAAAACACTTTTATCTTTCCTTCTTGAACATAGCTCAACTTAGTATGATGGATGATTAGAACTTTTGGAAAATGTGATTGTTATGGATCTTGAGATGAGTTTTTAAATGGTGATGGGTTAGAGTTAGCAAATCCCAGACTTAGGAATTTCTGTATTTAGTCAATACTTTGCCTCTACCATATCTCTTCAAGGACTTCAGGACCTGGCCCTTAATGCTGTTTATCATAAGTGTAAACTTTCAGGGCTGGAGATATAGCTCAGTGATAGAGTTCCTGCCTAGCATGCACTAGGCCTTAAGTTCAACCCCTTCTGCTAAATTAATTAATTATATTTTCTTTGAAATTTACTCCAAGGATCTCTAGAAGTATTCATCTCTCTGTATTAAAAAGTATGAGAGGAAAAACATGAATTTTGGAAATGAGACAGATTGGGATGGAAAACCTTCACTAACCAGCTGTGTGACTGTTGGGAAAGTTATTTAGTATTTTTCAACTCAGTTTCCTAACCTCTGAAAAGGGAATAATATTATCTAGTTTGTAAATTGTTATGAGAATGAAGAAAAGAAATGTACATAAAGTGCCTAGCACAGTTTAGCACCTAGGAGGCATTCAACCTCAAAAGATTAGGGTGAATAGATATCAACACATTTACATATGTACAAGGAATAAAACTATAAATATGAAAGCACTTAATAGGAGAGTGTCAGAAAGTATTAATATTGTTACTGTACTCTATGTTTCCTAATTTCCAAATGAAAAAGAGATTCAAAGGGATTAGGGATTAGAACTAGCATTTCTTCACTGTGCTGTCTTTGAGTTCTTGAGTCTTGAGCTCTGGGATTTTTGCTGTGTTAGACAGAATGATGTGTAAGCCAGTTATAGCTTAAAACACTTTTGCCTACTTTATCTCATTTGATTTCTCATAATCATTTTATGGGTTGGGTATTTTATTATGCTCATTGTACAGGTAAGGTTGATTTGGGCTCTTTATGATAGAATGACTTGCTTATAGCCCTTAGCTATTAATTAGCAAAAACAGGACTGGTATCAAGGTCTTTGTATACAACTCAGTCCTCTTTATAAACTCAAAGTTGGGTTATTTGCAAAACTGAGCTGAGTCTAAGTGTATCTTTTGATAGACATAAATCTTCCTCATTGCACTGTAGACAACAGGATCTTTATGGCAGCCTATAGTGTATCAGAATGTCTCACTGAGGGGCCCAGAGGTTTTTACCCCAAGGAGTGGTGTCCATGTAGAAGACGGAAGCGAATCATTTCCAGCATGTGAATATGAATATCCCTGAGCTATAGTTTTAGATGTTATGAGATGAGAGAAAAAGCCAACAGAAAGATAAAAAATAGACTAAATTTTGAAATGACCCTACTAGAATTCACTTCTGTATTTTGTTTGGAAAGCATTTCTTTTCTGCAAGGCAGACTTTGAGAGGCAAAGATGACTGTGAGTCTGGCCTTGCCTGTTCTCGTAGAGCTTCAGCAGAGCACATTTGTTAGGTCACAAACCAGATGGTCTGAAGTAAAAGCACCTGTAGTTTTATACAGCACTCTTGTCCAGATAATCTTGGATAGAAATGCTGTGGTGTTTTTTTTTTAATCAGAAAAGCTCCAAAAATAACATTTTTCTATATCTTTAAAAATAACTGACTTTAAAAATTCTTATGTATTGCCCACAGGAGACCTGTGACATGAGTGTGATTGTTGTCCGGTTTCCTTTGTTCTTTTGTCTGTGGGAGGTCTCCACACGCACCACATACACACACATGCCAGTGCACAGGTCCTATGAAGTGCTCATTCCAGGCCTCAGACAAGTAGTTCATGTTACAGTTGGCTACAGCGGCTAAATCTACTGGTCATCACACAATTGCCTTCTTTTTGTCTAAAATTAGAAAAACTTATTGAAAGTATTCAGTTTACCCACAGTAAAATGCAAGATATGAAAAAAAGATACTTGGTTTAAATTTTTATCGCTGGATTGTGTGGAAGATTGCGAAAGCAAATATTTATCCTCACTTTTATTTGTACACACGTGAAAATCATCCATATGACCTTACTGTCATGAAGACAGGAAGCTGAGAGCAGTGGGTGTTCGAGCTGGGGGTGGAGAGAGGGTTGTCAGTCTCTTGGTAAATAACTGAGGCAGAATGCCTCATTAACCGGCCTGCGCCGGGGAATAGAGGATGGTGTATTCCTTCCACCACCTCGCTCCTGCGGCGGACACATGAATGCACACATACAGGTCCACTAAAGCACACATGCATATGGCCTCACTGGTTTTGTTTTCTGCTAGGCCAGAAAGAGCCTTCGTGCACGCATAGACCAAGCATCACAGGGAACTTGGTCTCCCTTCCCTTTTTCTTCCCTGCCACTTCCCCACAGATGAGGCAAGATTATACACAAAATTATGGATATAGTCAGAACAGACATTAAATACACAACTGGAATCTAGGAATCTTCATCTGTTAGCAGTTTAGTAGACAAAATACACATTGAATGGCGTGCTGGAATACCCCCCAAGGGCAAAAAGCAAAAGAAAACACATACACATATGCATGCAGGCACGCGTGCACAGCTTGGTTACCTTGGCTTTCTGTGCTCTGGGTATAATGTGGTAGAGATTTCTTAAAGACAAGCACACCTCTGTTCAAAGAGTGCACAGTTCTGCAGGGGAGTAGTTGGTAGTAGTACTGTAAAAGGATTGAACCCTAATAACGCATCCTGTGTACACAGATATCTTGTCCAGTCTCAACTCCCCTGCCCTGTTTGGAGATCAGGATACAGTGATGAAAGCCATTCAGGAAGCCCGGAAGATGCGCGAGCAGATCCAGCGGGAGCAACAGCAGCAGCAGCCGCATGGCATCGATGGGAAACTGTCCTCCATGAATAATATGGGGCTGAACAACTGCAGGAATGAAAAGGTAACTGTTGCTTCTCTCCTTCACTAGTTCTGCTAGGCCAATTGACTCACTCTAATCTGGCTCTAGCCAGACTCTCAAGTACTAACCTGCAGATAAAGATTCAGGTCTTCAGCTTACAAGGCAGTCTACATTTTACTCAGATTTGTCATCTAAACTTTGCTGCTGATTAACAAATACACACTTAGCAGGGATTGTCTCCTAGGCACCCAGCCTACCGTCTATTGCGGGGTGTTTCTGTCACAATCTGAAATACTTAGAAATGTGTTGTAATAAAGAGTAAATGTGATGTTATTAGAATAAGAATAGATTTTCAGAGTATTAAAAAGGAAAGCATCATATATGTTACAATGAAGGATAATATGACACCATCATTCACCATTAAATTTAATACTGAGTTTCCTATCAACCAGGGCAAAAAATAATTTTCTTTTTTTTTTTTTTTTTGTCTTTTTCATTTTGTCTTTTTCATTTTTATTGGTACCAAGGATCAAACTCACGACTGCCTGCTTGCAAGGCAGGTGCTTATGCCGCTGAGCTAGATCCCCAGCCCAAAAAAATAATTTTCAAAGCATATCCATTTATTTTTTGATTCAACAAATTACTTATCTGGAACCTACTCTATGATAAATTCTGTTCCAGATGCTGGACATGCAGGAGTGAGTGAATCTGATAAAAATTCCTGCTCATGTATGCTTTTATTCTCATGGAGGAACATAACCGTGAAGTCCTAGGTCACTAAACACGTAGTATAATATAAGGGGGTAAATAAATGCCATTGAGAGAAAATAGAAACAAGTTACTGGAATAGAGACTGATAGGGTGGTTACTTTAGAAGGGTTGGTGAGAACTCCCTGGGGAAGTGACACTGAGTGGAGGGGACCTCAGTGAAAGCGTCCTGACAGTGCTGCGCAACCAGAGCATCAGGAGAGAAGAGGCAGCAGGGAGGTCGGCGTCTTTGCAGTCAGTGCAATATTGCAATGTTCGCGAAGCGTATTAGACTGCATGGACCCTGGAAAGGCTTTGTTTTATCCTGCATGTGATGGCAATCCCTAGACAGGTTCTGTTCAGTGTGTTAGTGTGTAAGACAATCATCCTACTCCCTGTAGAAACAGGTAGACCAGCTGAGAGGCTGTTGCAGTAGACAAGGTAAAAATTTTGATTATTTGATTTATCTAATAGGATGAAACATGCCCTTTTTTAGAGACAAAATACCCATTGCCAAACTGTGAGTTGTTTTTTTTTTTTTTTTCCAACATGGATAGAACCATTCAGGGATGAATGAATACTACTCTGGGCAGTAGCTTTGGTAACAGTTTTAGAGTAGTTTTTAAGGAATTCCACTCCTGTTTATCACTAAGAATATCACTTACTGAAGTCAGAGCCAAAAGCTTCCCTTTTGTTTCAGTCCTTGTGAAACTCTAGCATGAACTACTCTGGCAGACTCTCCATTAATCAGAAGAAAATTTGTAGTTTCTCTGATTTCTAGGGTTTTTAAATTTACAAATTAAATAAGTCAGAAGCATGTGCTTCTGTGTGCCATTACTCAAGGATCCGAATATGTAAACATACGAGATTGTTCGTTTTCCCCACCAAAGGTATGGTGATGCGATAGTTTGGAAATGTGTATGTGTTCATTTCTTAACATGAATAAATGAACATGAGCCAAGTTGGTACATACAATAGAGGTTTATTCTCTCAATTCTCAAATCTAGGCTGATCTCAAATGAAGCTGTTCGTAGGGCGCCAGGGGAGAATCATACTTTTTCCCTTCTGGGATTCTGATGGTTACAGCAATCTTTGCCATTTTTTGGCTAGCAGCTGCCTCACTCCAGTTTCTGCCTCTGTCTTCCACAGTTGCTGTGTGTGTGTGTGTGTGTGTGTGTGTGTGTGTGTGTGCTTTCCTTGTGTCTTCTTAGCATTGATGTGTGTCTGCCCTTATCTTGATAAACTTGAAGGCTTATTCATTATATTCATCTTTGACACCTTGAAGGGTCCCATGACACATCACTTTTATGATCAAAACCACACCGTATATATGGTGGCGCCTGCTAAGCATACACTTTCGTACACTTGAGATTAATTCCGCTTTCTCCATTTCCCCAGTAAGTGTCCCGCCCCATTTTGGAGCCATGGCTGTGAGCTCACAGGCAGTGGGCTCCTTGAGAGCTGCTTCAATGAATAGCTATAGCTAGGGTGCAGTTTCAGTACCACAGAGAAGAAAACTTTTGCCCCTACCCATCTTCTGCTACTGTGATATTAGAGATAGTCATTTAAAATTTTTTTATTTTATGGAAAAAATAAATCAAAATTTCATAATAAAATAATAGCAGAATAGCAATAGTTAATACACCATGTATTGTTATCTTCAGAGTAGCCACTCAGAGTACAAGGTAATAGGCATAAAACATTTTCCCAATGGTATTAACACAAACCTTTCTTCAGTGAAGTAAGGGGAGTTAGTAGTGTAACTGTCTTGTATTTGTTTTCCCTTTCCCTCCCTGGTTTCTTTTTCCTTTCGAACAGTGTTTCATAGTATTTTTTTTTTTTTTTTTTTGTACTGGGAATAGAACTCAGGACCTTGTGCTTGCCAGGCAGGTGCTGTGCTGCTGAGCTATACCTCTGGCCATATTTCATAGTATTTATTGTACATTTTGGTGTTTATTTACTATTTCAGTTTCTCACACAAGGGAGATAAGAGCCTTCCCTTCAGTGAAAATACCATGAAATAATAAAATTTAATTTTAATGTGAATAAAAGTTAAGATTCTGCTTTGTGACAAGGGTAGGTGAATAATTTTTGGCATAGGGATACTAAGTGAAAAATTGAGTTAAAAACAAGAAAATGGTACATGTTCCAGGGACTACCTCTTTATAATTTCCAAAGAATTAATCCAAAAATTAATTTGAGAAGCATGTTAGAGATTTTTTAAACTTCCATCTTTTAAATTATTTTTATTAGTTTTCAAATGAAGGTTATATTTTATGAAAATTTTGATAATACAGAAAGATATATGGTGAAAAAGCTAATCATTCTCTTTGGCCCATTAAGTATCATTAATTATTTAGGAGTTTTCTTTGAGTAGTAGCAATTATTAGTGATTCAGAAATTTTCTTGGCATAGACAAGAAAGTATTAATGAGTTTAAAAGTGTATATGCTCTCTTGGAACAGTAAGCACTGAGCTGTCACTTAGGAGCAGTGGGATATTTGGCAGGTTGATTAACCTCTCTGTACCTCAAATTCTTCATCTATAAAATGAGGGTAGTAATTTAACCTATAATAAAATAAGACGTATGTGATTGCACCTAGCTCAGTTCCTGGCACAGGCTAGACATTCCGTTGACTTGTGTTTCCCATACTGTTAAATGAGTAACTGAGATGTATAGACTAAACAAGTGTCATCCACACTTACCCGCAGAAACATTTCAAAACCCTCAGCAGGTTTCTGAAACCGTAGATAGTACCAAATCCTGTGCATTCTATGGTTTTTTTCTAACCGGACCTACCTTTGGTAAAGCTTAATTTAGAAACCAGGTACAGTGAGAGATTAATAATAATAACTAATAATAGAATAGTTATAATATACTGTAATAATAGTATATGATTATTCTCTCTCAAAATAATTGTATTGTACTTGCTTGCCTTCATTTCCTTGTGATGATGGAGAAAGGTATAATGCCCATGAGGGGATGAATTGAAGACTGTAGGCATTAAGAGTTATTCAAACTCTTAGCTCTGTGATACTTAGATGCTTGATCTGATTTAAAGGTGACTAGTAAGTGACTGATGGATATGTAGTGTACCTAGCTGGATGGACTGAATGAAGGGATGATTCATATTCTGGCCAGGATGACATAAGATTCCACTATTCTACCTAGACCAGTATGCAACCTAAAACTTTTGAATTGTTTATTCCTATAATCTTTAATGTTTTAAGATTATAATTGACCACACATAACAACAAACAACAATCCTGGAAAGCACCAGAAATATGGGAGACCAACTATATATTTTTTAAAAGACTTTTTTCTTTAAAGATTTTATTATGCAGAAAGGGAGGAGGATATTCTGTTGTTGGCCATGAAGATCCTCATGGTAACTAGGACATGATTTACTTCCTGTCATGTCTGCTTACTGTGTCCCCAAATTTTTCTGCTAAATTTGAGGCTCTGTTAGTTCTTAGAGACCTTCACCCCATGGTGCATCACTTGTGTGACACAAAACCACACATACCTTTGGACATATATCCCACATAAACTTCGTGAAGCTGTCATTACAAGTATCTTGAAATGGGTCGCTGAAACCACAGAAATTATTTTCTGAAGTTTTGAAGGCTAGATGTCTAAGACTAGGCTGATGGCATGGTCAAGTCCCTTTGAGGGGTATCTTTTTTGGCCTGTAGATGGCCACCATCTTGCTGTATTCTCACATGGGGAGAATGAGACTTCTGGTCACCTCCTTTTCTTGGAAGGGCACTGATACAAGTTTTAGAAGCCCATCCACCTTCATGATCTTATCCAACCCTAATTATTTCACCTCCGATTACCATCACGCTGGAGACTAGGGCTTCAACATATGAATTTTGAGAGGATTTTACAAAAGATCAGTCCATAGAAATTTTGAATTGTATCATTGATTGAAGTTCAAATGTGGATACTGTTAACTTCAAATTCTACATATCAATTTTACATTATTTCTTATTAATTTTTCTTAATTCATTTGAGAGGAGGCAGTTGAGATTAGAAAAAATAGAACTTCTGATTTGGAATACAAGGGGGAAAATGACAAGTAAGGTTAGCGATGAAAAAAATAACAAAACCTACAATTTCACTTAACACATACACTGAATATAACTGAGCCTTTAATGGTTACTTTCAAAGTGTTTCTACAGGACTAGGAGACGCTGGTTTCTTAGTTAAAGAGAATCATTGTCTCAGTAGATAACTTTACTGGGTTGAATTTGGGGCACTAGGAAAGTCTATTGTATTTAGGTATAGTGCATTCAAGAGTTGTTCTTAACACACTCTCTGTGCTGAATAATGTCACTGTTTTGAGCATATATTTTGTGATTCTGTAAGCTTTGTTTAGTAACCAGACAGTTATCTATCGTCACTTATTAGAGTAGCTGTGATTATGAGAATAAATTAAAGACAGTACTGTAGGACTCCTGAGGATAGCTTTCTCTTTCTTCTTTTGAAAATATCCATTTTAATTTCATGAGGTCCATGATAGTTAGTTTTCCTTCTGAGTCAAAAGTGTAGTTGTATAATGTGCCATATAACTACACTGGAAATGGAAAATGGATTGGAAAATGGATTGACAAAATGAATTTAACTGTCTTCAAAAGTGTTCACCTCAAAATTATTACTTCAGTTTCCTTAAGTATAAAGACCCATAAATTAGACTTAGAAATTATTCTTTGTAGCCAAAAGTACAGTACTAGTTTTTCATAGGTTTTTTTCATGGAACCTTAAAGTATATTAAGCATCCTTCTTTCTTATTTGCACATTCTTTTACCGAGGAGTGTGACACATGTTTGGATTGCCAGATGAGCAGACCAGAGGCAGAGTTTGAGTGGCAGTTTCATTTGGGAATGGTCCAGGGGACTGTGGAAGAGACTAAGCAAAAGCAGTGCTGTGCTGTGATGTAGCTAAAGCTTCAGGCATTCCTTTCCAGTGGGGAGCTATGAGGTAGCCATGGCCATTCAGAGTCATCTCAAGTTGCGATAAGAGAGGAGGGCTTCTGTACTTGTGTCAGCTTGGATGAAGGCTGAGGATGAGGACGAAGGATGAGGATGAAGGATGAGGACAGGAAATGACCTTGGGTGAGGCGATTCTGTTCATCTGAAGCCATACTAAATAGGGCCAAAACCTGAGGGCTAGCTACCAGCAGCATTCCCAGCAACCAAGAGAATAAATATTCCAACCCTGAAGGGGGATCTGGACAGAACATCAAGTGTCCACTGTTGCACGTTACATTTAGAACATTAGATATGCATGAGACAGACCTGCGTGTATCATCATTGTGGGCTAACATTTACAACACAGGCATAGTGGGGCTTGGGTCTTTGTACCACGTGTACACTTATGTGTCCATATGAATACATATTTACCCATGGTGTGTTTCACTTTATTGGGCAAATCCCTATTTTGGCACCTTAAAATGAAAATTGTTAACTTGATTGGCCAGAACAGCACCAATGGAGTTGCTCTGATTGGCTGTGCTGGGGGCTACTTAGTGTCTGTTAAATATATAGATTGTTGGGACAATAGACTATAATGGCGCTTTAGGAGCTGTTATGCTTCATCCTTTCAAAATAGCCTTTACGCATGGATGGTGTCCAGCCAGCAGAAATATAAACTACTGCCCTGGGTTTTAGCTTTTCATGCCAATAGTACAAGCCATCTCCAGGTCTGCTAAGTACCAGTGCAATTAGATCATATTATAGGCTAATTGCTTACCAAATTTTGTTGTTTTGACATCTCTTGGATACAGAATATTTTAGTCATGACAATAAATGGAAGAATTTTAATCAAGCTGCTGCTAAATGTCCTTAAACCTAAGCTAAGGGCATCTGACTAAAAGAGAGGAGAGGCAGGGTGGGCCTTCTTAACTAAGTGATCCGTGTTAAGGTGTGTTCCACAACTTTTCTGAGCTTGATGTTTGCGTGCTGATTTGGTGATCAGAGCACTGTTTTACATGGGTATTACATAACCCAGTGGATTACCTACAGGTGGGTGTAAGTGGCCAGATGACACAGCATGTGCATATGACCCGAACTGCTACTCCCCTCACCTGGGAATTGTTTAAGAAAAATACCTGACTTTATAAAGTGTCAGCATGAATTATAATCAACATAATTATCACACTTTACTTGCCTTTGAAGTAAAATAAAACTTTGGTTTCTGAGCATAATTTGTTCTGGAAACATGCTTATAATCCAAAACACTTACATATCAATGTGAATTTCCCTATAAGAAAGAATAGAAACTCAGATGATTTGTTCCATGACCTAAAAATATCCATACAAAAATTATTATAATCTGTAATATAATACAAAACAATAAAGAAAATATAATGTTTAAAGACAAAGTAACTTGTACTTACCTTTGAAAACATTCATAGCTGATGTGAGGGAGAGGAGAGAAGAGGGTTATTGTGTAGAACAACTGTTACTATCACTGTCACTGTCACTGTTACTAATGGAATCATTGCTATCTGTGACTCAATGGAACCTTCTTCTTTTTGAGCACCTTTAACAAGGAACCTACCCAATGACACTTGCTTTTGCCACCAGAAGACTTCATTGGATTGTCCTTAAGCTGATTCATTGCTCACACATCGACAGCCTTATTTGGGTGGTGCTTTTATAAATAACTTTTCACTGTTCCCCTCTTTCACACATCTCTCTAACCTCATTTGAAGTGAGAGATTTCTCCACTTTTTCTCCTACTCTTCTGCAGATGAGATCTCCTCTATAACCTCCTACTGTTGGGAAACCACCACCCACAATCCTGCAGCAAGAAAAAAGAGAACCACTGGCCCAGTGGTAATCATGTGATATTTGATGTCATGTCCTACTTGTCTTGCAAGATACTCCTCATTTATTAAATTAACTTTTCTTAGAAATTTTCGTTTATATTTAGAACAGTCATACAACAAGTTATAATCAGAGATTTTACTGTACATGGATGGAATTAAAACTATTAAGTGGAATAGTTGAACAAAATATATTTGATGTGGTACAGTTGCTTCTATTTACAGTTGATAAAACTGAGACTTAATGAAAGAAAATACTTTACTCACAGTTATAGTGAATTTTTGGTGGAGAAGAAATTAAATCTCCACATTCCTAATTCTCAGTTAATTATGTTTCCCCTTTTAGAACTCTATTATTTAGCTTTCCCTTTGCTAACATACAATGCACAACACCTACAAGTTAAAGGAGAAGAGATTTAATTTGGCTCACTGTTTCAATGGATTCAGTCCATGGTCAGCTGGATGCAAGATGAAACATCATGGTGGGAGGCTGTGGAAAAACAGATGCTTACTTAATGGTGATTGGGAAGCAGAACACAGAGCCATCACAAAGAGGCAGTAGTGAGGTACAAGATAGAAAACAAAGTCACACCTCTCTGATGTCTGCAAAAATGTGTTTTGTTAATCCCAGGGGTGTATTGCAAAGCCAATCAAGTTGATACTCTACCTTAACAATCACAAAAACAGTACCAGCTGTACTAATTAATTTATAAAACATCTTTAAACTTATTATACACAAAAGCACTTTGTACATTACCAATCTTAAATTGTAATAGACTGAGACAAAATAAAAGCTGTAATGTAGAAAGTTCCCTGCTTTCTATACAACTTGCCTGGATAGGACATTCTTATCTGCCATGATGTCCATAGGTTCTGGCTCTGAAAGGACAATAGTCAGGAAGTAAAAGATTGAATAATTCTGATACAAACAAAGAAACAAAGAAAGTAGTTAGGTCAAGAGCACCAGTAGAATTAGAGGCCACACAGTAGATAGGCGAGGTCATGGATCTTTGGCTTTGATTAATCCTAGGTCCCAGCTCTCCTTGTACTGTTTTCTGGCTGTATTACCCCTTTCCAGGTTTCACTAATTATATTTATAAAATGGTGGTAATTATCCTTTCCTTGAAGATTTGTTTTGAGGAAACACAGATGAAGTGCACATACCTTGCACAGAAGATACTTAACTAATCTCAGTTTCTCAAGTCAAGATCTCAGAGAGACCACTTTCTCACTTAAATACCTTTAAGATTTCCAGTTCTGCTGTTAATTTTGTTAATTTCTCTCTGTGTGACATGCTCCAATATTGCTTCTCGGGCCCATAAGATCTTAACATAAAATGAAGGCTAGTGAGATGCTAATGGGCTGTTTCTTAGAAAGTCTTGCACATGCATTTTCATTTTTTGTTCTCAGAGTAACATGTAGGCACTTACCTACTAGGATCTGGTGATAGCCAACTTGAGAATTTTCAAATACGATTATGTTACTGTGCTATGGAGCTTTTGCCTCTATTCTTGAATGTATTCTTTAATATATTTTCATAAAAGTGAAAAATCAGTCTATGATTTTTGAAAATGTTTCATTTGATGCTTGATAACTGCATTTTTCACACAAAAATGCAATTTTGTTAATCACATTAAATAGAAAAATAATAATCCTATCGTGGAGGCACATTGCCAACTTGTTCATGTTTACTCAAGAAAGTGTTCAGTTTTGGTTTTTTTTTTTTTGTACTGGGATCAAAGTCATGACCTCATGCTTTCCAGGCAGGCCCTTGTGCTGCTGAGCTAAACGCCTGGCCCAGTTTTTCAGCTTTTACAAGTGTAGATTCATGTTCCTTCTACAGACTTTGCAAAATCTGAGAATGGTATATCAGTATTACACCGATGTGGTACTGCTCCCTCTTACTAGCAAAGAAAAACATTCCAGATATTGTCTGCTTCACATTGTCAATTGTCAGAGCTCCTTGTTATTTATACAATTGATTCAGATATTCATTGTTGCATGACAGGATAAATTTAGACAGAAGATCAATAAAGCTGCAAAACAATAAGCGAAAGTGGGTTGTGAGCAAATTATTTAGCAAAGTGTGTCTGCAGTGAATGAATGCTCTTACAGCGCACAGCCTAGTAAGGTTTTGTTGTTTCCAAGGTATGCAAAATACTAATTAGAGTTATTTTGTGAGCAGTTGACAAACATATTCAGTTGTAGTGCTTTTCTGTGTCAATCTAGTCCCAAGATAATAACTTGTATTATGAGGAGTGAGGGATGGGGGAGAGGCTTTATAGTAAGGGAACAAATTCCAGTTGTAATCATCCTCATTTGCACAGCAGAGGAATAGTTCAAAAAACAACAACTTTAAAAAAAGTGGCTGGCAATATGGCTCAGTGGCAGAGTTCTTGCCTTGCAGGCGCAAGGTCCTGGGTTTGATCCCCAGTGCCACCAAAATAGAAAAATAAAAAATGAAAAACTTTGTGTAGTACTTTTCATAGCACGAGGCTTATTTTTTATAGTGTTTCTCTACTTCAAAATATTATTGCATATCGTACCATTCTTGAACATTTCCAAATGTAGGGAGGTGAGTGCTGCTCTTCCTCTTGGACAGATGAGGAGTCTAAGGTCAGCTTTGCACCCCTTTAATCTGGCATTCCCTCTCCCCATCATCTCATTCATTCTCTACAACTGTGGGGTTGATAGGGAAATACTACTTAAAATCTAAGCCAAGACTCACATCTGAGTTTCAAACATCAGTTTTAATGACGTGAATGTCAAAATGAGCTAAAGAAATCTACCTAGACATATGTGCTTTCTACGTGTTTCTTGAAATGAATAATTACATTTATACATGTGATAGTGTTTTTTTCTAAGAGAACATACACAGACCAAAAATGTGATAAAATTAGGAAAAATGTAAGTTTTATTATTGTTGGATTTTGCATTAGAACCAATAACACTTGGGCAAATATGCAATGCTATGTGTAGTCTCCTGGCTGAATATAATCATTAATTCCTTTTTATTTCTGTTGTCAGGGCTACTTGATTGGTTGCCTAGCTACTAGTTTAAAGCCTAATTCATAAAAAAAAAACCCACAAACTTCTTTGGCTATTTTTTTCTCTTTAAATGGGAAGAATGGTGAGAATTTTATAGATTTAAAAGGTTCAGAATACTTTTTAGGGCTAGAGATAGAGGTTAGAAGCAAGCATAAAGCTTTTAGCTTGTTTACTTGTGTTTTAAGACAAAATGCCATATGCAATTAGTGACTCTCCAAGTGTAAATTAATATATATATTAATAAGTGTATGTTTTCTGGAAGGGTTGTTGGTTTTGACATGTACGGAACATACTAATTGTAAAGATTTTGTATAACTTACCTTTCTCTGTGGCAAATATTTTCTAATGTTTCTAGATCTAATATTTTCATCCTTCTAGACAATATTCTCTCTTTTTTGGTGTTAGGGCCCTTTTATACTTTTAAAAATCATTTAAAAACCCCAAAGGATTTTTATTTATGCAGCATATATCTATCAGTATTTATCAGATTAGATTTCAAAATTGAAATATATCAAGTATTTATTTTAAAATATATTAATATATAAAAATTCATTGGATATTAATATATATATATAAAATCTTTGATTATTACCTATATTTTTCAAAGTAAAAATATCTTACATACATGTTAGACATTTAATAAAGATTTCTTCCTATATTGGTCAGAGTTTACTAGAGAAACAGATATAACACAAGATATAAAAACGTACAAGAAATTACAAGATTCCTTTACAGTGGTCAGCCACAGAGTCAGATGAGGGGGCCAGAAGAGGGTGTCTGCGCGCTGGAGGTTGCAGGGTCCAGCTCAAGGGCTGCAGCTTACCGCAGTGTCTCATGCAAGTGCAATCAGTATCAGGAGGCAATGGATCTGGAGTGGAACACTGAAGGCTGAAGAGTCTACAGCAAACCCGAAGAGCCCCAGGCAGAAGCCAAACAGTCTGTGTCAGAAGCCAGGAGACTACATCCAAGCTGAGGACATCCAAGCTGACTGTGAAGGCTGGAGCTCCTCCTCAGAAGAGCCAGCAGTCAGTCCCTTCTCATTGGCCTTTTATTATGAGCAGGCTGCTCCCCTGGGGTGGTTGCAGCCCTCACACCATCGGCCTGCCCTCCTCTTGCACAGGCTGAGGCTATTACAAACTAGAGACCCTGGCCCCCTGCTCAATCACTAAAAGTTCTGACCTTCTCAAATTGATACAGCGAACAATCCTTAGAAGGATAACTGCTTGTCCTTTATACCCCAGGAGATAGAGCTGCTGAGTCACTTGGTTACGCTTGGAGACTTCTCAAGCTGATACAGTATATAAACTATAACACTTCCTTTCTTTTATTTTTCCCTCTCCCTCCTTTCCTGTCTCTTCTTTCCTTCCTCATTCCCACGTTTCTCCCTTTCATTCCTAGCTTCTCCATCCACTAAGGTTCCACCTTCATCTGAGGAATAATAGGAGCTAAAGTTTCTTTGCACAAAGTGTGTTGTGATAATTGAATCAAATAATCCATTTAAAAGGCCTTGTCTAGGATTTAACATAATTGATTAAAAGAATAGACTGAAATAGATCTTTGCCATGGCTAGTGTAAATTTTATCATTTTAGATTGTTGTAAATCACTGAAACATACTCAAAGGGACCTGAGCTTCAGGTCTTGCTGTTAGTCGCTGCCTCTGCGGCCTCTCTGAGCTTCAGAGTCCTCATCTGTGGTGATAGTGTTTAGTTCGTTTGGCCATTGAAGGATTAACCTATCAGTGAAACTGTACTCCATTCCCTTCACCATTTACGGGAATTCTTTGTAGATTTTTGTAGGTGGAACTCTACTTGGAATTTTTAAAAATTACCTTAGATTCTTGCATTCCTGCTCTCTGAAATTACAGCTGGTGTTACTGCTGTAGAATTCTAGCAGAACGACAACCAAAGTACAGAGGAAGGATACAGTGTACATCTAGTGGAAAGTGACTTAACACTATACTACCCACATACAGAAATAAGAAAAGTATTCTTGAAGAATTAACAGCCTCAACTTAGGTCTATTCCTTATGGGTTCACTTTAGAATCCACTTGGTGATGTAAAAATGTTTAAATATCTGAATTGCAAAAAAATGTATAAACGTGAGGAATTTTTGAGTTAATTTTTCAAATGAATTTTTGAGTTAATTTTGCAAATGAATTTTTCAAACATATAGTTATGTTTATCATTAAAAAAAAACTTTAGGTTTGAAATCATATGATTATGAGTTTCTAAAGCTAAGACTGAGACCTTTTAAGAGACAAATGATAATTTAAAACCTAATAAATCTTGAATATTAGAAGTGAGTTCAGTTTAAAACACAGCCGTAAGAAGGTGGAGTAGATTCTTAACTATTTTCCTCCTGTTTTCACCGAGTTCCTTTAGACAAGAGATGACCACCTGTCTTACAAAGATTCTAAATTATTGTGTTTGTGGTTTGCTTCTTGAAGAAACATAAACTGCTATTTGAAAATACACTGGGTTGTTGTACTACCCGTGTGTCTTTGAGTATTGGATCATCCTAGATTTCCTGTGCTAGGAGGATGGTGCTCTGCTTCAGGGTTAATTTGTTTGGACTTCCGTGTCCCGTTTTGTGGATGTTGGCTGCTGTATGTCTTGAACATTTTCATCAGCGAGCTTTACTCTGGGAATTAGGGACCTGATATCTTCTCTGTCTATAGTCTGCAGGAATGTCCTTAAAAGTGTCCTAATAAATTTTTGTCTTACAAAATTGTAAATAGACATTTTCCTAGTCTAGTGACAACGGGCCTTTCCTCCTCAGAAGTACAAATTAGAAACTTGCATTTTTATAAAAGTAAAAGCTCATATATTTGGTGTTTTCTCACTGGATGGATATACCATTACCTAGCGCTTCTTTAACCCATCACACTGTAAGATTAATTGAATCAAAGCCAAAAGAGCCTTTACAGATCATTGAGTGCGGACCTCCATGTTGTAGATGAGGAAACTGAAGCAGAAGGAAGTGAAGCAATTGCCCACATCGGCTACAAGGTGTGAGTGAGACTGAGGCCAGTTTCCATCTCACTGCACTCAGCCCTGTACAAACAGGACTCCAGATTGCAGGCTGATATTATGTGATCCTGAAGCATTACACGGCCACAAATTGTTGAATGCAGTCTTAACATTGCTTATGTTATTATAGGTTATAATTTTCATAATAGTGTTGCTACAGATGGCAAATAATGCTTGTGGGGACTTGATATATCAGTGTATACAGGTAAGTGGAGCTTTCATTTTTCTAGAGTGGCTAATGCACCATAAGTACTCAATAAAATGTTAACTCATTTAAGTTCATTTCAGTAACAAAATTTTCTGTATTTATAGTAAAATTTGAGTTCCTGATAATTCAAAAAAGTTAAAGTTTTTAAAAAACCTTTCTAGCAGTATAAAGGTGTTTAATAATATCACTATTATCCTAGGAGACTTTAGTTGTCAGTTACAATTTTAAGAACATGGAAATGTCAGTGTTTTAATTGTTTGCAAAGCATTTTTTCACATGTCTCAATTATACTTAATCCTATTAGACCTTACAGGTAGAATTTTTGTCATTTCCTTTTTACAGATGACAATGAGTTTCCAAGGGCTCAAATTATTTGCTGACATGCAAACAAGGTAGTATTAAAGTTAAGGCCCTTCAAAGTCACGGTTTTCAAAACCCACATTCTTTTTGCAATAGCGAACAGACTTCACTTACCCCCAAATGCCATTCTTTGCCCACCTCTTGGTGACCCCTAAATGTGACTCTGTGTGAATGTGTGTGAGTGTGCTTTATGTGTGTGCATGCCTATGAATGTTCCTGTGTGTTTTTCTTATGGGTGTAAATCTGTGTGAGTCTGCCTGTGTGAGCTGTTCTGCTCTGTGTGTGTGTGAATGTGTGTGTTTGCTGGTGTTTGGCTGTGTGTGCATCTCTTCCTATCAGTGGTCATGGGTGGCTGCTGTGTGTCCGTCTCTGTGCCTCTTTGTGTTTGTGTAATAATGCTGTCTCTTTGTGTGTCTGAGTTTGTCAATCTGTCCATGTATCTGTGCATCTATGTCTGCATTCCTTGCAGAATCAGTGTCTGTGTGTTCACATGAGGCTGTCTGATAATGTGAGACTGTTTGGCAGTATGTCTGTCTGTCAGTGTATGTTTTTTGATAGTGGTAGCTATTGCTATTTATAATTTTTATTTTTGGCTGGTAGATGTAGGTTCTGCCTATGGTGAGAATATTTGAAAACCCTGCAAGTGGATGTACTTTGTACAGTTCTTTCCATTGGCACTTTCTTCTCAGCATTGTCTGAAATCTGGTTGTATAAAAGGTTCTATTGGAAGTGTTGTGGCAGAGATTCACTTTTCACTGTGATCCAGTTTGCGATCTTGACATTTGCAGCTGAGATCAGAATTTTCCAAATTGCTGTCTTCCCGCTATGGGTAAAAATTCTTGCTTTTGTTGTTAGTACATCCCCGATATGTCCTTTATATCTTTTTATAAGTGATGTCAGCAGCACTGGTTCTGAAAAAAAACCAAGATATATAAGCTGTATTGCCCAGTGGCCTTACTTCTCACATGTCCTGGGTGCATCTCCAGTAATTTTCAACAGAAATAATAACTCTTAAGTTGTTCTTTGTCTTGCTGAGAATAAAATGACCTAAAGAAAGACTGTACATTTGAGTTTCTCTTGCATATGATAAAATATCAATATTAAAATTAATCTCATTTTTCATCTGTAAAATGGGATAAAATGGGAAAAAGTTTAAAGAAATACTAATGAACTCTTATGTTCAATAAATAAGTAGAAAATAATTTTTAAAAAGAAAAATTCAATTGATTTACCAAGAACTTGCTATTCTGAAGAACTTGCTATTCTTGAAGAACTCTGATCTTAATACCATTCCTATAAGGGGAGTTGGCAGCAAATATAGTTTTTATTATTCTAGGTTCCTGATTTCCTCAGGTTCAAGCTAACATCAGCAATAGAAGAAGAAGCAACATTCTTTTCAGTCAGTCATTTCGAGGTCCAAATCACAGCTTCATGGCCCAATTAGTGATCTTTTCACTTAAATAAAGTATGTATTCCTAGCTGTGTTTCCTGGGGCCTGAGACTTTTTGAATGCCTTTGTGTACTTCATGGGAAGGTAAAAATGATGAACATCCCATGCAAGGCTGTGGGAAAGATTAAATAAATAATGTATATGAAATAAGGTAGATGCAAGTAAACATCCTTCCAGTCTTCTTATTGCTATCTTCAACTGTAGAGTGTGGAGGTAGGTGGGAAGTGTTCATCATCCTAGATACGGGACAAGGATCGGCTCCTGGAGGCTGGCATTTTGATCTTTAGTTTTCAAGCCTGATTGTTTTCCAGCTAGATCATATTCTGGAGAAAGAGGATAAGTGATTCTCTTTCAATGAGAAACATCAAGGTTATAGGCTTGTAAATTAAAATTAATAATTGCAATAATTAACATAAATTATAGGTATTTATTGTAGAAAAGTCTCATTTGATTTTCATAAACATCTTATGATGTAGGGGTCATTATTTCCTGCTGTTATCCCTCTTCACAGATTAAAAACAGAAATACTGAGGGCACACGGGTACATGCAGACAAGTCTATTAATTTGAAATACTAGCTTTTGTCTGCATACTGGACCACGCTGCAGCTTACTATTATTGGTGATGTGAAAGGAGAGCTCTTATCTCCCTGTTTCCTGTTCCCCTAACACTGAGCCTAAAATGCTCAGGCACTTTTCATTGATTGTGTACTTTTGATAATAGGCCAGATTTTGAAAGCGGTAGCTACTCTTACGGGAATAAAAATATTTTCATCTAAGTCTGAGCTTTGAATTTGGTCCTCCTGAGGCAGAGGGAAGTCCTGTTTTAGGAAGTTTACTTCTTACTGGACCGTAAGAAAATTTTAGTCCTCCTAGCTTGTCTTCCTTCACTGTCATAATCTCCCCTGTCTTCTGTTGTGAAGTCCTAGGTTGGTTGCTCAGTCTGTACTTCTGTTTTCATTTTCTTGTATGTCTGCGGATTATTTCTCCTGCTTTTTTCCTTTTACTGTCTCTCCTCCCTCCTTCTGATTATTATTTCTCTCTTTCCTTCCTTTCTTTACTTTCCTTTTCTCCAATCATTTTTTTTTATATACTGGGAATCAAACTCAGGACCTTGCACTTGCCAGGCAGATGCTTATGCCACTGAGCTATATCCCCAGTTCCTTATTTTTCTCTGCAAGCTTATATCCTATTGCAGTTAGAGCTCTGTCTCTGACCAGTGATGATTTTTCTCTAAACTGTAGTAGTTGCAGGAAGCAGCTCATGTTTCTAGATTCCCTCTGAAAGGCTTCCATATATAATACCCACTTCTGACCACCGTGCTCCCATGTTACTGGGAATCACAAAATCAGCATGGTCATGGGAGCCCCTCGGTGTGCATCTCCAGCAGGGCTGCCCCTCACACTGCCTAGGAATTATCCCACTTGAAGGAGGTAGCGCGGCATCGGGCGGTTGGGAGACAATCGGTGCAAATTTACTCAGAATCTACTGCTGATTTTATTTATTAAACGGCTATGCAGTAAAATCTTAAACTTGAGTAACTTCAGAAAGTTAAACTTCTACAATAAGTGCTAACTTTGAAAGTGTGGGAAGCCAGCTTGGATGCTGATCTTCCTGATTTCAAGACCTGTACCTAAAACTGAGCCAAGTCTCGTGAATTAAGTCATGCAAACTGTTTAAAGAAATTCATCCTGGATTTTCAAGCAGTTGTCTTGTTTTCTAGGTTATTATCTATGGGATTTTGAGGAAGTCTCATCTTACTGAGCTTCAGTATGCTCTGAGGAACCAGTAGATTATGCCTCACAAATGAGACAGTAAGTGGAAAGGACGCTGCAGTTTCTGGGATGCCGATAGTCATCAGGGTGTGTTTGTTGTGTGAGGAGCAGGGGAACTGAGCTGATGACTTCTGCTTAGAAGGAACATTTTATGCTGTGTGCCTCCTGCCTCCTATATCATTAGAATGAGGTGGCCTCAAAGCAGCCTTAGAGTGACAGCATAAATCAGTAGTATATCCTGGCTGTTTCTCCATAAATAAAGCAAATTTTTGTTGACCATCTCTGCGATTGGTGGTGGAGAGGACAGGTTGCAGCAAGGAAGAGAAGATGACTTCAAGCAAATCAAATCTGTTGTATATAAGATTTCTGGAGTTTATGGAAATATGTAGTTTTTTTCTCAAAGAATTAGATGAGGATTGAGAATTAGTGAAATGTAGGTAGGTTTACTGAACAATGCCAAACAATGAGGTCAGTACCCTGCAAGTTAATGCGTTTCACAAGGCTTTGTACATAACTGGTTTTCCAGGGTCATTTCTCAAATTTTTATAATATTAAAAGGTAACTTAATGAGAAAAAATTTATCTAAAGGCAATGTTCGAGGGAATATTAAATATTAACTTGTGTGTGGAAATACATTAAATGGTGAAGTTTGCAGTTAAATTAGTTTGCCTTTTTTAATTACTATTTTTATTGGTACCTGTTTGTAGTACATTATGATTACATTCACCATGGGGAGTTAGCACATGCACGTGACATTTCTCAATTCTTTTTTTAACCTATTTTCCTCCCTGGAGAAATGGGAGCGGGGAATAGATTTAAAAAGGGGGTCGATGTGAAGCGTAATGAATTAAGTCCCTACGAGGAATGTAATCATGTATACTACAAGAGATAAATCAGTTTATCTTGAAGGCAAGATATGTGACTGTTTAGAACAATGGACACAAATTTTAAAATAACTGAAAATACAAATGTGAATGTGGCAAACGTATTAATTGGCTTTCAAGTAAAGACGAGTATTTCAAGCCAAATGGTTTCTAAACAAATTATGTGTATATTAAAACTCGTTCATTGATTTGATCTGAGCATGCCTAGGCTCTAATGTCATATTACCAATAAAAGAACCTACAACTCCTTAAATCTTTATTTAAATGACAGGTTTTAACACAGTAGTCTTGTTATAGGCAAAAGCTTGGCTAACCCTAGGAGCAGGGTTGGTTGTTGTCTGTTTATGGCTACCTTTATGGCTATCGCATTTAGCATTGAAAGACTAAAATTTTTATAAAAATAAAATTTGATTATGAACTTTAATCACTGAAAAACAGACAGATATTTTATGAGGCTTCACATCAAATTTTGCAGTAGAGTTAAGAATTACATGTTTTAAACTTTTGTAGTTTGTATAATTATGATCCTCATCATATTCTTAAGCCATTAATTGGGCTGAAAATACCATTACAAATCTTAAAAAGATTTAAAAACTCTGCTTATTTTGATGTGCACATTAGAAGTTGCATATTCCACAAATACTGTGACTGTTTTTGCTGGTGGTACAAAGGTATTTTAGATAATTCCCATTAGATGGCCTTTGGGATTGCATGAACAATCTCTCTGCTTTAAATATTGCTCTTACTAATTTTCCAGGTTTCTCCAGGCCTAGGCAGAGGATGGAGAGGGACCAGGAGAACTGCTATCCCAGCTGTAATAAAAACATGCGGTTGGGTATTGATAGGCATAACTAGATTCCTTTCATGTAGAAATTTTAACCTGTGGTCTGAGTACCTTTTCCAATTCTGCAGAAACGATTCTTTAACTACATTGTACTAGACCAGGAATTCAGTTCCTATATTTTAAAATATCTTACTATTTAGTTTCCCAAATGTGAGTTATCAGACTGAGCTCTAATTTATGAACCAAGCCACAATTCATTCCAATTCTATTATAGTCATGGTGTTTAAACTGTTGAAACATCAACCTGAAGATTTCCTTCTAAATTCTTGAGAAATAAGTTGGTAGAGTCTCTGCCTTCATTGTCGTGAGCTCTAATGTGCAGCTTTTAATGTCTAATTTCTGAATGTGGTAATAACAACCTCTTCTGTCCCAGTAACAATGAATAACAAACTCTACCCAAGATATACTTATATTGAAAATATTTCACAACTGTGTCAATTAAGAGTTGTGAGGACCAGGTGGCTTGTGTTTGTATGTGTATGTGTTTATTTTTGCCATTTGTGGACACAGTGGAAGGGAATAAAAAGCACTTGTACCCATCCCCTCTGTTTGCTGACTTTCTGATGACAAACAGCCTCTCTATGTGCACAGCCCACACCTCATTTACATCACATGCATAATGCACCCTATCTGCAATGGTAGCTTCTCGGGGTTGTCAGAGTCGCCTAACACGCACAGTGATTGTGATCAGCTCATTTTTTTTTTCGAGACCGCAATCATCAGAGAAATGTAGCAGTGACGTGGGAACAAGAGGAAATAACATGGCATAATGATGTGCGCATCCTTGTTCTGTTGTTGGTCCTCCGAACCAGGGTGGTTTCCCTCAGAGCCTAACAAAGGGTCATCAGTTTAGTAGAGTAAAACATGGACCTAGGTTCAAGATAACACATCCATCCATGAGCTTTGTATTCAGGGTAAAAAGAGAAGGCATTGACTACAGGAGGGAACAAACTGTCCTGAAAGCTTTGTTGATCTGTGCATATGCTTATGTAATAACCTTCAAACAAGATGTGCAGCCTTTTACAAATATGCCCAGCCTCTTTTAATCTCATTTAATCTCTTTAAGTATTTGAATATCACAAAGAAAAAACGACCAAAAAGTCACATACAAGAAATAAACTGAATCTTCAAAAATATGTAAATACTAGGTCCTAATAAAATATTGCCTGCTACACTAATTAGCATGCTGCTTACAGGATTTATTCTTAGCATGCTTACATCTTCATGGTTTTCACACATTCACTAAAATGTAATAATCGCATAGCAGTTTTGCCTTACACTGTTCTTGTTTTAGCAAGAGTTCAGTCTTGGAAGTATTTTACAGAACAGTTAGTATGTCCCTGTTCCATAACCATTTGCAGTGCTCCCAAATAACTCTTACATATGAGTTCAATAAATAATTGGAAGCCCAGATGTTTGAAACGGATATAGCAGATACACTGTAGCTGTATTTAAAATACAGCTACTTTGCCTTTGTCCTCTCATCAACTTCACAGCATTGCACTCTGCCATTTTCAGTTCTCATCCAATTAAACCTACACGGGGGCTGGGTGTGTTCTCGTCCTCTCTGTCGCATGCAGCCTGTAGAGGTGTCCTGTGTCACCGCCGCTGACTTGTGCATTTCAGCTAGGAAGGTTACTTCTTCAAACAACTGTAGCTTTCTTTGTTCCTCAGTGTACCCCCCCATAAGGAAATTTCTCATACTGAAACGTGATCTGTCATTTCACATAGCAAATAACCTGAGTAATTCTGCGTAAGTAAGCTCCTTTCCTGGAGGGAGCTGAAATGATTTCTCTGAACTCCTCCATAGCACTACTCAAATGGGCTCTCGTCCAGGGTTTGCTAAATAAAGTAAAAAAGTTAGATGTATATTAGGAAAAATTAGGAACATTCTTGAATTTGGCTTTAAAATAGAGCTAATTGTCAGGAGCTAAAGGAAATGTGAAGAAAATGATAATTGTATTTACAATAACTTTAGCTTAAGAAATTTACATTTTATTAATACACACATCTTCTCAACAGTTTTTCATGTTACATCTAAAAATGCTGACTCCTAACTTACATGTCTTGGATTTTTCCCTCACTTGAAATAATCACACTAATTCATAAAAGGGCTGTGATGTTATCAAAGAAAAGTTGTCTTATTTGTATTTTATTTTTTAAGATATAGAAGAGTATTATGGCTACATGTGGGAATTTTTAATTTGTATCTTATTTAGCTTAGTGTGCAATGTGACACCAGTTAATTGTATGTTATTTTGTGGTAACTACATGTTAACTCTGTTGGAAGTAATGGTAATTATACTGTAATTGATATCAGTTCTCCCACATCTTTGGAAAACCATACAATTAACACATATCACCACAGTTGGACACTGTCTTTTGTCCTTTATAATGTTGCCATATTGTAACATTATTTTGAGTAGAGTTCCTAAATATTTTCTTTGTCTTTTAAACTCATTTTAAAAAGTTTAATTTCAGAATGATTTAAAAAATGTTCTGAATTGGAAACATGGTTTATGGTTTTTATTTTTTCCTTAATTTGTAAAAAAAGCTTTTTCCGCAATCAGACATAGTCCGAGGTTATATTTTATTGTAAATTTTAGCTATGACTTCCTTTAATCTTTTTTCCTAGAAACAGGATAATAATAAAATATGCAAAATCTTGACATCAAGGAGTTAATAATTTTTTTCCCTTTAGTAGCCATCTGGGCTTGTACTATTTTGTTTGCCGACAAAAGGGATATATTCTGTGTTAGTGCCACCATATAAATATAATACTAAGGGCACAGAGTACTAAGGGTAATATAAAACTAAGGGCACAGAGACATATTGAACCCAAATTCTGGTTTTGTCCTGCCTTTGCCTACCACGTGTGTTCCTTCGCTTTTTATGGCTTTTGCCTATAGTAGGATGGAATTTCAGAAATAGCAAGCAAATGCCTTTTGACCAAGTGTGACCATGGTTTGGTAGACGTGTTTGACAAATAGATTATTTTTGAATGCTTTCCTTGAGAATATTAATAATACTCAGAATTTTTTATGACATGGTGAAGTGATTTTACTAATGTATTCTGCACTATAGATCTCAGGGAGCAAAGGAATCAAGTGTCATCGAATCCTGAAATTTTAGAGCTGAAAGAAACCATGGAGATATGTTAATTCAGCCCCATCATCTTGTAGAAGAAATAAGCAGGGGCTACCATGGTTTATGAGTGCACAGAGCTGCTTAGTGGAAGGAACAGGAGGCTAAGGCTTGTGTAGGGTGTCTTTCCTGGTAGCCTCTGACATCTCAGGGCTCGTGGCTTGAAGAAGCCTTTGTATTTCCTTCTACCACTAAAGGTTGCATGGACCTTATTTTTCTTTTAAAGATAAATGCTAGTTTTGTAGCACACATATTTCTTTAAGTGATAGGAAAACCTCATAGAGGACATGATATATTTATATGTCTCATAAACTAAGTTGAATATGTCATGGAGATGCTTTCCATTTTTCCATTTTTTGTCTTTATGTGTCTAAGAAAAAAATCTTCAAAAGTACTAGTTTGCTAGCTAAAACTTATATAGAAGGTATATTTTTTGAAAAAATATTCACTCTTTGTTTATATAGCTTTGATATTTCAACTTGAATAAATATCACCTGTGTTTCCAGAAATAGTATTTAAAACCATACATTGTAAATTAAATAAATACCTGAAATCACATGCTTAGATTTTAAACTGGGGGGATTTCCAAGATGCCTTTTTGGACAAAGACGTTTGCCTAGCTGGTCATTAGTTTTATTAAGACACCTTTTGTCTACATGGTTAAATGTTAGAATAACAAAATCTTACTGATTGTTTAAGTAGAGACAGAATTTTCCAGTTTTTAAATCATGTATTTGTTTTAATATAAATTGTGTAACTTTACAATGGAACATCTTTGTGAACTTGTTACTGACACAAATAGTTAATCAGAGGATATTCAGGAGCAAATCTGCATCATGCCTCTGTACATGAATAAAAACTTGAAACCACATATAACTAGGAGTAGGGCTGCCACACAAATGGATTTGCTTAAATCTGAATGCTTTCTAACTCTACTTGGGAGTTGCAAACTTATAAATAATCTTGCAATTGGTTCAAACCATATTAAAACCATATGATTGAGACAGAAAGCATTTGGTTAAAGGGGTTCAGTAAGCACTATAATCCTGATGAAACTAATCTAATTCAGTGGCTCCCAGGCTAAAAGGGTCTCATATCTTCTGAGTTAATGCTACTATATCATTTATCATCTCATGGTCAGTGACAGGAGTCTAAGTGTGTGTTACAGGAGATGTACAGGATGCTGTCATTGCCAGGGTTGTGGAGACAGAACTTGCTTAGTTTGGTGTACTCTTCAAATCCTGAGGGAAACTTGTCATACATCATTTGAGAATGTTTTTGAAAGCTCCATAAAACATATCCACAAGAAATGCTGAAGATATTAGTTCGTTTTAGCAGGCCTGGGCTGCATGCTTCTGCATTTGCAGGGAACAGTGCTAGTTGGAGACAGAGGGTCATGAGACACTTTCCCTACCCAAAGGACTCATGTCTTGCAACCTCTATTAGCATCTTGAGAGGAGATCTAAATAGCTTATGTCAGTCTTTACTGATTTAGTTTCTTGCTTCAATTACGAATCGTCTGGTTTTTGAAAGATTTGGCCAATAACTTATAATTCTGCCTCTCTCTTGAATAATCATAGATAGATACATAGGATTGTCAACACCCAGAGCCATTACTAGGTCCTAATGACAGAAGTTTCCAGCAAATTATTTTTGAGGTAATAGCATGTTGCTTTATTATCTGATAATTTCTGGTCAATGACAAGAATCTTCTGTTATGTGAGGCAGAAGCTGCCATTGCACTGGTTTGCTAGAGTTACTGTAACAAAATTTCATAGTGAGTGGGTTAAAGAACGTTTATGTTATGAAACCTCAAAGTTATGAAAACTTGAAGTCCAAGATAATGTGTTACCTGTTTTATTTTTTTCTGAGGCGTCTCTTTTTGACTTGATTATGGACATTATTTCCCGTGTCCTTACATGATTTCCTGTTTCTCGTTTCCTTCATATCTCCTTTTGTGTCAGATTAGATTAGGGCCCACTTTAGCAGCTTCATTTTAACTTAATCACCTCTATAGAAGCCTTGTCTCTACATGTAGTTACATTCTGAGATGCTAGGACTTAGGGATTCAATTTATGAATTTTGGGAGGATACAGTTCAGCTCTTAGTAGGCATCTTTGCTTAGTTTGTATCTTTTCCAACTCTTGTGAAAGTCAGCTCTCTCCCCTTGACCAAGTGCTTTATGTCTCTACAGGGCTTCACCTGGATTATTATCCCTAGGAATGCTATTATTTCTTAGGAGGAATTAGACTGAATTTAATACAGCTTTGCTTAACAGTTTATACTATCATCCTTTTCTAAAAGCATGGCATTTTTTCATTAATTCAGAGTGATTTTCTAATGGCAAATTGATATATAAAAGATTGTTAGAGGGATGTGCTTTGAGGGGGAGGTCAACATTTTAGAAAAAAATTCTTTTTGCAGAACCTGTTCGTATAAGTAATAAGGCAGATTTCCTGTATACAGCACTGAGCCCACAATGATGAAATCATTGTTTAAGTGACTTACGTCCCTCCCTTTGTGCTTATCAGTCTCTCAATCATTTGTATCTCATTGCTTTTTTAAAGCCCTGAAAATGAATTTTACTTTATTTAAAAATTGAATCAAAATGAAAGAAGAGGGGGACATGATTTTACCAAGCCTTAGCCACTGGAGTGCCTAGTACATACACTTACGATATAAATATAGTAAGATATGGACATTGTACTTTAGAGAAAGTTGAGAAGCCATGTAAATATATACATATATAAACCAATAATTATACCTTATGTGATGTGGTAAAGGAATAAAAGAGGGAGTGATAGATATCCCCCTGAGGCTAGTGGAAGAAAACCAATAAAAAATTGAATTGTCAACACGAAATGCTTAACTAGGCTGGAGAGGCTAATTATGATGTCATCAGGAGGAGAAGAGACTCCTAGGAGGACAGAATAGAACAGTGTGGAAACACACAGGGCTTGGGAATGTCACCGTCAGGAAACTCCAAGAAGTTCCAAAAAACTGGAATGAGCAGGACATGAAGCTGACAAGGGGAGCAGGAACCAAATAATAAAAGATAAACTATACAGAGACACATGTATCATACAGGTGGGGAGAAGAACATTTGATGGTTTAAAAGTAGACAGTTACAAGATCTACATGCTCCATGGCCACTAGGGTAAATTCAGTTCTGAGAGGCGGTCAAGACCAAAAGCAATGCGTCTTTCATTCTATCATTCTATTGTTTATGCAGGAGAATAGCTGCTGGTCTTTAGATCAAGACACTGCCTTCATTGGTATTTAGCTTTGAAACTAAATAATATCAGAACAGAAGTGGGTATTTTCACAAAGCACTTGTTCATGTCAGTTCTCACTTAATCACACTTGATCATTATAGCCCTGTGGCCTAAGCATTTTCTGTTCTCCTGTACAGATGAGAAAATGAGCTCAGATAGGGTATACAGTAATTAAACTGTAAGGCTGTGACTCTAAATTCACCTCAGCGTGAACACCTATCTAAATTCTAGTTAACTGACACATAAAATATTTTTTAAAAATTACTTCTGAGCTTTACTTTTTTTTTTTTCCTGTAAGACTGACAACAATAGTAGTCATTTCCTTTTGGCGCTGGTGTGAGGTTAAAGGGAGTACTCTTGGGAAGACCTTTGTACTAGCAGCTGATCAATAAGTTGTACTCTTTCCTACTTGTATTCCAGTATATGTGCTTGCCCTGTGAGGTCAAACATACTTGAAAAACTTAGATCTTATCTAAATCATGAGTCCCTAGCACAATTTTGGTATTAAGGATGTGTTAGCGGATAGACAAATTAATGGTTTTAGCAGACAAATGTTATTTAACAATGAGACTTAATAATGAACTTCATTTCTCCCAGCCAGAGCCTTTATTATCATGATTACTGTCTCTGGACCCATCAAAATGTCACTATGAAAGTAAATCCCACTCCTTCTAAAATAATTTCCTTAAAAAAGAATCACCTTTTAAAGAGTATAGATGGTTACTTTCCAGTGTAAATCCTACATTTTTGATACTTCATTAAATATTAAATGCATAATAAAGGATATGAAAGAAAGGATAATTAAATTATAGAATTTGTTAAGTCAGTAAAGAGAAACCATGTGTGTGAATAAATAATATCTGTTGAGAATCACATCATGCAAGATATGTCCAAAGCAAGGTGTCAGAACAGGCCATCCAGAGTAACAGAGTATTGGTCAGCATCATTCTTGGCTTTGTCCTGCTTTCAAAACAAAACACAAAACAAAATCACACATACACAGAGAGATATGTGTTCTACTTTATAAATCGAGCATTTACCATAGGCAATGTCTTCTTTTGTCAGTGCTTTGCAAATATTTTCAAAGATGCCAGTATTTACCTACAGAAATTCCAAGTTAGAATTAATACTTATATAATTAAGTGCATTGCATTGTACTTTTCTAAAGTTGCCTATTTCCTGCTTTTATACAATATTTATGTTGTATAGCTGAATTTCTTTGTTTTGTTTATTATGTGCAAAGAGATATCACCAATACAGGGTGAAGTATTGAGGCTAAGCATCTGTTTTACAAATTTGATGGCACACAAATTTGCAATCTTCCACTCTGGGAGGCAGGGGCAGGATAGTTAAAAATTTGAGCCCTGTCTGGGCAACTTGGAAAGTCTCTGTCTCAAACTGAAGACTAAGAAAGGCTGGGGATATAGCTCAGTGTAAAAGCCCTGGATTTGATCCCAATATTGAAAGCAAACAACAAACCTTGTACAGGTTATTTTTGATGTATGTGGGCAAATTATATGGCTCACGTAAGCTTGCAAGTATTTATGGACAATAATACTAAATACCGTGTAAGATGCAGGTATGTATAGACAGTCTAATACGTAATCCCTGGTTTTAAAACCATGATTTTCTTGAGAAAACTAGCTAGTTAGTGTACATGAAGTAAACTCTGATAGTACTATATAACTACGGGCTACTTACGTAGGGGAGAGTATAAATTTTGGCATATCAATACATAGATAGATTAGAAGGTTTATACAGTTCATAGAAAATTTGGAATTTTCAATCTAAATGAGACTTGTCCAGGAGAATGAGAGAAGGAAGCATTTCCTTATAGCCACAAGAAAGGTGTGATCATGTTACTGGGAAGCAAGCCACTATCTACCCCAAGCAGGAGATGTAGGATGAAGAAAATTAAGTTTAAAAAAGCAGATGAAAATTAAGCTTTAAAAGCAGATGAAGAGTAGTAAATGAATGGATATAGATGAGCTGAAGAGAAGCAGGCAGCCTCTGAAGGTTCCGCATGAAGTGGGACACTGAGGAGGGAGTGTGACTAGGTGGCCTGGGAAGGCAGCGCTGGGGATAAGGCAGACCGGAAGGAGGCTGGCTGCCCGGCTGAGTGTGTGCTCGGGTTTGAAGGAACTGGGCGTGATGGAGAAGGGCAATGACAGAGTAGGGGTCAGGGCAAGAGGCCTGTGGAGAGACAGTCGGTAGCCTTGGAGGACTGACTAGAGAGAGCACAGCAGTGAGACAAGTACTTCTGGCCAGGCAGCACGGACATAAACACAGCACTGCCAGTAAGTTGGGTCAAGAGAAAGCAGCTACAGGAAGTCTTTCAGTTTAGGTGAGGGAGGCATTTTTCTGGGTTATAGATCCATTAAAATATGGAAGTGGAAATGTCCAGGAAGATTGAAACTTAAAGCTGGAGTGAAAAAACTAAGACTTCCTTCAGCAAGCACTTGATAGATTAGACACTGATGCAATTCTGAGGTTAGACTATATCTCAGAATATTGGGGGCCTTAGATAATTTCTACTCATAATACACATGGTTTTCATTCCTCTTGGAAAGTTCTACCTTAGGAATACACACACACACACACACACACACAATTGATAGGACTGCCATATTGGTCTTTCCTGCAAAATTCCTTATCATTACAAATTGAAAAGATTTTTAAGTCTTTAGTATTTAAAGGTGTATTCAGGCATATAACAACGAAATTCTTATTTACTTAAAAAGGAATCATATGAGATTCCTCATATAAAAGGTAGGTGCTTCTAAATTCATGATTAAATGAGCATAGAATTTTCTATTTACTGTCTCATATATGCATAAATAGAATGTTCAGCAATTAGTTAATAACACACATTTAAGTTTATTTAAGAGAGTCAATATAAAGAGCATCCTAATTATAATGTATTTTACATATGAAAATAACGCAGGATAATTATTTTTCACACTCTTTTAACTACCATGCTGGTAATAGTACTCTAGTTGTATGCTGCATGGCTGCTGTAACAACCTGATATTCAGGCATCCTATACAAATGAGCTTTGGAGTAAAGGTTGGTACAGCACTTCTCAGTTAGACCCACAAAATAAAATGCACCACACTGTTGTCTAGACATGTCTACTTAAATAAAATGTGTTTGTAAAGCAACAAACAAATAGATTTGCTCAGCATGTATCATTTCATCCTTCAGGCTGTGGAAAAGGGAACCTTGCTGAGAGAATTCGAGGTATGATATAGGCTGGTCAGTTCTGGCCATCTAAAGGGAAGGTACCCACCACATCATTCCATTGTATGTGTTGTTTTTAGGAGATGGCTGCAATCAGTCATCTTGCATATGGTTTGAAAAAGGCTTGTCTCACTAGCAAGCAAACTGTTATTTAAGTATACAATCCGCTCTACTACTGAAACAGTTTTGCCAAACTTATCCAAGTATTCTCTCATGCTTAAAGATGGTATAAATATCATTTATTGCTAGCAGTTTTCTTCAGACTATATGGAATGTCTTCCTGCTGCCTGATCTAAGTGTCCCAGTTTACATTATGGCCTTTACTGCCTCTGTTTGATGGAGTGATCAGTAAAAATTTAATGACACTATAAAATAATAAAAATGTCATTAATTTACCACGGATCTTGGATGCAGTGGTTGTAAAGTTACATTAATAAACAGAATATTTTTTACAACAAAAAGCATTGTTACGTGGGAACATATAAATAACACACATAAATTTAAGAGCAATTTTACTGTTAGCACACACATTATTATGGAATAGCCAATAAGTGTATAAAACATAGTATATAAAATTTTATTAAAATATACTGTGCCCATCAAAAATTCAGCTTTTATCTAAGTGCAAAGAAAAACCATTATTGTGTGCTTACTGTTTCATTGCTGTTCTTTCCCCAGATCACAATTTCACGTTTGTTGCCAGTAAGAAGTTGATTTTTTTTCCTAGATGAAAACTAACCTCTGGTCTTTTCGTTATCCCAACTCCATTCTCTCTCTCCACTGATGCAAAGATATAATTGATCAGTCTTGCCATGGGGGTGGGGGGAGAGCTGCTAATTTAATGCAAAGTTAAAAATAATGCCTGGAAGTTGAATGGTTTGTTCAGTGACTCTGGAAATAAGGGATAATAATGCACCAGTCTATCTGTCATCAGTGAGTCTGCCCCGTCATTGACTCTGATAATATGTGAAGGTGATGGATGCTACCATCTTGTGGCTTGTAACATTTAACATTCATCAGCTCCTGCTAAAGGGGGCTTTATCATTTAAATATCTTTATTTAATATGCAACATCTACCTCATACATCATAATTTCAAAGCACTTAGAGAGCCAACAGTCCTACAACACAGCAGAGCTGACTTTAATTTTTTCAATAACTTTTATGTTGCTTGCATGTTTGTGACTGACAATGCATAAGGAAGTGTCTGATGACATTGCTGCATGTAAAATGCGCATTTCACTGTCGATAAGATGGTTGGAGAAGGAGATTAAATAATCATTGAGATATTTCACTTATATTTCCAAAATATCTTTCGCGAGAACTGTGTGCATTGTGAGGGCTAATTCAAATGTGTGTGTGTGTGTGTGTGTGTGTGTGTGTAGAGGATGAGATTTGGACTTAAAAACTTGCCACTCATGGTCTATATTTGTTCCACAGAGGGGCCCATTGGCATTTAATGGCTAGAAGGTCTTCATGGAACTGAAGCATCCTTATATTTTCTCTGTGCTCATGTCCACATCCTGTATTTACTAGGCTCATGCTCAACCTCACTGGTAAAATCTCTGCTTTGCTCAGCTTCCCAGACCTAACTTGTACACATCAGTCTTATCTTATGATTATGTGGCTGGCAAATAAATATTCTGAGCTATTCTTTGAAGAAAAGAAGGAAATCTTCTGGGAGACTAGGTGGAAATGTATATGAAAGGGCATGGCTTTGCAGGGTCCTTCTTTAATCTCAAACACAGTGCTTAATATCGTCAAATTTAAAATGCAGCCTAATGCCCCAAACAATTTTTATCACTGATTTATTTTCTGCCTACTTAGCAAGTGTTTCGTGGGATATTCTTCCTTTTCTTTTACTCTGTCAAAATATTGATATTTTGTAGGGAAAGTATCTTTGCAGAAGAATTTTTTTTTCAACGAAGTCAGAAAAATGTATAACTTCAAAGACACTGTGAATGTGTTGTTGAATGTTCTGAATGTTTTTTGTTATGATTAAAAACAAGCTGATACTACTGAATTGTGAGTGCACTTCATTTCTATAAAAGAAAAGATATATCATCATGTAAGCTTTGTTGTCTTAGGATTTTACAAACCATGGCATGTAATTTTCCCTCTTTTCCTTCCTTGTCAAAATATTGATATTCTTTCAGGAACTTTATTATTTTTTTTTTTTTACTGAGAATATTTTCTGGTAAAATCAAAGAGAATGAGTGACTAGAAAGATACTTGAAATATGCATATTGATAGGTAGCTTGATCTGTTGATTGTCAGAGAAAGTTGTTTTCCCCCCATGAAAATACAGTTAAAGGTTGTTCTTCCAGGAAGATTGCAGGTGTCACATCAAAACTCCTTTTGCATTTAACACAGGGAAAGCATTCACATGCAAATAATTGAAATATGAAACAATGTGATAAAACAAAGGTTGAATATTTTGCTTCCCCTGGTACTACTCATCTTCACTTTAATTCTTTTTCCTTACATCATGACAACCAAAAATGCTACTCAAAAATAGAAATTGGCTGATTAAAAGCAGCTGTCCTTTCTCCAACAATGTGTGAAGCTCTCACACAGCTTGTGGTTGCTTTTTGTTGTGTCCTGCATCTGGGTTAATTTGTTCTTGGGCAGCAGTTTTTACATAAGAAGATATTAGAGAATCGCCCTTGATTTGGTTTTCATTTCAGTCTGTCTTGTATAAGTGTCATATTTCAGAGGTTTCCCTACATACTATTATTGAAACGAGTTAGTGTAACTCAGTGGGAGGAATTTGTGATTGTAATTTTTGTTGCAAATCTTTCACAGAAATGGTGCTAGATTAAAGCAAGGTTTGTGCTGTGTTTTCTTCCAACACAGATTTCAACATATTCCATGATGAAGGGGAACTGGAAGACTTTCTGCACAATTTGACTGATGGGAATTAATTATAGAAATATAATGATATTCAAAAATAATCATATTAGAAAGCACAAATGTAGTGAGATTGTACAAATGAGGCACAGCCTCTATCAAGTAATTGTATGTTTGCTCTTTAAGAATATTTCCAAGTTTCTAAACATCTTACAGAAGAGAACACTCAGAGTATTTCCATCTAATGCTGAACATGCTCAGTACAGAACTAGGTCATTGAACAATAGACTGAACAGCAATCAGCTCTCTACTGCTGCATAATGCATTAAGTATAACATGCAGAAACCATTCCCGGAGCTGGAAGCTGCTATTTCATGTCTGTAAATTCAAGCTGACATGACATTTAATATTGTTTCATAGTAATGAACAACAAGGTTTCATTCATTCATAAGCATAACACAAAGCCAAGTTTGAGTCTGGAGAGTAGCAAGAAGTCCGGGGCGGGGGGTGGGGGGAGTACTGGGGGACACGTGCTGGGTTTCTGCAGACGAGAACACCATGTTAATGATGGCCAATGAGCCCTCTGCTACTGATCCAGCAAGCAGCAGGGCTCCAGTCACTGTGATGCTGCAGACTCCTGCTAATGGAAGAACTAGTGAACAAGCAAAACAACCAGCTGGGTAGTTAACTTTCCTGGCCCATGGCTGACTAGAGTGAAACTCCCTTTCAGTTCCCAGGAACTCATAGTTTTAAAAAAATGTATAGTACCAATCCCATTATCTAGTCTACTTTCTTTGAAATGTTTTTGAAACCCTGGTACATAACAATTTTAATTTGTGTTGTTTTCCAGTAAAACCAATGCAAGCTATGATCTCTAAATAGGACCAATTCACTCCCATTAAATTTAGTAGTAGCATTTTAATAAGGCCTGCTCCTTCACATTTTTGTGCTTTTGATTCAACTCTTTTGTTTTCCTTTTAGATTTCTAGTTCCAATCTGAAAGTGAGAGGTGCTGAGCAGCTCTGGCAGATCTACTCCAGGGCTCCTTGCCTGTTAGGTCCTATGGTCTAAATGCTCTCCGTGTCACAATCAGGCTTTGGCAGAATCTTTCTGAAAGATTTTCAGAGGCCAAGTGGGTCAGAATGATGTTTACAGATCCACATTTTGCCCATTAAGCAAGATCGAAACTGGAAGAAGTGGCTGCTTTGGAAGCTAGAATAAGCCTCTGATTATTCCTTCCTCTAGGAAAGAACGCGCTTTGAGAATTTGGGGCCCCAGTTAACAGGAAAGTCAAGTGAAGATGGGAAGCTGGGCCCGGGTGTCATCGACCTTACTCGGCCAGAAGATGCAGAGGGTGAGTGGTTTTCTGTGGCTTTTCTGTTGCTCTGTGTGCTTCTGAAAGTGTGTCTGAGTTCAATGCAGGATCACTGGGGCCTTTGTTGGGAGTCAACAGCTAGATTTTCTGGGGAAAACTAAGAGAATGGTCTTCAGCATCCATTATAGTTGAGAACTTCGAGAAGCAGCTAGATCATATGTTACCAAACAAATATTCCTTCAGGTACTTCAGGGTACCATTTGAGACGTTTAAAATAAAAGACCCTCCACATTCCAATGAGCAGCAGGATTCTGTGCTTAATTTACCTGAGTGTATTCTTGTTTAAAAGAGAGAGAGAGAGACAAGGAGAGCTTTGGTTTTTCAAATTTCAAATCAGGTGATTCCTAGGTGCAGCATAACTATATTGATGACTAAGTGATGATTTCCAGCAGGTTTTGCACAAGTTTACTAGTTGTTTGGGAGAGGCTTCGCTTTTACTGGCTACTAACTATCACTGAAGTTCACTGAAAACCTAGGTGGAAAGAGCCTTACTTTAGAATGTTTACCCACAACGCTATCGAAGCCTGTCTGCTTCTTTTCCTTTCTTGTTTGTTTGTCTTAAATGCACAAGCAGCACATCAGCAGAAATTGCTCCCCAGAGGCTGGGTACAATTTATGGGTTAGGTCAGCACTTCAGTAGTAACGTTGCCTGGTTATTTACTGTGTCATCACAGAGTAAGGACTGGTTTTCCTGTTAGCTGTTTCTTGGCAGAATCTGTCCCACCAGTCAGGGAAGATTAATTTGTTCTCTTCAGAGTAATGTGAGACTTTACCCATCTTGGGTCCCCACTAAGGTCCTTTTTTAGGCGGAGTGCAGGACTCTTTACTAGTATCCCTGTTACTAGCAGAATTTCTTCCAGGACTCTGATCTCTTAAAAACACATGAAGACATTTCATAGCTGTATCTGAAATGGATCTTCCCAGGCAGCTCAGAAATCTGTGGCATGAGCACTAGGAGATGGGGAGTATCGGAGATCGGTAGTATCTGGAACCTCAGAGAAGTTCCAGAAGGCTGGTTTCTCATAGCAGTAGGACAGTCTAATGTTTGAGGATAGTCTTGGGGATAAAGTATTAAAATGAATTCTAATGTGTGTGTGTGTGTGTGTGTGTGTGTGTATGAGACAGTGAGAGAATTACAGACAGATGCAGAGACAGGGATACAAAGACAGAGACAGAAAGAGAGAGGCAAAAAGAGACAGAGAGGCAGACAGAGGAAGGAATGGGGAAGGAAGGGAGGAGGGGTGGAAAAAGATAAATAGAAAGGGAAGGATACAGGACTCAAAACCAGAAAGATTCTTTTTGTCTTCCTTAAAGAATAAACACCAAGAATATACCGGTATTTTCCGTAGGCACTTAGAAGTACAGGTTTTCAAGGGTGAGGCTGAGATCTTGTTTTCTAGGGACCCAGGCAGTTTAAATGAAGGGCCTCATGCAGCTAGCTGTGATAGTAGGCCTGAAAGTTTGTGAGGAGGTGTTTCAGGTCTGGCCAATTTCAATTTTGTTAGAAGATTATATATGGAGTCCCTAAATCTTTAACCAAATAGAGTGAAATAAATAATTTTTCATTATTATGGAGTTATTAATTCTCATATTTAGCTAAGAACTAGGAATTATAGAGTGCCATCAGTTTACCTTTACTCACATCAGTTTATCTTTAACAGACTTTTCTTACACTGTCATTTGCCCTTTTTCATTTTGTTTTTTAACTTCATATTAGCTGTAAATAGAATCAATTGCCTCTCAATAATGCTGATAATCAAGTTGACAATATCATGTGCTCCATATGTTAACAGTCTTAGAATTGCTACTTTAAAAGGAAAAAGTTTAGAATTATACTGTAGGTAAATACTTTATAAAAATATTTTTGGATAGTCCATTGAGTACTCAGATTATCCAAGTTGTCTAAGTCCAAACCTATGAATACCCAGATTGTGCAGATTGTCTGGATCTAAATGTATTTTCCTAGTTATGTTTCTAAGCAAATATTTGTCAGGCTGTCATATGCCACACAGTGTGTTGTTTTGAACACATATTCTTCGTTTAATCTCTAGACAGCTTCTGAAAAGGGTATTTTAATTTTCCATTTTACAGTTGAGAAAAGTGAGATATAGAACAATTAAATAACTTGTTAAAAGCCAGATAGCTAGGAAGGATAGAGCTGAGGCTTAATATCCAGCCCAATTTTCAATCTGCATCCTTGTATATACACCGATAAATACGTGGCACCTTCACTTACTTTGCTGAGCAAACTCCTGTGACCTTCCTCAGTGTGGCCCATTTCCTCTCCCTAAATATAGCAGGTCATACCACGCCGCAGCGCTCATGTTACTGAGTCACACATAGCAGCAGTGCCTGATGAGTGTAACGGGAGAAGGGCTGGAGTGGCCCAGGAGCTTAAGGAGCGTGTGAAAACCTCCCTTCAGAAGCTTGCCCAGAGTTGCCATTGAGACCTCATGTGCTTTTGGGGGACTGAGTTCATGAATGGAGTCAGATTACCTGCTCTAATACCCAAGGCAGCACACTGCTTTTGTGAGGACTGCTGGGACGGGGAGCAGTCTTCTGCTGACTCCAGGCTATTTCCTGGCATTTGTTCAAGTGGGAGCTGATCGCAAAGCCTGCTGGAGTTATAGTTCATATTAAAAGCAGAGTAGATAACAAGTACACATACTTTCTCCGCTTTATTCCTTCATATTTCCCTGAGCAAGAAAACAAACAAGGGACCAATGAATCAGAATAACAGAAAAATGTATTTGCTCCTTCACTATGTCTGTGATCCAACAGAACAACCAAACAGAACAACCAACAGAACAACCAAAACATTTCCCGCATGCCTGACCTGAGCCAGCCCCTAAACCAGACCTTGGGTAAATCATGGCCGAAACAAAGCCGAGATGACGCTGACCTCTTAGAGCTTATGATCTAGTGAGGAAAACTGGAAGATGGAAAGGGAAATCTGTGCTTACTTTCATACATGACTGTCACTGGGAAGAAGTACAGAGAACAGTGCTTTATTATAATCTACACAGAATTCAGAGTGAGCGCTCTCCAAGGCAGCTGAGTTGACAGGGGGGTTCTGGGCCTCTAATGCAGGACGTGTTCTCCTTCCATCCACGTGTGATATTCGCCAAGGTCCTTGGCTTTAGAACAATGATCATTAGCAACTGTGCCCTTGTACCACTTCTGCCCTCCCCTCCTGTGGGGCTTCTGAAATGAATAAAGTAAGTCAGCCCAAGAGATGAGGCCCTGCTCCAGCCAGGCTTCCCAGGAAAATGTCTGCCAGTGCGAAAACGACAATATGACTTAGTAAGCAACTTACAGACCTGCTTCACAGCCCAGGCAGGGAGGCAGCGAAGAAAAGGTCACCAAAAGAGGCAGCTGTGCATGTGTATTAACCACTCATCAAAATCAAATGACAAAACCATAAGCAAGGAAAACAGAAATTAAAAATATAAAAGGCAAATGCCTTCAAAATTTTATTTTTAAAGTCCAGCTGTTATTTGGCTTGAATGTGACAAGACAGCATTTCTTGTTCACCATGATATTTATAAAACTACAAATTCACTGGTGCTGGGGACTTAGGAAACATGTTTAAGGTCTTGTTATACTTTGAAGTAGTTAAAGACTTAACATGTATTGAGTACACACAATTTGTTAGCTTCCATATAGGCCCTGTAAGGAAGCGAAGGCTTGATTAGTCGAGTCTGTCACCATGCATTAATAATGATGAACAGCTGTTGAACTTTTTATGGATTTTCTGTATGGCATTTCCCCTCTCCTTGTGCTGCTTACTTAGGCAAGAGTGAAATTCTTACCCCGAGTCTCCTAACTTCAAGGACGCAGATTATCATAAAAAGAGTTCTGGCCTGGTTCTTGGGAGATTGGGACTAGAGTCCCTCTGGTAAATGACTGTAAAGAAGTGACTAATGCTGATGGCTTTATGTTTATCATTTAACAGAGACATGTTGGATTTCATTATTTCTTAGGTTTCTTCCAAATCCAAGATTGTTTTAAGGTTTTCATAAAACATGGAGTATATATTTTATTTAAGTTCCATTTAGTTGGGTATTTTTTTTCCCTTTTGAGGTATTAAAAAGTAGAGGAGTATCTTAAAGGGTATATTTGTGCCCACTTGCTGAATTCAGATTTCATGTTTTTTGAGCTTTCTTGTTTATTAATGGAAACATTTCTCCAGCAGTAGCTTCCGGAATTATCTTTCACAGACAGGTCCCTACCATTCTCCTCGCTGTCCTTCTCTTCTCCAGCAGTAACAACTGTGACTCAGCATTTAAAAATGCATACTTTCCATCTTGTTTATATCCCCCATCTCTCATCTCTCTCTTGCACTGGAGATTTTCTCTTAAACACAAGGTTTCATACTGTTTATTTGGGTAAGCAAACATTCTTGTAAAACTTTTTTTAAATTTCTACTTTCAATTGTGTTTCTAGCCTCACAGGGAGACTACACCTCATTTTGATGTGAGGAATAGTGAAATGTGAGTTATCACTGAAGGATGAACTCTGAAAGTGATTATTTTCGGCGGAGCTTTGGACCCTGGATTGGAACTAGAACAGTGTTACTGCAGTTGCTGTATTAAAAACTTGCACTGATTTGTAAGCCTCTTTTCCCTGTGCATTCTTTCTCCTTTTCTCTTCCCCTTTTCCTCTTGCTCCTCTTTCTTTTATTTTTTTTTTGCCCTCCCTTTCTTTTTCCCCCTATTCCTCCTTTTTGTGAACTTCTCATTCCTTTTTAAGATTTACACCTCAGAGTAGCTTTATTGTTGTCCGTTTAAATTCTATGCTATGGACAAGCAGCAGAGACTGCAATTTTTTTTTTTTTTTACTTTGAAATGCACCACTTAATATGCAAGTTGTTTCTTTAAAATCTTGCTTCCCTTTTGATCCATACTCTTGGAAATCTTTGAAGCTCTACTTGTTCTCCTCGCCCTCCCTGGTCCTTACTTTTGGAAGAAAAGGAAGATTGATTCCATGATGCATAACTCAATCAAAGCAGCAGAGGCAAACTGTAGCCTAATCTGGGGTGGGATTTAAATGCTATAACTGCTTGTACTCTGGAATGTAAAGGTCAGCAGTTCAGACCCAACAGAATACAGCACTTCATGTTGCAACACTTAGATTCTCAGATTTGAAGTAAAGAAGGGAGCTCACGATATCTACAGTTCCAGCCAAGAAATCCCTTCTCACATCCCTGACAAGTGGGCCGTCATTCCACTTCTGTCCAAATGCCTCCACGAGTCTGACAGGAAACTGACTTCATCCTGAGATACTTTCTCTAATTCTGATAGTTCTTTGTTAACAATTTACATACAGTTTTGTCTCTTGATTCCTTGTAATTTCTCTTCATTTGCTCTCATCTGATTTCCAGACTGACAGAATAAAACCTATCATTTCATTAACACACCCCTTTACCCCTTCGGATATTTGCTTAAGGATTAAAGACTTAAATTCTAGTGCTCCATCCTAGGCAACTCATATTCTTTCCATAATCTAAGAGTGAGAAAGTTGATATAGATAGTTTGTAATTGACAGATTTTTTGTAACTCTTTAATTTGACTGTCATCTTTGAACCAATTCACCTCTGAGGCAACTAGAATGCACAAAGTACCTATCAGGGACCATGCAATCTTCTATACAAATACAATTATTGTAGAAAGACACCACAGATACATGCCTTTGCCTGAGAAAGCATTCAGCCACTAGAGCATGTGCCAAGAATAAAATATGAGGAATTGTGTATAGAAAAAGAAAAGATCCAGGTAAATCAGAGGAAACATTAGTGAGAGCTGTGCTGTAGGCATACAGATCTGGCCTTCTGGCTGCCTGAATTAGGGTGTCCAGACACTTTGGGGACACTTACAGGCAAAGGCATCTCTATGGAATCAGCAAGCCAGGATTGGAGGCCCAGATATGTAGCAAGGAGGCCCAAGACATGGTAAAGATAAGTAACAGACACACAGGCTTGGAGATAAGCAGAGTTCACAAAGTCTTTGCCTCTGGACTCTAACTCTGTTGTATGAGAATCACAAAAATGTATTTTACTGTGGATATAAACAGTTTTAGAGGATCCTGTGCACCAGTTTATATCAGCACTATATATAAAGTGCTGTGCTCTTAAACAAGCAAATAAACTTCTCTTAAAGAAATATATTTGCTGTGTCTTAAAAGCTCCCAAATAACTTTTAATGTTAGTAGAAAACAATTTCCATTGAACTTTCCAAGTGATGGATATTCCTGATGGGGCAAGAGAGTAAAATGTCAAGTTTCTTGTGTAACTCCAGCCCCTTATACTCCCTCCATAAAGGGAACTCAACCTGCATATCGTAGTTGCTTAGGCTTGATAGCTCAGTCAAAGACCCAGCCTTCCTTAGTGAGGAGCTCACTCCTGCCCAGTAGCTAGTTTCTCACTGGGTTGCATTTTCCAAAGAGGGTCAATGGCAGTGCTTACAATTACCAATGAAAAGGATCTACTTTTCTATCTTCTGCTTAAGGAAGAAATACCTTCCTCTTCCATGACTGAGTCACACCGAAACGCATTCCAAACTCTTTGTAGCAACTTAATGACATAGATTAATACCATTTACCACAAAAATTAGACTCAAGAACTGATACCATATGTTCCCAGTGGGACTATAAAGTTAGTCTTTGCTTAGTCTGCTTCACATAAACCAACACATTAGGATCAATCCTGGCTGACAGAGGTCTGTCTACTGTGTATGCACTATTTAGCTCTTGAAATGTCAACTTAGTCCAGGTCCCTGTCCCAACATCTTCCTGTAATGGCAGCAAAGGCCACTTGAATATCCACATGCATACTGCAGAATTTGGCCTAATCTTAGGTTGTTGAATTTAAAGAACATCAAGCCAATTCTAAGAGCTCTTTAAATTCTTTGCAGTTAAGACCAGAACTGGTATTGAGACCAACCTTTTTTTTTTTGCCTACTTCACCCTTTTCTTCAAGTTCTAAAAACAGTTTCCAACTTGTTCCAAAGACATAGTGCCTACCTAGCTCAGCACTATTCTTGTTAATGACATCTTATCTTGTTTATCATTTAGCCAAAATATTCTTAATTTGAGTATCTCCTTCTAGATTCTTTGTTTCATTTTATTCTTGTTGTACCCACTATATGCTGTCTATTTTTATATTTTTTAAAGCTGTGTCTATGAAATTCATCTCTGCCTCGAGGAATTACGTCTTTTCAACCAGGATCTGTCCTTACGCAGGACCTTTCAGCCTTCAGGGTTTTTTGTTTGTTTGTTTGCTTTGGTACCGAGAATTGAACTCATGACCTTGAGCTGGCCAGGCAGGTGCTTGTGCCACTGAACTAAATCCACAGCCCACAACCTTCAGTTTTACCACATGTCTAATCAATTTTCAATTTGCTGATTGTCTCTCATGTACATAATACTGTTAGGAGCATGGGAGAAAAGACTTTTATTAAACAGACAGACTACATTGTATTCTCCAGGAGCTGGTAAGATAGTTAGAATTAACAGATAGAACGCAGAGATGAGAAAGATGATTCTCCCCTCCTGGAGCTTCCTGTGTGCTTCATTGTCTCTGGGTCTACTTGTATTATGTCCTTGACTAACTGTTCTTCTCTTTGATGATCTAATTCTAGGCTTATTTTATCTCAATCAAAGACCCAGCCTTCCTTAGTGAGGCTCAGCAGATAGTTTCTCACTGGGTTGCATTTTTCCAAAGAGGGTCATTGGTAGTGCCTACAGTTACCACTAAGGATGATCTACTTTTCTGTCTTTTGTTTAAGGAAGAAATGCCTACCTCTTTCATGACCAAAGCCACACAGAAATGCATTCCAAACTCTCTATAGCAACTCCTTTCCACACAAGAGACTGATTTTTACTTTGTCTGATGGGACTGATGGATGCCTGTGAATCAGTCTTGTACCTGTGCTCTCACTTTGGAGAGTGATACTTTTTTCAGCATTTTTGTCCAGGGAATATTTACGCCTTAGACATGATGGCCCAAGTTAGGTCATGGTGCGAGATGGAAAAGATCATGTAAGAATACATAAGCATTTGAGTCATACTATAAACTGTTACATTAGGAACGGGCCATAAAAAGTAACTCTGAAATAAAACTTAATATCTCAAGTTTCAGCTCTGGAGAGAAGAATTGCATAAGCAATATATTAAACTATTTTAAATTTATTCTAAAAAACACAAATTGAAGTTTTCTGGTTTCAATGTATCTTTTTTTAACTTTCTTGGCAGAAAATCATTTTACGCTCTTCAGTATCAGCTCACCGTTCTGTAGGAAGGTCAGTCTTGCACGAGGATGAAATGAAGCAGGATAATAACTGCTCCTGGTTGCACACTTACAGAGTTATTAGTAGGGAAAAATGCAAAGCAACTTTGAAATGTCCTTGAAACTTCCTTGCCCTCCAAATAATACTGTTTTGTAGTCAATAATCCTAACCCTTTGTTATTCCAATAAGTTCTTTATACAGAGCTGATTTGTAAGCTGGCAGGGTAACGGTCTTTCTTTATCTTGCCTTTTGCTGAGCAGCCTGGTCTGGTTACTGCTCTCACCTATGCAAACGGGGAGACATGAGATGGTCTTTCTTCTTTGGACCTTGTGCACGGGCCTTGCATTTAGTCAGTACCTACCGAGACCCTTTTGAAATACGTTTTTAGCATTTGAGAAGAAGAGAGATTGTGTTATAGAGTAAGTTGCAACCCCAGCTATTTTCAGGTTTATTTTTTAACTTCCTGAATCACAAATATGAAGTCTAGGAAACATCATTCAGATGTGAAGAAAGTATAGAAAGAAGACAAGTGTCAGTTAATCACCTGCTATATTCTTGGTATTGGAATTTACTACTTCTGTGGCTTATTTTACTGCTATTTTGTCTAAAGAGAACTACAGTGTAGTGCTTGGCTACTGGGTTCCTGTCATTGTGTTGGAAGTTTACATGTATTTCCATTTAGTCCTCAAAAAAGATGCTGCAAAGTAGAAATTATTAACTGTCTTAATGGGGAGATGAAACTACAGTTTAGAGAAGAATAATTTACTCAAAGTTACATAGCTAGGAAAGATCAAATCTATAATGCAAACTCAGATCTAAGTGAATACGTGGCCTCTTGAGCCATGCTGCCTCCTGTTTTCCCTAGCAGCTGACTTAATTGATTATCTGTGTTAAAGTAGCTTTTTCCTATGGTTTTTACTAAAAAGAATTTTTAAAAATTATTTAGAAATGGAACCTTGTGAAGGCTTTTTATTTTCCTTAAATCTTCCTAATTCCACAAATGTTTCAAATGTGTCTACTGATTCACAAGACAGAGATGTTTGGGTGGCCCATGTAACTGGATGATTGTCACAAATCCCCCAGCCATCTCCTTCTAATGACATCTAGTTCCTTATCCATGTCTTTAAAAAAAAATGTACTTGGTACCGGATCCATAAGCTGCATTCCCATTCTCATGGAAGACAGATTCCCTGGAATGAATCGAGTGAAATGAGTAAGAGAGTCCAGTTAAGTTAATTGCTAAGAATTCATAAAATTGAGCCCGGATGCCACTGAAACAAGTGAGCTGATCATTTTAGAAATTGGTGTTGATGGCAAGTATGCAGTCATGGGGATTCTTACATCTGAGTTGCCAGTGTAATTTGGCCATTTGCTATGAGAGTTGGGAGCAGTTTAACCTGTTGAAAACCTCATGTTTTCCTTCTGTGGTGGGTATTAGATGATCTTTAATATTCCTCTCACATTAATGCTCTATGAGCATGTTTCCCCCATTTTATGATACTCAAGGAAGGTCCCATTGTATGCTTGTTTGAATGTGCATCTATTTTATATAATTATACCCACATTACAACGTTGGGATGGTTTTTTAGATTTAATATTTCTAAAAATCTCAGACTTGTTTTACCATAATCCCAAGGGTTTTTTGGAAGTGGAGAGGCTAGAGTGTCAGAATTGTTCGATATGGCAAGTCAGTAGAAGAGACAAAATGAAAACTAGTAATTTCTGAACTCTAAACAACTATTTTGGGTACATTTTTTCCATTAAAACCATTCTTGCAAGACGTTTAACAAAATAGAAAACATAAAACCTGGGCTTATATAAAATCCAATTTCAGAAGTTGCCAGGTATTAGTAGAACATGCAGACATCCAGGTCTCTAAACTATCACCATTGAACGTGTCTTCCTGCCATTGTCTACTGTCTCAATAAGCACTTCAACATTACCTTATGCCAGCTGTGGCACAAACCAAGTGCAATCACTACTGGTTTGAGGTGTACGTCTAGTGAAGAAGTGGGCACATGAAACTGATCATTCGGTTAAAATATGGTAGACACTAGAATTAAGGCAAGCATAGTGTACCACCCATGGGAGCCTAGCCTTATTCTAACCTGGCAACCTGGTAAAACTTCCAGAGAAGAGATAATCCTTAAAATGTGTCTTTAATAACAATTTCCAGATGGATAGTTAAGCCCAGGAGAAAACTCTGATTCTTAGCATGAAAATACAATTGGTAGTCAACTAGAAATACTATGGTGTAAAGCAGAGTGTTCCAGGCTAGCCAGACAGGTGGAGAGCCAGATCACAAGAGAGTAGTGTATCCTGTTCTAGGAGTTTGGACTCATCTTGTGGGCATTAGGGAGCCATTGAAGAGTTTTAAATATAGAAGTGGCTTGGTCAGAATTACATTTGTGATGGATCACTCTGGCTGAAATTAGAAAGAGGTAATTAAATGGAGGTTTAAGGATTCAAAACTGAAAGCATACAAGCTGAAAGGCTAGTTTTTGTGTAGTCCAGCAGAGACAGGGAGAAGCACAGAAGTAAAGACAGACTTAGTATATCTTTGTTAACTAACGCTAAGATTTGTTACATCTTGGTTTGTGGATCTTCATTTTGTGTACAGTCTATTATAAGAGTTTGGGTTACATGACTCCAGAAACTGCTGGATAATATGAATAATTTAGCTTACCAAATTTTCACCAGACTGTATTCTCCAGTGGAATCCTCTTGAATGTGAGCCTAGTTCTCCTGAAATCTTAGGGAACCATGATGTGTTATTGTCTTTTTTCATCCCCAGTGGTCTCTGATTCAAATTTAAATGCTTTCTTTTTGCTGGGGCTTCAACACCTTCTGTGCACACATACAGCACACAGATAACAAGTGGAATGTTTGATGCTCTGTGCCACTTCCAGGTCATTAAAATAGAGAAGCTCTATGTTCTCCCAGCTACCCTGGGATTCTGTAGTTGGAACAAGATAGAGGACTCTGTTTAGCTATCTGTGTAAAGCAAATATAACTTGAGAATTTAAAAAAAAGTAAACACAAGTACTGAAACTTAAAGCAGGAGACTCTTGAAAACACAGACCAATGTCTCACTGGTTAGAATTTCCTTCATTTTGCAAAGCCACGAGCCACATGCATCAGCTCACCACAAAGTCATTAAGCCTTTTTAAGCTCAGATGAAAAACATTAACAAATACCACAAAAGGCTTTAGTATAGCCCCTTTGTTCATTCACATATGGCACTTTATAACTCCTGCGCCACTCTGGTCTTGTGTTTGTTTAAGCTGCCTCCATCAGGCTGGTCCTGAAAGAACAAAAGACATCTTGAGCAATCCTAAGCAGGAAATGGGCTAATCTAAACATGGTTTGTGACACTTTAAGTAGAATAGAAAGCGGAGGGATTGATTAGTCATTAATGTCCAATTGGCTCCATATGGATGTTGCAATAATAAAGCCTTTTTCAGAGCAGTAGCAGAGTTATTGAATTAGAGGTTTATGTTTCCTCAGAGCTGACCTTAGGGAATTCCCTTTTGGTTCTTCTTGTTGATCTTTTAAAGAGAATGGAGTTTCTAGGAGGAAAAAAAAAAAAACAAGCCTTATCCACAATAACACTCACTCATGATCCTGCAACCACGGAATGCATTAATTTAGCATCCTTTTAATCCCTGCTATAATTTCACTCCTTATTACTTTCTTTGCATGCCCGTGCATCTTTGGTGGGGCGGTATTTTAGAGACCAATTAGATCGTGGCATGAACTTCATAACTGGTAATAGGCTTCTCTAATATGCTTGGCAATGCAGGCAAGTGGCATCCTTAAAAGGGGAAAGTTATGTCCTAGCCAGGGAACAGTCGATTTTGAAATTCAGTTATTTTAGATCACTGAATCGTGACTGGGGCAGCTTTGGTGTAGAAGAAGTACTCTACACCGAAAATCAGAAGAACTAGGTTCTGGAGTGACTGCTCCTTATTACTACGCTAGCAATTGGTTACTTAAGGAGAAGGTCATGTTTTCCGAGCCTTTTCCTCATCTATGAAGTGGGCTCGGTGACATCTACATTCCCATCCCTTTCAGAGGATTGCAGAGGACTGAGAAAATGTAGCTAGTAAAGGCACTTTGTAAATATTATTTAATACAAAATTATGTGGCACATCTGATGTTCCTATCCATAAGCTGAGCTCTGGCCTAGTCATTGGAAAGGTGGATTGCTCTTTAGAGAACACACTCTGGGACTCTGGTGAGTAAAGAGCCTGTTTCCAAGTGTCCCGTACTTTTTTTATGTGGCTACTACATAAACACTACATCTCTATCCAGTGGCTGTCGGTAATTTTGATAGCTGAAGTAAACGGAGCATTTTTCTTTCAGTGGGGTTGAAGAACCTTAAAATGGAAACAGAATGAAAACCTGCCTGTGGTCTTCTCCTGCAGTGGATAGTTGGAGACCGAATACCTTAGCCAGAGCTCCACCAGTGACTCAGTGTTCTTTCCAGAATATTGGTGCTTATTTTTCACCAATCTCCTGAATTTGCATTTGCCCCCCTCAAGTCATTCCATTTGAGGAATGACTTAAGTTACTCTTTGCTAACCTGTCCAGCTAATATTTATAAAAGACATAAACAGCAAACATACTCCTCACTCCCAACAATCCCTTTTCTTGGATGTGACAAACACATCATTTTCCTCATGATTAAGAATCTTTCTCAGAGGGCTGGGGATTTAGCTCAACGGCATAAGCGCCTGCCTGGCAAGTGCAAGGTCACGAGTTCAATCCCCATTACCAAGAATCTTTCTTAGCCATGGAATATGTTTTCAGTGTCAAACAGAACAATAAGCAGGTGATTTTTTTTTTTTTTTTTGAGACAGCATCTCATTGTGTCATTCAGGCTGGTCTTGAACTCATTACATAGCCCATACAGGCCTTGAACTAAAGAGGATCCTCCTGCCTCAACCTCCAGATTGCTAGGTAACAGGCATATACCACCACCCTGGCTTTGTTTTAAATAAAAAATTAAATTTGTATTTCAATCAGCCTGATATTATAGCGAAAATAAGTTAACATTCTGGCAGTAAGCAGGAATGAGAAGTTAGCAAGGGGCTTTGACCGTGATAGTCACACAGCTGTCAATCATGGCTGTAACAGAGTATATTAGATTCCCTATATGGGAATATAGATAGGATAAACATGGTGAACAAACCAAATGCAATCTCAGTACTCTCCTTGTTTCCTAATTTTTCATATTTCCTTTAAAAATTCCTTCATCTTCTACATTTTTGTTCATAACATGCTCATTTTCATTTTCTCTATTAACCCAAATAACAGACCATGAAATGTATCATGTAACTCTTTCCAAAATCCCAGAGGAGAAAACTAACCATTCCACTGATAGACCAAAATAATCCGAAGTACTGTGATCATCAGTAGTTCTGGCAAGCAACCCACTAGTGATATTGATGCCTTTTTTGTATGTAAGAAATCAATTATAGCTTTTTTGTCTGTCCTAGTAAATCTTTTTGGTAAATGAAAATATTTTGGGGTTTACAATAGCTTAAAAATGCCATGTGCTTCTCAGATACACAGAGAAATAACTGTTCAGAGAAGGCACTTTTGTTTCTTGGTTGGTTGATTTTCTGTTTTAGTTCTTTTTTTGGCTTTAGCTTTTTTTAAACTAATAACTAAAACAGTTTTACTTTGAGTAGTGTTCCATTGTACTAAAACTACTATTATATTCTTACGTAAATATATTTCTGGACAGAAGTTCCCATTTTTTAGGTGAGTACCTAGCAGTAAAATTTGTTTGTCACAGGTAACTATATATCTTTCTTAGAAAAAAAGAACTGCCAAAAAATGGTTATGGCATTTTAATTTCAGTGAATTTACCGGTTAGATTTCCAGTTGCTCCTACCCTTGCCAATTTTTGTGATGAGCCATTCTAGTGCTAGTGAAGTGAAATCTCATTGTACTTGTAATTTGCATTTTCCTGAAAATTAATGATACAAAATACATTTTTATGTGCTCAGTAGCTATATCTTCTTTTGTAAAGTGTTCAGGTGTTTTGCCCATTTTAAAATTAGATTACTATTTTTGTTGCTTATGTAGAAGTTCTTTACAAATTCAGGTTGAAACTCGTCAGTTATGTGTCTCGAGAATAATTTTTCAGGGCTGGGGATTTAGCTCAGCAGCATAAGCGCCTGCCTTGCAAGCGGGCAGTCGTGAGTTCGATCCCTGGTACCGATAAAAAGGAAAAAGAAAAAAAAAAAAAAAAGAGAGAGAGAGAATAATTTTTCCTTGGCCTCTTCTTTAACATTGTATTTTCTCAGCAATTACTTTCGATGAATGGAGTTTTATTTTGATGAAGTTCAGTTTATCACTTTTCTCCATGTTTTATATGCCATGTCTAAGAATTCTGTCATTCAGAGGTCACTCTAAAATATTACCCTTTTGAAGGAGTATTACAGTTTCCACTTTTTTATTTTTTTAATTTGTATCTTACTAGTCTAAGTGTCCGCAGTTCATGAAGTTTACACGCATCCTGGGAGTAAGTACGTGTGTCTAACACATCCCCTTCCCTTCCCGGTCCCCGCCTCCGTCTCTAAATCCCATTTTCATCTCCTTGTTGCTGTTATTGTTAGCTCATGTGTAGGGTGTGTAATGATTGCTGTCATTGTGGGTGCTTGGCACTTGTACATGCCTCTTCTTCTTAAATCTTTTTACTCCCCTTCATCTCCTCCTTCCCCCTTGCCCTCGGTCTCCTGGATCTCTTCCCATTTGCAGGAGATCTAGCCCCTTATTTTCTTACTTCTTTTTTTTTTTTAAACTGGAAATTGCACTCAGGATCTTGCATTTGCCAGGCAGGCACTTATTCCCCTGAGCCATATTCCCCAGCCCACCTTGCTTCCATGTATCTAGGCTTCATTTTGATTTTTGTTTGTACTTTGCCTTACTCAAATGAGAGATGCCCATGGTGTTTGAGCTTTTGTGTCTGATTTATTTCATGTAACATTATATTTTCAAGGTGTATTCATTTTCCTGCACGTCTCAAATTTATCATTTTTGTGTCTGAGTAATATTCCTTTATGTAATAGCTACCATGTTTTATTTGTCTGTTGATCATCACATAGGCTGTTTACAGGGTTTAGCTATTATGAATTGTGCTGTAATAAACGTTGGTATGCATGTATTATTGCAATATATCTTTTGCTTTTTTGAAAAGATACCTAGAAGGGGAATATCTGGGTCATAGAGGATTTCTAATTTCTTTGTGAAACCTCCATGCTGATCTCCATGCTTGTATTAGTTTGCATTCTCACCAACAGTGTAGGAAGTGTGCTTTTTCAACACAGCCATGCTAGCATTTGTTCTTTGACTTCTTGACAATTGCCACTGTGTTTTTTGGTGTAAGATGAAGTCATAACATTATTTTAACTTGCATTTCTCTAGTAGTCAGAGATGTTGAATGTTTTTTCAATACTTTTCAATATCGGCTTTTCTTCTTTTCTGAGAAGTGTCTGCTTATTTCACGTGCTTATTTCCTGACTGGGTCTTTGATTTTAGATGCCATATTTTTTGAACCATTTCATTTTGGATGACCTATTTTTAATTTGATGTAATCTCATTTTTGATTCTTGCTGTTATTCTTGTGCAGTTGCATTTCTCTTTAGAAGGTCCTTATCTATACCTGTAACTTCAAGTATTTGTTTGTTTTACCTTACAGAGGGTTGAGTGTTTCTGCTTTAATGTTTAGATCTTTAATTCATTTTGATTTTAGTTTAGTACATGGTGAGAAATATGGGTCCAACTTCAATCTTCTGAAAATAGATAACCAGTTTCCCCAGCATCTTTGTTAAATAGGCTACCTTTCCTTCAAGGTATGTTTGTTCTTAAGTCACAAGTGCTGTCACAAGTGTAAATATTTGAAAGTTATTTTATGTTTGCTGATGGTACATATAAATTTTTTCAAAAAATCATTTTAATGAAATGTTTACATAACGGGCCATGCCTATGTTAAACAATATCTGATTTCTGTATTTTTATTTTATATTACTAAGTTCTCTTACTGTTAAACTCACTTTTTGTAGCAGTTATTTTGTAAATTCCTTAGGTTTTTCCATTTAAGCAATTGTATTATCTGTGAACAAATGATATTGAGTACTCTTTCCCAATTTGCATATTTTTTGTTTAAACGTTGGTTAGCAGTAATAAAAGCAAACATCTTTGCCTTTTTCATTTTAGGAAAACGCATTCAATAGTTCACTCTAAAGTATAGTGCAAAGTGTACATTTTTCTTAAATATTTGTTAACAGAATGAGAAAGTTCTCTGACGTTACTGGTTTCCAGAGCACATTTACTCATGAAAGAGTACTAAATTTTATCAAAACCACTTTCTGAATTTATTGAGAAGATCATAACTTTTTCTTTGTTCTGTTACTGTAATGCATTATTTTGGCTGATATTTAACTTACTAATTACATTTCTGAGATAAATCCTATTGGGTCATAATCTATTATCCATATAACACATTACTGGGTTCAGTCTTCTAACACTGTATTGAGAATTTATGCCATCTCATAAAATTAATTGGAAAGTATTCCTTCTTCCTCTTTTTGTGTTTGTACAAGTTTTTGTTTTGTCTCTTTTGAGAGAAGGTCTCGCTATGTGGTTCAGGCTGGCCTCGAGCTCACTATGTAACTCAGACTGGTCTCGAACTTGGAATGATCGTCCTGCTTCAGTCTCTTTAAGTGCTGGGATTACAGATGTGCCCCATCACGCCAGGCCTAAATATTTATATAAACTTTTCTCTTTTTCTTTCTTTCTTTCTTTCTTTCTTTCTTTCTTTCTTTCTTTCTTTCTTTCTTTCTTTCTTTCTTTCTTTCTTTTTCTTTCTTCCTTTCTGGTGCCAGGGATCGGACTCATGACCCCATGCTTGCTAGGCAGACGCTTATGCTGCTGAACTAAATCTCTGGCTACCTTGTTTGTAAAAGTTTTGAAATTTACTGGTGAAACTACTTGAGTTGGAGTTTACTTAGTGGGAAGATTCTTAGATATAAATCAGTTTTTCTGTTAACTATCAGATTATTCATGTTTTCTATTTATTGAGTAAATTTTAGTATATATTTTTCAAACAATTTATTCATCATACTTATTGGAATTAAGTCTTAATATTTCTGCTTACCTTTTTTACTGTGAGTAGGACCTATAGTGAAATTCCATCTTTCAGGACAGATATTGATATTTTTGTTTTCTCTCTTTGTCTGTTCATCAGTCTAAGAATGAATCTGCCAATTTTATTGTTTTCTTCAAATTATTAACTTGGCTTTTAAAATTGTTTTTATTTTGCCTGTTTTATGGCTCTTTGATTTTTACTGTTTATCCATCCTGAAAATCTGATTTTAAATTGAATTATTTAATTCCTTTCTAGTTACTGGCACTATTGAATGTGATTGGTTTAGGTTTTATAATTTGCCACTTGTTTTCTATTTGCTCTCTTAGTTTTCCACCTTCTGTTTCTCCATTCCTGCCTTTGGAATAATTAAATCTTTTGTAAGTTTTCCGCTTGAACTACTCTAATGATTTTTAGCTATATTTCTTTATATTTTAGGAAATTGATTTTCTAAGGGTTCACTATGCATCCTTGAGTATTGCTATAGTTAAAATTTTACCAGTTTCATAATTTAAGCTCCTTTTCCTTTGAACTAATATGATATTGTTGTGCTACATTTTACTGTTTTATATATTGAAAATCTCTATTATAATGTTTTGTTTTGTACTAAACAGTTCCTTGAGTTTTTAAGAATAATAAATAAATAATTGTTTGGAACCCATGTTTTATGTTCTTCCTTTCTGTCTATGTATCTGGTTTTTATTTTTATTTTTCATCATTTTGAATATTTTATTTGAATATATCTTTGGGTACAGGTTTGCTCTGGACTTGTTCTCTTAACTTTTATTTATCTGAAAATGTAATTCATAGTCTTTTTGTGTGTGAGGCTATAAGTTTTTTTTTATTTTATCCTTTGTTGATGTTTTCCAGGTGTTCTGCACTGGCTTTGAGTTACTTTTTTCTTTATATATCTCTTATCTTTATCAATGCATATTAATTATACGTGTTCATAGAATTCAGTGTGATATATCCATGCATGCGTGCAGTATTCGTTGATCCTATCCAACTACCACCTCTCACCCTTGCCTGCAACCACATCCTGGCACTCTTCCCAGTCCCTAGCAATCTCACTTTTACTTTCATGCCAACACTTTCAAAGTTCCCACATATGAAAGAGAACCTACAGTATTTATATTTCGATGTCAGACTTATTTCACTTAACATAATGCCCTCCAGTTCCGTACATTTTGCTGTAAATGACAGGATTTATTCTTGGTTGCATAATATTCCATTCACGGTCATTTATGAAGCATATGTTCTTTGGATAAAATTCTGGATGGACTTTGCTTTCTGTATTCTAAACACGCTTCATATTCTTTTAGTTCTTATTGCTTTTAAAGAATAACCAGCCATCGTTTGTGTTAGTGTTTCCCTGTGTGTGCTATGTCCATTTTCTCTGAAAGTTCTACTTTATCTTTGGTTCTCAGTAGTTTAGTGTCAGTATGTTTTTTGTTTTGTTTATTGTTTTGACATTTAATTTGCCTGCATTTCTCCAAATGTCTTAAACCTATTAGTTGATTTTTCTTGCCAAATTCAGGTAATTTTCATCCAGTTTTTTATTTGACTGTTTTGTTTTGGCCTCTCCATATTACTTTCCCATTTATTTGTACAATTAATAATTTTTATTGTATATTGTGTCTTGTCAGTTATAAATTATAGAGACTCTGGATGCTACTATCTTCCTTTGAAAGTGTTAATTTTGTGGCAAGATGATATTGAATTATCTGCTGATCACATTGTACTTATGGAGGCTTAGTTTTAAGGAGTTAGTCTATTTCAATTTTTAGTCCTTGGGTGAATTCTTAGTCTTGGTATACAATTTCTGGGGAATTGCCTCTCTGGGGTTTCAGTGGAAAGTTCAAGGTGTTTATGAATCCTCTCTAGGCTGATGGGATTCAAATCTAACTTTTATTATCTTGGCAGTGGGCATCAGCTAAAATATCTGCTCAAATCTTTTGGATATACAGCCCTGTTTTCCACTGGGTTTATCTGAGGCTTTCTTACACATTTGAGGTTAATGATTTAGCCTCTTGGAAGCCTCCAATTCTGTCTTCTAACACATTAAGCAACATAGACTTTCTGTTTACACTATAGCATCTTCATAGTATGTAGACTGGGGCCATGGGAAAAACTTTGAAAACAAAATTTCAATTTGTGAAATTCTTGTATTTATTCATTTATTGAGGCTAGAATCCTTTCCAGTTTCTGCTTAATTTTGGTGGATCTCAGATGTTTTCTCATATTTTGCTAGAATTTGTATTTGTTATCTGTTGGAGGTTTGGTCTGAGATGAGCTTGTCTGCTAGAACTGGATCCCAGGACAGAATCTTCATGCCAACAGTTTTCATATAGCAAATTCATTTTGTCTGACAAAGCATGTCTTGCTTTTTTGTTGTTGTTTTTTAAAGAGAATAAAACAAAAGAGGACAGATCAAAGCAAATGAAAACAAAACAATGCAAGCAACACAGCACTTCACAAGACAACGGGATATCAACAGTAGCCACCATAATGTCTTTCTTTGAGATAGTTGAGCATACCTTCACACACAATAATATCAAACATAATAACATAGTATAAAACCATTCAAGAGAATGAAAGTATTACAGGGTATTCAAAACCAAATAACAGGAAATGAACAATAGCTACTGTAATAACTCATTTTTCTTAAAAATTTTGTTTATACTGTCACACATATTAAAATCCAATAAGACACAACAGGATAGAACCAATGGAAACAGAAGAGCAAAAGCATGGTAGGTCTTCAAAGTTAGTAGTATCTTACTTTGAAGACAAAGTTTGTCTTAATAAGCTTTTTAGAAGACATTGGTTAGGGCTGGGAAGTTAGCCTTCGTTCCTGGCAAGTGTGAGTTCATGAGTTCAATCCCCAAAAAGAAAATGAGTCACCTTACTTTACTCTATCCTTTATTGTCAATTCACTAGTAATCTGAACTGTGGCTGTTCAGTTGTAATGTTGCCTTTAGTTTTCATGTGAATCTCTCCCGGAGTGTATTTGTGTATGATACTATACTGCTTAAATACCTTAAAGACTTGTGGGGTTGGCATAACAATTGGTACCAATTTACTACTTCTCTAATTTTGTGTGTGAGTGGTCTTCTCTTTTTCCTATAATCCCAACCCATAGCCAGCTTCTTTTGATTTCCCCCAAACCTTCTATGCTTTTGTTATTACTCTGTGGTATTATTCACACTGGTTCCCTGAACTGGAATATTTTCCCCCACATACCTGCTGGTAAACTTTTACTCTTCTTTTAAATTGCTCCAAAGTCTCTCTGATATTCTCCTCTGTCAGCTCCAACAATGTCAATAGCTTCTTTTCTCTGCTTTCATTATATTTTAAGATTATTGTTAGCACTGTTTCATAACTTTTCATTTCTATGTCTTTCTCCCACGGGGTCAACGACTGTAAAAACAAAGCACATGTGTTATTTATCTTTGTATCCATCATCCCAATGCTGAGTACACCTGAAACTTGTCAGAAGTGTTTGCTGAATTAATGCATAAATAAATGATTACAAGAAACATTATAGAATTAGCCAGAGTTCCTCCTTGGGGAAAACTTTATATATGCACAAACCCATGCCAAACACTCACTCATTCACTCAGATCACCCTTGGAATTTACCCAGGAAGGGGCCTCTCTAGGATTAGTTCAGGACCATTGCCATTGGCTATGATGGTGAACTGGCCTTCTTTCCAGCCCACCTGGAAAAACTCAATATTCTGTCTCTCTAAATCATTCAAATCACAGCTTCTTAAGGAGGTCTTTGTCTTGGCAATTTCTATTTTCTTCCTTAATTAACTATCTTTCTTTGCTTAACTGAAAGTTTGGATTTGTACAGACTGACTTGGGAGAAGAGGGTGAATTAACCAATCTGAGATTGTGTAGGCTGGACTGCTCGGGATTCTCATTTGGGATTGTTGTTGCCAGTAAAGACTCTCAGGGTAGCAGAAAAGCAGTTGGCCCCGGGAACAGTTTTGGATCTAGGCTTCTCCCTGCTTTCTATGAGAAACCCTGTTGTGAATTCACAATATTTCTTCTGCTCTTAAAAAGAAAAGAAATTTCCTCGTAGAACAGTGAACTATTCTCTATTACAATTCAGTTCTGGATTCTGACAGACTCTTGGCTATTCGAGATTGAAAATGCTGGGAGAGGATGTAGGATGTAGCTCAGAGGTGAATTACTTGCTTAGAAAGCAGGAGACCCTAGATTTAATCCCCAGTACTACAAAAAACAATGAAATATTCCTTTAAAAACACTTAATCATATTGTTTTCAAAAATGAATGGAGTGCTATGAAATAATATTTGATATGTTGATTTTTAAAAACTAATATAACATAAAGTTAATTTGCAGCTAGTACACAGATTAATATCACATTAATAACACAGATTAATAGTCTAGAATTCTGTAATCATCTGTAGAAGTTTCTCATCTGCTCAAGGAGTTTTCAAAGTATATACTTGCCAATTTTTAAGTTTCTGAATTTATACATATATATATATAGTCATATATATTATTACTGCTGAAGTAACAATCCTCTAGTTATTTTGCTTCATTAAACATATATTCAGCAAGTTTAGGAACATTTTCTAAATGTTCTTTTGACTTTGTGGCCTCTCCTATTTGCTTAAAATTCTAACTCTAAGCTTATCTCAAACCTAGATTGTAAGTTCAAGTAATAAATGGGTTGTCATGTTTCAGTAAAACAGAAAGTAATATTGAGAGATGTTTTCTATCAAAAGATCCAATTCAAGAAGTATTTGTTGAGAGTATCTTTCAGCATAGGCCCATCTAGATATTTCCGTAAATTCCATAGGCATCATGTATTGCATAGTTACTGAAAAAAGAAAAATCCTTAAATATGTCTTTGTAAGGCACCTGTGGCTTACAATATTATATTGCTTACACTAAACCATAGTGTTAACTCAGGTATTAAAAGTTTAGGACAAAATAGAGCTCCTTTCCATGACATTAGTGGTAGTTATTAAGACTGGGTGAGAGGCCAATTTTCATATATAAAGTAGGGTTGTTTTTTTTTCCTATTCACTGTCTAGATATGGATGGTTATGTTCTGGTTATGATTATTTGTATAACCATAGGAGCCTTAGAATAACACATATTTGGAAGATCAGGGAGCAAGGAGGTGAAATTGGGACAGGAATTATCCAAGTTAAGCTTTAAAAAGGGATACTTTTTAAAGTATCCCTGGATACTGCAAATTTGTGTCATATTAAAAGTCAGTACAACAATTGGTGTCTGTTTAGACATCAAGTCTAACAGAAGTAGCTCCAAACTGACTCCCTAGATAAGTCTCTTATTCTCAAGTCTTGGTTCAGCTGATAAAACACGCCAAGTTCAACCTAGGATGGATGTGCCTATTCACTTTTCAGTTTACTTCAGGAAGAGAGAAGTAATAAGAGAAGTTAAACTTTAAAACATTTGCCATTTTCTCCTTTTCTTCTTATATTTTTATACTCTGCACTATGTTTAAAATTTCCAACCTCTGGAACCCTTCCTCGTGCGTTCCAGACGTCTTCTGTGTAGTTAATTAAGTGTTTTGTGGGTCATACATGCTGTGAGAGGAAAGGAAAAGATCAGTGCTGGGCAGTTAGCAGAGGTAAAACCAGCTGCTCATTGGAAGGTAGAAATTAGTCAAGTAGAAGAGTAAGAAGAAGAGGCTGGGACCCCGGCACCGTGTGACAGTGAGACTGGGACGCAGCATCTTGCGAGAATCAGCAGTATGGAGTAGAAGATGGTGAATGTTTCTCTGTACAACAGCCAGACTCTAAAATCCTCTGAGATGTCTGTCAGTCTGCAGGAGATTAAAACTTCCTATTCATGATGAACTCCATATTTTAAGTGAAGAAATAAATTGAAGCCGAATGTTTGGTTTTGCTAGAGGTGGAGAGAAAGCAGCAAGAGCAAAAGCAGATTTCAAATGTTAATCACCTGTGGCACAGGAGTTAACTTAGAATAATATTGAAATGTTTTTGCATCTGACATTCTCCACAAACCTGTCTCCTTTTATCTGTATGCATGCCAGTATATAAATTGCTGAATCCATGTCAGTTGTAAAGTAATGGCATTGAGGGCATCATAAATTACCATGGTGATCCTCAGGAAAAGACACTGTCGTGTCTGAATAAGTGTTTCACTTCCAGAGTAATGTATGCCTTCATCTGGCCCAGCAGTCAGCATATTGCCCTGCGTTGATGGATATTGTCAGCTGGAAGCTACACTACATTTCACTGCACAATAAACATGGCTGTCAAACCCATATAAAGTGAAATCAATTTATCCTGTATGGTCAGTGCATTTTAAATGAAATTAATGTACTGTGGGTATGGTGGCAAAAAGGTAGCATATTAGTTATGCATCTTGGGATCTGAGACTTCTCATGTAAGGCATCATTCTGTCGAGGCCTAAAAGGAAGGGCTGTTTGTGAAATATGTTATTTTTGCATGGTTTTAAGAAAGTGGTTTCTCTGCCCACCTTCATGTTTTGGAAGAAAAACCCACAGTATTAGTTAATTCCATCCTTTTATCCTGTCATTATATGGCAATAAATAATGACCATATTTGCCAAATAATAGTGTGCTTTAGTGTTCTAATTTGTCACTGGCCTTGACACAAACAGATTTCTTTTTAATCAAGATATCTGGAAAAAGAAAGGCCAGAGATAGATTGGGGCTTGTTGTTTTTGTATTACTTCACTGAGCTAAAAGGATTTACTTTGTCCAGAAAATATAAATGTTGACTTGATTGTATATTTTGCTTCTAAACTTCCGGTGGTCAGTTTTCCAGTTTGTGCAGTAATAACACGGCTGAGATCATCAGTTCAGTCCCTTCACATCTGGCTGTAGAAATTTTTAATCTATAGGGAAATATTCAGCAGTTCCCATCACTGTGTCACGCCGGCGGGGGCCATGAAAACAAGGAAGGACTGCATTCATTCATTCATTCATTCATTCATTCACTAAGTATGTTTTACTGATTAGAATTCCACCTGCCAGGTACTTCACTGGATCCAAGGAAATCAGCAGCAAATAAGACTCAGCCCCTGCTCTGTCCTCAAAGAACTTTAAATCTAGTATGTTACTAGACCAGAAATAGTTTATAGGGATTAAAGAAGTTCTCTAAAGTAACAGAAAAATGTAACGGGACCCTTGAAATGCATACCTTTCAGTCTACTACTTTTGTATATGGGCTGGCAATCAGTAATCTTTTACTGAATGTGTATTGAGTATCTATTTTGTGGGGAGTCTTGGGCATTCAAGAATGAGTGCGAGACAGTGTCTGACTTTAACGATTGCGTATTCCTGGGGGTGGAGAGAGATCAGAGGGAGACAACCACAGAAACCATAATTATGCTGGGACTTGGACCCTGAATGCAATGGGGAGATTGGGGAGAATCATTGTAAATGCTCTTCTTTTAGCCTAAACAGCTTTCCCGTCTGTCCTCGCTCAGCTTTCCTTTTCGCTAGCTGATTCTTGTCCCTCCTTGAGACTCAGCTGGGATGTCACACCTCCTAGGAAGCTGATTGGCCATCCTGTCTGGTGTTCTCTGGGCACCTGGTCACTTCAGTGCTGCTTATCCTTTGTTTTAGTGGTCTATCTCCCTTTGGATATGTGAACTTTTCTGGAACTTTGTACCACTAGCAGCAGATGATAGACTAGAACATAATAATTATGCAACTAAAATGTTTCATTGGATTCATTCATCCATTCACAAAATATGCCAACCTTTGAGTAGGACTTGAAGGGTTAGTGGCACTTAATAGCAGTCTTACTTTATCACCAGCTAGAATTTATTGTTGTAAATGCAATAGGTATAGAAAGACATGCAATGATAATTTTTCCCAGTGTCTTGTTGAATGTTATATCCAAAAGGTGGTAGAGTTGTCATCTGAAACTCTCTTCCGCTTTTAAGAGGTCACTTAGACCAAGGGATACGGGCCTCGGGAAAGCAGCAGAACTGGCCCAAGCTGTGTTGTCACCCACATAATAATGCTTACACCCGTCTTGTTCCTCCTGCCCTGACGTTACAGGAAGTAAAGCAATGAATGGCTCTGCAGCTAAACTACAGCAGTATTATTGTTGGCCAACAGGAGGTGCCACTGTGGCTGAAGCTCGAGTCTACAGGGACGCCCGTGGCCGAGCCAGCAGTGAGCCACACATCAAGCGACCAATGAATGCATTCATGGTTTGGGCAAAGGACGAGAGGAGGAAAATCCTTCAGGCCTTCCCTGACATGCACAACTCCAACATTAGTAAAATCTTAGGTGAGTGCAGCTGGCACAGCTGATGCTGACTCCCCCTCTCCCAGGGAGCTGCAAGGGTGGAAAGCAGGGGCAGAACAAGACTGCCAAGGGCAGGGAGACTGTGCTTGACTGGAGTCTGACCAAGCTCTACTGGCTGCCTTTGTGTCACCCCTATCCCACACCCACGATTTGACTATTGGGGTGAAGGATACTAAGTCTACCAGAGAAAGTGCTTAAAACTCATTTTAGAGACAAAACTGTTGGTAGGGTAAGACTGGGTAAAATTGATTCTAGGAACAAAATATAGTAGTAATGTATTAAACTCTTAAAGGTCACTGCTCAGCAGCCATCGTGGGGCAGGCCTTGTTGCCTTTTCTTATTTAGCCTTTTTAAATTTGCAAGTTGCTGCCCAGTCTTGGAAACACTCATGCCCTTGCAGTTTTCCACTGTCGAATTCCTGGGCTCATATGTACCACTGAAAGACGAATTCATCAAGGACTGGGGTAAACTCAAAAATGGTGTGAAATTCATGAAGTGCAAACAGTGCCTCTAATGATAACTTTAAAACTTGTAAAATAAAGCTACATTTACTTTAATGAGATATGACTAGTTCAAATTTCAGAGCAGGGCATTGAACACATAGACCACAGGGCAGCAGCCCATTTTGTGGTAAACTGCCAGAGTGATTCTCCAGTTTCTCAGGATTAAGCTCAAGCCTTGTTCTATTAGCGTAAAGCTTGCCGAGTGCAGATTATACAGTTTGGAATTATTGTGCTCAACACATTGAACATATTTTATCCAACATGCAGCACTGCAGTCAACATGTTTCCTCTCTAAAAAGAAAAAACACAGAAGGCACTGTTCTATTTAAGCTGTCATGATGTGACAAAGTCTCACAGGGAGCCGTTTAAGAAGCTGAAAAACATTAGAGACTTAAACTGTGGTTTTAATTTTTTAAATGTTTTGTTCAAAAGCAATAAATATTTAACCTGAGTAAATATCAGTGATCTGGACACACACAAATACACATGTTTTGTCACTATATAAATAATTTAACTTGACTGTGAGACATTTTGAGGCAGTGACCTCTAAAAAAATTTAAAGCATACATAGAATCAAATAGGGGTAAATGTTAAAATGCACCTTTTTCTTTTCTTTTCTTTTCTTTTGACTTTTGAATTTCAAAAGGAATACTAAATTTCATTATATTTAAGTGGAGTTTTATTTTTGGAGTTTCAAGGATATGTTTAGGGATTTTAAAAAACATTTAAATATTGTTTAAACCAAGATGTTCCTAACAGACAGATTACATTTGTTTCAAATTAAAAGACATTCCAAAAAAGTCAGCGTTACTCTGGTCTTATAATCTGATATGTAACTTTACTATCTTCATATTTGTTTCCTGCCAGCTTAGTAGCAATGTAACCATTCAGATGGGCATAGACCCCCTCTGTTTCCCTTTTGGCAGCCATGGAGAATCCGTATTATTGGTGTGCAATCCATGAAAAAAATTATTAGGAATATAGTAAGCATATTCATTAAAATGTAACCTTTTAAGCCTGAGCATTTCAGGAATACCAAGAATCTTCTGTTACCTTGAGCTTTAAATGCTAGAAGCCCACAGAGCACAGAGAAACGTATCTGCATAGCCATTCCACACAACTTTTGCACAACAATCAGGAAAGAGCAGGGATGGACGTGCTATTAAAGCAGACCAGGATATTGCTGGCTATGTAGAATATTTGTATAACTTTTCCATTTGTTTATGTATGAAATATCTCCACCGAAGAATAGCTAACATCCAGTCTGCACAGCTGTTACCGCTTTATTCACTAGCGAGACACAAAAACGCAATTTGATACATGTAAAAAAACACATCCCTTCTCCGTCAAGTGTTTAGATCATTCTTTATAAACAATATTAGAGAAGTGAATACTTTTCCTTCTTCCTGTGTAAACCATATTAAAGATTTTTGTACTTGTATCGGTACAGCTTTGAATGGAAGTTTATAGTACTTGAAAATGGTATATATAATTCCAACTGTACCTTCCGGTTCTAAAATTATGACTTCTTAAGTAGAGTTTAGTTTTTTTAATTACCCCAGGTCAGAGGAGACGGTGTATACAGTAGGTTTTATGTATGGAAGGGTGTCAGCATCTGCCAATACCTTATCAAGGGGCAGCTTTGCTGAGATGATTGAATTTCTGGAACCAGCCGAGCTTTTCCTGAGAATACTGTCAGTCTCATATGTATGGTTAGGAAACTTAGGCTTTTAACTCTTGAAAGGAAGAAGCAGATGAATAGGAGCGTACTTTAGTGTAGGAAATGGTCTTTATGTAACAAAGAAATGTTCTGAAAAAACATAGAGTCATCAATCAGCCTTAAATTAGGGAGAGAAAAAATACAGTAACTGCATCCCATACAGAACTGCTTTTGCTCTGCTGTCTAAAAGACTGCTTGGCAAAGTCAGGGGTACCTGGCAGCAGAGCTGCCAGGAGTCAGGGGAATGAAGTGCGGAGGTGCTTCCAGCTGTGACTCGGGCTGTATCTAGCTGCCTGGGATATGTCGCCTTGACCACTTAGATGCTTAAGGCTATTTTTATGTCTAGGATCTCGCTGGAAATCCATGTCGAACCAAGAGAAGCAACCTTACTATGAAGAGCAGGCCCGGCTAAGCAAGATCCACTTAGAGAAGTACCCAAACTATAAATACAAACCCCGGCCGAAACGCACCTGCATCGTGGATGGCAAAAAGCTCCGGATTGGGGAGTATAAGCAACTGATGCGGTCTCGGCGACAAGAAATGAGGCAATTCTTTACTGTGGGGTATGTATGCCTGGGCAGAGCCAACTGGGCTTCAAAATCCCGGAAAAAAGCCGCAGGGTAGCTACTGGCAGTGTGTTTGGGAGAGATCAGAGAAGGGAGGAGGCTGTGACTTGCTGGGAGGCTTGGCTGGGGGGTTGTCCGAAGTGGCAGCCTAGAGAACATGGCTCCTAAAGCTGCACAGCACTCCCCCAGCTGACCGCCTCTCCATTGTCCTCCACGTGAAGACCTCAGTGCCCACACACAGAGTTTCTGGTCATTTATTTAGATAGACACACGGCGGGAAAAGTGACTTTGAGAAATCCCCAGAAGCTTCCCAGCTTCTCTGGGTGGTGCTTCTGACTCTAATCACAATAGTCTGCTTTTGTTGTGGGATTTACCACAAGATAATTGGCCTTGACATTGGTTAGAAGACCTTATTTTTGGCATAAGATCCAGAACTCCTGTTGCAGTAAATTATTCTGTGGTGGAAGCAGTAACAATGTGGATTTTCTCGCTTAAATCAGAAACTAGACATGTTTTTGATATCTTCAAGTCTGATTTCATGTCATTTTGTTTAAAAATTAGGTAATAGATTTCTGGTATAAATTTCGACTTGGCTGACTGGTTGTCTGCATTCAAACGAGGCCCCTCCTAACCACAGTAGTCAGGATAAGTGGGGATTCAGATGCCTGTAGATTCCAACCCCCCAGGCCCAGCAGCACGGAGGAGTGGAAACCAGCGGGCCACTCTGGAGGCACCAGCAGAAGCAGCTGGAATCAGAGGGGGAGACACTTGGGAGAGGCTAGAAGAAGCCGAGTAAGCAAAAATGAAGCTATGCTTGCTTTTAACATGACAGAGAGTGGAGGAGCTGTGCCGTGCCAGGGAATGAGAAAGCTTCACTTATAGGTGGAGAAAGACAGGCCCTAAAGGAAAAGGAAAAAGCTACTTATGTTTACAGATGCTCAAAGGTAACTCTGTGGAACAAAAAGGGCTTCGGAAGCATGAGTTTAAAAGAAGAAAATTAATTTGAATAGTAAATAGAATGCAAAATGCAAAAACCAGCGATAGTAGACTGAGCCCTGGTGGCTCGGGAAGGAGCGTGGGCTTTGGAGCTGGACTGCTGGGGTTCAAACACTGGCCTGGACACCTACGTGGACGAGTTATTTAACTTCCTTATGCTTCTGTTTTCTCATGTGTGCAATGAAATGAATAACACCACCTATCTTGTGTGATTGTTATGAGGATGAGGCAATGCTTCAAAAAATGCTTTACATAACGCTTAGTTCAAAATCCAGACAAGTGAGTTCTAGTATTACCATTTCTACTTAATACATATTTACTATCACAGTAACACTATAGTTCATATCACATTAGATGTTAATGAATTTATTGATACTACAGCTGAACCTTTTAGGGACGAAAGAGGCTGAAGCTACTTTATTGTTTGAAGGTCCCTGTATTTTAATAAATGAAGGCATGTTAAAATAGGAATATCACATTTCTCTACATTTAAATGTATGCATTTTAAAAATACTTTTAACACAATAATACGATGCAGTATAATTGAATTATTCATATGCTAATCAGAAGTTTTGTTACAAGTAACAATTCAGGGCACCCTTTTGGTAGTAAGGGTCAAAGATTCAGGGGCTGGGGATTTAGCTCAGCAGCATAAGCACCTGCCTTGCAAGCAGGCAGTTTTGAGTTCGATCCCTGGTACCAAGTAAAAAAAAAAAAAAGATCAAAGACTCAAATCCATATCTTGGCTCCCATCATGCCAGACAACAAAGGAATTGTCCTCACCGTGTTTTCCCAAAATGTGCCCTGCAGCCCTTCTCTGGCACAGTCATGAGTATAGTTGGTCCATTTGAACAAAAGCTCTTAGAACCCAGAGAAAAGTTGGTATATTGTTGTGATATGTGGTACATGATGGAACTTTGAGCTTCAGAGACCAGCAATGCTGTTTCTCATGGTGCAGAAGAGTCTGTTATGGGAGCATCATTGTATAGTGTGGATCGGGGCTGTGGAAGTATCGGCAATGACCAGAATGCCTTATTTTTTAATCTTCAGTGTTGAGCACTGTCCTCTGCCTCATCTTGATAATACTTGCTACATAACACCAGGTGTTGAATTCACAGGTGGATTATATTTTCTTTTAAATAGTTATATTCAATAGATTATTCACTCTCTGAGGTTCATTTTTGAAGACTGATCTTCCTTATGTGGGGTTATGATAAGAGGAACAGAGAGAAAAATAAATAAAAAAATTCAAAGATTACTATTGACTTCTTGATGGAAAGGGGATGAGATCAATTTTTATAGCTGATTTTGAAAGACATGCATAATTTTCAAGCCAATAAACTATATTACTCAACGTTTTTGTGCATTTACTGACTACACAACTGTAGCTGATGAGTTAGATTTTTTTACTCAGCTATTATGAAATAATTTTGTCAATAACAGAATAGAGTACAGTTAGCTTGTAACTTAGATTTAACCCCTTTAGCTCGCATATTAAGAATCAGAATTTTGTAGCAATCCTAATAAGAGTAATGTCAAATAGAAATTATATTTATTGGGATCCATGTAGCTATAATGATGTCCTTTCCTAAAGAATTATGGTCAACTGTCTTTACTTTTCTTTAAAACTTATTTAGTAATTTACCTGTCAACCAAAAGAAAATTATTCAGGTACTAGAAACTATTAAATTTAAGGCTATTGTAAGACCACAATCATAGATTATTGAATACTTACTGTATGCTATGTACTATGCTGAGTGAATTATATGGATTATTGTAACTATATCAAATTTAGAAGATAGGCAATATCTTCCCCATTGTAGGGCTGGGGAAAAAAAACATATCCATAGATGTTAAATAATTTATCTAAGGCCACACAGCTAGTAAGTAAATGACAGAACTGAGATCTAAACCAGGCTTGTGTGAATGTGAAACATATGTCCTTTTTACCATAATACATGTCTCTCAATTAGAGACTACAAATTGCTTAGAGGCTGTAGAGTATAGTTAAAGGTCTTGGTTTTCCAGATATTCTGGCTCAAACACTAGATTTGCTCCTTGTTGATATGGGAACTAATGCATGCAAGTCGTTATTCCTCTGAATCCTCTCCTTGCCATTGGGAATCTCATTTAAACTTGCTGCACCTTGGTTTTTTTATAATGTGGAAGGAGAAAAGTGACAATGACAATCATACTAACCACAGAACTTCCTTCTAAGTATCTTAACATGTGGGAAGTGCTTAGCACAAGTGCCTAGCACGTGATAAGCCCTAGATTAAAGGAAATATTATTTTAAAAAAACAATGCTATATGCCAACTATATATTTTATAATATAAGAATTACTTTCCGAGTGCTTTATGCTATAAATGATTTGAACAGTTGCCTTTTTAATCTTAATCTTAAAGGGGTTGAAACAAGCCTGTAAGACACTCACAAATGTAATTGAATGACATAAACTAGCTATATTGTTTTCAGTATTATGCTCCTGTAAAGAAGCTGGATTATAACCTCCAATAAAGTAAACAGATTGTCATTATTTCTGTTCCTTCCAGCAAAATCAGCTGCAGAGATGTGTAAACATACGGCCTCTCTTCTGATGCAACAAATTGCGTTGCTTTCATTTACGCACTCTGTAAGGGTCGGAAGGGTTAGCAAACAGGGGGGACTTTGCCAACATAAATATGCAGTCCCTTTGCAAAGGTGAACTTGGAAGCCATACTGCAGTGCTGAGCATTCTCAGTCTTTCTCAAGTCCCAGGAGAGAGAGTCTGACCATCTCTGTTCAGATCAGTTGCATATATACACCATTACAAACATCTCCAACTTTTCTTTTGATGCTTATATCCATTATTTTCAAAACCTAATACCTGCCAGCTACTCCTATTTGTGAAATCTGCAGTGTTTGAATTTTGACTCTGAAATTGATCTGTAAAGGAAGGAAAAATGCTTTTTAGGAAAGTAATTCCTGATAGAAAGCTAGAACCTGCTGTCTTGATTTTTCATTTTGTTCATTGATTAGTCAGTCAGTTGGTAAGGGACTATTTGAAACCAGCGGGGTTCCCAGAACTGCCCTAAATTAGCATAGTATGAGGCACTATTTGTGTACACATGATCTTTCAGAGAGTTTCATGTTGGGGAAGTGAGATACATATATGACTAGATTAGCAAATCATTTGTCCACACATGTGCGTGTTCACACACGTGGCATGTGTTACAGTCTGTGCCTATAATGCTAATTCTGGTGTTACGAACAAGATGAAGGAAAGCTCAGAGGAAGACACACTATTATGTACCAGGACCAACCAACCATTTGGGCATTCTTAAGATTTGGGCAGGTCAGTTTGGCAGGAAGATTTCTGTTTTAGTATAAAGGGGAGCATATTGGATGTTGGTAGTAGTGGGTGTGTGTGTAATATTCAATTATTTTAAAAAAAGAGAGAGAGGCTGGGGATTTAGCTCAGCGGCATAAGCACCTGCCTTGCAAGCAGGCGTCGTGAGTTCGATCCCCGGTACCGATAAAAAGGAAAAAGACAAAAAAAAAAAAAAAAAAGAAGAGAGAGAGATAGAAATTTTCCTTGGCAGTAAAGAAAGTATAAGACAGGCAGGGCATAGCAATATTTCGGAAAGCCTGGAAAGCTAGGCTTCCCCCACTATGAGTAGGTATGCTCACCTAATAATCCGTTTCTTCGTGAGCCATTATCGACAATAAGATAACAAGATTGGCAGGACAGTAACTGTATGATTTTGCATCCATAGGATCAGTTTAACGTCAAAGAGGCCTCCGATGTTGTGTATTTCAGATAAGCCCGCCCCTGTGGGCGTCTGCTGTGGGCTTCTAGAGCTGAGCACTCCCTGCCTCCCATGGGAACATCCTCAAATGCCAGAAAGTTCTTGACTCTTCGCTGAGCCACAGCCTCTTAGCTACTTTGTAGGCTAGTTTTTGTCTACTTCGGTCTCTCCTAGAACAAACCTTTCCCTTATTTATGAGGGCAATCACTGAAGCCGCTAAAGACAGTTATATTCTCATCCTTCTCCATCATCGTCCTCCTCTGCTTCCACTCGCACTGCATCTCTCCTCCTCTGCAGTGGGTTTTTCACTTGTTCTCCCTCTCATTCCCTCACTCTGTGTATTCCAGGAGTGCTTATCAAGCGCCTCCTGGGTTGCAGGCCTGGCGTAACCCTGGAGCTAGGGATGTCGGTAAAACTCTCAGTCCTCCTGAGGTTTGCACTCTAGTGATAGAAGTCAGACAAATAATCAATAAATATAAAACACTGATAAATGCCTCAGAACTCAGTAAAATAGGGAAAGAGAGCTGTAGAGAATGGAATATAATTTTAAGTAGAATGGCCACAGGAAACCTCACTGTGGTGGTTTGAAAAAAATCCAAAGTAGGTGAGAGAACAAGTTGTGCAGACCCTGACAGGAGTGAGCAGAACAAAAAGCAAGTTTGCAGGGCTTAGGGAATGACCATGCCTGGCTCATTAAAAAAAAAAAAAAGGAGGCCTTGAAGCTTCATAAGCAGACAGCAAAGCACTGCGCTATGACCTAGGCTTTGAGAAGCTCACTGTATCCACAGCATGAGACTTGCCTAAAGGGAGAACAGCCTGTAATTCTAATCAACCAAATTAGAGTTCCAAGTGGCTTGGGTTAGGTGGGTAGGGTGGGGGTGGTAGGAGGTAGATGGATTCTGGATATATTCCTGGGGGAAAATCAACAGGATTTGTTGATGTATTGGATATAGGATTTAAAAGACATGGAGTCACAAAAAATCGGCTTGTGCAGCTGGGAAAACAAAGTAATCATTATCCAAGATATCAGGATGACCAAGAGAAGAGTAGCTATGTAAGAGAGTAGTTCAGTTTAGAACCCAGAAGTTAGAGATGGTGTTTAGGCATCCCAATAAAATAAGTTATATGTATGAGTCTAGAATTTACTAGAGATATAAATTTGGGAGTTGTTGGCATGTTAAAACCATAGACCTGGACAAAATCTACAAGGGAGCAAATTTAGACAGAAAAAAAGGTGTGCGTGGGCTGGGCCTTTGGGTACGTAAGTACAGCAGTAGCGAGAGGGAGATGTGAGCCAAGAAAGAGTTTTTGTTTTTTTTGTAGGAGCAATTACAGCCTTTTTGGTGAGAATACTACAGGAGAGGAGAAATTGATGATACAGACAGAAGGAGCAGTTGCTGGAGATAGCCTAGCAAGAACAGATAATTTTAATTAACAAGTAGAAGACTCAGCCTTGCTCTGGGTTCGGAACCAATTCAAAGTAGAAGGTGGGCCCAGATTAAGAGCTCAGATACAGTAGACAAGTTGACATGATGGTGGAAGCTGGTGAGAAGCTTCCTGTGACTGATTCAAACTTCTCCATTAGATGAAAAACACAGCTAAGAGTACAGGAATGGAAGAGAAGACGTTAAACATTTGAAAACTTAAGAGAATACGAATCATGGTGCTAAGGAATAGAAGTGGTATAGGAGAATGTGCAATACAATGCCTGGACAGCCCTAGAGACTGCTTTGAAGTTCATGCTCATTAACTCAGAGAGTGTAAGCATGGGAGTGTGTTTTCTCCAGCTAAGTTCATCTGTGAGACGGAGCAGAGTCTGAAATTAGAGTTTTGCCAGGTAAGATGGTAAAGAGATCAGTGAGAGAGTAAGCACAGCATTTATGCTGCATGAAGAGATATGTGGGGGCATAAGTAAGGAGGGCAGTGAACGGAGGAGGAAGGATCAAGAAGTTACAGGTCTTCATGCGGTGGGAGATCATTGATCCCCTCACTGAGGAAGAATCATTGAAGGAGAAAACTAGGAAGATAAAATGTAGCGCTCAGAGACTGGGATGTCCAGACAGACAAGGGGTGACAGTTGGCAGTGACAACTAAGGTGGAGATGGGTCACAGGGTCACAGTATTCAGGGAGGTCAAGGAACTGAGATAGGAAGGCAGTGGGTGCCCATTTCAGGAGCAGTGCCTTCACCCAGAAGAATGGCAGCAGTGTCGTTGGAGAAAGCGACAATGAACCCTGAGCTGGCATCTTTAAGCAGCCAAGGAGAATGCTGGGGGACGAAGGTCAGTGTGCTAGTGGATGGCACGATTTAGTGACGTGACATTCAAAGATGAGGTTTTTTTAGGATGGAGCAATAAAAAATAGCTTGGAAGAGCAATCATGGACTAGAAAGGGAGTGAGCCCACTTCCAGGTCAGTTGTTCCTGTGAGAGGAGGAAGGGGATCAGCCAACTCTAACGAGGCTGGAGGCAGAGCAGCATCCTAAAGAGAGAACCACATTTCAGTTGGAGCAAGAAGATGCACCCCTGAGGCCTGGAGGCTGTTCCAGAGGTACCCAAGGACTTCAGGAACCGGGAAAGCAGGGAGCTGGGGTTAGAAGAGTGTCACAGAGCCACATGTTAGTCTTCGGGATTTTCTCTTTTTAGAGTTAATTCTCAGAACACATAGCACTTTCCTACCTCGACGCCCCTGTCTGCACACACTGTGCCGGAGGGAAGCCCCTGCAGGTCACGTGGCACGGATACTGCCACTGTGAGCCAGTGCTCACAGTCGGTCCAGCCCATCACTTTGTGATCTCCTCGGTGTCCTCCAAGGTCCAGCGTATGTCTGCTGTCTCTGAGGGTTACACCCACTATCCCCTGGAGAAAAGGCATTAGGGCTGCTCCCTGTTCTACGTGTACAAGCTTTATATGCATGCTCTCACCTGCTCTAGCCAGCCTGTCGAGTAAGTATGATGGTTCTACATCCTAACCCTGAGATGAGGAGGAGGATGTTGGTGATGACAGCCTGCATGTGCTATACCTCATAGCCAATAACTGGTAGGGCTGGAATTCAAACCCAAGTCTGACACTGGACCTGAGCTCTGTTGCCGGCATCACATAAAATTCCTAGAACTGCTCTTCCTGAGACAAGAACCATCAGTTACAGGAGCAAGTTCTCTCTCTAGCGTTCACATGCAACACAAAGCAGTGGTTGGCGACTGTGACTCTGCAGAGCCACATTACCGTCACATTCCGTGTGGGGAGTGGTAGTCTTGGGGTTGTGCCACTGCCACTTGAGACTTCAGTGTTGACTGGGGATGCATACTGACATTTCTTTCCGCCACCAGAGTTAGGGTTTTTTTGGGTTTTTTTGTTTGTTTGTTTGTTTTTTTCTGAACCATATGTGCCTCACTCTAGAAAGTAAGTGTACAGATGCTTTATTTGCTTATTTTTAGCTTCTCATTACCAACCTAATGTCCACAAATTTTAAATATGTAGAGCCCAGCTTAGAAGGTTTTGATTCTGATTCAAATTATTGTTTTCTTCCAATGGTTTGAACTTGCTTTTCTCACCCCAATCTTGATGTCTGTTAGCAAATCTGAGACACAGGGAAGATTTCAGCTCCTGGCTCTGGAACTGGTGTAGCCTTGCACAGACAACTTAAACTCTCCAAACCTTCATTGATTACTCCATCTGTAAAAATAGGGAAATGGTAGCCTTAGGCTTACTATGAGGATAAAACAACATAATGTGAAAGTTCCTAAGTATAATAGTGCACAATAGGAGCTCAATTTAATTTATTTAGTAGAATCATCGATATGGAATTTTAATCAAAAAATAAAGCATTTATTCTTTGTGAAAAGCAAAAGTCCTTTGTGAAAAGAAAATACACTGTGTGATAGTTTGGGTTTGCCTGTAGAGTTTACACTGGGTTGCCAAATTGGGAAATCTGTAAAATGGGTTACTATTGCAGTTAAAGTAAAAACTTTGTAAAAAGCTTTTACAAATGGCATTTGTAATGTGATTAGATAAAAAATTATTCCCATTGCAGTTATGAAAAATCACAAATTTAATGACTCATTCACTGCATTGAGCGAGTTAGTGTGAAATTTAATTTGTGTTAATTTACTCAAAACTTAGGAAACAAGTATATTGTTGTTAGAATTTGATTTGATGAGAAGGAAACCAATACTTGATAAGTTGTTTCCACACATAGATTCAGAAATCTCCTGACAGCTGTCTGTCTCCTTCCGGCAACCAAAGCTCAATATGAGAGTTGAAGGAACTGTGTCTCTATCAGGTGTTTAGTGCTGACTGGGTGCTGATGGGCTCAGCAGAAGTCAGGGCCTGTGAGAGGAAGAAGCTCAGCAGGTCTGTACAGAATATAGGCACTGGGAAGCATGATAGAATCAGATCAGATGACAAGATAGGTTCACATTCTGGCTTTACTTGTATTGAGTGCAGGGCCTGAAGCAAAACCTTATATTCTTCATCTGAAAAAAACAGGAATAATAGCAATATATGTTTATATTACACTAACATGTAATATAATTATGTGTAAAACTCATTCAATAACGTGGCAACTCATAGCTGTTACTCACACTAAACAATATACAGAGAACTGTTATCTAAAGATATTTCCCCTCTGTCTGTTCTGTTTTCCGAATCTATACAGGCAACAGCCTCAGATTCCAATCACCACAGGAACAGGTGTTGTGTATCCCGGTGCTATCACTATGGCAACTACCACACCGTCACCTCAGATGACATCTGACTGCTCTAGCACCTCCGCCAGCCCAGAGCCCAGCCTGCCGGTCATCCAGAGCACTTACGGAATGAAGACAGACAGCGGAAGCCTGGCTGGAACCGAAATGATCAACGGAGAGGATGAGATGGAAATGTACGACGACTACGAAGATGATCCCAAATCAGACTATAGCAGTGAAAACGAAGCCCCAGAGGCTGTCAGTGCCAACTGAGGAGTTTTGTTTGCTGAATTAAAATACTCTGACATTTCACCCCCCTCCCCAACAAAAAAAGTTCTTAAAGAGCCCGCATGCATTTGTGGCTCCACAATTACATCAGCAGAATGGTCTTAATTGTTTCGTAAAGTGTGAGACAGATTAAGTTTTCCCTGATTTTTCATGAACTTGAGTTTTTTTTTTTTGTCGTTATTGTTATTGTTGTTGTTGTTTTTTAATTTAGGTGAAGACATATTAAATATGAGACACCAGGACTTGAAAACTTATCTCAACCCATAGCTGTCTTACAAGTCTTATATTTTTGTCTTTTTTTTTTTTTTTTTCATTTTGGATGTTGATAAAGGTTTAAGTTACTGTTTTAGATGGGGTTAAACATTCTCACTCAGGTATGCTGTGCCGGCCTACAGGTTGTGAATGTGTTTTTATTCTGAATTACTTTAGAAAACAACTGAGGATTTCGTGTTCTGAAACAGGACAAGTCCACGGCGTGTGCAGCTGCATGTAGAGCATATTAGAAAGGCCTCGGAATTCCATTTTTTCCCACATGTAGAGTTAAACTTTGAATGTGCCAAACTTTTTCATAACTTTTGAAAGTCTTAAAAGAGACACTGCAAAGTCTTAGACAATCTTTGGCATCTTAAAATCAAATACCACACTTGTTTTTTCCAGAAAATGGTACAGTACTCAGGAATCTGGAGACGACATATTGTAAGGAACGAACAAGGTTGCCACAGTGCATGTACCCAATCGTGTTTGCCTCTTGACGTGCCATCAGTGCGTGACGTGTTGTGACAGACACACACCAGAGCCATGCCCACGCCAGATACCGACGCGTGGTCTTCTCCTCCCGAGACCGCCCCTCACTACATCCATGAACCCTTTACCTTTCACCCTGACATTCAGTCTTAACACATTTTCTCTTAAATAATTTATTCATTCCAGAATGTCAAGGGTCCACTTACTATTTATTTAAAAACAAATTGTCGGTGGCATTAATTTAAGAATTCTCATTTTTCACCCCCCTTCCCTAAAGAACTTTATGTCCCTCGTCACCTCCTTCTCTGGCTAGATACAAAAAAATAAAATGTACATAGTGATTTTATGTCCCTAGAGCTTCTGAAAGCATTTCTGAAACAAGATACTATTAAATACCTGTGTTACTGTGTTCTTTACGATGAGGATCTATCTGGCTGCAGGGCTGCGCACTTGAGTCGACAGGTATGCCTCGAGGTTCCCTGTGACCTCGAATATTTTGCCAGAATCTCTTCCCTTAATTCAGTTTGATCTGCATCAGTGGTGTTTCCCGTAAATTCCATTCAGCAGCAAAGGTCAGCAGTGGTTGACTGCCAGGCAGGACAGTTCTGTAGCCAAGAATGAAGCCCAGGGCTTGTGGGCCACGTAGGAGTCTACAGGGAAGCCGTCATGGGTGGGCACCTTACACTGTGCTGCCCTGTCCCAGCTCGCAGGTCCTGGGAATTCTTTGCAAAATCCCCATACGTAAGAAGCTACACAATAGCCTCAAAGCAAAAATGGAGGTAAGCAGTCATGATACTTCCAGAGAATGAAAGAAAACTATAGGGAAGGAGAAGGGGGGAAGCACATTCCCTGTACGGCATGTTCCTACTGTTAACTCTGGACAACAGATAGCTCCTGGGGCAGCACACCGGCTCCTCTGGCTGACTCCCTGTGTCTGTGGCTGCATGGGTGACAGGCCTACATGCAAACAAGGTGAACGGCACTTTAAGTCAAGCAGTGCTCGGAGACTCGCTGCTGCTGGGCTAGGAGGCAGCGAGGTTCCATTCCCCAGCTCCTAACCACAGAAAGCTCTAGGGTGCCCTCGGGATCTTCCTGTAGCCAGCAAGGTTGCCTAAGTGGCGCCTCCCTCACCCAGAGTGGCTCAGTGTGGAGTGTCAGTTAATGGGACAATTCACCTCATGGGACAACCCAGAATCTGATCACCAGGACATAGGAACGGCCCCATCAGATTTCTTGAGCCATTTTGTAACTTGGAAGAAAATTGTATACCTTCATATTTATTGAAAGAGTGCTCCAGGCCATACCTAATAGCAATAAGTAGGTCTAGCCACAATGTCACTAGCTGTGTCATTAGCTGGGAGTGCTTTCTATAAGCTGTTCAAGGTACTGATAGGAATGTTTTGTTCTTAATATTGGTTGGGGATTGGAACTTTGTTCTTGTACATTTATTTCAAATGAGGAGGAGGTTATTTTTCTCAAAAAAATGAGTATTTATTGTGTCTTGCTGATTTATTCGATTACATACCTCTCCTCAGTTCAGTCTCATGTTTTTTCTCTTTCTGGCTTTGGCTTTTGCTTCCTCGCTCTTTTTTATTGTGTTGCATAGGTAGAGTGTTGTATGGCTAGCATTGTGTACGTAATTAATTTTGCACAAAAGCGAACATTTAGCAGAGTAGGTTAATTTTGTTTGTTTTTATGACCATGCCAAAATAATATTCTGGGCTGTCAGCGAACAAAGGACTATTCTTTAGGACTGAAACTTGATTTTGCTTGTAGTAAGAAAAAAAAAAAAAAAAAACGAAAAACACACACTCACAGATGTTGTTTCGTAAGTGTTATAAGCACTGGATATAAATGGTATTTTTTATCACTTCTGACTAATGTGAAACTGTTGTACAAAAACTACACGAACAAAAGTCATCTGTTTCGACTCGTGTGGGCTTGCCTCACAGTTGCCGGATTTGAGTCATTTTTATGTCTTGTTATTTCATTTATTTATGCAAAATACATGTGTGTATGAACACTTTGTTTTAGCTCCAGCTCTGCCTCAGTACTGGGGTTCAATAACTTGTAGCCATGTTCTTAAAAATGAAAGGCTATTCAGCAACGATCTGATTCTAAACTCCTCTGACATTGGCTCAGATAGTAATGCTGTATTTGAATCTAAATTTTGTGCATACGCAGTTAATTTTATTTATTAGCCAAGTTTGGCTCTAAATATCCAAGGAATTAAGAATGACAATCATAGGGATCACTTCATTTTTTTTTTTCCCAGTGGGGCTTAAACAAAGTTTTTATGACTTTACCATCTCATCTTAGATTTTTCTAATTGTGTAAATATAACATAGAAATAGAATTTATTTTTGGTTCACAAATACTTAGTAAGATATAAGTTATGTATTTCCTTTTTGTTTTCTATCCATATGTGTTGGTCCAAACTAAAAGTTGACAAGTCACTGCACTTGCTGGGGACAGCGAATCGTCAGCTGTAACAAGGACAGCATTTGTCCTACAAAACCCTCTCTTTGGGCTCTCATGCATAGAACCCACTGTCCACAGGCTCAGACTTTTCCCTTTTTATTTTCTAGAAAGCTGATGAATTGAACATATGAAATTTCTAGTACAGCTGAGAGAGTCCATTTGCTTTGAGAATTCACGTAAATCTTCTAAGATCATTCTGTGAAGCATGAATGCCATTTTAAAAACAAAACATCTGCTTCTGAGACTGGCCGTTAGTAAAAGTCCCACCATGCCAGTTACAATAAAAAAATGTCAAGTAACCCTTCTTTAGTGGCTCCCTAGTTCATAGTGTCTTTGAATCAGAGATTAAAAATTATTTTCACTTCATTCAAGAATTTACAGGATCAGGGTTTTCCTTGTCACTTGGAGTAGGGACCCTGGTAGACAATCTTCTCCCTAAAAGAAACTATGGGCCATATGGAATAGGGAAGGGAAGGGAAGGGACAAAGAAAAGAAAGAGAAGAGAAAGGACCCTGGCTTCAGGATGGCTTCCCTGTGTGCTTCCCTGTCAGATTCCAGCAGTGTCCTTTGTGGGGACATGGGGAAGCTTTGTTGTTTTCCTGATACCAGCTCAGCCCTTCGGGGGCACATCAGCTCACTGCATTTGGTATCTGATACTCTCCAGCCTTGTCCTCAGGCCTGATTTCATTTGCCAGGGTCCTGACACCAACTCACAGGCCAAGTTCTAAATTCAGGTGTGGGCTCACAATGCTACTGAGCTTGTCAAATTCTGACCTCCCTGGACATTAGCCCCACAGGTCCCTGGGGTGTTCGAAGAGGGTACGATCACCCAGGGCTAAAATTAAAGGCTGCTTTCTTTGCCTGTAAAGCCAGGCCGCTTTGAAGCATGCCCTCCTTAGCCACAAGCCCAGGCACGAGCTGAAAGCAGAGGTGGTTTGGGGGAAGCCCATCTCCCCTCAGTAAGAAGGCAGCCTGGTCATTTAAACAGCACAGCTGAAGCCGCTGCTCTCCGTTCCTTATTTTGCAAAGAATTGACCTCTACCAACTCATTAGGGAAAGGAAAAAGAATCACTTTGTAGTTTGAGACCATGAGAGAAGTCCTGTGTCAAGTGCCAACAACTGCAAAGAAATGCAGCTAGAGGAATGTATTGAAATTATTACTGGGTCTTCCGTTTCAACGAGAAAGTGACAAAAATGGTTGCTGTAGCCTTGACTGATGATGTACACATTTGTCCAAGGATTGAGTTGGCACTTAAGCTCACTTCTCGAAGTATAATAATATCATATGACCTCATTTGTCCTTTTACAAAGCACTTGCATCATTTCCTTAAGTCATCTGCCCCTGACATGTTTTATTCTTCAGTAAACAACCCCGTCTGTTGTTCTTTCTGCTGCCCTATACTACCCACCCTGCCCCTGTGCTAATATCATTGAAAATGCTGATATGCAAATACATTTCCTTTTCATCCCATCTCACCTCTTTCTCTGGGGACAGGTTGCTTTCTAAAAGCTCATGAACAAGAATTTGGAATGCTGGCACCTTTGGGGCAGGGGTAGGGCGGGGACAGAGGTAGTGCTCCCTGCAGATATTCTGCTCCCCCAAGTTCTTGGCAGTAGGAAAGCTTGACTGCAACTCCGTGACATATCTTGCTCAGCAGTTTCTTATTCCTGAAGAACCACAGCATAAAGTGAGGCCTCAGTGCTGGTGCTCTTGGAGTATGGGGAATGTGCAAATATTTAACTGTTTTGTATGCTGCACATTGCAGGTCTGCTCATGTACATTCTCCGTTTGTCTTCCTTTGTCATATGTGTTTTTGCTTTCCTGAAAGTGCAGTCTGTTGTACCCTTCTCCAGCTTGTAGCAAATTAGAATGCTTAGCATTTATGTTCATTCATTATTGTATTTGCCATGTAAAATTTTTATTATCCTAGACAAGCTTATAAGCTGTTACTACATAACTTATCTTACTGTAACTCTTTTATTTCCCAACATTGTAATTTGTTTGTGATGTATATTGTGAGATTGTATTCTATGTTAATTTAATCAGCACAATTCACTGACATGCTGGACTGACATGCTGGCTGCTGTTTCGAAGTGTAAAGTTTGTGTAGGGCTGTTGGGACGACTACAACTCCGTTGTCAAGGTACTGTGCTTTGGTTCCTATAGCAACACTGTGGGTGTGACCCTTGAGACTCTAGGGACATTGAATACACCCTCAAGCAAATTTTAACTGCAGATTTTCTTTGTAGAAATTCTATGTATAACCGCAGGTACCTACTTGGCCCATGGCTGGTAACTATTTGGGCAATTAGAAAAAAAGAAAACACAAAAAACTAGTGTCTATTGCTGCTTTGAATATGTTTGAAAGTCTGAAAATGTAAATAGTTTATCGAAAAAAAATCTTGTACAGTCCAGTGTAAAGTTTTTAAATGACCTTAAGGGTTGCTATCACATCTTTCTCACATTCTCCTCTTGGTGATGAAAAAAAAAATGTTTGCTAAGGATTAAAGAGATGGAAAGAGAGAGAGAATTGCTTCAAATTTAAACGAATGGATCATTGTTCTTAGCTTTGTTGCATACACAAACCTCTTGGATTTTGTTGTGCAGTATTGATGTGAGATAAAACTCAGCATTGAATAATCTTTCAGTGGTACTTTTCCAAGTCTTCCCCTCCTCTGCCTCATAATTAAGGGAAAGGACAAAATTGAAAGACACACTGTCTTTGTCTATCCTGGTGTATGTTGGCACCTTAGCTACTTTTTTTTTCCTTTTTGCACAAGGTGCTTTCCTGATATGTTAGACATGCCATCTTGGGTGATAATGTATATGCCATGACGGGGCTCAGGCCCGCAGGGGAGTGTCTATAAGAACTGCCTATTTATGCTCATTTACCTCAAGACTGTCCTCTCTACCCTAATCTAGTTGTCATCACTCCATCTTTTGTACTGCTGTTGACACTTACCAATTAAAGATAAATTTTGTTTTATGACCTCTGTGTCTAGCCTGGTCTGTGCCCTGCAAACTCTTCCCTCTTGGAATCTAGCAAGCCTGGGTTGGCTGCTGCTGCTGCTGGAGCCAGGGAAACTCCCAGTTTCCTGCTGTGGTTCCTGCCCCCTGGAGAGAGGACCCTGGTCCACCGGGAACCCTGCAGTCTGGGAAGATTTGCCCGCTTTCTTCATCGTGGAGCAAATGTTGCAGCAACAGGAAATGCTTGTGGATTTAGATGACAGGAACAGGAGCCAAGGTGGACTTTTGGCAAGAGAAGATGAGAGAGAGTGTCACTGCCTATCTGCCTGACTTCTTCACGGGACTTTGTTTACCAAACGCAGAGCATCACTGGCTGGGGTTCCTCCCTGCGAATCTCCAGTGCCAGCCAGCCTCCAAGCCAAGTTGTACCTGGAGTAAAACTTAGAGCCCAGTGGCTTTGCTTCTAAGGTGTTTCCACGCCACTTCCCTGTGCTCAGGAGTCTGGGGGTGGGGGTGGGGCAGACAGAAGGCTGAAGAGAGCGGGGCTCTTAAATAAGACTTGCAGAACCAGCTTTGCCAGTACTGCAGATGCCCTAGGAGCAATCAGTCCCCACCTGCAGACCGACCCAGAACTGCTAGGGTGGAGGTGGGGGATGGGTAGCATCTTTATTTTTTTTTAATGTCTTAGGAAAGACAGCCTCCCAGAAAAACCAAGAATTAGAACTTTATCCTAGGCAAGTTTGACACAAGCTGCTCTAAATTTTGAAAACCCAAGACCCTCTGTTCCTGCTCCATGGTGCAGCGTAGTCCAGTGAGCATAAAGTATTAGATAAGGAACATATGGACTTCAGAGTCACTTTGGTCTGGTTCTGTCACCGACCAGATAGCTATGTGACCTTCCAAAAGTAACTCCCCTGCACCAGACGGTTCCCCTCTGTAAGATGGGAAGCAACCCCTGCCTGTAGGGGGATTAGGGGATGACTAGCATTGGCAGGTGTAAAGCATGGAGCAGCAGGCCTGCCCTAATTTGCCTGGAATAAATGTGTCCCCTCTCTGGGACGGTCCCACTTGCCTTTTAAGTGCCACTCAAATATCACACTTTCTGGGGTCTTCCCCAGCTCACCAGTTTCCAGCTCTCCCCAGGTACTTCGAAAGAACCTCTGCCCTCTGGTTTCCCCCACTGGGATGACTCCTTTCTGTCTGTATCTTCCGTTCCACCAGGAGCTACTGAAGACAAAGGCCGTCCTTGCTCCTCCCAACTCTCAGCACAGTGCTTGGCTCACCATAAGTGCTCAGTGTTGGTTTGTGGATGGTTATGAATAGTGCCACTTTGGCCTCCCCAAGTGGCGTAAATGCTTGTGAGTATCAAGGTCTTAGACGGTAGGGTCAGCGTCATTGGAGACCCCTTAAAGTACTTCATTGGTCACGTGGGTGTTGAGCCTTAGGACATGAGACTCCAGTCGCCTTTTCTGTCTCCTCACACTAGGCCATGGAATAGGTAATTGTCCTCATTTGAATTGTGAAGACTTGCAGACAGGGCATGACCCATCCAAAATCAAAAAGATATTAATTGGCAGTGCCAGGACGCACATTTTATATCTATGTCTTCTCATTCAAAGTGGCCCCTTGATAGTCCCTGGGAATTACACATCACCAGGAAAGCCCTGGATCTGCATCTCCATTGTCATCAGCTGTTCTGTGCATCTGGGGCAAGTGGCCTCTGACAGCTCAGTCACTGCTTTCCTGGCTCAGGTTCTGCTTAGGGTCTGTCCCTGACCGAGGGCTCAGAGAGACCTTGGCCAGCAGAATTCAGAGGTGCCTCTCTCAGCTGAATGATCATTGAGTACATCAGTGAGAATATGCATGGATTTCAGGGTTCATTCTTGTGTCTGAGAGTGGGAGAGCCATAAAAGGACTGACTGCAGAGGGCATCTGAGCTAGTGCCATCTTGGTATGAGAGCCGGGTCCCATGAGGATTGTTCATCCACCTGGTTTCATGGACTCTTCTGCTGCCTCCCCTCACACACTAGGATGGCACAGTCAGGGGCTGCCCCTGGCTCTGAGGCTTTTGTCACTTACTTTCCCACTCCCAGAAGGACCTTCCTTCCACAGACCTAGATGTAGTGTGCAAGGCCATATCGGATCTGCCCCATGTCTGATTCCTTGTGCCATATGTTGTGTTGAATCTTTTGCTGAATCCACATCCTTATCCAACCATCTGGGCACATAGAAAGTGCTTAAAAATTGTATTTAAAAGAAAACCCCAAAGCCGAAAGAATGAACACTTTCTCCTCAAATTTTAAGGCAGCTTTAGTTTGATCTTCTAATTCCAAGGCTCATCTGGGACTGGTTCTTATACCTTCTGAGGCCCTTCGTCAAATCACGGCTCCTATCTAAATGCTGTCCCCATATCTGGTCACCGACAATCTTTTTTTAAAGACCAACTCAAAGTCTGTCTCCTTCAAAAAGAATACAAAACGAATATTTTATCGAACCATTGTTGTAGTCAGGGGTTGTGCAGAGAACAATTAGAATCAAGACACAGAATTTATAATATTATTTTATGATGGTCACCCAGAGTTTAACACAAGAAAGTGCAGGAAATCTATCCACAACATTACAGACCCAGAATATTCAGCCAAGGGCCTGGATCCCACAGCATGTCCTGCAGGCGTCCAGATGAAAACCTAGAGCCCATGACAATGCCTTCCATGAGTCCAACTGGAGGTCCAGAACCCGCAAGAAGGACTCATGCCAGTCTCTTCTACAGATCTGTGCTGGGAAGGCCGAAGGGTCAGCAGTGGAAGCAGCAGGCCTATGCCAGCGGGGTGAAGGAGCTGTGCTGGTAGGATGAGGGTGCTACAGTGGAGCTGAGAAGTCACACTCAAAATAAGAACCAGGGCTGCCCTGAAAAGCACCGCAGCCATCCTCAGTGACATGGAGGCCCCGAGCTCCTCCAGCAATAAGCACAGTCCAGTACATGCCAGGAAGCCAGCGTGATGAGTTTTTCCTAGAGATTCAACAGCACACATCTTCCCGTTGAAGCCAGGAAATGTTGCTCAATCTAAGGACCAGAGCTCCCCCAAAGTGCCACTCTTACCAACAAGGTCCTGAGCTCCTCCTATGACAATGTGCCTTAGATTTTCCCATGGAATTTCAATACCATAGATTTCCCATCTTTCTGCTCATATATTCTACATATATCTGTGCTATGATCACTCAAAATATCAGATTTCTCCTTGCCTAATAGCATCACTTGTTGAGAATATGTGACTCACATCAAGTCTTTTTGGGGGCTTGCTCTTCACCCCAGAGTTGCAAACTGCTTGCCTTCATTGTGAGTTTTGTACTCTGAGTTCTGTGGCATAATGCAGTATAATGTCAGTTTCCCCAAAGAAACTATTTACCATCCAGAACACAAACTCTGCGGGTTCACAAGTTCGAATAAGTCAGGGCATGCTTGAAGATGCCCCGGATCTCAGCCAGACAGCTCAAAGGCTGTGGCTGGACTGTAGCAGAGGTTTGTTTCTGCCATGTATGACAGGTGACATCAGCTGCTGGCTAGGGCTTTGCTGGGGCTGTTTCTGGGGACTCCTCAGTGTGGCTAGGTCCTCCTTACAACAAGGCAGGCGAGCAGCCAGGGAGAAAGGGCCTGGTCCTCTTTTAATGTCCTGACCTAGAATGCATGGGGCCCCTTTTCCAAGGCACATTGTTCACTGACACAGTCTCCAGCCCAACTGGAGCGAAGGGAAAACTCATTTGGAGAATGGAGAGAGATCGTACTCTGAAAACCATAAAGGACTGGCTGTGCTGCAGGGGTCTCACCTGGGAAGCCCACCCTGCAGTACTCTGGTATCCGTGAGTACTGCCCTGGAGCCCACCCAACTCCATCCCCGCTCTGCACAGAGCTCTGGCAGGGCAGGGCTCATATCTGCAGATGATATTTTTCTGGATGCTCTAACTCGAGAGGATGAAGCCTGGTTCCTTTCTGCCAACACAGGGTGTGTTACCAGGCCTAGAAGTCCCTGAAGAACAGCTGTTAGCCCGAAGTTCACAGATGTACCAGGGCACCAAGGAGCACAGAGTGAGTGGGTGGCATGCACTGCCAACATGGCCTGTGTGAAAAGTTTGGGTTTTTCCTTCCCTTTTCAGAAGCAGTCCAGAAACTTCTGGAAATGTTCAATCCCCTCGACTTCAGTATGCCTATGGGCAGTATGCCTATCGACTAAGTCAGTCAGGGTATTTGAAATAGAATTTCATCAATATTTATTTCTATAGAAGCTTGTAAAAAAATAAATAGTATTGCTAATAGGCAAAATATCAGTCTAGCCTCCTTTTTGGCAGCGGATGGCCTGTATTGATATTTCTGTCAACACTACTATTATCGATATAACATCAGATGCTTTAAAATGGCAACATTCAGAGAAGGAGCCATAAAGCACAGGCAAAAATTATTCAGCATGTTTTTCAGGCTCAGACAATAATACTCTGATGTTGTAACTATCCTATATGAACTATGTCATCAACTAAACCTCAAGGGTTAGGTTGAGAAAAACAATGTCAACCTTAACCAATTTATTAAGTTTCTGATTTTGGATTAATGTTAATCAGCTAATAGATATTATCATACATACCAGACTAGAGAAGCAAGGACAATTAGTGCATTCTTTTATTTGAATTTTGTTTGTCATTCTAATTTAAAGTGCTAAGGTTAATTTTAATAAAAGTCAGGCTCTTCATTATAAGTGTTATTACAGGAACAAGATAAGTGAGCCTGGATCTTTTTTTGTGAAATGCCAAGTGTAGAAATTAGATATATGTTTGCAAATGAAAGAAGTATTGCTCTTGTTAATAAATAACACAGGCAAGTAGGAAAATTAGATTAAAAAAAGAAATTAAAATCCAAAGAAATATGTGACCACAGAACAACATCAAGATCCTGTTCCATGGATAAGCCAACCTCTTCTCTGTGTGTTACGTTACACTGCCCTGGTTTATGCTTGAGTTAAAATATACTTAATTACAAAAAAGAACTTACATCCCACATTTTGGCTAAAAAGAAAAAACCCTTGTGAAATCCCTGAAATGCACTTATTGTCCATTTTAAAGGATTGATTCATGTAGACAAAGTACTTTGTGAGCATTGAAAATAGTAACACCTGCTACATACAGGGATCTGAGCCATTAGAGAAATAAGAAGTAAATTCCCAAGGTAACGGGTACCCACAGAGTGTTCAAGAAGGCAGGGGGTTGATGTGTCAAGATGTGTCAGCCGGGCTTCCCTGCTCTGGATGGGGCTATGGAAAATCCAAGGGGTTCTGGACCTTAAATTGTGTCAGACAAGACACACCATGGGATAAATACTGTCACTATAAATACAGCCCGAGAACCCAGATCATTTTTCAGGCTGTTGAATTCCAACTGCCTGCCAAACTGAGTGTGATATCTGGGACTCTTTATTTTTGCAACTCTGCCTTGAGGGGTGGCGAAATTCCAATTAATTTAAACAAGAAAGTCTGGGAAGTGAGGACCACAAGAGTTAAATTGTCCAATCAAAGCTTGGAACTGAAGTTAATTTCACAAATTTTAATATGACGTTAGGAGGAAATTAAATTTAACCTGACATCTCATTCGACTCCACAATAATGATAGACTAAAAAAACACAAGGCCTGTTAAACAAGGTGGAATAATGATTGAATTCTCTGCTGCCATAGTGGGCGTCTGACTGCTCAGCTAGGTGAATCCCCTCCAGTTTGCTCAGTCGCCGTGTAGTGGGTGGGTAATTCAGAGATCCCAGAAATAAAACAAATACCCACAAAACTTCAGTGAGGTCAAACAGCAGTATTTAGTTTTTATTGGCTATAAATGACTAAACCCCAATTTAAATAGCTTATGCAGCAAAAAGGGATTTAGTGGTTTACCCAACCTAAAGGACAGGACAAGCAGGGTGTCAGACCTAGCTGAACACAGGTGTTCAAACAGCGGTGTGAAGACTGGCTCTCCGCCTCTGGGGTCTGCCCTGGTTGGTTTGCTCCAGGCAGCCTTTTTCGGAGATATGTCCCTTTGCAGTCACACACCTATACTCTCTTGGGTTTAAATTCACCAGCAAGAAGGCTCCTCTTTCTTGATGTTTCCTCCAAACAAAACAAAACTGAGTCTCTTTGCCTTGCTTGGGTCACATGACTTTGGCTGAACCAGTCACAGAGATCCAGGAAATGGAACCAGATCAACTATCTCTATAATAACTGAGTTGACCCCAGTAGGAACAGTTCCCCAGCAGGAGGGTGCTGGGCAGTGCACCTCAGAGCTCCTACACAGGACAGGCACTATGTTGAAAAGGAGCTGGAAAGCCATTTGGCAATTTGAAGTCGCCGAAAGTTCTGATGAATTGGTCTGGGATGGCAACCTGGGCTTGGGGTGTTTTAAAAGCTGCCAGGTCCTAAGGTGATTCAGAGAGCAAGCAGTTAAAGTTAAGAATCACAGGAGCAGAGGTTCAGAGATTGGGGAGGGAATGGGGGAAAGTGTATGAGGACGGAAACAAGGTAGGGGGCACAATTTGCCAAATGGGGAATACTGACTCCGCACCTACACTGCTGTGTATGGGTCAGCTAGTCATTCAACTTCTCCAAGCCTTGTCTTTGACATCTGTAAAATGAGATTAAGACTATTTACCCTCACAGTGCTGTGAAGATTATGTGATAATTTTCACTGATTTGTTTATTCTATTATATACCTGCCATTTATTTGAAAGCCCAGGATAACCTACCTGTGCCGAGGATAGATTAAGGTGCCTGCACCTTCAGAGCTGACACAACAGTGTAAGAGCCAGACACGAAATAAATGCATAATGTGATTTCAGAGGACAAACAAAATCACAAAAAAGGCAAAGAAGAATGGGGGGATGAGCAGGTTTGAGAGAGTGAATGGGGAATTGCTTCTGTGGAGGAGACATTTAGGGAGTAGTGAACAGTGAGAAAGATGCAGCCACACAGAATTCTAGGCAGAAGCAGCAGCACAGAACAGAGCTTCCGGCCTCCTATCTGGTGGCTGTCACCCTGTCTGGCAGCGGTGCAAGGGCAGCGTCAGGAAGCAGTGAATTCCGTGCAGTTCCCACTTGGGCTGTGATATCTGAGGAGCCTCCATCTTCGTCTCACACTGGAGCAGAGAAGGGTAGCCTCCACCTTGGGTGTGACTGGAGAGGATCTAGATTCTTCCTAAAAGACTGGCAGCCCATTCCTCTGATTCAGCCTTACCTTCGCTTACACTTCCGGGGCGTTAATGGTGATTCCTGAGCCTGGCACCTGTGAAGCTGAAGAGATTCCGTCACAGAAGTCAGTTTGGCCCCGTGTCTCCCTGTTGCTGGTGGAGAGCTCGGTTCTCGTTAGGCTCACTGTCAGCTGCCCACTGACTAAGGTCTTGGTGCTGAGGGCTCTCCGCTGCTCTCTTTGTCCTCTGGATTTATGCCTTCAAAAATACCCTTTAATAATATTTCAGGAGGAAGCTGGGCTGCAGTGTATATGCTCAGGCTGAGGTTTTTAGCTGTCCTCAGACTCCTTAGTGGAGTTTTCAAAAGGTAAAGATTTTGCATTTCTTGTGTACATAGTAGGCTAGATACAGGGCTAGGTGTTTTTTTATCTACACTGTTGAAATAATCTTTATGCCAGTGAACACCTTGGTTAACAAAAGTTTTAGAGAGAGGAATTAATCTAATGACGATTGAATTCAATTTAGAAGTAGTTGATTAAATAGACATTCTATGCTGAAAATAGGTGAGTTAATGTCAGCAGTCATCGAACCTGAAATGGGAGTCACCTTAGTCCTTTTTGATGCCCTTGGTATATCCTGCGGCCTTCATCTCCTCTGTATTTTTTAACCAGGCCCTTCATCCTCCAGATAATCTTGCCTTGTTTGCAATTTTGAAATATCTTTGCTGGCAATTGCAGTCATGACTGCAGTCCAGCGCCCTGTCTCTAGCTGAGATGCTTTTTCCAAAATGCACAAACGTGGTCACTTCAGCTTTTGTTGCAAACCTACGAGTCACAGCCCGACACCAATGTCCAGCATGGCTGCACACAGGCATGTCGCTAATTCATCTCCAGGCCCTCAGTGCTTAGTGACAGGCCAGCATCCTACCTAGCGTCCTTAAATGTTTACTGAACAGTACTAAGCATAGGCCAAGCCACATCACATTGCACCACTTCAGTGGACTGGAATCCAGATGTGGATGATTCCCTATTTCCAGAAAGCTTTTCCTTTGGGAGCACTGGTGATGTCCCTTGACTACAAGCTTCCTTTCCTTGGCCTCTGGGTGCCCCGATTGAGGTTCCTCCTCCCCTTTTCCTCTTTGCCCTCTTGGACTTTTGTCTTTGGTCTTTTCTTTCCCCATCTTTAGAAAAAAGGCAAAACTTGGTATTTCACCCAAATTCCAGGAGGGTGGAAAGAGAAGGTACAGCAAAAGTGGGACACTCCCTTCCCAGCTATCTTGGGGCAGCCTCAGACACTTAGCCCAGCTTTCTGTTTTGAACCTTCCAGAGTTCTCCACAGATTTATCCTTCTCTGTGGCAGCAGTTGACTAGATCGTTTGGAGAAGTGAGAAAGAAAGACTGGGGAAAAAAGTTTATTTGCTTTTAGCATTACCCATATAGTATTAGGTGGGAATTTCCAAGAAATTATGTGGCGGTGATGTTATAACTTTCACACGATGGCTGGAAGCAACATTATAAAAATATTGCCTAACACAACTCCATATGGACATATGAAATTTCATTCCATTTTATACATGTAATTAAGTGGGCCACATAATGAAGTACTGTGTGTGCGGAGGCAGATGCCTTCTGTAGGTGAAAGATGCCCAGAGAGGGAAAAGACCGTCATTTTAAAGGGAGAATAATCAAGCAAGGGTGGCTGAAAATTATTACATTTTATCCTCCAAACAGTTTAAATTTGATGGATTTACCCCCGGACCCCCAACACTAATTTTCTGGTTGTAAGCAAGACAAATACATTTAGTATCCTCCTGCCAAAATACCCTCCCACCCTGTCTACTAAAGGTAATGGACAGAAAAAGTTCTGAGCTTTGAATCAGACAGAGCTGGGTTCAAATTCCAGATTGCCACTTACTAGAAGAAGGACCTCGGTTAAGCTGCTGAGCCTGTGCTGCTCAAAACATAGCCCCAAACCAGCCAGTAGTAGCATTGGGAACTGGTTGGAAATTCTAGGCCAAGGTGCCACCCAGATAAACTGGCTCATCTCTGAGGATGGGCCCAGGAATCTGCAATCCTACTTACCCTCCAGGTGACACTGAGTGAGGACGACTATCTCAGATGATCCCAGTCCCAATTTCCTTCCCGGTAAGCAAAGCTTTTAAGGTAGAAAATACTAAGCAGCAAAAGCAGGAGGATGGAATGCTTGGCACAACCAGATCCAGAGGTAGAACTACGTCCTAGTGAGGCTGGATCCAGCACCTCAAGTCCTTTTACCCAGGATCCCCAACATCCTGGCGTAAGGGGGCTCCTTAGGGAAGTTGGGTGGAGGCTTAGAATAACGAGGCTTCGCATACCTGAGGTTTAGAACAGAGCGCCCTCTGCGTCTCTATGAGCAGCAAACTCCGAGGAGGCCAGGCGTGTGCGGAGGCCCTGTGTTAGGCCGGTCTGTGCGCTGCAGACATCATCCTGCTACCAGCTCCTGCCCCGTGCTTCGCTTCTTCACTTCTGAACATGCTATTCTGTTTTTCAAAAAACGTCCTTTTCTGCCAAGGGGCATTGGGGAACTTCTGTTTGTCATTCAAACGACTTGGGCAGGGTCTATTTCCAGACTTTCTGCTGCTCCTTGGCCAGGGATGATCTCACTTCATTTGTGCTCCCAAGCAAGGCCTCCTTCCAGCACTCTTCCCTCTGCACTGGGACAGGTGTAGGAGATCGGCCTCCCACGCTAAGCAGGGAGTAAGTCCAGCGCACAGCCCTCGGCTCCTCGTGCGAACACCTCTAGTGCCGGTACAAGACCTGGCTCGCTCAGGCTCTGGAGCGGAAGTGGCCGTTCTTGGAAATGTGGGTCTCCCAGAAGGGTGATCCCAGCTAACACTGCGCAGGACACAGACTGTCACCACACCCTGCCTTGCAGCCGCCCTGGAGCTCGTGAAAACCACTGAGTCCACATCCGCTTTAAGAGCCCTGTGGTCACCACGACTGGAGCAGTGTAGCCCCATGGACTTTCTGCACGGAGAATAAGGCCTGCATCGATCCACACGGGGCCTAGCCACACGTGACCGCTGGGCACGGGAAATGTGCCCATGAGGCCGAGGAACTGATGCTTATTTTACTGAATTTAAATTTAAATAGGCACAGGCTGCTGGTGGCCACTGTACTGTAGCACACATACAAGCATGTTTGGGGCCATCAGACAACCCTTGCCACAGGCTTCACGTTAGGCTCCATGCTGCCTGTCCTTGGGGCCACCTTCACATTCCTGGGGCTGCCTGGACCTCAAGTCTCAAGAGAGACCAGGAAGAGACCAACAGCTGGAGGAAACCAGGTTTGAATTCTGCCAGGAGATGTTCGCATCCCTAATCTGTCCTTGAGAATCTCTTGCTCCTTTTCTCCCTCCCAGGCACACCCTTTCTTCCAGGTCCTGTGGGAACTTGGGGACTCACAGAGGCTCCTATCCAAGCAGTGCCTGTGAGGGTGGTCAGTGACTTCTGGGGGTGACAGCAGGCTCCTGTGGGTGGGTGGACAGGAAGTTATCTGGTCTGAGCCCCTGGCTAGCACTCTGGGACAGATGGGTATCGGAGCTGCTGGGAAAAAGCTTTTTCCATCAAGGCCTCCCAGCCATCTGTGCCCATATAAGCCCATGTCTGGATACCCCATCCTCCACAGGTCGGTCCCGGCCTCTCTGGCCAGGGTCCCCTTTGAAAACCAAGAGACTGAGCCAAGCAGAAAGATGATGGGGGAGAAAGCGGAACTCATGGGGGCTGGCTGGGGGAGGGGCTGGGCTAGAGGTCAGAGAGCTGGGAGGCGGACAGCAGCACACTGACAGACAGACAAAGTTATAGTGGGAGCTCCAAGTGAGTGAGGAGGGCAAAGCTCAATTCCAAGAGGCCAGTGACTGTGATAATAGCTTTTGAGGGAAATAAGAGAAAATCAGGATCACAATAAATGCATGTATTGTACGAATAAGCACATACTATTTGAAATCTGAAAACATGAAGTGTGTCTCTCAGAATGAATGTTCTATCAGTTCTGTGTCCTGTGACTACCCCAGACGTTATAGGTCCAGCTTAGATGAGGTTAGTGGAACAGGGTTCTGTCTGGCTCCGCAGGAGGAGGACCCTGCTGCATTAGAATTGCCTGCCGGGTTACAAAACAGGAAAGATGCAACATGGGCATTACTGATTTGCCATCTCTGTCTGGGGAAAGCTTTGCCTATAGTAGACCTTCAAGACTCGGTGTGGGCAGAGTGTCTTGGTTTTAATCATCTTTATTGGAAGGAAGGAGGAGAACCACCACTTACAAACACAATTGCCATCTTAGGAGGGGGGATCCAAGTTCTTGAAAAATCTCTTTGAGCCTAAAGTAAGTAGAAGGAGGAAATAATAAAGATAAATAATAAAGAAAATCGATAAAATAGAAAACAGACAAGCAATAGAGAAAGATCAATGAGGCCATAAACCGGTTCCTTGAAAAGATCAATAGAATTGATAAACCTCTAATGAGACTGAACAAGAGAAAAGGAGAGAATAGGAAAGTTATAAATGAAAAATGAAAAAGAGCAAGTATATTATAGAAATATTATGGAAAGTCTCTTACACTTTTGGTGAATAAATTTGAAATCTTAGATGAAGAACATGCATTTTTAAAAAATTATCAAACTGACTCAAAATTTATGGTGGGGAACATGAATAGTTTCATATCTTTAAAATAAATTGACTTTGTAACTAAAAACCTTTACCCAAAGCTAAGTCCATCATCTAGGGTATTGTTGGTAAACTCTTCAATATTACAGGGAAAAACCCCACAAAACTTACCCAGCTTGTGTGAAGAGTTTGGCATTACCCTGATATAAGGTGAAATCAGTTGTTTCAGAGCTGTGTGGCCTTAGGTTAACTGGATGCCATCTCAAAAAAGGAAAGAAAAAGTACAGACCACTATTCTTCATGGGTACAAACACAAGAATCCTTAATATTATGTAAACAAATCAAATCTGAAAACATATAAACAGAGTTTATTCCAGGTCAAGGTTAGTTTAATAGTTTACTAGCGATGAATATAACTCACACACTAGAACTAGAGAGGAAAGTCGTGTGAGTATCTCAATAGACGTAGAAAAAGGATTCAACCCCATACTTGATACCATTGCTTAGTGAACTAGAAGTAGATGTGAACTTCTGCAGTTGATGAAGGACATCTAGGCAAAGCCTGTAGTTAACATCAGATCTTGCAGTACACTGTGGAGCTCAGTTGGTGAGGGAGGAACGTTCTGAGGCCACGAGAGCTGAACTGACACCGCATGACAGGACGGAGCCATCCCGGGACACAGCTGAGGGACAAGGTCCATTCTACCGTCTGGCCGAGCGGATGTTTGCCCAAGGTCCTTCCAGGTCATGGGTGATGTGTGGATGGGACCCAGCACTCCTGGTGCCTGTCAGTTCCAAGGCACGATGGTCTGGCGTGGTTGCAGGAAGTGGCTGTGCCTCCTGCATTATTGTCAATCTGGGTGAGAGCTAAGAGTTCCTGGAGAGAACAGAGAAACTTCCATTTTGATACACTGTGTAATATCATCCTTTCTGTGATTTACTTGTCAGGATGGTTTGTTACATCTATTTTCCAGCTCAGGGAAGGAGCGGACGGGACTTGTCCAAGGTCACATAGCTCGTAAGTCAACTCATATCCAAGTTTGTCTATCTCTGAAGTCACTGCTGTCAGCCAGCTGCTACGAGGCTCTTGGTGATTAGAAATGATCAGTTCCTTCCTTTGCAGTGTGTTGGCTGATTGATCACTTGTATCTTGCAGACGTGGAGAAAAGGGAAGATGTGATTAGTAATGTTACAGTGACAGCACAATGCGGTGGCCTCTGGTCTCCCCGGAGGCTGGACCTTCTCTTCCCATCAACATTCCCCACAGCTCCCAGCCTCAATATGTGCATATTTGAAATGAGAAAATAGCTCTGGCCAACTCGCTTGATGTGCTACGGTGATACACATTTTTAAAAATGGAGAGCCTATAAAAATGAGATGCTTCCCATTGGCTGTGAACTGCAAATCCTGCCACCTGAAGCAAACTATCCGCCCGGAAGTGAGGTGCGCCATTGGCTAGGGCCCTGGCACCTTGGGTTTCTGTGTCCTGCCCAGCGCATACCAGGTGCTGTTTCTGCCCTGTTAGTTTCCTAGCTCTCTGGGTCTCAGCTTTCTTATCTGTAAAATGTGAGTGATTATGTTATTGTCCAGGGCCAGCCGTTGAACCTGAAAAGGTTGCTAGCCATGTTTTAATGGTGTGTGCTTTACCTATTTGCTCTTTGTTCAGTTCGTGGCCAAGGATGGGGTGGTTAAAGGTTTGCCCAAAACAAGGAGACTCTTTGGGGGCCTGAATCAGGATTGCACGGTTATTCTAGCCATGTTTCAGATCTGGGCCCTGGACAGCAGCCTGGGTGACCCTCTCTGGGGCTTGCTGGTCGAAGTGGTCGGGTAATGAAATGCGTGGAACACAGTGCAATGCTGGGCGCACAATACGTGCCCAGCAGAACACTGTAGGGGAGCCCAGAGCTGGCAGATGCATAGGCCGCTGCCCCGCTCCTGCTCTCGGGTCGCAGGTCTGGCAGGCCTTGCCCCCACCTCGAGAAGAGCCCTGCTTTTCCAAACGGGAGACACCGAGCCCCTGGCTGACAGCGATCCTGCTTCCCGCCCAAAGGTGGCTGGTTTGGCTGCCGAGTTCCCCGAAAATTGGTTCCGCGTGTTGCCGACATCAGGCCCGAACGTTTGCTCAGCACACAGCCGTGAGGGCCCTCCGGGGAGGCTGAAATCCCACACCGCCCGCCATCCGCCCCCAGCCGCAGCCTGCCAAGCCGCTGTCCGCAGCCAGCTCCCGGCCAAGCGCCGGCAGCGCGGGGCGCGAGCGCAGGGCCTGATCCCCGCGACCCCGCCCGGGCCGCCCGGCCCCCCAGGCGGGGGCCCTCTCGCCACCTGGCGGCTGCCTGCGGAACTGCACCGCCATGGCAGCCTTGTGGCCCGGGACCCGGAGGGCTCGATCCATCCCAGAGGCTCCGCCCATTCCAGGAACTCCCAGGGTAAGGAAATGTGGTTCGAAGGCTGAGCTATTTTTAAACCGCAGCGCTCGCCATGCAGATGTTCTGCTGATGGCTGACGTTCCCAGCCCGGGAGAGGAGCTGTGCTTTTAACCAGAGGCAGATGCCTGGGGGGCGTAGTTCGCAGGGGGCAGGGCCAGTCTATGCCAGGTGGGAGCCCTGGCAGCAGAGCCCACTGGCCACTCTGAGGCTGAGGTTTTCCCTGGGCGAGGAGTCTGGCCTTGGCTGGTTTCTGAGGAGCTATGGTGCCCAGGCCCCTCTGGTGGGACTAGAGGAGCCTTAGAGGGCGGAGGGGAGGCCAGTGGTACGCAGTAGTCATTCAACGATTATCATTCTGATAGTCAGCAACCTTTGCCCAGAGAGGTGCTGTTTTGACTACAAAGGGTAAGCACAATTTTCCTGATTTTCTTTATGAGGAAATGAAATCCAGACCATCACAATCCTTATCCAAGGTTACCTAGATAGAAAAGACTTCAGAGTTTTCAGATTGCCCAATAGATCTGAACTCTGAGCAGATACCCAAGTTTCCATAGCCTCCAGGCACTATAAGGGCCATTCAGGAGGTGCTATTTCCTCCCCTGCAAGCTGAAGTCTTTCTAGCCTGGTCTTTGTCCTCCTCCTCTTCCTTTTCCTCCCCCTGTTCCTCCTTGTCCTCTCCCTCTATGTATCTGCTTTTCTCTAGCCAGTTCTCCTCGGACAGCCTGGAGTTGGGCCAGCCCTGTGCCACATCCATGGGTTTTTTCTCCGGGTACTTTTCACATTTGCCACCATCTCAGTGGACTCTGATCCCCAATCTGCTGACCTCTGAACTACTGTCCTCTCCTGCATCCCACTCTCTCTGTTACTTGAGCCACTTGAAGCCGAGCAGAACTGTGGTATATAAGGTGGATTCAAAGCAAGAAAAAACTGGATTTCCAAGGACTCTGAGGTCTCCTTTAGGGAATGGCTGTCTCCAAATAAGGCAAGGCCATCTGGGACTCCTGCCAATCAGGCCTGTGAGGTCAGGGAAGGCTCAGTGGTGGTGATGGCAGAGGTGGCCAGAGGAGGACCAGATTGAGTTTTGAGAAAGGAGTCCCACTTGACAGGGCTCAGGGGATTACACAGCTGGGCCAGGAACACAGCAGGAGGACCACCATGAAAGGTCATGAAAGATTCATGTCTCCTATGGGCTTCTAAGTCATCCTGGACTGGAAGCAGGCAGCACCCAGGGGGCTCAGCCTTTACCTGCCCTGGAAGCTGGGCAGCAAATAAGGTCATTTGGAATGACAACAGATGGGAGGTTTCTTACCCTACTGTCTTGACAACTGATGGCTGCCTTGGATTCCTGGCTGGCCCTTTGGTTCCCTGAGGAACCAAGTTCTGACTTAAATCCCTTTAGCTGGCTTAGTCCCTTAGAGTCAAGCTCTGGCCGCCCCCAACCCCACTGTCTCTCCAGTTGTACCTGAGCCTGGCCTGGATGCCCACACACTGCCCGCCACCCGAGTGTCAAGAGCGCCTGACACCTATACCTTAGCCAAACTGGGTCACAGCCAGAGCCCTAGTTAGCCCCCATCTCCCTACCCACATGGACTTCTTTCCTCTTCCTCTAGTTCTGGGTCTTAGTGTCTCAGCTTGCTTTGTGCCCAAGAATGGCTTTGAGAGGCCTTGAACACTGAGCCACAGTCCTTCTGCGCTCCTGCATGGTGCCACGGGGGGCAGGAGGCAGGGAGGCAGATGGTGGCCAGAGCAACAACTTGGAGCTGGAAGAGAGAAGGGGCAGCAGGCATGTTTTGAGTGACAGAGCGTAAAGTCAAGCATAAGAGATGGGCGAGCCTAAGGGAACATCACACTCATGCCTTTCGCTGCACAGGTGATGATGCTCTTGACTGGAGAGGAGAGAACAGTTGGCTACTGTTGCATTATTGCATAGCACAGTTTGGGTTCAGGTTTGTCAAGAGTTCTCTTGGGCTCCTCATTTCTCCCTAAGAGTTAAGCATGGCTGGGATGCAAAGCTATAATCTCAGATCCAGGCTGAGTTTCTGTCCCACCACGTCCATTCATTAGCAGTGTCACAGTAGATGGGTCACTTAGCCTCCCAAGCATTTTTGCCTCCAAATAAAGTCAGTGCCTCCTTCCCACAGGACAGTTAGGTGCACTGAATGACATAGCAGCCATTAAAGTGCCCAGGAAAGTGGCTTGAAGGACCTTCCCAGCACTTCTTTGAGGCATTTCTAGCTTCCTGAAGATCCAGGGATCATTAGAAAGAGGCCATAGCCAGTGGGATGGGTCAGTGAGACAGGAGCCCTGCCCCAGGCATGAGGCAGCCAAATGTCCCACCGTCCTGGTCCTGGGTGTCACCTCGCTAGTCTGTGGGCCTAGCGCGGCTATGCAATGGGCAGCACGGGCTCCAGGCCCTGGATACTGCTTTCTACCAGGTCCCGCGGCCAGCAGAACCCCCAGCTCTGCCAGGAAAAGCTCAGAGTTCTGTGAACTGCTCAGGCCTGGACTCCTTGCATGCCTGGGACTGAGGAGGCAAATATTTGGGCAGCCAGCAGCAGTGTTTGGAGCTTTCTGTCCTCTGTGGCAGAGCGGCTGGTGCCAGGGGTGCCCAGCTGGGAGAGATGCGCTCGAGCCCAGCGTAGGTGGTGGGTGGTCACCCACTCAGCATCTCCTAGGCGTCACCAGCAGAAGCTCCTGGCTGAGGCCCCAAAATGCCACTTGGGGCCCCACACAATCCATCCCATTGTGATCCCCACAGCTGGCGTCTCTAGGGCCTGTCCGAAAAAATGGGTCGTGCAAGGTCTGAACTCATACTTGTGTGTCTGCCACTGGTGCAAGAGGAGCAGCAGCCGGGGCTGCAGAGGCCCATTTAAAAATAAAAAATAAAAAAGAATAAGAAGGGAAAAAAGGAGGGAAAAAAAAGGCCCCCAAAACATTTCATTTGCTTTTTTACTTTTTTGTTAACAGACCACTTGGCGGCCCGTGCCAGCTGGGAGCTGGGGCCCAGCAACAGCAGCGCAGAGTTATGGGGCAGCGCTAAGTGCTCTGTTTGTATGAAACTGCCAAAATGTTAGTACAAAGTGCTAGGTGTTTGTGCTGCAGATAATAACTGATGGGCTCCCGGGCAGGAGGCGACGCCGCGCGATTACTGCCGGCCCTTCTGAGAGCGAGCCCGCACTGCTGGAGAGCCTTGGCTGTATTTTTCTGAACACACGGGGCCGGCTGGCAGTTAACGGGCGGCCTGTGCCTATGAATCAGCCCAGGAGGCCGGAGGCCAGGCCAGGGTGTTTATCTGATTCTTGGGGTTTATCCTTCTGGGGCCAGAAGAGCCTTTTCCGCAGCACGATCCAGAGGCCACTGTACTTGGGTGCAGCAGAAGCCAGGCCTGCGTGCCAGGGGACAGGACAGGTCAGCTTTGGGGAGCCCCAGGACACAGCATCTAGGGTGCCCTGGTGGCCTGAAAGTAGTTGGGGTGGGGGTGGGGTTGCTCAGCGGATGGCTTAGGAGCTGCAAAAAGAAGGCTTCAGGCCTGGGGTTCTCCCAGATGGGACCAGGAGGTGGGTGCTGCTGTCTCCCTGGAGCTGTGGTCCCCCAGCTGCTGTGTCACCTGTCAGTGTTCAGAGGGGAGGAGGGGTGGCCACAGCGCTGTGAAGGTTTGGAGACACAGATCAGTCTCTCTCCTCCCCCCAGAGCCTGTGTGTGCGGTGTATGTGTGTGCTTGTGTGTGTGCACAATGCACATGATGCTTTCTTTAGCTTGTCCCTCGAGACGGGGACAAATTAAGGTATTTGTGTAATCTGCCAGACATTGATTGATTGATTCATTTGTTTTCATTAAATCTACGGGGTACCCTTTGTATCTCCTGCTAGACATTGATTGGCAGATAGATCCCTCCATGGAAGTGAGGCCGGGTGCCCATGCTTGGCTATGTTATTAGCCGGACACGAGTGATACAGTGGTGAACAAAACCAACCCAACCCAAACCAAAATCCCCGTTGTCAGTAAGCCTTCATTCTAGCGCACAGAGACACACAAAGTACAAATGCATGCACCGTGGGAGTCAGAGGCTGGATCAGAGCAGATCATCCCAGACCCCTGGGAGGAGTGGGGCTTTCAACAAGATGGGCGGGGCTTTCAGTGTGATGGACAGGGTTTTTAGTGGAATGGGCGGGGCTTTCAGCACAGATGCAAGAGCCAGAAGGAAGTCTCCCCTGTCCAGAGCATGCTGTTGGTTGGGGCGGGAAAAGACTGGGTCCTTTGCATGTCACCTTAATAACACAGGGTATGGTCAAGTTGGGTGGCCTTTATCAGGGTCTTTAGATGGAGGAGGGAACAGGGCCCAGGACGCTGGTGGGAGTAGCAGGTGACAGGCACCTGGGTCCACTGATTCAAAGCCCCTAGTCCTGTACTCTGCTGCGATAGCTTCTAGCCTGGTGGTTAAACTCTCTAGTTTTGGAGTCAGTCAGACTTGGCTTTGAATCCTGCCACCTGCTTCTTATTGGCCATGTGATTTGCAGCAAGTTATTTCTCGTCTCTTAGTATCAGCCTCTTTATTCCCCATAGGGTTTTTGTGAACAATAAGTACATTTTTCTCTATAAAATATACATAAAGCCTTTATCCTGATGCCTGGCACAAAGGGAGCTCTATAAATGGCTAAACTGATGCTGGAGTTCTGATTTCCTCTTATGCGTGAGGGCCATGGTACAGTGGCGTGAGATCACACAGCTTCCCTACCTGGCACCCAGGCTGCACGTGGCCCTTGTCACTGAGCAGTTGGTTTTTTCGTGAGGGTGCTGTAGTCTTTGTGAGGAACACGTAGGCTCCTGGCTACAGTCATCTGGACACACATCTTGCCAGCCCTGGGGTCCTCAAACCTGAACCCACCAGTGACCATGAGAACACAGTATGTCCACTGAGGCCGAGCCGGCCCTTGAGCCCTGCCTCTGAGACTTGAGTCCTGTTCCAGTCACAGCTATGTGTAGGTGGGGAAGGGTGTGGTGGCAGAGACTCCAGAGCTGTCTGGATGCTCATTTCTGCCCTGGAAGGTGAATGGAGGGGACAGAGGGCAGGACCTTGCATGGGCTGCAGGAGGCCTGCTGGGTGGACAGACGCCTTCACCACGCTCCACTTTGATTCCTGCTGTAGTTGCTCGCTTGAGAGCAGGCAGAAGGGATTCTGATTGTACTTCTGACTTGATCTATATAAGACTAGTGCTTATTTGCTGACTTTTCTGACTTATTCCAAAATAGAAACTCCAATAAATCATGGCTGATTCAAAATGCATACCCAAAAAGGGCGCTATTGTAAGTTTCATTTTCAGTCCAAGAACGTCATCATTCTCTTTAAGTGTAGACGAAGAAGGATGATACCGGACAGATTGAAAGCCGTTTCTGGACACCTTTCCCTGTTTTTAAAAAAATACAGTATTAATAAAATCATTAACTGCATAGGGGGCCACTCAGCTCAGCCAATGACCAGACAGCCCAGCCTCCGCCGTAGCTGGATGTGGTCAGACAACTGAATTCTATCCAGTGGGATTGGATGGGAGGTGGTGAAGAATTTTTGGATTATGTTAGTAAGGGAGAGGGTGAGCCCTCGTTCCTCCCGCCTGCTTCCTGGAACACAGAGTGATGGCAGCATTTAGGCCACATGGTTAAACAAAGTGCTAGGTGGAGAACAGAGGCAGGAGTCCCAGGCCCCCAACAGGGTGAGGCCATGATGTCAAGCTTAGTAGCTTGTTTCATGACAGGGAAAACCAGATCTACCTGTGTAAGCTACTGTAATTTCCAGGTTTTGTGCTAGTCACTGAACTTCTATCTTACTTATCACAGACAGGATTTAGGGGTCTCTTGAGCACCACTGCTCAAGAGAGTCTGTTAAGTCAGACTCTGGTGCCCAGAATGAGTGATAACAATGTTGCCAGAAAGCGCCATCTTCCCTCTGACCAGTTTCACACAAGGCTCCCGGGGGGCCTCAGAGACCGTTTTCCACAGTGTGTCCAGCATGTCAGTATCTCTAGGGGTGTGTAAATGGATCCCAAAATCCCAAAGTCTGGTTCTGGGTTCTCCATCTGCACAATGGCTATAACACCATCTGGCCCACTGTGTTCTGTGAGAATTAAAGAAATACTGTGTGTCAGTGCCCATGCAGAGTGAAGGGCTATCCTGATGCTCCTGAGGTCAGTTAATAGGACTAGAAAATCAAGAGCTTGCCTGAGTTTAGAAAACTGGAAATAACTGGCGTAAACTGCAGTCAGCCAGGGGTCCTGGCTGCTCTGTATGTCCAGGCAACATTTAAGGTGGGAAAGGTGGAAGGTGGGAACCTGGAACCTTCGGCTTGCCGTGTGACTTCAAATGAATCATTTTTGATCCTTTTTGTATTTTGTCATCGTGCGAGAAACAGCTGGCATGGGCCAGCTGGCACAACAGCTGTCTGACAGCTGCAAAGTTGTGAGTTCGATTCTCAGTAAGAATCAGCTGCATAGTAGATCCATTCTGATCAGATCATATTTAAAAAAACTTTTACAATGCTTAATTCTGATCATATATTTTCTAAATTATTGGAATAGAAGTTTTCCTATTCTTATTTAGAATGTCTGTATCTCTTTTCATGAATGAGATTGGCCAACAGTTTTCTTCTTTCCTTAGTGTTCTTTGTGGGTTGGGTACCAATGCTGTACTTCAGTAAGAATTAGGAAGCAAAGTGTTCATTGGGTCTCCAGCTCAGAGTTTCCAGAGTCAGGGACAGCATTAGTTAGTTTCCATGAACTGAGTGTGGCCATTTTTGTGATTAAATTATCATCAACGAAATGTGAGCTTAGAATAAAATGGCTTATCCTAATTCTCTCCCTCTCTCTTTTTCTCTTGAAGGACAGTGGACAAATGCCCTGTGGCCTAGCTTCACTCACACAGATAAGATCAGTAGCCTACAGGATGACTAAACAACACATGGACAGGATGGAAGCTCCTGGGCGTCTAGTTAAAGTGCTCTGCCTGGCCTGGCCAGCTCTCTGGTCGTAGGGGGGTCTTGGCTATCCTTTTCGCAGTGACGTAGGTTTTAATAGTATGATGATCAGAAGCATAGTTGAAGTTTGTAGCAAACTACTTTATGTCCTGATATGTAGTCTGCCTTTATAAATATTCTAGATCTGTTTGAAAACATGTGTTTCAATCAGTTAGTGGGTATAGGGTACTAACTGTGCTCGTTTGGTAAGTTCGAATTTATCTTTCTTAAACTCTTATTTGCTTGATCAATAATTAAGGAAATGTGTTGAAGTCTTCCCACTGTGAAGTTTTCCTTTTCTTTCTGTTTCTCAGATTTTTGAAGCTATTTTATTAGTTAGACAGATAGTAATTAGTTTTATAACTTCCTAGATATCAAACCTTTTGTAATATAGTGAATCTAAGGTTTTTAAACTATATTTTCATAGCAATATAGCTGCTCTGGATTTATTTAATTTGACATGGTATACTTTTTCTGTCCTTTTACTTTTAATCTTTTTGTCTTTATATTATACATCTATCTCTTTTAAACAGTATATAGTTTTTAAAAAATTGTCTAAGTGCTATATATTAATTGGTGACTTTAGTCTTTTTATATAATGATTAGTAAAACTTTTATATTTCTGTCTTACCATTTACTGCATTCTTTTTCTTTGCCTTTCCTTTTCTGTACTATTTCTTCTTCATTCTTTCTTTTTGTTGTTTACATGGTCATTATTTTTTTAGTGATTTTTTTTTCACATCTATGTTTTTGTAAGTTGTAGATTTAGTTTCTATTCTTTTAGCTGGAATTTATTCTTAAAATGTATACTCAGAATCATTGAATAATATCTAAATGTTTACCCTCAACCACAAAAGAAGCAACATGAGAATATTCAAATGCTTTAATTACAATCTTTCTTTTGAGCACATGATAGTATCACTATTTAAATTTATATTTTGCTCATATATTATTTTTCTTATATTACTGTTGTAGTTATTCTGTATTTACCTATATGTTAGCCAATTTCTTCATTTTTTATTGTATTTCTTATGATATCATCTTACTTTTTTCTGAAGTTCATTATATAGAAACTCTTCTAAGTAGATCAGCCTGACTATAAACTCGTTTATCTGAAATATCTTTATTTGTCCTCCACTTTGAAAGACAGTTTTATTTTAATTGATTAGCCTTTTTTTTAGCATGTCGATAATTTTATTTTGTTGCATTCTGACTTCTATTACTGTTGAAAATATCAGTGTCAATGTAATTCTTATTCCCCTAGCTTGCTTTTCCTCCCTCTGGCTGATTTTTTTTTTTTTTTTTTTTTTTGTCTTTTTCCTTTTTATCGGTACCGGGGATTGAACTCACAACTACCTGCTTGCAAGGCAGGCGCTTATGCCGCTAAGCTAAATCCCCAGCCCCTCTCTGGCTGGTTTTTGAGGTCATCTTGCCATTAGGGTTTTCTTTTCTTTTTTTTTTTTTTTCATGTATATTACAATTCAGGCCTAGATTTATTTATTTAGGCTTGCTTGGTATGTTTATGTTTTGAAGGCTGTAGATTTGTAACTTTTCATCATTTCCAGGAATTTGATCAGCCACTACTACTTTATTTATTTATTTATTTTTTGTCTTTTTCGTTTTTATCGGTACCAGGGATCGAACTCATGACCGCACACTTGCAAGGAAGGCGTTTATGCCGCTGAGCTAAATCCCCAGCCCCCATTACTACTTTAAATGTTGGCTATCTTTCAATTCTTATGCCCTTCTCATTTTATCTGTCACTTAACTTTAATATGGCACCCGTATTTTCCATCTCCCTGTCTGAACTACATTCTTACAAATTTCCTTCACTCTATCTTCCAGATCACAAATACTCTATTCAATTACGTCTAATCTTCTGATACGTCCACCAACTTTTTAATTTCAGTTATTTCGGTTTTCATCTATAAAAGTCCTGTGTTATTTTCATATCTCCTAACCATTTTTAAGAGTTTATTGATCCTTGAACATTTTTAGCTCCATATTTAGTTATCCGTTATTTAACATAGGGTTATTTTTATAATCTCTATATTAAAAGTCCAATATTCCAAACTTCTGGAGATCTAAATCTATTTCTATTCTCTGACTTGCGTGCATCTTGTGCTTGGTAATTCTAGTATGAGCTCATTTTGAATCAACATTATCTGAGAATCCAGTAAGACCTAAATTGGGAGGCAGTCTTTTAGCAGAGAAAACTGATACATACTTCTGCTGAAAGTCGTGGATCACTAGAGATCTCAGTCCACTCCAGGCCCCTTCAAGGATTGTCTGATTCCAGTTGGAGAATCTTGGCCTTAGGTCTCTGATCTTGCCTTCTACACTGGGCTTGACATTTGCTTTTGGGGAGATTCTGCCTTTCACACATGACTGTCAGTTTGCTGATCTCTTTATGGCTATGCTTGGCTGTGGAAATTTCCCTTACTTCCTAGGGAGTCCAGAAGTGCATTAAGAATTCTGCTTGTAGTAATTAGTGCAGGATCCTGTGGCAGGCTCTTCAGAGTTTCCTGAGGCCTTCCAGCCAGTCAGAGAAGCATTACACAAATTCTCTGTACTGTGACCCGCTTTCGTGAGATCAGGGTATTGGGAGCCATGGAATCTGGGGACTGGGACGGGCTGGAGAAAGGGCATGCTGCAGGGGTCTGGCATCCCTAGAAAGGGCCATAAAAGGGTCTTATTATTCAGGAAGCCCTGAATTCTTGTTGGGGATCAGCATGTTGTATGGTGTTGAGGTGAAACTCTATTTTAAAGAGGCAGGGGTCAGTTAAACAAATAGGCCTATAGATACAGAACTGTTTTTCCAGTTGGTGCTTGATTAACCTGTGGGCATCTCCACTCAGCTCCTATTTCCTCACCTGAAAAGTAGACCTAAAGTAGTACTTTTTCAAAGCACCGCTTTCCGTGAATGTGACTCTATTTGGAAAACATGATATTCATAGATGGTATTAAATTAAAGATTTTGTGTCAAGGTCATTTTGGATTATTGTGGGTCCTATGTCTATTGACAGCTGTTCTCTGAAGAGACAGAGGAGTATTTAACATAAACACAGAGGCAGCAAGGGGAAGGCTGGGCTAGAGATTGCAATGAATGTATAAACCAACTAATGTCAACTGTACCTTAATTTTGGACTTCCGTCCTCTAGAACTGTGACAGAGTACATTTCTCTCATACTAGGTAGCCCATTTGTGGTAATTTATTCTGCCACCCCGAGGAAATGAGTAGACTGATGTCTAAACTGAACTGCAGTCTTTCATCTGCAGTTCTGTCCCAGCTGCTGAGCTGTGGGACACATCTCTGTACCTGCAACCCAGCAGTCCATGACATATAGTTGGTGCTTAATAAGTACTCATTCCATTGACTTGCCAAAGGAAATTCTTCTTTAAGAAGTAAGTAAAAAGACTCACAAGCAGCAACATAAAGTCAAATTTCAGCTAGTAATAAGTGAAATGTGGCCTGTTGGCTTTGGCCTACAAGGATGAATTAGGTTTAGTGGGTCAATTAATAAATCATCAAATGCCTCTGGTCCTGAGTCCACATCCAGACACACGAGTGACGCCTACTTGTTTGTCATTAAAAGATTCCAAGAACTAAGGCTATGTGGGAAAAAGAGCTACGGTCCTAAGGAAGCCATTTTCCACATGCCGTGTGTGAGTCAGCTGTGAATTAGTCTGCTTTACATATTTACGTGGAGATGTGATTCCTCGGAAACTGTCTGAGGGCAAAGGAAGCTTATAGGCACCAGGAGGGTGGGGGAATGCCTGTTCTGTTCCCCGCAACACCATACATTTCTTCTGTTAAATAATTCTTGGAATTTCCTTTGGCAAATCATATCTCTTTAACTTGCAGCTCTGTGGTTTGGGTGGAGTAAAGCTCCCTAAACTAGTCAGCCCTGCATTCCTGGGTCCACAGTGATTGGTTCCCCAGGGGATACACAACTTTATAAAAAGTCAGGAAGATAAAAGATACTTTTGTCATGAACTTTGGGACAAAGACATGTGCTTTGGCCCTTTAGTTATAAGACAGATGCCCGTGGGCTAGAATCACTGCCCAGGTTGTTACCATGAAGATTCTAAGGAGACTAGAGCGAAAAATGAAGGCTTTAGGGTGTGGTTTGAGCTAGAATCTATAATCTCTGGAACCGCCCCAGTCCTTTTACATTTGTGAGCCAGTTAATTCCTTTTTCTTACTCTAGTTTGGAGTTTCTTTCATTTACAACCAGCAGTCTTAACGATTTTAAGGGTGATATTGAGGCCTAGTTGCTCCAAACATCCAGACAAATGACGTAAGTTTATACGCTTTGTAGTTAGGGAGACACAATTCAAACTGTAGTTCTGTCTGTCAACCATGTGAACTGGAGGAAATTAATTTTCCTGAACCTCTGTTATATTATCTGTGAAATGGAATGCCTTTGGAATTTATGAGGTCTAGAGACAGTATATGCACATTCTTTTTTTTTTTTTGTCTTTTTCCTTTTTATCGGTACCAGGGATCGAACTCACGACTGCCTGCTTTCAAGGCAGGCGCTTATGCCGCTGAGCTAAATCCCCAGCCCCTATATGCACATTCTTAACATGATGCCTGGCCAGATATACATTTCATGCTTGGTACCTTAAGACCTATGCACTCTTTTTTCTTTGCCCACTTTGATGGTACCAATTGTGCAGTTGCTTTTAGAGTTGTATTAAGAGACATTTCTATATTCTTTTTGATTGGAAACACGAGATAATTTTTAAATGAGATTGTTTACTTTTTATTGTAAAGATAATAAGTGCTCATTGAAGAAATGAGAAAATTTAGAAAAGAGAAGAAATAGAAATCATCCATAGTCCTATGGGTATTGCCATATTCAATACTTAGGCTGTTTATAATACAAGTATTTGACTTGACAAAATTTACATCTCCCGTGTTCTTTCGGTGTGCAGACTTCAAAGGGTACTGAAGTGGTTGTGGGAAAATCTGCATAAGGAGTGTGGATAGAGAAGCTGATCATGCTCCTGTACCACCTGGGATTAGCAGGCAGGACTGGGTCACTGTACTGAGTTACCTTGCACATGGACTCTACCAGAGACTCTAACAAGCATTAATAAAAAATAAAAAAAAGAAGGAGGAGGAGGATAAAAACAAATCGTTACTCTGCTGTCATGTGTGTTAATTTCTGGCTCATTGCCCCCCATCTTTAGTGTTTGGTTCTCATTCTCATGATCACAGTTGGCAACCAGAACTACTGATAGAATATCAGTGCTCCAGGAAACAAGAGGTAAGAAGTGATGAAAAGTGCTAAACTTTTAAGAAGAGTTTAGGAAAGGAGTTACTGTTCTGCTTGCATTCTGTTGGCCACAACTTAATCTCAGGCCTGTGTACTGCACAGGAGCCTGTGAGATGTCGCTTTTATTTTAGATACTCAAATTTAGAGCTGATGATGGAGGTGACTGGACCGTGGGCCATGGTGGCATGTTAGAACATATAATGCCCGTGGCATAGGTAGTGGGATGTAGTAGGAAGCTGGTTGGGAGCTGCTCCTGACCAAGCAACCAGCCTCAAGAGTGTTCTACGGGGTTAATGGCTCCGCTAGTAACAGTAAATTAAAAATGCTGGCCAAAATTGGTGTTTACCACAATGGATATAGGCCTATTAATTCAGCTTCCCTGACCCTAGTGCCTGCTAGCTTATGTGTGACCACAGTCAAGGGAAACAAGCAAGGTGTGTCTGTGGGAGGCTGTGTGATATTTGCTGTTTCTAGTAGAAAGTCTGTGAGGCTACAGCTGCCCCAGTGCTTCATTCCTTCCCTTTGATGATCTAGGGATAATGCTTTTATTTATTTATTTTTTTTGTAGCGCTGGAGATTGAACTCGGGGCCTTGTGCATACAAGGCAAGAACTCTACCACTGAGCCACATCCTCAGTCTCCTAGGGACAGTGCTTGGACAAAGCCATAATGCTAAGCAGAGTTGCTCTGCCTAAGTCTGTCCTGAATAGGTGGTGGCAAGTGAGTTTCTGCCTACTGCAAATGCTGATTGGTCAGCTCAAGTCAGCAAATAGTGACACAGAGCTACCAGGAATAAAGCATAAGTGCAAACAGCCAGGTGAGGTGAGATGTTCCCAGCCCGTGGTGGGAGAGTGAAGAATCTTATAGCAGGGAATCAGAGATTGGATTATGTCAACAGGATTATTAAGAGATATATGATGGCTTACAGAGCATACTGGACATACAGAAAAAGGTTTTTTTTTCCAATGTAGTTTGTATTTTATTCTTTAACGTGTCAGTGTATGTGCTAGCATGTGTGTCTAACAGCCTAACAGTTTCTTGTAGCCTTTTTAATTTGTGTAAGTACATACAATTAAGAAATTGCCTAACAATATATTTTCAGAATGAAAGGGTTGCTGACCCAGACCGGACACTGTAGCCAGAAAAAGCCTCAGCCAAAATTAGGGAGTTCCTGCCTCCCCCGCCCCTAGAGATTTACCTATAACCCTATACACCCCACCCTTCAGAACCTGCCCCTGGCGCCAAACGTGTGCCAATGAAATACCTGTGCATCTCTAATGCCCCCTTAGGTTCCACCCCAAGCTGAGGCTACTTATGTGCCTCACTCCACGTGTTCCACGGAGAGATCGATGGCCCCGGGGTGGAGATGCCACGCCCCAGAGGCTCGGGGGTGTCTCTCCCGCATTCCCAAAATAAAGGTTATTTATATTTCATACTTCTTACCTTTTCAGCCACCGCCGTTCCTCCTCCTCTTCCTCCCCTCCACAGTTCTATCACAGAACGTATCCTTATCATTAAAGTGACGTGTGGCTATAAATATTTTCAATTATTATATGCCCAAAAAGTAGTTTCTGAGTTCCCTTTCGTTGTCTCATTATTTATCTTTCAGTCTCAGATAGGTGCTTATTTCAGCGCCTGGGACATGACAACTAATTAATACACATTTATTAAACCCATCTGACCTTGTCATTTAACCATCACTATCATTGACTCTATAGTGTTTCAAGGAGTTGTTCACTATTATTTATTGACTCCTTCCTCTATTTTTAACTTTTAGGCTATGCATTATTTGTGAGTGTGTAATATTTTGCTAACATGTAAAACACTGTGATAGACATTTTTGTGCAAAAGGTTTTCTACCTTTCAGGTTACTTTATTTGTGTAAATTAGCTGAAGGATTCCTGGAATAAAGGGGAGTTCAAACTAATTTCCTTAGAGCTTTCTGGATATTAGTAGGAAGAACCAAGTAAAGGCAGTACAAAAAGAAATTTTCCTGATGACACTGAAATAAGTGAAAAAAATCAGACACACGTTTAAAAGCTCCACGTTCCCCTTTCATGAGAAACTAAAAGTCTGTCCAAGGACTAAAATGCGTAGTGTATATTGGGAAATGGGAAGAAAATGTTTAAATGGGAAAGGAAAGGAGAGAAAAAGGTGTTAGAAGGAGGGGAGAGGAATGGGAAAAAAAAAAGAGGCAGGATGTATCATGTTCAGGTACAAACATCCCGTGTGTGTGTGTGTGTGTGTGTGTGTGTGTGTGAGAGAGAGAGAGAGAGAGAGAGACAGAGACAGAGACAGAAAGACAGAGAGGACAGAGACAGATTCAGAGTAACACTATGACACTCTCACACTCTGACTTGCCTAAACATATTCTCATCTTTATTTTATGGGAAATAAGATTACATCAAAACTATACTTGGAATATTGGCAACGAGTCTTCACCACATCTATAACTGTGTTCTTGTTTACTTACCACTCGGCTGAGGAGAGACTGAGCAGAGCTCTAGCAGTGCTGTCTGCCTGCCAAAGGGCAGGGGGTGCATGTGTAAATAGAATCGGAATGTCTGTAATTATTCCTAGAAGACAGACTCACTAGGCAACCTCGTACTGGGTGTGGGTTCTGCGTTATTTTGTCATTTATTGGCCTTGGGACTATGAATTAGCCTAACGGATGGAAGGTCCCAGAAATCGGCCTCTGAGTGATTTGCAGTTGGCTGAATACCCAGAGCACAGAGCTTTCATTCTTCTGTCTGATAAATCTCTCTTCCCAGCTTTGAGGTGCTCGTTAGCCAGGTTTTGTGATTGATCTTATGGGACAAGTCATTGTCTCTCCTGCCTAGAGTCGGACAGAAGGAACTTAGGATCTACGTGAAGCTATACAAGGTTCTTGAAGCAGTGCTGGAACTCACTGCAGTTTGTCTGTGGGTCAGAACTGGTTTGGGGAATGTCCCACTGCAAGGGATTCCAGGCTTGCATACCCAGCAGGAACTCAGACCTATGCAGGGCTCTTCCCAAGTCACTACCCATTCACACTGACTTACTAATCAACTGCAAAGGGCAGGGCAGTGTGCTAAGCCAGATGGCAGGGGTTCTGTTATTAGACTCCTTCAACCAACATCATTAAGCACCTACTCCAAGCTGGGTGCTGGGGGAATAAAGAGGAGGAACATAGCACAGGTTTTGCTGTTAAAATATGATAACCCAGTAGAGGAGCCAAGTGTGAGAACAGAAGAATTCTCCATGAGTAGTGAGTCTCTGCTGACAGGGACAGCGCCAGGAGAACCCAAAGCGGGGGTGTGTGGTTATGTAGGTCTTGGGTTGGGTGGGAGATGGGGGGCTAAGAGGGTTCCATCAAGGAAGAGCCTTCAACCTGAGTCCTGAGAGAGGAGTTGGTGTTTACTGGGTGCATCGTGAGGGGGGCAAGGAAGGAAGTAAATGGCATCATTTCAGAACCAGCAGTGTGGGTGCTGCAGGGAGCACCAGATGTGTCTGGGGCATGAGTGGGCATAGTGAGAGACGAGACAGGAGCAGGCGGGAAGAGGAAGTCTGATACGTGGAGGAGGAACTTGTGGGAGCAGCAGGAAGATATAGACTGAGCCCACGTATTTTTGTTCAGAGTCGGTGGGAACTTTGCAGCATTGGGTTAATCTCTGACCATGCAGAGAGCTTGTGCAGAGGGAGGCCCCAGAGCCAGTGATGCCTGTTCAGGGGACCTGAGAGGCAGATACTTGGCTGGGGGTGGGGTGATAAGGCGAAGTCAAGCAGGGTGAAGAGCAGTCTCTGTAGTCTGGGGGCGATCAGGGGCTTGAAGATGTGGGGATGAGTAGAGACAGAGTTCTATAAGGATTTCCACTTTGGGGAAGCCAAGCAAAGCCACAAAAGGAGTGGATCCCTCATCAGTTTCACTAGACCTGGTCAGGCTTTTGGGATTTAAAAGGCCTCTTAAGTTCCCAAACTGGGCACCCTTACTATAGCAAGGACAGTATTAAGTGTGGACTTACAAGCTGAGTTTGAGTTCTAGTTCTATGGCTTAAATTTATTGAGCCTCAGACTTCTCATCTGTAAAGTGGGGACAGTAATAGTATCAGTTCCAGGGTCTTGGGATCATCAAAGGATTAAATGCTAGATGCTTGGCAGGGAGACCCAGGTTTCTGCTCTCACAGGAGCTGGCATGCAGCTGGGCGCAAAGCTGACTTCCCAGGGGTCAGCAACAGCCAGTTCCTCTGCCTGCCCCATATACCTATGAAGGCCAGCCCGTGAGGAGTTGGCAGTGCCAGGCCTCTGTCTACTCACAAGGCCGTGCTGATCAGTGGGTGCCTTCACTAAGGAGGCGACTGCTGCAGAGCAAAGTAGCTGGACCTGGGATGCACTTTGCTAATTAGTACACGTTCTTAGTGTGGCAGTTGAATATTTTAATATTTAACTTGCCTCCTTTGGGTTAATGGAGGCACAACCCACTGTCTTCTTGGAACATTGGTTTCCATGGCAGAGGGTCAAAAAGCAAGAGACAGACTTGGGTTAACTCTAGGCCATGCAGCAAGTCCCAGATCAATAACAGATTCATTCATTTCCTTTAGAATTCAGATGTCCCTGTGACCAGTCACTCTGCACCTATAGTGACAGGTAGAGAGAGTAATAATGGCTGGTTATCCTTCCCTCTCTTATCTATCCTTCTGCCCATCCACCCATCCACCCACCCCAGCCACCATCTATAATCAGTGTCTTCTCATTCTCTAGATGCTGTGGTGATTCTTTCCATTACTATTCAAGGGTGATCTTAATCCCTGAGGTTTCCTGGCATATGGCTGATTACCTCTGTGAACTACAGTTCTGGCCTTCTCCCCTCCTACTCTTCTGGCTCCTATTCTCTTCCCGCAGCAGTTGGCTCCAGACACAGATATAGCAGCCTTTCTGAGTGTCCAAGGCACCTCTGGTATAAAGTGGTCATGAGGAATGGGTTGGCTTGAGGAACAATATCTAGGAACAATAGCACAGAGAAAGAACACTTCAACTTTCCATACCAGAGTCCCTAGGCCCTGCTTTCTGGCTCACCATAGTGAGTCCTTTCCTGTCGCATTTCTTTTTCCAGTTTTGTGGTCTCTTCCTGTGAGCAGGAGCCAGGAGATGGTGTTGCTATTTCCACTCAACTCAGGGTCTTCTCTTTCTTCCTTTCTCTCTCTGGGCCCACGCCCTTGAAAAGTCTACCTGTCCACTGACCAGGAGGGACAAAAACAGGATCAAGTAAAAAACGATAATAAAGTTCAATTCTCTGTCCTTGCCCATAGGGCAGATCCTTAAATAACTATTTTGTAAAGAAGTTTGGCTCTGAACTTGTTTCCCACATGCTTTTGTATGGATCCTGGCTCTGGCCTTTCTAAAACCAAGAGCCCAGCAAGAACAATCTTTTTTTTTTTTATTTAAGGAGAAAAGAAAAGAAAGAAAAAAAAAACAGTGAAGGGGTACAAGTTATACAGATTTACAGAATAAAAAATGCGCAGTAGGAAATCACTAGTTAATGGATTACATATTGCCATCTTAGAAATAATTGTTCAAGTCACAAAATTAAAGCTTGTAGAGTGGACATTCCAACAATGGTACTGCAAACAGTTCTGTTCAATGATCCAATAAAACTCTGTGATATCATTTTCTATCTTATACACTTAAATATACATGCAGTTATATAGTTTAGAGCACTTTCTTTTCCTCTCTTTTGTACAGTGACTATTACACATTTTGGGTTTCATTGCTCCCACAGTTCTTATTGCTTTTTTTGGAAGAGAGTAAAACCAAATGTGACATAACAGAACAGAATCGGTCAAGTCAAAAGGGTGGACATAATAGATAATATAAAAACATAATACAAGGTGATCAACAATGGTTACCGTAATGCCTCCCGCTGTCTCTAATAGAATTGCCTATATCATTAGTTATAATACAATTGAACAAAACAGTAAAGAACAAAACCGACAAAACCAAAACGTTGGAGACATTGTAGGTCTTCAAAAGTAGATAAAAGTCAACGAGAATGGGCGTTATAATGAATCTCATTATCTTCTCAGCTGATGCCTAAACTTTCGAACCTGATACTATCCAGCAAAACAGAATAGGGGAACATCAGTCAAAAACAAGATGGTGAGAGTAATACAGGGCTTCAAATCGAGATAATAGAAAGTCAAAGTGGGTTACTATATTATATCCTGCTATTTTTTTCCCTTTAATTAAATGGATAAAAATAAAAAAGTAAATAATGGAGTGGAGATTGAGAAAAAAGAGGGCATAACAGCGAAACAGGGCAGATCAAAACATAACCATTTAAGCAGAATAGTGTTTCACCACCAGATAATCCTGACCCAAAAATAGTTACCATATTGACTCCCTCCCTGAAGTCCTTGAGTACAACTTCATATACTGTAGCATTAAGTATATCAAAACAATGTAAATCCATTTAAGAGAATGACAGCGTTATAGAGTATTTAGAATTGACTAACAGAAAATGAACAATGGTCTCTGTATAATCTCCTTGTCTTTAAAAGGTTTTTTTCTTATACTATCGTACATAATAAAATCCAATAAGATACAACCTGTTTAGACCATTGGAGACAGAAAAACAAATGCTAGATGAGACTTCAAACCAAGATGGTACTAAATCAGCATTACCTATTAAGATGTCATTTTCTCCAAAAAAAGCTGTTCCTATCATCCAATCTTCTCTGTCTCATTTCTGTTGAGCTCTTTTTCTGTCAGTAGCTGTCAGTTTGTCTTCTTCATTTTGTTCTCTGCTCCATTCGTTGTGGCCTCCCCGCCCCTATTTCTGGGTTCTTTATATTTTTCTTTTTTTAGAATATCCTGCAATACTTTCTGTAGGGTTGAATTGGTGGTTGCAAATTCCCCCAGTTCCTCTTTATCCTGGAAGCACCTCGTTTTTCCATCAATTTCCAGGGACAGTTGTGCAGGATATCTCAATCTTGGCTGGAGATTATTATCTTTCAAAGCTTGAATTATTTCTCCCCATGCTCTTCGTGATTTGATGGTTTGTGAAGAGAAATCTGCTGTAATTCTGATGGGTATTCCCTTGTAAGTGATCTGTTTCTTGTCTCTTACAGCTTTTAATATTCTGTTCTTGTATTGAATTTCTGGAATTTTTATTATTATATGCCTGGGTGTTTCTCTGTTAGGGTTGTAGGTAGCTGGGGTCCTGTATGCCTCATACATTTGAGTATCTTTACCTTTTGCTAAATTAGGAAAATTCTCCTGGATTATTTCTGTGAGTAGCTTTTGTAGTTCACTTGTTTGTGTCCCTACTTCTTCTTTTATGTTCTTAATCCTTAAGTTATGGCTCCTCTTATCATCTTCTTGTCTTTGTATTATTGCTGTGTGTTTCTTTGTTATTTTTAAGAAGTTTTTCATTTCAGTCTCCCATGTTTCAAGTCTGCCCTCCAATTCAGATAGTCTGTCCTTAGTTTCTTTCAAGCTGTTATGCCAGTCTTGGGTAGACTTCTTAATTTCTTGATAGTCCCTTTGCACCTGCTTCACATACTCAATGCTTTCTCTGTTTTCTCCATCAAGCAATTCTCCCCTCTTTTCCTATTCTTCCATTCCACCATCTGCTTTTTCCTGGGTGGTGCTTAGCATTTCTCTAACTATTCTGCATACTTCTAGCTTCAGGTCATTGATAACTTCATTCCTGAATTGGTCTATGAGGCTCTCTAAATGGCACTTAATGTATATTGGTGCAGTGTCCACTATTGCCTGATTCTCAGGATTGGGGGCCGGGGAGCCTTTTATGTTGCTTCCCTTCCCCATATTTTCTGTTCCTTATAAAATGCAGTCTTACACAGGAGGCCCGGCTTCCCTGCCTGTCAGCCACAGCCTGATCAAATTGCGCTGGCTAGTTGTTCCCGCTCACCGCTGCGCCCCAGGGAGTTGCGGAGGAGGCAGCCTACGCGGGAGTCGGTCGCTCCTCCGGGCCACCGTCAGGCTCTGGGATCTGGGCTAGGCCAGCCTAGGGGGTCCGCCAGCAGCGTCACTCCGGCCAGGCACCTTTCACCAATCCCGTCCGAGAGGGAAACGTGCGGCTGCAGTTGCCACCGCGCCCTGCTCTTACAGGACTGCCTGAGCCCAGAAAAAACCTCCGCTGGAGTCAAACTGTGGTAGGGAGTCAGTTCCTCGCTCACCTCGCCACCAGTCAGCCTTCCTCCCTGTCCGTCGCGTTTCCGACTCCGTTCGGAGACTCCCGTTCCCAGAGCTCGGCGGTCGCGTCTCTTCTTGCCGAGCCGCTATGGAGGCAGCCGGCCGCCGGGCGGGGCGGGAAATCCAAGCCGCGGTTTCCAATGGCGCGGAGTCGAGCCTCCACACCGAGATTTTTCTGTTCCTATTTTAGCGCCAGGACTGTATTCCAAGTTGGATTCTCTCAGCCCAGTTCGTTCCTGAGTCAGCAGAGCATATCTCTACTGGTTCGTATCTCCTTAGTCCGCATCATTCCTGGCCTCTGAGCCGAGCCTTTAGAGAGCGTTCAGTAGCTGCTGTTGTCTGTCCGCCATGTTCTGCCGGGTTCCAGCAAGAACAATCTTAACCCAACAAGAATTTTTCAAATTTCCCTAGATCACAAACTCTGTGGATCCTTCCTGCTTTTATCCTGAATCCCATCATCTATGTCCCACAACCTAAGAATCCCTTACATTTTAAATCCATGCAGTGGATAGCTATTGTCTCTTTTCTAAGGCCTAGGCTGAGAACTGGACACTAAGGATATAGTTGTTAATAAAACTGTCTGTGACTTCCTGGGGTTGCCAGGAGAGTGAGAGAGGAGATTGCTACTAAATGTATAATACATATTTCAATAGAAACAAGAGTTAGGAAAAGAAAAGTACACTTAACACGCTTCCATCTAACTGGCTGTTTGTTTGTTCATTTGTCTGATTCGGGGCATCCATTCTTCCCCAGATGCTTATCATTTATTTGGCATTAGGCCAGGTACTAGAAAGTCAAACATACAAATGACCTTGGGACTTTTCTAAAGCCCACACAGACTGGTAGGTGGGAGGAAATAGATAACTAGCTACCAATGGTGCAGAGAGGGTGTCCTAGAACAAAGAGGTATTTGTTCACCAGGGGACCAGAGGACAAAATAACCACTCTACTTTAGGGGAGCTTTAGACTTCCTGGGGGAGCTATCATTTGACCAGGACTTGAAGGATGGATAGTAGTTTGGCAGGTGGAGGAGGAGGTATGATTGGCAGGCAGTCAGAAGTGCTACCAGTAAGATTTGGGGCCTAAATGGTTTGGAACGGGATTGCTGGTGGCCAGAGTATGGGTAGAGAGAAGTGGCAGATGAGGTGGGGGTGGTTTCCCAGGCTTTAAGAAACTTCTCTGGAGAGGAGCCTGACAGGACAGCAATGCTTGCAACAGGTGTCAGGAAAGGGGCTAAGGCTGTAGGAGTCAGGATTGGAGAACACAAGGCTGGCTTGGGAAGAAAAAGTGCACATTTTTGGAGGCATTTGGAGCCCCCAAGCCCTGCACTTGATACCTGCTGGGGTGTGTTTGGCTTCTACAGAGAAGACTGTTGCCGCAGGGTAAACTCTCCCTGGTTGTCTGCACTTATCTCCCAGTGTGCTAATGAGCACAGTGTGCACAGAGGAGGCGATGCCAGAGCCTGTTATTTAGTGTTTGTGGAGTGGGTCTGCTGGGCCAGGTGGAGACGCTGCCAGTTAGAAGCAAGGATGCCCCTGTAGGGCCTGGCACCTGGCTCTGCTAGACCGCCACAAGCCAAGGACAAAAGCTGTGAGCTTAGAGCTCTGCTTGAGGAAGGTGAACATTTTGGGCTGGAGACCTGGAAGGAAGTGTTCTCCATAGGGCAAGTTTGTTCCCAGGAGTCCCTGAAACTGCAGGACAGATGCCAACGTGGCATGTGAGGTGGTGACTTTTGTATTTGACCCCAGGACCTTCCCCATTTGGGCTGCTAGACATGAAAGAATTCTTGCTATGTGTTTTAAATCCCCACCTGAGAGGAGATTAAAACAAAGCAAAGCAGAAATATGCCCTGTGTTGGAAAATAAAAGGATGGAACATGTGATAGGGTGAAATCTGGGCTGCTGACATAGACAAATACAGCATCATAAAGGGAATGGAGATTTTATTCTTATGTGATGATCTCCCAGTGAGAATGGGCCAGGTGTCCAGGCATTTCTGCTCCACGGGATTCTTAGGGACCCAGGCCCCATCTAACCTGCTGTTCGTCTTCCCTTAGAATAATAGCCTCAGAGCAGGGACAGGTGTGAGTCACAGACAGCCATGTTCCTCCTTGTGGGACAGGGAAAAGTGTACTAGCAGATCTATGGCTCAGCAAACCCCCACTTTCACAGGGCGCATCAACTTTGGTCCAGTTCCTCATCAAGGCCTTAGATGTCGGGAGTGTCTGCTCTTCCAGGCACTTCTGACCTCAGCTCTGAGCAGAACCTGCCTACAGTTGCATCCCTGGAGCTACTGATCTGGACTCCAGCTGCTCCAAAACTTGAAGATCCTTAAGGAAGAAATGCAGAGCTAGTGTTATTTGCTGCTCAGTTTTGGGATGTTTTCTCTGCAGCATGAATGTAGCAAAAGCTGGTTAATAAGAAGTTTGCATTGAGGGCAAGCAATTTTCTTTTAAGCAAGCATAAGTGAAGTGTAAAAATCAATTTCTTTCATATTTTATCGATCATTTAGCCAGATAGCTGCAAGAGAAGCTGGAAAGTATACTCTGGTTAAACCGTCATATTTCAGCTTTAAAGAAGGTTGATGAGTGGCAAATAAGCATTCCGTATACACTCATTAGTAATTAGATACACAGGTTAAATCCAAATGGATTCTACTGAACTCCCACTAAAGTGATAAGAATGAAAAAGGCTGATCATGTATTGGTGAGGCTGTAAGAACAACTGAAATTCACGAGTCACTTCTAGGAACGTGGAATGTTCTGTCACTTGGAAAAACAGCAGTGAAGTTCTAGAAGAATCGTATCCACATATTTACCCAAGAGAATTAAAATGTGAGTTGCACATGAATGTAGCTAGTATTTTGATCATAGTACTGTCTTAGTCTATTCAGGCTGTCACGACTAAGTACACTAGATTGAGTAACTTATAAACAATAGAGAAGCATTATTCACAATTCTGAAAGGAGTGAAGTCTGAGGTCAAGAACCTTGACCTGTCACACCCAGAACTATGCTGAAATGATTTAGGTGGGCATTTCTAACTCAAGTTGATACAGTCAATCAACTGTCTTAAGGCAGATTTGGTATCTGATATCTCTTTGTGCTGAGATCTCACATGCCAATGCTGTGTCCTCCCATGTAAAAGGCAAAAGACTAAATAGATTCCTTCAAGTCCTTTTACATAGGAGGAGAAAAGAGTGGAGTTCTGCTGACAGCTGGAAGTCTAATATGAAAGGTAGAGGAGGTGTTTAGATCACAGCCACGGACTTTGGGCAATATTCCTGGGGTCCCCATGGGAAGAGCTCTTCCTCTTGTACGACTAGAGGATAGGAACATTTTTTAAAGTGTCCAAAAGAGTGCCTTACTTCAGTTCCCCTTAGAAACTGAAACAAGAGCCAGGGGTAAACTACACCTGGAAGCTCACTGCTCCAAGCTCCAAATTCACACCAGGCGGTGGCAGAGTTTGGTGGCAGGACAGTTTGGTGGGTGGAGTCAGGAAAAAGAGGTCGCCTTTATTTTGAACTTGTGTCAAGACTCTCAGCACTGGATTCGTCTGCTCTTTCTCTGAGGCTGAGGCAAAGGGTCTCGAGGGGTCCAGCGTTCTATGCCTCCCACTGGAGCAAAGCCAACTGTCATTCCCTTGACTCTGGGTCATTTGCTTTGGCCAATGGATGGAAACCAATGTGACTTTTACAAAAGATTCACAAGCCGTTGTGCACCAGGGTTTGCTCTCTTATCCCTTATGCTATTTCATAAGGTTACCTTATGCCCATGGTAACCCGGGCAACTTCCCTTCTGGCAGGTCAGACTACTGAGGGAATGGAGGACAAGTAGAGAAGACCACAACCACACCATTGATGCCAGGCCTGACCACCTGCCCCCGCTGACTACTAACTACAGATATGTGTGTGAGCTTGGCCTGTGTCACTCAAGCCTGGCCCAGAGCCTCCATACTGGCTAGACAACCCAGAGCTTCATAAGAAATCATACATATTGTTTTAGACTATGACATCATGGGTTGCTTTGTTACACACATCAGCTGCCTGATACAGTGTTCCAAACTGCATCCTTGTCTCTGTCCTTCCAGCCATGAAGACATTCTAGCCAGTGTTGTCCCTGTCTTGGTCAATTTCCAACCTTCTGGACAGCAGGGATCAGAGAGGGCCTGGCCCTGTGCACACTGCGCATTCCTCTGGGGGAAAATGGAGGAAAGGCTGGCACAAAGTGCCTGCTCTGGAGGAAGCCAGAGCCATGAAGAAGCAGGGAAGTGGGGCGGACGTGTGTTCCACTTGGGGAAATGCACAACTTGATTACTACTCAACATTTGCAGTACCCAGATACTCTAATTAAGAGAAAAGGTCAATAGGTTAAATAAGTAACTTAATCAGAAAATTATGCAAAGTGCCACAAGTCAAACATATTACACAGCTCTTGAGATCGATATGGTATGCAAATCGATCACTGCAGATCAGGACAATTCAGCAACTGGAAGGTACAACTCAATCAGGCAGGCTCGGGAAACTCAGCCCAAGCTGGGAAGGCAGCTACCTGGCCTCACGGTGTATGGGGGACACTGGCTCCTGGGGAGATGACATGAGAGAAGAATACCATCTTCTGAGGCTCCAGAAGAGTCCCAGTGTCATTCATTTCTCATCTGCAAAGTGGTGCATGCTGGCATGGCATGAAGACTGGGCTTGTGGGGCCACAGGCCTGACTTGTATTCTGGTCCTCCATCTGCCGGGCATCGTGGCTTTGGGTGAGCTGCTAACACCCCTGAGCTTCGTTAACAAAGCTTCTCCTGTGTTGGGAGAGATGATTTGACCACTGAGGGGGTGGGGAAGAGAAAGGGAAAGAGAGAGACAGAGACAGAGACAGAGACAGAGACAGAGAGAGAGAGAGAGAGGCAGAGAGAATATGACTTAGGGTTTGTAGCCATGGGTCCAAGAGAGATTTTGTTTCTGTCTGCTTCTATCATTTTGCCAACATTGTGCAGACAGTATGTAGATTAGAGGCCAGTGTAGCTCATTTGATCCATTTAGGACAGTGACCCTCCACTGGGGCTGAGATCTGGCATGTCTTGAGACATTGTTGGCTTGTTACCCTGTGGGTGGGATGTGTGGCTGACATCTAGTGAGTAGAAGCCAAGAGTGCTCCTAAACATTCTAGAAGGCGCAGGACAAACTCCACTCCCCCAATAAACATTTAACCAGGCCACTGTGTCAGTAGTGCTGAGAAACTCTTGAGTTAGAGGGTTGAGTAGCTTATGAGAGACAGAGTGAGGCAATAGAACCAGAAAGTTTCCAGATCCCTACACAATTACCAGAGAACCTACCGACCATCCCCTACCAGGGCTTCAGGAAACTTGATGAATCCCTGATTCATCGTAACGTTCAGCAGAGGCTCCCTAAAATACCCTACTCTCAGCCTGTGAGCAGGAGGACTGCCAGCTGGGCTGTGGAGGGACCAGTGTTGAACAGCCTTTTCTGGCCTGGCCTGGCCCCGGTGGAGGAGCGGCCTCAGTGGGAGGCTGCCTTGGTCTAGCATTCCCTTCAGCCTGAAGGAATGTTGTAGAAATGACCCTTATTTGGGTTTGTTTTCGTTCTAAGAGTGGTGGGACTGCCTGGATTTTCCCAGGCTTTTCTGCTGCTCAAGGAAGGGAAGCGAGACCTTGGGGACCATCCAAGGCTTGGTGCGGAGGAAAGAGCACCCTCCCCCAACCTGAGGACCAGGGATAAGGCCGAGGATGTTCTGTTCCTCTGCTGGGACCTGTGCTGCTTCTTGGAAAGGAGAGGGAGTGGAACCTGGGAACCTCCACGAGTTCCCAAGCCCCTGAGTGGATGATCTATCTAGGAGTGAGGGGCTGAGTTAGGAGTTCAAGCAGTGAGCACAAGAGCCTGGAAGAGTTTGGTTCAGGGCTCCCTGGGGCAGAGACAGAATGCAAACTGAGCAGGGTACCTGGTGGGTGTGAGGCAGGGAAGGGACTCTGAGAAATCCCTTGCTATCTTCGGTCTCCTCTTGCTGAGCTCAGAGACCTCAGGCTTCTGAGGTCAGAGGGTAAAGACTGAGGGGAGGCCATGGGGTTCTGGTCTGGATAAAGAGGAGAAAGTAAGTTGGGGACAGATCAAGCATCTTCCCTTTTGCCCCATCTCATAAGCAAGAGCCATCATCTGGGGCCTTTCCTAGTCTTCCAGGCAAAGGCTGTTGGAAGTATCACAGAGTCTTGGCTATACAGCTGGCAAAACTAAGGCCCATAGTGGATATGATTTGCTCCAGACCACATAGTGGATCAATAGCCGAACCAACAATGGAGCTTACTCCTCTTCATTTTTATCGGTACCAAGGATCGAACTCACGACTGCCTGCTTGCAAGGCAGGTGCTTATGCCGCTGAGCTAAATCCCCAGCCCCGGAGCTTACTCTTCTAAGGCAAATCCAGTCCTGGAGCATGGCAGTCTCACAGTGTCTCCTGGTCACCCTCATTTGGAGCTTGCCCTGCAGCAAGTTTCTCCAACCTTTATTTTCCCACAGTTTCTTAGTTGCGGCCTCACAGAATCTGGAGAGCTCACGAGGAAGCTGATCGGGGTACCAATGAGCTTTGTGGTCATCTCAGGTTTAACAGGGATGTGCACACCCGTGTAGACAGACGTGGGGTCCCTCTGGGCTGCCTGCCAGGGTGTGAGTTCCTTGCCCAGCAGCCTCTGCCCACCTCCGAGGGAGAGGAAGAAGGGTAAGCCAGTGAGTTAGAGTGAGCAAATCTGAGGGAGAATCTTTCTGTAGCCTGATCTTGGCAGAGACCCCATTGTGTCTGTCATGCTCTATTAGTGAAGCTCAGTTGGTGGCTCTGGACCACTGTGGAGGGATGGAGGGTCACACGGGTGACTTGCCAGAGCCCTTTAGAGTGAATCACAGACACCAGCAAGGTTAAGGGGGAAAAGAGGTGCTTGTGCTGACTGGTGCCTCTGGCTTCTTACCCCTGAGAAGTCCATTCATTCCTTGAAACTCTTGGGGGAAGTCCTGGAGCAACTTAAATGGAGCTGGAGCTGGGACGCAGTGCCCGCCCCCGCCAGTGCCTCCATCTTCAAGTCCCCAGCCTCAGCCTAGAAGGAGTCCAAGTGTCTTTCAATTTTAAACTCCTCCAATGGATACCACCATTTGATTGTGGGTCAGAAACATCAGATCCTAGTCCTCATTTTAGAGGCTGTTCATAGATTTTTCTCCCCCACAAAGGCAGAACCTGGCTGGGGATTTCTGATCTAGTGCTCTTTTGTCCTCTACTGAAACCTTCCAAAGTGGGGAAAGAGAACTCCGGCATTCCTGCCTTCTGCTGCCTGTCCTGGGATCTGGCACCTGGGAGGAGCTGCACATTTGTACAGCAGGAGAAAGGGGGGGGGGGAGGGAAGAAGCTGAGAGGCAGGGCAGCAGTGGGAGGGCCACCTACCTTCTGCCAGCTGTGGCCCTGGCTCTCTGGAGATCTGGGAGGTCCCGTGGCAGGCGAGGAGATCCTACAGAGGTGGGAGACAATCCAAAGTGACTCCCCACCAGCGCCACTTTCCAGCATTTCCTGCTCTGCTCTCCTGATCTGCGCTTTGCCCTTGGCCCACCCCAGGATGGTCCTCAGTGCCTGCCCAGGGCTGGAGCCATTGTTTCCACAGTCTTTGCAGCATGGATGTCACTGGTGCTAGGAGGTAGGGACTCAGCCAGGCGGGAAGGTGCTGCAGGTAGGGGACAGAGAGGAGGTGGTGAAACCACTGCATATGTCTCAAATTCATTTCAAACTCACTTTTCTTCTGAAGTGGTTTTGCGGCAGTGTGATATCTGAAAAGGCAGCTAATGTAGGTGCTGTAAATAGTACGTCCACGGGCTATAATGGAGGCAGAGAGTGCTCAAAAGATGGATTAAGTGCCTACCATGGGCCTGGAAAAAAATCCTTTTGATCTCTCTCCACTGTACAATGCCCTATTACCTTGGTGGTTTGCATCAGCCAGAGAGAGGATGTTTCTTATTGTGATTGCTGCAAATTGGCACCTGTTTCCCAGAAAGTAGCTTTCCCCTGAATTAAGTAGAGTGCCTGCTCCATCCCTGGAGCTGAAGACCTCTTATTAGTGGGTAATGTCAGTGCCGAGCTGCCTCCTGACTGCGCCTGTCTTGGGTACCTGTGGCTGGCCACGCTCCCTGCCTCAGCCTCCCAGGTGCCGTGGCAGCCTGGGGCTCCTATCTGGAGCCTGCCTCTTCCACCCAGCAGAAATAAAAGTCTCTGATGGTTGTGGAGGATCTCAGAGTCATTTGGGAGGGGTTGTGCTGACCTTTGAATCCTATGTCTTTCTCTAATTTTGGGCTGTGTAGGTTTTCTCTTTAATTAATGAATTCATTCAACAAATCTATATTGAGTACCTGGTATGTTCCAAGCATTCTGAAGGGTGCTAGGGACATAGCTGTGGAGGACACCAAGTGCTCGCTCCATGAGGTTTGCAAAGTAAACATAGTCATCGTATATTTATCCACCCCAAATCAGGGCCACCCTGGGGATCCTTCCTGTTCCTCAGTATCTGCAGCCAACTGATCCCCAATCTTTTGCTCTCTTTCTCTCTCTGTGACCTCATAGCTATAAGAGTTTATCTGTCTACTTCTTTCTCACCTGCTTGTGCCAATGCCAGCATTGCTCACTCAGGTCTCTTACATTCCCCTCCTGTATTAGTCTCCCTCTCGGTACTATAACAAATTATCTAAACTCTGGCGGCTTCAAGCAACACCATTTTATTGTTTTATAGTTCTGAGGTCAGCAGTCTGGCACAGGGCTCAGCGGGCTGACCCTGAGCTGTCCACAGGCTGCCTTCCTTCCTGGAGGCTCTGGGGAACCTATTCCCTGGCCTTGCCAGCTCCTAGGAGCCTCCTGAATTCCTCAGCTCATTGCGCCTCGTTCCACCTTCAGAAGCACCCACGATGGTCTCGATCCTTCTTACACTGCGTGGCTCTCATCACTGCTTCTCCCTCCTTCTCTTATTAAGGGTGTTTCTGATTGCCCTGGGCCACTCCAGATAGTCTGGGCAGTCTCCTGATTGTAAGGCCACCTGATTAGCAACCTTAATTCTATCAGCATCTCTTTTTACCATCTTCTAACTCTTTTGCCACATAACCTAACACACTCATGGGATCTGGGGATCAGGACACTGGAGAAGGGCTTGCTTTGCCCATCTGACCTCCTAACTGGTTCTCCTGCCTTCACTCATTTCTCTCCCATCTAATTTCTAAATAGCAGGATTTTTAAAAACAACCCTTGTTAGATGATTTCCCTCTCTTGCCTGAAACCCTCTCAATGTTCTTGGGACAAGGTCCACCTTATTTACCTCACCCTACGGGCCCTTCCTGTCTCCCAACTTCGCCCCCTGCCTGCCTCGCTGACCTTGTTCACCAAGCCCCATTACACCTGCTCCTGCAGCACCTGAGGTCCTGCCTACCCTGCCACAGGACCCTGGAATGAGCTGTCCTTTTCCTCTGGCTCTTGTGCTTAGAGCTCAGGCTGAATGTCTCCTTGGAGAGAAGTTCTTGGTGAGATATCCAAAGTCTATATGCCAGTACTTCTCTCAGAGCCCTGAGCAGGGTATGTGATTCCTCGGCAGCTCCTTCTCAGTGTCTGTCCCAGATGGACTGCAGATTGTGATGGCAGGAACCCAGCTGCTCTGCCTGCACATTGGGAGTCCAAGGAATATCATTTGTTAGAAAAACAGCAAGATACAGAAGGATATGTATCCTCTATGTGCCCACAGCCATATATGTCTGTGCAAGCAGAAGGTTCAGGCAGGATCAAGTGTATCATAGGGGAGTACACTGGGGGAGACAAAAGGGTAACTTCTCCTTTTTACTTCATGCACATTTGATTGCTTAAAAAATCCTTTTTATTATTAATTCTTTTGTGACAAGCATGAGTAACCTTCTTTTGGTGGTGGTGGTACTGAAATGAACCAAGGACCTTGCACTGAGCTACAGTCCCCCATTTTTATTTTTTAATTTTGAGGCAGAGTCTTGCTAAATTGCCCAGGCTGGGGTTTAAACTTATGCTCATCTTGCCTTAGCTCCTAAAGTGCTGGAATTAAATGTTGTTTAAAAAAAATTAAAAATCAACAAAATTTTTTCCTCCAAGTGAACATGACCAGATGCCGTAGACATGAGTGGGGATATGTTTTGAAATGCCGTGCTTTCTGCACATTACTGAGACGTGTCCTGTGCATCTGTGCAGACCCTCAGCTCTACTCCATGGCTCCCCACTGCCCTCGGCAGGGCCAGGCCACAGGGTGGGAGAGGGGCAGCCTCATGTCAGAGTGGCCCCATCGCCCTCATGTTTTCCACCACAGCTCTTTCCTGCCTGGAGAACCAAGATGGACCACGGTGAGCCAGGGTGTATGGCGTGTAGATGTGTGGTGTGCATGGTGTGTGGCATAGGTATGTGTGTTTTGGTTTATGTGGTACATGTATGTGGTGTGTCCAGTGCACGGGTATTGTGCATGTGTGATGTGCTGTGGGAGTGTGCCTCGCGGTGTGTGTTCATGCCTTGCAGTATTTGGGTGTGGAGGTTGTGGCTGGTACGTGTGTGATGTGTGGCATGTATGTGTGTGTGGTGCATGGTAAACATGGTGTGTGTGTGTGTGGTATGTGTGTAGGGAGTTGTGAGTCACTGGAGCCACAAAGCCTGGCCTGACTCTCCAGCCTGTCCTTTGACACACACTACATGCAAGAAGCTAAGCACACCCTCTGCCACTTCTCCCTTGGGGTTCTTTGCCCATGGCTGTGCCCACAGGGAGCTCTCTGCCCTGCCTGTTTAGCTGCCAGCCATATACCCCTTCATTCCCAGGTCCACTGGTGAAGCGTCCACCTACCTTCCTGCCTTTCCTCTCCCTGGGCGAGCTGGGCCACCCTGCCTGGCAAGCTGCAGATGGTAAAGAGGGTGACCTCTGACTGCTCACTATCTGGTTCCTGACCCAAGCTTCAAGGCCCCTGCAGTCACTTTGAGCCAGTGAGGTAGGCCCTTTGCACCTCAGTGTCCCCATCTGTGACATTTCTTATGGCAACTGGGGGTGCCCGTGAATGGGGCGACTTATTTAAACTGCCTGTTCAGAGCCCAGGTATCGGAGGGTGGGCCTCAAGGCCATGAGGCACCATCTATGTGTCTGGTCTGCAGCGAGGTATCTGGGGCAGGGGGAGCCTTAAGAGGGAGCAGCATCTGAGCAGAGCTTTGGGGACCAGAAGCCATGCTGGCTGGTGGATGGCACCACACACACTCAGCCACGCAGGATGGGAGTCCAGGAAAGAGTGGGCGGATACAGTGAGGAGAAGAGAAAGTGCCCAGTAGCAGAGGCCCAGCCCCTGGCACAGGGCCAGCGCTCCACAGGGGGAGTGGGGGGCTCCCAGCCTCTGAGCTGCTTTAGTCCAAGCCATTTGGGTTTGGCGGAACACACAGCAGAGCCTAAAGAGGTGGCTGTGGATTTTCCTTTGAGCTCTCAGATGTCTTAAAATTGGTCCGAGTAATTTTTTCCCCTCAAATTGTTCAAAATGTTCTGTTTTTGGCCTGAGTGCTTGGGTTTCACATTGCCTCATGGAAAGGGTTCTGGGGCACACTTGGAGGTCTTGGGGAGCTTAGTGAGCCAGGGCACCCCATCCATTTATCCTGCTCCTCTGCCAAGCCTGGCCCAGGGCTGGAGGAGGAGGTGACTGGTGGGCACTAAATAGGCTCAGCGCCTGTGGGCAGCCTGGGCTGCTGGGAGCCCGGCCAGTTGCAGCCTGGTACCTGGCTCCTGGCTTCAAAAGCAGCTGCCCAGGAGGGAGGGACAGAGGCCTGGGCCTGGTTCGGTAGCTCTGTGGCTCTGACTGTGTTGGCTCTGGTTGTGACATCTGTGACAGGACAGTGATGTGGGTGCTGGATGCAGCAGCCATGGGAGGAAGGACGGCTCCACTGTGGAAAATCCTCTCACACTCCCTGCTTGTATAAGGACACGTCTCCCTCAGGACTCTTCTCATTTGTCCCAAGACAGTACCTGGGGCCTGGAGCTAAGTGCTGTTCTCCTAGAATTCATGGTGAATGCTCTCTTGGGGATATGCAGCCAGCAGCATGGCCAAGAGGGGAGCAGTCTTGGGGCCGGAAGTCACAGGGAAGAGAAGTGAGCTCACTCTGGGCCCACACAGCACTAGGTCTGTGGCAGTCACAGGTACATCTCAGGAGCGGCCTTTGCTCTTTCAGAGGTGAGGCAGTGTGGTGGATTGACAATTGGTGGGCACCCAGCTGAACTGAATTGGCGGGGTGTAGGGTGTGGAAGGCCCACCTGAGGATTGCTGCCAGCAGCATAAAAGGTGAAGAATAAATTGTGTAGTTGGTTCTCCTGTTGCTGTTGGCTCTCCTGGAGGAGCTTGCTGAGCTTCTTTCCTGATATGAAATTGGCTGTTCTGGGGGCACTCTGGTCCTTACCCTGAGCATCACTTCCTGACCCCAACTCGAATCCCTCAGGCTGCCAGTGCAGATCCTTCATCCTGCTGGTGCAGGCTTTCTAGCTTCCACCGCTGACCTTTGGGCCTTCCCAGGGCAAATGCTTGATACAGACTTGCATGAGGCATTGACATGGGCTCTAGATCTTCAGCTGGACTCATGCAGGATGCTGTTGTGGAATCTGTGCCCTTGGCTGGATAGTATATAGGGGACCCAGGGCGGTTACTGTCCCTTCTTGACACCCTCTTGTCTTCTGGTCCTGTCTGGTTCACATGAAGGCCCTCCATGCAGGCCTGGCCCTGCCTTGCAAACACAGAAAACTAAGAATGGCTATTTTGGGTGAACTAGCGATTTATTAAAAACATGCTGGCTGATGAGCAGAGCTGAGGCCACACTCCCACACAGTGATTCATTCTAAGATAAGCAAGGCCCACAGAAACATCTGCCCAACTACTACATTGATTTTAAATACTCAGTTTGCATTATAGTTGGCTCATATGAGGTATGATTGGAATATGCACTGAATGTTTACTTAACATTTTATTATAATAAAAGACACATTGCCATTCATCGCCTTCAAAGCATTTCCTCTGACTTCAGACACACTCACCCCATCATGCTTGCCATTTTCTGAAACAGTTCTAGAAGTCTCATTCATCAGTGTTACTAAAAGATATGATCAGAAATATGGTGAATGTTCCAGCTGTGTGACATCTAAGAGAAAGGCAGACTCCTGAAATCATGGCCATGTGTCCTTAACTTCCTTCTTCACCAGATCTGGCACTGTCTGACTTCCGGCTCTTCCCCAAGGTCAGAATGACCACAACAGGAAAGGATTCTGAGTCAATTCAAGACATGGAAGCAACTGTAACAGAGCAACTAAAGACCCTAAAGAAAGAGAACTTCCGGAACTGCTTCAGAAAGTGGGAAGAATGGTAAGTGTGTTTAAAGTGAAGGGGAATATTTTGGGGGGATTAATGGCACTATGGCTTTTATTGCAATAATTTTATTTTATTTTTTAAATTTTATTTTGAAGGTAGTACAAATGCAACAGCACAAGACAGAACAAAGCCAATTGAGACAATGAAGTGAAATTGGTACAGGATTTCACAGTAGGATACTGGGATGGTAGTAATAGGTACTATGGTATAACTCCTTAACTTTGCTATAGTTGTCCAGTCAATTAGGTACAGCAAAATCAAACCCAAAATAGAACATTATAAAACCAATTGAGAATACTGAATAGAGCAAAAAAAACATAACAAAACAAAACAGTGAAAACAACCTTTGCCTCCAAACAGAAGATAGAAGGAAATCCCCATATTTACTATACTGCATATGGTCATCCTCCCAAGAGATGCTGGCGCTTACCAAGAGGGCGGGTGAATAAGCTACCTGAGTCCCACCATGGTCGGATCTCAGGAATTCTCTAATTTTATTTTTTAAAAAATAAACATTCATCATATTTAATGTTGGCTAAAGTGGGAAGGACCACCTAACTGAACACTACATCTGCACAGGCTGCCCAGAGGGCATCGAGCTTCCTGTCGTGAGAGGTGCTGCCTGAGACTGAGTGGTCAAGCGTGGAAGCAGAGTTGGAGCTGAGCAGTGATGCTTGCCTGGTCAGTACGATTATTCCTGTGCCAAAGACTGGTCACCTCCTATGGAAGGAGGTGAAGAAGAGGAGGGAGGGCAGGCTGGGCCACGTGGGACCTGACCTTGGGTCTCTTTGTCGTTCTTCTTCCTGGACCCAAGTGACCTGGTGTGGGTTAAGGGTGCTGCTCCTTCTGGGGGACCCCCAAGAAGCAGTTGGACTCCCAGACCTGTGGCTTGGTGTATATGGAGTTGTAGAAGCCAACCTGGGGACTTCACAGGGTCCTGGGACCAGATGGAAAGTGTCAGCTGCAAACTGCTGCTCAGACACGGAGTAAACATTTGCTGGGTGGACGGATGACAGAATGATGCCATTTCATCTTGCTGTCAGCTAACAGCATGCTGCGTCTCAGGGAGCCTGTACCAGTGGCCCTTCAGGAAGCAGACCATGTCTAGAAGGTCACAGGGTCCTAGGCTCATGGAACTGAGGTCCCACTATGGTCACCCATCCCATTGCATCCTACATAGGCCTCTGTCCCGAGGCAGTGAGAGTGAACTCTGATTTCGGCTCTCTGTGGAAGGACATTTTTGGATTCAGACTTCCACAAGGGACAGAACAATCTCATTCCTAGTCCCACTGCCCTGGCCTGGCTCAGCAGGACTCATCCCCCGCTCTCCCTCCTCCCACCTTCTTCCTTCTGCCCACAGTTCCTAGAAGTAGGATCCAGGCTGCCAGCTGCTGTCTCTCCAGATTCCCTATCGGATTAGTAAGCTTAACATTTTTATGAAGGAAGAAGAAAGCCTTCCTTCTGGGAAATGATAAGAACATTCCATGCTCCTCTGGCTCCAGGGAGCCTGGGAAACAGTCACCAAAGGGAAAGAGAGTCCCAGGGACAGGCTCCCGGGGGACACCGGAGGCCTCCTTCCGCTCCTGACCCTTCCTCTCTAAGGGACTGGTGCTTGTCTGTGGCATGGTAGGAGGGCAGACCTCATGCCTGGGGACTGCAGTCCATCTAGGTGGTGGGCAGCAAGGGGGTGCAGGCAACCTTGGGAACGGCTGTCCTGACTGTGATCCTCGGGGCTGGGAGGCAGGGCATTTTCCCAAAGGGGCATGCAGAGGAAGAGGCCAGTGGGGGACAGAGATGGACTCATGGGTGGCTCTGGGAGTGGACCCTAAAGGGCCTAACAAGACAGGCACAAGAGCAGAGCCTGGTGCTCCAGTGAGCATGGGGCCTGAGTGAGGCCACTGGGGTGCGTAGCATTACTAGAGCATTTCCCTGAGCCCCTGCTCTGCCCTGACAACCTCCTTCTCCTCCCTCCCTCTGCTTTTCCTCCCCCGGAGCCTGCCCTGTGCAGCTCTGTACCTCAGGGCCTCTGTACCTCTGAGCACTCAGCCCTGAGTGCTCAGCCTCAGGGCTTCTGTGTCTCTTTCTTCAGCCTCTTTCTTCAGTCCACGCCTAGTCATGGACTTGAGGACACTGCTTACCGTCAACTTCTAGCCACCATTGCCCCAGGACATTTCTCTCCCTCTCCCCTTAGCACCTAAAGGTGCAGCTTGTCTTAGGACAGGTTTACATCCAGATAAACCCAGCATGAGTTTAAAATACTATATAGCTCCGTAATGCACCTAAGACGCTAAACCTGTGGCACGTTGCAGCTTCACGGCACTTTGCCCTGGAATGTGGGTTTCGCCATAGCTTGGCATCACAAGAGAGCATTGTGTACTGCCCAGGGGAAGTGATCAAAATCCAAACTCTCAAGTGCGGTTTCTTTTATTTTTATTAGTACATGTTTGCAGTACATAACGATTACATTCATCATGGGGAGGAGTTAGTACAGGTAAATACCACATCTAACTCTTTTTTTTAATCCTCTTCTCCTTCTCTCCCTGAGGGACAATTATAATGGCTGTGTATCACTTTTGTACCGTCTTAAGAGTTGAAAACTTATAAACCAAATATCATAACGCTGTGACTACCTGCACTATCACTGAAGAGCTTACACTTTTTAATTATTGATCACATTTCTTGTTAGTCTTTGTCCTCTAAAATTTAAGTGCCCTGAGGGCAGGAATGTCCTCCCTTTACATAGAAGAATGGCTGGGCCTAAGCTGGCCATGTGACTGGCAGGAGCCCAAGGATGCGCTGTGCCTCACACAGGGAGGGAGGAGGCCGCACTGCGGGAGAATCTAGGAAGAGACCAGCACAGCTGTGTGCCTGGCTAAGGGGAAGCGCCAGGGCTGGAAGCACCCTGAAGCTGCCCCCAGGGAGCAGAGTAGTTACAGGATGCCTTGGGCCCAGCAGGGCTGAGATCAAGGTCCGACCCTGCAGAGCAGCAGGGTCTCTTGGTTTCTGGGCCAAAGGGCAAGGCTGCTTGGAGCTGAGCAGAGATGCAGCTCAGCCTCCCACCCCCATAGATGGGGGAGAGCTCCAGAGGAGCACTGGGTTTGCGGGGGAGCCTGCTCAAGTGTTTGTCGAATGGATGGATGGATGGATGAACTGATCGCTTAAGAAACCCACACATTGTTGAAACAGCCATTGCTTCGATCCTTCATTCATTCCCCCCCCCCCCCCGCCCCCAGACTCTGGCCCTGAAAGGGTGATTTTAAGGACCTCGAGCTGCTAGTGCCTGGCCCACCTGGCCATCAGCCGGGGTCCTGTGGTAGGAGCACCCTAGAGCACACCTGGCAGATGTGGCCTTGGACAGGGCAGGGTGGGCAAGAAATCCTGGGGTTACTGTGGCACCTGTGAAGTCAGGCTAGTCTGGGTAGAGGCACTGGGTGTCGGGATGTATTATTTATCATTTGTGTCTCTTGAGCTTGAAGAAGAGGAAGTCACAGAGATGAGAGACAGAGAGAGCCCTCTGACTCTTTAATCTCATCACCTCCAACCCAAGCCATGGGGTTGTGCTCGGCCTCCAGCCTCAGTCTGCACTGCTAGGCCCATTTGACTGTTGTGGGAACTGAAGCTCAGAGAAGCTGAACAGCTTACACAAGGTCTGAGCTATGCAGTAGGAAAACTGGCACTCTACCCTTGGCACTCTGGCCTGCACCACTGCTGCCATCTGCCTATTTGATGAGAGGTTGTTATTTTCCTGCCCATCTGGGGAGAGGATGCTCTTGGTGTGGGAGGAGCCCTACAGGGAGGGAACTGTTCAGTGTCCAGTGTGGACTTTGGTCTGGGGTGGGCTTGGGGACTGTCCCGGGCTCAAGAAACCAGCCCTTACCTCCATCCCCACTGCCACCAGCTCTCTACCTTGCACCTGGAGGTGTGCAATGGTTCCTACCCTGCCCATCAGCCGGTCTCACCCTGGCCCCAGTATCTTCCACTAGGGTGTCAACACCCACTGCTTGTGGCATTTGGTGGCTCCCGTTAGCCCCAGAATAACAACTCCAGACCCCTCCCTGGTCTGGCAGGCCCTACAGGCTTTCCCCATCTATCCCACTGGCCTCATGTCCAGCCACTCTCCATTGCCTTTTCCAGTGGAGCCCACAGGCCTTCTTGCTGGCTGTGGACACCATGCCAGCCCTGCCTTGGTACTGTTTCCCCTGTAGGGAAACAGCTCCCCCACATCTCTGGAGCCTTTGTTCTTTCACATTATTGAGGTTCAAGCTCATATGTAACCTCTTGAGGACATTTTAAAATTATCCTTTTTAAATCATGTTTGAGAAAGATAATTCTCTCATTAGAACACATGCCTCCCGAGGGAGGATGTTGCCTGTTCTGATTAGAGGCTGTACCCTGTACCCTCGATACCTAGAGCAGTGTCTGGGGACCATTGTATGCGTGTGCTAAGTCAGGAGTGTTAGTTAATGGTGATGTGCCAAGCTGACTGGAGGAAGGAACACCTAGCAGATTGGTAAAACTCCTGTGTGTGTGTCTGGGGGATTACGGATGTGTGCCCTTGGGAACTGGGTATTATCCCTGACTCGTTCCTCTTTGGCACTGTTGTTCTGCTTTGCTTCCTGGCTGCCATGAGCTAAGTAGCTTTGCCCTGCCACGCCTTCCACCGTGATGTTCCTGCTTGAATGCCAGTCAGCTATGGACTGAATCTCTGGAAACCATGAGCCTAATAAAACCTTCCTCCTCCTTTAGATTGTGAGTTTAGGGTATTTTGTGTCAGTGAAGGGAAAGCTAATTTAACATTCATCCTGCTGCTTACTACCACCAGGCCTTTGAGCCTTCTGTCCTCTTCTCTGCTCAGGGAACTTCACAGACCCTTTTGGTTGGAGCCCAAAGGTCACTTCTTCATAGAGGCCTCTCCAGCTTGCCTGTGTGTGTTGGCCTTCAGCATTTTACTTTAACCCTGCAGAGCCCGTGGACTTCTGTTTTTGCATCTGACACTTGCTCTGACTAGTTCCATGTCTCTGTCCTCACTGAAATGTGAACTCCGTGAAGAATGTTTGGGATTCTGCTGTTTGTTGACTGTTGTGTGTCCAGGACTGGCACACAGTCCTGCCCTGTGGTTGTGTGTTGATTTCATTGGAGGGACAGCTGGGCCTCATCTGGCTGTCAGAGTAAGATCCCAGGCTTCCCTGGCTGCTTCTCACAGAAAGGTCAGCAAAGCTCTGCCAGCGCTTCCTGTATGTGATCACAATCTCTCAGCACCCTGTGAGTTTGTGTGCTGGCCCCCCCCCCCACTCAGAGGCAACTTGGGAGAGGAAGGACTTTCCCAAAGTGATACACTAGGTGCCACAGAGTTTGAACTCAGCTAAACTACCTACCTGGACTCACTGAGCCTGGAACATGGCTCCTGGTGTGAAGGATGGAGAAGGTGGGTGATTTTGGACATGTGAGAGGCAGCCTATCTGCTCACCCCCAAGATTCTTCCCCTTTCCCATTTTACAAATTTACTGCTATGTAACAAATTACTGCAAAATGTAGTGGCCTGAAATAGCACACCAGTTATACCAGTTTCTGTGATGCGAGGGTCCAGATGCAGTTCAGCTGCCCTGAAGCACCAGGGTCTCTGCCAGGGTGCTGTCCAGGTCACTCTCACTCAGGGACTGCTAGTGGCCCCTGATAGAACTGTGGAGGTGGGGGAAGGAGGAGGAGGAGGACTGGTGGCGGCTGAAAAGATAAGAAGTATGAAATATAAATAACCTTTATTTTGGGAATGCGGGGAGAGACACCCCCGACGCCCAGGGGTGTGGCATCTCCACCCCGGGCCGGTGATCTCTTTCCATGGAACACGTGGAGTGAGGCACATAAGTAGCCTGGGCTTGAGGTGGAACCCAAGGGGGCATTAGGGATGCATAGGTAGCCCACTGGTCTTAGTTTGGCACCAGAGGCAATTCCTAAGGGTGGGGGAGATAGGAGCTCCCTAATTTCGGCTGAGGCTTTTTTTGGCTATAGTGTCTGGCCTGGGCCAAAACCCTTTTAGCCCCCAGCTCCTTGCTGACTGGTAGGCAAAGCCTGCTTTCCCTTCACTGTTTGTCACAAAGGCCTCCTAGCGTGGCATCTTCATCAGAGCCAGTGAGCTGGGAAGACAAGAGAGCACTGGAGAGACAGAAGTCTCGCCTCTATGACTTCACGGAAGTGGCCTCAAGGCACTTTTGCTGTGGTCTGGTCATTAGGCCCACGTCCGTATGCCTGGTTCACACTCAAGGGGAGAGATGTCACAGGGAGTGAAGGCCAGGAGGTGGGGAACACTGGATGCAGCAGAGCCCTCCCTGCCTTGTGTTGGCAGCTGTGCCATCATAAGGTGTCTAACCGTGTCCTGTGCACCAAGCATATAGATGTGGTGCACAGATCTATGCGCTCAGACACTTCATTTTCCAGTAGACATTCATCCTGTGCCCACTGTGCCCTGGATCTTGATGGTTGGTGATATAAACGGAACAGTGCTTGAAAGAGATAGACCTGCAAGAAGAAAAGGCAAGATTTAGCACCTGCTTGCTGGGACTTCAGGAAGCAGTTGTGCTATGCATTTAACATACATTATGTGCTAGACAGCCATCAAAGGGCTTTTCATTCAAGACCTCACTTAATCCTCACAAAAACCTGTAGAGTAAGTACTGTTATCATCACTCCATTTTCTATAAGAAGAAACTGAGGCACAAAACCTGGCTGAACATGGTGATCTCTGCAAATCTGAGACTGGAGGTCCCAGGTTTGAGTTTAGCCAGGGGAATTTAACAACTTAGCAAGACAGTGTCTTAAAAAAAACAAACACAAACAAATAAACAAATGCCATGAAAAGAGTTGAGATTCTAGTTTAGTGTGAAGGTTCTGAGTCCAGTCCCCACTATCACTAAAGCAGTTTTTTAAAGAAAGAGTTACCATGTGCTCCAGGTCACACAGCTGGTCAGGGTGTCGGGGCCTGGAGCCCAAGCACTCAGTCCTTGGGTCAGCCTGTCTCTTGAAAGATTCCTAGAGGGTGACCCACATCAGAGGACAGCTGCTGGGGCATCCTTTGGAATACTTTTCCTCTAGCTTTTAGGGTCAGTAGTTACCTTTTGGGGGTCCTTGATGAAAGCTGCCCACGGAATTACTTAGGAGGGAGGGGAGAGTGGGAAGGAAACCCACACGACAAGCCAAGCAAGAGAGTTGTTTTGGTTTAAGAGATTGACATTTTAATAAACTGCTTTTAATTAACAGCACTTTGAAATTCCGAGTGGTGAGCTCTCCATCTGAAAACACACGGGCGGTGGCTTCTCAGAGACTCAGCGCTTGTGGGTGATCTCCCTTTTTTGAAACAAACCCAGCCCCTCCAGTCACAATTTATTTTTCATTCCAAAAATGATCTTTACTGCAAATGCTGCTTTGGTTCGAGCGAATTAGAAATCCTTATTACACAGGCAGGCACTTCAAACAGGGCCCAGCGCACTGCGCCGGCTGCCGCATCAAAGGCGCTGCTAGAACCTCTGATTACCACCCAGGACGCCACCCGCTTGGGAGCAGGCGCCTCTGAGCCAGCCCAGGCACTGGGACCCAGTGGGCGCAGGGACACACAACCAGGTGGCCTGCACGGCAGCGTTGGTGCCTTCCTGTTCCAAGGAACTGGGCAGAGAGCCGTAGGCAGAAGGAAACAAGGATAAATGGCATAGGGAAGCTTGCTGAGCGTCTGCTAGATCCTCAAAAGCACAAGCCGAGTACATTGCCATGTATCAACTCATGTCAGTTCCCCAACAGCCGTTTAGGCAGTTGTGAGGTCTGAAAGAGCCTGCTAAACATTATCCAGGGATGTGGTTCCTCTCTTATTCTGCATGGACTGGGAAATAAGACAAAAGGGGAAGGGAAATAACAGACAAATAGCACACTTCTTACGATGGGCTAATTCTGCACCTGTGTTGCAGCTACATATCTGCAACAGTTTGTGGGGTCTTTGCAGCCCCCAGCTCTCCTAGCTGGCCTTCTCCAGCCCATTCTGAGGCCCTTCCTGGGGTCTTCTGTGGAAAGATGTTCTAGAAGTAGACCCCATAACTGCTTTGCACAATGTCTGAGCTTTTGACTTCTTGTGCCCAGCTGCAAGTGTGGATTCTGCCTAACATGGATCAAACTTGTTGGGTCCCCTTGGTTACACTATGGGCCCATTTATTTTATTACTGTTGCTAATTATTTTGAGACAGGGTCTTGCTATGTTGCCTCAAACTTGAGATCCTCTTGCCTCAGCCTCTCAAGTGCTGGGATTACAGACCTTGCTCTATGCACATCTAAATACTAATGTACTTAGAGACGCTGGAGAAAAAGGATTCTCTCTGAGCCTGAATTCTGCCTACCCAATCCCCCTTGTCCCTGTTGGGGTAGGTCCACACAGGGACAATGGAAAACACCATTTTTTTTATGAGCTGGGACAAACCTGCTGAGAAACACAGCAAGACTTCTTTTCTTCCCTCTAATCTCAAACCTAAGCCTCCCCACTGCTGGTCACCATGTCTGCAGAGAGGACAAACACAGCATGGGCCTTCCACACACTGCTACCCACCCAACAAGACACAGGCAGTGTCTGGAGAATGCAAATCACACCCTGCTTCCTTCTCACACATTGCATAACCAAACCATATGCATGGGGACATCACGGGTCTCCACTTGGGCATAGCTCCTTGTCTCCACGCAGGCCAGGACAAACCGTGGACCCCATAGATTCATGGACCCCATTTCAGTGGACCTGGGGAAGCCCTTGAAAGAAATGCCAAGAAAGGAGGACAGCAGGGTGTAGATGCCTCTGCGGCTGGGCCTGCAGAAACAGGGCAGTGATTCTGCTCAGGAAATGAGGCCCACGAGCAGTCCGTCAGAGATGGGGAGAGAGAGAGGGACCTTCCTTTATCCCACACAAAGTCCTCAGAGAGTGCTGCAAAGCCTTCACAGCTGCAGCAGAGTGCGCCTCTGGCAGTCCTGCTCTGACTCTAGAAGGTTCCTACATCACAGCACTTGGTCGGTGTAACAGCAAAGTCCTGTGGGTGCCCAACTGCCTTCCTGGAAACCATGAGCTTTGTTTTCCAGTGAGCTGGTACACGGGAGTGGGACCTACAGGAGCCCCAGGAAGCCTTTCTTCAACTGGTCAGCATCTCACTGTTACCTGCCCAGGGTCAGAGGGCCCAAGAGGCAGGACAGAACTGCCCTGGCCTGCACTGCTCTGCTGGATGAGAGCAAGTAGGATGCGTGGCTTGCAGCCCAAGGCCTTGCCAGGGACCCTGTGGGAAGCCTGTGGGCATGTCTGTAGGAGGAAGGAGGAGGAGCTGGAGGAGCCTGGGTACTTTCGGGCCCTCCCCTTCTGTGCATGTGAGCTGCTCTGGAAAAGGGCCCCAGAGGACCTGCAGTGCCAGCCTGCTGGGCACAACAGTCCTCTGGGAGCCTCCAGAGAGGGCTGGGTGCTGGGCCCTGCCTGGGAGGTATGTGGCTGCTTCTGGAGCAGAGCTGAGCAGATTCCCACGCCTGCTTGCCAACTGCCTCTTGAGGCAGCTCTGTGAAGACACAGAGCTGAGTTTAGCATTCTGCACCCAAGGAATACTAGTGAGGGTGAGTCTCCGGGGCAGGGATGAGGTGGAGCATCGACATTTGAAGACTGTATCCAAAGGCTCTGTGGCCTGCTGAGGTTGTAAATCTTGTCTCTGTAGCCTGCGGGCTTACCCACTGCCCTACACTGCCCCGCTCCTACCCATCTCCAGGGCAGCCCCTGGGCCACTGAGTGTCCGCTTCTCCTCTCTGGGTCCGAGGTTTCTTACATAGAGGTCATGACAGTGTCACAGGAGAGGTACCAGGCGGGGAGCCAGCAGCACTGACAGGATGTTTCCTGGAGGAGGCAGGGGAGTCGGGGAGCGGTCAGAGAGTGGCAAGGCTGCCAGAATTTGTCAGGAGCCCCAGTCTCTGTCCATTCTTGTACTCCTGATTCTTTAGGTACAGGGGAGCCATGGACAGTCTATGAGCATAGAAGTGGCCCCATCAGAAAGCTGTCCCCTGTGGTTTCCATTACTCTTTTGTTCCCCAGAGGGATGCTGGCAAATGGAGTTTGCAGAAAACCAGGCTGTAAACACATTGCCTAGAAAAACCTTCTTCTTTCTTCCCATCTTCCCTTCCATGTTGGCAGTGCCAAGCCTACTGAGGGTTCTGACTGTGGCACTTCACTCCACTTTGCCTTTGTCCTGTTTCTTGTGCCTGGAAAGCCCTCTTATCAGCCGTGTGAACATGTCTGTAGTTGTTCTTAGAAATCTGCTCCAGAAGAGGTGACACCCCTCCCCCACAGCATGAAGTGAACCCCTTCCATCCACAAGGGCACCATTCTGGGTCAGTGAGTCCTGACCCTGCTAGGTTGGGAACAGCTCAATGCTTGGCAAATACTAGGTGCTAAGCAAATATATCAGGGTCAGAATAACTTTCTCTCCAACGTTGTGAGTCTCCGAATGGTCAAATGTTCAGAAGCACCCATCACTACTCCTGTGACCTCTGTACACAGCTAAGGTCAGCAATACTCTCCTTTATCTTCACAGCTAGAACCAAGTAAAGATCTGGGAAGGTCCCTAGTCAAAGGATTACCTGGGATTCTGATTATCAATTAGTAGCTTCCAGGCAGCCTTTTACCCAGGAGTCCAGCCCTGGGTGGAAGAGGAACTCTCCCTCCCAGATTGCAGACTGGGTAAGATTTGATGGGCCTGAGAGGGCGGGGCAGGAGAGGGCTGGGCTGGTGGGGGCAGTGATAGTGCAGGGTGCAGTGGATGTGACCTCACTGCTGCCACTGGGGGACCAGGAGGTGGGATTTGGGTCTACCAGGGAGCCTGTGGGTGCCACTGCTAAGTGCACAGGGGAGGATGCTGGGCTTCTCAGGGAGGGGAGAGGAGAGAAGGAGGGACCAGAGAACCAGCATGGGTGGGCGGTGTTCAGTCAGGCCTGGCTTCATGGTCTTGCTGGGCTTTGGATCTGAAATGGGTGTGCATGCACACGTGTGCAGGGGTGAGCTGCCAGTCCCCCCGGGGTGGTGGGCAGCCCCAGGCTCCCAGAGCCAGCCAAAGAGGGGATTACTTTCTGGTTAGTAGATTAAATGCTGAGGTTTCTGTGAATTAAACCCCAAAGCAGCTTTGGAATGTTTTCCCTATCTCCACCGAGAAAATGAGATCTTTTTCATCTGGTAACACAGGGATAATAATCCCCAGATCCCCAGGCTGCAGGGACGATTAAAAGGGATCCTGTACGTCAAAGTCCCTGGTGACGTGGATGCAGAGCCCCATACAGGGTGTCTCCCTGGTAAACCGAGGCTGCCGCTCAGGAGCCAACTCCACATCAGAGCGCTCTGTTCCTCATCTCCAGTCGGCAGCTGGGCCTCACATGGGTGTTGCCGGTGCTGGTCCCGAGCTTTGCATCCTGGCTTCCAATGCTGGTTCCCACCCAGCCAGTCCACCTCCAACCCAACAGCGTGCCTGTCTTTTAATCTCTTGGAAGCCTTCATGTGGGAGGGCAGATTCTGGGGGCTGGCCAGAGATTTCCAGGGCCCATCTGCCCTTTCTCAACTCCCACTTCCACCCTTAACCTCTTGGGTTTGTTTTCCAAAGAATGACCAGATAAGGAGGGGCTGGAGGCCGAGCTCGCAAGTGCCCTGCAATGCTTAGTGTGTGAAATCTGAAATCCTCAAGATGGGCAAAATGCCCCAAGGGCTCTGCCCCCCAATGCTCTTCATGTTCATCTCTGTCAGACTCTGCCGTGCACTGGAGACCAGCCAGCACCCAAGCCAGTCCCAAACAGCTCCTGCCTCAGGGCCTTCATCCGTGCTTCCTCTGTGCCTGGAATGCCTTCCCCCTAGATAATTACAAAGATTGCCTCTGGACTTTAGTCTCTACTCAAACTTCAAGTGCCACCTCCCCCTGGAGGCCATTCTGATTTCTCTCTTTACATAGTGCTCTCATCCCTCTCTGTTTCCTGCTGCTGATGCTCTGTTCTTCAGGATGCTGAGCAGTAATGGACCGTGTCTTATACACTGGCTTGCCATGAGTGGCATGGGTAGGGTGTAAACCTCAGGAAAGCAGGGACTTTGTGGGCCTAGCCTCTGAATAACTAAGTACAGTATTCAGTGCGTTCATGCCCAGAAAGTATCAATCCTGTTCAGAATGAGAAAAAATGGAACGAAATGACCCAGAGTCTGCAGCCCTAGGATCCAGTTCTTTCCCTGTTGTCCACTTCCTGTGCAACCTCAAGCGACTCACTTGCCCTTTCTGGACCTTTGACAGAGCACAGAGCACAAAGCAGATACCAGACTGGATGAGAGCGATTCAGGGTCCAGGCAGGCTCAAACCAATAAGGAGACAGTTTGCCAAGCATACAAAGTCCCAGGAATATAAAGTAGAGGCCTGTTTTCCCTGAAGAATGCTAGTGTCTCTAATTTCTCTATATGCTGCCAGCTGGGCTATGTCAGGTGGTCGTGCATATGGAAGAAAAGATCCCTTTGATTGAAATGGTGCTATTTTACCGAGGCCACTTGGTTTTGCTTTCAAATAATTTCTTCAGGGCTCCCAAGTGCCTTCTCTTACGTACTCATTAGCAGTCTACAGAACTTAAAGGGGAGACATTAATTAGGGACAACTCGGGGATCATTTACCAGGGAGAGACCTCTAAGGGGCTGCCTTGTGCCCTCTCCAACACCTCCTGCATCTGCACTGGGGCCCAGGCCACCAGGGCCCATGAGGGCTAAAGTCACAGGTCTAAATCTGCCACATGGAGCAGGTACTCTAATTTTATTTTATTTTTTGAAATATAAATTCTGGAAAAGTACACAGGGCTGGGGCATCTTGGGTGCCTGGGGACAGGTCTGACTCTTGGTTGTTGGAGAACTACAATTATTGACTCTGCTGTTAATGAGGGGTACGCTGCTTCTGGGCTTGGGGCTGGGGAAGGGCAGTTGAGACAGCCTGGATAGGTGGAGAGGATTCCTGAGAGTGCTCTGCCATGCCCTGATTCTGCCATGCCAACCAAGATGCCAGCAGCTCCAGTCCAGGTCCTTCTGGAAAACTGTTAAGGTGGAAAAACATTTAGCCCCTTAGCTCAGTGTGCACTGCTATGGAGGGAGGATACCTCCAGGGCTGATGTCTTGGATCAGATCAACGTAGATAGGAACAACGGAGGTGATGGCTCCGCCAGCCTCCACACTGGCCAGCGGGAGTGTGATCAGGGTGTTTGGGTGTGAGCTCTGTAGCTGAGGTTTCAGATAAACAATGTGGTAATTATGAGAAAGATAAGGATGTATGATTAATTTCAAAACCACTCATTAATTAATGGTTATGCAGTAAAGCATAGAAAGGAGAAAAATCCTTGTGATGACAGCTGTTTGCCAATTAGCAGCTATGGAAAGGACCTTGGAGTAAAGGGGAGCTAACAGCGAATCCTGGCTCCACAGTGTCAGAGGTGTGGCCTGGAGCAATATTCCCTTTCTGTCTAAGCCACAGTTTTCTCACCTGTAAAAGGGGATTATGTGTTTTCTGGCTCATTGCAGTGTTATGAGGGCTGATTCTGGCGGTTTAGGAAGTCAGATTTTTGGCACACTGGACGACTCACTCAGCTAATAACAGCAATTGTAAACGTGGCACTCAGCTAATAAGAGCAACTGTAAATGTGACATCTCACTTTGAGCAGATGGGCAGCATTCCAAGATTGGGACCCTCTGGGCCCTCCCCCCTGGACATGCAATGCTGAGATGACCACGGTGGAGCTTTAGTCCTCTGAGCTTCTAGGTGAGCCCTGAGCGCACTGGTCTTCTCTCTAATGGACTCTTCTGGGCTGTGGCCCTCAGGCACTCACAGTGGGTGATAGAGCTCCAGCAGTGGAGCTCTGGGCGACACCACGGGCAAGGCTGCACTGAATCCTAATGCATCCAAGCTGTGGCCTCCTGGGGCTGCCCTGTCCTCCTGACCACAGCCAGAAGGAGGCCTGTGTGGGGCATGTATGGGGTATCTCTTCTGGTTTGGGGAGGTATGTGAAGGCCATGCTCAGCTGTGGTCCCCAGAACTAAGCCCCCTTAGTTCCTCTCTGTGTTGGGCCAGGATGTAGGAGGCAGCAGCATGCAGGGTATTTGGGACTAACACAGATGACGCAACCTTGTTCCAGGCCACCTGGAGACTGCTAACTCCACCCTCAGAAGCCGTGACTCAGGGACTCAGCCTGTCCTGTGTCTCCTCTGGGCACCAGCTTGGTGCAAGTGGTTCTGTGCCATCAGTAATCCAAAAGTTGGGCCTTAGGGTATCATTTGGAATGTTTTCATGTTCCCAAAATCCTTTGTCTCTGGGGGAGACTACAAAGCACGGGCCATCAGTCAGGGCCTACAGACACCAAAGACCTTGACCCTGACCTCTGAGTCCAGTCCTGGTGATCAGTGATGGAAGGAGGTCAGAAAAATGGAAGAGTGGGCTAGGCATGTGTCATCTCATTGAGTCATGGGATAGACAATCATATCCCTTTTATGCAGCTCAGAGAGGGTAAGCAACCTGCTCGAGGTTACACAGGTAGATTTTTGCACCTAGACCATTAAGTTTAGGCTGCCTCTACCAGGATTTATTTTGCTTTAAAGATTTCTGGTGGGGAAGGAGGGAGTGACTGAGCATCTAGGTGTATGGCTCTTCTGCGGCATCTTGGTTTGAGGAAACAACACAGGATGGGTTTTGAGAATGAGAATTGAGGTGCAGAGAGATTATTCTCCCCACCATAAAGGTAGAGGCTCTTGGCAGGCTTTCATGTGGAGAAGGCATCCTAGAGGGTGGACTCAGGGAAGATCTTAGGGGAGAAAGACAGTGGCCACTGTCCATCACCAGGTTGATTCTTCAGGAAGAAGAGTCACTGCCCAGCTTGGCCCTGGCAGCACAAGTGACAAAGGGGACATCATGGTGAGACATAGACATCTACTGATTCTCTACACCCTTCCCAGTGACCTCAGGCACATCACCTGGAAACTATTCTACATTCAAGCCGCCTATGTGGAGGGTCCTTGCAGGCTCTGAGCCCCTTGTTTAGAGCAGATTATGTTTCTGCAAGGATGGAGACCTGGGAATCTGCATTCTGATAAGCTCCTGGAAGAGGCTGGTCCCTGCCACTCTGGAATCACACTTCAAGTGACAATTCTCTCCTCATGCATGTTTCAGACATTGCCAGGGATCTGGCATTGCTAGAAGCGGAGAATCTAGTTGTTTTTCTTCTACACAGAGCCTGAGACTTCACAGCTCCAAGCCTCTTGCCGCAGGAGGTGTCCACCTGGCTTTGCTCTCTACTCCTTTACCACTTGGAGGAACTAGGGCTGCCCTGACGCAACATCAGCTCTGGCCTCTCTGAAACTTGGCTTCTACGTTCCATCCTTCAGGACCTCTGCTCTGACTGGTGCCCCACCCTCCTCTCTTTCAGGTATAAAGTGATTGATTTATTAATCATCTAGCCTTCAGCTAGATGTTCTGAGTCCAAACCCTGACTCTGCTTGTGTGGTTTTGGACAAGTGATTTAAATGCTGTGTGCTATGGTTTCATCCTCTGTAAAATGGGGATGGTGCTATTTTCTCAGCGGATTATATTCTCACAGGGGCTATTGTTTGCTAAGCTCTTAGGGTGAGCTGCACACGTGTCAGTTCTCTCTTCTCATCACTTCTGTGGTCATCATCATCTCTTTACTTACGTCTGCTCTCAGCCTCTCTCAGGGCCAGTAGCCAAGTGGTAGTTTTGCTGGCCGGACAAAGTGGGGAGCTGCTCATAGGATACAGATTTATGGCCTAGATAGCAGCCTTAGGCCACTGGCAGGCTTCTTGGGTAGGGGGTGGGGAGCGGATTACTGGCTGTCCTCACAGGATGACCTTTTCTCATCTTATCTGGGAACTGATAGAAAGCAGAGGGTTTCCCAGCTCCTGCCTAACCTCGATCTAGCGGCCACAGCCACAGCTCCCAGGTTCTGGAACTTCACTGTCTCTGAGGGCAGCCCTTCCCCATGCACCTAGCCTTTGGGTGACAGGGGAGAGGGTATGCCACTTTGCTCCCAAACCCAGCACCTGGACCAGTTCCATTACATTGAGGTGCCCCATCCCCTTGCCAAATGCTGGGGACACCGCTGACCTCCCTGAGGTCACAGGGGCGGGTGCCAGGCTTGGACAGAATGCAGCCTTCTCTTCAGATCCCTCACTAGATGTAAGCACACCAAACAAAAGGGCTGCTGCCCGTTTTAAAACATCGCTTCCTTATCCCAAGTAGGGCCAAGCGCGCTGTTAAGATAGTTAGGAGGCCCTTAAATTATTTCCACTTTAGAAAGTTTCTGAGTCTCCCGTTTGGTTCCTCTAGTCCGCTGAAGTGAAATTGCTCTCTTCAGCAGCCTCAGCCCTGGGACCCCCGCTTTGTGGCTTGATATTAGGAACAGACACTGAGAGCTGAATGGGGCATTGTTCCCTGGCCAGATCGGTAGCGCTGCCGAGTTTAACTAGTGAGCGGTCCAAAACCCTGTGCCCGAGGACTGTACTGTGGCATGCTCGTGATGATTTGCTGCTATGCAGCAGCAGTCAGGCAGTGTCACCCAGCTCAGATTTGCGTCCCCTTGCCCTTCCTCTCTGCTCGCTCCCCACAGTTGTAGGTAAGGGAGTGGGGTTTTGCAGAGCCCACAGCCTGTACTGAGTTTTACATAGACAGTGTTTAAGGGACTGGACTTTAGGGGCAAGACAATCACCCCACTGGGTGACCCCAGTCACACTTTTGAGCCTAAACAGAGGTGAACTCTTGAGTGTCTCCTGCTGGTATGTTCCCTTGCTTGGGACCAGTAAAAGTTCTAGAAACCTTCAAACTATGAATAGCAAGGAGCTCCAATTTATGTGTTTCCTCCCAGCATACAGAAATCACCTGAGCTGTTTTGTCTTCTCATATATATTTTTTTTAACTGTAGAGGTCTAAATATAGAACCACCAGCACTTCCTTTTTAAAAGGAGCCTTTAGGACTCAGTTGTACTGGTGACTTAAGAACTTTCCCTGCAAGTCTTTATTATCCTCCTCCTCCGCCTCTCTCCCTCAGCTCATGATGTTTGGTCATAAATGCCAAAAGCTCAAATAGAACCCTCTGAGCAGTAGGATCTAATGAAAGAACAATGACAGGACGTTGGCTTCCAAAGTGTCAGCGTTTGCCAAATAAGTTTATCCTTTATTTATTATTTTCATTGCGGCTTAAACCAGGCAGCCCTCAAAGCCAGCTCTTTAAACCGAAACGTATGCGCTGCGAGCTTGGAACCTCGCCCCTTACTCCCCACCAGTGACTGGGACCCAAGATAGTATGTTTTGAATTTACTAAGAGATCTACTGCTTTGGGCTCAGTTTTAGTACTTTTAAAAAGCAATCAATAATGGCCAGTTTGTAATAAGAAAAATTTATGAACTGACAGGCAAAATGTAATTACGGAGGGGATTCCTTGCAAGAAAAAGGAGGTGATGGGAGCAGACGTCCCGACAATCTGTTTGCACTCATTTTCATTCATATAAATGATGAAGTGCCTCTGGGCTGAAGCAGCCTTCTCCAAAGGCTTCCCGGGAGCCTGGAAAAGTCGCTGCCAAAGTTGTCACTAACGAAGGGCAATGACTCTTTGCATTAACTTCTCATTGTTACCCACAAAATGGATTTTTCACAGTGTTACTTTTATGACTAAGGCTGTTACCCGGCAGCAGCTTCCACACCTCATCTTCTCAGTCCCCAAGGAGACTGGTGTGCCGTGAGCATTCAGGAAACTGAGCCAGTGCTCCAGCCACCTCAGCAGACTCCAGTTCCTTCCTCTGCTCACTCTCCAGGGCCACTTGGTCCTTTCAGTGTCACTGCCACTGTTAGGAGAGAAGAGAACTCTCTGATCAAAAATGTGTTGAGTGAGAGGGAGAAAGAGACAGAGACAGAGACCCAGAAAGAGACAAGGAGAGACAGAGACAGAGACAGCAGATGCTTCAGGAAAACCACAGAAATTGGCCCCAAACTGCCTGACTCTGATCACATATGACAGCCAGCATAGACCCTTTACACAGAGCAGGTTTAGGTCTCAACAAATGCCAGGAAAGAGTCACAGCAATGAGACTGGACACCTGTAGCTCCCTTTGTGGTTCGCAATATGTTTTGAGACCTGTGTTTCATTTTGCCTTCTGCAGCAGTCTTAAGAGAAGTCAAGATAACGCAGGCAGCCTTTCCAGCTGTCATGGTTTATATCTAGATGTCCCCCCAAGGCCTCATGCACTCTTAGCGGGGCTTTTGGGAGGTGCCTGGATCACAGAGATGGGATAATCATCAGTGGATTAGTTCACTGACGAGTTTATAGCTAAATGTGATGTTGGCAGTGGACCTGTTTGATGGGGGTGGGTCATTGGGGCATGGTCCTCTCCCCATCACTCCTCCTCTACTTACTGTGGCTCTGCCATCTTGCTATGAGCAGTTTTTCCTCTGTTCTGCCCCTGTACCATACTGTCCTCCCTTGGCTCATAAATTGCAAGCCAAAATTAATCTTCCTTCCTTTAAACTGTGTGTGTCAGGTATTTTGTCCCAGCACCGAGAGCAGTAGCTAAGACACTGGCCATCCACCTGGGTTTTGGATTCTACCTGCATCTCACTTTGATGGCTGTTATACCCATTTTACAGATGAGGAAATTCAGGTTCAATGACATTACAGTTACACTTTGCTTGATGACAGAAATATTTTCTGAGAAATGCCCCATTAGGCAATTTTGTTGTGTGAATATCATTGTATATACTTCACAAACTAAAATGGTTCCAACATTTCAAGGTGACGTGACCTTATGGAGTGACTCTGGTACATGCTCTTTGTCATCAATTTACACTCTTGGCACAGGAGTGCGTTTGACTTGCCCATGGCCATACAACTTATTAATACTTGAACCAGGGCTTGAACTCACATTTTTTTGATGCTTTTGAGCACCTGAGGTAGGCTAGTTCTTTTAGGAGGAATGAGAAACAAAAGAGACTTTTTTGCTAAAGCAATACAGTCCAGTAAAACTACTTATAAGTCTTGGCTATTTTAGAGTGAGGCCAGGGTTGGCAGAGGTCAGACTTGTCCCTCTATCATGCATGCATGGAAGGTTAGGATCTTCCAGGAGCTCCCACAGTTGACCTAATGACATTTGCAACTCATTACAGCTATGTGAGACTGGTGGGGAGATAGCACCTGTCCCACATTGCAGAGAAGAGCAAAGGCAAACCTAGGGGCCCCGTGCCCTGCCCAGGGTCAGAGAGGGCGTCCTCAGGAGACGGAAGCTCCTGGTCACCTCACCTTGGATCACCGATGTTTAGGATCTTTTCACTGTTTTGCAGAACACACCTCAGTGCTCTCAAAACAAGATAGAGGCTTCCTTAGCAATTTGTTTTTTCCCTCCATGCTATATCTCAGATGCAGGCCAAATGATGAAAAATGCAGTTGAGATCTGGGGTTCAGGTTTTTTAAAGGACATCTGAAAAAGATCACTAACAAGGCGTCCCCCTAGAGAGATGCTGAGTCAGCTGAGCCCCCATCTGAAGCTCCCACCCCATATGGATGTTTACCCCCAGTCCTGGCACTGTGGCCTTGGCACTGCTGTCACGGAAGTGGATGACTGTACTTCCCAGAGGTTTGTAGCAGCGAAGGGTAAAGGGTCTGAGCCTTCAGTACCTGGGGATCCAATGCCAAACTCCCTGCATTTCTCTGGGCCTGACTGCTGGTGGGGGTGGGTATTTTTGGCTCTGTGCCACAGCCATGAGTGATGAGGGTGACAGAAGACAGGTGTGGCTATGGGGAGGCTGTCAGGATCACCTAGGTAGCCTTAAAGACAACCCCCTGGGATTTGGATTCTCTTTGTAACCCCTTATTTGTTGTTGTAATAATGTCATAAATACTTTGATTGCCAAAGACAACAATCATTTCTTCTCTCTGTATGTGTCTGTGGGCCTTCAGACCATTGGTGACCCAAGCTGGGCTCTGCTGAGGTTTCCCCAAGGCTATGGATTCTTTCTCATGAACCTTGCCTTCTTTAATGACCAGTAGATCACCCAGAGCCAGACCCAAGTCAAACTGCAGGAGTCTGATGATGGCATCTTCTTGTATCACATTTGCAGACATTTCATTGGCCCAAATAAGTCATGAACCCAGCACCATCTTAGTGGGCCAGAGAAATGTACAGCTAGTTAGGTGGAGGAGGCGGTAAATACCCGGTTACCCAAACTGTCACACCACCTGCAAAACTCCAGCATCCTTAATTATATCTTAATTGACTCTGACTCAGAAGGGAAAAGAGATATGACTAATTATTGAGAGCCAGAAGAGGACTCAGAGAAGAGGGACTGGGAGAATGTGACTGCCTAGAAAGAGGCTGAGTGGACGGCGTTAGGGACCCGTGGGTCACTGGGTAGCAGCCATGAGCAGGACAGTAGGCAGAAGTGCCAGAGCCTGGCTGAACTGGGTCACAAATCTCAGCTCCTCCATTTACCAAGTAGCTAAAGTCAGCTCTGGGTTCTGCATCCTTGTGTTCAGCCAACCATAGATCAAACAATTTGGAAAATAATTACGTTTATAGTGAATGCATAGAGATTTTTTCATGTCCTCATTCCCTAGACTTTTTGATATGACAACTGTTTACACAGACTCACATTAGACAGTCACATGACTTCATGAAGCTAATACTTTTCTGAGAAATGTGCTGTTGGGTGATTTCTTCATTGTGAAATATCAGAGTATACATACACAAAGGAGGACAGCTGTGACTGGGTGATATAATCTTGTGTCTTGTGGACCCACCCTTTACAGAGATTACCCTTAGATGGCTTCTGTTTCATCTAGTTAGACATTCCCCTAGAGTTTTGCATTGCTTTAAGAAATGTTTGCTACCATGGTGCCAGGCATCCAGGTGCTGCAACTACATCATGGATAAAAAGAGATGAAAATCTCTGTCTTTGTGGAACATGTGTGTGATCTAATGGGTGGGGTGGGACTGGTATTAATTAAGCATTCACTGTGTTTCAGACACTGTGCTGAGCTCTATACCTACCCTGCAAGATGACTGCTATTATCTCTGTTTTAGAGGATGAGAAAACTGATACTGAGAATAAGTAATTTCCCAGTGGCCATGTGTAGGCTTTAAGAGGCACAGGTGATTTTGCTCAGTGCTTTCTATGTATTTTGTCACATGCCTAGGTACCAGTATTGACATAAAGACTTCCATTTACAGTGCAAGACTCAGCCCCTTGGCAGGATATGGGACCCTAGAGGAGAGGAAGACAGTGATGAGGCATCAGGGTCACTTCCAAAGCTAAAGAAGGGAGCCCTGATTGGACAGTGGCACTGGGTGGGGCTTCCCAGGGTGGCTGTGGAGCCGGATGAGAGTCAGTCCTACAGGAATAGTTCCTCTCCTGACTAATCCAAGGGAGTCCCCATGAGTGGCTTTAGCATTAAAGTTCTATCAGCTCCCACCTCTAGTGTCAAATGCTCAAAGATAATGGGCCCGGAGACGGAGTGAAATCACAAAAAAAAATTCTGGAACAGATGTTAAAAACTTTTTAAAGTTTCAAATGTGAAGATAAGCTTGGTAATTATTGGCAAAGCCCTGGCCCATATCAGAGACAACTGTCCAGGCTGAGAAGTGAAATGGAGCCCCAGGTTTCTTCCACTTTCTCTCTGGCTCAGTGAGGAGTGTGCCCCATGGGTCTGAGCCACCTCACCATGGGTGGATGATCCCTACACCTCTGTTTCAGTCTGGCTTTTGAGGCTCTCTGCCCTCCAAAACCCAGAGAGGGAGTCAGAGACTCATAATCCCCCTCTCCACCAAGATTCCTCCCCTAGAGTCCTTTTTATTAAGGGAACTCTGGACTGGGCCTCTGCTTTGGAAATTTGATGAACGTTGGCTTCATGGAGACAATTTGCTGAACACTTACTCTCCATCAGACACTCTGTAAGCAGGGTCTCTAGGCTGTGGGCCTAAGACAGGGCCAATGTTCACATCTGGGGTTTCATTGCTGGAGCCCCACCTCATGGGTTCCTTGGTCCCTTTTAGAGGTCCTCAGAGGGAACACCCAGCAGATCCCAAGCCAGGTAGTTGGCTTAGGTTCAATGCAACATCAATTAGAGTCTGCCTCCATGGCAATTATTAGAGCTCTGAGTTGCTGACTGGGATCTCAAAGTGGTCCCAAATCTGTCACCCTACAAATGCTGGAACATGACTGCACCCCGTGTAGAAAAAGTGTCCTCACTTCTGCAATTGTATTGCCTGTGTCCTAGACTACGTTGGTCAAGGAGCTGTTTTCATCAAGACCTTCCAGAAATCTGTTCCTCCTCCTGCCTGCACCTCTTCCCTCTATGGGGCTTAGACTATGTAGACTGACCAGCCAAGGCCCCCTGTAGGTGCCATGTTGTCATCCGCTTGCATGTGACTTTCTGTCTCCTCATGTTCTAATCCCTACATCCCTACCAGGAGGAGCCTGTGTTTCCTGCCGCCTGCTCTTAGATGGAATCTTGCATCTCACTTGCGACTAGTCGTTCTTTTCAATCCATTCCAGAAAAAAAAATCCTTTGTCATGAACACAGTAGGGGTGGAGATACTCAAACCCTCTACTTTGATCCAAGGATTCTGGTTATAAATATTTAAATCAAAATGATGCTAATGCTGTGACTTCTTATCGTGAGAATACTTCCCAAGACAAAAACTCTTACATCAATTCAAATCCTTAATTCTGGTTAGCTATTGTTAAACCATCTCCATGGTTTTAGTTGTACTATTAAATTACTAAAACGCTGTGTTTCTTTTTCAGTGAACACTTCACAACAAGGTGCTTTATTGATCCATGTTATATTGGGTTACATTGATTATAGATTTGGCTTGGTGAGTTTTCTTTTTAAGCCATTACCTCTATCAAGCAAGATCAGTTTTTCAGAGTTAAAGAGTATATATCTAAAGGTTATTGTATCTTTTTTTCCAGTGCAGGGGATCAAACTTAGGGCCTTGCATATATCAGCAAGCCCTCTACCTACAACTCCAGGCGCACTGTATCTGTTGTTCATCCATCTTATGTTAATTATTTTTACAGATAATGTTCTTTAAAATTTGAAAAGAAAAAAAGACTTCATAGTAGTTATTTACAGCTAAACTCAGAGGAAGCTGTGAGCAGTTCCACTTTGGGTTCCAGAAGGGCTTTCTTGCTATCCTAGTCTGATTTATGGCCAGGCTGGTTCAATATTTCACCCTGTTTCTCATCTCCTTGCCTACTGTGCTCTCCCTGGGCCATTGGCTAGGCCAGCGGAAAATAGCAGGGATAAGATGTGGGGTCAAATGTGCTTACAGCCAAAATAACTGGGCCCAAACACCCTGCTTTTGGCACTTACATGGATAAGACATAGTTCCTGTTCTCTAGGCTTGGAGAATTGACAGCTACTAAAAAATGCATCAAATAACCTCAGCTAGTTGCTAACAGACTTGAATTCAGTGCCCTGGGAACACAGAGGAAGTTTGAACAAGTTACACTGCGTTACCTGGCCTATCCTAAGAAGGACACATATGTTTCACAAAATAGTTCAGGGAAGAGGCTGAACTATAGGTTAGGGAGAGAAACCTTCTGTTGGTTAACTTGCCATAGGCTAGAATTTTTCAAATACCTTGAATCCCTCCTCCCTACTCCTTGCCCCATTCTGAACACTTAGGTTGATCAAGACCATTGTGTACCTCCCAGGGGATCTAAGAGAAGTGCCTTATGTTGAGTACACGTTTGACTTCAGGGACAAGAAAACACTTACAGGATGCTGTGGTTTTTAGACGCAACAGGCTAAGTCATCTTTCTTTGTCTTTCTCCAAAATGAGTATCTATTAATACAAAACCTTGCTGAGGTGCTGGGCAGGGGAGGCTCTATGCATGGCTGAGAAAGCTTTCTAGGCCATTATCTCCTGAGGCACAGCAGGAGCAAAAGTGGGTGTTATTAGAGGCCTCTAAAGGGCTGGGATGCATCCTGCCAGAGACACAAAAAAGGGTTAATTATGAAGAGGAGCTGGCTGGACAAACGACCAAAGACAAGAAATGGTAAAAGGCCTGGAGGGGGCAGAGGGGTGAAGAACCAGAAAAGGAAGGTACAAGATAACTTGGGACCAGATGGCAATTCCTTAAACGAGAAACTCAGTGGGAATTTCTAGGTCCCTCTTTAATAATGGAGGCTATTAAGAGAGGGATCTTCAAACCATAGGTGGTCCTAAATCCTACAGAGTCAGATCTGGAAAGAAAAGTGTTCTCCCTAACTTCCCTCCAAGTTAGGTTCTTTCTACACATTCAACAGAATCCCTTATTTCCTTCTATAGTTCAGGAAAATATTGTCACTTTCTCACCTTTTGTAAATCAGTCAACAAGGGTTATCAAGAGCAAGTCTTCTCCTAGTTTGCTTGAGTGTGACATTTGTAATAGAAACCTGTCTTAGCTGCCACTTCATACATGTGGCCAGGACAGACCAACCCGAGAGCAGAACACCAACTGGCAGGATGACTTAGGGACCAGGATGCCATCGTAAAATCGTCACCATTCCATGTGCCATATGCTCATCCCATCCAAGACAGAAAGAACAGTGAAGTCAGAAAGACTTAGATTTAAACCTCAGCATTGCGACTGTGAGATACTGAGTATGTAGCTTCACCTTTTGGATCCTTTATTTAATTCTCTGTAAAATGGGAACGATGGAACTTGTTACAAAAGGCAAGGGGGAGAGAAGAATGGCTGCAAGTCTAGAAGTCTTTCTGTATATCATGGTTGCCTTTGCATGCTGGCAGTGGCCCTGCAACACTTATTGAGGGAGCTCACAGTCAATGGTGGTGATGGTGTCCCCAGTGGGAAAGGTGATGGCAAGGAGGGAGCACAGTCTCATGCTCATTATTAAGCCTCTAGGTAGGATCTTGTGCCACAGGAAACCTGGTGATTAGGGTAGAGAGAGCCTTTCTGAGACCCTTGGTGGACTAAGCCATCACTGCCATCCAGGATCTGCTGAACATGCCTGTTCACATTGATCCTGATTACTGATTGTGTACGTGGGTGCCTCGCCAAGATTTCTCGTGGAATGCCAAGACAAGTTCCTCACATATGTCATTTATCAACACTCCCGGGACATCCAAAATACAAATAAACATTTTGCTAGATGCCATATTAGATTTCCTCTTTGCTTTAGAAGGAAAAATATATCTAACACTGTGAGGCTCATCCAGAGATAAATGGAAAATTCTGGGGTGTAACCTTGTTTTTTAAAATTTGTGTGAAGCCTGTGGTATTTTACTTTTCCTTGCAAGGAGCATAGAGACACACAGGCACTGTTACCCTTTTTCCCTTGTTGGGCGTCCGCTGCAGATGCTGGTTTCAGAGGAGACCCGCAGGGAGTTCGTGTGAGAGCTGTCTCCTCTCCTCAGCCACTCCTGCCCCAACACCTGCGATGATCTCAAGGCTGGCTGGCTGCCAGGGGCATTAGGTGGAATGGTGTCCCCTACAAAGTTATGCCTACTCAGAACAGTGAGTAATGACTTTAAACCTATGAATATGACTTTATATAGAAAAATAGAAGGTCTTTTCAGATATCATTAAGCTAAAAATCTCAAGATGAAATCATCTTGGATTAACTGGGTGGAGCCTAAATCCAATGTCAAGTGTCCTCATATAAGACAGAAAAGATGACACAGCTAGAAAATAGAGGGAGGCACGTGGAGACGGAGACAGAGCAGGGTGATGCAGATACAAGGACCACTGCCAGACCCCAGGGCTGGAAGAGGCAGGAACACCTTCTCACCTTGAGCCTATGGCAGACTAGGGCCCTGCCAGTGCCTTAACTTGGCCTTCTGGCATCCATAACTGTAAGGGAACTATTGTTTTAAATGATCAGCTTTGTGACCATTTGCTGTGTGAAGCCCTAGCAAATCCACCCACTGACCGAGTCTGCTTCCCACTGGTCATTTTCCTGCTTACCTCAGAGAGCTGTTCTTCTTCCTGTTGAGTTGTGAATGTTCATCAGGTCTTCCAAGCCCATTCTTTTCTCCATGTTCCAATCTTATTTAGTGAACTTGATTTTTTTTTTTTCATATTTACAGGCTGCAGGCACATTCATCTCAGCATCAACTTTTCCACCAGTGCTCTGAGGGTGCATTCATGCAGCAAGTGCCTCTCCCATCCCGGTGCTCAGAGGAGGCTCCCCCTTATCAAGATGGCATTTTCCCCAGGTAGTAGAGTGCAACAACTTTTCACATCGCATTCACATTTTATTTGATATTATAACAATCTTGCCACAGTTTTATACTATATGGAAGGATATATGTAGGTTAGATGCTAATAATATGCCAGTTTATAAAAGGGATGTGTTTCCATGCATGCTGGCATCTGAGGGGCCTCCAGGTAATCTTCCTTAGGTCTCAAAAGGTCTTCATGAGGACTGTATCTTCCCATCATGTGCTGATGCTGCTGTTTTGGAGAGGAGGATTTCAGCATCTGAACGTGGGAGGCCAGAAGCATTCAGTCTACAATAGTTACATATTAGGCTGAATCTGCTTGCTCGTCTGTAACTTCACCCACTACTCTTTTTCTGGAATTACTCAGCTAAGCAGACTCCCAGTATTTGCAGATAGCTATCATGACATGTAAAGTTTGGGCTCCAGGTGAATGGCTCCTCTTCCTGCAAACATACTGCCTTACAGGACCCCTGTCCCCTTCCAATGCATCCCTCTCTGCAGTGTGTCCTCCAGCCCAGGCTCTTCCAGGGCAGCTCTTGATGCTAAGTGCTCTCCACCTCTCACCCCACAACCAAGTGAAAGGGCTGGTCACCCATTGCTTTTGTGTGTACTTGCCTTCCATTCATTTTGGAAAGGTCCTTGTCCCACTTCTTGTGATTCTAATCAGGCTACTGATCAAGTATTTCAACATCCTCACCGCAGGGGAGAACTTGAGACTCCAGGCAGAACAGCACATCTTCCTGGGCCCGGTGTGGGGGCTGGATTGCTTCTGACCATGAGCTACTGTTAGAATATAAGGCAGAGCCTTCCAAGGGCTTTTTCCCCTCTTGAACAAATTCTAATAAAGAATGCTTCTGGCACAGTAGGAAAACAAGAGAAAGAGAGAGAGAGAGAGAGAGAGAGAGAGAGAGAGAGCGCGCAATAACTGATATTAACCTACTCCTTAATTTTTAGTTACAAGAGACTAACATTTCCATTCTTGCTTGAGCTAGTTTGACTAGAGTCCCTGTTTCTTGCAAGCAAGAATCTTGACAGTACATCTGATCCAGTGCTCCCCAGTGCAGCTAAGGATGAAAGTTGTGTTTGGTCTTGGGCATCAATAAACCTTGCTTCTTTCTGACTATGATTCATTTGAAGTCATTCAGATTTCTTCCTTTCTGATGGCATCTTAACCATTTTTATATCCTGTTTTACCTTGGCCATCTATAACCCTTGCCTCCATTCTGGGCTCTGCCACAGATACCATCCAATCCAGAGCTCCCCATCCTCCCCTGCAAAACCAAAGGAAGTCCCTTTGGCTTCCCCAAAAGGGAACCACACTGTAGAGGATCAGAGAAAGGGTATGCATGCACACAAGAAAGATCACCCTCCTTTAATCTAATTTAACTGTAAGAACAACAGCGCTGAAAAACAATCTCTAGCAATCAATGGTGCAATGAATTATGGAGCAAATCATAAGCATCATCCCCAAATATTATGTCTACAGGAAATGGCCTTATCAGCTAATTGTTAACTGGGAAACTCTTTCATTAATTCAAGCAGGCCAACATTTTAAAATGATACTGTCATATAAATGCAGTGTGGAGGTTTACAAGCTGATCACTCTAAGGTATCCCCCCGCCACCTTTTTTTGGTGAAGCCGACTAATGCTGCATTATGTTTTATTGTGCAATAAAATCATGTGCTAAAATTATACTCATAAATGTACGCAAATGTAAACCAAGCTATTAGTTATGTTTTCACAGATAAAAGTCATTAGCATAGCTATCAAATTCTTCTCCCATTTGAATAACAGAATTATGTCTGGAGTCCCAGGCTGGTTTACTAGGGCTCAGGTTAGGGGAGAACAAGTGTAAATCTTTTTGTCTGTGAGAGGAAGTACCCTGACCTGACCTTACTTCTGTCACTGAGGCTGTCCCTGTGTGGAGCCCACTGGGTCAGGAGCAGAGTGGGGGACCTCTCCCTGTCTCCCTTCTCACATTGCTGGGAAGTCATTCTTAACACCTCCCAACCTACCTCCTGCTAATTAGACTTATCGAAAAACAATTGCGGATCTTTTGAGATTTCAGGAAGCTGACAGCATCTTTTAGCAACAGTCACAAGGAAACAAAGTTTCATGTATAATTCATGAGGTGCGTGGTCATCCTGGTGGGAAATTATCTCCTCTGACAGACTCTGCGGTGGTGGTGTCCTGTCAGAATGGCCTACAGTGTATAATTAAAACCTGAACAGAACAAATTAATGCTGATTACTTTATAAACAGTCTGAAAGCTTGAATTCTGTTCCCTGTCTTGCAAGAAGAAAACAGATATTTCAGAAATGTGTAGATTTCTCCCCTCCCCTCACTAATAGTTCTACTAATAAAGGGCTCTTGAATAGATATTACAGTTAACATTCTTTGTCCTCCAATTTGCTTATGTAGTGTTCAACTGCACTAAGTCACAGGAACCAAACCAAAAATTTGGCAGGTGCTAAATTTCCATGCTGAAAGTGTCTCCCTCACTCCTGTATTGCAGTGTTTGTCTGTCTAGCCAGTCTGCAAAAAGCTTTAGTATGCTCGGAATAGGAACATCAAAGGACCTACTCAGTCAGCTAGGCAGACCTCTTATGTTATGAACAAGGCAACTCAGGCCATTGCAAAGGCATCGATCCAACGTGAAGCAGAGCCATGATAAGATCACCAGATGGCCAACTTGGGCTCTTCCTAGATCCCCATGTTTGGAGCAGAAGCAGCAGCACCAGCAATACTAAAGTAACACTTTTGAATACTGATTATGTTGACAGACCTTGTGCTGAAATCTCATGTAATTCTCACCACTCTGTGAGGTGCATATTGTTATCACCCCCATTTTACAGATGGAAACACTTCCAGGGACATTTAGCTCCTTGGTGAAATGCCTCATTGTGGGGGGGAGGAGGAATGACCAATGATTATATCATGTTACTTTCCTTGTGGACGCCTACCACACCCCAGTACCTTCCACTTTCCTCTGAATTCTTATACTCAGCTTCTATCTAGTCAGTCTCACAGCCTCCAGATTTGATCTCTTGAAATTTGTTTTCCATACCTCAGCCAGAGCTAGCTTTTAGAAATAGAAAATACATTGTCTCATCTCCAGACTATATTGTTTTGTTTAGCAAATCTTCATTTAGCTTCTAATACTGGAAAAGAGTCCACACTGAGGGTAGGGCACGAATTGGTGGATGGGTTGCATTACGTCCACGCTCATGCAGCTTGCAGTAGGCTGACAGGGAAGGGCAGCGTATTTGTTGCTGCTCCTGAGCCAAATCCCAGGTTCCTGAGCACAGTTCAAAAGGCCCATCAGTCTTAGTCATTCTCTCTTCCCTGGGACAGAATACCTGACACCCACAACTGAGAGCGGAAGAGTTTTACTTTGGCTCATATTTTAGAAGGTTCAGTCCATGATCAGGACACTCAAGCATAGAAATGGCAAGGTGGAAGGATCTGGGCAGAGGAAAGCTATTGATGTCACAGTGGGTCAGGAAGCAGGGAGGAAAAGGACGAATGGAAAAAGGAGGATTCAGCCTTCCGTGTCATGCTCCCGGTGACCTCCCGACCAGGCCTCACCTCCTGACAGCTGTCTTCCCCCACAGTCCAATCCTCTCCCCAAAATCCTGTCTATGAGCTCATGACGCTCTTGGGGGATATCTAGACATAAACCGTAACCCATCCCGAGCTTTGTTATTTTCTCCCGCTTTCAATTCCAGCAACTCTTCTTGCACCAGACCAGGTTAAGAAAACTAGGAAATAGATCTCAGCTGACTTTCTCTATTACAAAATTCTGTGAAATGGAGCACCTGCCATTCTGCCCTGATACATAAGAACCCAGAGCTAGAATCCTCTTTTCATTCATGAGCAGAACCTTCCATCATATTGTTTCTGAGAAAGTCGTATTTCTATAGAAGGAAATGGTGTGATTTGGTAAAAGAAGCATGGGATGGAGCCAGGTAGGGTATTGTAGTCAGGGGCTGTACACAGAGAACAATTCAGATCAGGACATGGAGTTTATAATATTTTTATAATGGTCACCGGAAATTAACACAGGAGAATGCAGGAAATCTATCCGCAACACCAACGACATAGATTATTTAGTCAAGAGTCTAAACCCCACGGCAATGTCCCACATGAGTCCAGATAAAAACCCAGAGCTCAGGACAACGCCTCCACGAGTCCAACTGGAAGTCCAGAGCCCACAAGAAGGACTCACGCCAGTCTCTTTTAAGGATTCATGCCGGGAAGACCCAAGGGTCAGCGGTGGAAGCCAGAAAGTCTATGCCATCAGGATGAAGGAGCTGTGCTAGTAGGATGAGGGTTCTACACTGGAGCCGAGAAGTCACACTCACAACAAAGAGTGGGGCTGTCCTGAAAGGCACCACAGCTGTCTTTAGCGACACAGAGGCCCCGAGCTCCTCCGACAACAAGCACAGTCGGGTACGTGACAGGAAGCAGTGTGACAAGTTCATCCTGGAGACCAGGCAGCACATGTCTTCCCCTCCAGAGCCAGGAAGCAATGCTCGATGTGAAGACCAAAGCTTCTCCAGGACAACCAACAGCTCAGACAGCAACTCGTAGGAGAACCTGCAATGCCTCCTTAACGCCTCAATCCCTCTCCACACCTCTCTTCTTCTCCACCTATTTAACCTGGCAACCCTTCTCAGGTGGAGCATCTTCTCTCAATGCATGCTGATGTAATCCAGCTGGCGTTAAGTTGACCACTAGTTATCAAACCATAACATAGGGTTTCAAATTCTAGGTCAGCTCCTTAGTCTTTGCTGTACTAGAGCGTGTTATTTTCTTTCTGTAGACCTTATTTTTCTTTAAGTGTGAAAAGGGCTAGTGATAATTACATCTTGTGGCAGAGGTACTCAAACTTTAATGTGCATTAGAATCACCCTGAGTTGTTAAAAATATAGATCTCTGGGTCCTTTTCCCATCACATTCATTAGATCAGCAGTGAGGGCAAAAGCTTCTAAAGAGTTCTCTGTTGAACTCACATTGTGAGGACCGCTGGCTTACGGTATTTGTGAGCTTTTCTTTTTCTCTCTTTTGATGAGGCTTACTAATGTCTATATTTTAAACACGTAACTCAATGAATTTTTGTGAAGTCTGTGCCTATGTAGGCCCTACCCATCTCAGCCATGGCCTAAATGTTTCCAGCATCCCCAAAGGATACCTTGTGCCCATTCCAGAGATCACCAATGTGACTTACACCACTGACTACTGATTTCGCTTGCTCAAATAACAACATTATGTGGTGTGCATCCTTGTATACCTAAGTTCTTTTGTTCACTATTAAGTCTCTAACAATCACCCAGGTGGTTGTATGTCTGGTTGCAATTTGTCCTTTTTCATTGTTGTGTATAAATATGCCTTCTTAGTGTATAAGTTTAGGTAAGAAGGATTTTTTTCCTATGCATTTATTATTGATGGATGTTGGAGGCTACTGTGAGTGCAGGGACTATGATGGTTCTCACACCAATCTTATAGAAGACACAGGAACTCATTTCTATTAGGCAACAATGCCAGTTTGTAATTCACAGATCAGAGAGGAGACAGTTGGTTATCTGTAGTCAATTCTACCATTGGCCCAAGTAATTGTACCAATTTACATTCCCGTGAGTGACGCCTGAGGATTCCAGTTCTCCACACCTCTATCACCACCTGACACTGATAGTCTTTTACATTTTAAGTATTTTTGTGTGAATTTCTGAATTTTTAAGTGTAAATTTCCCTGGCTTATAGTTGTGATTAAAAAATATTTGTTTCTTTTGGCTTCCTCTTTCTGCCCCATAAATAAGTAAGAGTGAACTATTTTGAAGCCCAAACAAGAAGTCACAAAAGGCGATATATTACATTCTGAGGCAGGGCTTGGTGGAGTGGAGGGAAGAGAAGGGAAATACCACTTGCTATCTTCAAATCACAACATTTCCAACTTTCTGCTGTAGAAAAGAAGTGACATGCAGTAGAAAATAACTCGCCCACTTGCTCTGACTCTGGGGGAAGAAAATAGACTCTCCAGGACATGGGCTGGCTCTCATTGTTGTCAGGGACAACTGCCAAGTGGCCATTTCTGGAACAGTAGCTGATTTTATTCTTCTAGCCCATCCAAGCCTTTGCTACGCTTCCTCAGATCTCTGCCTCCTCTGCCCTAAGGTACGACAGAGATAGAGGGACTGGGCTGGGCTGGCGACTGGTGGAGGAGGCCCAAAAGGACAGGGCACGAGGGACATAGTATGACCATGAGAAAGTACTGCTGAGGAGTCTGTGTTCCAAACCAACCTGATTACCAGTTCTGGGTGTGATCCTGGTCTGGTCCTTCTGCTTCTATCCCCATTTTCTCATTTATAAAATGAGAAAAATAATTCCTGCTTTCAAGGAGATTCTGATAACCAAATGCAAACATTGAAACCATTTTCATGGCAAAAACTATGCAAGAGTAATTTAACTGTGTTTGGGTGAATGCTTGTGCCTTGGGTATCTGATCTATTTTTCTCCCAGAATTTTCTGCAAGGCTATGCTAAAATGCAAGCCAGTACCTGCACTCCTTTTCATTATTTTTCTTTCTCTTGAATTATAACACGCACACCTCGGTAAGCGTAGACAATGACTTTGGAAGCTGGCCCACTTGCAGACAGCCACCTCCATTTCTGCAGAGGTCACTGGGTAGGGTGACCTGCCCTGCCAAGACGCAGAAAATCCCTGATCTACCCCGGGCCCAGGAACAATTCTGCTTTCCACATGTGCTTTGGCACAAGGTTGGGGCCACACAGGCAAAACTGGGTTTGTCACACTGCTTCCCGACTGGTAAACTTTGAGTGCTATACAGTTCAGAGGGAGAGTCTGTTTACCTCGTAAGCAGTAGCATCCATGTGGACAAAGGAGAGCCTCAAGGCCAGAGACCCCATAAAAGATTTCCTGGGTCAAGATATCTTTGGTTTCTAGGTTCAGCAGCTACAGCTGCCTTGAGAATTAGCATGGTGGAGGCTGACTCACAGGAGTTCTGGGTGTGCATTGTACAGCCCTAGGGTGTGCCCTGGTATCCTATCATTGTAGATTTGTATATTTATTATGCTTTTCTGTCAGGTAGTAAATTATCTTGATGAAAGCGGCCTTGTTCTAGCTTGTACAGAGTGTCCCTGGTGCCTGGTGGTGGCGCTCGCCAAATATAGAGCTCCTTAACCCACCCCCAGCTAAGGGATCCATCTCCCAACCCTGCAACTCCAAGTTTGGTAGCTAATTGTTTTGTTCCAGAAGCTAAAGTCTGACCTTGATGTACCAGGCTTTTATGGCCTTGGCTCTGGTCAACTTTTGCCTGTGAGGAGAATGGTCTTGGAGTTCAAACAGTCTGTGTTCAGCTCGGATCTTAAACATCTGCTTCCTCCCAGGACAAACTGGGGAGGGAACACAAGCTGCTACCCAGCTCATGTCCCAGCTTCTCAGGAAAAAGGGATCATCCTTTGGGCGGGCTAGCAATGTGCAGTGAGAGAATCACTCCTCTGCCTGAGGCCGGAACTTCTTTTCAGTTGGTTGGAAAAAGCCTTATTCAGGGGGAATGGGAGCCTGGTTCTAATGCCCCCTCCTAACCTTGGGACTTACATTTCCCCTCTGTAGGACTCATTTTTACCCATGTGAAGATTGTTACTAGGATAGAGAGTAGGATCCCTTTTGTATTAAATTATGTGGAACATACCTGGGCCTTTTTATTCCTCTGGTCTCAGCTTCTTTTCTTGTTCTATGTGCTGAAAGTGCTGGCCTGGCCTGGTTCTGCCCCCTTTGAATTCTCTCTGCTTCTGGATTTGCTCTTCTTAGCCTCTGACTTCGTGTAACAGCACTGTATGGGGGTCAGGGGTAGAAGTGTGTTCACGGATACTCCTCAGGTTTGTCTTCTGGTAAGTTTAATACATACTATAAATTTTTACATTTTTTGGCACTGAATCTTTACCAACACTTTAAGCAAAACTCTCAGTCTATTCCTTTTCCTCCCTCTTTTTAGCTGTGAGACCTTTAGCATACTGGAAATATTTAGAAGCCCAAAGTGTGCAGTTATACAGAAGAAGGCTGTTCGTGCATTAGTGTGCTTGACCGGGGCCATGAATGGGAGCTGGGGAGGGCTGACAGGATATCTGTTCTCTGTCTTTGCAAAGAGCAAGCAGAGATATGCACATGCTTCAGCCCAGGGATTAGACATGAGGGGGAATTTTCAAAAAGGGAGGAGCAGGGACTTGTAAAATCTGTCTGCAGAATGCACTCAAGGGTTTTTGAGTGCCAGTCACCATGAAACACTGAGCTTCAGGCCGTGAATGGAGACCAACAAGACTCAGATCCCTGCCCTCATAGAACTTAGAGAGTGAACATCAGGAGAAAGATGTGGATAGATATTTACGACGCTTACAACTCTGGGGTAGCCAGGATCTTTTAAAGCAAGATACAAAATATAAAAAGCTATAGAAGAAAAGATTTATACATTTGATGACAATAAAAATTTTAAGTTCTGTATAATAAGAGGCTCTCAAACCAAATCATAAACAAAAAGTTGACGGATACATAACACACAAAGCATAATCAATTGTGTTACATAGAATGGCAAGGTACACAAATGAGCTGCCTGTAGCTGTATAACAAATATCCATTATCTCACAGTCGGTGCACGGCAGGAGCCCAGATGTGGCTTGGTTGGATCTTTATGCAGTAGGTCTCTCATGAGACTGCAGTCAAGTGGGAGGCCCTCTCCCAAGCTCGGTTGAGAGGACCCTTCCTTCACGCAGCATTCGGATTGGGAGCCTCCGTTCCTTGCTAGCTATTGTCCAGAAGCCACACTCAGTCCTTTATCATGTGATCTTCTCCACAAGACAGGTCAAAATATGTTTGCATCTTGCTTCATCTAACGAAAGATAAGTCAGCAAGAGAGGAAGAGTGCCAACAAGAGGTCTTTTGTAGCCCAGCCTTCCAAGGGCAAACTCTCATCTTTGGCATATCCTGTTCATCGGAAGCTAGTCTCACTAGGTTCAGCCTGTCTTCGAGAGAAAAAGAGTCATACAAGAGTGTAAATACCAAGAGAGAATGACCACTGGGAACCATCTGAGCAGTCTCCCTACCGTGGCTGCAAGTAGAAAACCCACAGACAAAACAATGACCTATTACCGTGTAAGAAGAGTCTCAGCTTCACCAGTAGTAAAGAAAATGCACATTAAAGTGATAAAGAGAAATCATGCTTTAGGCACAACATTGAGGAAAATTAAACACTAATGACTTCTAGTTTTGATAAGCATTTTAGGAAACAGGCCCTGTCATACACTATTGGTAGAGGAGCAAATCAATGCTGGCATATAGAGGCATATAACTTTTTTTTCCCAGCAAGGAAACTTACAAGATTCTGTTCTAGACAATTATACACACACAAGAGGAATGTTCCAGAAAACTCACTGTAATAGTATCTGGAATAGTGAAAAGTTGGAAACCACAGATCTGCTCATCTATAAGAAAGATTAATTGTATGGCGAAACTAATTTATCTAATTTAGGAATTCAAACCAGAGCCAAAAAGGACTAAAATAGATGGAAAGATCTTTATAACATATTTTTAAATTAGTAAAGCAAATTGCTTACTTGTTCTTAGGGGAACAAATAAGACTTAACAAGCTGAAGAGGAGAAAGGAGAACGATAGTTCAGGTAATGGGAAAGTTACCTCAAAACTGTCCTATAAGACAGGCGTAACACAGCCAGGGGAAAGATGTGGCTCCTGGTCTGGGAGGAGGCTGGAAATAAATGCAGGACAGATGCAGTTGGGGGTGTGAGGGGCATAACTAACACAGTGAAGAGAAATACACTGCTATGAATTTTACATGGAAAGAAAGGCTCACCAAAGTCCCTTATATTCAGAGGCAGGGCTTTAGAAGGGTGACTGGGTCACAGGGGTGCTATGCTCATCAGTCCACTCATCCATTGATAAGTTCATATCTGGATGTGCTGTTAGGAAGTGGGTCCCAGTTGGAGGAGGTGGGTCACTGGGAATGTGACATCAGTGACTGTATCTCTTACTCTTCTGTCTGCTTCCAAGATGCAATGAGTTGAGCCACTTTTCTCTACTGCGTCCTTCCAAAATGACGTTTCTCTCATGGAGCCAACCAAGCATGGACTGAACCCTCTGAAACATCTCCACCTTTAAGTTGCAGAGATGGTATTTTGTCCCAGCAACAGGAAAGTTGACCATACATGCACCTTTGTTAGTCTAACCACCCCCTCCCCACTTTCTGCTGTTTCTGTTTCACCTGAAAACATCATTTCATTCTTAATTCTACCTCTCAAAAATCAAACTCTGTACTTTGCACTGTCTCCCATCTCTTTGCCCCATCGTTTGCACAAAAGCACCAGAAGGATGAAGATCTCAGGCAGCAACTGTGTTTGAAGCATCTCTGGCAAAACTTTCTTCAAAACAGCCCACTTAACATCATTGGCCTTTAGTGAGGAGTACAGAATTTGCGAGTCAGATGCATAGTGGCCAACAATGGATCTCTTGTTCTGCAAGTGCTTATCTTAAGGGGGAGATGGATACTCCTTGCCACTGACAGAGCAGAGTTCTTGAGGCTGCTTCATCCAACCAATTCAGGTTGAAGCTCTTCTAAATCTTACCCACTTGTGGTGAAGGATTCACTCAAGCTCTCCTGAGGCTTGTGAGCTGCCATCTGACCCTCCAAACAGAGTTTGATGGTCAGAATTCTGGCTGATTTTGTGGCTACTGGCTACTTTTACAATTATGGGTAAAAATAGTACAGTTGTGTTGTTTAAATTCTCTGAGTTCCAGATTTCTTGTCTACAAACTGAGAAAAATGATAACCTTACAAGGCAGAGAATCCCTTTGTCAGTGTCCTGGGAGCTCAGGGAGGAGTAAAATATTTCTTTCTCTTTCTTGTCCCTTGTAGGGATAGAGTCATTTTTGTTGGATGTTTGTGTTTTTGGTCTTGGATAAGCCTTTAAGATTTTTGGGTTACGTAAGGATGGCATAGAGCTCTTGCTTCTTTAAGGGTGAGATCAAGATGATGACAAGATGAACCACTTTGCTTGGGAAATGCCCCTCAGGGAACATCTTTCTGGAAACTATCAACATGTTTAGCTTGCATAGCAGAAAAGGTGAGTCTTATTTCTCCTTCTTGCCCATTCTAAGAAATGTGCCATTCCACCAAATGACTTGGATATTGAAGGGGGGCAGCCAAGGAGACAGGAGGTGGGGAATTTTCTCCTTATGAATTGAATCCTAAAACATTTTGAGGCATGAGTTAGTCACTTTTCCACTGCTGCTTGAGAAATTAATGGCTGCAGTAAAATATATGACACTTGTAACTGAAAGGAAAAGAAACCTCCTGGTTTCAGTAGATCCAATCCATGGTTTACTGGGATCAGGAGAGAAAGGTATGGTGGCCGGGAAGCAGAAAGGAAGAAAGGGGAGGAGCCAGGTCATGCCTCAGTGACCCACCTCTCATCACTGGGCCCCACCTATGACTAGCAGTCAGCTCTGAACTCATGTATAGACTAATCAGCTGATGACTCTAGTGCCTCCATGGTCTATTAACCTTGCAAATACATGACACTTTGAGGGCATATCTTAGATCAAGCCACACCAAGGATGTGGATTTCAGGACTGAAGCACATGGTGAAGCCCTTCATATTAGGGACACCTCTGTAATACGGTGACTGGCAGGGCAGGACACTACTAAGGAAAAGGGAACCAGAGAGGCTCTCTGTGCAGAGGGCTCACCCAGTGGTTTTCAGGAGCTGTGGTGCCCTGCATTCACATGCAGTTTCTTCTTTTTTCATGTTTTCTCTTCTAATTATTCTCAAGCACTAACATTCTGTTAAAGATTTAGTCCTGTCTGTTCTTACTGTTGGAAGTTAAATCAGAACCAAGTCCTGTCCTTTGGGAGGAGAATTCTGGGGAAGATACATTTGTACCAAGTGGAGGTGGAGTTGGGAAACAGCTTGGGTGAACCAGGAATGGCTAGTGCTTGAGCCAGGAGCTGGCTGAGCCCTGAGGGAGGCATCCTTGCAAGGTGCATCCCTCTGCCCTTCAGAAACGCTTGCCTGGGCACCTGAGGAAGGACAGACTTCTTGGCATCACTCAGGAGAGGAGCTCGTGCCCTTGAGTCTGGAGTTGTTTCATGGACCTCACTGGTGACCACTTCCTCCTTTATGTTCTCAGAACTAGACCCAGGATGGAGGTGCAGTGTTGGTGGCCTTGCTGGCAGGAGTGGATGGTGAGTGTGGCTGGGACGTGGTACCAGGACTGGAGTTCTGACCCATCTTTCTGGTCTAGATGAGACCTGGATGAGGAAAGAATGGGGTCTTCAGGAGATGCCCACCGTGTGGAGGAACAGAGTATCTCTAGCCTGACTGTCATAGAAGTTCAAGAGCCCTTGGAGAGAAGACAGCCACCACCTCCATCTATGACCCAGGGATGGACCAATGGAAGCCACATTCCCACCATCTCACCATCTCACCCATCCCAACCTCCCTTCCCCTTTCCTCCGGCAGGAGGGAGAAGTCAAGGGGAAAAAATTCCTTCTTAACCCCTTGAGTGGGAAGGAGAGTGGCTCTGCCTACGTGTTTTAAGCTAAGGATGGTTCTTGAAAGGGGAAGAACCCAAAGACCTATATTTACAATAACAGGTTGTGAGAGGCAGATATGAATTGAGTGGTCAAAAGCCCAAACTAGCCTGGCTTTGATTTCTGAGTCTGCAGTTCACCAGTGTATGGCCTTGAGCAAGTTGCTTAACATCTCTGGAATGCAAAGCCCTCATCAGTAAAGTGGGGAAGCTAATATCTGCTTCCTTTTCCATTTGATTGAGTCTTCATTGCTGCAAGGATTGATAAGTTAATACATGCAGTCAGTGTTGACTCATCAAGTTTGCTCTTACAAGTGCTGCCATGCCCACAAGGGTTCCTTGCACATAGCTGGTGAAGGAGTCTCTATTTTACTTTGGGGCGAAAACCATCACTAGTTATTCTGACAATGAGCGGAAGTAGTCAATGGGAAAAGCAATGATTCTGGGCATGGCTAACATTTCAGAGAAAATAGTTTCAAGAGCAATTGCTTCCCCAAATCAGGCTAGTGAGCGACTCTCCATTTGCAAGCATCTAACACTGCTAATGTAATACGGGTACCCCTCGCTTTTCTAAATGTTCAGCATCTATCATTTCAGCAATGCCTGGCCTCCTTCATGTTTGGAGAGAGGGCTTGTCCTTCCTGTCCCTGCTCCAGCCCATCCTTGCAGCCCCCCTGGTGCAAACTCTCAGAGCCTTGCCAGCAGGGGCCAGGCTTGGGTTGCCCACTTACTGAGCACAGGATGAGGCCAGAGGCCAACGCGATTTCCTCTCTTTTATTGCACCATAAAAAAGAATCTCATTCTTCAACGACACCTCTCGGGGACTCATTTCCAGGCCATGATTAGCAGATAATCTTATAAAGATCGGTGGTCTATCCAGGCCTGCAGATAGGCTGCCAAGACCCACCTGTAGGAGGCAAGAAAGGGTCTTTATGACTCCTTCCTGCGGCCTCCAAGGCTTAACTTGAAGTCCTTTTTGGTTGAGGATAGTGCTGGTCCTCTTGCTTCTTGCTGGCTTAGCTCCCTGGCTGCCATTTAACTTCTCAAAGAGAACTCAGCCTCCCGTCATCCAGGCTGTACAAAAAGTCTTATTCTTTTACTAAATTGTGAAGGATTTTGTTGTTCTGTTTTATTTTCTGAGGTACTGGGGATTGAACCTAGGGCCTTTGCACTGAGCTACATCCCCAGCCATTTTTAAATTTTATTTTGAGACAGAATCTTGCTAAACTGCCTAGATTGAGCTCGAATGTGCAACCCTCCTGCATCCACAGCCTCAGAGATCTGGGATTGCAGGCATGCATCACTGAGCTGGGAACTCTAGGAACTCTTCAGTGACAAACTGTTTCATTTTCTTGGTGGGGAAAATGAGTCTTGGAGACATAAAGTGACTTCCCCAGTGTCACCCCTGGGTTGGGTGGCATAGGAGGGATGGAAATCCAGATTTTATGGACACCTACTGGACAGAGCCATCTTCTGTATTCCTTTGGTGACCATTTTTCTAGCTGCTTTCTTAGCTGCGTGTTTCTTTTTGTGTGTTTGTGGTGCTGGGGATTGAACCCAGAGCCTTGGTACTAAGCTACATTCTACATTTTTCATTTTGAGAAAGAGTCTCAGTAGATTACTAAATTGTCCAACTTGGGCTCAATTGTATGTCTCTCCTGCCTCAGCCTTTCAGAGCGCTGGATTACAAGTGTGTCTTACCCCAAACCCAACCAGGTGGGGTGCTTCTGGACCCCGCCCAGGAAATACTTGCTAAAATGGACTCAAGCAGCTGATTTCCCTCCACTCAGGCAGGGTTCCTGGGGGCCTAGGACAAGCCACTCTTCTCCAAGTCTGGTGAGAGCACAGGAGAGCAAATAGCATGGGTTTAGGTGTGAGACACATTTGAGGTTTATTCCTGGAACTGCACTGCCATTTATTAGCTGTCACATTTAGCAATAAAACTCACCTCTGGAGATGATGTTTTAAAAGCAAATAGTAAATGCTGACTGGGAGGGGGTCATGTATATCTAGAATCCCAGCCACTTGGGAGGCTGAGGCAGGAGGATCCCAAATTGGAGGTCAGTGTGATGTGTAGTCTTGAATGGAGTAAGAAACCCTTAGCAGATTAGTGGAGCACAATTCTGGGTGTGTTTGTGGATGACTGACAGGTAGGCCACCAAACTGAGAGGGGAAGAGCTATCCCTAATACGGATGACACTACCCAATAAACCTGCAGCAGGGATAGGGTGAAAGAGGAAAGAGAGAAGAGAGAAACAACTCAGTTTTAGCAGGGCTCAAATCTTCCCCATTGCCCTTAGACATCAGTCCCCATTTCTTTAGTCTTCCTATAAGGCTTCCGCCAACAGCTCGTCAGTGGGCTTCCAGACTTTTAACCTTGACAGGTGCTGCATCCTTGAGGCCTCTTGCTCTTCATAGGAGTACCTAGCATGGAGCCTGGTGCGTGGTAAGGACTCAGTCTTGTCATTACTGTTGTCATCAGAAAAAATGCAAGTTACTAACGCCAGAGATTCCCGTTCTACCTACTACTCTACCATGAATGCTGGACACCCATATCTATACCTGTGTTTTGACATGTGTTTCCACCCTCCTCTCCTTTCCTCCCTCTCTGCCTTCTCTCCTTCCTTTCTCTTCCTTTCCATCCATCCATTTACCCATCTATCCATTCTTTTTTCTAAACAAAGGCAAATCATTTTATTGTATTTAAGAAAAAGGCATATGCTAAATTAATGTACAGAGGAAAGTTTAAAGACAAAAGTAGTAAAGTAACTCCTCACAAATAATAGTTGTTAGAAATAATGTCATTACTGTTATTTTCATATCTGTGTATCTTTATAGAAAAAGAGATAAATCACTTTAATAAAAATGATGCTAAATACTGTTTTAAAATATGAAGGGTTACCTTTAACTTGACTAGAATTTAATAGAATAAAAATATGCCTAATGATACTACAGAAATTATTGAATAAATAATTCTTTGCTGTAAGATATTATTTCATGAAATATCCTTAAGTTTAATCAATGTGATTATGTGAAACATCCAGGAATGAGAGTCATGCCTGTTGTGATGGCCCATGTTTGTTAATCGCAGTTACTGAAGAGCTGAAGCAGGAGGATCACAAGTTTAAAACCAGCCTGGCAATTTTACAAGACCTGGTCTCAAAGCAAGAAAATAAAAAAGCCTGGGGATATAGCTTGACGAGCCTAGATTTCATCATCACTTGCACCACCAAAAAACAAATAAATAACCAAATAAATAAATAAATAAATAAGTGAAAGCTCGCAATCTCTTTAAATAATTTTTGAAAAGCTGTATTGAGTCCCTGGCTGCCATTTACTTTCTCAAAAGGCACCCTGCTCCCTACTACCCAGGCCCCACATGGAGAGTCTCAGTTTCTAAATCACAGAAGCATCCATCTGAGAACTTGACTGGAAAAAATGGGTGTCAGGGGCCTCAAGTGCCTTCTTCAGGGCCACGTAGCACAGGATGGCAGAGGCGGGATGAGAGTCCAGATCTCCTGGCACCGGAGGTGGGGACAGAGCCATTGTCTCATTCAGCTGTGCGTCAGCTGGGCTTGGGCTGGGCAGGGTAATGATAGCAGTGCTCTCAGACTTCTTCCATGTCCCTTGGCCCCAAATTGGGGTTTTACTAGTTATATCTTCTTATTTTTACATAGTTCTAACCAAGAGCTCCCTCTTTATGCTCAGTAACTAGAATAATTTTCATATTTCATGCAACTATTTAATCCCTGTTGCTCTTGACTAGCTTACTCTCTGTTAGATGGGGCGGGACCCAAATAATAAATAACAAAGACAGAGGAGAGTAATGGGTGGTAGGCTGAAAGTCAGAAGTAAAGCAGGTTCAAGGAGAGTACGATGTTGGCTGGATTGGGGACAGATACATTTGCGGTGAAACGGGGTGCTTCATTGAGAGGGCTGTTCAGTGCTGGAACAAATATTACATGGATTTAGGGCTTCCCATCAGTGCTTTTTCATGGTGTTTCAATTTCTAAACTCTTTGTTTCTTATTTGGCTGAATGTCATTGTGTCATAGTTTTATTTGAGAAGGGCTCCTGGGTGCTGTCCTCCTGGGTTTTGGATCTTGGAGAAAGTCCGTTGCTTCTTTACATAACAGCACTCTTGAGTGTCTGTAATATTCCGGGGTGAGTTCTCTTTTTCTTAGAACACTGTGAATGCTGCTTTGGTGACAGTGTTACCTGGAGAAGGCTGAGATGTGGTCTCGTGTATTCTTAACTGTCTGAATGTTTGAAATGTCATTACTTAACCCGTATATTGCATCTACTTGCATGGTTTTAAATTTTGTGGGAATATTGTATGTCTTTCAAGTTTGCATACCCATTTTTCTCTTTATTTAGATAATTTTTAAAAATTTTACGTTTGGAGTTGGATGCTTATCTTTTATTGATTAGGTGCTTTGAAAATCTATTAGCTTCTTTGTACTTGCTCTCATGTCTTTGTTTTAATCCGCATTTACTGTGATTATCTCAAAAACCTCTTTCGCATAAATAATTTATTTGCAGAGAAATATACCTGTTCCTTGCTCTCTCACTTTTTGTATTAGGTCTGTAATGATGTGGTTTGGGTCTTCAATTTGTTTCCTTAGATCTTCAATCTCCTTTTCTGTTTGTAATCTCATTATCTTATCTTTGAAACCTTTACATTCCTGAACTTATCTTCTTATTAAGATGTTACACAGTGTGGAAATATGGTGAGAAATAACTTCTTATTTTTTTGTTATTTGTTCTCCTGGATTGGTTCTTTCTTTACTTTTTTTTAGAATTCTCTTCTCTCTTTCTTCTTTCCTCCTTTCTTTTTTCTTCCCTGCCATCACTTGCCATCACTGTCCATTTTCTCTTGCAATATGTTTGTATAGTTCTTAAATGAGAGGACTTTCTGTGATGTTGCTTCTACTTAGCACCATCACATTTGTTGCAGCTCATTATAAGGTGTCTGATTTCCCGTCTCCGCCTTGAAGAGCTTCTGGACATGCATTTGAGCTTATCTTTGTGCTTAAGACTCTGGGAGAGCCTGAAGGCCTTCCACCTTGTTTCACCCTCCATCCAACATGGCGGAGTGAGATGGAAGATTTAGAGAGGGGAGAGAGGAGCCCATGGGGCATCCTGACCACTGGTAGCCATGACCTAGTCCAGTGGGGAAAAGGCCAGGACCCAAAACTAGGAGCCTGGAGAAACCTGAGGAGACAGGAAGCCAACTTACCATACCCACACTGAAGATTGCTAGTTGTTTTCTGCAATGGCTGAGAGGTAACATCTAGAGACGGATAAACTAGTACTATATTTAGTCCAGGCATTGCAGGATAACAGCTTTGTCATCTTGATTCTCTGCGTATCTGTGGAAGGGAATTAGTAATCTGACCATTCTTGTAGAGTTATTATGAACTTTACTGCAGTGCTGGCAGCTTTAATAAGTGCTGGCGTTTTCCATCATTATAATGATATATATATATATATATATATATATATATATATATATATATATATTTCTGATAGACATTGATGGGGCATGTATTGTCCAAAGGGGACCCTGAGCAATAGAAATATATATTAGTGAAAGTGACTCAAATATAATTTGGTGCCAGCACATATTTGGGGTGGCTATGGGTTGATTATTCATAGTGGGATCCCAGGCTCTGATTGGGAGGCCATAGAACTCAGCCCCTCCCCCACAGTGTTGGTGAGAGGTGAGGGACAATGGGGAGATCATAGGGGCCAGACCAGGTTCTTACCTTACGTCTTTCAGATGTCCCTAGATGAGCAGCATCAGCTTCACCTTGAAATTCCTTAATAAAGCAAATTTTCCGGCCCCATTCAGGCCCTGTGAATCAGAGATTCAGGAACTAAGAACCAGAGTTCTGTTTTACCAAGGCTTTTGGTGATTTAGGAGGTCACTGAAGTTGAGAATCAGCCTCTTTCCTCCAGTCAGGCTGGTGGTTGGGTAGCTGAGTGGCAGAAAGGGCAGGTAGTAACTTTAGGGTGCTTTGGAACAACTCAGAACCAAAAGTAGGCCGTGACTCTGTGGGTAGAATTAGACTGGGTTGTGCCTGGTAACAGTCAGTGAACATTTTGATAGGCCTACAGTCAACCTGTGTATTTATTCTTCTAAATATATATCTTCTTCTCTTCAGATCATCATCATCTGTATAGATGCGAAATGCTGCTGTGCTTAGCTATTTTTTAGTGAACTATAATTTTGATTATAAAAAGATAAAATACAGAAAAAACACTTGACTCATTTTTAGTTATGGTAAAAGCCTGGAGCTCACAGTAAAACCAGAGTGTCATCTGCCATCTGGTGGCAGCATACCCCGCTCACAGGTTTCAACAGCCAAACTTCAAAGCAGGGATTTCTGAGAGGGGAATCTGGGCTCTGAAGATGTTAGCGAAGCTACTCCAACAAGTCAGGCCATTGTAGTTCCTTTTGGGAGAAGAGAGACAGGGTGGAAAAGAGTATAGACTCTACAGTCGGGTGGACCTGGGTTGGCCAATCTCCCTGTCTCAGAGCTGCTGTCTCCTCACTGTGTAGTGGAGATGGTGGTAATAATAACGTTACTTTCTGCCTCCAGGTTATGGAGGGGGTCAAATGAGGGAACTGGTGGGAAACAGCTGGATGTGTTTGGAAAATGGTGAAGAGCTGCCCAGCTGGGAATTGTTTATTATTTATGTTTAAAACTGCTCTGTGGTTGTGGAATGCACTATTCTCTGTTGGAGGAATTCTAGGTATTTGCAAGCAGGTGGAGGAAGTATTTGGTGTTTGGTTTTCTCTTGAATTTTTTTAAAGGCTATCAGAGAAGGAACTGTGCATTGGGATTATACCAGCTATGATTTAGGAACAAAGGAAGAGTGACCAATGCCCACCCCAGTGAGGCGATGGGAAGAGTAATCAAGCATCCCGGTCATCAGCCATTGTGTTGCTTCTTGGCTTTGAGTTTTCCTCAGCATGGGCAAGAAAGGATAATGAGAAAGAAATGATGGACTGGAAGCTTCCAGAGACAAAGGTAAGACAAAGAGAAGGAAAGGAGAGAGAGAGTGAGACAGGGCAGAAAGGGGAGTCGGTGATGAGAATCAGAGAGAGGAGGAACTTGGAAGAAGGTAGGTGAAAGGGAGAGTCAACAGAAAGAAGCAAGCAGCTAGAGCCCGACACTGCTGTCCTGGGAGGGTCTGGGCCTTTCTAAATGGCAGCACTTTTCTATGAGTTGGCTTTTTGTGACTGAAACGCATCTTTGCTCAGGGACCTTGTGCTTTGTACATGTGAAGAGTTTGGATCCAATGTGCTTAGTGAAAGGGAAGAGTCAGACATCGCTGGAAAAAGAGACCAGATGTCTTTGAAATCATCTAAATTGTCTCTATTTTTAAAAAAGTTACTCTTTCCATTGCTGCCAGATCTGAAAGTCCAATTTGCCAGGATAATATATCCGGTGTGGATAAAGATTTCCAAACTTGAAGTGTTTGTCGCTTAGCAACCCGGAGGCGTGAAGGGCTCACTTGGGCCATTCAACCTTCCAGGGAGACCAAGTTTTCTCCCGCCGAAGGGGATTGGCTAGGAATTCACTCAGGTTACTCCGTCAGGCCTTGGGCCTACTGTGCGGCCCCCTCTAGACTTCCCCACTCAGGTTTTCTCCCAGGAATTTGAGGCTAATGCAGTCTACACCGATGAAAAAAAGAGAGCTGGAGGAGAAAGGGAGAAAAGGGGGGTAACAAAGAAAGACTCCTAGTGACAGAAAGAGTTGAAAACAGAGCAGGGAAAACAATTGTGCCTCAGACTCCATCCCTGGCCTTCAGCACAGATTCAAATAACTCTTCTCAAGTGGTTTGGAACAAAGGTATTTTTGTTCTCTCTAAAAATCTATTTTTAATACTTTTTAAACTCTGCACATTATCATTATTGCTACTGTTCTTATTACCGTTAAAGAGAAGTGTTTTGGTCTTGACACGAGGCTGAGCTTTCTTTTTCTTATAGACCCAGAATCTATCAATGCTTTGAGGCCTCCTGTGTCGGTGGCAATTGCCCGTGCTCCCAACCCCATCCTAGGGGACGAGGAAAACAAGGAGTGGGCATTGTTGCTCATCACAGTGCCCATTCTCCATTGTCCGGGAATCACTGGACTCTTGGCTTGGTTTCTGCCTTCTGTCTCTATATTGTTTCACACTGATTTAAAGGTGATTTTACACCAGGGCTGTGGTTCCGAGCACATAGAGGTACAGACCCTACTTATTGGCTTAGGACCTGATTTTTGCCACTAAGCTACAACAAGAGAAATCTGCTAGGATTCCTGAAGAGCTCGTTGGTGTATCTGGAGAGATATTCTGATGAGGCCTTCGGGTCCTCCCTGGATGTTTACAGGTATGTTGTAATTGCGAGGGGGAGACTAGGGTAAAGCTGAGTACATGACAGGGAGGGTGAAGACAGAGGAACTAACGCACAGAGATACAAACAAGTAAACACATTCTTGATGACATGGTGAGACTGCTGAATCAGACTTTCATGAAGTCCAGCTTTTGATTTGGATCTCCATTTGCATAAATCCTTCATTGTCTGAGCCAGTTCAAATTTGGTTTTCTGTTACTTAGCACTGAACATTCTTCAAGAATACACTGACATTTATTGAGCACCTAACCTAGCCTAGGTTTTACATTCCATAAAAAGTTTTTATGTGTGTTAGTCTCATCTGATCTCCATGGAAGGCTGGCAGGGAAAGCATTGACACCCCCTTTCTTTCAGCAGAAGAAAGTAGTTGAGAGGATTGATATGGACTGGTTTGTGGCACAGCTGGGGTCCTCAAGCAAGGGAGCCTGGCTCCCCTCAAACTAAGGCTCCAGCTGGCAGAAAAGATCTGCTCCGTAGAAACGGAGGGAAAACTGAGGAGGGAGAGCATCTCGGATATCTAAGTTGACAGGATAGACAAAGGCCACCAGGAGGGTGCTAAGAAGAATCAGAAGTAGTGTCGGGTGAACTGGCTCATTTAGGATCCTCATGCAGCATCCCAGGGACCTGATCTGGCCAGGTTCCAATATGCTTTAAAGAACCAGCACTCTGGACACTGTGAGAAGGAAAAACACGATGACAACTTTCCTCCCTAGAAACATTTGCAAATGGATTTGTGAGATTCTGTTTTATTTAACCCGAGACCGTTGGAACACAATGATGCTGATTAATGTTGGTTGATTCAGTATGCAGTAGTTCATGTGTCAATAGTGTTCTGACAGCCTTTTATTGCAAAAATAGACACTGAGGCTCAAGAGAGGTAGGATAGCTTGCCCAAGATCTCTCAGCTAGATCTTGCTGTCTTAACTATGATGCAATAGTGGCTTTTCATGTGGACAGAATGAAACAAATCTCCTGCAAAGGTCCTTGGCAAATAGAATATAGTAGGTCTAATGATAGATTGGGAATTCAGACCCTAGCACCAGGATGACACCATTCAGTACAGGCATGAAATGAATATGGCTATGAAATTATGAGGCAGGTTGTTTTTTATCTAGTACATTGACCTTGCCATGCATATGACTCCCATACTTTTAAGTAACTCTGTACCTTATACCCTCATTTATGGAATTTAAAAAAAAGACTATATTAAAATTTTTGAAAAGTAAAATTGTTGAGGAGACTTGTACTGCCAGACACCAAACATACCACAGAGCAGTAATGATCAAAACAGCATGATACTGTGAATGAAAATAGACAAACGCAGACTGATGGAAAATGATTTGGTATGGACTGGGTTTGATTTGACAGTAAAAGCATGTCATCTGTAAAGGGCTGAGCAAAAACTATTGCCTAGAAATGTGTTAATCTGGATTGCTTCCTACTTGAAATATGTAAATATTTCCCATACACAACATTAAATTCTGGATAGATTTAAAAGTAAAATATAAAGCTAGAGACCACAAAATACCCAAAAGGAAATTTATGATCATGATTAGAGGAGTGTTTCCTACATATTGAATCAATAGCAAAACCATAAACACTTATAGATTTCATTGTATAAATATTAAATATATTCATAAACAAATATACCCCAGAATATGTGAAAGACAAAGAGCACACAGCCTTAATATATAAAGAACCCTTGTAAATCAGTAAGATAAAAAGAAAGCATAGCAACATAAAAACATCAAAAGGTCAGTGTGCCTTCATAATCAGCCAGTGCAAATATAAATTTGTACATGATGAAACACAGTATGGCAAAATGCTTCAAAGATCTTAGACATCTGACCTTGTAATTCCTCTTACAGAAAAAAATTCATCTTGAAAGAATGCCTGGACAAATGTGCAAAAGCATTTGTACAAAGGATGAACACCACACTGTTCTTTACAGTAATCAAAAACAATTGAAATCAAGATGAATTTCCAAAGAAAGAGTAGGTTAAATAAATAAGAGCATCCATCCATTCAAAGCACATAATAACATCGATTAATAAGCACGAGCCAAGACAGGTAGCTGCGGCATCAAAGCCATGTTTGATTTGTTGTTAAATGAAAAAAGAAAGATACCAATAGGTATAAAAATAGATCATATTTAATTAGATATAGCTGTATTTCTCGATAGCTGTATTAATTAGATATAGCTGTATAAAATGCTTGGCAAATTATTCACTCATTCTTTTTCAGTTTTCTTCTAAAATAAATACATATCTCTATGTAATAAGCAGTACTAAATCATTTCATATGTACCAAACAGTATACAATTTAAACACAAATGAGTCCATAGATAATAAAGCTTTTTTCTTTTTTCTGATCTGAGTGGCAGATGGATTGGCCCACTGGGTTGTAAGAAAGTATATGGCCTTCAAAACCAGTACAGCTTGGGCTGAAATCTCAAGTATTCGAATGGGCCAGTTGTGTGAGTACACTCTTCTTAACCTCCTTGACCTTTGGTGTTCTTTTCTGAAAAATGAGAAAATATTCTCTACCATAGTTAATGTATGGGATGTTAAAATGATACTCTGCCCCATCAGCGACACACAGAAGTGTCCCAATAAGTAGCAATAAATACACACTCCTTTAATGGTGAGCTCAAATGTCTCTGAGGGTGTCTTTACCACTACCCCCAGACAATTCATTCTTCCCTCACAGTTTCTCCTAACATTTTACATACACCCGTCACTGCTTGTTATAGTTTTCCTCACTTGTCAATTCCTAAAAGTCAAGGGTCAAGTGTGTGCATCTTGGTGTTTCAAATACTTAGCTCAGTGCCTGGCACATAGTAAGGTTTCAATAAAATATTCATTAAGAGAAGAAAGGAGAGAGTGACTAACAATTATGCTTAAGTACAACAAGGAGCTAAGTAAACGTTTCCTCAAGAGAGTAATTTTGGAGGCATATTCTTACGGTCTCAGTAGATTCTAGTGCTCTAATTTTTTAAACTACCTGAACATTATTTGGAATTTTATTTTAGGAAGAGGATAGCACTGTGTTATGACAGTGCCAAGAATAATACTGAATGCTTACGGTAATTTCACCTATTCCTCTAAAAGTCAGAAAAAGAGGAAATCGATGAGGAGAGAACATGTCACCTGCTTTCGTATCTAGAAGTAGCAGAACCAGGATTTGAACCCAGTCATCCTGACTGATGCTGACTCTTTTGTTTTTAAGCAGAACCTTCTCCAGAAGGGCATTTGAAGAGCTTCATTGAGTGGAACAATGAAATCTTCTGCACAGCTGGACCATGGGTCTCAGCAGCATAATATAGAAGGCTGAGTGGAGGAGAGAAAAGAAGGAGAAATGTTATATCCAGAGGGACATTGTAGAGGGTTAGCCCAGCTCTCAGTGACCATCTTGGTCTGTGGCCTTGGGAGGCAGCATTTTACTACTTGGGCAAAATTGTGAAGCTGGTGACACTTGTAGCGTACTCAGGGCAGGGATGAAGATCAGATGATCTTGTGCTGTATCTGGAACACGTGCTTGGTAGAATCCAGGATGATACTCGATTTGTGAACTGATTTAAATGCAGCACTTTTAAAAATATATACAAATGAGGGATTTTATTTGATTGCGAAGATATAAAAGATCAGCCTTTTTCAAACTAACAACGTTTATTTGTTATCAAATTAAATCAAATTGGCTTGGCCATGCAAACCTCAGCAGTAGGAAGAGGAGAGGTCTCCCCCTTCGCCACAGACCCTAACCTCCCTGCAGCCAGCACCCCCAAGCCTTTTGGTGTTCTATTTCTGCTAATCCTTGCTAAGAAGTAACTGGTGAGCCAGAGGTTAGCTGATAGGGTCTCAAGGTGTGACCTTTCCCAGGAGTATTTGCATGTTAATAGAGGACACTGGGAACCCAGGACAGCCTCCAGGTCTCAAATGAAAGGAGTCCTGAAGGTGGACAGAGGGGTGGGCACAGCCCCCCAGGGGCCCTGCTGCGTGGGCCACGTTGATTCTGCCTGTGCTGTGCGGATGGCCACTGGTCTGGGCTTCTCTCCAGCTGCTTTTACAAAGCAGTGGCTTGGAGAAGAACAAAGCAATTGTATTTATCCTCAGGCAAGGACTCCATTGCCAGGGCCAAGTATGCAGTGCCCAGCTCAGTCTGGACCCAGTAGGCCTTGCTTAATGGTTATTTGTTGAATGAATGAAGAAATCCTTTTCCACCCCTGCCGCTAACCACACACACCTTTAGCTTTCTTGCCCATGAGCTGTTAAAGCCGAGACCCAAGCCTAAGACCTGAGCAACTTCTTCCTGACGATAAGAACATTTCCACTGTTTGCACTTTACTTTTTTTCTTCCTTATAACCAGAAAACCTCAAAACTTGTGCTGAATTGCATGACCTCACTGACCATGTTTCAAGTTCCTTGTTGAACTGTGGTGAAAAATCTCTTAACTATGGCCAAACTGCAAAAAATAAAATTCCTTCATGGACACATCTTCCTGCACACACACACACACACACACACACACACACACACACACATATTTCAAAGCGGTGTCCTAGAAAGAAGAGGGGGGGGGGACTGGGAGGGAGCCACGAGGACAAGACTACTTTTCTGTTTGGCTGAATTCATCAAAAATGTCCAAACCCCATACCGAACATTCATCACTAATTAAATCCTAGCACCATAATTCAGAGAAAACAATTACAGCATTTAGAATTTTTAAAGGAACTATTATTGCTGCCTTGGCCCTTTTAAAAATTATGCTCCCCAAAGGACAAAATGTGATCCATTAATATGTATGTATTATTACTTTTTTGTAATGGGAAGACTGCTGATGCCTGTGAATATGGAAGCATTTATTGGTTGCCGACAGCCGCGTAGTTGACTTGCAGTTTTAAGTGCAGTATTTTCTAGAATCTAAAAGGCTGTAACATTAATTACCTTTTTGCCTTCAGCTGGTGTCCTGCTAGTTTCTATCCTGTGTTCTCTTCCCGAGCTACGTTGGAGACTGGTTAGCGAGTGAAGGGATTGGTCGGACCCAGGGAGAGTCACAACCATCACTGGGAAAGCTCATGCAGTAACTCATTTGATTTCAGTCAGTCCCTTCCATTTATTTACCTCTAGAACCCAAGAATATACTCTGCTAATCCCCAGGCTCAAGGCGTCTTGGGTTTCTAAGTCAAATCTGAGATTCTTCTACTCGACTGTCCCTAGCTAAACTGGGATCTGATTTTTCTCTCTTTCATTTTATCCTTTTGAAGCACAGGCTTCTTTGTCTTGATAATTTAACAGAGTAATTGAGAGGTGAGTTATCTAGGTCTGGCACTAAGGGACCACAACTGGCCTTAATACGTTATGATGTCCTGTGTGTTTGACTTGTGTGCATGCTGTGTGTGTGACCATGTGTGCGTGGGGGGTGCACACGGCACATAGGTAGATATGTTGTGCATATACGTGCATATAAAGGCACGACTCCGAAATTTCCATTCAGTGCTCTGATCAGTCTATTGTCACATGCATTTGGCATTCATTATCCATGAGCCTCCGGCGCCTTTGGTCCTGTGCCCTGGCTAGCAGTGATTTGGTTTATAGAGATCATATGGCAGGGAAACAGACCTTGAAAGACAGAGCTCTGAGAAGCACATTTGATGAATTTCCTATGATTTGAGTCTGGGTTTATTCTTCCCTGTGGCGGGGCAGACACCCCAGAGCACACGCAGCCAGCCCAGGAGCCCCGGGAGGAGTGGAGGCTATGACAATAAGCACACTGTTTTTTCTTCACACGTCTCGGGTTGCATTTCCTATCTGGGAAAAAAAGAAAAGGCAGCCTTGTAAAGGATCCAGAATCTGGGCAGGAAACCACACAGAGTGAAGGTTGCCATTGTCATTAGCAATTAATGTAACCACCAGGGCTGGAAGGAGGAGGCCTGCCAAGGCTGTGGGGGAGGGGAGGGCAGGGGCTGCAGGGGGTGGGGTGGGGTGGGGGGTGGGGGTGGGGAGCTGCTCACCGCCACTTGCCAGCCACAGCTGGTGGGCGGGATGAGCCGGACACTGCCTCTGGTGCTCCCCAGAGAGACCACTGCACTAACAGTTTTGATTTTTAAAACAAGGTGCCCAGAACTTGATAAGTTCTAAAATTTCTCTGCCACCCATTTTTCCTTTCTGTGGCTCCAAGTCCAAATCCTTAGCCCCTCGGTAGATGATTTTTTTTCCTAAGGAGTCGTTTGAGATTCATTTACTTAGCAGTATATATGGAGTGCCTTCTGTGTGCCAAGTTCTTGGGGTGCTGGGCGTAAGGCTGATGCTGATCTATAACAGATGTCGAGCGTGTGTGCAGCAGGCACGGAGCGCTGTGGTTTCCATTCATTACCTCATTTGGGCATCATTACAACTCTGAGCTGGGTTTTCTTCTTACTCCATTTTACAGATGGCATAAGTGAGGCCCACAGAGGTGAGGGAATTGTGTTCCAGGTCATAAAATCAATATGTGAGTCCACATTCCCAGTCCTGGTTTACACCCTGAAGGAGCCTACAATCTCGGGAGGATTCAGAAAAGTCAGTGGTGACTGGATGACAAGGTGATGTGCTGGAGGAGAATGTGGTCTGGGGAGGCTCACGGAAGGCTTCCTGGAGGTGGTGTGGTTGTCTGGCGAATGCCATGTTGGTGTCTGCACTGCCCACCATGTAGGTGTAGGTACGTCCTCCAGGCCTGTCCAGCCACTGAAATGTCTTTTACTCCCTTCTTTGTTCTATATGAAGTCCCCATGGAGTTGTCAAAGGGGGAGTTGCAGTATTTTTTCTATATTGTGGGTAGATTCAAATCCTTCTCCTGTGCTTTCTTCTGCCTCCTGGTTTTGTCTCTTCTTTTCATACGTCTCCTCTTCCCTCCCAAACTCCTTTTCTTTCTTTCTGGTAGTTTAAAAAAAATGCCACTTTTCATTAATGTGACCAAAATGTCATCAAGTAGTTTAATGCTCTTTAATGTCCTTGTATCGTTTACGTTTTGTGAACAGTGTGGAAATGAATCCCATCTGTGGGTTCAAGAACATCAAAAAAGTCGGACAGGCTATTTAGACGTGCTGCTTCACATTGCATTAGTGTGTACAATGTCAGGGGGGCCCAGCCAAGCGCCGACCGTCCATCCGGGCCTCCACCGCCCCTTCCCGGGGCCTGGGAGTGACAGATCGCTCACCTCTGGAACTCAGAGTCTGTCCTGGGCCCAGCTCTGGAAGGCTGCCTGGAAGCCCCTGGAAAAGTATGAAGCCTGATTCAGGAAAAGCTTTCTCTTCCTCTCAGGTGCCAGTGTACCCCAATAATAGCTTCTTCATCTCTTGGGTGAGAAGCTAGTTATAGCACTGTCTGCTTCAAAAGTGCTTAGCTCTGCTTTGTCTGGGTCCTTGGAGCTCCACCCCTTTGTTCCCAAGGGAGGGAAGCTCTGAGCCTAAAATTAAGTTGACAGCTTGTAAGGAAGCTGTTAGAAACCTCAAATCACTGCAGAACATCAAGCTGGGGGCCAGGAGAAAGTATAAGAGAGGGGCTCTGAGGGGGACCCTAAAGAAGAGGTCTTATAGCTTAAATCAACAGAGTGCTAGCCTCAGTATGGTTGTTTCATGGGAGCATTTTTGCCGTGGCTTGGCCTCTGGCTTCCCCACTTACTAGAAATATGGTTACATGTACCTTATCTGCAAAATGGGGATATTGATTATATCAACCTAGTTAAATGGGTGACTGCATGTTGGAGGCTGAGGCAGAAGGGTTGCCATGAGTTCAAGGCCAGCCTAGGCTATGTAGTGGGTTCAAGATTAGTTAGAAATACATCATAATACCCTGTCTCAGAAAACCAAATCAAACCAAACATAGCACACACCAAAAAAATAAATAAACGAGCTGCTGGGCCTGAAGTGTATAGCCTTGTGTCTGGCCAGTCAGTACTCAGTAAACAGGAACAGTGCTCCTTTATCAGGACCCCCTGCAGCCCTCCTCTGGCTACCTCTCTCCACCTGCTGTCAGGTGCAGACAGCCCCTTCCTCCCTCTAGCTGAGTACTCAGCCCAGGCCTTCTCCCTATAAAGATGGAGGCGGGGTGAGGGGGACCTTGACTCCAAAATATCCTGGCTTTTTTCCAGGTCTGGAGAAACCCCTCATTCTAATGCATTCCCTGGAAAGAAAGATATGGCTTTTTGTTTCAGAAAAAAACAAAAGCTCCTATTCTTCCTCAGACACGGGGAACAGCAAGAGTAGAGTTTTGACTGTTAATCATTAAAGCTGCATGAATAATAATCCACCTCTCTGAAGGCCCCAGCTCCTTCCCAGTAGTGCAAGCCCTGTCCTATTTTGCATTTGCCTGTACACATATCCTAATATGCTTTAATTCTTATTATAAGTCTCAGGAGAAGCATACACTTCCAATTGTTATTTCACAATTCTTAAGATAGCGTCATTTTGTTTTAAATCTTGAGTTAAACAAACAAAATCATTCCTTCGGTGCCATTACCAGGACGGTTGTTTCTAAGTTCTTTATAGGCTGAGCAGAGGCCCCGTCGGTTATGTATGCTAGGATGACTGGGAGATTGAAGATGCCACTGCATTAGATCTGGAAGCCTCCGGGGATGTGTGAGTGCAGCTTACGCTGTAGCCACTGCTCCAAGCCTTTGTGCTCGGGGAAGGACACCAGGTTTTTAAAAACTGACAAATTTGCTCTAACATCTGACTGCCTTCCCTGACCCCTCGACTTTCCATTTTAACTCTCTTGTTGGCTGGGACATAGTTATGATGGCGCAGAACATAGACTCAGGAGCCAAATTACATGGGTTTGGATCTTGGCTCTCTTACTTGCTTACTCTGGACAAGTCACCCATCTTCCTAGGCTCATAATAGTATCTGTCTCAAAGGATTCTTATAAAGATGAATTGGGTTAGTATGTGTTAGGTATTTAGTCTACTGCTTGATGCATAACAAGTGCTCTGTATAAATATATTAGCTGGCATTATCCCTCCAATTATTTAATATCACCTTAGCACTGCACTGTGGGTTTTCTGAGGGCAGATACTGTGTGGCTTCTGCAACTGCCACCATTTAGCACAATGCCGGGCACCTGGAAGACTTGCATTGTTATTTGCTAAATTGCATCGAAGCAAAATAAAGGATCTGAATTTGTGTTGTAAACTACCAAGCAAGAAATTTTCATTATTAGCTCTGGAAGAAGTTTATTGAATACAATATCTCCAGGGCTTTCGCAAAATTGCTTTAGTTGCATGTAAGATCTCGAGCATCCACTGACAGTCAGTTAGTGAATCACCTCTGTTGTCAGTGGTTGGGTGTTTAATTCTTTCTTTCCTTGTTTGTGCTGAGTGATTTACTAATATTATCTGGAAGTTCATTTCTTCACAGCTGTTCCTTTTCTGGAGATTTTCACCATTTCCTTCAACACAAGTTATCAGGAAACCGCTTTGTGACTTAGTGGAAATTGATGCTGGGAGCGACCGTAGTCATCCTTTGAGGACTGAGCTGAGATCAGCTGGAGATGAGGAGACTGCAGTGGAGCTGAGCTCTGCAGTTGCCAGAGGTGATATTTCTAGGCGAGGAGTGACACTTCCCTCAGGGTTTCTGATTCCAAAGCTGGTGTTCTTATAGCTTCACGGGGTGGCAGAAATCGAACCCATTTTTTTGGTAGTGAAGGTGGGAAACAAGCTGAGAGAGGAATGCTCTTGTTTGGGGTTGTAGTTAATATAAGAACCGAGGGTAGCAGCCAGGTCTCCTAACTCTGATTCTGGTGTACCTAATGGATTTCAGTGACCACCTGAAGAGGAATGAAAACACTAAGTGATTTATTCATTCACTCCACCAACCAACCCTAATTTCGCATTAGAAATGAGGACATCGTACCCCAGGGCCTTCTCCAGCAGTGTCCGATTGGCTGGAATTGCACCCCATGTGCTGAAATCTAGCCCACTCCCTGGCTAAAGACAGGACCGACTGACATCTCTCCTGACTTCCTCCTCACTCTTTCTTGTCCCTCTAGCATCCCCACAGTGTGGTCTAGCAGGCATCTCAAACAGAACACAGATGAGTCCTAGTGCTAGGTCTTTTTCCTTTAGGAGTGCTCCTTCTCCCATGAAACACTCCTATTTACTTAGTTGTGTCAGCTTCAGACTTCAGAGTTTTTCTTCACTGTCTTTTATCCTATGTAAAACTCATCAATAAATTCTGCCTTTACCTACAAAACAGTTCCCAACCCTACAGGTGATTGCCCTCCACCCCCAGTCTGGTGCCGTCCTCCATCTGGCTGGTTACTTGCTCCGTCTCTGGTCTGTCATGCTCTGCTTTTCACGTGGTGGCCATGGTGATCCTCTGAAAGTGTAACTCAGGTAAATTCCTGGTGGAAGACCCCCGAGGATCTCTCATCACATTGAAATCAAACTGCAAAATCTCTCCTGGGACCAGCTGGCCCGCACCCATCTAGCCACACTGGCTCTTCTCATTCAGCACCCGGATTATTCCAGCCTTGAGGCTTTGACCCTGCTGTTTTCTCTGACTGCCATGCTTTTGCCTTAGAGTTTCACAAGGCTGGTGCCCACCCTTCGTTCATGGCTCTGCTCAAATGCCACCCCCCATTTCATCTTATCTGAAATAACAGGTCATTTCCCTCTCCCTTTATTCAACTTTATTTTTCTCCATACACTTAGATTTCTTGGCCTGACATTGCATGCTTGTTATCTAATGTATATATTTGTGTGTTTTTTTCCTGTCATAAGCTGAATTAAGGCTGCAGGAAGGCAGTGGTTGGTTTTATTTTTCATGAGTTTGTCCTTAGTGCTTAGCATAATGCTTGACACAAAATGGGTACTCAATAGTGCTTATTGAATGAATGAATAGATGGATGAATGATGGATTCAGACTAGTGAAGACTCACCCCCTGAGGATGGAGATGGGCCATGTTCTAGAGGAACATGCTTGTGTAACAGCGTTGGGTCCCAGTAGTCCAGGAGAAATGGGAGAGGGATGCCCACTAGATGATCAGCAGTGCGTGCCCCCTCAGTCTTGTCCATTTGCTCTGATTACAGTCCCTGAGCACTTTTGAGAAAGCTTCACGTGTCCCACTCTGTGGTTTCAGTAATGTAGACAGGCAGAGTTTTCTGGGGCTCAGCCAGGGTGAGAGCACAGGATGTCTACTTTCCAGGCTCACTGCAAGACCAAGAAGTGAATTGTGACTTCTTGGGGCAGCAGGAACTTGTGGCTGGGGTCCGTTTGTTATCTCCCCTGGTGACAAGTGGGTCCCCGATGATGTCATCTGAGCATCTGCAGGCACCTCTGCCAGGAGTCCACTAACTGGAAATGACATCAGCCACCAACCAAGTGGAGACTTGGGCATCCAGCAAACACATCCCTCTGAATCCCATCTGAAGCTCATCTCCCTGCCTACCTGGAAGTCTTCTGGCTGGCACTTTGGCAAACAAAGAGGCATTTGAGAGGGAATTAAGTTGAATTTAAAAGATAACCTCAAAGTGTTTTCCAACACATTGGGCGCTTGCATTGAATTATAGGTGCTAATAAAGCTGTCAGATCCCTGGCCTGCGAATCAAACTCAAACTGAAGGATCCCTGGGAAATGATGAGAATTTATCTGGGCCTGCAAAGTTAGTCCCCAGCCCAACTGCAGGCTCACAAACATTCACAGGCCAGGAAAGGGCTGGAATGACCCATCTTCACTGGATTGTTGATTGGCCAAGGGCTTGCCATGGCCTTAATCTAGAAGACAGCTTCATTCTTTCTTCTCCCTAGGCTACTCTTCCAAGGCCAGAGACTGTTTCTCCAACTATCATAAAGTGGCATGCCATGCAATGAACCTTCTGTGCTATTCCTCTTTATCTTCTTATGATACTGATTCCTCTACATCTCATTATGTCTTGAAACTGCCTTGATCCACTCTAAAATACTCAGTGTGGCCTAATTTAAGCATGGTGACCACTGGTATTGTAACAGAGGCACAGTCTTGAGACTGCTTGGGAATTGAAGATATCACAGAGCATTTCTCCTGGACCTGACCTAGGATCAGGACCCTAAAATGAGTTTATGATAAAAAAAGACAATTAGTAAAAGATAAATCCAAGATCTCACATGGAACTCTACTTTCTGGGAGTTTTTTATATGGTAGGCTCTGTACCAAGTTATTTACATTTGTTATCTTTTGAAAGCATCCATTAGTTCTATGAATAACTGTATTTACTCATTTATTTCAACAAATATTTATTGAGGGCCCTAGACTGGATTCTCAGGATATGTGAGGTATAAATAAATTACATATTTTGTTCTGGCTCTTGGATTTAGTCATATGAGAACATTACCAGGGAGTTGAAAATATAATGAATATGAAGAAGCCCTTCTATGAAAGGCCTTTAACCAACTTTAGGCCTTTACTTGTTAAGATCACTGAGTTAGCAAGAAGTGGGTGTTAATTCCCAGTAGTGGGATTCGAGGCCTCGAGGGTTGGGAAGAAGGTGCTGTATACTGCCCTACATGGTCACTGCAGCCACAGTGATGAGAATGAAAGAATCAGAGCTCCCAGACACACCTGCTCTAAAGGCCCCCGGGAGACCCTTCTGAGGGTGAAGCCTGTGCTTCAGCTCAGCTTCTTTCTAAAGTGCTCATCTCCAGATAGTGAATCTTTGACTCTTACCCCAGCTTTACCCTTCTCCAGGTTCCTCCAGGTAGGGTTCTCTTGGTCCTTCACAGCTCAGACTTTGCCCTTCCGGGCTGCCGTGGCAGTCAATGTCCGCAGACCACGAGGACCAGGAATCTCACATTATGCAAGATTCTTCAAGATATGAGTGGTAGATACTGAATTCAAACTACTTTAGAGTATGTGAGGTGAGACTATTTCTTTCGTAGCTCAGGTACCGAAGAGATACTCACCTGATGTTTGCAAAACCCATCATTGTCCCTGATAGTTTGCCAAGTCATAAAACCAAAGCACCAAGGAGGTGTGGCTAGATCTAGGTGCTGCTGACAATTTATTTACCTTGCCTTATTTCTCAGAGCTACTTATATTTGTAGTGCCTTCCCTCAGAGTAGTTCATTCCTGACAAATACTTCCACTAACAATAATACCGCCTCAGCTCAGCAATTGCAATGGAAAGAACTTCCCTTTTGCAGTGGTTTTAGGTTGTGAATCTCATTGGATCTACTTGAGTCCTATACCCATCCCTGAGCCAGTCACCCTGACAAAGGAAATGATATTTGCAAAGTCCACCCTGGTCCCTTATATGCTCACGGATAAAAGTACACCAAAGTTACCACTAACAGCAATGCTTTAGTTAGTGAAATGAAGTGGACGTTTCATTTCTTTTCACCTCTTCCAGCTCTGTACACCTCTCACAGGTGGACCTGTCTTGCAGAGACACTTCCAGCTGGAGAACTCTCGGCAAGTAGCCAGTTAAAATGCAGAACTGGACCCCACCTGAGGATCCTGACAACTGGCTACATTCTATTTCATTTCGATCTAGTTTTTCTTACTATTTTTTTTTTCAGGATTAAGGATTGTCTCTCGACAATCTTATACAGAATATATTATCATTCCTTTGTTTTATATGTGGAAACTGAGGTTTAGAAAGATTAAGTAGACTGCTTTACTCTAGGTTTTATTTTCATCCTGATTTTTATTTTCCATCCATATGGTCTTTTTAAGAGGTTTGCATTTCTTATTTTAATTTTGCTTTCTTTTAGTAAGGCAGAAGTGTTTAGTTGAGACACCAGTAAACTATTTTGTAAGAGGCCAGGGTATAAACAAATGCTGACCTGAAGAATCATTCACCCAAGGATACCCGGACCTGGAGCTACAGTCTCAGCCAGTCCACAGCCTGTGCTCCCTGGATTTCCTGCTGCTGAAGGTGCCCACCTCCTGCGGCGGAGAGTGGAGGTCTTTAGGAGAAGGAGTGGAGGATAGAGTTGCACTTGGAACTCGGAAACAATATGATTCACTGACCATTAGCCCTCAGATGCCTTTTGCTTTCCCTACTAGACATGAGCTCATGGAACCAGTTCAGGTTCCTTTGGTGGATTTTCCTTTTCCTGCAGTCAGGTTAAATAGAGCCATCACAGGGATGCATTCATCAAGAGCAGCCATTGGCTCGTAATGGGATAATTGTGCTGGCCATGGAACACAGAGATGATCACTAGCAGTGCTATAAGAATGCACAGAGGCCACATTTACCTTTTAGGGCAGCTCCTTTGAACACTTTGGCATAGGTCCCCCACACTGCTTTTCTTCCCGCAGCGTGATGTGAGAACACCGTTACAGTGCGTGCCTTGTTTAAGCACAAGCCAGGCACTGTGTGGCCTGGGAGGAGGATTATGCCCCAGATGAATGGCGGAAATCCTCAGCAGGGATGGGTTCAGCTCCCACAGGCTCAGCATATATATATTATGATAATGTCTGTGCCCACAAACTCCACGGATATCATACCAGTGTAAGGAATGGCTGAATGTGAAGGAACAAACAGATGTTTTCATTATTCATATTCTTGATCTTGACATTGAAGGCGCCTCTTGTTTTAGTTCTGTCTTCTTTTCCAGGTTTATTTTCTACTGCTGATGTGTGTGTGTGTGTGTGTGTGTGTGTGTGTGTGTGTGTCTGTCTGTAAGTCAAAGGAAAAATAAACTGTATTCTATGTACTCACTCTGAGCATGTGAGAGTGGTTGCCTGGGACACAGTTTTGAGAAGGACTCTGAGGCCACATCCTTTCTTATTCAGCAGGACAAAGCTCTATGATTGATTAGTGAGGTCTGTCATAGGCAAAAGTGAGGAGGTGGTGGACAGACACACATCTTCCATCACCTATCTCTGCCCAGCATATTAGTTTTGTTAGATAGATTACAGACTTTCTTGCCTTTTCCCATTTATTAGAAATTCTTTCCTTGTGAATACCTGGTCAAATTCTTCATTATTAAAGAACCATTGCAGATCTGCAGTTTTTCCATATAGCTCTGAATTCCTCGAGGTAAGCATCTTTTTGTTTCTTCACCGTTTCTTTGGTCTTTGGCAATACTCTTAGTTGAATACTATTTTCTAGCATAAAGAGCGATGCCTTTTAATTCCCGGAACATTGAATACTTCTTGATGGCAGAAATGAAATCTCTTTACTTTTACATCCTCACAGCCATTTGTTGGCAGAAATGCTTGATTCCAAGAATGGGTGTCCGCTTTCTGGGTCAAGTGACCACATTTTACAGATGGAAAAACTGAGGCTTTGGACAGGATGGGAGAGTTGCCAGTCACAGCAAAACACAGACTCTTGGGGCGTGAAAATTAGGACTCTCACAGGCTACTGGGAAGCTCTGACTGTGGGGACCTCTCATCTTTGCTTGCTATTCTCCGTTTTGGACTTTGATGATCTTGTTTCATTGTGTTTGCTTTTTGTAAGCATGACTTTATTGTGAACTGTACAAAAGAAACATTTGTGGAAAGAAGCTGAGAGTAAACAAATAAGTATGAATCAGTCCATTCATTCACACATTTATCCAAAGAAAATTGTTGACCTTATTCTAGATTCATACGAAACAGCCAAAAATCTGGGCCTTTATGGGGTTTGAACTTAAGCAGTATGATTATGTTTGGTTCTACTTACGTAAACTCATTAAAGTCTCACAAACTCTTAAGTTACAGTGTTATAATTACTTACATTATATGGACGAGGTTATCAAGGCTCAGAGAGGTAAATTAATTTCTTCAATGCTGCATCTAGATGATGATTGGGGTAAAATTTGAACTCAAGTGCTCTCACTCCAGCCCTGCTCCCCACATCTAGATCAGCCACATCTAGATGGCCACATGTTACACATGGACCATTGAGACTCAGGGAGGCTAGTTTCACTAGAAGCCACACAGCTGGTTTATCTGACTCTTACACTAAGTTTTGCTAAGGATGCCAGTCTGTCTTTCTTTCCCAAACTGTGAGAGGGCATGGGACAGACTACACTGATGGATACTACGGCCTGCAAGATCTGAGAACATGTAATTCTCTTGTAGACTAGACTCAAGATGTTTCACACTTTGGCAAGGTGGTGGGAGGGTGGGGGGCAGACTTCCAACACACTAAATATTACCCTAATTGGCTCAAAGGCCATGATTGTATCAAGTTCCAAAAATTATGAGTAAACCAGACAGGCCACTGCAGCTGGGCAGGAAATTATTGGCCCAAGTATTGTGATTATTGAAAGAGAGAAGGAGAGAGACAGAGAAAGACAGAGAGACAGAGACAGAAACAGAGAGACAGAGAGAAACTCAGACACTTAGCCCAAGATAATTGATCCAAAAATTATGGGTTCCAAGAAGGCCAACACTCACTTAAATTTAGATTTGGACTCAACTCCTGTCACACGCACAAAAATGACTACTGTTTCCTGGACACCCACTCAGCACACACAATCGGCCCCTCAGCTCTGCCAGCCCGCAGGAACAAAAGGGATTTTGATTCTGATTATTTTTAAACTTTAATGACAAATCCTTTCCTTCTCCACATTAAAAAATAAAGGCTGTGCAGAGTACCATTAAGGGACTGCTTGCTGCTGCTTGATTCTCGGAGGCACTTACGTTGTTTAAATTTTAATTTCCGGGTTGAAATTTTTATTGAAAACATCACTATCTTTCTAAACAACAAAAAAAAAGTTTCTTCTCTTGTCACTGTACTCGTTTGTCGTTTTACTCATTCTCACTCTGCCTCAGTGGGAGGTTTTCCTGCTTCTCCAGGGCTCCTTCTGGAAAGCCCTGTGATCTAGATTTGCTATCCCTGCCCAAACAAGTGGTCATTATTACTATTATTAGGATCATTATCTTTGCTGTATAATCCAGAGCCTGTTTTAGGGGCAGGAAAAAGACTTGAGCCTTCTGATCACTGAGAGGCAAAGTCTCTCCAACTATGGTCATGACCATGACTGTGACACTGATGATGATGGTGATATCATTATAGTGCTCATCACAAAACCCTTTAATAGCTCCTGAGCATTTCCCATGTGCCAGGTCCAGCTGCAGCACATCAGCTTCCTGCTTTGTTTAACTCAGTGGGAGAAAACTAGAGAAACCCTCATTTTGGAGAAGTGACAGAGTAGAAGGGGTCACTGCATTAAGGACAGGGAGATGCGGCTATGTATCACTGGAAACTAATGTTGACAACAATAGATGCCATTGGAAAATCAGACGTGAAGGATTCAGTGAGATCTAAAGTGAAATGTTTTTAGCAAGCCACAGGCAAAAACCAGGAAGATTTCATAATAAAGACCATTTGAGATAAATGTGGAAAATGGAGCAGGATTTAGACATAGAGAAAGTAAGAAAAAAGCCAGAAAGTATCTTTAATAAAGGGAAAAAAAGTAGTATGTTTAGGAGAAACTGGCAGATCTGTTAGAGGAAGAGGAGGAATGGAGGTGAGGCACGACGCAGGGAGGCTGTGGTGAGTTCTTAGACGGTCTTGGACATCAGCCCACTGACTTTGTTCTTCCCCACTCTGGTAGTGGAGTCATCCAAGCATTTTAACCAAGGGAGCAACTACATTGGAATTGTGATTCAGAACGATCACTCTAGCAAAGGGGGAAAGGAGATTTAGGGGAGGTAAGGAGGAAGGCTGGGAGACCAGAAGGTGACTTTGGCAGACACACTTCCCAACTCCATTTCTTGTCCGACCGACTGTGCTCTGTCTGGTGGCTGGCCTTGGATCTAGGTCCACCACTTTGGACTTTCAGGTGGCCCCAGGGGGTCCCAGTTTGACCCTCTGATAGCTCTCTGCTGCCCCCACCTGGCCAAGTAGCCCCTGCCACAGTTCCCTCAAAGGCCTGGCCCCAGGCTCCAACTCCTGTGAATGTCACAGTAAGGAATACAGCGACATTCACAGGAGCTGCCACTCCAACCAGCGCACATGCTCTGTGTGGGGCATGTTCATGGCTTTTATAAGCATAAAGTGCTTACCAGTAACCTCACAGGAAAATGGGCACTAATATTACTTTTTCTCAGCGATGAGGACTAAAGCATAGAAATTCTCTGTCTTCAGGGTGGTAAGGTGGGAGGGTTTCACCAGGTACCCACTCAAAGATCTGGAATTCCTGTCTTTGAGCCGCTTCTGTCTGGATCTTGTGGGAGGGCCTTTCCAGAGTCCCCAATGGGAGAAAGTTGAGATGCAGCTAGAGTGTGGCTGTCTCAAGTGGTGGCCTGGGCCTGGGCTGAACCAGCCTGAGGAAAAGGGCAGGACTGTGGGACCAGAGGGAAATGGGAAGCAGGAAGAGAAACAGAAAAAGCCAGAGAGGAGCCAGGCGGATATCAGAGCTCTGCTCCGTGTACAGAGCGACTGGCACAGGGTTTTAGGGCTGGCTTGTGTATTTGTTGTTTTTCTTAAACAGACAAGGTTCTTATTGCTCCAAGAAACCTTTCCAACTTGATATTTTGGGGTTAGGACTCTGGCTTTTAGAAAAGTCCTATTAAAGAACCTTTCAAATCACCTCTCAAGTCAAGAGCAGGGGCCCTGAGGAGGTGGGAGACAGAACAGATCATTTTAATGGAAGCACAGTGGGGTGAAAAGAGCCAGGTTGGGCCAGCTCAGAGTCAGCAGGAGGGAGTGGCCTGGAGATGGGTGGGGAGAGGCAAATGGGAACTTCTCTCACTTCCCAGTTTTGCCTGGGGCCAGCCCTGGGCACGGTGATAAGGTTTCTATAAAACAATTCACAGGAAGCCTAGTAGGAGAGGGCAAAGAGGCCTACCTTCCCATCGTTAAGTGCATGCTGCCAACTGAAGACCTTGCTGAGACCAGCTCAGGCTATGACTGTGTCACACCAAGTGTCACACCAAGGAAGGGAGTAGGGGCTAGAAGCCTGTGTGTTTGCAGTGTCACTATTTCCTTATGCCTAATAGGTCATCTTGGTGTCCCAAATGCTTCCTGCCTTCTGGATGATGGTGAAACGCAGCCACAGCTGAGCCCCTTCTCAGACAGACTAATGAAAGGATGTGAATAAAAGTGGGAAGGAAACCTTCTGGGGAGTGTTACTCATATTGTGTTGGCAGAAAATGGGGACCATCTTAAGATCAGAGAGTTTTTTTATAAGGATATTTGTAGGCCAAATAGGATATTGGCTTATGCCTCAAATCTAAGCCCTGTGAACTGACTTCTCTCCTGGGCTGTGAAGTTCTGAGTTAACAGAATCTTTGTTTCCATCTACTCGGATCAGACCCCAAGACCAAGGGAAGAGTTGTGGCTATGCTACAGCCCAAGCTGTGGAGGGAGTCCGAGTGACTGGCCTAGCTGATTACCACTGCGTACATTGGAGATCATGTCGCAGGGTACCACCTGGCCAGCGGACAAACCAACCTTGGACAGTAGTGGTCCAGTTGCTGGCCCCCTGGTACTGCAAATAGCTTATGGTTCCTTTAGTACATGTGTATCCAGGTTGGTTTGCACAGAAGAATGTGCAGAAATAGATCTCATGAATGATATATGGAAGTTATTCTAGGAGTAGGAGAAGGAAGGAGGGAAAAAAGAAACCAAAGGACATACATAGAATTTTCTGGAACTATAAATGTCAGAGGTGACATAAAGGAAGTTGATCACTGGAGAAAGGAACCAATGTTCAGATAATAAAACAATTCTTTTATTTCTAAGGCTATCTTCTTTTCTTCAAACTGCCCATCTGTAAAAAGAGATTTTTCAAAGCAGAAGATTTAATGGATCTGCCAGTCTCTTTATGTGTAAAGGATAGATCTGTCCTACTCATTGAGATTCACTGAGAAGTGCTTAAGTAAAGATCTTGTCAATACAAAACAATTGAACTATGTAGGATTAAGAATTAAATGTAGGGGATGGAGGTTTAGCTCAGCGGCATAAGCACCTGCCTTGCAAGCAGGCGGTCGTGAGTTCGATCCCCAGTACCCATAAAAATGAAAAGACCAAAAAAAAAGAATTAAATGTAAAAGAATCAAATCACACAAATTAAAATATGATTATTTGAATTAGAAATGGATTTTTAATTGTAAAACCAATGTAAGTACCAAAAGGAAAAGTTGGTATATAAAAATATAATACTTCTGTATGAGAAAATTAGTAAACAAATTAAAGTAGAAAAATAGTAATTAGCATAAATGGCAATGAATTAATTGCCTGATTGTATGAAGATTTCATAAAAATTGATGATTAAAAACACTAAAGTCTCAATGGGAAATATGGAGAGGATATGAGCATGCATGAAAAGGGGGAACTATATAATTAATAAATATTTGAATAAAATGTCTGCTAAACTAATCAAAGCAATAATTAAAATAGTAACTCAATGTTCTGCTACCCACTTAGCAGAGATTCAAAACTATATCTTATTGCAGGGCCAGTAAAACAGCTGCCCATTTATAAAGCAGAAATAAATTTATAGGGATGTTCGTTTTTTGGAAAATAACACAGGAATAGGTGTCTGGCAGTTTGTTACAGTACCAGTAGAACAATTCAGAATTTAAAAATGTTCATGAAAATATTTATCATAATTATTAGGAAACCCTTATCTTTATGTGAACCATGGCTTCGTATGTGTTGATATATATCGATTTAAGGATATTTCTAACAACCCATCCAAATGCTACATCATTTGGGTTAAAGTCAAACTTCAACACACAACTACGACCATGTACAAAGGAGACAAAGCTAAAAAAAATAGCACCACAGCACATGTGTAACAGTGCTGGTGCTTCTAGTACTTAATGGACAATTCTGAATCATTCTGATTTTGTTTCTTGTTTCGTCGTGTCACTTTTTTTCTTTAGCCTAAATGAACATGTATTATTCTTATAATATAAACAAAATAAAACAGAAAGCATCAATGTGAGATGTTGTTTGAAAATGACTGCAACAGGTAAATAAATAAATGGGCTTGGGAGTTAGGGGAGAACGATGTGGGGCTGAGGCTTCTTTTCTCTCCGTTCTTCCCCTGTGATATGGCAGCTTTGCGATGGGATCACTGGTTTGAGCTTGAACTCTGAGGATGGGCCCTGGCTGCTGGAAACCAGTTCCTGTGTGCTCCTGAAGCTATTTTGTCTTAGTATCCCAGGCACCACCAAAGGGATCCTGATCATTCTCCTGGAGAACTGCCCAGTAGGCTGAAGGAAACCTTTTCAAGTTGACGCTCACAGTATTTCTTCTCTGTTTTCCTGGTGTGAATGAGGAAGCACTTGGTTCCAGCTCTTGATGGTTGCCATCCCACAATGCTGAAGGAAACCAGCCTGTGAGAAAAATCAACACAAGAGGAGGACAGAGCCTGGAGGACTGTGGGGGAACTGCAGAGCTACACCCTCAGGCTTTTCCAGTAAGTGAATTTACAGTGCATTCGTCTGGCTTGAGTTTTGTCTTGTTTTTAACTTGATACAGAGTGATGTGAGAGACTGCTTTCCACTGATGATCAGAACAGCAGCAGGAGGAGAGGGTAAAGATAACTTGAGGGCATACATCTGACTTCACTGTCAGGGGAAAGAAGAAGGGCCCAGAAACCAAGATGAGTCTCAGAAGCTTATGATGAAGAAACAGGTGTCAGTGGCTTAGAAAGAAAAAGCCCTTTAGAAATGATGACCTGTGTAGCACAAACATGGCCTTATTGTCTCTTCTTCTTATCTCTTCTCTTCTTATCATCTCATGTCTTCTTAGTCTTGAAATTATGTGGATGTGGACTGGGAAGAAGAAAAAATGCTAGTAATGCTAATGTTTCCCAAGAGGGATCTTATGCCCTTGCTTAGCATGTCAACCAGGTTCCAGATTGCCTGGGAATCGCGGTGTACTTGCTGGCCATCTGGATGAAACCTGATGTCGTGAAACACGTGGTATATGCCATGGTCAGTGGTCCATTCTATACTGACAGCTGACTCCACCAATGAGCTACCAGTTAGGGATGAAACCAGGGGAAACCCTCAGTTTTGGGTTTTTGGAAGAAACTTCTTAGCTCATCTAAGAAGTCTCATTTTGAAATTAAATGCACATTACCGAATGTGTGTGTATGTGTGTAATAAAGTGGTAATAAAACAGTGACTTTTCTGTTAGACACTAAGTTGCTAAGAAATCTCTGCATACCTGGTAAATCCCTACTCAGTCTCCTGGACAAATTCCATTATTCATTTAATAATTTGCTCGTTTTCACAAATGTTTGTTGGGAACCTATCATGGGTCATGTGTAGTACTCTGGCTGGAATATACACAATGCAAATAGTAAAATATATTTCTTTACTCCTTTCTTTTTTTTTTTTTTTTTTCTCTTCTTTACTCCTTTCTAAACACCAAGACTATACTAAGTCCTTGGGTCACATTATTTTATTGTATTTCACCTACCGAACATGCCCACTACATCTCAGAGCTATTATTTATTTCAGCTTTACAGATGAGGGAACCGAAGATCAGAGAGTTAACTTATCCAAGGGCACACAGCTTGCAAGAGGTGGAAACACAATTCAAATCAAAGTTCAAATACACTTAACCTTCATGCCAACCGAAAGACAGAGGGCCAGATAATGAGTTAAATTCCCAGGGTGATCATATTGGGGAGAGAAAGTGAGAGGTTACTGATTCTGTTGGGGAATGCTTAGAAGAGAAATCATCATCTAAAACAATGTTGATGAATACAAAGAATAGTAGGTGTTGAGGAGGAAGTAGATTCCAGCAGACAGAACTTGAAAGAAGATTTGGAGATGAACGAGTGTGGTGAGCCTGCCTCTGAATGAGTTTGGTGTGACTATAGAGACCAGTTCAATTGCAGCAGGAAGAAAGATCATGACAAAAGCTCTATATGTAAAACTTTACCTTGTAAGCGAGGGCTTCTCTAAACAGGGGTTTACTAGCCTAAGACAACATGATCATATTTGTGCTTTAAACTCAGCTCATACGTAATGTACCAGCTGGATTAAAAAGGGAGAGACCAAATATATAGACACTTATTGGTGGAGGCTCTCCAAATGCCAGACACCAGCAGTAAGACGATTTTACCCACCCTTACCCTAACTCATAGTCATTAGCTGCTAGCTCTAATATGGAGTTCTGGATTTCTAGAGTTATGCCTAAAAATGGAAAGGCAGTGTAATATAATAAAGGTAACTTTGGTATCAAACTCTCTTGCCTTCAAATCTTGGATCTACCATTTATCTAATAATGTGTGACTGCCAAAATTTACTATTCTCATGTAGAAACTAGTAAAACACCTAACTCATAGGATATTAGAAAGATCAACTGAGTACTTATATAAAATGCCTAGCAAAAATAAATACTATAAATTATAGTTCCCTTCTCTACCTCTTCATACTAATAAAAAAAAGGACAGACTGGTACACACAGATCAGTTATAAGACCTGCTACATACTGACCATTTTCAAAGTTGAACAAAAACATTTAGACTTCTGACTCCATTTTTAAATTCTATTTACCAAATTTTTTAAGTATAGTATTTTTCTACCATTCTAGCTATGCTAGTCAGTACAGACCAGCATAGACTAGCCCATGCTGCAATAACAAATTAACTCTGGTAGCTCAGTGACTTCATAACATCGAAGTTTACTTCTTGTTCACTTTATATTATCCTGACCAATCATCAGCGGTAGTGTTACATCATCAAGTCTCTCAGGAACACAAGCTCATAGAGACCCTGCTCCTGTGTGACTACACAATTTGAAATGCAAGGTCTTCAAGTGTCCTATGGAATGGAGGAGGAAAAAGAGAAGGCACACAGGATTGCAGCGATTCTTGTGTTAGAAGGGGCACATGTCACATCCACTCCTGGCCCCTTGTTCTGAAATAGAAAATGGCCTACTCCAGCTACAGGAGATACTAGGAAATGTAAGACAGAACACAGTATGGTGAGCTCTAATAAGTTGCCTTTCTGCAAAAACTATGGCCACAGAAAAATTGTAAAAAAAACAAAACAAAAAAAAACAAAGAGTTCTATTTTCTTCTGGTTAGGATTTCCAATCATTCTTTGCAAATGAATTTATTCTTTCTTGTGTTATTTCTCATCATGAGACTTTATTTCAGAGTAACTCATTATGAAAACCCCCACACCCTTTATCATGAAAGACTCTTTAAATAGCAAGAGGTATCTCAGAAAGAACTTCGAGATCAAACTCTTCATGGAAATTTGGGGTCTTGATTTGTTGTTTTTATGAGACATACATAGTGAGCTCAAGGCGTAGTGAGCTCAGGGCTGGCCTTGAGCTCACTATGTATCACAGGCTGGCCTCAAACTCCTGGTGATCCTCTTGCCCTAGCCTTTCCAGTGCTGGATTCCAGGCATGCACCACGACATCCAGCTATACTTTGTTCTGACTCTTGCTGCTTTACTTAGAAAGTCCCTATATGTGCTAGGGTTTAATTCAGAGTAACACATACACACAGACAGACAGACAGACAGACAGACAGACAGACAGACACACACACACACACACACACACACACACACACAGACTCCTATAAAAAGCATTTAACAATGCTTAGTCTTGCTTTGAGAGTAAGCCCAAGAAAAGGCGATCCATTTAAATGTTATGATTCATTCATGGGCACATCTGTAAGTCTTGGTGGGATCAAAGCAGGAATAGCTATATTTGACTGCAAAGAGCCATCTCATGCAGGAGTCAGTGAGGAGCAAGGTCAAGTGTTGCCCTGAGGGAGGGGAGTCTCTCAAGGTTGATCTGTCCTCAGAGGATTATAATGACCTGTGCCAGAGAGGGAGACAAAGGGGACATTGTTCTCCATGCAGCAGCAGTGCCAGCCACAGGGAAGAGGACCAGGGCTCTACAACGGCATCATGTGGTGGGGAGAAGCGTTACAGCAAAGACAGGGATACAAAGTGACAACAGAGTTCTTGTTCAGAAGCCCATGTTCTGGGGATCCCTTGCTCACTGTTCAAGCCTTCAGGGTTTTTGGCCAGTGGGTGGTGAAGCGCTCTAGAGTGGGATGTTAGTTGAAATATCTGCTTAGGGGTTAGAAGCTGGGGGATATTTGAAACTGAGTTTGAAGAAATGAAAGCCAGAGTCTTGAAAACGGCCAATTAATGCAGATGAATACATTTGATATACCTAATGTCACTACTCATGTAAACCACCAGAGGCAATTCTTAGCTCAACAACTTTGTTTACATAGTTTGTATTTCTTCTTATCAGACATGAAAAACCATATATATGCAGTTAGACACTGTGTATGGTGTGAAAACTATTTGACCTCTCTAAGCCTTGTTCCTTGATCTATAAAATAGATACACTCAATTGCCTCACTGGCTTAAATAAAACAATGTAATAGTATGCCTTTTACAGAGCCTGACATATAACAGATAATTAAACAATCATTGGCTTCTTTCTCCTTTTAAAAGATCACTCCTAAGGAAGAGAAATGCTAAAACAAAAATACAGGAATGAGGAACCCCAGAATTCTTACTGACACTTGCCAGCCCACCTGGGTGTTTGGCAAATGTCTCAGCACTTATAAGCAACTGATTCTGAAAGTCAGATACTACACTAAAGATACGTGGGAGGAAAAAACCATTGACCTACTTCCTGGAGAAAGGGAGAGATTCTGCCAAAACAAAGATGTTCCCAGAGAGTGGGTTGGTTTTGATAAACAATTAGCTCGTGGATTTCATTGTGTCTGGAGGAGTAATTGCAGCAGCATGTTCACGCCCCTGGAGTTCTGTTGTTGTCACATTTTCCATGATAAAATCTCCCTTGAACAAAAAAATGTGCTCAGCAACTTGGCTATAAAACAGGGCCCTGCTCTGAAGAATGCCACGAAAACTTTCATAGTTTATGGGTGACATTTCACTTGGATCAAAAGATGTTCTATTGTTTCCAACTGGCCTTAATTAAATCAAGGTGAATGAAATTGTATTGCCTTGGGAAGTATTTCATGACCACCAAAGTAGAACAACCCTCGTGTTGTCCTGTTGAGAACATTACTCCACTCAGCAGTTGCTAAGCATACTGTCACTTGCCAAATGTCTTTCTCTGTGCCAGCTAGCTGTTAGCTTAGGGTGTGACTACAGCAAGAGCTAGAACTAAGGAGATGTTTCATTATGATATAGTAGGGAAAGTGCTGAACTCAAGAGACTGATTCAACTATAAGCTCTTTTGCTAACAAAATTTAAATGTTTCAATCTCCCTTTCTATGACACAAAGTAATGGATTAAATAGAAAATAACTTTGAATTTTTGGGTCAGTACTGGTGGTAGAGCCTGCATTGAATGGCATTCTTAGGTTATGGTGGGAAGGAGCTTTATGCAAGAATAAAGGAATACTTCAACTATTCTGCATGGGACCATAGAAGAAGAATAGGAAGGAGGAGGAAAGAATTTGAGCACAAGAAGGAATTAAAGACACCAAGACAGAAACGAAGCTGTGTTCTCATCAATCTTTATTTTCCTTCTGGGACTTTTATAGCTACATTTCCCAGCTTCGTTTACAGTTGAATGAGACCATGTGACAAAATTCTGGCCAATGGGATATGGGAAGAAATGTGTGCCACTTCCTGACATGACCCCTGAAACACCCTGTGTAGTTCCCCGTACTCAGTCTTCCTTGCTTGATCCTTTTTCATCCCAGTTGGATTCAGTGGATGGAAAGGAGAACTCTGTAATGGAACCACTAGAGAGAAGGAGACTGGATCCCTGGAGCACTGCTTAAGGCTTCCTTCTAGATTCCTATAGGGCAATGATATAGAGAAAAAAATCCTTTTTTAAACTATGAAAAATTTTGGATTATTTGTTACAGCACGTAGCTTATTCTGCCTGGAAGACTGTGGGAAATTATATGGGAAGGGGCCAGAGGGAGCCTCCCAGTTGTAGATGGTAATGCTGAATATTGGTGTGGGCATCCCTAATATCTAACTTAGTCACCTTCTTATGAGAGCTATCCTCCTTCATCTCAGCTGAACCTCTGAATGCTTTGTGAAAATACCAGTTTTTGGTGAAGTTTCAGAAAAAGGACAAATGTAATATTTGGATTGATACAGACAAAAGACTACCTTAAATGCAGAAATAGTGACGTAAATACATCCAAAGGATTGCCTAGATCCTCTAGGAAATTACAATAACTTCATAGAAGACATGGCCTGAGATTTTGACTCATGTTTGTCTAAATAGTATGGGGCAAGGGAGAATCTAGCTGACCTCAGGGTTACCAGGACTAAAGGATTCAAAGCACACTAGCAATCCAGGCCTTCTCTGAAGCTAGGGTCTCCCTTAGTACTTTCCTTCGTGTCTCCTGTCCTCTTTCAAGACTACTCAGCCCACAGGAATGCTGTGCTCTGGAGAAGCCTGTCAATCCGGTAATGTAAAGGTTCAACATCTTTTGGTGATGGGGCTAGAGTTTGGCTTCGGATTTTAGATAAGCGAAATAAAATTAAATCTTGTGGAGCAGGGCAGCCTATTTCTCTTCTTGAGGGATGGAGCTGCTTGCAAAATAAGCTTGAGTTCTATGACATTCCTGGGATAGATACTTGTCTGTTTTCTTAAATGACACTTAGATAAAAAGTTGGATTGGTATTATTAGCTACCAATGAATCAGTGCCAATGGGCAGTGGAATGATTTCCTTTGGATCAAGTTTTGGCATAACTCTAAAATATATATATATATATATATATATATATATATATATATATATTTAGATGTGTATTTCAGATTCAAAGTGTTTTCCTTTTGCTAAGACTTTTGGGAGTGGTGCCAGGTGAATGTGCTGACTTTCCAGACCAGTGGTTGAAATCCGAACTATTGTTTTCCTTTGAAATTGTTTGTTAAATCTTAATGTTTCAGGGCTGGGGATTCCAGATCTAACCCCTGTGCTGTTCACAGTTTGTGTGTTCTTGGATCCAAGGTGATTTAATGATGTATTAGAGCCCAACACCTCTTTGCTTTTCTGCTCCCTCCTTAGAGCTCCCAAAGCCAAGAGAATGGGAATTCCCAGAGATCCAGGGCTAGTACTGTTCATTTTAAGAACATCTAGTATTAGGAGATACTGAAATAATGCTTGATGCAAATTAGTTGCTTAGGAGCTGGACAAAATATGATCAAAGAGGTAAAATGATGAATCTGAGTCAGTAAAAGAAAGTGTCAAGTGATAGAATATTTTTGATGTACTATAATTTGATTAAATTATACTGTAAAACAGTATGGGTAGAAATGAAAAATAAAAGTAAGAAAAAAGGATAAAGGTTTTAGAATGAGAATATGAAAAGAAAGTTATCCCTCCAAAAAAGATAATCTGTAAATCTTTCTTCTTCCCCAAAATAAAATTCAAGTAAACAGTAGAATGAACCACAGCTAAAACTAGGCAAGTGCCCCATGTAATACTACAAGCAATTGGAAAGTGGCTTTCAGATTCACAGCAATTTGGGTAGAATTGAAAGAAAACACCTGCCATGGGTGTCCTCAGAAATATTGAAACAGAATAGGAAGAAAAGGGAGGAAAAGCAGAACTTTGCCTATATTCCAGATTTGGAGGCATTTGGATTAAAATACAGAGTGCTCCGGGGAACCATGTCCCATTAAGAAACTTTTCTCTGTGTTGATAAAAATGGACTATAAACTCTGGGCTGGCATCGCTGCTAACATTTCTTTTGACCTTTAGCAGGACAGATGGCATGAGAGGGGTAATTTCTTGGGACTCAGTGTTTGGATTGATCCAGAAGCAGCAAACATAGGCTCAGTAGGGTGTGAAAAATCAGCGCATGGCTAAACCAAGCCAAAGACATGTGAAAAACAAGGACAGCCAGTTACCTTGAGTGGGAAAGTCAGCCCAAATCCAAGTTCTGTTCCTCCACGATACAGCGGAGCTGTGTCACCAGTGTAGTGCTCACCAGCTTTGGTTATTTCCAAAAATTATGGAGAAAGAAAGCAAAGACAAAATTCTTTAATTGTGGTTACACAAAACCCCGGTTCCTTGTCCACACCCTTTGGGCACTTAAGTGACTACAGGGGAAAAAATTCTAGTGTTCCAATTCATATTCCAAGGAAAAGATTCAAACAGTGCTCACAGCAACAGGAAATCCACACCAACTTGGGAAAAAGCAGCTCTAGATACAATGGCCCTGTTCAAAGGCAAGTTAAAAGCAATTCTTGCAAATAGGAGACCATAGTAAGAATTAGGAATAATAAATAATACATGAGTAAATGAACCACAGATATAACAAATACAAAGAGAAAAAATTTGAAAGAAGATACACTTAAGGAAATAGAAAAAACATTTCAGTTGTAACTAATTCACACACTTGAGAAGAAATATTTATGAAATGGGAACTGTACTGATCATTATGCACCTGATTAAAATAGAAAGCAAATTGGCAGAGATGAGTAAAGAAATTAAAGTGAAAAATAATGTAAGTTTAAAAATGCAGCAGTGGGCCATGGATATAGCTCAATGGCACAGAGCCTGCCTGGCAAGTGCTGCGTCTTGAGTTTGATTCCTGGTACCAAAACAAAACAATGAAAAAAGAGGCATTAATTTCCAGAGACCTAAATTAATATCTGAAAATGTTAAATCAAGACTATGGAGACAGCATTGAGAAAACAAAAAGATGAAGACCAAATAAAAAAAGATTGAAGCATGGGATAATACAATTAGGGGAGCAGACACTAGAGGGGAATCTGTGGTAAGCGGAAATAAATGTATTCCACACTTACAAGAACTTTTCAGATTTGATGAATAACTAATATTCTAATGTAAAAAGCTCATCTGTGTCAGGAAATTTACCAGGGAGGAAAAAAAAAAATAGCCCAGTGAAACTATTAGATTTCAAACAAAAGGGAAAAAAATCTTTCACATGTCAAGAGAGTTGTATTACTAAAGGAGAAAACCAAACCAAGTTGACTTTAAGATGCCTCCCCTGCAAAATTGAGCTATAAACAAAAATTCTATGACCAGTTAAGTTGCCACCAATGTGTAAAACCAATGAAAGTTATTCTTCAGTACAAAGGATCTTGAAGAATACTTGGTCTACACGTTTTCCTGCAAAATCTACATAAAGATGTAACTCAGACAGATAGGAGATTTAAAAAAATAATGTAAGAGATCAGGAGTGGGCAAATATGAGTATGAAAGGGCTGAATTGAACATTAAATATAAAATATAAAATATAAAATATAAAAGCGTAATTATACCTAAGAACTGCCAATTACAGTTAATATGATCTGTAAATGTTACATATTTTAGAGAAAAATAAGATAACATTAAGATAAAAAATAAAATTAAAATCTCAAAAGCATTGTAATAGACTGGTGAAAAAAAATCTATAGGATCCATTTTATCATGCAGAAAGGGTTGTCCTGTCAATGGTATTGGTTTTTGATTTCTTACTGTATTTCTTGTACCCTTGCATTGCTTTGTTTTGTTTTTTCTATTTTTCCTTTTAAATAAAATTTTAAAAAATTCACACTCCCATCTTATTTATACATTTTGATATACAAGTTCAAAGAAATGAAATATTAGATGTGATATTGCTGGCTTTGAAGATCGAGGAAGAGATCACAAGCCATGACATGTGAGTAGCATGGAAAGACCAAGGAAATGAACTCCCTTGGAGCTTCCAGAGAGGAACGCAGCCCTGCCCACACCTTCATGGAGGCTCAGTGAGAATGGGCTTGTGAGCTCCAGATTTGAGGTAGTGAATTTGTATTGTTGTGGTAGGTAACACGGAAGTCATAGAAATAATTATGTCTACTATCTACTATTAGTATTGAATGCCATGAATGTGAATATTAGAAAAGAAATAGCAATTATTGCTTGTTGGTATGACTGCATAGCTGGAAAACTCAAAATTGTCAACAAATAAGTAGAAAATAGCAGATCAAGAGGATCATTTAAAGATTAATGTAAAAATTAATATAAAATACAATAGTATTTCAATAATAAATAGCAAGTATGATTCAATAAAGTACCTATTTATTTTAGCAAAAATACATATAATACATGGAGTAAATTAAACAAAAATGTGCAAAATATGTTTGGGGAAAATTGATACACAACACTTGAGAAACATGAAAAAGTGAAGGCATTTCCTCATTCTCACTTTAATAATAATATTATAAAGAATTTCTGAAAAATTAAATTGAGTAAAATCCCAGACCACAGCCCCACAGTCTTAGAGATAAATTTTTTCAAAATTACTCTAATATTCATCTCTGGAAGATTAAATGTATAAAATTAAGTAGGAAGAATAATGCCATATAATAGAGTTTTTAGTAAAAACATGAAGGTGTGTTACTTAAAATAGTTTAGGATTAAAGATAGTTCAGTTACAGAACTGAGCATTTCAGAAGTAGATTCCAGGAGATAGAGGAGTGTATTAGATGATAAAATGATATTTTAGGTGAGCTATAGAAAATAGTTACATGTTTAAAAACTAGTAGGAATAATTAATTGGCCATTTAGAAAAACAATGAAGATGAATTAATACTTTATATATCATACAAAAATAAATTTCAGACAGCTCATATATTGAAATATAACAATTGAGTTTCTGAATTTCAAACAGTGATGATAAGCATTATTATTTTCTTAAGCATAAGATCATAAAACAGAATTTATAAGCAATAAAGAGAGATACTGACTTTGCTGAGCATTTCTGTGTAGAGAAAAATACATGAAGTCAAAATTCCAGAAATAAACTGAAATACCTTCAAGTAAGAAAAAAAAAAACAAAGAATCTGATAATATATAGGCTAAAAATTATAGGTAGCCATTGGGGAAAAATAAATATGAATGCCCCTACACAGCTGAAGAAATAATTCAACTTAATCTTCAATAAAATAAACACATAAAACCTGTGACATTTCTTTGTAGCATATCAGATTGGTCAAGAGAGATAATATAGCTACCATTCAGAGTTTGCAAGGATATAAAGAAATGGGAATATTCAAATAAAAGTTGATAGGTAGGGGAGTACAACGTAGCTGAAAGGCAGAATTTAAAAGGTACGTGTCCTATAGCCCTACTATTATGAATTTATTTTATCAAGATCATTGGGAAAAAAGCCAAGTGCATAGGAATATTTGTTATAAAGAAAGGTAGAAACACTGCAGAAAGAAGCTTATGTAAGTAATGCTCGTATATTTGTACAATAGAGTATGTATAGCAAACAATTATGTTGATTTTATCTATTTTGTAGTTTCTCAGATTCTATTAAAACATAAATTAGCCCTAAAAACATGTAGATGTCTATATATTGTTACGTGAAAAATAAGAATCTGACACTGAGGGGCCTAGAAAAATATTCATCATATCTTGATGCTGGAGGTTTTGTTGTTGGTTGTTTTGTTGTCGTTAAAGTCTACAAAACATATTTTTACGTAATTTTGGATTTTCTACAATAAAGATACACTTATTTTTACAAACACACTTCAAGCTCAGTAAAGTTGGTGAACATTTAAGAAACAAAAAACTCAAACCACTTATCACAATGATACTGCTAAAATAATTTTATGAACAAAACATTTCATTTTCTCATAGCTATCTTATCAGAAAAAAATGTTTAATTTTCTCCTAACAGATTTCCTGTTATGGAAACATTTTAAACTAAAAACAATTGCTTCAAGTTATGAATTATGAAAGGAATTATACTCTGGGCTGGTAAGACTGTTACATGACCTAGAACCATCTTTCACCCCTGAAAGTATTTCCTTTGGTACCATGGTAAGAGAGATCACTCTCGTGGCCTTGATATAACCTCATGGTGGGTTAGCAGATTTAATGATGAAATATAAGAAGCCATAGTATTACTGAGGTGAAACAAAGCTTATTTCCACTAGCTTCACTTTACAGTACAGAAAATCATGCTTTGAAGTTAAGTGATAAGGAGACTCACACAGTGAGTTAGTGAGAGGTCGGAGACTTGCCTCATAGCGATGATCTACAAATTGTTTTCTACCATGTTCTCTCTACCTTGTCTATGGAGCTGCTTCAGGGGCCTTGTGGGTGGGAAGGGGTCTCTGCAGATGGATGCAAACAGAGAATCTCTGTCTTAGTCTATTTGATATATTGGCTTCTAGCACTGTTTGAAAAATCAGTCTACTAGGTCACATTCATCCTGCTTAGCTATTTGCTCAGTGAATATAAACTAAGTCCTCTGGTGATCCAGCCCTGGGTACTTTCACCCCTAGATTTATTGCTATCCTTTGTCCACAGGCTAAGTTCCTCAGATTCCAGTCTAAGGTCTTAAGTCAGTTGGCTTGGCCAGCTGGTTAAATAGCATTCTCCATCTTTTCTAATTATTGGGAAGATTCCACATCTGGATGTGATGCCACTTAGAAACTGTTAGAAAGTGTACTTGATGATGTATATGCTTGCTTATCTGGGTAAATAACTCTGCCTAAAGTAACTGAATGGCAGGCAACACATGCTGTCCAAAATTATGACTGTGGTCAGGTATTTGTTGCGGTCATTGATGAAGTCAAGCACAGCACACTCCTCAACCTGTGAATAACTCGAAGCTGAAAGAAACAGTGAAAACCTTAGTTGAGCAAGAAGCAGGAATATAAAAGATTCAAACAACTTGGACAATGGGTATGAATTAGGTATCATCATTGTCCAAAAATGTGTCCTTGTTAAATGATGAAGTCCCATTTATATCTGGAACATTAAATCATCTGTAGTGACAAAAGAGAGATTCTGGGACTTCTGTTATTCTTTTTAACTGGAATTCTAGTTGATACACACAGTTCTCTTTAAGAAGTGGTATCAGTGAATTCTTCCTTGACATCATTCTTCTCCTTGCTCAATAAGAAACCAATAGGATGGGTGCTCATTGGATACTGAAACCAGTGCCACTGGATTGATGAAGTTTTTCAAGGACTTTGCCAACTTCTGCTTGGTGGATAAACTGACTCCTAAGCCTCTGATGAGACTCGAGGTTGCTGGTAGAGTTATGGGCCAAGGTAGAAAGGAATATGAAACAAATCTGAGAAATCACAGGGTAAAGCAGAGATCCAATGAGAATTTGTGACAACCAAGGTGACTTCAGTCCAATTCATCTTCTCCACACCACTCACACAAGGCATCTCTAAATTCTTGAAATCACCTATAAGAAAGAAAACCACCATTTCCAGTCTGTATATCTGTGAAGACAGAACTATGGGTGACAAGGTTTATATTCTTCAATTTTGTTTATATGTTACGTAGTGTATCAGGCAGTGTGGAATGAATGTGTCACCCCAAATTCATATATTGAAATCCTAAGCCCCAAAGTGAGATATAGGAAGTGTGCCCATTAGAGTAAGAGCAGGTCATGAGGGTAGAGCCCTCATGAATGGAATTAGTGCCCTTACAAAGAGAGTGTAGAGAGCTCTGGATGCCTTCCTGGCATTTAAGAACATTGAAAGACAGCACTCTACACCTTAAAAAAGGCTGTCACCCTGATCTTGGACTTCCGGCCCCCATCATTGTAAGAAATGAGTTTTAATTGCTTATAAGCCAGTCTATGATTCTTGGTAGAATCACGGAATCCTGAACTGACCAAGACAGTAGATATATCTATCACTTAACTTCTGTCTTAGTCCATTTGGATGGTTAAAAACAAAAACAAAAACAAAAATATATTTCCCATAGATCAAGTGGCTTGAACAACAAATTTACTTTTCATAGTTCTGGAGGCTGGAAGGACCAACAAGGCGCTGGCAGACTAAACGTCTGGACAGGGCCTCCATCCTTGTTCACAGATGGCCATGGTCATGTTATAATATTTGCTATCTGCATGTAAGACTTTACAAAAAGGTCTGCTGACTCCTTCTTTATTGTATATTTCTGTTCACTTCTACACTTTTAATTGAAATTTCTTATTTTTCCCAAACCCAGGGATGATTTTAATTTTATTGTTGTTTTTGTAAAATTTGGCACATTGGTTATTTGTAGGCAAGAATATTCTGGCACAGTTTCTAACACACATGAACCTTTATGTGTGTGCACCATAGCAAAGCAATGACTTCTTGGGTTTCACACCCTTTTTATAAGGTTTGCCTGTGGCCATGGGGGAAGGGTAGTGTCCTGCTCCTTTTTTTGCAAACCTCGGTCCAGACTAGAGAACAGGAGAGCTGTGTGGTCCAGGGGTCTATTTTCTTTGCTGTTCCTACTGGTGGACTCATTAAAGACTAGTTAGAGCCGGGAAGCAGGTGCCCAGACAAGAATGAATATTTGGCTTTATTGTATACAGACCCTGAGGTCTGAAAATATTAGTTTAAAGCACAAGTCTTAGGACTATTTTGAATGTTTCAAAAAGTCCTATAGAAGTTGTCCTGTTCAATAGTGAACATCAGAGAACTGATTTTGCTTCCATGTGTTCCCTGTGTTGCAGGACCATCTTAGTGAAATAAGATGTCTTTATGTGGCACTCATGGTGATCCTGATGGTTGGCATATTTACATGCTTCCTCTTCTTGATCTTGCTTTTCCACTGCCCTAGTTTTTTTTTTTTTTTTTAATTTCACTTATTTTTGTTCAATATTTGCGTTTGTGTAGTGTGGCTACTTCAAACAGTTAGTGGAAAGAAATGGGGCATGAATGCACACCAACAAATATTCGGATAAATAACTAAGCCTAATGGAAAATGTACACTTGCACAGAATAAGACCAGGCAACATATAAACATGTCATAATTTCTGTGCTGTGGGATGGAATTTCTTTGGCTGTCCCTAGGGATCCTGGTTATTTCGTGTGGATGAGAAGTTCTGATTGTCTGTTAGAAGGACTTTTGCAGTCCTTTGGAGGGAACGTAGGAACAGCAGTTGTTAGCACTGAAAAACAGAGCACCACTGGGTTAAATCGAGTGTTCCAGACCCACCCTGGATGTGTTTTCCTTGGCACCATCCATGAGCAGTTATGACTGCACAAATACATGCGGGCAAATAAATGCAGATCTTTGGAAGAGTGGGCCAAGGCTTATGCAGAGTATCAGAGAGCAGAAAAGTGCTAGACAATATTTTGGGCAAAAGAATATGATCTAAAATTTTAGACAGAACTGGTTTTGCAAAACAGGTGTGATGTCGACAAAGATCATTCCCAGTGCCCCTTTGCCTGCCCTTACCACTTTGATTTTCCTGCATCTTCTGAGTTTGTTGATGTCATATTGCAGCCTGGATTAGCTCCTTATAAGATCAACTTGTCCCTGATTAATCTCCTTCATGAAAAGTTATCGGTCCCTTAGAGTTTTGTTTCTTGCATGAGCTAATGTGATGAGCAGATTTTGTAATCCACAAAGAAATGGGTTTTATTTAAGTCAAGACCTCTTACAGGGATCTTCTCAGAGATAACCTTTGGAAATTTTAGTCATTTAACAACCAAAAAAATCTTGGGCAGAATGAAAGATTGCCAAACCAGCCATCACAAGGTCTGAGTTGTGTCCTGGCTCAGTTGTACGCCGCATTGACTATGTGACATTGAGTAAGTCATTGAAACTCTTCCTATATCAGGTTGCTAATCTGTAATATAGGGTTTGAAATCCTACATAGACAGAGTTGCTATGAATAACAGATGATTATGCCTGTGAAAGTATCCTAAAACCCTAAAAGTCTGCATAAATATGAGGTACTGTATTATTACCAATAGTTATACTTTTCATTTCATACCATTGTGACAGTTGATACAAGGCCATTGTAAAAAGTGACAGACAATAAAGTGATATTTCCAGTGCATCTCCGGACAACCTATCATTCGGTGTTTTGGCAACTCCGGGCAGTGGCACCACAGACAGAGTAAGGGTGGCCAAGTGTGGGATAGATGATCATATGCTTACTTTGGCTTCTGGCTCTTTGAAAGTTTTATTCAATAGGAAGTGAAGCTAATGTTAAAAGTGTACTACTATCTGTGTGGCAGACTTTTTTCTAAGCATATCTTATAATCATTTAATACTTACACTAATCCTGAGAAGAGGAAATAAAACATACCAGCATTGGGGAATCGAGACTTGGATGTGCTAGCTAGCATGGTCTCTCCAAGGCTCTAAGCTCCCACTAGGGATCATTACTTGGATACTATTCCTACTTATGTTGTGTCTGGCCCATCTGAGGCCTCTTTGCTCATGAGCAGGACATTCACAGGTAATTGCTGGAGTTCTAAGAGTCAGTGTAATATTGGAGAACTACACCAGTCAGAACTGGCGTAGTTTTAAGAGTCAGTGTAATATTGGAGGGCCAAAATACCAGGTACAAAACATAGAAGGTAATGCAAAAGAACAATGCTCTTTTAGTTTTAAAAATTATTTAATTTTAAAAATTAATTGTCCAGAGAATAAGATTCAAAAGCCTCGTTCAGGTATATGTATGTCAGAAGAACATTCAAACACTTTAAATAGATAAAAACTCAAAGGAACCACAACTGTTTTGCAAGTGCTTAAAAAGGTGGAAGGTTGTATTTATAGAACTATGTCATTCAGACCAAAGTGGGCGATTGGCACTGCTATCTGTATTGAGCAAATACTGCTGTTGAATTCAGCTGATAGGGTAGAAATGATTCAGTTTTTCATCAGGCTGGAGAAACGATCAGAATCATAAAAAAATAAAAAGCAAATCAGGCGGTTAAAATTAGAAAGGGTGGAAGCCAAACGAGGCTCATAATGCTCCACACATAAAAATGGGATTAACTGGGGTCATTGCTCAGATGCCAGGCCAAAGCCCATGCAAAGGGAAAAACAAAACAAAACAAAACAAAACAAACAAACAAAAAACTTAAGGTTGCAGAATTTGACTAATATGGGAAGTAACTTGCTTCTCCTATTTTTTAATGCAGTGAAGCTTACTTTTGCTGAAATAAAGCAATCCTACTGGTTTGAGAATATTTTGCAACATAGAAGAATGCAGCTAAAAAGAAAAATTTAAACCTGAGCCCTGACCTTGGCATCCTGAGATCATGGTGAACTCTGAATAGGCTCCATGAGAAGCAGAACCATACAAAATCCAGCGAATTCTTGTCGGACAGTGTGGTGATTTGAACAGAAGAGTATGAAACATCCGAGAGCCTATTCTAAGGGCTGATTCCATTCGTTAGAATTGTGCATAGAACACATTCAGCCTTGTGCATCCCAGAAAGATCACTGGCACATTTCCACAGAACTTCTGTACGGGGTTGATAATGTTCAGCATTCCAGACCCTAGAATGTGACCAGTATCGGGGAGGGGGAGGGTTATTGTATGACTCTCAAATCTTATGTAGTGGCAGCTGCCACCCCTGTCAACCTCATTTATGTTATACCTTATGGAAGTTTAGAATCAAACTATCACTTAATTTTAAGAAAAATCTCCCCCTCCTCCAATATCAAAATCTGAAAATTCAAGATGTTCTCCCCTGAGTAGTTCTGAGTGTGGACAAGAGAAAGCAGGTCTGGAAGTCAGAGAAGGCCAGTACGGCCATTCATGATGGTCTGGGAATGCAAGGGACAGGCTATGTCCAATGGACAACTCAAGGGCCTAGAAAGTGAATCAAGTTTAGCATCTGAGTAAAAGCCAAGTTAAAAGGAAAAAAAAAAAAAAAAAGAGGAACTAAACAAGTAACAAAAAATAAGCCCTTGAGCAGGATATCAGGGAACACCACTTAGAATGGAACTGTCCCCATCCCATCCCAGTAAGTCCTTTTTCCCAGTCCTAGAACTCTCTGTCAGGATCTCCTCCCAAAGCTTAGTACTAATCTTTAAATGGTAGATGCAAAATGGGGAGATGTGATTCAGAACAGGGCTGAAGAAAGGAGTCCTTGTAAACGGAATTGGTTTCATACGGCATCCTGATGACACAGAGAGTATGTTCTCAGGTGGTTGGCGAGTGCACTGAGCCAGAGGCTGCCTTTGATCCGCTAAAGCCAGTGTGGGTGCTGAGGGTGGTGGTTGCCACACAGTCCTGCCTGCCCCACCCCAAACCGCGTCAGTGTCACATGGAAACAGCCACACCATCCTGCATTCCTCCCAGTCTACTGTAAAGCCTCCAACTTCTTTTTTCTTTCTTTCTTTCTTTCTTTCTTTCTTTCTTTCTTTCTTTCTTTCTCTCTCTCTCTCTCTCTCTCTCTCTCTCTCTCTCTCTCTCTCTCTCTGTCTCTCTCTCTTCCTTCCTTCCTTTTTTAGTGGTATTGAGAATTGAACCCAGGGCTTTGCAGTGAGCTACATCTTCATCTTTCTTTGCTTTTTATTTTGAGATAGGCCTTGTAAAAAGCTTGTAATCCTCTTTCGTTAACCTCCCAAGTGCTGGGATTACTGTGCCTGGCTCCAATTCACAATTTTTGAACAGTAGTTAAGTCTAATTCAAACTCAGTGAAATACAAAAGGAGCTAAATCAGGAGAAGGAAAAGGTTCCCAAGGAACTTTTTAATCTGCATAAAATGCTTTTCTCCTTTCAAGTACTGAGTAGAAATACTAACTCTGAAACTCATAGATTAGAAACTATTACACACAATAATCATAGGTCTGTTCTTTTTTACTTTACTTACTGAAGCAAACTTCAGGTCAAACGTCCTCTAAAGGGTCTCTCATTTTACCTTTGATATTCCAGCTTTTGGCAGGGTCAGAATCAGTAACTGAATGGCTACTGTGAAAGTAGTTGGTGTTTGCTCTGGCTTTCTATTTTGCAAAGGCCCATGGATCCTCTTGCTCCTTTTATTTATTTATTTTTTTTATTTTAAAATTTTTGTTTGAGGGGGCACTGTTTTGAGACAGGGTTTCAAGATGTAGTTCAGACTGGCCCTCAACTCACTATGCAGCTCAGGCTGATCTCAAACTCATAGAGATCCTCCTGCCTCGGCCTTCCAAGTGATGAGATTACAGGCATATATCCCCATCCCCATCCCCTAGCTGCTTTTACAGGCTGGAAGAGCACCTTCTGGCCTTCAGGGATGGATATCATGCACCAAGACAGGGAACCATAGACTCTTAGACTCACTGATTCAGAGTAGTTTGCAATTTCAGAATTATGAAGTCCTGGAATCTCAGACTGAGAAAGGTCATGAGAGGTCACCCAGTATCCAGTCCCAAACTTTGGCGTGAAAAACATTACAGTAGAAAAGAGAAGGGACAAGGAGTCTAGCCAAATTTCAGTAGCTCCACCAAGAGGGATTTAATCCATTTTGTTTAAATTTAATTTATGAGCACTCTGGATTGGTAACATTGTTGGTAATGAAAGCCTAAAATATGACTTAGTCTTTGATTCCAAATAATATCAGATTTCTTTATCCCACAGAGTGGTAGGTTTATTTTTTGTTGTTATTGAGCTTTGTTTTAATGGCTAAATCAAAACATATCCAGTGCTTTTTTTTAAACTCCAGCAAAGGCTTCAGGACCTTTATGAAACATTTTAATGATGAAAAGAAATCTTCAGGAAGATAGAATACTTAGCAAGGACATTGGAAGCGACATGCCATTATAAAGGCGCATGTCTGGTTTGGCCCAAATCCTACCTTTGTCTCCAGAGCTATTTTGCTGTAAATTTAGAACAGAAAAACCCTTTCTGGAATAAAAATGTAGCTTTGTTGGCTACAAGTGCATGTTTGCTGCTTCACAATTTTAGAATTAGACGATGGACTTATTTAGTAGACATCGGAGGGTAAAAAGCAAGAGCCCATAATTTAAAACATTCCACTCAACCACAGTCCAAGAAAAACACGGACCGGTGAACAAAACCAGCAGTATTGTAATAAGAAAACAACTAGGTGCATTTTTTCCAAAACCTAAAAACCAAGAATCTAAATGTATGAGTTACTGGCTAAAAGTTCTATTTTCATGTCTCAGTTTGCAGCTGGAAAAAACAACCTGGACCTGATAAACATAGTTTTAAAAAATGCACAAGTTTCCCTGCAGCCCAAGGTGTGGACAGCGGACTCCCATCCCTCTTTCTATGCTCAACGGCGCTTTCCAAAGCGTTGCCTGGAGGGAATCTGCTAAAAGGATTTTACTTTGCATCGATTCATGGACTTCCCAGTCAGGCCTGTGGTGATTTCTGCGGTTCCTCCCCACAAGTTATTTGGCAATGACATTAAGGTATTTTATTTTTTCCCCCCTAAACACTTTGAATATCTGTTCGAGACTGACAGAGTTTTCCAGGGCAAATGATGTGGTGACTCTTACACAGGTGGGCTTGCCCAGGCCGAAGGCAGGGGGAAGAGCTTTTCTTCAGGGTAGACCAGAAGCAAACACACAGGCCTCTGTTCTAAGATGGTTGTCATGGGCTAGTATGTAGTTCAGGCGAAAATGTGTTTCTTTATGCACTACCCTGGATTTGATACTTGACACCACAAAAGAAAGAAAGAGAGAGAGAGAGAGAGAGAGAGAGAGAGAGAGAGAGAGAGAGAGAGAGGAGGAGAAAAAAGGAAGGGGAAGGGAAGGAAAGGAAAGGAACTTATAAACACCCCCCCCAATACAAAACTCTATAGGTAAATCACAGCCCACCTGAGAAGGGAAAATGTGCTCTTGGAGTTTTAAGCAAGGCTAACTCAGCAAAGGCTAAGAAATTTTAGTTCTATCGTAGTGGAAGCCCCGATAATGAAAATGTCCAGGAAGTTAGACTTTTGTGAAGAAAGAGACAGGAGACAAGAACTTCTAGAGAAGATGAAATTTCCAGAAAGGACAGAACTTTTCCTCATCCCTTTATTTCTAGGGCCCTCCCCCACCATGCTCCCACCTCTGCGCCTTGGTTCTGGGTAACACCAGGCAGCTACCAGGCTGGACACCTCAGGGAGGTTTTGAATATATGAATGACTGTGAAAGAGTTTGCACAGCAAGCTTGAGCTGACCAGTATAAAAGTCAAGATATCACAGCAATTGTGATTTATATCACACACACCCCAGTAAAATCCCCTGTTTAACAAAAGTTACGTTTCTTTCCTTTTGTGTGTGTGTGTGTGTGTGTGTGTGTGTGTGTGTGTATGTGCTTCTGTGGAAAACAAAAGCAAATAGTCCCATCACTTGCCATTTAAATAAAAGAGGGCTTATTACCTTTAACCAGCTGTTATGGCAAGAATGCACAGCAGAATGTGTCAGAGGTAGCTGAGTTCCCAGGTTCCTGGGTGACTTTCCCGGCCTCCAGAGCATTCCATTTCTGTCTCCACTGCCTACATGTCTGGAGTCGGGCCCTCTGGAGTGTAGCCAGCAGAGAGCCACAGGCTGGGCCACTGTGACCTCGCTGCAAACTACGTCTGGTGGCTCCAGAGCTGTGGCTTCTTCAGAATGAAAGTAGCTGCCGAAAGATACCTGTCCCTTCAGTGCCCACGGGACAGTTCGTTCCTTAAAGGAGAAGGAAGACCACAGTTCGCAGGGATTTAGGTCTCGATACCATCTTGGGCACCAAGCGGTTGGTATCTTAAGCAGGATACTAGAAGGATGTGGGCTGCTGAAGTTGGGGCTTCCATCAAGACCTCACGCTGATCTTTGTCTGAAGACTGACCACAGACAGGTCTTTAATTAAGGACAAACCGACGAGGGCAGGATGCCTTTCTAGACACCCAAAATATTGAATATGAAATGGCTGAGTGTTTGTTGTAAGAACAACTTGAAACTGACCGGCTAGACCACTACGCATACAGCAGGGAAGGCAGAACGAGCCTTTCGTGACTTCTCCCAACATCTGACTGACCTGAACTACAGGCTGTATAAACTTATATTCTAGGGAGCTCATAATCCACCCTGCAACCCTGGACCCATTATCCAGATCCCTTGGTGTATTTATATTACTAGTGTATTCATAGTGTATTAGTATTTTATTGGTGATAGTATTGGGGATTGAACTTCCTCCTTTTTTTTTCTTCTTTCTTTCTTTCTCTCTCTCTCTTTTTTTTTTGAGACAGGATCTCACTGTGTAGTTCGTGCTGGCCTTGAGTTCATTATGTAGCACAGGCTGACCACAGACTTTCAGTAATCCTCCTGCCTCAGCTTCCTGAGTGCTAGGAGTACAGGGCATGCACCACCACGCCTGGTTCAACTCTTTTTCTTTTTGTTTTTCTTGTATTTTCTTTATTTTTTTCATTTTGAGGCAGGGTTTTGTTAAATTGCTAAGTTTCCAAGGTTAGACTCAAAATTGTGATTCTCTTGCTAAAGTTTTTTAGAGTCCTGGGATTATAGATGTGAGTAGCAAATGTACTGTTTACTCTGACTGTTAGTATTATGCTGTGCTTATTATGGATTTAATAAACTCTCTTTTTGACTGTAAGTATCTTGAGGGCAAGGGTCAAACTTGGCTCATCAACACAGAGCCTAATACAAAATAGGTATAAATAAAAATACATTGAATAGGCTTTTTAGATGACAAGGGAACTGAAGGATGGAAGGAGAGGGTAGAGAGAGTAGGAAAAGTCAAGAGTTAAGATGTGTTATACACACGCGCTAGGTCCTCATAATCAGTGCAGTCATAGACACTGCAAGCAAGTACTAATAAAAATAGAAGAACTTCCAAAAATATGGGAACAAATAAAAGAATAAATGCTTTATCTCAGCTATCAATAATTATATGTTTTGTAATGTTAATAATTAGGCATGTTCATATTTCTGTAGCAATTTAACTTTTCAAGGACTTTTGTTTTTCTTCACCAGTTTGCCGTAGGAGGGTACAGTGGAAGTTAAGAGCCCAGACCCCAGGGATACCCAGCAGTTCCCTAACCCCAGACTGCGACAGTTAATCCCTGAAGGAGACAAGCCTCGCAGAAGTGCCTCTGTAGACTTCTTTCTGCACCATATGCTCCAGGGTTTCTGGAGTCGACCTGGTTACTGTACTTATTCCATTGTCCCCATGGATTAGTCTGACTTGTCAACCATGTGTCCTGATTCTTCCTTTAGAAAATATGGTCACCATGTGCAAGTTATAAAACTTGGGTCCCTGGCCTAACTTCACCTTCGGATGCAGGTGTTGCCAAATTTCATTTCCTGCTAAATTGTCTGAACGTGCTTCAGACAAGTGCTGATTCTGGCCCTTTGCATTGATCATGAACGGATATATCACCAAGTACATTAATAAGTGAGTTGTCCGTAGGAGATGATGTCAACAACTTATTAGGGAAACTTTCCTTTTCAAAGCATATTTGAAATGTTTCTCTAATGTGTGGGGTTTTTTCCCCCCTAATCAGCCTCAATCTTTTCTGATTTATATAAACAGAAGGTTTATGATGACTCATACAGGGATCGATGAAATTAGAAAAATAAGATTTGACCTACTATTGGATTTATTTATTTATGTATTTCCCATGCAGGAGACCAAGTCAAATGGATGTGTGTGATGAAGTTGATTATCTGATTCCAAGGGTTATTCTGGATGGATGTTAGAAGCAGTCTGGTAATGGAACAGACACTGTTTCTTGTTTAGACTTGGACATGAGTGTATTTGGTGACTTTAAATCCACTCCTTCTACTCTCTGGGCTTCAGTTTCTTCCTTTGTAAATTAAATAACTCGGTCATTATGATTGTCTTACTTTGTCCCATGGAACCTGTCATTTGTATACAGTGGAATATTATTTGGGACAAACTTTTTTCACAACTAAAATAAATGATGTTTTTATATCCATATGGATCTATAGTTTCATCTTATGTCTTCACTAAAATATTATATAAGACATCTCAGATTTGTATGGGCAGATGCAGGACCTAGTCTTGCATACGAGAATGATTAGCATGAGGTGTATAGCAGTAAAATCAGCTAAAGGAAAACAGGCAGAGTTTGGAAATAGTGTCAGTCTGGAAAGAGTTAATCCTTGAGTATTTTTTAGATCTTCTAGAGCAGGATCAAAGTGATCAAAGTGAAATTTATGCCTAGATAGGCATCTCTGGTGGGAAAGATGTAGTCATACTATGAAAATGGACTTTTAAATTCATCAGATAAAATGACATATATTGACTTCATGACATGAGTCCAACAGATATGTGTATGCAGGGAACAAATTGGGTCTAACTTGGAAAGTTCCAGGGTCAGTTCTGGACATCACGAGTTGCTGACACTGGTGCCTTCAGTCAAGGCCATTTGTCTGAAGAACATTTCTTAGACTCAGTCCTGTCTCTAGGAGAATACAGAATTCTGTTTGTTGCATTCGGCGCATTAATCAGTAGGGCTGGGGTCATTTGTGGTTCCAAGTATCCTCTGAATTGTAGATTATTCTATTCAAATTAGATTTTTATTTTTATACTAACTTTGTGGGTAGATTTTTCTTTGACCTAAACTGGAGCTAAATTCAAAATCAGGCTAACCACCCTTATTTCAACATTTATATTTGGCTCTCACCTGAGAGTAGCACTGATCCTTTTGCTTCTAGCCCATCAGACTGCACTGCTGAGATTCTTGCATAAATTGGAACAAGTCTGTCAAAGTTATAACCATGAATCTCTCAAGCCAAGATGCTTAGAAAGCACAAGGCTTTGGGCTGGAATCTTAAAGATCTGTTCATTCTAGCATTCTAGAAGTCTAGAGAAGGGCGCTTTCCCATGGTGGGACCAACCACGTGGAGGGTCACTGTGAATGCAGCTGTGTTCCAGCCCTGGCAGTTTATCCAGGACACTAGGCTTAGTGGTTGCAGCATCCTGTGGCGTTACCCTGCCTCTTGAGGTCTGCTGTGGCCACTGTAGCCGGGAGCAAATTTAACTTTCCCTCATTTATTTTCTTTTTAGTTCTTGGCACCACACACTGTGAATCCATGGTGCTGTCTCTATTAGTGTATCTCCAGCCTTGCCCCTGTCCTGGCTCTTTTCCAGGAACTTTTGGTCTTTCTCCAAGGACCAGAGGCATTTCCAGGAACTGAAAGCTATTTCAGAGGACAACTGGCTTCAAAAAGTTCCCTATGTCCCTTGGAACCGAATTCTAGCACCACGGGGCTAGCGTTACCTCACCTTGTACTCTCTCCTCTAGGACCCTGCCCTCTTGAAATAGCAGAGTCCATGACAACTTAGTTGATTTTCCCCAAATGTGCTGTGACGAATCTGCTTCCCCTAGAGAGAGGTGGTGTGACTGCCTCATTATATATTCTGACCTTCAGAGGCATAAACCGCCCCAGTCTGGTGCCCAACTCTGACCTTCTTTGCAGCCCTCCGATCCCTGTGGTTCTGACAAGAGCTAGTGCAATGGTGATATCTGAACTGTGTATTCTGCTGTCATTTCTACAGACATATTTGCTTTGTTCTCCTGTGGTGACTCTTCAAGATAGGTTCAATCTCTCCTTCCCTGTTCAATCCACTACCACTCGACAGAACTCAATACTCAGCATACATGATAGTTGAACATGGGTTAACAAAAACCTGTGTGCTTGTCCTGTTTAGGAAGCACATTTTCTTATTACATCATGAGCTAGAGGAATCAGGAAAGATTGGTGATCAGCTGCCCTCAGCTAGGATGCTAAGATGGCTGTGTTTTCTCCCATCTTTCTGTAGTTGAGGACCGTTCCCTCTGCCTGTGACTTTTCCATTTTATTTTCCTAAGTATACTTTTCAGCAAGACTTCTTATAATGGTAGCTCATGACTCCTTAAGGTTCAAAAGTGGTCAAGTATTATGAAAGCTTAGAACCAGTTTTGGCCCTGAATAATCCTACATTCTGTTGGTTAAAAATGAGTCACAGAAAAGCCTATATTTAATGTAACAGGATATTACAATGGGACATGAATCCTGGAGGTCTACCAGGCATCATTTTGTCTTTAAACACTACAGAAACAATGTGTGGTGTGTTTTTGAGTACAGGGCTGTGTTACTCTCCTAAGTTCTTGGCTGATGAGAAGAATGGCCAGGTAATTAAATTAGTGACATGAATTTCTTCCTTATGAGAGAGGGAAAAAGTAATAGTTCCGAGGAGGGAACTGGAAACTATTTAGAGGGAGGAACTGTTAGCTCCCCAAAGAATTCTTTTATTAAATTAAAGTGATGCTCTGAAGCCTTCAATTGAGGATGAAGACAACCTTTGGCATGTGACTAGGTTAGTCTTACCAAATAAGTAGGTTGTGCTTTTCCTTACAGTGTACCTGAATGCACAAATAGAGATAGATTAGCAGCAAACTAGAATCTGTCTCAGCCTGTCCACTCGTGAGCCCAAAAGAAGTAAGTGGGAGAGGTGTATGGTGTGCACAAAGGGCAGGAACATCTCAGTGAGACGATACAGGTTCAGGTCCCCGTGATTTCACTTAACAGCTAAGAGAGCTGTCATCCCTGTTTCAGAACAGAGATTTCATAACTCGTAGAGTTTCTTTTTATCATTTATTTTTGTGCATTTCAGATAAAAAGGAAGGAACATTTGGAGAGACTAAACAGGTAATGATCTCTGTGCTTGAAATGTTGATACTTGATGGCTGGAGCACTTAAAGGGTGAAAAAGAGAGAGAAGTTGAGAGTTACTCGTCAACTTGCAGCTTCTGGAAGACAGTTAGATGGCAAAGTCATTCACTGCATTGAGGAAAGCAACCGAGAAAGGGCAGTTTCTTGCAGCTGGTAGGAGTTCCCGGTCATTAAAACACCATCTCTGAAGCACTGGGGCCTTGCCTTAGAATTCACATTCCTGGTGTGTAAGTAGATGTTAGCTCTCACTGCTAAAGGTTGGCATTATGTGGGAGCAAAAATAAACCTTTGTTTTAGAAACCACTCAGACTTTAGGCTGTTACCATGGTCTTACCCAGTGAAAGCTGACTAACATCAAAATTGGTACCAGAAGTGAGGTGTTACCATAACAAAACAAAACTGAAACAACCAAACCTTGTGTCTTTAGAGTCAAGCAGTGGGTAGAGAGGAAACTATTATTGAAGATGGCAACATAGTGACTCATGTTAGACAGCACTTAAACATTTGGTAAAACAACAATTAGGTAATTTGAGAGACAGGCAATTTTTCTAAAGAAGCTTTTACCTTAAGTGAAGAGATTGGCCATTGGAGTGAGACCTGTAACTTGACTGTACTTAACATCATGTAAGGAGATACTATAAGAGAGAGATACTTAGAAGAACACGACCAGTTTTCACACAGAAATAAAATGGAAAAAAAGAATCTAGAACTTTCAGAGTTTGCAGGGTGTAACTGATTCATATACGCACATTATATATTCATATATAAAAGGTAGAAAAGTTAAGCTGGGAGATATGTTGAGCAACAAAAGCTAATTACATCATGGTCTCAGGGAAGTATTTATGTATGTAACCTCCACATCCCTTGTCAAAACCTTCAATTCCTTAAGATGGCTGTTAGTAAATTATTTGAATTGGACAAAATGGTCCAGGAAAAGGAAACCAACAGATTTCTGTTTCATTAAAGTGAAACTTTGAAGCTCTTCAAATTAATTCTGGAAAAAGAGATCTGTCTTAAAAAAGGAATCTGAGTATAGCTATTACATGTTAGGTTGGTTGATTAATAAAAGCCAGTAAGATAGTTTTGAGCACCAGGACCCTCAGGCTGAGCTATGAGAACGTCAGTGTTGGGGACATAAAATAATTTAGGCTGCAAAATTTCTTCCATTCAGCTCCACAGAGAACATTTTCTCTAGTATTCTTTGTCAATATGTCCAAAGATATAATGAGTATTACAGCGTAGAGTCACAGGATGAGAAGTCTCTGCTGGCTGTGTACAGGATACAGGCTCTCTCCCCGAGCACTGGGGCTACAATATCTTCCCAGCCAAATTTCAGAATTGCTATTGAACAGTGACCACCCGGTGCTTTGTTTCTATTCTTCTCTTTTTCACATGAGAGAGTTCACTGTAATTAGCTTTGCCCAGCATGTGTGTGAGTACTGACGTATATTGAGTTTAGAAGAACAGTCAACTATGTTTTGTTTTGTTTGTCTTTGGTTCACAGGTCTTTTGATCAAGAGGAACCATTTACATAACATTTGCTATACACATTATTGTAAGAACCTGGGCTTTAGACTTAATGTCATATCCCATTAGGCTTTTGACTTTGTCCCTTGGAAATGCTGTAGCTACATTTCATGTGCAAAAGGAAGGGAAGCAAATATTAATGTGCAAGATGTGTTCTGCAGAAGATTGCATCATTGTTCCCAACTTTGGCCTCCTCCTTTTCCAAATTATTTATCCTTGTCTCTTGCCATGTGGTTTGGAGAGCATCCCTGGGGGAAGTACATACTTCCTTGTCCCACGTTTTGGTTCCATGTATGATTTTTCTGATCAGTTAAATGTGAGTGAAAATCTCAGCTGTCATTGTCAACAGAAGCTTGAAGATCCATTGCTTGTTTCCACTAGTTCTCTTGATCCTTTGTCATGATGCAAAGATAAAGGATGATTTCCCTGCCTCGTTTCCAGGATAAAAAGTCCGCATATAGCAAAGCCATGGAAAACTGCCAATCTGCAGTCAACAGGTAATATGAGTAAGAAATAAAGCTTTGCTGTTAAAGTCTTTGAAATGTGGAGGCTTTTGATATCACAGGCTTGCTGTAGTTATACAAGTGACAGATGTATATGGATGTTGGACAAATAGCCTCTTGAGATCCAGGTGGTCTTGCCCTAAGAATCTTGGATTGCATCCCTAGAATGTCACTAAATAGTTTCTTTATTAAGCAGATTAATAAATATTTTTATTAAAAGGAATTTACCTCCTGCCCTTCAGAAGTTCAAGCAAGTAAGAGATATTCTTCTTTCTGAAGGAAGCAGTCATCTTATGACAAAACTAAATATATTGCTGTAAACAAGTACTTGCCTAAGTACAATAAGAATAGTACTAATAACACATATTAAAAACTGTATTTAACATGTGTGCATGCAAAATGTTCCAATATCTGTTTATCTTTTTCTCTCGGTCACACACCAACTATAGAAATTTTTTTTTTTTTGTCTTTTTCATTTTTATTGGTACCAGGGATCGAACTCACGACCGCCTGCTTGCAAGGCAGGTACTTATGCTGCTGAGCTAGATCCCCAGCCCCAACTATAGAAAATTTAACAGATACAAAAAAGCATAGCATACAGAAAGAAATGGTCCCGCACTATTATATCTTCAACTTTTAATTTAAAAATAATTATGTGTCTGAAACAATTAAAACTGAATTGATCACATGGTACTTCCTTATTTCTGAATACTTAAAAATGTAGTTGCTTTAAAAAAGTAATTGTTTATCATAATTGTTTGTCAAAACTAGGAAAGGATTGTTGATACAATGCTATCTTCTAATTTGTAGATTTTAATCCAACTCTTTAATTATCCTAGTAATATCTTTAGTGGCAAAAGAAATTGTGCTTCAAGATCAAACCTAAAGTTATGAATTGCATTTTTAGCTGTCATATTTCTTTGGACTCTTCAACCAGAATGGTAAGTTCTGCAGTCTTTTTTTGTTTTGTTTTGTTTTTTCTTTTATGATTTTGACACTCATGCAGAGTACTGGTCAGTGTTTTTTTCCACATCAGCCTTCAGTTTGGCTGTGACTTTGGTTTTCATGACTGAATTCAACTCAGGCATTTTTTGGCATGAACATCACAGAAGTAAAATTTTATTTTTCTCATTGCAATATATGAGCCCCAGGATATAGATTTGTTCCATTACTAAGAAAGTTAACTTTGATCACTCAGCTAAGGTAGTATCTACAGGCTTCTTCATGTAAAGTTACTATTTTTTTCCCTTTGAAATTAATAAATATTTTTGAGAAGTTGCTTTGAGACTGAATACATAGCTTGATTCTCATCAAAATTCTACCCTCTAGTGATAGCATATTTGATAATTCTTGCTTGAATAGTTTATTACAATGACAGCCAAGTAGTGATTTTCTAATTTTATCAAATTTTTGTATTCATTTGCTGGCTGGCATTCTACTGGAAGGAAGAATTTTCATCTTTTCCAATTTTGTTTGTTTTAACTTTTTAATTCACTTGTTTATTTAATTTACTTTTTACTCTTGATTCACAAATTCTTTTTATTATTGCATAGGTTGTAACTTGTTATTTTTATTCATTCAGATTGTCAGAGTGGTCTAGATTTAGCCAATGAGAGTCTCTTCAAACTCATTGATGGAAGATCTTTTGATATTTTCCTATTATTATTGAGCACTTGCATAATGCTTGGGAAAAGATAGTGTTCCAAGCAGATCTTCTGTTTTCCCAGCTCCAGTATTAGAATGAAACATTTCTCCAAAAATTCATGGTTCTTTTTGTGGACTGTGGAATTTAAAAACTATGATGTTGATGTTAAGTATTGTTATTCTTACCAAGAAAGCCATCCTTTTAACATTTTGATGTTTCTCTTCATTTTTCTTTCTTTTTCTTAAACATTATTTTTACAAACTTGAAATGCACCATACTGAAATTTTTATTTCCAATCATTTATCAGCATAAATGTCTTCTTGGCTATTCTGGGGTCTTTTTTTTTTTTTTTTTTTTTTTTTTTTTTTATAGGTACCAGGGATCGAACTCACGACTGCCTGCTTGCAAAGCAGGCGCTTATACCGCTGAGCTAAATCCCCAGCCCCCTCTTCTTGGCTATTCTAAGTCACTCTTTAAATAATTAGATAACTTTCACCAGTGGATAATGTCAAATATTACTTTTTTACTTTACATCATTGATATGATATTTGTAGTTTATTTTTGTAACTCACAGTAACCAATAATGGATACTTTAGTTTCTAAAGTGCTTCTCAAGCAGCCTTTACTGTAATTCCAACAGCAATCCTAGGAGGTAGGCATTTTGGTGCCCTTTAAGGGAGAAAGACCTGAGACCCTGCGGATTCTGTGCCTCAGAGATGAGCAGTGGTGAGCTAAGCTCAGTGGAGATAAGCTAAAGCCCAGGCCTTCTGGTTAACTCCTGCTGTGGTTGGTAACTTGCTCATGTGTATGCTTTTGTCTTTTGAACTTAACTGTAAATCACTTGATGACAGAGACTGTGTTTTAATGTGCGGAACGTCCCCTTAATTCCAGTCCATGGCAGATGCTCAATAGAAGTTTATCACTTGGCTCGGGAAAGTGTCTGAGAAGTCTTCGCCCCAAGCAAGTTCTAAGAAAGCTTTTCCATGGGGAGTTAGCTATAAAAACACATCTCTCTCTTTTTAGGACATTGGTGACCAGACATCTTAATTATTGCTATTCTTTGCAAGGAATGCCATCAGCAAGGGAGGAAGAGAGGAGCAATCTGTATGGATAGGGAGGGGCAAACCCAATAAATTTGCCAGCTGCACTTGATATCTCAGCAGCAAAACAAGCCATCCCACACTGCCTTGTAGCCGCAACACAAGGCAGAGGACACGGTTGTTAACTACCTCAGGGTAGGAAGACTTATCCGCAGCAGATTAAGGACCAGAGACCTATGGGGACAAATTTGTAATAAATGATATTGTTCCAATTAGGACCTGGTTCAGCTGAAAATTAAAAGCACAAAATCAAAATCCTTCCATGCCTAGCCACTTCCTTGCAGACATCCGGACCAGGAGGCTTTTTGATGTTGATTGTCTCCTTCCAGCTTTCATTGGAGGACAGAGCCAAATTGCACCACTTGTGCTAATTATCCCTCTCCTGAGATTGCAAAGTTCTTAGTTAATCGGGGAGTTCATCCAAACTACTTAGTGAGTTTTCAAGGAGGCAGCTTTGTGTTGGGGACCTGGGTGAGTCTAGTCCTCAGCTGCTAAGGGGTCACCAGCATGAATTTTGCTTCTCAGTTCATTTACTGGAAATTGAGGGATTTTAGGGCCTTGAAAAAAAGAAAAAATCAGATACTTCTGCAGGGTAAGAGGATCCATTCCCACCTCTGGGTCCCTAAGTCAGCCCATGGCCTCCTCACCTTCCTGGCTTCTCCTATTCCACTCTTCAGCATCTGTGCTGTTGCCCCCAGGACCTGAGCATTCATCCAGACCCAGTGCTTGTTCCTCTCGGATTTTCCCCGCATCTTGTCTCATTGCCACTGAATTGAGTCAGTCAGCCCCTGGAGTCATTTAGGTGACAAGAAGTTGAAGTTGAACTTGAACCTAAAATTGACCTACCGAGGTTCATCCTTTTTGAAGCATGGTGTGAGCTTTACTGTTTTTAGTTTACTAGTCTAACTGCAGTGAAGTTTTAGTGGGGTTTAAAATTGTGCAGCAAATACTGAGCAAAAAGTTTTTCATTGCTCCATTCTGTCTAGGAAGGTGTATGGAAGCCATCTATCTTCTTACTTAACGGTTAAGACCATATTGCTATCACTGGAAAATTCTTTCTGGGATGCTATAACACAGTGAGAAAGCATTTGCACCAAATCTCCTCTCTAAGCCACCCACCCTTCTCTCCCCTGTGCTGTGCCCAGGCACTGGGCTCCTGGGAAGCTCTGCTTGGCCTCTCATGCTCTCTGCTGTAGTTGAGTTAGATGAAGTTGAGTTAGATGACTGGGAAACACCAACAGGATAATGGAACACAGAAGCTGGCTACTCCAGTCAGAGAGCTGTAGTGGGCTGGGTTCCTTTCTGAAGGTTCCAGCTTGTGGCAGGTGACCTTCTTAACAGCTCCATCTTCTTCTTCTTTCAGCTTTCTTAACCACTGCCCCACTGCTTCCTCAGGCCAAGGAGAGTTGTGGAGAGAGCATCAGTGATGCTAGTCCTGGGGTGCTGTAATACTACGTGTTGATTTGCATTTAATCCTCCTTGTACTTCTAAAAATGCCTGCCTATTAAGCCCTTATCTTTTTGAATGTGTCATCATTCCATCACCAGGACCATCACTCAGGTCTGGGCACACAAAGCAGAGATGCTACATCACTTAACAATAACCTTGTGAAATAGGTACTTTTGGGGGTGTGGGTGGTGATGGTAACTGAGAATTGAACCCAGGAAGTACTGAGCTACATCCCAGTTTTATTCTTAAAATCTTTATTTTGAGACAAGATCTTACTAAATTGCCAAGACTAGCCCTGAATTTGTGATCCTCTTGCCTCAGCCTCTGGAATAGCTAATATTGTGGGCTATTTTTATTGCTATTTTATAAATGAGGAAACTGAACTGAAAAGAGGTTAACAGTCATATTTAAGTATGTCCATCCTTTTGTTTTGACTGACTCTGTTTTGTTTTGTCACGTTTGGTTTTATTCTCTTCCAAAAAAAGTAATAGGAACTGTGGGAGTAATAAAACCCAAAATGTGTAATTGTCATTGTACAAAAGAAAGGAAAAGAAAGTGCTCTAAAGAATATAACTGCATGTATATTTAAGTGTGTAAGATAGATAACCATATTACTAAGTTTTCATTGGATCATTGAACAGAACTATTTGCAGTCTCACTGTTTGAATCCACTCTGTATGCTTTAATTTTGTAACTATTTCTAAGATGACAATATGTAATCTATTAACTAGTGATTTCTTACTGTTTATTTTTTGAAATTATGTAATACTTGTACACTTTTTCTGTTTTGTTTTGTTTTTCTCTTTAAATAAAATTTAAAAAATAATCATATTTAAGTGTCTGCACCTTAATCTGTAAATCAAAACCAGGTAGTCATATTTCAGGGAGCCTTAATTCTTGATTGACATTTCAGTTCTCCATTTGGACAGGAAGTCAGATGTACTGATAGATACATAATAAGACTAGATTTCATCACTAAAATCATAGAATCATCTGAACATAACTTTTAAGAAGTCATAATGTATAAAAATTATTTTTAACTTTGGGATTTTTAGCATAAATGCTAACACCCAATAGGGGCATTGTTAGCAACCTGTAATTTATCTGTGTGCATGGAAATGGGTATTAAACACAAGTCTGGATGTTAAACACTATTTGAGCAGAATCACACTGTGTAAAGGACTTAAGAGGCTTGGGTCCTGCCATCCATTAGCTGCATGACCTTGAGAAAGTCACTTGGTCTCTTGAAATCCTACTTTCCTCTCTCAGGCTTCATGAATCTCCAAACATTCCCCTAATCCGATTTACCTTTTCTTATATCATCATTCTGACATGACTACCACCATCCTGACATCACCAACTAGTATTTTGTTTACTGGTTTTGGCTTAGACCATCCAGACACAGAGAAGTTCTGCCTTGGCTTAGGGAACCAGTGCACTTGCAGGGCAGTTAGAGCTCCTGTGGGTATTCAGGTAGATATGGTGTTGTATTCATCCCTATGGAGAACAGGAGCAAGGAAGTGTTTTCAACTAGTAGTGAAAGTTTAGAAGTGCAGCTAACAGGATGATGGATAAAAAGGATGGTTTAGCAGAAGGACTGTAGGAAACCTCTTTTGAAATGAACATTTATTATTACCAAAAGGTTTCAAGATTGGCTGGTTTACTCTCCTCTGAAATTTCTCTTCTTTTTTCTCTCCATTCCTTTGTGGATGCTATGAAACCTTCCCTAAAAGGACCTGCAACTCTCATGGACAGAAGTCCTGGGAATCCCATCAGAGGTCCTGTTTCTTCCTTCCTCCAGACTTCTGTGATGTTCAGCTTGGACCTTGATCATAGCATGTCTGCTGTGCTGTGCGTTGTCATTATATGTGTACATATCAGGTCTCACCCACTAGAGGAGAATTCTTTGTGCTTGATTTACACGTGCATGTCTAAATACAGGGAATTGGGTCTTAAAATCTTTGCCAAGACAGATAGACACAGACACACAGAATTCTCAGATGTTACATCTGTATACTTATACTCCTCAAAGTGGTATTTGAAATACTTGTGATGAAATAGTCTTAGTTCTCAACTCTAAGAGATACTGGGAAATACCTTGGAAAACAATTTGAAGAACAAGGATATACTTTTACTCATAACTTTAGGTACTTTTTATGACCTTTTTAGGGTAAGTGTGTGTGTGTGTGTGTGTGTGTGTGACTAGGAACTGAACTCAGGGCCTCAGGTTTCATGCATGTTAGGCAAGTGCTTTTCCACAGAGTTGCCTCCCTAGTCCTTTTAATTGTATGTTAATACAAGGTCTCGTTAAGTTACCTAGATTGGCCTGGAAGTTGCTATTCTCTCGTCTCAACCTCCGAATTATGTATGACATTTTAATTCCCCAACTGTATTAGCTCTCAGGCCAGCCAATGACGTCACTCAGTGTCAAGGGCAGCCACCAATTCTGAAGTTGTCCAATCCTTCAAATCTTGGTAATTACCAGTTTCATACCCTGTCGCAGGCCAAAATCAAGCCTTTCTTGCCAGTCCTTGCGAGGCTATTGGCTTGCATGACTGCACTGACCACTATATAAAAGGCCAACTTTAAAATGGCAACTTTTCTTATTCTGCAGAAATAGTAAAGTTAAGGCAAACAAAGAAAATCTTGTTGCAGAGGGTTTAGAACCACAGAGTAGTATTTCACCTCATCAGCAGATCGCAGCCTCTGAGTTATCTTTTTTGGCTGTACTCTGGGGAATAGAAGCCAGCACCTGACAACTTACAAATGGGAGAGAAGAAAAAAGGGTGGAATGTTTGTTGAGATCTTCGTGGTGCAACCAGGCCACACCTGGAAACTTATCTGTGTTTGATAAGCAAGAGGCTTTTCATTGTAACAATATTCTTTTGGTTACAAGTAATCAATCTCCTGGTGTTTAAGTAATTGTTATTTTTTTCTCTCTTGAAATAACCATAAATAGAAGAGTTAATATCAAAGCCTGGAGGGAGAGAACAGTTCAGCAAGGAAGCCTAGAGAAACTGACAGCAGAGTGTGAGTGAGGAGGGGAGGCTCCTCTGCAGATCCAGGAGAGACTCTGAGAGCTTTGAGGAAATCAGAGTCCGGAGAAGTCCAGAGCATGGCAGAGAGCAGCAGTGGAAAGGACAGGGGAAGCTGGGCTGGCCCGTGCAAGGTTTTCTGCTGGGAAATTGACAACATACTCATCTGGGACACTTGGTTTAGTTACTGATTTCCACTAGACTGTAATCACCAGGCGGACAAGGGTGCCTGCTTTAGCTCATCTTTCTATGCCTCAAACCTAGCTCATGCCTAGGACGCCACAGGCATCTGTCACTATGCACCTATTGAATAAATCTCTTCCCTAGTCAAGCCCTCACCTCAACCCCTGTACTGTCCCCAGCTTCCCTGCCCCCACCCTAGCGGTCCTCAGCCTGAGCCTGGCATCTTCTTCTCACCTAACCCTCCTTAGCCCACAGGGCCACACCTTGACCTTGTCCGGCTCTATATGGCAGGTTTAGGGGATGCAGCATGTTGAGCCACTGACGGGAGGCTGGCCATCAGTGTCAGGTCTCTGGAAGGCACCTTACGGCGCACACTGCCCCTCCTCTTGGAACCATTTTATCTGTATCAGGACATTTTTTCTGGAACCCTCAAATGCAAGGAGAGGGACGGGCACAGTGCAGGACTGTGCTTGCCAAGACAGTCCTCGGCTCTTGGGAAAGGAGACAAGGTGTTGGGCCTCTCCCTTCCCTGGGGCTATCAGGTGCGGATCAGACGGATCAGACGAGCTGACAGTCATCTGTTTATCAGGCCGCTTTGTGCCTTTCAAGGGAGCTGGGTGGCACGTAAGGGGCTCTCTGCAAGGCAGGAATCTGCAGGTTGTGAGGAGCTCAAGTGCAAGCTGTCATCCTGCAGCACTGTCCTCTCTTTCTTGAGGACCCAGCTAGCAGTGGTGACCCTTTCACAGTATTACAAGTAGCCTCAGCCTTCTGCTTCAGCCACTGTGATCAAGAAAGGGAATTCTGGCCATTGATGACTTCAAATTAGATGATATGATAATAATAATAATAACTTGTATTAAAAGCTCACTCTATACCAGACGCTATTCCAAGGACTTTCTTCTTCACTTGGGAGGAGCACTGTGATTAAGCCCCATTCCAGGTGCTGCAGAGAAACACAGATCACGACTTGTCCTATCACACAGCTATTAATTATTAGAATCATGAGCCGAACATTGGGTGCTGAGTCCTAGCACACATGGCTGAGATTGTCTATTCTGCCCCTTGCGTGGATTTTTTGGCCTAGCAAATTCTTTTCTCTCTCTCCAGACAAACCAGATTTTGTTGTGTTTTGGTGACTTTGGACTGGTCCCTCTTCTAAACAGTCAGATGTCAGCATAAATGTGACCTCAGAGAAGCCTTTTCTGCTCACCTGCATTTGTTTGTTGTAACTAATTTATTCTGGCACTGTTTTAGAGGCCACAAGTCTGAAATCTTCCTTGGCTGGTAGATGTCTCATCTCATCGTTGCCTCTTCTGTCTTCTCCTCTTTGGTCTGTCTCAAATCTTCTGCTTTTTTCTTGTGAAGAAATTTGTCATTGAATCTTCCAGGATGATGTCTTAATTTAGGATTCTCAGCTGTAAAATCCCTATGGTATCGGCAAAGACCCATTTTCCAAGCAGGTAACATTCATGGGTCCCAGGGATGAAGACCAGGACATATTGGTGGTGGCTTGGCGGTAACTACCATTTAACCTGTTAAGTTACCAATGTAGAATAAATTCCACTGTTTCTCCCTGCCTTCTGGCCGTGTTTTCTTTCTTACTGAATATCTGTCTCTACCTGGAGCCTTTGTATTTCTTTACAAATTTTCCAGTGTTCTCAAGCAGGTTATAGCTGACATTTTGAACAGGGTAAATATTTACTGTATAGAAGAGAAATTTTCATTGCAGGGGATTTAGCATTTCATATGTGTAGGGTGGAGGGAGATGAGGAGAGGAGCGAATCTTTATGGTAATCAACCCCCTGTATCTCCTGCAGATGTCCATTGTCCCCACCATACGGGCAGGATCAGCCCAGGGTCAGAAGCACCAGGGTACCCACATGTTCTGTGCTTACCATCTTTCTCCTTCCACAGGAATGAGAGCTCCACAAAGGAGGACTTAGCCTGTCTTTCTTCCTGCTGTCTTCCCCAAGCCTTGCAAAACATCTGTGCAGGCACTCAATATATATTCTGTGAATGCACAGAGAAGAGAGGGCTCCTCTTTCTGGAAATGCATGCAAGACATCTCCTTTTAAGGGAACTCAATTTAAGAAGAGAACATCAGGGGATAATGACACAGGTCTCAACTACAGTGAGGAAGAGATAAGGTAAATGCCTCAACTCTTCCCGAGGTCTCTTACCTCCCACTCCTCTGCCCCATTGTCTCCTTTCCTGGGCAAGGTTTCATGGGGACTCAGAGCCTTTTTCTCCTCCAGGTGTCTTTCCTTGACATGTGGTTTCTTCAACGTTTTCCAAAGCATTGCTCTCATACTCACCTTCCAAGGGTTTCCTCTCAGGTCACTGTTGCAAAATTAAGAGGCAAACTTCAGGCCTGTGATCTTGCCATATGGCGGGGACACTGCCTCTTTGCCTCTGGAAGATCACCAAAGCCAACTGCCTGTTTATTTATCACTCATGTGAATGTGGGCATGACACTTCACACCTGCAATTCTAGGAAACTTCATTTATGAATCAGGAAGGACACTATGGATTTTTCATAGAAGATCATCATTATACTATAATGCTTGTTTCTTTCTCTTGCATTTTACAGGAAAAGAGTGATTAGAGGGGACACAGGGAAGTTTCCACCTGTATACGAACCACAAAGGAACTCCAGTTTGGAGGGTACAAACAAATCTAGAATTGGCTGAAGGGACCCAGGCAAAGCCTGCAGTTACTGGTAGCTGTATGAATCAGATTGGGTTGGTGGAAAAATTAGGAAGGCAGTATTGCCTAGGGGCTCGGCAAAGGGGCTTTAAAGAAATAGAAGGGACTAGAAGGGACTATCACTTTGAATCTTTGTGTCTTTCAGCAATTCTAAGTGTGACCTTGCATAAAGTATCTGTAAAACAGGGAATATAAATAACTATCCAGGTCATACAGCTGGACATGGAAGAGCTAGGAACTGGATTTTGCAATAACAGAAGTTTGTGCTTTTCCTACCGCACTATGCTGCCTTCCTTGCATAGTCTCACAGGAACAATTGCTGCTGAAGGACCCGGGCTGAATCCAGCCAAGAAAAAGGGCTTCGTGCTGCTCAGTGTATGACTGTTTGAAGGAATGCTGTAGGGCGACATGTTAAGAAACAGAGGTACAGACTGTAGAGATCACTATTTCCCCCTCAGACTCTATGTCAATTTGACTAGGATAATTTGCAATATGCATACAGACACACATGCATTATCACAATGACTGCCGCCCTATAAACATTGCCCCAGCTTGAGCCAGCTCGGGAAGTCAGCATGGGCCTGAACAACCACAGGAAAAAAATATCAGCAAGGCTGAAGCAGAAAGCTATGTGCAGGTAACAGAGAGGTGATTGTGCAGGGATCATCGCCTCCATTTAGGTGTCAATTGTGTAATTTCCAGCTGTTCCTCAGCTCAACAGCTGGAGTTCAATATGCTCAGGGTGTATCTGAAGGCCCCTAGCCAGAGAACTCAATATTAAACTGGCTTCTAGGATCTGGGTGAAGCAGCCTGTGTTGCAGCAAACCACAGAGGAGAGGCTCCTTTTTTCCATCCACTTAAGCAATGGTGGCTCTTTGGGAATAAAACCAGCATTGCCTGAAAGTGGCTGGTCTAAGACAAAATAAAACAAGGGAGGAGATATCCTAAGACAAAGTACATAGCTTGCTAATTCATTTCGTCCATTCCGATGTTGTGATATTATTAATATTATTATTATTTTATTTCTCTTTTACACAAAGAAGATAAATTGTTTTTGCTATCCCAAACAAAGCATATTTTGCAGAATTGATAGCCGAAGCCTTATCTCCTTGGCTTTAGAACCTGGGCTATGCATTCTCTACTAATCTGAAGCAGTTTCCAGGCAGCACTGCGCTGGTTTGGAAATATGCTACCAGCTCCATCAGATTTTGTCACTCAGTAAGTAGCCCTAGAGGACCTGTTCCAGGTGAGAAGAGAGGAGGACTGACACGGAGTTCTCAGAGTATTTAGCTGGCGGAAAACTTGCACTGAAACTAAGATGGAAATGTCTCCTCTTATGATGTCAGCATCAGCATCAGAGTAATTGGGAGGTAAAAGATTGTGGCTTTTATCTTTCATCTCATCTCTGATACCAATTTATCCCTCTTTGTCTTCCATAAAACAAAACGGCATGCTTTCCTTCTTCTCTTTCCTTGATGCCACCTCATTATTTCCTCCAGAGTAGCAAATCTCCACCACTCTATGCCATGTGCTTCTGAGCCCAGGGCTGGCTTTGCTACCTACTCACAACATTTTTTCCCAGAAAGTCTTCAGTTTTTTTCTTAAAGAATAACTCTATAGAGACTTACTCCTAAGTTGTTGGTTTGTGAGCTAAAACCTGACTGAACATTTGAGTTGCTGTTTACTTTTTTATTCATTCAGTATTTACAAAGGACCTATTATGTCAGGGCCCTGTTTCAAATATTGAGAATTCAGCAGTGAGTAATGGAAACATAATCTTGGAATATATGTTTGGGCAGTATAGAACAATCACCCAATAAATGTGATGAGACAACTGTTATGATTTAGATCTAAAATATCTCCACAAAACCTCAGGTGCTTTATGGGTGGTTGGATCATGGGGACACTACACTCATTAGAAGATCCATCCATTGATGAGTTCATGACTGACTATGCTGTTCCAAGGGAGAGGTTGGCTGCAGGCAGATCACTGAGGAAGTGAGCTGGAGGATATATTGTTATTCCTCTCTCTCTTTTTCTCTCTGCTTCGCTGTCTCTCTTTGTGTCTCTGTCTCAGTCTCTTTCTGTGTGTGTGTGTCCTGGTAACTATGGCATGAGCAGCTTTATTTCATCATCATCTTCTACCATATAGTTTCTACCTTGGAGCTGGCAGACCAGGGACTAAACCCCCTGAAACTATAACCTCCCTTTCTTTAAATTGTGGGCACTGGGAATTTTATTTCAATGAGAAGAAAGTGACTAATACAAAACTTAAAGGACAAAATAGTTTATTTCAGTCTATGGTTGACTGATTTCCAGGAAGGAATGTTGCAGCAGAAGGACACAGGAAGACAAACTGCTCACTTCACAGTGAACAGGAAGCAGAACACAGGTAAATAGTGCCAGGAAAAAGTACACTCCTTAAAAGAATTCCCCTGCCATCACCTGCCTTTGACAGCACTTTCTTCTGTGAGCATAAGTGGATTAATCCAGCAATGGATATAGCGCCTTCACGATCCAATCGTCTCTCGAAGGTCTTTTAATTCAGTCAAATTGGCAGTATGAACTGGCACAATAAGAAAGGGAATTCAGAACAGAACAGAAAAAAAGGAAGGAAGAAGAAAATAGCTTATATTGAAATATTCTCAGATGATGGAAAAGACACTGAAGATTTTTCTGCTGACACAAATGCAGTAGAGTTGGATTTGCCCTCATGGAAGTGGATTAGACAACCTGAACAACAGAACTACAAATTAGTGAACAGGTACATAGTATGGTGGCAGGGAAAGCCCATATATGAAGAGCTCCATCTAGGCCCATGGTTTAGTTGATTATTTTACGCTAAAATATATCTCCATTAAAATAAGATGTATATAAATATCTATTTGGGTGTATACATGTACCGTACATCTGTGAGTGAATCCATCTTCGGGTTAATACACTGTCTCTATATCTTAGTCTGACACTTAGCCAGGCCTCAGAATGTTGAATAGTGGAATTGGAAACAACTAATTTTTTCATCTCTAGTGCAGTAATTCCTTCTGTCTTCAGGGGGATGCCATACAAGGGCATATACTCACACTCTTCTGTTCTTGCTCCAAAGGATGCTCTTATTTCACTTATAACTCTCTTTCTTATGGTGCTTTTGATGCACATGATGTTCCAAGGTCCACTGCAGTTTTTCGTGATCTAATAAGGACACTAGCTGGCCACTGCAAAAATTAGAAAAGTTTTCCATACAACTTGATTCAGTGTGGAATAATAATGATAGTATTGATACTGTCAATAGTAACATGCTATACTTTAGATGCTACCATGAGGCAGGAACCATTTTATATACTTCTCACACATGTAAGGGTAAGTTACATTTATTGTTAAAACAATCATTAATATTGTTAATTACATGAATGAACCAAACATGCGCTCAATATTTTACATGGGTTATCTACCGCAATCTTACATATCTCTGTGAAACAGTAATTAATATTTGCTTTCTGCAAATGATGTGATTGAGCCCTCAAGAGGCCTGAGGAACTTGCCCTAAGTTACGTAGACAATGTGAGGCCATCAGAATTCACACCCAAAGGAAGCTATCTTCAGAGCCTATGCAAATTAGAATGGGACACTCAACCAGAAAAGTGATGAGAAGTACAGGCAACACATATCACAGGCTCTGAGAAGGGGGAATCACCATCGTGGCAGGTCCCAGGGTAGCAGTAGGACTGGAAGAAATTACAGGAGTCAAATGTCCAGACTGGCCAGGTGAATAGAAAAGTTTAAGCATCAGTGGTTCTTCCCCTGTCCCCTAGGAGCAACGGATAGCGTGAAAGGTCTAGACTTTTTCTTTTTTGAGTGGCAGGCACATATTTCTAAGGCAGTTTTGATGGGGACTCATTTTCAGTGGCTGTAGAAAAACTCATAGAAACGTTCCCATTAGCCTTGTACCTCTGATGGTCTCACACACTGATCTTCACGGCAGAGGTTACTGTGATAGACCAATAATAAAGCTAATAATAGCGAAGTGCAAAACCCCCTGACTTTTTTAATACTGTAAGATTTCTGTCTGAAGGATATCATTTCTTTCAACGGCTTCAACTTTCTTCAAGGCAGAAAACCATTGAAGCTGCAGCGTAGCTGAACATCTGTCTTATCATGTGGGCAGATATTGGGATTAAATTAACTAGAAATGAATAGAATGATGTATGACAGGGTGCAGATGTCCCAGGCACAGTGTGATAATTTCATTGCAAAACTATGTAATGAATTCCATACATTATGGAAGTACAAATGTACCACTTTAGGTAATTGTGATGAAAAGGTATAATGTGCAATGCATAAACAGAGTGAGCCCAGGGGCACGTCTCCTCTGCTATTTCTCTTTAGTCATTTCAGAATGACTTTCAATGGTTTAATGGAAGCCTATTATTGTTATTAGAGCTTTAGTTTTTTGGTTGGCCCCTCCAGCATTTCTTGCCTGGTTGGTATAAGAAATTTTTGGAGTTGAGGAATAGAGTTTGGTCAGGCCAGAGCTTTGACCTCCTGGAGAGTGATTTCTGGAGACAACACAGAAGCATTTTGTTGTGAGCATTTCAGAGTCAGAATCTCTCTCTATATATCTCTGTCTGTCTGTCTTTCTCATCTCTTTCTCTGATTATCTCTCCTTTCTTTCTCAAGGGCTAGGGAGACTGTCTCTACTGACTTGTGCATGGGTTTCTTGTTTGTATAATAAGAAAGGACATAAATTTAAAGCAGAAACTGAGGTTCCTCTCCTGTGACTGCCCCGTGTCTTTGGGTAAATCACTCCATCTCTCTGAGCTGTTATTTCTAAGTACCCGTAGTACTTTATAAACAGAAATAACAGCTCAGAGAGATGGAGTGATTTACCATCATCGTGTTGTCAGGTCCAAAGGAGGGAGCCAGAGCACAAGCTTGGACAAGATAGAGACTGTGACTCTCTTGCTTACTGTTTTACTCTCAGTGCCTAGAAAAGTGTTCACATAACCGTTAACGTTTAATAGGTAAATCAGAGAAATATGTGCTCGGCAGAACGCATAGCACAGTGCCTGGCCCTTAGGAGGCATTTAGTTAATATTTCTGGACTTTCTGCTGGTTTGAATAACCTGCAGAGACCTTCAAATTGAGTTGTTTGCAGCACATTCAGTGAACAGCCTGTTCTTACGATTAGAGATGAGCTGAGCACCAGATACACTGGAAGCCCAGAGCAGGGCTGCAGCTCTTGCAGCGTCTGATGGCACAGTAGAGACAGGGCCAGATCACCTGTTTGGTGGTCATGCTCAGTCTGCTGATCACCTGCCTCAGTTGCCCATGATGTCTCCCAGGCTGGGATAAAGCAGCCAAGTCTGCTGTGGGAAGCAGAAGTCTCTCCTCTCTGAAGAAACAGTGTACCTTTCTTAGCATATTTCTGATTGAGGAATAAGACGAAAGCTTTATTTTGCAGTGAAACACGGGGCCCACAGCCCTGGCTGCCAAGTGAGCCGGAGAGCTGCGTGATCACAGCTGGAGCCAGGCCCAACCTGCTTTTCCCTCTCTCCCACCACTCAGTTCACACAGTCTCTGTCTTTCCCTTTAAGTCTCCTCTCCACCAATTATTTGCCTGGGGTGACATCAGTGGAAAATTTGAGGAGATGGCAGCAGAGCCGAAACCTTAGCCTTCCCTGGGAGGCCAGAAAAGCCTGTTTTTAATGCTCCGATTGGTCCTTGATTTCCCCAGCTTGTTTGTGCCATGTAATGCTTTCAGCACAGTTGAAGAGGGATGCCTGGGGGTGACTCAAGGCCACCAAGGGCCTGGATCCCCTTGCCCACTGGACAGATGCTTTGCTGCCTGGCCTCATTTCTTAGCCGAGGGCACCGTGGAACCAACCCCAAGGAAGACTCACAGGAGGAATCCTCACGGTGGGACTCCCTCCTCACGGTGTCCTCCTCCCCTTGTCCCCAGTGCTGTAGCCTCTTCCTCTCCCCTCAAGCTTCAGAAGTCTACAAGGCAGTTTGCATGCCTTGAAAGTAGCATTGTTTGAAATGGCGAAGGAGAAAGGTGCTAGTCTTCAGCTGCTTGTCAAATTTGAGCAAAAATACGTTGACATCCCACTTTCCCATGTGCTGGCTCAGCTCTTTTGTGTTTCATGGGAAGACAGGAACCAGCTGTGCATGTTTAGCGTGGAGGAAGACTTCCCAGCCCTTGTCACCTGGCTCCACAGAGCCAGAGGTGGGACAGGCACCCAGGTGCTTTGAGTCCCCCTCCCGGCAGCACCGCCCTCTTCCCACCAGGCACCTGTCCTTTGCCTCTGCCACATTACTGCTTAAATTTGCAAGGAAACAAATATCATTGTGGAGAAGTGAGAGCTTTAAATATTAGAGAGAGCTTTTCATTTTCTCCCGATGCAAGACATATTGGGAATCATCTGGCTTTCTAAGCAGATGCCCAGTTTCTCTCACTTTAAATCAACTCTTTCTGACTGGACCTTTTCCTGGATGAATTAATTGAGCGTAGCTAAAACCAAAATGCTCTTGCGATTAAGGAGCCAAGCAGAGGGGCGCCAGGTCAGGGATGTCAGCCTGCGAGGAGGGTGGCGACTTGTTTACTTCTCTGAACAGAAGGAGCAGGCAGGCGCAGCCCACTGGAAATAATTTTGAATAATCTCACTCTATTACTCTGAGCGAAATTGAGTCTGCACAAGCTACCCCAGTGATCCGACATTTCAGCAAAACAGGGGAACTAATATCCAATTCATGCAGCATAAAATAAGTGACATAAGGAAAAACAGGACGAAGCTGGAGGAAATCTGGAAGTTTTTAGTTTTCAATTTGTACGGCTTGTCTTCCATTACTGGATCCACTTGCTAATGCAGCTCACACAGAGGAGGGAGTTTTTATTAAGCTGCTGGTCATTAGTTTTGGTGGACATGTGTGTGTGTGTGTGAGTGTGCACGTGTGTGTGTTTCTGTGTGTGTGTGTGTAGTGGCTACTGATGCCTGACGCTGATATGAAGTGCACATTTCCTGCATAAATCAAATCTAGAAGGAGAATTTGACAAAGAAATGGAGGTGGAACCCTGAGCTTTCATGACTGAGGGGGTAGGTGCCCTAGAATTTAGGTCTGACCTCTTAGAAAATACTCCCAGTGGGAGGGAAAAGCTTCATTAGCTTCACTCGCCCACCAGGCCTGAGAAGGTCTCTGCTCCCACAGACATGCTGTCCACTGTGGAGCTGATCTTCAGAGGCAGGGGAACTCCACATCTCTCTTAACTGCTTCCTCCATCAGAGCCCTTACACAATACCAGTGTCTGGCTTTAGATTCTCTGTTGTATCCTTTGCTTCCACTATATACCTGGTAAACTGACAGACCCCATTTTTCTAGGAATGCTAACTGCTCTTTATCCTGCCTAGGTCTTACTGCTTTAAACCATCCTTGTTCTGATTTCTAATTCTGCTCAAAAGTACCAAATGGCTCCTCACTGTACTTCGGTTCCGGGCCTCTTTCTAACTCATCCTCCCACATTTTTCTTCATTCATCCCAAGCTGTGGCTGGGTAGAAGTCATCCTGATTTCTTGCCGTGCCGCTGTTTCTGTCTGTCTTTACCTTCACGGTTTCCTGTCCTCGGGGTGCCCCGCCTTGCCTACCCATCTCTGCGTATATGGATCCTGCCCATCCATTTAGATCTACGACAGGTGCTACCACTACCAGAAAGACTTTCTGGACCTTGTGATTGGAATGAGTTCCTTCCCCACAGGCCTGCCTTTGCTCTTACGGCTCAAAGCAGTAATGCATTAGATCATACATCAAGTAGTGGGCAGTGGAGTCAAACACCTCAGTCAGAATCATAGCTGTGGAGCCTACGCATAGATTCCGTGTGCCTCCGTTTTCCTTATGCGAAGCTGGCTGAATGAGAGTGTTTACATCTTAGAGAACTCTGGGGCTGTCAAAGGGATGGTAAGGGTGGTGCAGGCAGCATGGTGCAGGTAGCATGGTGCTGTCTTCTTGGTAAGGAAGATTCCACAGAGATTCTTTTTGCTTAGTTACTACTCTCTCACAGCACAGATATTAAAAAGAGGACTTGTAGCTTTTTGCACATCTCAAACCCCTTGCTAGGATTTGAGAATAAATGAAGATAAAGAAGATAGAGTGTCTGCCCTCAAGGAATTCAGAATCAGGATGAGATGTTTCTTCCTTCTTGTGAGAGAGGGAAGAAAACAGTAATACCCTGTGGATACAGGTGAGGTGGCTTAGCTCTCGGCTCTGGAGCCAGGCTCCTTGGCTTGGAACCAGCATGGTCATTCCTAACTGTGCGACCTCATCCTTTACCTCTCTGTACTTTAGTTTCCTCACTTGCAAAATGAAGATGCTAAGCAGTGCAAACCTCAGAAGGTGGTTCTGAGTGTTACATGGCTTGGAAACCAAGTCACTCCCAGAGTGAGGCCTGACATGTCCTAGGAGCTCAGTCATGGCTAGTTATCAGCTGGTAACTTTGAGATCTCACAAAGGCTTCGAGTTTAGATGATTTGTTTCCCTGCTAGAGGAGTGAGCCTTTTTTGTTTGTTTGTTTGTTTTGTTTTGTTTGAAGATAAAGACATCATGGCTGAGAAAAGCATCCCTTCAAGGGACATAGGCTATTCAGCTGTCTCTTTGGTGATGCCTTTTGAAGGCTTGCCCTCCTCTCACTCTGCTGAGAGACCCCCTCTTTTGGAATGCACACTACTCCTGCCCATATCTTGGATACAGAGCTTCCCCTCCCTCTGCTGGGTATAGGCAAGGCCTGTCACCAGCCAGAGTCTTTAGCTCAAAGTTTTAAAGTTCTCTAGAGCTACATGCAACAACTGCTTCTGCCCTCCTGGGCTCTTGCCCAAAGAGTTTCCATCCCAAGAACGCTCCCACCCCTGTCATTATGCATGAACTGAGAGACTTGATATGACAGGGATGGGTACGGCTTGGCCAGCCAGTTTTTGTGGTCTTGGCACTCAGCCCTTGTGAGGCAAAGAAGCTCTTCACAATCTGCACCCCAGTCCTTACTTCCTGTGCTGGAGTTGCTGCGTTTGGTCGGAGCAGGACTGGGACTCACAGCTCAGGGAACTTTGTGGTGTGACTGGGTCAGGCCCTTCTGATGTGACAGCCAAGGGTTTCCCTCCAGACAGTGCTGTCCTTGAGGGAGGAGTTGACAAAGCAGGGCATCCCCAGCTCTGACAGAGCCTTTGCTCAGGCTGGATGTGGACAGTGGCTACAGAAAGGTAGGAGCTTAAAATACCGAGAGATAATGTGCAGTGAGTGTCAGGGCGGGGTAGAGAGAGGGAGATAAAAGGGAAGATTTACTGAAAGGAATCTTGTAAATAACAACTCTTAACAAGTTCCTGGAAGGGAAGGACCATTTTTATTCCAGAAAAGGCAGCCATCACTAGAGCAGGATGGGTCAGGGCTCTGTGTGTGCAGTGTGTATGTGTTTGTGTTACTAATGAGAGGCAAGACTGAAATACAGCAGTCACTCTGAAGTCAGTGCATAACTGCATATCCGGGGTGTCTAGCTCAACTGCCTAGGTGAGGAAGATCAGTGGGTGTGTGGCAGTGAGCATGGAAATGACCCTAAGCCCTCCTCAGCCCCCTCCATCTCCTGCAAAGACCTACCTGACGTTGGCACCAGTTGGGATTTCCTGATGCCTACTGAAATGGGAAAGGATTTCTTCCCTTTGGTGTCTTAATCAATCTTTTCAGGCTTCCCAAAGGGAGACTTCACTCATCTCATAAATGTTTTTTGCCAAGGATGCAGGTCTGGGGCTAAGGGATTCGAAGATCTCTGCGGGTCATCTACCAGCATCCCAGCTCAAAGCCCAAGGCCCCCAGATTCCCTTTACATCACAAAACAACTCGTGTCTACTGCAACCCTAGAAAATGACATGTATTCAGACAAATGTTTGTGGTCTGGGACACAGGGCCTCTGGGCTCTCCCTGACCAACCAAAGCAGCACTCTTGTGCCCTGGGAGGAAATGCGACTTGTGGGTCCTAGGATGGACCTACATAAGAGCCCCATTCTGACATTGCCTAGTGATTTCACTGCATCATTCCAAGCGCCATGTTTCTTAATTAAAAAATGGAAATAAAATACCTTCCTGCAAGATCATCGTGGGAGTTTACCATGACGCATGCAAAGCAAATGGCCTGGTGTCTGGCAGGCCTACACAGTGATAACAGCAGCTTCCATTGATTTCCTTGCTCATCAAGTGCCAGACCCTGCAAAGAGTTCTCGGCACATTTTAGGAGGGTTGGTTTTCACTTGTTGCTTATTTTTTCATGCCTTTCTTTCTTTTTATTTATTAATTTTCTGTTTATGAAAACTGATTTCAATCTGCCATCTTGCTTGATGGCAGACACCCATGTCAGTCATAGCCAGGGAATCTCCATTGCGTCAGTGGTTTCTAAGCTATTTTGTGTTTCGGCTCAGTAAATTCCAGCTTCTGTTTCTTTCCTTTCCTTTCCTCACATTCTGGAGCTGAGACGCAGCCGGTTGTAAGAGTGAGTATGGGAAAGACTGAGGCTCTGGCTCCCATTTTTCCCCCTGGTAATAGTGCTGGTTGTTAGGATGAAACTCCTGGCCTTCAGTCACTGGCATCTCGTCCCCAAGCACGCTGGCACTGAGTGCACTGCCCCTCCTCGTCCTTAATGGTTCATGCTGTCTTCTCTGGTAGCACCTTTCTCTCTGAATTCTAAGGCCATCTCATGGGGGTCCAGGGGACTTGCTTTCTTCCGGGGCGTGCTGGGGCCACTGGAGCCTTATGGATTCTCAGGGTCTCTGGAACCCCGTAGATCTGTCTCTGCTATGAGGTGTGATGGAGAAATAGAGTAAAAGTTTAAATTTAAAACTTTTATGATAGTTAAAGACGTATTGACACGAATACCTCTCTAAATACACCCCCTCTCTTTGACTACAATTATCTCACTATTCTTGCCGCTGTCTGAAGCAGTTCTGGAAATCCTCTTTTATGAATACTTTTAGTTGTACTGTCCGGGCTGCCTTAGTGTTCTGAATTGATTCAAAACATTGACTTTTCATGGTCATTTTGACTTTGGGGAAGAGCCAGAAGTCTCACAGTGCCAGGTCCAGTGACTAAGGCGGATGAGGAGGACACCATGGAATATTTTTACAAGCCTGTCCCTTCTTTGGATTGCACTTGGCAGTAGCATTCACTATATTTTTGATCACATCTTATAAACACTCATGAAAGAGAACTTGCAGAAGATGGTAAGAATGATGGGATCACTGTATGAAAAGATGGGTCTACTCTGAGAAGGATTAATAGCAATGTGTCTGCTACTGCATTTTTTTTTTTTAATTTAAACATTCACCATACATTTTAATCACATCTCATACCTGCTTCTGAGCCTGTGTGAGCTGCTATCCCTCACATGGCCAGACTGGAGCATGGTGACAGGCCCTCTGCTCTTGTATCCCCAGCTCTCCTGACCATGCTCCCTCCTACAGCAGCCACTAGAAGGAGGGGAAGGGCAGAGTGGAAGGGCCATTTGTTGGAGAGAACTCTTCTTTCTCTCTGATGCCGTCTCTTTCCTCTCTGCCTTACAGGATATTATGGGGATGGATGTTGGAACAGGCAAAACTGGTTCTACTTGATCACATATCCTCCTAAATACTTTTTGTGTAACTTCTGGACTGAGAGCATTGAACTTTAAAGCCAAGAACATGATGTCTCTATTCTATGGTTCTATCATGACAGCTGTTCTGATGTATTATAGTAGGACCACAAGTCTTATTGCCCCATGGGAAAGCCTTGAGCTGAAAACAGGAAAAGCAAGGTGGATGAGTAAGGGACCTATCACCCTCTCTCTCGCTGCACAAACGCTATTCTGTTAATCCTTCAAATAATCCTATGAGGTAATTTCTATTATTAACCCCATTTCACAGATGATGAACTCTGATTCAAAGAAGTGACTCATGCAGATCCAATTTATTCAGCCAACAAATACTTATAGAGTGTCCACTTTGTGCCAGCCACTGCTCTGATTTTCAAAAATACAGTAGCAAACAAAGCAGACAAAAATATCTGTTCTTGTGGGCCTGGCATTCAAGTGGGGTGGTGAGAGCAGGGAAGAAAGAGTAAGGAAGAAGACCAACAGGGAACCGAGTAGTTTAACCTATGAAGACAAGTTTTAGGAATACATAGTAATCACAGAGAAGGGACACCAAGAAGGACGTGCCTTTAAGTAGGGTGCCTCACCAAGACAGATCAAGAGAAGGCTTCGCTATTAAAGAGAGACCAACACCAGGAAGCAGCAGGAAGAGCAAAAGTGGAGGTCTTGAGCTGGGAGTGTGATTAGCTGAGCAGCTAAAGGAAAAGAAGAGGCAGGATTTGAGCCCAGCTAATCTAACTGCAGGCTTTAAGTGCTTCCTTATCATCTGAGAGAGCTCAAATTATGATAGTCATTATCGCTATCATTATGTTTTCACCTTTGGGTTGGCATCCAATGCTCTTCCCCTTTATGCCTCAAACAATCCAGATGCCCCTTTTCTAGTTCTTTCTATAGCCATGGAACAGAGATTTGCCCCTGGAGTAACCAACAGAAATAGTACGAGAAGTTAGAGTTGGACAGAGGAAAAGCGTCTTATGGCCATGGTGGTTGGAAAGCATCATAGGTGGCTGTGGTGGAAGTCGTGTGGGACAATATCCATGGCTGGTTATAAGTGCGGGCTGTAAGATTAGGGCCCAAGGCTTGCATATGCACCTGACCAAAATTCTGTGATGTGACCTTGGACATTGTTTGTGGTAAAACTGCATATCCTGAGCCAGGTCCCTGACTTTATGGCCTTGCATCAAACTAGCTACTGTCCATTTTTCTCTCTCAAAAGTAACATAGCTTTATTTTTAGTTCAATAATAAAAATGCACTAGATAACAAACACTTCCCTTTTTATTCACCTACCCTAACCCTTATATTTAGACTTTGCAATTTTTTTAAGGTTTGCATGATGATAAATAAGAAATAGAAATGTTATTAAAATGGAAGTGAATTTCCTTTTGGGCTGTGGAAAATAATGAAAAAGCTATTTCATCTGTTTTTTTTTTTTTTTTCCTGTTTCAAAATATAAGATGGGAGATGAGGATGCTTGCTGTTTTGACACTGTCAGGCATGTCTCAAACACCCCGGGTGGTTCTCCCATCACTACAACAGGGCCTTCCAGCCACTGAACTGAAGTGGTTCCTATTCATCTCCTCTATTCTGATGTCTAAGAGCAGTAAAAAGACCAGCATCTTTTTGGCACATTTGGCTTCACTTGCAAAACAATATTTTTGTTTTTTTCCCTAAAAATACCTTTGCTTATATGAACCAATTTAAAATTTAAAAAAAATCTTCTTCAGATACATTGCATCTTAAAGATACTCATACTTTTATTAGACCCTGTATTTTCCTCTTTTAAATGTTTTCCTTTGTTTTTATTTTTTACTTTAGCCAATTATGGACAAAACTTGAAGAATTATATAGCGTTAGCAGTCTTTGGCCCCAGATCATTCTTTTTCCAGGAGTGGCAGCTGCCAAAATATGACTCCTAGTCTGCTAGAGCACGAATTATGGAAATTATGGTTAGGTCAATTGTGGAATAAAATCTGAAGAATTAAATAGATTTAAAAAGCCAACTGCACCAATGAAGCTCCCTGTCCCCCATCTCCTCATTTCTCCCTTCTTGGAAGCAGTCACTTCGCCCTGAAGAGCTAACAGTTTTGTTAGAGGCTCCTCTGGCTCTGAGTAATGGTTATTTTTCGAGGGTTCATTTAGACACTCTCTATGGATTTCCCACAAGGGACGATGAGAATTTAGCTTTTGCTACCCTGACCCAACTCATACTATTTCCATAGCTCACATCTTTCTAATTATAGCACAATGATATTATAATTTCGTGAGATAAATATTCAGTGTTTATATTATTATCCTCATGTAATGATTTTTACAAACAATTCATTTAGTCAGCTTATTTTCCCTTTCCCTCACAACATTTCGCTTTTCTTAGAGTTAATGTTTGACCTTTTCTCCACTTGCTTAGTACTGTATGTACAAATCAGCAATTAAATAGCAAACCCTTTGCCAAATATTTAAATCTCCTTCCATGACTCATTTGCATGAAGGCTTCTAGTGATTTCTCTGCAGGAGGCTTCTGACCTCCTTCATTTGGCCTCTTGCTTTGTGCATAGCAGCTCCCAAGGTCCAGGAGCTGCCTTCACCTCTCCCTGTCTTGGTCTCCTTCTGTGCTTGCTCCCATTACTCCCTCATTTTGTTGGAGTGCATCCTCTAGTGGCTCCCCGAGAAAGCTGAACTGAAAGCAATTTTCTGTGACTTTGCTGGTTTAAGAATGTTGGTTGTACCTTTTTACTATCTTGCTAGTTTGAGAATAGAATTCACTGCTCCGTCACCTTTCCGCCTCCTCCCTGATAGTGGTTACAAATCAGTCTCATTTCTGAATCTTTGTGATACATTTTTTTTTCCAGAACAGAACAATTTAAGTAACATAGTGTTTCACCACAAGATAACCGGACATAAAGGTAGTTACCATAGTGCCTCTTTCCCTGAAATATTTGAGTATAACTTCATATACCATAGCATCAAACATAACAAGACAGTGTAAAACCATTCAAGAGAATAACAGTATTTAAGAATAACAGACTAACAGAATAACAGGGTATTTAGAGCCAACTAACAGAAAATGAACAATGGTTTCTATATTATCTCCTGATCTATAAAAGTTTTTGTTTGTAGTATCACAAACAATAAAATCCAATAAGATACAACATGTTAAGACCAATGGAGACAGAAGAACAAAAGCTGATGGCACTTCAAAACAAGATGATATTAAATCGACACTAGCTATTATGATGTCTTGTTTTCTTCAAAGTAACTATTCATGCCATCATTTTTACACCTCTGGAAACTTGTAGGACTTCTCTTGGTCCTTATTACATAGAAATTTAATAATGAAATGCTTTTCTACAATTCTTAGCATTTTCCCTCCATCGAATTAAACCTTCGATTATATTTTTGATGACTGCTTTTCTTTCATTCCATCAAATATCCTAGAAATCCTATTATAGTTTTATTATTTTTTTACTAGATGTCTTATGTTTAGTTTATTTCATATTTTACTACCTGATTTTTCATCTGTATACTTTCTGGGAGACTATACTATAAAACTTTCTATTAGATTTTCCTTTTGTTATTTATTTTAATTTTAAAATCTTTTTACTATCTGAATTTATCTCCAGCTTTTTTCATAGTTGCAATATTAATATTTTAAGGATGTAACTGATAAATATTTTTAAGGTTTTCTTCTCGCCAGTTATTCATGTAAAAAATTAGGATATCAGAAATTCTCCTTAGACACCTAGATGTCTGATAGGCTTTGGTTGTCTGACTATATTTCAGAAGGGAGGAAGGTGAACCTGAACAGGGGCATTAGACACACATATTGTAAGATATGTCAATTCTGAATTTAAAGGTAGGTGATTTGCCTGGGCTTTCATTGGAGAACTTCCCATGTTGGTACTTTTAGGTCTTTCTGGTTCTATGTCAGATTTCAAGTAGAGTCACTTTTGGTCTCCTTCCTGAGGTCCACATGTAATATATTCTGTCGACCAGCATTGTAGAATCAAAGAGAAAATAAAACCGAGGATCACCAGGCTGTAAGAAAACTTTTACTTACTTCCCATTTTAATGTAGTCTATGTATCTTAATTATGCTAAGTGATTTGCTGCTTTGTTTTAGAGCAATGGCTCTTAAGATTTGCTGGGGGACTTGTTAAATACCAGAAGACAGCCGTGTCTCTCTCTCCCTAGAGTTTCTTCTTAAGTAAGTGAGAAGTGGGACCCACAATTTGCACATCTGACAAGTTCCCAGAAATGCAAAAGGTGACTTCTAGGGACCAAAGAGGGAATGGACCCCAGGCTTTGCTGAATGAGCAGGAGGAACATGCCTGGCTCTTCAGAGTGGCTGAGATCTAATTGATCACCATACAGATTTTAGGTCAGTTCACTTGATTTTAACATCATCTTCACCTAAGTTTCCAGAATTTCTCAGTTGCCTATGAACGCCTTAGCTCTGGCAAGGGTTCTGTGGTAGAAACTTGATTGTCTGTCAACTTTTCTCACTGCTACTTTAGAAATCAGATTTCTTAAATTTACTAAGTTGGACACTTTATGTTTGATTTTTAACTTTCAAAAGTTTTGTTTGCTACTGTTTTGTCCCCTGTTTCTTCTTTCTTTTCTAATGGCTAGCTTTAAAAATTTCTTTCTTGTCAATTTAGTGAAATTTTAGGAGTGCTAAAAGTGTAGTGAACGTATCCAGTCCTCTGTCTTTAACTAAATGTCTTCATAGTTTCAACTCTGGAGAATTGTACTGTTCTATAAAATGCTACTGTTTTTTCATTTCCTGCATGCTGTTTATCAGAAACTCCAATAAGATATAGGCCTCCCAATCTATCCAATACCTCTTTGAACTGTGTTTTTTTTTTTTTTTTGCATTAATGAAACAAAGTCTTCTCTTTTTCTGTTTCAGCTGAGATGTGGGTAAATTCTTTGTTACCTTCTACTTTGCTGATTCTTATTTCAATTATGTCTGATTCAGAGTTTATTTGTATTTGCATCCAATAACCACATTTTCACCTTCTAAGAATGTGAACTGGTTCCTTTCCATATATACTTCTCATTCATTTCCTGACAATGTTAGATTCCCTTCAATAGGACAAAATACTTGACTCAAAACTTAAAGGAGGAGAAGTTTATTTTGGCTCATGGTTTTCAGAGGGTTCAGTCCATGGTGGATCAGCTGCAAAGAAGAAATTGCCTGATGACAGATATGATGAAGAAATTCTACTCCAGCCATGGCACTCAGGAAGGAGAGTGGAAAGGGAGCAGATGTAGACAAGAACACATCCTTCCAGGTCAGATCGTCAGTGATCAGCCTCTTCCACCAAATCTCACTGTTCAACACCACAGTCAGCTGTTAACTCATCAGTGCACTAATCTGCTGATAAGCATAGCACCCCCTGTGAGGCAGTCACCTTCCAAAAATGCCCCTCTCCCAACAGGAAACTCCTGTTTTGGGGAATAGTTTTGAACTAAACCATAACACCGACTTTTTGATTCATTGTTCCTTGTTCTTTATTTAATGGATTTATATCCTAATTGTTCTTTTTGAGAATTTTAAGTATGTGGACATCTTTGATTCAATAAAAATAGCTTTATTTGTAGAGAATACACAATCTAGTTTCTATTTTTGTTAGCTATCTTCATTAGGTTTTGGTTTCTTGTTTTATACTTTTGGTCAGTAGGATTATTTTACACAGGAGGTTTTCTTTTTTGACACTTTGTCTTCTATGTTTTGAGTCTCTCTCTCTGATGGGTTTTCATCGCTAGTTTTACTGGACCCAGACCCCTTATCAAGATTCACATCACCTGTTCCTTGGCATTATTTCAGAGCTTCAGTCACACAGGTGACTCAGTCTCTTCTTCCCTCTTTATCTTTTCCCCTGAAGAGAGCATGCATTTTTCTCTCTTCTACTATGTTGTAAGTTTTGCAAGAGCAGAGTGTCCAATTGGGGGAAGGTTGGGCTGCCTAGCATTGTCTGTCAGTCTAGGAGTTCTAGCCTGGGGTTCAGTGTCTGATGTGTTTCAAATGCCTAAAAATATGGTACTGTTATTAGTAATAACATGATACTTAGCCATCCAGGTACCTGACTCTATCTGTATCTTGGTACTGAACTTGATGGGGATATAGAGAAGTGTGCCTTTATTCCCTAAAACTCCCTAATGTCCATATGTTTAGAGTTGAAGGGTGTCATCAAAACCTGAACTTACAAATCTAACTTTATTGAAAGTATTTTTACTCCTCTAATGCTTTTATATTAAATCTACTCTAACATTCTCTTTTAGCTTATGAATTCAGTATGTTAATTTGAGGACATTGTAGATGTGTATGGAAGCATAATAGATGTAAAAGATAGAGGCTATCTAGTATATAGCACATATTTTACATATATTTTATAATATGTGTAACTGCTTATTATGTCAGTGTTTGTTTATATTTAACATATCTGCCGATTTCTTTGCTTGCCTTTGAAGCTAAATTTTTCCTTCTCGTTCCAATGTATTTCTTCAAAACATCATGTTAAATAGTTTTTAACATGAAATTCTTGTTATTGATAACTTTCATAGTCTTCATACGTGCAGACATATCTTTCTCCATATACAACTAAAGAGTGATACTGAGTTGTCTTATGGAATTCTAGGTGCTAATTATTATCTTTCAGAACATTGGATATAGTATTTTGTTATATTCTTTTTTCTTCTGTTTCTATTGAGAACTATTCTGTCAATCATTTAAATTATTAAATTATTTTTTCTCTTATTGCTTTTTAGATTTTTCCTTCAGAGTTTTACAGTTGCATTATAATGTATCTTCCATTTCTTTCGCTCCCTCTTTCCTTTTGTGTAATTTTTAAACTCGTGTATTGAGGTTTTCTTCATTTGTTTGTTTCAGTGGCTGAATTTGCTTTTCGTTTTTATTATTATCTTTGGTTAATTCAAAAATCTGCCTGATTTTTCTACTTAATGTCTTGTACTTTCCTCATATATTTCATTTTGTAAAAAATTTTATGCTTTTAATCTGTTAAATTTTTATAATTATATTTCTACAGTCATATTATTTAATATTCTTGGAAATACAACCTTGTTCTTTTTGTTTTTCCTGCAGACTAGACTCCTGGAGCAATAACCATCACATCTGTGCTACAAACAGCAGGATGAGCAAAGGCCAGGAGTGACAGGGAATATACCAGCTGTCTTTGGAGGAAATAGATTGGAAATTCCATACAATACTTTTCCTGGTATCTTATTAGCCAGAACATAATGACACGGCCATGTATAATTAGCAGGGACTTTGAAAATATCTAAATCCTCAGCAAAAGAGGAGAAGAGGATGGAAATTTTGAGATAAACAGTAAGTAGCCTCTGCTGTACTCAAATAGTTTATAATATTGTGTTATAAACATGTAGTCATTGGGGCTTTATATGCAGGACCTCTATGACATCTGCGTGAGGTACCATTCCTCCAGAAAAGGTTTCAGTCTTTTCTGTGCCAGGAACCCCAAGGTATCCCTTGCTTGGGATCTGTTTTTGTTGTTATTTCTTACCTTATAGGGTGATGTGGTGGCTTGAAAACCAATGGTCAACTAAAACATTAGCTGAACTGAATCAACGTGGTGCTGAGTGTAGATGGCCGGACTGAGGGCTGTTGCCAGCATAAAAAGGAGACTTAGAAAGGGTAGTGTTGTTGTTTTTGGAGCTTTTAGTTCTCCTGGAGGAGTTTGTCATGTTGGCTTCTCTGATATGAACTCGGCTGTTAGCACTGGAGGAGCTCGGACCTTGTTGCTGAGAATGGCTGTGGTTCACTTTGGGGGAGCTCTGGTCCTTACTTTGAACACTGCTTCTGGGCTCCAGAGGGAAGATATGTGCTGTTCAGTCTCCGGGAGAAGCTCGTTGTCATGGAGAGTGGCTGTGGTACTTTTTGGGTGAGCCCTGGTCCTTACTTTGAGCATGGCTTCTTGGCTCCTGTGCAGAATCCTTCATCCTGCTGGCACAGACTTTCCTGCGTCCACCACTGACCTTTGCACCTTCCCAGAGCAGGTCCATGAAACAGACTTGCATGAGTCATTGTCGTGAGCTCTAGGCCTCCAGTTAGACTCTCATGTGCTCTAGGTCTTCAGCTGGATTCATGCGGGACACTGCTGTGGGATCCAGGCCCTCAGCCGAATTCTCTAAGATTCTAGTGTATGGATAGATTTCCTGCACTTCCTTTGTATTTGACTCCTTGGGTGATCATATAAATAATATTATAAACTATGTGTCCTGTTTGTAATTCTTTTCTCTGCAAACCCCTGACTATAACAGGTGGTACACCAAACAATGGATTTCATAAATTTCAACCCTAGGCCCATGTGATTATGTCCTTAAGAGATATATCTTTTTTTTAAAATATATTTTTAATTTTTATTTTAAAGGGAGTACAATTAAACACAACAAAACAGAACAAAATAGAACATCAGAAAGCTATGTAAGAGATATAAATTTCAAAGCTAGATGACCTGAGATCTTCAATATCATACTGTCTTGTTTTCTTCCAAATAGTTGTCCATGTCTACACATACAGAGAATTCATACAAAACAACATAGTATAAAACTGATCCAAACAGAATAAAGAAGGCAATGTAGGTCTTCAAAACCAGAAAATAAGGAGTGGCTCTCATACAGTCTCTTGTTCTCTTCAAAATAGTTGTCCATACTTTCATATACATTGAAGTTCAACAAAATAAATCAGGCAGGGGGGGAGGCATTGCTTGGTTCCTGGCACTTCAAGTCCCAGCATGGCATGGGTCCCAGTAGGCACTGGTGGCTCCCGTCCAGTGGGCCACTGGAGCCTGCCATGCTCACAGCCGATCACCAGGGTGGGGGGTGGGGCGGTTGCTTGGTTTCCCAGTGCTCTGTGTCCCAGCATAGCACGGGTCCTAGTAAATGCCAGTGGCTCCCATCCTGGGCCACTGCAGCCTGCCACACTCACACAGCTGCTCACGGGGCAGGGGAGTTGCTTCAAGCTCTTTATTTCTAAAGAATTGACTATTTCACTGCCCAAGTTCTGACCAGACCTCAGAAAGACATCTCTTTAGACTCCTGCTTGAAACCAACAGTGCCAGGAAGCTGCTGGCCTTGATTCAGGGCCATAAGGGATATATTCTTGGAAAAGAGTTTTTTTGTTTTTGCTCCTAAAGTTTACTCAAGATAGATAAGCATCCTTGTACATAGATAGCAGATGGGGGGGGTTAAGTTTGTTCTTTTGCATATTGTGTAACACTTTGTGTACCCTGGCTTTATATAGGGGCCTCTGTTTAGGTGTCAAATTGTGCAGGACCAAGGTTTGGTCTTTGTTCCAGTGTAGGCATAAAAACACCAAGCACTTAGATCAGTGATACTAAGAGTCCCTATTTTTTCCCCTTTCCTACCTCCTCATTTATTTACCAGGACAGTTTCAGATGCAGCCTACAGAAGTGACAATTGCTCTTTATTTTAACATTTTGGAGGTAGATTTTACTTTTTTGAGGTAGCACAAGGTCAAAGGTAGGCTTTGTTTATCATTGCATTTAAGCATTTCTAGGGTTTTGGTAGAGGAAGATTTCAAATTAACATTTGACTTAATGAAGGAGATTGCCCCAAATATCTCTTTAATAAATTCTTCTCACATTTAAAATTTTTTTCTACCCTGTTTTTCAACACCAAGTAATACTGACCAATAGTATGTGTTTCAAATTTTCCCTCTTGGATCTGGGGCTGATTCTAGATGGTCTCTGAAATTTCATGTCTTGTTTGAGAGTTCCAGACAGATAGTGCTAGATGGCTGCTCCCCCATTCCTGATGGGACTCCTCAGTAGGCAGTTCACAATAGGTCAGAGATTCCACATAGGTCACATTGTTACCCCATGAACTTATCACTCTCCTGTGAAGGCTTTGCAAACTCCAGCTCTTATACTCCCCTGGCCAGAGATCAGCAGCTTGAGGGGTTCATACAATCTCATAAAGAGCACACTTGTTCCTAGGACAGACTGAAGTTCATCCCATTGACACCAACTTCAGTGAACAGTCAGAATTTGTCAGTAAGGTTTTGGAGCTTAGGGATGAAAACAGACTCATTCTACAGAGAAGGAAAGACCTCACATTCTGCAGGGTCCATCTTGGATCAGGTGCTTTCCAGGCCAGCTCTGAGCTGCTGTGGGGTCAGAAACAAGGCTCAAGGGTGGAGGAGGGCTGGAAGCATGTGGTATGGAGCAAAGCTCATCTTCCTTTTGGCCTTGGGACTGCCACTCACCTGCGTAGTCACTCTGGGATCCATTTCTTAGCATCATTCTCCTTACTAAGGAAGCAAGGATAAGGGTGCTGGCCACGCCTACCTTAAGTGGCACAAAGACAGATACTTCACAAGTGTGATATATGCTTGAGAGAAATACACATTGTTACCTTCTTAATTTGACAAATGGAGACACTGGAGCTCAGAGAGATGCAATGAATCCTTAGAGATAGCACACAATTCTAAGGCTGTGGCCCCCAGAACTCATTTCCTTTCCACAATGTCACCAGTATATAAATAAAAACCAGTACACAATAAAAACATGAAAAGGGGAACACAAATGTGTATTTCCACGTGACCAGCTGATCTGTGTATAGTCTGTCATTTACTCTGACAGTCTCAAGCCAAGGCTGGTTTTTTGTTATGCTTATTTTACAGATGAGAAAACTGGGTATCAACTATTGTCCATGATTTAGCCAAGGCAGCCTAGCAATTTCCAGAGCTGGAAGTTGAACCTGGCACTGTCTGATCACAGACCCTGTGTTCTTTCTCTGGTGGTGTCTTTCCATATAGTACTCTCCAGGTATTATTAGCATTTTCTTCTAAAATCCATATGCATTTAGACAAAGTTCAAATCAATTAGTTCACACTTTGCTGCTAAGACTCCTCTGTGCCAAAGGTAAGCAAGGTGCTCTGGGTTTTATGCTTTCAAACCCAATAAGGCCTCTTTCTTTGCTTGCATGACAGCCCAGAATTGAGAACTCTGGTGCATATGGTGTTTGCAAAATGCTAGTTGTGTATGGGTGTTTAAACTTTAGTTTTGCATCTTCTAATTTATTTATGCAAGCAAGCCGCCTTTCATGAATTTTAATCTATGCTGTCTTAAAGAAGTGCTTTCCAAATGGGACAGCATTTGTGATCACCACTAAGCCACTCTAACTGCTTGCAGGCCTGGGGAGAGAAGCAGCAGAGAATATTAGCAAGCTCTGCACTGTCCCTGTGTCATCTCAAGCATTGTGGCGTAAAATGTACTTCGTGTCTAGGAAAAGGAAAAAAAAAAAGAAAGAAAGAAAACGAAACAACTGTGACTCGGGTCTTTGGTTATTTTTAATGCTGAACAGCAGAACCACAGGGAATTATTATGAGTTCCAAGATTTCTGACAAGAGGGACTCACCACTGAAGTGCTTTCTTCAGGAGACAGAGAGACTTTGCTACGAGTCTTTATTCATTTATTTATCATGCTTCAGTTCCTAAAAAAAGAAAACACTTCTCCTGTGCAGGGAAAATTGCTTCAATGGATAGATTGCATTTAAATAATTTAAGTATAAAATTACTACAACAGGCCGACTGATATTCTGAAAATGAAACAGTCACAATCACTTAAGCGCACTGGCAAAGTTCATGAGGAGGTGTGCGGATGAGGCACTGGAGGGCTTCTGGAGACCTTGGGGAGGATTCTAAGTCATGTCCCCTGTCTCCCCCAGAGGAAGGCGCTTCGACACATGTCAGGTCCTACAGGGACAGGATGGACCAAGCAGATTTCAAGGTCTAGAAAAAGATGTAAACTGAACATGATTTCTGAGCTTTAGTCTGTGTTGAATGGCTAAATGAAACACAAGACACCTCGGATCTGTGTTCACAAGCTCTGACTTCAACTGTCGAGCCCTCTTCCCAGCCTCCATGGTCCTAGAGATTCTTGCCTGTGCCACGGGAAATCAAGCAGACTTTAGGGCTTTTGAGGCAGACTGAGGTTCCAGAGACAACCTAGCCTGTGCCCTGCCGTGTAATTATCAACAAAGAGCATCTTCAGTGCATTGCCCCATGCTTGTGGGAGGCCATTCCCCCCGAGATGCCTTGTGGGCCTCAAGAGGGTCTCCCATCCTCAGGGACCACACCAATCTTGGCACAGCTCTCTGCGGTCTGCCCCTTACTGCCCATATACAACCTTGTGAGACTGAGCCGATAACATTTCTTCAGTTTGGTTTCATGGTCCAGCAGGATCCTGAAGAACCTGGCAAAGGAACAGACCCTGTGGTCAAAGGCAAGCAAGATGCTACACACTGCATGACTGTGGCAATTCTACAAGCACCTTTGCATGCCAAAGGCTCAGAGAAGTCCTGCAGATAAGAGGACTGTTTATATTAAATTCAACTTACGTCTGCAGGCATTCATTTTACTTGGCGATGAGAGTCCTCCACTCCACCCTCACACCCAAGTGGCTCATTAACGTTCTTTGGGAGAGAACTTAGGGAAACATACTTAGGGAAACTCTGTCCCAAGATGATTTTTCTTCTTTCCATGAAACTCTATTACCTTCTGTCTTATTTTTCCTCTGGACACTACATGGGCTGGCTGCAGTGGGTTTCAAGGTCTTCTGTTGTTTACTATTAATTGATTAATGGAGCAAATCCACTGAGTGCCGAATTTAAGATCAATAAAGCATCATCCATACGCTTCATGATGCAGTCAAGACAGGAAGCAGACACAGAGCTGCAAGGGCTGTTGCCTCATGCCTGATGCTTTAGTGTGCATGCAGGAAAGGCTGGCGGGTGACAGAGGAGCAGATGGAGACAGCTCAGGGCTACCCTGGGAATGTCAGGCGAGGTCTCCGGGAGGACAGCCCCATGTCTCGCTGTCTGTTGTCAACATGCTTGGGGAGATTTTGCCTTCGAGGCATTTAGGGGAAGCATCGTGCACGGGTATGAGCTGCAGCCTCTCAGTAGCCCCAGTGTTTACTTTGAAGAGAAAATGTCTGCTTTGTAGGCAAATGTTTTCAGCATGGAAATGATCATTGCAATTGCTGTGGTTGTCACAAATGTTTCATCAGAGCCGATAAAGCAGCTGAGTGTTGGCAAAATCGATGAAAACATCTTGAGAAGTGTTCGCTGCCTACTTAGCCGTCTGTGGCTCATCTGGTGTAAAGGAGGAGGGGAAGGAGGCGGTGAGCTGAGGCCACACATGAGATGCAGAGAGGCGGTACCATGGGGTGGATGCACACACAGGCTTTGCAGACAGACTGCCTTGTGTGAAACTCTCACTCTGACTCCAAGAAGCACTGTGACCTCAGACAGGTTACCTAAGTTCTCTGTGTTTCTGTTGCCTCATTTGAAAACTGTAGGTAATAATGTAGGTTGAGTATTTCTTATGTGAAATACTTGAGACCAGAAGTATTTTCAGTTTTGGAGATTTTTGGATTTTGGAACATTTGCATAGACTTTACCTGTTGAGGATCCCCAGTCTAAAAATTCAAAATCTGATATGCTCCAGAATTCTAAAGATTAGGAACATAGTGTTGGAGCATTTTGGACTTCACACTTTTGGCTTAAGGATGTGCAATCTGTAGTGACTTTAGTGTTTTTATAAGTATTTAAATGAGCCAAGCATGGTGGGGTGCAATGTGATCCCTGCAGTTGGGAGGCTGAGGCAGAAAGATCACTGGGAGTTTGAGACCAGCCTGGGCTGCATAGTGAATTCAAAGCCAGCCTGAACAGCACAGCAAGAAGTTGTCTTTAAAAAATAAGAAAACTACATGTATTTAAATAAGACAATATATTTTAATGCATTTAGCACTTAATAGATATTTACTTATATGAGAATTATTTGAAGTTAAGAACCCTTATACCCTGGGTCTCAAGTGCACTGTTCTTTCCACAAGAGTTCTCTAAGCATTTTCCACTGTCAGATGCTGTACTCAGGGCCAGAGTTCCAGAGGCGAATGGGACAGCCCACCCTGCTGTTTTCTGGAGTTCTGTTTCTCTTGAGCAAACAGATTAACACAGAAGAGACCTTGAGATGATGTTAAATGCTATAAAGAACAGAAATAGAAGCAATGATCAAGAGAATGTAGTAGAGTCACAAACTGCCCACTATCCTTAGATGGTCACAGAAAAATAAAAACACATTTTACTTAAATTTCTAAACTTCTCTGACGGGCTTCATGGTTGCCTGATGGTTAACAGAGCACATATTTAACATTCTCAGTCCCATTTGTAATTTTAATGGGATGAAAGACATAATAGCATCCTTAGGATTTTGCTTCCCTCCTTTTGGCTATGAACAAGAAGACATCAGCATGTACAGACAGGGAAGGCATTGTCACATGCTACTCCAGGAGAAAGGGATGTTCAGGTCCACAAGATGATGCTGGACCATCCTCTTGCTGCTCTCATCAAAGGGTTATGTCCTCCTCTGCCTGATGGTGCCACCCTGTTGTGGAAGAGTTCATAAGAAGATTTTTCTGTGCCTCACCTGCCTCTCTCAGTGTAATATAGATCTGGACATTTTTTCTAATTGATTTATTTTCATCTCCACGTTTTTTAGCATTGTAAACCTAGATAAGGATCTGCAAAACAAGCAGAAACTTGGAAACGACACCCAGGATTTGGAGGCAGATTTATTTAACATCGACAGACACTGATTAAGATCATTCCCCAAATATTAGGCTTAATCTCTGGGAGTCTAGGGCTTATATGTGACAATCAAGCAGTACAGATGCAGAATGGCTTGTCAGTTGGGGACTGGCTCTTTCAATATGCATCACAGTGATTAGCTGTTTCTAGGAGACAGAAGCAACCAGAACTGCAACAGGAACTGTGATCTGGGCAACTAAAGAAACTGAAGCATTCTGGCTTGGATCTAACTCTCCTGATGTTAACATACCTGGCTTGGGAGAAGGTGGATTTCCTGGGAGTCATCAGTGCCTCTGTTTGGTGGACTCCACCGAGGGTCCAATGTCTTTTGAGTCACTTTTCAGAAACACGCCTCATGGGAATCAAGAGATGCTCAGTAAGCAGTCAGACAGCTTCACTTCCTGCCCTCTTGCAATATTAGAGTGTCACAGAAGGGGACAACTGCCAGCAGGTGATTTTCCCCAAAGTTTTAACTAAACCAGGGCAGAAAGGCCTTTGTTCAGGTTCTCCCTCCTTAATCTGAATATTTCTATTTTCCCCTTTAAAATTCAGCCTTGAGATTGAGAAAGAAGTAAGATGAAAACCTAACAACACATTTTCTCTTCCTTTCTTATGTTTGTATTTTTTCCCTCAATTCCCTCAGGTAGAAAAGGGTAGAATTCTCCTTCTATGTCAAAACCTCCTACTCTAGAGCTAAGACTCACTGCTGGATTTCCAGCTGCAGCTTTGACCAGTTTTTTCTTGACTGATAAAAGAAATGCAGTGATGAGATAAAGCAGTACTCCAAAATTTGGAAAGACAGGTAGACCAAAAGAAATACAGATGCTTACTTGGAGTAAAAGCTGCAGGATCCATAAACTGGTAAGGAGATAAAAACGATAATGTTGGAATATTGGGCATTGCATGAGACTAGGGGTAGGCTAGAATGAGAGTGGGAAACTCCTATGACCATCAGCCTGAGGAGGCCTCATATTTTTATGGGTTTTGCCTCTATGAATCCCTTAAGTCTCTCATGGCTTAGATACAGAAATGAAAGAGTAATTATGGTGAAATATATCTAGAAAATTCTCCATGACAGTGAGTTACTCTCTAGAGACAGAGGGATTGGGTCAAAATCAAAAGTCATTACTAAAGGCCATATCCTACTGAAAGAAGGCTATTTCTCCTTCTGTAGCCTATTTCATCTAATGGGAAAAACATAGTAAGCCCATGGAGAAAACTCATGCTGAAGATCACAGTCCACGGGTAAAAGCCTATTAAAAGGTTGAGATTTAATAACAGTTAGAATACCCCCATTCTTTCAAACCTTTCTGCCACAGCAGCAAGTTCTCAGCATAATTACGGTGGATTATTGCTGTAAGAACTGTAAACTGCAGTGTCCCCTTTGAAGAAGAGTACTTAATAAGTTACAAAGACAGAAACACAGACAAAAAATGACAACAGCAGAGGAATTTGAAACCTCTAGCACCTACAGCTGCACCAAATATTAACATAACCTAAGTTCAAGCCAGATTACCATAAATCATCACATTAAAGACCTTTGGTTCCTAGAATTCAGCACAACATGTCTGTCTTTCAACAAACAAAAAATTACTAGCATGCTAAGAGTCAAAACTCTGAAGAGACAGAACAAGCATGAGAACCAGACAAGATATAACACAGATGTTTTAATTATCAGATGCGGCATGTAAAATAACTATGATTAATATGTGAAAGAGCAGACAACATGCAAAAATGGATGAATCATGTGAACAGGGAGATGGAAATACTAAGAAAAAAATCAAAAGGAAATAGTAGAAATCAAAAACACTGTAACAGAAATAAAGAATGCCTTTGATGAATTTTAGGCAGACTGGACACAGACAAAGAAATAATCAGTGAACTTTATTGAAACCAGTAGAAACTTTGGAAAATGAAATGTGAAGAGTAAAATGAAAGAAGAAAAGAACAAAAACATTCAAGAATCACCCAATAATTTGGAAAGTTATAATGTGTATAATTGGAAAATCAGACAAGGAAAGAGGAATAGAGCCCAGGAAATGTTTGAGGTAACACTGGCTGAAAATTTTCCAAAATTAAGACAGAGACTAAAGCACATACCCAGGAAGCTCAAATGGCATCGAAAAATACAAAGAACCTACCCCTAGAGATGCCAGTCAAGGAAGAAAACATGAACAGAAACACCAAACTAAAACAAAACATAACATAACAAAACAAGACAGAAAATCTTTAAAGACATGAGGAAGGGAGAGATTGTTACTTATACTGGAACAAGGAAAGAATTACAGATGACTTTTCATCCTAAACCACATAAGGAAGAGAGTGGAGTTAAGCACTTAACAAAAAAACCAAAAGTATCGGCAACTATTTAGATGATAAAAGGATGTATTAAAAATAAATAAAAGGATGTATTGTGGCAGCCATTGTTGATTTTCTATTATCTGGGTTTGAAGTCTTGTAATGGTTTCCTTTTTTTTATTTTGATTGGTTTTATTATATTTTGATTTGTTTGATTTTATTATATCTGATGGTATGGACAGCTATTTTGAAGAAAAAAGAAACATTATGGTAGCCATTGTTGATTTCCTGTTATCTCGTTTTGAAATCCTGTATCACTTTCATTATTCTGTTTTGGTTGGCTTTATTCTGTTTGGTTTTATTCTCTTTAAATATTTTATTCTCTTTAAAATAAAGAAAAACACACACATATACACACACATACACACACAAACTCTACCAATGTGGAATTCTATATCCAGTAAAATTTCAAGAGTAAAGGAGAAACAAAAATACTCTCTAATGAACAAAATATGTGAGAATTGATCACTAACACATCTTCCTCACTAAAGAAGTTTTATAGCTGAAGGAAATAATGTAAGTCTGAACCTGACTTTATATAAGGAAAAAAGTATGACACAAAGAATAAATACAGGTAAAAATAATATTAATTTTTCTTACTTTCAGTTCATAATTGTTTAAAGTAATACTAGTAATAGATCTTGGGAAAGCTGTGTTAATCAACTTTCCCATTTCTGGGACAAAATGCCTGACATATACACCTTAAAGGAGGAAATGGTTTATTTGATTCAGGGTTTCAGAGATTTCAGCCCATGGTTGGCTGACTGCACGGCAATGATATTATGATAGAGAAGTGTGGCACAGTGAAACTTCTTACTTCAAAACATTCTAGAAGCAAGACACAGGGGACAATCAGCTGTGAGAGATATGCTCTCCAAAAACACAGCCTAGAGTACACATCCACCTGCTCACAGTACAATCAGCTATGAATATCAGAGCGTTAATCCACAGATGAATATAGTACTCCCATGATCCAGAAGACTCTTATTCCAGTGACACTGAAAATTAAAATTAACTTCCAAAAGTGATTTTAACATACTTATGAGCAGTGTACAAAGTGAAGGAAGGAAGTAATTGGTAAGATTCTTACGTGATATCTTCACATACGAAAATGAAACAGTACAGTAGGCCTCCTTGGACGTGGGAGATACAGTCTAAGATCCTCCAGGGAATATCTACAACCTCAGACACCACTGAACTCTATACATACCCTTCCCTTCCCTGTATGTAAATGCCTGTGATGAAGTGTAATTTATGAATCAGGCACAGTAAGAAACTGATAACAATAACCATCAAATGGAACAATTATAACAATACACTGAAATAAAACAGGTAAATGTCAAAATGTCCCCAGATGCTTAGATATGCCGTATTGTAGCGTACAGTATTATATTTTTAGAATATGAAACATCAGATAAGTGGAACTACCGGGTAAAGTTATTTAAACATAGAATTAGATTAGTTAAAAATGTAGACTGGAAACTCCATAAAACTAAACCTTAATCCTTTTGAATGATGATTGTGTGAAAGTTTTGGAACAGAGGAGCAACATCTCTTCTCTTCCTCCCTGTCATGTTGAGGTTCACGAGGACAAGCTATTGTACGGGTCCATGGTCATCAGTGCCCATACTTTAAACTATCTAGTTAGGTGCGGTTCCTTTTCTAACACTTGCCTCCTGGCCAGAAGTCCTGATTCTCTTAGATGCACCTTTATGAAAATGTGGAAAATCCACTTTGTGGAGCCGATAAACTTGTAACAACTGAGAAAATGTTTGCTTTATTTCCTATGTCAGAATGAATAAAATGTAGAGGTCCATATTAGTTAAGAAGATTTAAAAAGTCATTTAAAACAAGGTAATCACAGTTTAATCAGATTGTAGTACTAACAGCAAACTGAGATTAATTCTTTGACTTGGAGAGAAGGAAAATGAAGCATATTTTATGAGAAGAGAGAGAAATAAAATTAGAGGTAACTTGACGTCTTGAGGAAAGATACTGAACTTTTCTCTGCAAGCCTCTCATATAAAAATAGTAACACAGTTACGGTTTAGATTTGAATGTCTCCAAAGAGCCTTTGGAGCTCAGAGGCAGGTCTTCTGGAAGGTGACTGAATTATGGGGGTGCTACAGCTGACCTGCTGTTAGGTCCTGGTAAGAGGGTTCTACTAGGGGCATGGTTAGGAAAGGCTTTTCTCCCTCCCTGGTTCTTCTCTTCTCTCTCTGCTTTCTGGGCACAGTGACACAAACAGGTTTTTCTTCTGCTCTGCTCCTCCAATGTGCTCTTGTGCCTTGCAGCCCGTGGACTACGGACTGAAAATGTGAACCACAATAAGCCTGTCTTCCCTTACAGTGAGTTTGTCTGAGAGACAAGAAGGTAATTTAAACGACTGTTGACTCCCTAAGATGCTTGTGAGGGGTTAACAAAATAATCTACATAAATAGTTATATTACTGTTACTAATATTATAATGGTTGTGTGTTACTTCTATGTAAATTTACTCCTGACTTCCTGTTACAATTTTATCTTTATTTCCCGTCTGCCTAATATTTTTAGTCTCACAACTTTTATTTTGTAGCATTTCTAAAATTTGTTTAAGATATGGGTGGTGGCTCACACATGCACTATCAGCATCTGGAAGCTGAAGCAGGAGGATGGTGAGTTCAAAGCCAGTTTGAACTACATAGGGAGACCCTGCCTCAAGAAGAAGAAAAATAAAAGCCGTGTAAAAATAAAAGCTGTATTACAAAAAAAGTCCTTTATAAACCAATGACATGAATATGAACAAAATATTTGTATAGACATGAATTTCCACCTCTTTGCTAAGTCCTACACTGGAATCTTGGAGTGGATAGAGCATATTCTCGGGTGACCTTGTCCCCGACTTTGTTGTGGCTCAGGTTTAGGAGGAGCTGCAGCAGGAAAGGGTCACACAGAGTGAAGGTCCTGCCAGATACCTTCCGTGTAGAAGAGAAATGTGATTTCAAGCAGTGCAAGACCCGTGGCAACTGAAGGAATTTGGAAAGGAATAAGGAGATAAATCAGGTTGAAAGAGTAGGATGTGTGAAATGAACACATTAGCAAATCCGATCATAAAGGAATCAATCGCTGAAAGGAAAGTGAATATCATACTCCTAACTTTCTTTTGTAGAGCAAGGTGCTTATCTCTCTGTGCCCCACTTTGGTTGGCCTGGAAATGGTGACTCGAAGGAGGAGAGACACACTTCGCAAAGTTTCTTAACCTTTTATTTCCATGGATCCCTTTGGCAGCTGATTGATCTATGGGCTGTATCTTCACTTGAGCTTTCCCAGAAGCCATCCCTAAGTGCAAGTAATTTACTTGAGAGGTCCAGAAAATATTCATAGGCAAGTCGGGGAGAAAAGAAGTCACTGAAGTACATGAAAGCTTTATCCAACAGGGCAATCTGGACATGATACAAAACCCTGTCTCAGAATTTTCCCAGGGATGGCCAAGGGGGCTGGGGTCAACACCTTCTCCTGAAGTCTTAAAACTCCAGCCTGCTGCATGGGTATCCCGACCATGCTGCATAGTTGGCGGAGCAGAATTCTCAAGCCCAGAGACCCAGAGGCTGGCGCTGGAAGCCAGCTGAGACATGTGTAAAGGTTGGAGGGATATGTGGAGGGGTACTTCCAGCATCTGCTGCAGATCCCTTCTCAGAATGTTTTGAAATGCATAAAATAAAATACGTAGGATTCCAAAGAAAACCAATTATATTGAAATTCACTTCTATCCACAGACCCCTTAGGGGACCCTAGGTTAAGGAGGTCTGCTAGGATTGCTTTTCAATGTGAAATTACATGATTTTATGACCTAAGAGCTCAGATTGTGTTACTCTGCCAGGAGGTGGTTGAATAAAGCTCTGCCTACTCAAGTAGAAACTCTTTCAAAGGAAAAATACACTCACCCAACCTGACAATCCCCTGCAGCTCAGGGACCATAAATGATGTTGCTGGACTCACTCCATTCTCTTTTTACTTTTCACAGTGTTTGTTTTGCTTTGTTTATGTTTTTGTGCGTTTAACGCGTCCTGCTTGAGCGCGGAAAGCATGGAGGGGCACCAATTTTCCCACGTGGCCCTGGCAGCAGCTCTGCCCCTCTCAGCAGTCCCCAGGGAGCTGCATCTTTAAAGCCATGTGTCTGAAGTATGAAGATCCCATGTAGCCACACAGAACCAGGGTCCACCATGTGGCATCCCAGTGTCAACAGGTGGCTGTGTGTCACGTGCTGGAGCGGCCACCCCACTGGGAGCTGTACACCACTGAGACACTATCCCACCTCCTAATGGGACTCTGTGGCTCTGTTACTCATAGCTAAATTACAGTATTATGACTTCATTGTTGAGTCCCAATTCTCCTAATTATAGCCTAGACATCTATTATTTGATTTGGTAACACCAAGTGCTTCTTTTCTAAATCATGTAATCTCTTGTAGCTTATTAATGTCAGGTTTGCGCACACGCGGGGACTTGGTTGTTTGCCAGGCAGAATCAAATTTTCAAATTTTCGCTGTGTTATGTTACAGGGCTTTGCTTGTTACAATCTAATTATATTGGCACTGAAATACCGAAAACCAATTTATATTAGAAAGCACTTTAACTCTTTCTTTGGAGTGAATTTACGTGCCTAAGTGTCTGCCACACCATTGATCTTTTCATTTTTCCACTGGGAAATTCCTTTTGGGAAAGAAGTAAAACTAACAGTCCCTTTTTATGAAAAATCTGCTGTTTGTGGAGGGGAGGGATCCCAAACTGAACGTGGCTGCAACTGAAGTTGTTTGGAGCACGAGGAAGCCTGCCCCCTCCATCCTGCTATTTGCTCCTTGCTGGGAAAACCACTTGCCCCAGGCCCCTGGAAACCCCCTCCTCCTTCTGAGACCTTTAGAACCACCCTCAGTACCACCCTGTTAGGGTTCACAGCTAGCTGTCCCCCAAAGCCTGATGTGCTCATGGGTGGGACTTCCTGGAGGTGACTGGATCAGGGGGACATGAGCCTCATTAGTGAATTAATCCACTGGTGCTTTTTTTTTGCTGACCTGGGCTCTGATCAGAGCAGGTGGGCCCGTGGGGGTGTGGTCTGGAAGAGTTTATCTTTTCCCTGCTCCTTCCTTTGCTCTTTTTCTTCTTCCCCCACCATGCTGTGAATAGTTCCCCTCTGCCATGCCACCCTACCTTGGAGTCACTGACTGTGAAATGAAACCTCTACAGACTCTGAGCCAAAACAAACCTTTCCTCCTTTAATTTTTAGGTGTCCAGTGCTGTATCTCAACAACAGAAAATAGAACACCTGCTCTTCCCCTTCAAATGTACTTTCCTGTTCTGTTTTTTATACTACAGGCCAAATGGCTACCTTGCCCTGAAGGCCAGCGGGACTTGCTGCCTGTGGAAGTTGCTCCAGTGGTGGGACCTTCTCAGGAGGACCATGTGTCTGTTACCTGTGACCACCAGCAGTTTTTTCTTTCCATTCTGTAGTCTCTCTCCTAAGAATGAGGAACGTTATTTCTTGCTAGACTTAGCCAGGAAAAATTAGTGAAACCCTCCCACCTGCTACCTTTGCAAAGAAGCTCCAACTCCTTCCTGGCTTTTGACATCTGCCAATGAGTCCCTGGCTGTCTCGTAAGGCGGTACCTTACACTCTGCCTGAACCAAGCCTACAAGAACGAGATCTGCGGCCTGAAAGACTCAGGTGGAAAGAACTCCCATAGGGTGGGATTTTGATGGCATGAAATGAACAGTGGGTTTAAAATAAAACAGATCTAGATGAGAATCCCAGTGCCTCCGCTTCCTGCTGTATATCTTGAGCAGGTTACTTAATCTTTCTGACCCTCAGTTCCCTTTATCTCTAAAATGAATACAATTTATGTCGCGTCATAGGTAGTTTTGAGGAGCTAATGGAACAGTGTGTTCAGAGCACTTTGCAGCAGAGTTCTGATATGCAGGAAGCATCTCCATGTGTCATTATCTCCCAGAGCATCTCACCCTCCAGGCCTGTATGGCTCCAGAGACCAGGCTCCTCCAGCTGAGGACGGTTTCTCCTCCTCCCGTAGTCCTTTAGGCCCTGACCGGCACTGCTCCTAATGACCACAGCTCTAACGTGACTTGCACTGTTGAGCTATAAACTTTCTATTGTTTAGCTGTAAATTTACTGGCCAGCACCCAGCTCCAGAGATAGATCGCAGTCACTTTAGAACGCGTACTCATAATGCATGTTCTGTGGCTGCTGTGGGGAGAGATTCACCCACTGACATTTCCTGGGCAGAATTAATGTTGGCAATCACAACCGTAACTTATCTCCAAGGCCTTTGTGCATTTCATCTGTTTAATTTTATTTTTTATTATGCATATTTCAAACATTCTGAAGTGTGTTGTAAACACTATAACTAATGCTGCATTCTCGACCACCAGCTTTATCAAATTTGACATTGTGTCATGCTTCTTCCTTTTTGTTCTGGGTTGCTTCTGCACGTGTATATGGCTTTATAATCCATTTCTGATCTCACTTTTCCCAAAGGAGACCAACCTTCTGTGTCTGGTTTTTATCATCCCCACGCCAGTTTGAAGAATTCGTATATTCGTCTATATCCAAGGACTATACAAACCTGCAGTATTTTGCTCAGCCAATAAAGGCATCCTACACAGAAGACAGGATTACAGAATTTGCCATTATATGTATCTTAGCCTCAGTGTCCTGATCTATAAAATGGGGATGATAGTATTTTCTTCACCAACTTGCCCTGTATAGATAATTGGTCCAGTGCTTGGCACTCGGTGGCTGCTGTGTACATTTTTGTTCTTGTCAAAATGGACATAAAACTTGACATATGTATTTAATTTGAAAGTTATTGGTAAGTTCTCTTTGTTTACTTCATGTTTTTGTTTTTTAAAAAACTCAAACTAAAATAGACGAGCATAGAAGGTTTGCGTGGACCCACCCAGGCTGCAATGATCAATGTTTTCCAAACCCTCCACACTTCCTTTACGTTCCAGCTAACTTTCAGCACAGAATCCCCTATCAGCTAGCACTCGGTTTCTGCACTATGTCATGTCAGCATACACAGCGCAGACCCGGGTCCATTGCTGGAACAAATGTGCATTTCCTAGTCCTGCAGTCAGTCTCTACCCTCTACAGATGGAAGGTTTTGCTACAAAGCCTTGAACAACCAGAAATTCGGCTACATTGCCACATTCACGAAATAACCCAAGTTCTGTAGTCAGGAAAACAGCCCAATAGTGCGATGTTAGTCCCTTGGCCTTAAATACCCTGTGATGAGGACTCTTCCTACTTCTGCATCTCTAGGGAAGCTTGAGCATGGCCACCACTCAGACCCTGATGGCCAAAGCCCCAGCCAAGCAGCACAGAGCAAGGTTGACCCTATATCCACACGCCTTTCCAAGCACCTGCCCCATTACCTCTCTATAAACTGCTCCCTCTGCCTGCAATAGTCTCATGCCTGCATTTCACTTCTAGGTAGAGAAATTTAACCTATACTTCAGAGCCTGGTGGGAAAGTCACCTACTCAGAGAAGTACTTTCAGATCCATCTGCTCAAAGTTGTACTCCGTCCTCATGAGCCTCATAGTAAGATTCTTATGCTTCTTATATCTAGGATATACATAGATCCCATTTTGGTCAAGACTGCCCTGATTTATGCCTTGTCCCAGTATAAACAGTAGCATCCTTTCACTCTTAAAAAAGTGTTTGACTTTGACAATAAACTGCACAACAGAGATACCCTGTGTGACCCCAATGAGTCAGGCTCCCATGTAATCTCTATTCTTTGACCACGTCACCTTTTATGAAATGGTTTTAAGAAAGAGTTGGCCCTGCAGGGTCTGCAGAAGTGAGCTGCCACAGTGTGAACTGTGTAGGAAAAGTGTATCCAGAACCGTGGGCAGGCTGAAGGGCTGAAGGCCTCAGTCTTCCAGGAGAGAGGAACCAATTTTTGCCAACAACTATGTAAGCAGGAAGAGGACCTCGAGCCTAGAAAGGAAGACAGCTTTGTGAGACCCTGAACAGAGGACTTGACCGAGCCACGCTTGGACTGCTGATCCATGGACACTGTGAGATCATAAACAGGTGCTGCTTCAAGCCACTAAACTTGTCACGATTGGTTATGCAGCAATAAGAATTAATAAGATTACCATAGTGATAATACTAACCAAGGGCTTATGTGTTTTATCTCTCTGACAGTCCGGTGTTTCCTGAAGGCATGGGCACATGGATTCACTTCTCTCATTCCCTGCAGCGAAGCACTAACTTCTCTCCTGGGACCATGCCAGTCACTATGGCACAGTACTTAAAAGAGCAAAATCTAGGGAGACCAAGTGCCTGGGTCTGAATCCCAGGGCCATCGCTGTCAGGCTATGTGAATTTAAACAAATGATTTCACCTCTGAGGGCCTCAGTTTCTCATTTTCAAATGGAGTTACCCAAGAGTACTTTCCTCTGTGAAGTGAGTTTATCAAGAGACTCTGTGGAGTTTGTATAGAAATGCTTTGGTCCGTCAGGGTAGTGAGCTGGATAAATTTGCTGTTACTCTGTTTCATTTAATCTTCATGGCAAAACTGCTGTTATTATGTCCATTTGCAGATGAGGAAACTGGGGCTCAGAATTACGCACCTTGCCTGAAACTACACAGCGAACAAGAGGAAGAAAGACTCACACGAAACCCATGCTTATTTTTTCCCATATTTGTGTCTTTCATGGGGATGTACTTTTGGAAAAAGTGGATTCTACAACAACCAGGGGTTCAGACACCCAGACTGCAACCTGGGTATGGTTTTGGAGCCACGTTCTTAGGCTTCAGTGGGTTTCTGGAAGCACAGGGAGCCAGCAGACAATTTATACTGGTTAGTGGGATATGGTGACCCATAAACGAGCACAGGGGCCCATTAAGCTGACATACCACCTGACAAATGATGAGGGACTTTTAAACAATTCTAGTCTACTAAAACTGGGTATTTACATAAGTGCAGATTATTGGGATCCACAGATAATTTGCTACCTGCTCATTTTTAATGTGTTTGCGAACACTAGTGAGGAACTCATTAATTCTAAGTGTCTGTAAGCTTATTGTGTTGTAAACCAAGGCTGACAGCACAATAGATACCTCTAAAACGAAGAGGCCCCTCTGCCAGCCCAGCTATACTGCAAAGGAGAAGGCATGCAAATCAGCGGAGGGGTAATTGACAGGATGGGTGGGATGCACACAGGCCCTTATCTGAGTGAGCTCTCTGTCTCTGTCCTTAGATAACCCAGTAGAAATACAAGCTGTGGTGATAAGGGTGACTCTAACTGCATTTACCATGGTCATCAGGCAGGGTCAGGCACCGCGGCCCAGTAATCGGGAAATCCGTGAAGGCCATGGCCTGACAAGGCCCAAATCCATTTGTTATTCTCGGCTCGGAATGCCCTTGCTCCTTTTTGAGGCTGCTGATCCTGACTCCTCTTGCAAGACAGTCAGCTCCTCCTCGGGGCTGTGACTTCCCTGGAAGAAACATGTCTTCTCTGGGCTCTGTCAGCCCCTTGCACGTTTTCTGCAAGAGCTTGATTAGGAGAGTGTCTGAAATGTCTCCCCTTTTCTCTATGCCTAAATGAGTACAATATGCTAGAGTCCTTCAGGACGCCCTCCAGAACAATATGTCTTCATGATGCACCACACAGAGGAAAGCTTCAGAGAGGGGCACGGGCTCTGAGCACACAGCCAAAGGGCTCGGCCACCTCTACCACCAATATGCAGGTCACTTTTCCCCATGCTGGGCTCTCTTCTTGCCCCATAAGCCACAGAAAGAAAACCTAGCCTGGCCAATCTCTACCCACAGCAGGTGTTTCAGACATTCATTTATTTTATTTGAATGAAGATGAGTTTCTAGGAGAAATTGCCTTCCTAGCAACTAAGAGAATATAGTTGTGTTTTGATGTATGTATAGTAATTCCCTTTGTCCATGGAGGAACATTCAAGAGCCTGAACCCACAGAGTCCTGAACTGTATATATGCAAGTTGAGCATACTTGACCCCAAACCCCCAAACGTGAAATGCTCTGAAATTCAACTTTTCAAGGACCAACATGATCTTGGTTCCAGATCTTTTTAAAGTCTGCCTGAAAAAGTCTAAAATCTGAGACAATTCAAACAATTGAAACAATTTCAAATAAGAATCTTCAACTGTAGCCTTGACTTACCCACCTGCCACAAATGCTAGCGCTTTCATTACAAGAGCCTCTTGTAGACACTAATGCACATTTTTCTGTGCCACACCTTTGACAGATGATGAATTTCTCTAAATGAATTCTCCAGTAATGGGCTTTTGGATGATGTGTTTGGCAAAGCATTTGCAGAGTTCAGTGGGCAGGGCTTGTGCATGTGCTGCAGGAGGCCCCTGCTATGATCTGCTCAAGACTTTAGTCCTGAGAGTATGGCTAGTGGCTACTTTTGATGGATTGTCTGCATGTGAAATGAATCCACTTAAAACTCTATCTGCCTGTTAGCTGCTATTAAACAAGCTGGAGGAAGTTAATAAATAGCAATCAGATAACCATTGTTGATAAACTTGTACTCTGTTCTACACCATGTGCTATGTCTATCCTTGGTATTGACTGACAGCTTTGTTTTGCCATATTTGACTGTATTCTTCCCCCCCCCCAAAGAAAGTAATAAGCACTAAGGAGTAATAAAATCCAAGATGTGTAAATTTTGTTGTAAAAAAGAGAGGGAAAAAAAAAAAAAAGAAAAAGAGCTCTAACGGATATAACAGCAAGTGTGTTTGGGGGTGTTAAATAGCTGACTTTATCAATGTTTTTGGAACATTGAACACAGCTGTTTGCAGTCTCCCTGTTTGAATGTCCACCTTGTGTTCTTTGATACTGTGATTTGAGGAACTATTTTCAAGAAAATAGTGTGTAATCTTCTAGCAGGTAATTTCTTACTGTTATGGTTTTTTGTTTTGTTTTGTTTTGTAGTTCTGTATTGCGTGTACCCTTACACCGCTTTGGTTTGTTTTGTGTTTTTCTCTTTTTCCTCTTAAATAAAAAAAAAAATAGCAATCAGGTATGGTGGTACACACCTACAATCCCTCACTCCAGGAGGCTGAGGCAGAGAATAGCAAAATTAAGGCCAGCCTGGGCAGCTTAGCTAACTAAGACCCTGTCTCAGACTAAAAGATAAATAAGGACTGGGGATGTATCTCAGTACAAAGGCCCTAGGCTTACCCCCAGTACCATAAATAAATAAAGCTAAAGAGCAATAATTGCTTTTTGTTTTATGCTTACTTAAGAGTGCTTTCAGATTAATATCATCAAAGGTCCATCTAAAATAACTTCAAAATATTCTTTAATCTCACAGAGCAAGATGTTAGGGGGAAAGGCTTTGGATCAGTTTCTCTGCATTTTCTTGATTTTCTTCTCATGGTCACAAAGTAGCTGATGCCGTGCCGTGCATTACATTCTCATAGAATAACATCTGGAAGTGAAGAATAGATCTTTCTTTTGGAAAGCTCCTTTTCCATCAGATTTTTTTGCATCATCTTCCAGCACAGTACTGTTTAAGCCTTATTTCCAGAGCAGTCACTACCTAGTGGGAATGAAATTATATGACTAGTTTAAAATTAGTATGATTTGTATTTTGAGACTGGGTACATTATTCCAAATTTTATCTGAGCTAATAGACAGATGTGGCAGTCTGCTAGATCTAACTGATCTGTATTCTGCTATAAAAAAACAGAGATCATTTTGGGGGTAAGTGATCAGTTACATTTCCTGTATCCCTCAAGGGCTTTTCTAGCTTTTTCATTGTACTAAATTAAATGAAAAGAGAACAGTGTTCTTGGATGATATCACTTCTGTCCACCCACAGAGAAGCTTTTATAAAACCGTGCTTTAGTGTTAAATCTCACTCTCCCCTGAAGCACTGCTGTTTACTTCTGTCATAATGACTACAATTATTGAGTGCTTCCTCAGTGTCCAGCGCTCTATTAAGTGATTCAAGTGCATCAGACGATTAGAGTCACAAAATAAGCAAGACGGGAAGGTACTGTGAGAGCTCTTCATTTTACAGATAAAGGAACTGAGTTTTAATGTGTTTGAATACTTCCTCCCCAGTTCACACAGCTAGTATTTGATAGCAGCTAGATTTGAACCGTAAGCATTAGTTTCTAAGTCCTGAAACAGTATCATACTTTGTTTCCTATATTACCAAGGGTCCTTCATACAGATATTCCTATGACCAATTTCCAGATACATCTTGAAACTTGGAAAAACGCATCCTTGTTAGACTTGCTACAAGATTTTGGAACAATATTTCAAACATGATGTTTGGTTTCTAGAAAGTTTGAGTATTTTTAAAAAATTCATTTGCTGTCATTTCATTTAGTCAGATTCTTGATAAACTTTTTTTCCTCTCTCTTATTATCATGTCTTTTTATTTAGTATTTAACTTTTGACATTTGCAAAGCTTTTGGTCCTAACTGATCTATGCTTTGGAGAAAGAAGTGGGTACACAGAAATCTACGGCTCACATGATATGCGTGCCAAAGGTTAAGGAATGAAAACTACTAATGCCTGGAACTTATTTTTTGAAATGCATCAAAGATACTTTAAACTTATCCATGAAGGGGAAATAGGTGACAGGCATAAGTACACAACAAAGCAAATATTGTGAAACATTAATGATAAAACCTAAGTTGTGTATATGGATGTTCACTGTACAGTTCTTTCAACTGCTTTGCCTTGAAAATTAGCATTAAAATGTTAAGAAATATGTCAGTAATAATCTGGCCTCATTTTTATAAAAGTAACACAATGGACTAATTCTCCCTCACTATCTAGACTTTATTTTTGGTTAATGCCAGTTTCTCCACTTGCAAACCACATAGCTCATGTGTGCAAGCATTTGTGTTTGCACAAACACATACAGTCTTGTTTATTCTTCTTTATTGTTCTTTAAAGGTCCAGGATTCCATGCAAGTTTATATTTTACATCTCTAAATGGAAAGCTCTTTGAGTAGCAAAGAAAAGATGTCTTTGTGGGTTGAGCAAATCCTTCCTTCCTTCCTTCCTTCCTTCTTTCATTTGTTCTTTTCTTCCTTCTTCTCTCCTTCTGTTCCTCTCTCCATCCTTTTCTCCTTTTCATTCTTTCTTTCTTTACCTCACTCCTACCATGTGCCAAGTTTGCATTGCTCACAAGGGATCACAAATATGGAGGCAGTAGCTAAATAGACAAGATCACTATATAGTATACACAAAAACAGACAGAGCAGCCTGAGGAATGCATAAAGAAGAAGACCTATGATGATTTCTCAAGGAAAGGGGTGTTAGCTTTGGAAAGAATATGGAGTTTATCAGCCAGACAGGAAAGAAACAGAATTTTAGGGAAAGACAACACCATGTACCAGTCAGTAAAGTCACTATTCAAATCTCAATAGTTGAGAGAGTCTGGAAGGTGCTGATGTGATGGGAGGAAAATGCCCAGAGAGAAGCACAGGCTGGCTAGTGAACAGTCTTTTCCATCAGTCAAAGAAACTGGGACTTAGTGGGTAATTGAGGGGCACTGGAGGATTTTAGCAGGGAGCTCAAATGTTAGATAGCCCTGGTGATGGGGAGAGGAACGGAGGATTCAAGGTGAAGCAGTGAGCCTTGAGGACTCCTGGAATAGTGTAAGGGAGGGTGACATGGCAGTGCTTGTGTAAAGGCAGCTACAGTGCCAACCGATGAAGATAAATTCAAGAGAACTCCAAGAGAATAAGGAGGACTTGACATCTGAAAACTTGTGGAACCCTGGGATATTGGGTGACTCGTTTTCTGGCTTGGGGAAGTACAAGTGTGATCTCATGTTCCGGGTTAGGGGTCCAGGACAGAACCTTGCAGCTGAGTTGGAGTAAGAAAGGCATATTTGGCCTCCTCTCCTTCTGCACAGATCTGCCTCACTTCCAGGAAGTCCTCCGTGCCTCTGCTACCTACTGAAGCTCTAGATTTCTTCTGCATGGATGTTTTACCTTTTCTTGCTTTTAAGTGCAGTAAATCCATGCTCAGCCTTCTCCTATGGTATGGCCAATGTCTGCTGGGAAAAGTGTCACAAATGGCTTTTGAAGTGCTTTGCGTGCCATCTGGAGCACAGGTTGGAGGGAAACTTCTGGCCAGAACCAGATCTGACTCCTGAAGCCGTGACTTCACATCCCCGTGTCTGCTGTCTTTCAGAAACGAGCCCTATGCTGCCTTCCTTTATTATGAAAGAAAATTTGTTTCCGAAGACCTCAGAAGAGGAAAACAAAATTATTTTCAGCTTTGATTGTGGTCATCACAGGAGGATTGAGTTATTCTTGGATAAAGGAAAAACGAAAATACTTTTTTACAGTTTGCCATAAAGACAGCAATAGAATTTTTCATAAGACAAACATAATCAATGGTTCAGGGAAGATGAGAGCATTTGTATTTGTTCTTCCTTGGACATCGTGAAGTAGGGTGTTGGATTTTACCCAGCTGGGGAAGAAGCAAAGCAGGCTGTTTTCTCAGCAATCTACTTCGTTCTAGATGTTAGGACAATGGCATCTGGCCTTGTAGTAACCACAAAAATGGACGACGAGTCCTCATCCCACTGACAGTTTCCTCATGCCCTTTCGTTGTGCCTCACTCCCAGCTTCTTTAGCAGAATTGGTGTCTCGAGCCTGCATGGGATTGAGTAGTCTCTTACTGAGCCCAGCTATAAATACTAAACCTGTGTGGAATCTCCTATTTCATTTGATCATCCATAGCAACTCCAGAAAATAAGGGACGACTCTTCCTATTTTCCAAATGGGAAACAGACATAGAGAGGAAAAATGACTTGTCTAAGGTCTCATAGTTGGTGAGTTTTAGAAACTGTAAACTTTAAGTATGTCTAAAGTTATTTCTCTTACCCCAAGTTTGCTCTTCTTCAGTTGGGACCCAGGATTTTTCAGGGCATCACCACTAGCATGGTCCATGAAAATGGTTAATAGCCAAGCCCCATGGCTTGGGGAAAGTCACTCTGAGAAGCTTCATCTTGATATTCTCACTGAGAAAAAAGGAGAGAAATACATTGCCTCAGGGGTTTGGATTTTAAGTAAGGAGCAATTGTTAGGACATATATAAAGTATTGATTAAAGAGGAAGAACTCAAAGATTCCTTAAAGAAGCATCTGTTAGCTCACTTAGAAAGATATCTTATTCTTATGAAAGGGGGCTAGTTATAAAATGACATATGGTATTTTAAATAAGTAATTTCCATATGGCATGCAGCCCAGGGAGTGAGAGGTACTTTGGACTCCATGACTTGGAGTCACCTGATAAATCCTACAATATAGGCAGCCATTCTCTCCCTTTCAGCCTGTGCCCCAAGGTAGAAACCAACAGAGACAATTCTGTTCCTTCTACCCCGAAACAAAAGCTTTTTCAGTTCCAATGTTCCATGTGTACTAGCAGAGCGCTTCCAAAACTCAGAAGAGTACTCACTTTCCAAATGATCCAAAAGGTGTTGAACAAAGGTTGCAGTCTTGATCTTCTGAGTTTGTGAGACAACATTTTTGACTAGGGAGGTCTCCAGTCTGCAGCCTCCTGAATGCTAGCATGGAGTACCAATCCAGCCTCCAAATCCTGGCTCTGAGAAGAAAGTGGTGAGAGGAACATAGTCTGTGTACTCACTGCCTGACCTGTCCTGTCCCCATTTACCTCTTACTGCTCACCTGAAGTGACTCACTTTTGATGCAAACTAGGACTATACAAACATCCTGCCTTCTAACAGCCAGACCTGACCTCTTCAAGCCTGGCTCTGAACGTGTAGACTTGAGTTGCTGCCAAATAGACACCTCTCCCCATAACTCTCTTTTTAAGTCTACATATTTAAAATCCTGGCCTAGACACTTCTTAGGCATTAAGTATTTGGATTCTTTGATTTTCCAGTAATAAATAAATTAGATATTAGAGCAGGAGTTGCTGAAATCTCAAAAATCTGCCTCCAGTTTATTGCAAATCTCTTTATGTATTCAGATGCATTGGATATACATTAAAGATTTAAACCCCTATTTATCATTTGGAACACAGCCGTGGCTTTTGACAAATGCATTAATAATTGGCAGGGGAATGAGAAGGACCCATGGCGGCTGATGCCTCAACTACTGGCCTCTCCTGACAGTAAGTCCTGACAGTTATGATGAATTAAGGTTCATTGACGTCAACAAACCCAGATCCTTGGTCATCCAAAGATCGTGTGCACATGGTCTGGGACCTCTGGAGTCCTCAGAGAAGTAAAATTATCCTTAACATCATCATCTGAAGACAAGTGGGACATACGGTTCCCTTTCTTAAAAGTAGGGAGGGTTGATGGTCTAAGGATACAGGGAGAAATTACTCATGTATGGACAGTCATTTCAGGGACATCCAGAGCCCCACCTTCCTCTCTATATCTTCTTTTGTGTCTGATCTGAATCTAACAATATGGCCTTCCATGTCCCACATGAGGGAGTAAATGAGTCAAAGACACACAGGGAGGAAAAAGAAAAGAATAAACATGAAGGACAAACCCCAATACATTCATAACTGACTTTTTGATTAGAAGAATGACATTATCAAAAGATCATTGCCAAAGCAGAGTAGGCATATCAGGGAGACCAAGCTACTAAGTGCACAACAAACCATACTATGTGAAGACGAACCCAAGAGCTAAGGCTGCTTAGTGTGAAAGAAAAGATAATGTGGCAGAAGAAATTATTTTTCATTATCTGAAAGGTGAGCATGAGAAAGACTTGCTCCTTGTGACCAGAGAAAGCAGAAGTAGAAAGCTACAAAGGAAAATGTTCCCGCAATATTCTAAGAGTCCCTACAATGGAAGGAAGGAGAGAGGGAGTGTAATTTATTAAGCATTAAGGCCTCTACAATGCATTATTTATGATTATAAAGTCTTTATTGTAGTCCTGAAATTTACATGATGAGATTGCTGAAATTCAGAGAGACTGTAGAACCTTTCGGATTCCAGAGCTAGTGAAGAGCTAAAAAAGTTTGATTTTGGCTTCTACCATCTCTCTATGCTGACTCAAAGATGTTCAGTGCTGAAGCAGAATTTGATCTTATTTGGGGGGAAGAGGAATTCCTGGACGGATGAAGACTCATCTTACCTGTTCCCCGAGGTCTCTTGCTAACCTGAGACATTTTGTGCACAATCTTGGTGGCCTAAGGAAGTGTGGCTGGAATACCAAAGGCTAGAGAAAAAGAAGAGGAGGAAAGCCTTGTGGCTAAGTCATCTGTTCAGCAGAGAGAAGTGAATGGCAAATGGTTCTCCCCTGGGGCTGATTTCCTCCAAATGTGCCTGCCAATAAAATGCTTCACAAAGAAATTTAGCTGTTAATTCAAAACACCCTTCTCCAAATGCCTGTAACTACAACCTAATTGTTACAAGGTTGGTGGTTTATTAAAAAACAGTAAAATCACATTAAATACAAATGTATATTTTTTCTGCAATAACTCATTCTATTCTTGTATTCATTTTTCTTTGCATTCTTTTATGTTACCATAAGATTCTTAATCTCAACAATAAAAATTTATTTCTATGAAAAGTTCAATGTCATTTCAAGAATTCAGAGGCTTTCCACTCTCTCTTTAACTTATTGGTAGAAGCAATCTGGCTCTTAAGGTTTGGACTTGATTTTAAGCCTCCGATGGAGCAGGAGCTAGCCAGCTACTTAGGCAACTTATTTAATTTTTCTTAATTTTGTTTCCTCACCAATAAAGCAAATAATAACTACATTATGATTTAGGGGGAATGGTCAATAAGAACAAGTCTATGAAAAGATCTTTTAAGCTGTACTGTAAATACCAATGTTTGTTACTCTTTTCTAGATCCAAGGGCTTGGCTCAGGAGGGAATTCTGGGGGGTGACAAACTCGCTAATCTATTGTCTATTAACTCATTCATCCACCCATTCTCCTACCTATCTGGCTTTCTAGTTATTTAGGATTCTACTGTGTGGCAGACCTTGAATTACGAACTAGGAACGTAGACATGAGTAATATATAATGTAATTCCTATTGCCAAAGTCTCTGTATCCAGTCTTTCTGCAAAGAAGTAGCCTTGGCAGACCTATTAAACCATTGATGAAGTACAAACATTTCAGATCATTTTGTTTTGTAAAAATCTTTACAAACAATGGCGAGTATCACCAGAATTTTCTATTAGGAAGGACTTGGAAGGGAGAAATTTTCCTAGAAGAGGGACCAGAAGTGAGATGCTATCTGTGGGGTGTCATCAGGAAGCTCAGGAACAATTCGAGTGGCAAACATCAACTGTTGAAGGTAGAGAGGTGAGCAGAGACCCTAAATCACTTCTCCCTCCTCTTGAGGAATTCCCAGTGATGGTAGTTGTGGAGGGTGTTTTGTTTTGAAAACTGCTTATTTTGACAAGTAACAGTTCAGAAAACCAAGAGTTAATCTGAGGATTTGAAAATAGATACGTAGCCCACAATCACAGAGGAGAGCTATTTTTTTGCACAGTGGTATCCTTAACCCTAGCTACCTTGGCTTAATGGGCTCACCATGGGAAAATGGTCCACCTGCATGCAAAAGATGAACCTTACTAGATACATGGGTGAGACAACTGGAAAGAAATCAGAGTTCTCAAACTCTAAACTTGTTATGCTGGGTTTAGGCTAAGGCTTTAGGCCTGTAGGAAACTTGAGGTCCAACAGGAATTGGGAGAAGGAGACCTGTGAGGTGGACCTTTACCTAAGTGTAACGTAAGCAGGAACCTTCTATCATGTCCTCGGTTGCAAAATTAATTACACTCAATGGTGATGACGGGACTCCAGGCGACTTCTCAATGACTTGGTGATGTGTTGGAAGGTTTCATTCTTTGCACCTAGGCTGGCTGAGTTGGGCAGGAACTGATCATTTTTATCATATACTATCCTCTTCCTGTGCTCCTGTACATCCCAATAGGAACACACAGTTTTCAGAGACTGGTATATTTTACAGCATGCCACTTCCTTCTATGTAATTATAAGTAACATTTATGTTTCTATTATTTTATGGCAGTTCCTACACTAAATGCTTTGCATATATTAATTTCTTTACATGAAAAGCATCAGAAGATCCAACTCAAACTGGTTCAACATACAGAGTATGTGAGTTTATGTAAAGGGAAGGTTTTGAGGTAGGTTTTAATTCAAGGTATCACCAAGATGTAGTCTCTGTCTCTCTGTCTCTCTGTCTTCTCTTTCTCTCTATCTCTCTCTCTCTCCCTTTCACAGTTCGGCTTTGCCTTAACATTGGCTTTATGTTCATGAGATGACTATAAACAGCACTTAAGTCTGTACTTAACCTTAGTCAATATACAAGAAACCTTTTGCCCTATTGGCAAACAGTGTGGGCTACAGAAAGGAGAAATTTAATCCAGGTGTCAATCCCTAAACTATCATGATGGCAGGAGGATACAGCTACACTGATTATCTAAGACCTAATTCACTCAGTGCCTTACATGGACTTCTTACCTACCTCACTTCTGCATTTCTCTCCCCAGTTTCTCGAGATTTGATTGAAGGGGAATCGAGTATGAAGCAGTATCTTTTCCTCACTGGAATCCAGACATCTGCAGTCATCCTTGCTGTACCCAAAAAAGTGCCATGGGCAGAACAGCTGCTTAGGAGGTGCTGAATGGATGAATGAATCTTAATCCAGAAATGTGATGACCATTCAGAACAGAACTCGGTCATTTGTAGGCAAAGACTGTGACCACAACCCTTTTTCTTTCTTCCCCTTTAACTATCTGCCCTTCAATAACAGAGTAATGTCAAGAAGATAGAGATGAGTCTATTTTAATAATCCTTAGGATACTGGCTGATTTTAGTGACATCATGAAACTGTTGTTGGTTACAAGACAATCCCAAAGAAAGAATGCTCAGAGATATTTTATAGATGAAGTCTTACAACTTGGTATACTAACTTCTCAATCTTACTTCATTCTCTATACCATTATAATTCAAGTCCTGGAATAAAAGTTAGAGGACAGATAGAAAGTGGCTTCTGATAACTTTTTTGACATTTCAAGAGGTGTAGACGCTATGGATTAGGCAATTTGGATGCAAAATATTTCTAACCTGTCTAGAATGTCTATCACAGAAAGTAAGCCAGGTTTTACAGCAAATGATAAAATGTTATTCCTAAGAAAAGTTTAAAACACAATAGAAACATTATCAAACAATAAGCAAGTGAAATAACATTTAAGAAAATAACCCCATGTCCCTGGTTACTAGGTTAGGATCTTTAAAGTGGAAGTAAATAATATTTATCTTGTTTTCTTCAGAGTTTTTAGTTCTATTTAAAATCTTCAGATTTCTCCAGTATAGCTAATATTAGGGCTATAATATTCAAAGAAATAAAGACAAAGGGGATGTGTTTGTGTACTATGTGTGTATGTCAACTTATGCATACAGAAATTTTGTACCCTAAGATTAAATTCTAGGACAGTGAAGTTTACAGTGAAAAGAGATGTAAAGGGAAGTTAAGAGTGTCTAGACCTTTACCACCTAAATATTGATCCTCATTGTTCTTAAAGACATTAAGTAATACTTAAAATGTATTACAAGAGTAACTGGACTATTTGGATATTTATACTTACTTGAACTTCACTGAAGTATCACAGAAGCCTACTTAGGATTTAGGCAAAAGGAAAAAAGAAGGGGAGGAATTCAACATGTGTTATAACGAACAAGTTAAATTCTAAGTAAATTCAGAAACCATCTAATTTTTTATAATAGCTTTTTGGTAACAAAATTGGCCTCTAGTAAGTTTTCATATTTCAAGTACATATGATTTCACATTGACATACATGTTCTGTCATGAAACTACCCTTGCAACCAAGAGAACATATGTAACAATTGACACAGTTGATAGTTTCAATTTATAAATTAAATGGCTGGACCTTGTATAAGAGTGAAATCTTAAAACTAGACGTACAGTTATAGTTTGGGTCCCTCTCACTTCTGGGGTCTCCTTCAGTGGGGAGGCTGCAGAGACGGAAAAGGACATAGGTGGCCACATTGTCTTTCTGGACTTTTCTGTCCCCTCTCGCTTTTCATATCTCCAGGCCTTGAGCACAATGATCAGGAGGAGAGAAGAATAAAAGCACATGGTTCTGACATGAGTGGTCCCTACTGAGCGAGTGCACTTGTGTTCTCCGGAGAAACCCACACTTACCTTCATTGCCAGCAGTCTTCCATTTGTGAAGCCCTGATGGTTCCCCTTCCTTCCAGTTAGTTATCAGCTCCTCCTTCGGCACTCACCCTTGATGTTGCCTTCATTCTGTTTCTGCTGGGATCTCTTTGTTCCTCTGGGTCCTCTTAGCTGAGTGCTCGGTGGACCTCATGCCGGTTCTTACTGGTAGTCTATTGCTCTGACCTCTTGACTTGAGAGATTACACAAATGTAGTGCCTTCTCTCTCTCCTTTGTCTCTCTCTGTCAGGCTCTCTGGACCGGCAGATTTATTGGCCACAGCTCCCTCATTTGTGAAGACACATACATATTAGGCTCATTATTTGTCTCTTCGAAGTTCCCTTCATTTGAGACAAAAGTACAACTGTCTTCCAATTCGCTTAGGGAGCTGTAACTCAAAACATAAAGACTCCTTTAGAGAACCCCAGCTTACCCTCACTTTGGTTGTGGGTCAGAATGAACAGTCATACAGCTAGGATTTTATGCCTTTTGTAAATCCTACTCCATGACATCTCACTTCACTTTGGAATATTGCATATACTGTTTTCACCTAAAACTGAGGAAGAAAGAACTCCACTATGTCCTTCTGCGTGAATTCCACATCCTAGAGGCCAGATGATGCAAGCGAAATATGAAAAATTGTGTCCTCTTGAAAGCTTGCATTCTTGGTCTTTTTGTTGTCATTTAGTGCAGTAAAGAAGTATAAAACTGTTCTCATTAAGAATCGCAGACTGGGTCATCATACAATACTATTCCTTCCTCTTCTTTTTGTCAGTCTTTCTTTAAGATAAAATACAAAATAATAGGCTGACTTCTAACGAAATGTGCTTGATGTAAATAAATAGCCAAAATGTTAAAAAAAAAAGTCACCAAAGAAAGTATATTTTGAGAAAAAGAACATGTCCTTTTGACTATGACTTGTTCATCTTTGGACCTTCTTAAGCCCCTGACACAGGGACTGGTATGTGAAAAGGATTTATACAGACATTTTTTTCCAAACATGATTAACAGTGTTGACTTCTGAGTTATGAATCAGGCCAGCAGCTATACCTGCCTTGTGGTTAATTATTGGCCAACGCCAAACAATCTTAAAGGGTCCACTCTAAAGTCTACGTCTTATGCCTACAGTTATTATCTACAGACTTTCAGATCTGTCCTTTTTCATACAGAGAACGTGGGATCAGATTGCAATTTTCCATTCCACAGTCTCAGGAAATTTTAGTGTCCACATAGAACCAATCAATAGCTAGCCTTTATAAATTAAGACTTTCTTATTCTTTTTCACTATGCACCCCAATCCACTTCAGAATCCCAACTTACCACACAGAACTGTTCCCTTAGAAAAATCTCTCTCCTGCTTCTCCCACCTTGAGGCCAATCCTACCTCCTACCTGGTCGGATCCTCTTCTCCGTGTACTTGCATAGACACCCTTGGTTCTGCCATGCTCACCCACGGTCCCAGCATCTCATCCTCTTCTTCCATAAGGATCCCACAGTTGAATATTGAAATTATTTTTTCAGAAGTCCCTCCATTCCCTTGTCCTTCTCCCCTTCTGCAATATCTATCTGACAAAGCCTAAACCCTAAGTTGTTTTTACATTCTACTTGCTCAGTTTTACACTTGGGCAGCTAAGCAATCAAATTACCATAACATCAGTATTCTGAAACTTCATAGTCATTAACCTCATCTTTGGTCAGTTTCCTCTAGATCTTACTTAGATTCATCCCAATCTTCACTTTTCACAAGCCTCTCGTTCAACCTTACCTGTCCTCCTCACTCCTCTCTCAGCTCATGGCTTTTCCTGTACTGTATTAAGATTTGCTATGTGCTTTGGGTCTGAGCATTGGCATTTTTAAGAAATTCCTTGGGAAATTCTAATGCATAGCTTCTGTTGAGGACCAGTTATCTACAGAAACCCTGCCAGCACCTGAATAGCAGCTTGGCGTATCTGCCTCAGTAACGGCTTTATAACTCTTCTACTGCTCTGAATCAGAACCCATTCAGTATCCTGCAACCCCTGCCAGTGGGTTTCCCATGTTGGTTCCTCGTGCCATTGTGATTTGATGACCCATTTTCAAACAATTGATTTGGACCACAGTGACAACTTGTGATAAATTCAGCTGCACGTACTTTAATAGTTGGCAAACTTCCGTGAAGGTAAGATATCAGACTGCAGGGATTGACTTTAAATGGCTTCATAAATCAGACTGTGAATTAGCACTGCTTCAAATTGCCTACTGCCACCTTAGCAGCAGCATCACCAAGCCCTGCTGAGGATAAACCGCACTTTCAAAAATGTGCTTCCTTGGAGAGTTGTGGATCACTTTGCCTGAAAGAATGGAAGGTAAAAAGGACGTGGTCATTCTTCCCAGATAACTCAGAAAGCAGATCCAGTGGGTTCCTGGATCTCTTCCCAATAACTTGCTGTTTTCAGGGCTGGAGAACTCCCTGTCCCAGCATACCAGCTCCCATTCTAGAGAGGATTTCTCTGAGCCTCAGGTGGGAGTCATCTGGAGAGATCTTCTTTCCCTCATCTTCTCACATTTGTGTAAATTTTAGTTCCTCTTTTAAACCTTTTATTCCCATAATATGCTGGAGGCTTTATTTCTTTAACTGAATTTAGGCTGACTCAGGGCTTAACAACCCAAGCAATGGGGAACTTCTGAAGACCCCTGACTAGAAAATCACACCACAAAGAGAATATTTAGGGAAATTACATATTATGAAGCCAACAACATACCTGACAAGTGATGTTAATAGCTAACTTATTTTCTGTGTCATGCTGTTCTGCTGTCACATGGGATGAGTCCAACTATCTGAAACAGGGCAGGTCCTGGTGATACGTTCTTTTCCTTAACTTCAGTTGAATGCGTGTCTGTAGGTGTGTTTGGATGGGGTGGAGATACATGGGGAGCACGAAGCTCAGCTCTCTTTGTTCCTACCTGGCCCTGCTCTGTTGTAAGTCCAGGAAAAAGAGCTGGTGTGAGTGAGATTCAGATTACCTGCCTGGCTCTGGCTCTGATCATTAGTGTGAATTTGCACAAGTCACTCCCCTCGGTGAGCTTCAGTTTCCTCATCTGTTTAGTGATCAAAGTTATTTTATTAGAGGTGTCTTTCAGTTCTAAATAACTACAAGCCCATGAATTTGGACAGCAGTTTGATTTCCTTGGCTTGAAATGACCATGTAGGCCAGACCTGGGACTAGGTCAGCAAAGGCTAAGTCAGGCCTGGAAGTGGGAAGCTTTCTCCTGGGCCTGTGGCAGCTGATTTAGGGGCATGACCTTGTTCTGGGTTAGGACCCAAGGGTAGCCAGGAGGTGAGAACCCACAGGCATCAGAGAAGCAAACAACTGTGCCCACAAGTCAGGGCCCAGGAGGACTTGGCCATCCCAGCTGTTGACAGACAGACAAATGGAGGGACACATCTCTTTGCCTTTCCTTTGCCACAGCTATTGCCACCTCTGAGAGTGTGATGATTAGGTCACAAATAAGCCACACTGCAAATTTGTGGTGCCCATAAGCGTCCCATGTTTTCTTGGGGAAGATTCCCTCTCCAAAGCCATCTCCTTTTCCGCCTGTCCCAAGGTCCCAGGCCTGAGCCACACACAAATCTTGATTTCATCAGGAGCACGTGGTTCCCTCTGCTGCGGCTTCCCTTCTGCAGATGCACACCCTTCTCTGGAAATTTTATTGCTCCCCGCTGCCTCATTTTCTCACGAGTTCCTTCCTGGAGAGCTGGGAACCAGCCAGCCTCTTCCTGTGGGAAATAGACCCCGGCACCCACAAAAAAGTCCCCTTCCTTCTTGATTATATCCCCTGTCGGCATTAAAGAAAGAAAGACAATAAAAACATCTCTTCCCCTGGTGCATTTGATAGATTTTTCTCATTAAGGGAATTAAGAGCAATCAAAGCCAAATTCATAGCTGCTTCTCTTCAGATGGATCATCTTGAAAGTCTTTTGCTACTCAAGTCAAATATGATGACTTTGACTGCCAACACTGAACTCCCGTGGTAGGTTCCTGTTGTCTTCTCTATGATACAGCAAGAGGGTAAGGGAACACAGGTGGTGGTGTTGGAGACTGGCCGTTTCTGCAGACAGCCACGCTCCTCCAGGGTGAAGAGGACTCCATACTTGGTTTCTGGCTGGGCTTCTGACACCTGTAGATTCATTCCCTTCAGAAACCATCTAGACCCAGGAGGGGTTGAGGTGGTGGGCTCTCCATTCCTGGAAAGGTTCCCATAGAAGATGGGTGCTTCTCTATTAGCTGAGGAACCAGACTCTATTACCACTAGGGAATTGAAGTCTTCTAGATCTAGGCAGGGCCCATTTGTCACCAGTCTTATAATGGCATGGGAGAAATAGGTCTATCAAAAAAGGATCTGATGGCTAAAGAGCCTGAGTACATCAAAGGAAATGGACCAGTCCTCAGAAAAGTTGCCCTTGGCAGCACGGAGATGTAAACCCAGGTGCAAACAACCAATCAAATTATTTGCAGCCAAACTAGAATTTCTCAGGGAATAGGTGAGCGTGACATAATATGTTACAAGGGAACTGGCACGCTGTAGTTTCCAGTGCAGACTGAAAAATACATTACAGTGACATTTTACTAATGATTGTTAGACAGTAAATTATATTGGTGCATGTAATGATCTGTGGGTTGGGAGGATATTTTTATGTTTTCCTTCTCTGTGTGATTTTGAGGCAATTTTTTTTTTGTATGTCCTGGTTTCTCTATCTGTAAAAATATGTTTAATCTACAGCTGAATTTCCCAAAGAAGGTTCCAGGGAAACTGAGTCCCATTAGTTTCTTCATGTAGAATGATTTTGTGGAACCCCATGTGTAATGGGTTCCCTTAGAGGATGACAATGTTGACATGCCTGTGAAAAGCTCCCAAGAGCACCCTAGTGAAGATATTTATTTATTTATTTAACTTTGTGCTTCAGGAATATATTTGAACACAGAAGTACATGCCTATATAGACCAAGGAATCTGCACACATTCTGGGAAATAGGGAGCTACAGAATCTTTAGAAAACTCCCCTAATGTCTGTGGTTCCTTAGTCCTAGGACATTCAGTACTTCTTTAGTTAGCAAGGAGAATGACGAACAAAAAGCTGTAATGTCAAACATTCATCTTTTTTTTTTTTTTTTTTAAACCGGGGATTGAACTCACGACCTCGCGCTTGCCAGGCAGGCGCTTATGCCGCTGAGCTAAATCCCCGGCCCAAACATTCAACATTTTTATGTGTTGGGAATTTTATTCTCTTCTTTTCTAGTTATTTTGAAATATGTCATAGATAGTTGTAACCAATAGTAATCTTACTCTGCTATAGAACTAATTTCTCCTCTCTGCATTTTGGTGCACCTTAAAAATGTACAAATACTTTGTCTCAGGAAAAACGAGGAGAAAAAGCTTTTCTGTGATGTGTTTGAGCAAGACCCATGCTGCTCACCATCCTGCTGGTACCACTGATTGTATCCCTACCTATGGGCTCTGTGTGCCTGCTCTTTCCTTGCCTAAAACACTGTCCTAACTCAACTTTCTCAGCTCAGCTCCTGTTGAACTTCCTCTGGGGTGGCTTCCCTAGCTCTCAGGTCTGAAATCGATACCTATTTTATATTTTTTACATTCTCAACCATGTCCCCATTGGAATACAATCTTCTCCAAAGCCAGGGCATGGCTGTAGGGTTCTCAGTTCTAACTCCTGGGCCTAAGAAAGTGCTTCCCACACGAGCCTTCAGTAAACAGTTCTTGAATGACTTTTGGAATTGCTAAGGTTGAGCTGGAAGAAAAGCAATTGTCTTTTATGAAAGAGGAAGAAATTTATTTTCTGTTGTTACAGTAAAGGAGCTATAGGTAGGAAGACCTCAAAATTGTACAAGGCAGAACAGGCTGTCTGTTTTAGGAGGAATGAAATGCCGGCCACAAACTAAAGGAGAACATTATCAATTAATATTTATGACATTGACACTCCCTGGTATTGTTCAGAATCTAGGATTATATTCTCTAATCAGTATTTTCTGTAATTTATATTTCCCTATAAAATAAGACCTCTTTTGTTATATATCTTTGGTTTTTAAGAGCTACAATTAAATTTAAATAATATTTAATTTACTAGTAATCTATTACCTTAATAATAGCTATCTAATGCATTAATAAAAATTCATCTTAAGTGTTGGGTCAAGGAAAAATTGAGCTATATTTTACAGCTTTTGATGATGACAGAGAGGATCTTTTTTTTTTTTTTGTCTTTTTGACACAGAGTCTTGTTCTGCGATTCAGGCTGGCCTTGGGCTCACTTTGCAGCCCAGGCTGATCTTCAACTTGCAAAGATCTTCCTGACTCAGCTTCCCTAGAGCCGGAAAAGAGAACATAATTTTTTAAAGTTTATACTGAAATATTAATTGAAAATACACAGACTGGGCTGGTCCGAGTGCAGTGGTGTTTACAACTAATTGATCACAACCAGTTACAGATTTCTCTGGGCCTTCTCCACTCCCACTGCTTTACTTGACTAGCCTTTTAAAAAAAAGAAAATACACAGACTTAAGCATTATATGAACACTGCAATAGCAACTTGATTACATGCTGAGGAAAAAAGATGGCATTCTGCACAAATTCAGAATATTTGGGTAAGGAAGATAGGATCAGAAGTAAAATTGTTTTTTTTTTTGTCTTTTTCCTTTTTATTGGTACCAGGGATTGAACTCACAACTGCCTGCTTGCAAGGCAGGCACTTATGCTGCTGAGCTAAACCTCCAGTCCCAGAAGTAAAGTTTTCATTGTTTTTAAACTGAATGTATAAAATTTTTCTTTAATTTTTTTTAATGTGTTTGCCTTATTTGTAAAACTTTTCAAAGATAATAAGAAGGTACACAAGAGAAAACATGTTCTTTGGCTCTACAAGTATTTCTTTTATTTTTCCAGCTGAGGTTTTGGATCCTAGTTCCGAGATTACTGGACCAGAACAGTAGCGCTCCTCTTCTTCCACTTTTCCAGCTGGTTTGAAGTGTCTCTTGTAACCAGACAAAATGGCAAGTATCACCCACAAACGCCAAGGTTTCATCCAGTTATTGACAACCTCCAAATATCCTAAAGTGGAAACTATGTGAAGATTAAAATGTTGAGAAATTTGGCCTTCATCTGTCCTCATTTTGGGGGTTAGTTATTTTATTAAGAGAATGGAATTAGCCCAAGTCAGCAACCTTTCTCTTTGTCCTAAGATAAATCCCAAAAGCTATTACTAGGAAAAAGAAAAACAAAAAAGTTTCTGTTTGGCTTTTTTCTGCTCTGGTCATAAACAACAGTCCAGGATCATGGGTATTGTGGGTGCACAGAATTTAATCCTCACCAGGTTTTCTTCCTATAAACATCCTTTCAGCTGTCCTGGCCCAAGTCATCTTTTGCTTTGTGAGGTCGACACCTGGCTTTCGGTGGAGTGGCCTGATGATTTGCTCTCAATGGATCCAATGACTGATTCTGACCCTTCATGCCTGGGCAGCTTCAGCCTGCTCATGCTTGAGATATTTGGACCCAAGACAGTCCCGACTTGGCTGTTAAATATAATTCAATGCAACAGGGATGCTTGCCATAGTAGAAAGACCATGACTTTGGGGAGTCAGAACAATTGAAGCTTGAACCCCAGTCCCTCCGCTTATAAGCAGGGTGACTTTGGTTAGATAATTTACTTACCTTTCACAAGTCCTCCTTTCTCTGTCTGATAAAATGGTACAATCATTCCTACCCGAGCGTTATTTTCTGGTTCCAAGAAAGTGACAAAGTGCCTGATAGGGTAAGGCTGATTTTCCATTTCCCTGGTAGCTACTGTCACAAAGTGAAATGTGGCAAACACATTTCCAAAATACCATTGATGACCTAAGCCGAGTTGTAAAGAAACAGGTAAGGACAGTGATGGGTCTGGAGCCCAGATTCCAAGAAGAACAGGTGAAACAGCCGATCACAGTGTAGAGAAGACCAGGGAACCAATGTGTGAGATGCAATCAAAACTAGAAGAGGGAGCTGACTTTTTGTATGATTATTTTTTTACTAGTTACTTATTAAATAACTAAGGGTGGACTAGAGAATAAGAGATGTTTTGCTCTCCTTGAGCTTAAAACCAAGTGGAAAGAGAAACACTGAATGAGTGATTATGATTGTGGTTGGTAATGCAGAGGAGCATCTAGGGTACTGTATGGTTTTATCACCAGCCAGAATTAAGACCAATAGATAAGAGCCAGGGCCTGGATGATTTCTACATAAAAACTCAAAGAGAAGCATACAGAACCACATTTGGGCAGTTATGCTCTGCGCAAGGTTCCAGTTGAGAGGATGTGTGAGGATTTCTGTGTAGGCCTTACTTTGCTTTTCAAACTATGCATCCTCTGGGTTGTATCTATCTTGGGGTGACATCTTTTTTATAATATAGCCTACCAATGGTCTTGTACCAAATGGTAACCATGGCAATATCTGAGGTAAATGTATTCTTTGTCACCCTGAACATGATTTTGCTTGCTTGTTTCTGTTTTTAGTCTGAATTAGTTGTCAGCTTTTAAAGTTCAGGATATCTCATGTTAGAATTCAGATTTCTGGGTCCTATGGAAAAAAGAAAACCTGGCTCTTGTGTTCCTACAAGGAGAACTTTAGATAGAAGAGAGTGATGGCTGCTGGTTTTACCTTTAGAGAACTAAGGATGCCTCTACCCTTTCCAGTCATTTCAATGCCTAGATCCACGACACTTGTATTTGTGACCCCAGTTTTTGTATTTGCAGAACTCTACAAGATGCCTTGGCTACCCGTAGGGCTTTCCAAACAGCCTCTGTAGGAACCCAGGAAATAACAGTACTAGGCAGAGCTTCTCATTCCAGGTGAGACATTCCAACAGAACTTCAGGTTTCACAGGTACATAAAGTTGAACAAATGACTGTCATGTGACAGATGACATATTCATTATATAGGAGACATCAAAGTATGTGATCAAAATAAAGCCTCCCGTTATATATTTATTCACACAAATATGTCCAACATCTGAATCTATTTGACAAATCTTTAGTGATTTCTTGACGTGGACCAGAGGCTCTGGATATACGTGTGCTCTCTGTGATGTCCTGAGTTGTCTTGTGACTCTGCCAACAGGAATACCATCACCAAATGCAGCCCTTTGACTTTGGACCTCCAGAACCAAAAGTTAAAATAAACTCTTTTTATTTATAATTTTCCTGGTGTGATATTGTGTTATTAGTAACAGACTAACATGGTTAAGGATTATGTGGGCCTCGAGGCTTCTGAAAATGCTTTGGTTTCTCCTTCGAGTGTTCTGAAGTCTGTGGAAGTTTACAGAATAAGGAGTGACATGATCTAATGCTTCAGAAGAATCCTTCTGGCCACCCCATGGGGACAGGTAGGAGGACACATGGGTGAGGCACCACTGTCCACCGTGAAGCTGTTCCTCCTGCTCCTTGATTCTGCCATTCCTTGATCTGTTGTGGTTTCTGGGCTCCTTATAGATCTGGGGACTCTGAACCACATATTCTCTCCTGCCCCCCACCTCCTGAAGGTGATCAGAACCCATGCTGTGGAAGCAAGGTAGTATCACGCCTTGTCTGGTGGGGACTCAACTGTTGGCCTTCCCTCAGAATCAAATGGGTCTGTCTGTGGGTCTTCACTGCCTGTATCATTGTAGTCTTCACACCAAACTGAAATTACTGGCATTGGTGTCTATTTTCTTAACGGATTCTGCTGAAATAGGAAATTCCTCATTTGTATTTTAATCTTAAGCACCCAGCAGAGTACCTTATGTCTTAGTTACTTTATGCTCATCGCTGAGACAAAATACCTGATGCCCAAGTTGGGAAAGGAAAGGTTTATTTCTTACAGTTTTTGGAGGTTTCAGTCCACACTCAGTTGGCTCCAAGACAGGCGGGCATGGCTGGACCACTGTTCATGGCGGCTGCAAACAGCAAGCTCAAACCAGCAAAGAGAAAGACACACCTTCTTCCTGCCATTACATCACATCCTGGCTCCACCCCTATGTGGGTGGAGCACTGACACCATCAATCCAAGCACTATACAACGAACCATCACAAATGAACAATGCAAACTCATAAGGCCTGGGGGACACAAACATAAACCATGACATTCCACCCCTGGCCCCCAGGACTTATGTACATCCTTTATACAAAAGACATTTAGTCCACCTCCAAGAGTTGCCAAAGTCCTAACAGCTTCAACATTGCTGATAAGTCCAAGTCCCAAGTCTCCTCCAAGATCTATGGCAAACTCTTAACTATAAGCCCCTGTACAAAAGAAACAAGGTTAAACATTTCTGAAATGCAAAGGCACAAGATAAACATTACCATTCCAAAAGTTACAAACAGGAGAATAAAAAGCATTCGAAACAAAGCAATTCCAACATCCAACAGGGCAAACATTAAGTCCTAGAGTTCTACACTCAGCATCTGAAGCAATCTGGTTGCAAGTTCCAAAAGCCTTGGGTGATTCTAGCCCCAGGGCACTTCCAGTGATTTCAACTCCTGCAGCTTTTCTCTTAAATCCTCTCTGCTCGCTTTTGCAGCTTTCCTTGGATCATCCATGTTCCTGGCTTTTCCAAACTTCTGGTGTCTCCACTGCACCTTCAGCTTCACACTTACATCTTCACAAATTGCCCTCTCAGGGGCACACTGCATGGCCAGCTGGGCCCTTTGCAATCGAGGTGGAAGCCTTCTTACCCTCAGAATTTGTGCATTTTCCTTGCATCTAAAATCAGCACCTTGTGGATTCCACCAAGGTTTGCTGTTAGCTGAAGCAGTAGCCAGGCTTTTCTCTCTCTTGGCTGTAGGGATCAGTTGCCTGGATTGCAGGGCTCTGTTTACCTGATTGTGAGAAAAAGCTTCTCTGTGTTGCTGCCATTCTGGAACCTCATGTGGCCTCTGTTGCCATTCTGGAGCATGGCACTCTGTAGCTTTTTCCTCTGAGCAAAATTTTTCATCTTTGCTGTGAGGCTGCACAGGGTGGGGACCTGCTTCCTGGGATGCCCCAGGGTCATCTTTCTTATCTCTCTGTTTCTCCTCAGGAATCAAAATCTCAACTCTGTCTTTACAATCCACATCCTTCCTGGAATCTTCCTTCTGGCCAAACTCACAGCATTGTACATTATCCTGCTGGGCTCTTTGCTCCTGATTTGAAACATAAAGCTGGCTGAAAGCCCCCAACAATAGCCATGCCATGGCCTCAATGTTCGATTGCTTTTTAATTTCTTTTTCAAGATTAATCAGTCCATTGCCCTTTGTCTCAGTCTCAGGCAAAGTCTCTGGGCAGGAGCAAAATGCAGACAAACTTTCTGCCAAGCCATAACATGTGGAGTCCAACAACCAATGCAGTCCTTCCCAGCAGAAACCTCCCAAGCCTGGTCTTTACCAAGAGGCTTTCTATCATCAGCCTTCTGGTCTCCTGAGCTCTGACCAGAATCTCCTCTACAGAATCTCCTCCACAGCCTAAGCTGCTCTAGCTCTATGCATCCAGGGGACATGTCCGAACCTTTCCAGACTCCGCCCACAAGCTACTTCCAAAGCCTCTCGAAAAACATGGTCAGTTATAGTCACAGCAAACGACCCCAGTCCTCGGTACCAAATTCTGTCTTAGTTACTTTATGCTGGTCCCTGAGACAAAATACCTGATGCCCAAGTTGGGAAAGGAAAGGTTTATTTCTTACAGTTTTTGGAGGTTTCAGTCCACACTCAGTTGGCTCCAAGACAGGCGGGCATGGTTGGACCACCGTTCATGGCAGCTGCAAAAAGCAAGCTCAAACCAGCAAAGAGAAAGACATACCTTCTTCCTGCCATTACATCACATCCTGGCTCCACCCCTATGTGGGTGGAGCACTGACACCATCAATCCAAGCACTATACAATGAACCATCACAAATGAACAATGCAAACTCATGAGGCCTGGGGGACACAAACATCAACCATGACACCTTACATAATCAGGATTTCATGTTGTGTTTGATAAGTGAACAGATGAATGAATAGGGCCAATGGATGGACATTGCAGAGAATTTCAGCTTACTTCAAAATGTTTCTAACAACCAGAGCTGGTCAACAGTGAAAGGATCTTTAGGGGAGAGAATTCTCCAACATGGGGAGGCTTGAACAGAGGCTGGCCAACACTGGCAGGGATGTTAGAAATGACATAGGAAGAGCTGAGATAGAGGCTCCAGAACAATACTCATTAGTTATGGCCTATACAGCCTCTATTTTAAAGATGTCATAAAAATATATTTTACCTGTGGATTTAGAGAGTCCAGAGAGGAGTTACAGGTATTGGTGATATTCTGCTAGGTAGAAAGAGTTTGAGGGGGTAATACTTACCTCACCCTTCAAATTTTAGGTCAGAACATTTAAGAAAGCTACTAGAGTAAAGAGAGATAGAGATTTTAAAAATTAGTATAGTACTGAGTGAAGAAAATGGCTTGAATCTCCATCTAGTCTAATCTCTAATTCTACCCCTACCTTCCTAAACTGAGCTTCTTGATCCATTTAGAGTGGATGTGCAATCACAAACCTCTACCTAGGAAGTAAAATAAGAATTTGTCCTCTTCAATGACCAATTTGGGATGAAGAATGAGGGATCAATGTAGTGCCCTAAGCAAAGTGAATCCACCTTTCCAACAGATGAGGCTGCAAACTGGGTCTGTTACCCTTGCTTAGAGCTGACTGAACACGGACAGGATTAATGAGAAAGAGCTGTGGCTCTGTTTGGTGGAGACATAAAGACTCTTACAACTGAAGCTTTTACTTTAAGGCACAATAAAAGACACTGACATGCTGTATAAGCATTGTTCTTGGCTGTAGTTATTCCAATTATTTTTTATGCTTTCTCTTTAAATGAGAAACATATCAGGCTCTAACTCAAACATGAAGATACCTATTTATGCTTCAGGACAAACAGTTTAAGGGCATTATATACAGATGTCTAAATATTTAGAAAGTGTCTGTTTATGGGAGCAAAATGAAAAGTACCTGTTTTCATTTGAAGGATTTTATGTGAAATTTGCATGTAAAAAACAGCAGCCTCAGTGGCAAAGTGGTGTTAGGGAGGAGAAGGGTGTGCAGACTGGGGGGAGGACAGCAAAGGACTATGGGATTGGGTCACCCTCAGCTGTTGCTGGTACCATAGTTGACCCAGAGCTAGAAGGAACTGGAAAACAGGCTGGGGTGATGTTTCTCTGTTGGTTGGGACATAAATAAATGTCTTGAAGACATCTGGGTGTTTTAATGACCTAAAATGGGCTTCTGAGCTCTCAGTTTTATCTTCTTCTCAGACACTCTTCTTAGCCTCAAGGGGACATTTAAACAGAAATAGGATTCTGGCTGCTTTAGAAGAGTGTCGTAAACTGGGGAGTGATTAGATGATCCGGGAGTGCTCTGGGTTCTCCCCAGCTAGGCATCATAGAAGCACACAGCCAAGACATGGTAACAGTATCTGACATGGGTGCCACCTTAGACTTCCCTACCTTCCTCAGCATTTGGCATGTGGAGATACTAGCAGAATCATTTGCTCAGGGGTCCCAGGAGGCAACAGATGTTGGCAGCCTGGCTGTGAGGCAGAATAGAATGTCTTGTTTTCTCCCTCTCTCTGCCCCTTCTTGGACATAGCAGTGAGAGAGGCTGCTCATTGTGGCATTAGAGCATAGTGGGGAAGGCTGAGTTGCACCTTTGGGTGTCCTCTAAACTATCTCAGCACGACAGTGAATGGTGTGTTTGTTGTGGGCCAAGGAATACAGCTGAATTAGATGTAAGAGTTAAAGATTCTCCTGTGGAAACTGGAGAACTGCCCTTGTGCCAGCCCTTTCTAGTCATGCCTGAGAGTTGACACTCAAAGTTGGTCCTGGAGCTTGCACAAATGATCAGAGTGTATATGTCTAGAGTTTTCTGGGAAAGGGAATTCAAGGATGGGGTCCCAGAACTCACCAGATGGAGACCTGGCTTGTTGTGGGCAGATTCATCTGCAGAGCTTTGTGCCAGAGGGACTTGACTGGCCCAGACAGGGAGGCAAGAAGGTGGTGGGAGGATATGAAGGAGGACTTGGGCCAAGGTGGAACTTTCAGGATCAGCAAGAGGAACTGATTGTGATAAGACTGAGATGAATATGAGATTTGGGGCTGAAATTTTAAATGACAATGCTCATTCTGTTTCCCTCTTAACCTCCAGGATAGCTCTGAGGCTAGGGGCACTCGCCTTTCCATTTCCTCATTCAATATTCTTTCAGTATCATATTTGTAAGACAGGTCCAATAGTCTGGAATAAAGTCCCTGAGTGGTTAGTGGTTAGTGGTAGTGCAGTTATCACATCCTCATGGGGACCTTAATGCCATTGTCAAAGTCCAAGGTGGTGGGCATGGGAATTAGGTCCCAGAGACCAACTGGGGACACAAAGCATTTCAATAACTGGGTAGGAGGCTGGCAAGAACAAAACAGTACCACTCCCCTAAACCTTTTCGAGGGAACAGGTGGCTAGAGAAGCCACCAGAACTTGGTACTAATCAATCCAGTCCTCCACCACAAAGCACTCACGTAAAAGATCCAGCCCAAACCCTAAGTTCTCTGGAAGTGCCTCAGCTGGTTGAGCCAAGCATAGAGGCCTGAGAATTAACAACCAAACAGAAGAGTTAGAGGAAAACAGGAATTCATGAAGTCAGGCCTGAGGAAGTGGCTCAAAGAGGAGGTTTGGTAGCCAGCACTAGCTTCCTTGGACTGGGTTTCTGTTGTATTTGAAAGTTTCCTGCTTTGCTCTGGAACCTGGGCATGGTCAGGCTTCTGGGTGGGAGCAGCATCAGCTCTGGCTACAGGTACCTTCTTTGATCTTGATAGAATTTTTCGGCGTGGAAGGGAACCATCTGATAGGATTTTGGAATGGCTGAAAAGATAAGAAGTATGAACTATAAATGGCCTTTATTTTAAGAATGTGGGAAGAGACCTCCTGACCCTCTGGGGTCTGGCATTCTCTCTAGGGTCTGGCATTCTCTCCACCAGACATGTGGTGTGGGGGCATACATGTAGCTTAGGTTTGGGGTGGTGCCGAAGGGGCATTAGTGATGTACAGGTAACCCATTGGTATTCATTTCATGCCACAGGTGAATTCCTAGGGGTGGGGAAGATGAGCTCAAGCTAGAGCCTCTTGATTCTGCCTCCAAGGCTTTACCAGCTACAGTGTCCCATCCGGGGCAAAAAACTTTCATTCCCATCTTTTGATTATTATGAAAAAGGGCAAAGATTTCTTTCTTTTACTGCTTCCTGTTGGAAGGGGGCATTGTACTAGGGTTTAGGAATGTTGATGGGATGATGGTTGATGTCGATGTAGAAGCTGGTGCCAGATGTTTTAACCAGGACAACTTTATCACTGGTGAATGCCCATATGTTAGACTGGAAAAACAAAGAAACAAGGCGTATGAGGAGGCAGGCCACTATCATATTTAAAGGCCCAGGTGAGGTAAAAGGAAAGGTACCTTTGATTTGGATATGTCATTTTATAAGGACCACGATGAGGTAGAATCATTGCCATGGTAAGGCAGAATTCTGAAAAATAAGTGTGGGTTTATGAGAGGTGATTATACCCCCATCTGAAAGGGTAAAAGTTAAGAGAGTAGGTAAGTAAGTCTCTGGTATCCATGATGTGGGAGTCTTTCGACTGTTGAGAGTTCTGCTGTAAATAGGATAAAAAATTAGGAACCAAATTGGATAACAAAACATGATAGCCTGAGAGTTATGGCTGTGAGGCCTTCGTGAGTGGAGATGAGTGGGCAAAAGGATGGTTAGATTTAGGGCTGGAAGGTCTCCACTTAGCCTGAGTGATGTGAAACCAGGATGGCAGTCTAGCAACTTTGATCGCTGTTGAGGTTGCCAAGAAGACCAGGTATGGATCGCTCTAATTTGGTTGTAGTCCTTGGGATGATTTGCTCTAACAGGACTTTAGTAAGTGTATCAGCAGTCTCCCTGGTTGTGGGAAAGGCTTTTATGTATCATGAAAAAGTATAAACAAAGGTGAGAAGATAAAACTTATCTGTCAGTCTTAACCAGGGTTGTGTCTGAGAAACTGGTGAATAAGAAAGGAAGGGGGTGTTATATATCCCGGAGGAGAGGTTTAGTAGCGATAACAGGTATAAGCTGTTGAGGCCTCAAAGTGTCTGGGTCAGTCTGCATAAACACAAGGGAATAAAAAGCATTTTTAAGATTTAGGACTGTAAAGTGAGTGGTGGAGGGAAGGATATGAGAGCATGGTATAAGGGTTTGGCACTGGGTGGATTAGGAAGAATCAGTCTGGAACTTGCATGAAATTAGGCCCTGTTTATAAAGGCTGCATAAGTGGGCCATCAATACCCCTTATAGAGACTGAGGATTTAATGTAGTGGCTTAAAGACTCAGGAAGAACCCTATACATGGCTTCTATGTCCACAAGTATAGAGAATATCTTACCTGAGACCTCTAGTGGGACTTGGGACTCAGAGAAGGATACCTTAAAGGGGGCTGTGGGCCTTGAGCCCCATCAGTCTTCAGTAGCAAGTTTAAGCAGATCTGTCAGCGATGAATCTGGCAGTGTTGGCATTTTCTGTGAGGGCTAGAAGTCAGGATGGCTTATCCACTCTCTGGTGGCTAGGACAGTCCAGAAGCCCTGGGGTAAGATCTCAAAGGAATGCCAGGATGGGGCACTTTCTTGCCCAATGTCCTTCTGCTACATTCGAGGCATGGTCCATGGGGGCACTCAGGCAGGTCCACCTTGTGTTGGTTTACCTGTCTCAGAGCTCCAAGTGTTACTGTTAAAAGATATTTTTTTTTATCTCTGTTGTTGAAAACACCAAAAGCCGTATTAAGGTCACCCTGTGGGGTTTGAGGGCCAAGTTTAGCCTTTTGTCTTGGGATCTGGTCTACAGTAGAAGGTATCTGTAGAAATTAATTAAGTATGCAGGAGTCAAATACAATCAACAGGGTATTTATGGTTTTAGTAATGGCTTCCCATAAGGAGGATAAAGTCTAGGGAATTTTAGGAACTGACATGTCATTTATGTCAGATTTCCTCTGTCCACCAGAAAACCTGTTACTTAACTGTCTATGGCTGTTTGTACAGTGATTGGATTCAACTCGCACTTACTTTTTGCTTGTCTTCATACCTGGTTATAGAGATAAAAGAGATAACCTCTGTTTTGGAAGAAGTAAGCATCAGTGGAGAGCAGGCCTCTTCAGCAGACAATTGGGTTACAAAGTGCTACAGGCCTTATAAAGGATTTGAATGAAGACTGGGAGTACAATGAGGAATCTGTCTCTAAGCAGTACCCAACTAAGGCTCACTCTGTTAAGTGTTTTGTGTTTGGTTGGTTTCAACCAGTTTTGGTACAGAAAAAAATGGTCAGGAAAAAAGTCATAGAAAAAAAAATGAAATTTGATGATTTCATCCTAGCCTTAAAAGATGAGCGTGCAAAGAAGACAATCCTAGGCAGAGGTAACTTCAAAAGGAACCTCATGGAAATTTAAAAAAGAAAAATGGGCTTGAGAATAGGTGACTTGTTTCAGATGACTAACAGGAAGGTAGAGAAGACAGACAAAGTCACTGGGCAAGACTTCATGAACAGTGTTAGTCAGTTTTGCTGAGTAACAAACAGCTACTGGAGCTCAACACATAAGCTTTGCTTTCTAGCCAGTGCATCTGTAGGTGGTTGGAATGATTCTCATAGAGGTTTGGGATTAAGTTTAGGTCTAACTACACATCTCATTTTGGGCCCATAGTATAAGATGACAGTTATCTGGGGGTGTGTTGTTCTCCTGGGAGAGTTTAGGAGCTTTTAAGGAGCAAATAGAAGTATGCAATGTTTCCCAAGGTCCGGGCTCAGAGCTTAAACCACACTTCCACCAAGACAGCAGCCATGCTCAATATGAGTAGCAGAAAACATTTCTTCCCAAGAGAGTGGTACAGGAAGTGAACTAAAAAGTTATATAACAACTCTTTACCTGATATAAATACTGTGCAATTTTGTTTTGATTCTGAAAAAAAAAAGAGTTGTTGCTAGTTTATCCTTTCAGATTCCATTTTAATATGCATGGAAAGTTATGAAAGGAGACAATTAATTCATATCTGACTGGTTGATGTTCCACTTTGTTTATACACTAGAATTTCTTGAAGGCAGGGGCTAAGATTCATTTATCTCTGTAACCTCAGCTCCAAGCACAACTCCCACTGCAGAAGAAACACTTAGAACATTTGTTGAATGAATGAATGACTTTGCGATGGGCTCAGTGCATGGTTAAAATTTGATGGGAAATCCGTGTTTTTCTGAATCCATGGACAGTTCAGGTACAACAACTGAAGAGTAGACATGACCTACTTGAAGTGGGAATGAAACTGCTAACTAGGGAAACCAACAGTGGAAGGAAGTAGGTGGCACAAACCCCAGCTGTTATAATCAAGGGAGCCCTTGATGCTGAGACTGGGTAATAGAGTTTGCTCTAGGTAACTGTCAACTTAAAATGGAAACTTTATTTGCAGTGATAATAGCTGACAAATATCGAATGTGTCCTTGTTTTCTATATTGTATTATTTTATTAAATTGAATCCCTCCTTAGATATGAATGGAGCATATCTTTCAATAGAAAAAGTGTGTTTCCATTGTACTAAAGTTGCATTTTGTGTGCTATTTCTGTGACAAACAAGGGCAGAAGAGATTAAAGCAATATAAATAAAATTGAGTACTGTAAGCACAGCTGATGATGTCAGGAAAGTTAAGCAATTGCAAAGCAAAGACTGGAAACATATTGTTAAGAGTTGGTTGTAGCTCTCAAACAAATGGGAGACCAAATCAATGACAAGGAAGAAGGAAAATAAAAAAAAGAGGAGGGGGACCAGAAGATGAATTCCTTTTAGCTACTTTTGTTTCTGCATTACACCATTGTTCCTGTGATGTGGAACGTGATCTATCCAGATATCCAAACCCTCAAGAACAGGGATGACTTTGTTAGCTGATGATGCCCCGGGGTACTATGAGCCAACACCATGCACTTCAAAGATCTGAACTTGGGCCTGTTGAATGTGGAAAGAAGCTTGAGAATATTCACTAGCATATCAACCATGCTTCGGCAGACAGTCTTTTTTCCTGGCCTTTCCTGTAGACTTCTTGGTGATGGAAGCATCATCATCCCACTAAGGTTCAAGGGTCTATACCTGCCTGTGAGTTTTCTCTCTCTCAGTTTCAAAATATAACCTCTCCTCCAGGACCACTCCTGTCTCACATCTGGATGGCATCCTGGCCTCCAGGAAATAGCCAGTGTCAAGGTGCCATTGAGTAAAGCCCAGAGTGCATTTGGCAAGGTCCATCGTCTCAACACAACAGGGTAGAAGACCTGAAAGAAAGAGAGTAAAGCCTGTTCTACATCTTGGTTGAGTCATGCATCATTTCTGACTTTCAGTTACTATAATCTAATAAGATTAGAGTCCCTGCCCACTGTAATTCATGAGTTTAACATTCGAACTATAGAGGGAGATGATATCAGCAAGATGGTGGAGCACACCCAGCAAACAGCCACACACAGGTCAGTTTCTTCTGAGAGAACTCTAGAGTTGCAAAGCAGAGCAGGAAGGGCCCTGGGAAGTAACCTAATCCAGAGGTTTGCAGACTGTGTTCCCAAGGCTGCTCTTAGGATGGAGTCCAGCTAGGTTGGATCTTGTCTCTAGTTTCAGGCATAGCAATGGTGCTTTGCTGAGTCCTGGACTTCTGGGTGTGAACTGATTCAAAAACAGTGAGGTTGGGGTGCTAAAAGGTGAAGTCTGACAATCACTGCACTACTCCAAGCCTCCCATTTTATAATCCAGGGAAACTGAGAGGGCCAGAAAGGGGAAAGGAAGGATTCACAGGAATCTAGTGAGTCAGTGGACATGAACAGGAGACTGTGTTTCCTCTTACCGAAGAGACACAGGTTCTCGTGCTCATTTCCTCCACATCAATCAAGGTGTCCCCCTCCTTCCTCTTGGAGGAGTCAGGCTCCTGCCAGGAAGAAAGACAAAGGATCAAAGTAGAAAAACAAATGCTAATTCACCCAACCCTGCTGGCCACCTACTGGGCCCAAGAGTTTCAAAGCTTCCAGACCTGGGAGGCAAAGCCCAGCCCCCTTCTATCACCTGGGCTCCCTGCTGCTTCTCCAGTGCCCTACACTGGAACACCCAGGTGCTCTTTCCCGTGGCTTTTCAGGACCATTCTGGTGTCCTCACACTCTTGGACCACAGGCTTCCATGAAGACTGATGCCTAAACAGCCCCCTTGCTGTGGGGACTGTGTGTGGGGTGTGCTTGGCGACATGGGGTTATCTGCAGTGAACTAACTCTTCCATCTGTTTGGAATGTATTTACAAGGTGCCGGCAGAGACGGGGATTGGGAAACACACACACTTCAACTCCTGAAGAATATTGCGAAAGTATTTTGTGTGCTTTTAGGCAAACCACTCCAGTTTTCTGAGTCTCAGCTTTCCACTTATAGAAATGAGCAGCTGGAAGAGTTATTTCTAAGGTCCTTATTGGCTGACAAATGCAGCTCTGCCTTGTTCTTTTCTATTCTCCAAAGGCGTTTGTTGAAGAGCATTTTTTTTTCTTTGTTTGTTTTGTTTTTTCTCCCATTTTCATGAAGGGAGTGCTTCAGAGGGGGGAGTAGTATGTGTCCCCTGGGGTTATCTTTAGTGTAGTTTGGAGCAGCACATGATATTGTAAAAGACAGGTCAGGGAAGGCAGCGTTGGCTTTGGGGATTTGCCCCTATTTTTAAACAGTAGAAAGGACCGCTATTCATACAGCAGTGCTCAAAGGCCCCCCAAAAGCCAAAGACATACGGGGATGGTTTGATGAGCTTTCCGGTCCCGGGACTCATGGACTCCAGTGAAATCTGAGTGAGACTCATAGACTCCAGTGAAATCTGAGTAGAGATGAATCTCAAAATTAAGTAACAAGAATATAAAGTGGAAATGATTAAAAGGCAACCATTTGTGCCTTTTGTTTTTGTAATTTCTGCTTTGAATACTGTCTTCTGATGCTAACAAAAAATGCACGTGTGTAGACCACTTTCATGAAGTTATTTTAAAGATCCTCCTTCTCTCTGGCAAGACCGACTTACTGTGAGTTCACATGCCAAGTGATAAACCCTTGTTTCAGGTCAGATTACTCTGTCCTGTGCAATACTAGATTGTTCCATATTTTGAATATCACCTCAGCCCTCCAGGATGTTTCATTTGGGCTGCGGGAGAAAAGAAGCATTGAAACACAAAAACTTTTAGGGAGCTTTCGCCAACATTCAGTGAAGACCCACTGTGTGTGAGACTCTGGGGCATACCTGCATTCCATAAGCCTAGGTTGCTGATTCCCCAGTATTATCCAATTCTGGAAAGTGCTCAGTAAGAGAAAGGATGTCAAGTTAACCCAGACCAAATCCTAGAATGTCCTTCCCCATCGCCTGGGTGAGAGGGTCACTTGGACTCTGTTCTACCAAAATGTTTGCAAGTCCTTGAAACAGAGGGAACTGCAAGGTATCAAACCCTCCTAGCCTTTCCTTACCCAGAATTCCTGTCTTCACTTTCTCTGGTTACCCCTTTTTTGAAGTCATTGTTTTCATATCCATAAGTTTTTATATACCAGCTTTTAATACATACCAGCTACTTTATTCCCCTCCACATTTGACTGTATTTATCTATTTCAAATATTGTATTCCCCAACCAGACCTGGATCTTCTCTAAAACTAGGCTGAGTTTGATCTGTTCTCTCCTAGTGCCCATAGTACCTAATAAGGCTTTCAGAATACCTGCTAAATGAAAAGTTGAATGACTGAATAAGTGACGAGGAATAAATAAATGCAGTCCAGTTCTCCCTGAAGGCATTACTAAGTTGTGTTACTTACCTGGCTTCTCCCTGTATTTGGGTTCCAGACTCCTGCTGTAGGTGATAATTCATTAGAATCAGGATCAGCTAGAGTGTCAGGAATTCCTGAATAGCAGTTGCTTAATCAGACAGGAGCTGCTTTCTCCTGTGACTGTGGAAGGAAAGGTCAGGGTCTATATTGGGCTCCCTGTGGTTCATTTCTATCTTGTTATTCATGATCTTCACGGCCAAGGTCACTTCACAGCCTAAGATGATTACTCCAGCTCCAACCATCACATCTGTATTCCTTTTTTCAGGAAAAAAAAAAGGATGACAAAAGAATATGACTTTTCTTTAAGAATACTGCTGCAAGGGCATGGAGGTCAAAACCTATAATTCTAGCACTCTGGGAGGCTGAGGCAGGACCATAAATTCAAGCCCAGCTCGGACAATTTAATGACTTAGCAAGACCCTGTCTCAACATTTAAAAAGAAAACTTTAAAAGGGCTGGGGATCTACCTCAGCACAGAGGTCCTGACTTCAATCCCTAGTACTATGGAAAAAAAAAAAAAAAAAAAAAAAAAAAAAAAAAAAAAAAAAAACCAAAACTGCACAATCTATTTGTAGGTAAATCCCATTGATCAGAAATGAGACACATGGTCACGTCTTGTGGCAAAGGGGCTGGGAAATGCAGTCGTTGCTCTGAACTGCCAGCTAAAGTGTGAGAGTTTTATTATCATAAAGACACCATGGCAGAAGAATAATGTCCACTGCAGGAACTACTGAAGGGTTTTTGTTTGTTTTCAGTGAGGGAATGACTGGATCAATTCAGCAACAGAGAAATCTCAGTACTGTGACTGCAAGCAAGAAGGGGCTAGAGAGAAAGTACAGAATGGGGGAAGGAGGCAGCCAGGTAAGTTCGGGTGCTGAGGGCATGAAACAGGACAGTGGCAGAGGGAGTAGATAGGAGGATGTGGCTTAGTCACATAGTTTGTGATGAAAAAGACAGTGCATGGTGTGTGCTGCTGGGGTGTGAGAGAGAGGAAGACATCTGCAGAATAAACCTCCTCTCCAGGGCGGCCTTGGACACGGTTCTGACCCTGATTGATCTGGGGCCTCCAGGAAGATCGCAGCAGGAAGGGAGACGTGAACTCTGGGAACACTAGTTTCAGTGTGAGGAGCTGGGCACCCTCGGAGGAAGGGAGCTCTAGGATGCTCCTGCTTCCCCAGGCAGCCAGCAAGAATGGGTTGATGGGAGCATGGGGTAACAAGGAGAGGCACACCTGAGGTCAGGTCAGATTCTCATCCTCACCCTGTTACTACCAGTGGGGTCCTTACTGTCATAGGAGCCGCCCAACAATTCTCCAAAGAGTTTCAAGACAGAAGCATTTCAAATTCCCTTTAATTAAAAGGAGCACATATCAGTGTATTCCTGGAGTCCGCTGCTGTTGGAGAAGGGGAGGGAGGGGGTTCCCAAATTCACAGCTAAGCCTTTAGGCAGCATCATTCAGACTTGGAGGGAGGTGCTGGGGCCCTGGGGAGGGGCAGCCACGTGCCAGCTGGCTGTGCCAAGTGAGGGAGCCGCGCGCCTGGGGTTCTGCCATGTGTTTGTTTATTTGGTTTGGCTGATGTATAACATACACACACAGCCTCACAGCCCCAGGGCCTGTGTGCAGAACCCACGTTCAACCCTCAACTCAGATCAGAAACAGCACAGAAAGTGAAGGGAGCCAACTTAGCAAACACAGCCAGGTAGTGGAGTTGGTTTGTTCTTTCATTCATTTATTTATTCATTCACTCATATTGCAAACGAATGCCAGATGGGAATGCAAGGCACTGGAGCTAGAAATTGGGTACAGCACAGTCCTCAAGGAGCTCACATACAGGGTCAGGGGATAGAGATAAGGAAAGAGCTCATTTTAGTGCAAGGTGAGACGTGCCGGATGAATACATTGGTACATCTCTGGTCCAGTGATTTCATAGCTTAGAATCACACAGAGGTCTTCTTCCCTCATCTCTGTCTGGGGTTTCATGGGCCTGATACTTGCACTCTGAAAATCCTATCCATGCTTTAAATTCAGGGAATCCCAAGCAACCCCAGGATCATACCATGTGTCACACTCACTGATATCTATACACTATTTCCCTTGCTTAATTGGGGTTCACTCTCTTTGCTGCCACGTCCCACCCCGCCATGAAGGTCCAGGGTGACTGTCTCCCAGCTACCGTCTTCTGGGGCCTGCTAGCATCTCCTTCAGTCTTTACTACCAGCAAAGTTAACCAGGCCCTGTTTACTTGCTACTTTTCTAGTTCAATCGCTTACTTCCCCTGTGGCTGTGAACGGTTACAAAAGAGACAGATTTTACCATCTCCAGCCTGGCAGCTCCTTGATGACTGGCACAGGAATACGCTTCTTAAATGCCTGCGCAAATGAATGGATATACTTAATGTCATCATGGAGAGCCTCAATTAAAATACACAGGGATCCTGGAGTCAAATGCCTCTGTGATTCAATTCCTGAGCTCTGCCACCTCTCACCAGCCCGTTCCCTTCTTGTAGCATTAGATTGCATATTCATTAGCACAAGCTGATAATAATCCATGAGTACAATTTAGGTGAGAATTCTTTTGTGTGTGTTCATCTCTCTTTCTTTTAATGTACAGGCTGCATTTCTTAATTTCATTATTATCATTCTAAGAAGATAAGGCCCTGCCCTAATGCAATCTAGTAGGCAAAAGGATGACTGAGTTCCAGTTCATAAAAGATGTCTCTCGTGAGTGTCCCACGGTGTCCCCTCTCTGAGTGTCCCCCTCTCTGTTTGTCTCTGCTCTCCAGACCTCCCCCTCTCTGGTAACTTCCTCTGAACACTGTTGTTTGAGCGCAGTGTTACAATGGAACCAGAACACAGGGGCTCAAATCCTGCCTTGGTTGGACACAAAACTATGTCATTCTCAAACACATACCTACATCCCTCTTTTTCTTCTCATGGTTGGACTTCTCTGCCATTTCTTGACTTTGGTGGAATGCCACATCATAGTAATAGTATCTGGTTTCTTGAAAGTAATCGTAGCATCTTTATCTTTTCCAGGTTATGGCTGCCACAGTCCTTAGCCCAAATAACCTTGAGTATGCTTCAAAGACCTGGGGTGGCCCAGGCACCTTGAAGGTGGCTCCTTTATCAGTGTACACACCCAGGGTTGAAGTGTGACCAAAGGGTGCCAGTAAGGGTTATGGACAGAATTTTGTTCTCACATGTGGAGTTTGAGGCTGCTCATGCTGGAGAGCCAAGATGAGGATGGGTGAGTAGGGAGGCAGCTCAGGGGATACAGGGGGGCTATGCTCTACTCACCCTACCCAACCTGGTGCCCCACAAAGATCTGAGAATGCTGCATTTTAATGTGGGCTTTCAGGTCACAATGAAAATGTGTTTGACAAGATAGAAGAATAGAAACACTCTATTCATCATTTTCTTTTCCTTGTGTGTGACTTCTAAATATTTATATATATTTTATGTGGCTCTCTATATTAGTCAGCTTGTTTAGTTCATTCAGGCTGCTGTATAAAAAAAAACTTAGAATGAGCAATATATAAACAACAGGAATTTATTGCTCACAGTTCTGGAAGCTGGGAATCCAAGACCAAGACAGTGATGATTCAGTTTCTGCAGATGGCCACTTTCTTGCTTTGTCCTTACATGGCCAGAGTTGGAGTCAGTCTTCTCTTATGAGAGATAATTCGAAATGAAAGGTCCACCTTCATGGTCTAATTATCTCCCACAGACCCCACCTCCAGATTCCATTACATGGGGGGCTTGGAATTCAAATGTAGTTTTGGAGGACACAATCATGCATAGCATGCCTAATTATGTAATCTTGCTCTGGGTTTCACAAGTGGTAGGGGCAGGCCTGATGTAATACCATTTGAAAGTATTCAACAGTGTACTTAGCAAGATACTTAACTTCCTATGGGGTGATCCCTAGTCAGTGAGAAAAGGAAATCAGAAAAAGCCAAACTCATAAAAACCATATCCTTCCTGTCCTTTGTCAACTGCTCTGAGAAGTAATTTCTCCTTGGAAATCATCCAGAAATATTCCAGGTGCTGAAGTTTACCTCCTGGGGAAGCTACTGAATCTCAAGGAGGCTGGGGTGAGATGGCAGCCAGCTGGTGCATGTGGCATTGCATCTTTCCTCAACTCACTCCCCTTTTAACTCATCTCTGTACCCACTGGGACTTCCCCCAAAAGGCTCTGATTTTGTCATTCTATGTGCCAGTACTTTAATTCTGACCTTGGGCTCTGCTCTCCAGAGGACTTGGAATAGAAACACTCCTCTGTCACTTACCAGTTATGACCTGGAAGCAGCTACTCACCTTCTCTGTGCCTTTTGTTTTCTGATTAAAATGAGAAAAAGTGACAGCAAATTTCACAAAGAGTTCATAGAAATGAAAGACTAAGTTGATATATGTCAATTTACTGCCCTGTAACTGTAGAGTTTTATCATTGCTTTTCTTTCAAAAACACTGTATTAGTCTTCTTGGGCTGCTCTAAACAACTCCACAGACTGAGGGGCTCAAACAAAAACATTTATTTGTTTTATAATTATAGAGACCAGAAGTTTAAAATCAAGGCATTGGTAGGGCTGGTTATTTCTGAGGCTTCCTTTTAGGTGCGGGTGGCTGTCTTCTTCTTGGGTCCTCATGCGGTCCTTTCTCTGAGTATTCATCCCTGCTGTCACCAAATTTCCTTTCCTACCATGACATCTGTCAGAGTGGTTTAGGGTCCCCCGATGGCCTCATTTTAACTAAATCATCCATCTGAAGGTTCTATCTCCAGATCAGGTCATATTCTGAAGTACTAGAGTGAGGATTTGCACACCAAGCATTGGAGAACCACATGCCATCCCATAACAGGTGCTCTTTAGTGCTACCACCAGGGAGGGTGACCAGAATATCCAGGATTTCTCTAGTTTTAGAATGAAAATTTCTGCCTCCCAGGAAATCTTTCAGTCCTGAGCAAGCTAAGAAGTTTGGTTTTTCCAGAAGCCCTGCAATGGTCATAATATGTAAGGACTGGAAGGACCAGAGGAACTTAACGCAGGTCTTCATCTTACAGTGTTTTGACTTAGGAGTGCTTTGACTTTATGATGGTACAAAACAATTCACATTCAGTAGATGCTGTACTTCAAAATTTGTATTGTGATCTTTTCCTGGATTGGAAATACGTAGAACAATGCTCTGGTGATGCTGGGTGGTGGTAGTGACCCACGGCTTTTAGTCAGCCTGTGATCATGAGAGGAAACATCTGGCATTGTACAGTGTACTATTGCTAAGCCATGGTAGGTTAAGTGTACCAAATACATTTTTGACTTAAAATATTTTTAAATTGCCTTGATTTTATCTGGACATAGCCACAGTATAAGTCAAGGAACATCTGTGTATTTAGAATTCCATACTTCCTTGTGAAGTTTGGCACCTATTAATTCCCTTAAACCACACTTCAAAATTGTGAAGTACTGGAAATAATATTCCAATTACAAAATCTGAGAAGTGAGCTCTGAAAGATTCCTTTGCTAACTGACCCTGTTTCTCTTTCTCCTGGTTATTTTATGGCTAGGTGATTCCTAAGCCACTATAAAGTCACCATAGTGTCTTCTTCAATCCACCTGCCCACGGGCCTAGGCAAGAAGCAACCAAAATGGATGTGAGAGTGAGTCCTGAAGCTTCTGTATATGGATGTGAATGAAAAACAGACAATTCCTCCTGCTACCTGTGTGGGGATGGTAGGTAGGCCACAGGCTAGGCTTGGGAGCAAATGCTCCTGGCTGGAAAGCGGGGAGGGCCTGAGGACAGCAAGGGAGATGTAGAATGTGTTTGATGATCTGCAATGAAAGACAAGTAGGGAAGCCATTGATTAGTGAGCTTTGTTTGATCTGCCCAAGGATCAAAGGGATAAACACCACGTGTGAAAATGAAAGTTGACCTGAAAACCCTGTGTCTTAGCATGCGGGACTGCCAGGCTGCCCTTGACCCTTGGATTATGGAGGAAGACTCTCACAGGAACCAAGGGCAAGATGGCAAGCACATTTCTTTCCTAGCATGACCTCTGAGCTCTCCTCTCACCAAGTGCCTTTAAGGAGAGCTTTCTCTTGTCTCTCAGGCCCTCTAGGTTCAGGAAGCTCCAGGTTATAAGGGGACCCACAAACCAAGAGTTACCTCTGACCTTTGAAGACCATGGACAAGTCATCTGGCTGAGTTTGGAGGACTGAAGGTATACCACTCACTTAGCATGAGGCAGGGCACAGAGGAAGACATCCCAGCTCCTAATCCTCAAAGAATACATTTACGGAAGAGGTTTCCTTTGGAGATGAGGAAAAGGAGAAGCATATTCAGAGAAAACTAAGGAGGTGAGAGACAACATCACACACTAGGAACTGGCCAGTATTAATTGAGTATGGAATGTGGATCATCACCTGTATCGCCTCATTAAATTCTACTGAAATCCAGTGTGGGGGCCCTGGGATTATCCCATTTCATGATGGAATGAGGCAGATGATGCTAGCTAAGGTTGAATGATTTACCTGAAATCATGCTGTTGGCATATGTTAAAGCCAGGGTGTAGACTCAGATATGCCTAGTTGATATAGAAACACGGTCATATGCATGTTCTAGAAATTTCTCTGAGTACTGGAGAGGCCAAAAGTGTAGACAGAGAGGTCAGTCAGCATTCTAGTATAGTAGTTTGTGATAGCTGGTATAATATCTCAATTCACAGGATCAGGTGTACAAAAAATGAAATTTATTTTCCATAGACTGGAATCTAAGTCTTCTGTAAATAGAAATGTAATCTTGATTCAGGGGTCTCTTCTGCTGTTCCTCATCCTCACAGAGGCATCTGAGCTCTAGATGGGGAAGGCCCTATGACATCGAGTTATGGGATGCAGATAGGATGAGAGATGGGGGAAGTGGCAGTGTCTGTTATTTGTCATACTTTGACACTCAGGACCCAGCCAGCCTCTGACCATTGATTCACACAAGTTGAATTTGTGGTCATTTTACTTTTTTAGACAGTAAGGTACAGACTCTACTTTTAGAGGATCTTTTAGTCTTACTTTGTGGCAAATTCACAGGATTCAAATTAGGTCCTTTGTCTAAGTGTCCCATAGTACTAAAAGTTCCTGTTCCCTTTTGGTAGATAGCAGATTTTTGAGATGTTGCCATCAACCAGAGCCTAAGCTGAGAAGTGGCCCATAGGCTTCTTTGTTTTCAGATCCCAAAGCTAGAAGGAAGCACTCTGCCCCTCTCCATGCCTAAGTTTAACCTAATTGTCCTCCTCTCTTACTCTGCAAATTTCTTCCAGTTCTGTTGTACTTTTGGTTTTCAGTAAGTATTTTTTCTCATCTATTGTTCAGGCTAGGAAATTTCTTATTAAACCAATGATTAGTAAGCTTTTTCTCTTATAACTACCTTTCCACTAGAAGCCTGGTACTAGAGACATAGAAATAAGAATGTCACGGTCCATGCACTCATGCTGGGCAGAACCAGGTAAAAGTAAGTTAGTATGTAACATGGTAGGTGACGATGAGCTCTGTGAAGAAATATCAGCAAGAAAAGGGAGCAGAATGGCAGGGATGGGATTGTGGCATTTTAGGCAAGGACTGGGGAAGTCCTCTCAGATAAGGTAGCATTCAGGAGCAAATCAGCTGAAGTTAGAACTGTGTCCCTGTCCTCAGGAGATGGACCACCAAGCGCAAAGACTGACGCAGGCCCAGTGGCCATGGAGTGGCAAAAGAAGAATGAATGAATGAGGAGCAGGCCGGAGGTAAAAATCTAGGAGGGAGGAGAGCGCCAGGTCATATGGGACCAAGGCCCAGTAGGTGTAGCAAGGACTTTGCATCTTATTTAATGAGATAAGAATTCACTGCGAGAGTCTGAGCAGAGCAGTACGGTGACTGAAGTATGTTATGAAAGAGTCACGGTTATTGCTATGGAGAACAGACTTTAGAGAGCAAGAGTGAAATATGGCTGCCAGTGTGGACACAGCTGTGGATGGGCCAGGGTGGAGGTAACAGTGGCTTCTACAGAGCCATAGCCAGGGCAGCTATGAGGGCTGATGAGCTTTGGAAGATGTCCTAATACAGTTGCTTGTGTTAGGGTACAGGCTGTGAAAAGTCAGGAAGACACCAGACATGGGCACACTGAAGGAAGACGTTCCTCTGCTTTCTGCAGCTGTAAGGGAAGGTTCAAACAGTGTGCCAGGGTGTGCCTTTGCATCTTCAGGAATGAGGTGGGAAGCCAGAGTTATGCTGTGATGCAGGCATGACAGAGGCTTCAGCTGACCCTGCAGGAAGCTTGGGAGCAGAAGCAACCCTCTATTACAGTCCCCCAAAGGGCAGACCTCGTATCAGGCCGTCATCACAGGGGCATGCTACACCTGGAGACCAGGCATAGCCATGGAGCAGTGGCTTCCTTCTACTGAGAGCAAGTCCTGGAGAGAGTCGCCAGTACTCCCAGCAGTCCAGATCTTCAGCGGGCCCTGGCTGGCATGCTACCCCGTGCATGCCAAATCTCTCAGATCTCACCAGGGAGGAAACAAGAGGACTTCTCAGAGGAGACACCTGGACTGGTTTTAAAGGATCCTTTGCTATTCTTCTGTTTCATGAGAATTGGTCATGAAAGAGAAGACATTTGAATAAGACCTAAACTCTAATCAAAACTGCTGTAATTATACTCATTGGTTACATTTTAAACTAAACAAAATTTTGATATTGTGTTTTAGTTCTAAAGTGTTTTCAGATCCCCAAAATAAATTACTCTGATTTACAATTAAACCATTATATTGCTTAAAAATTTATCGATTTAAAGCATAAAATTATTTTCTGAGGCAAAATTAATATTCCAATTGGTTCAAATTTTTGGCAACTGAATATTCCTCAGTGAACAGAAGTCAAATGTGCTGATATTTTTAATAGCACTTATTGGCAGGAAGTCCCTTCCAAGAGCTAACATAAATCCTGTTAGATACAGTTTTGAACATTTCCTCTAAATTCTTTTATGGAGGAGCTGGAGAATGGTTGGCATCAGGATCTGTAGAACGGGCCATTCCTCCACTTAAAGTGTATTTATGAGAATGATTCTAGCCCTTCTGAGAAGGAAATTTTGGATTTGAGCCTTAAAAACTGCCAGAATGTATCATAAAGCATGTATGCTCAGTGAATGAGCAGGTATGCATGTATGCACATGTACTTAGATATTTGCTTCTCCAGATTGTACAGAATTATGTGCAAAAGTGCACATATATGTTTGTAGGCAAATGTGACAAATATTCAAGGGGAATATGTGCATGAATAATTTTATTTATATTTGTGTGAGAATCTGCACAATATAAGGTTATGTTTATAATGCACCTACCTCTGGGCAACTAATTTCCGTGTGTATACTTATGATTAGAAGTGTGTGTGTGCATGTGTAAAAGTGAACATATGTAGGAATATGAACAGTTCTTCCCAGCTACATGAAGTCATCAGATCTTGTGGTTCAGTCGCAGGAATATCAATGCCAGGGTCAGGTTTCTCGCCTGCAGCAACTTTACTTTAGTGATTCTACTCCAAACATTTTCTTCAGAGGCCTCTCTAGTTCTTCCTTCTCTTCCCATCAGGGGTCAAGGCCCAGAGGGGCCTCAGGCAGCTTCTTGGCCTTTGGAGCTACTGCTCTGATGTCCACCCCGGGAGTCGTGGCTGTGGCAGCCTTGTCATGTTGGACTCTGCTGTCACTGCCAAAGTGACAATTGATGATCAGAACTGGGGCTGCCCAGAAACCCAACTTCTGTGCAGGGCTCTTTGATCTGCTCAGGCTTGGAGTAGAGCAGAGGCTGGCACAGGCTCCTTTGATGGGCAATGAGGGGCCTGCAGGGCCTGCAGGCCTCCCCTACCCAGTGCCCTCAGCCTTTGATGTCCACCCCACCTCACCAGGGTCAGCTACAGAAATGGGCAAGTTGGGGAAGGAGCCAGCCATCCTGGACTCTGCCTCAGCCTTAGTGGAACATCGCCATCTGGGTGCTGGCCTGGTGAAGTTTGGATCTAAGAAATACAGAAGCAAAATTCTTAGAAATATCGCTTTGTAACTATCTGCTTATCATTTCAGCTAGGATTCCACTTAAAGAGTGAGCAGAGCTAAGTCTTTACGTGTACTGTGGTCACATCAAAATTCTTGTCATTCCAATTTGGGCGAATTAAGTAACTCACATGTGTCCCCTCCATCTCTATTTTCTTTTCTGTTATAAAGTTATAAAGACCACATTAGATTTCGAAGACAAGGCACCTGACACTTAGTAAGGCCTCCCCAATACCATCTGTCATCGCAGGAAGGCTCTAAGGTTGAGTGGTAAAATCACATCAAATGGAAGTACTATGGCCTGAGTTCAGATCCCAGGTCCACATAGAGGATGCATCACTTCTTAATCATCTCAGGGGTTTATCATGAAGATTAAATAAATATGTCACCCTCCTTAGTAGTAATATATATTGCATTATATATAATCATAATTAAATATAATATGTATATGTTATCCTCCTTCACCTAAACTATTCCTCCTTACTTTGAAGAATGTTCCACTCACCCATTCTTCCAATATGGAAGTTGGAGAGTCTTCTTTGAAGCCCTTACCCCTCTAGTCACTGTATACACACTGCAAGACATCACAAAGATCCCCTTAAATGTTTCTTGCTTTCATCTTCTCCTCTCCATTTGTGTTTCTACTTTCTCTGTCCAGATCATGCCATTGTAAATCTCACCTCAATCTTCCAGGGCTTGAAAGGTTTCCCATCATTTCTGGTACCATCCAAATTCCTTAGTAGCAATTTCAGGTCCTCCAGAATCTGACCCTGAGTCATTCTCTATTGTCAGCTCTCCTCATAGTACCCAAGGCTCTTGCCAGCCTCTGCTCTACTCCAAATATGAACTGGCAATTCATATTTCTAGAATATAGCAACCTAGATTGAGTACTAGTGCACAGGACCATTGTTCCTGGTCTGCTTTAAATGCCCTTTCTTACTCTTCTCACCTTTTGAGGATGCTTCCTTTTCCTTGCAACTCTGTGACAAGTATTACTTTGTGACACTTTTCCTTCTGCACCTTCTTCTTACACTGAGTCAATAGTTTGCTCTGGGATATTCTCATAGTACTTAGTTATTAGCTGGATTGCATCTGTTCATTTTTTAGAAAAATGTGTCTATCTCCCTGCCTAGACAATGAACCCATTGAGGACAGTTATGCAAACTTAATAATTCTGTCTGACCTTAAGTGCTTTATCCATAAAATGGACATAACCATATCCCCATCATTCTCAGAGGGTATCCAACAGTGAAATGACAAAATATGTGAGCAGAGTTTGAGTTCATAAAAGTCAATCAGTAAACAAAAGCATCTTTATGGTTGTCACTTCTAGGAGTGATACCTGACATGGGAGGCTCCAGAGATGAGAGCCCAGAGCTTACAATAGTACCAGCCAAATTCTCAGCAAATTAATGACGTTTTCAAGTAGACTCACACTCCATCAACTCCTTCAAGTTATGATAAGTGAATGACTCTATATTTGTTATCTTACCTCTTTGTATTTCAACTCCCTTGTCTGAAATATGGAGATAATAATGCCACACTTATCTCACAAGGTTGTTGCAAGAATGAAACGCAAGAATGAAATGAAAGGACACCATAGGTATTCATATTGGCTATTTCTCATTATTGTTAATGAATAAACACCATGGAGTAGCTGGATCTATGTTTGAATGATGATTGATAAGTAAATTATTATCTTGATGCTACTTAAAGGTACTCATATTTGAAGAGATGGAAACTTGGAGAGTTGAAGCTGGTGACAGCAATGGTTGCAAATAGTTATAAGAATTCTGGTCGAGGACAGAGAACCCCTATCCTGCTCACAGTCTTGAAAACAAATCATTAAGTATTGCAAACATTAAGAAAACAAGATCAGTGGGTGAGGTATGTGCTGTTTTGACTGGTCAAACCTAGAGAAGGCCAAGAACACTTTCATAGTCATGCAAAAATGCTCCTACTCTGAGCAAGGGATGTCTTTCCATTTTCTGAGATCATCTCCTAGAATAGCAAAGGCAATTCTAAGCAGCAAAGGCAAGGCAGGAGGCATCACAATCCCTGACTTGAAGTTATACTACAAAGCAACAGCAGTAAAATCAACATGATACTGGAATCAAAACAGAGCCGAAGATCAATGAAATAGATTAGAAGCTACAACCACAACTACAAACACACTCAACCACCTTATCTTTGATAAAGGAGCCAAGCAGGTTCACTGGAAGAATGATAGTCTCAGGGTGTTGGAAAAACTGGCTCTCCATTTGCCAAAAACTAAAGCTAGGCCCATGCCTATCACCATGTACTAAATTAAAATCTAAATGGATCAAGGATCTGAATATTAAAATAGAAACACTAAATCTATTGGAAGAAAAATTGAGTAGAAACCTTGAAGACATAGGGGTAGGTAGAGAATTCATGAACAGGACTCAAACCTCACGGAAATACTTCCCAGAATCAATAACTGGGATCACCTCTTATTAAAAAGTTTCTGCATGTCAAAAGAAATCTCCAGCACAGTGAAAAGAAAACCCACAAAGTGGGAAAAGATCTTAGTGAACTCCCCCTCAGACAAGGGACTTTTGTCTAAAACAGATAAAGAATTTAAAAAACTCAGACCTCCAAAATTCAAAGATCCAATCCAAAAATGGGCATCTGAGATGAATACACAATTCTCAGATGAAGAAATGCAAATGGCAAATAAATACATGAAAAAATGTTCATCATCATTGGTCATTAGAGAAATGCAAAATAAAACCACACTGAGATTCCATCTCACTCCTGAAAGAATGGCCAGGATCAAGAAAACCAACGACAACAAATGCTGGAGAGGCTGTGGGGAAAAAGGAAGTCTCCTGTACTGTTGGTGGGAGTGTAGACTGGTGCAGCCTTTGTGGAGGTCAGTCTAGAGATTTCTCAAAAAGCTGGGATTGGAAATCCCATTTGTTCCAGCTATTCCACTTCTAGGCATATTCCCAGAAGAACTGAAAGCATCATACCACAGTGATATATGTGCATCTATGTTTATAGCAGCACAATTTGTAATAGCCAGATCTTGGAAACAACCCAAGTGTCCATCAACTGAGGAATGGATAAAAAAGTTGTGGTATTTCTATACAATGGAGTATTACTCAGCTAAAGAAGGATCACATTGAGATATTTATCAATAAATGGGCGCAGCTTGAGACCATACTCATAAGTGAAATAAATCAATCTCGCATGTATGAATACCGAATAGTTTCCCTAATGTAAGTAATGATTCAAATATATAAAAGTATGTGGTAATCATGATTCCCCATTATGTGGCCTTGAAGCCTTATAAAGTTTTCACTTATTAATTGGAAAGGATTTATTCTGGGCTGCTTGATATTATTGCCTGTGATGAAATGAACAGCTATTTTGAAGAAAATAAGTCATCATAATAGCTAGTGCTGATTTACTATTATCTTGTTTTGAAGCCCCACCAAACTATGGCTCTTCTGTCTCCATTGGTTTTATCATGATGTATCTTGCTGGATTTTATTATATGTGATAGTATAAACAAAATTGTTATAGGCAAAGAGATAATATAGAAACCATTGTTTATTTTCTGTTAGTTGGTTCTAAAAACCCTACAATGCTTTCATACACTTGAATGGTTTTACACTGACTTGATATATTTGAAGCTATAGTATACGAAGTTATATTCAAATATTTCAAGGAAAAAGACACTATGGTAACTACTATTAAACCGGGTTATTTGGTGGTGAAGCACTAGGTTGCTGAAACTGTCATGCTTTGACCTGTACTGTTATGATATTATGTCTTCTTTTATCTCAATATCTTCCTTATTCATTAAAAAAATTATTTAGTTATTTTTTTTAATTAAGGGGAAAAATCAAAAAAATTAGTAGGATATATTATAGTAACTTTTTGATTTCCTATTAACTTGATTTGAAGTCCTGTAATACTCCCACTAACTTGTTTTGACTGATTAGACTCTGTTCCGTTCTGTATGATAGTATCAATTTTGAAGGTATAGACAACTACTTTGAAGGCAATAAGATTCACTATGATGCCCATTCTGGTTTGACAATTAGCTTCTTTGGAAGTCCTGTAGTGTTTATAAGGTTTAGGTTTTATTGGTCTTGTTCTCTACTGTTTTGTTCAACTTTATAATACCTAATGAGATAGACAATTCTTTTTAAGGAAGCAAGAGGCATTATGGTAACCATTGTTGATAACCTTGTACTCTGTTTTTACATCATGTGCTATGTCTATCCTTCGTTTTGACTGACAGCTTTGTTTTGCCATATTTGACCTTATTCTCTTCCAAAAAAAAAAAAGTAATAAGAACTAAGGAGTAATAAAACCCAAAATGTGTAAATTTTGTTGTAAAAAAAGAGAGGGAAAAAAAGTGCTCTAAAGTATACAACTGCAAGTGTGTTTAGGGGTGTTAAATAGATGCCCATATTAATGTTTTTGGTTGGATCATTGAGCACAACCGTTTGCAGTCTGACTGTTTGAATGTCCACTTTGTATGCTTTGATATCTGACTTGAACAACTGTCTCTAGGATAATTGTAATCTATTAACTGGTGATTTCTTACTGTTTTTTTTTTTGTAGTTCTGTATTAATTGTACCCTTACACTGCTTTGTTTTGTTTTGTTTTTTCTCTTTTTCCTTTTAAATAAAATTTTTAAAAATGGTCCTACTCTCCCTTGATCCTGTCAGTAGGGGCCAGGGTTCACTACCATCTTACCCTGTTGTGAAAGAGCCCTGGGATTTTGTCAAGGCTGTGCTCAAAAGCTCTCAATGAATGTAGTTGTGCTGAGATAGTGCTCTCCTCCCCTGGTCAGCATCGTGGTCAAAAGCTGGGCGTGCAGCCAGACTGCATTAGTTACTTTACCAGCTCCAACACTTCCAGAAGGGCAAATTACTTGGCCTGCTTTTAATCTCTGATTTCTTGTTTATAAATCTCACAATTACTCCAGCTGAATTCTTAGCAGTGTTAGTACCATATTCTTAAAACTGGTCACTGTGCAGATTATACTAAATACTCCATGTAAAATCAGTATTTCTCTATAGTAAGTGTTTAATAAATGCTGGCTGTTTTGATTAGTTGTCTGCAGGCCACTCTACCCATTCTCTCATAGAACCAATGAAAAACAAGCTGGTTCATGAGTCAGAATGCCTCTCTGCTTCCTGTTAAGAGGCAACAGTGCATCCCGGTTGCTTTGTCAAGGCCTGCATCTCCAGTGAAATATGTCTCAGAGAATGGTAACACAGTAGTGAAAGAGATTTGTCTAACCCTAGAAAGATCTCTAGAATTGAGATGGTCCTTCAGAGATGTTCCCAGTAGTGACAGACATCTTCATATTGGTTCCCTCTCATGGAACAGCCACTGAACTTATGTAGACCTGGAGAAAGGACATGAAGTAGGCTTCCCTTCCACAGATGGTGATCCCAGGGTAGAGTCTCAGCTGCAGCCATCAGCACATGGCCCTCTTAGCAGATGGGAGAATGGGATGAATTTGTAATGCAAGGACTTACATGGTACCTAAAGCATCAGTATGGATACTACAGGCATCTCCTTTGGTTTTATTTCCACTTTGGCAGAGTCAAGTTCAATAGTGTCTGTCATTACCTCTACTGTCAGCTGAGTTTTGAAAATGGTTTTCAAATTCAAATCTGTTGAAAAACAGTACAGAAGAACTGGATGAATAAAATCCAATTGCTACAAGGTTTTCAAATAACTTTTATCAGCTCTCTTTCCCACCCATTCTAGATTTTCTTCACTTTTGGAAGACATTGCTCATTTTGGTGATAGATTTTTATCTTTAAGAAGTCCAGATATTTAGTAGTTCTTGTTAGGTCTCAAGCATTGCAATTGTCCATTCACCATTTCCAGTGGATATGGAACAACCAAAAGCCACTCACTGTGAGTCTCCTGGGTTCTAGCCACATTCATAATGTTCTCATTTTATAACAGCAACCTGGATCTCAGTGTAGCTCATTTCTTCACCTGTACTCCATTCAAATAGGGAACTCAAAGTGAGCTGGTGCCAGTTACAACTTCAAGTTTAATGAAATGTCTGTTTTATTCCCTGGCGGAATGTCTTTTCTGTAGACATCAGGATCACTAACCAATCAGAAACTAAAGTAGTGTAGATGAAAATCATAATTTCCATGGGGCGGGGGATACTTGGTTCTTGTACTTTTACAGAACTTCACTTGTGTTGGCCTGACATAAAGTAGGCTTCCTTTCCACAGACAGTAATTCCAGGGGAGGATCTCTAATATAGGTGATTCAATAATAATCTTCCAAAATATGGTGTTCCTTCTTCTGGAATCTATAAATGTTACCTTCTATAGAGAAACTGTCTTTTCAGTTGTGATTGAGTTAAAGGTGAAATTGCCCTTGATTATGCAGGTGGGCCTAGGTGCCATCACATTTCCTTATAAGAGTCAGAGGGAGAAGACTATAGATAGAAGATGAGAAAACAATGAGAAAAAGATAGCAGCAACCGGGGGGAACGTGGCCCTAAACCAAGGAATGCTGGCAGCCCCCAGAAGATGGAAGAGATAATAAATGGATTCAATCACAGATCATCTGTGATCACCTAGATATTTTATCTAGAGATATTTAGACTTGAGACCTCCATAACTGTAAGTCAATAAATTTCTCTCTTTTTAAGTCCCAAATTTGTGGCATTATTTTTATATCAGTCGCAAGACACTAATACAGGAATATAGCATAATATATCATTATTTGTTTCATGCTTACCTTATATACTGAAAAAAAAAAAAACTTATCCTTTAGGGTTTTGCCCCAGACTGAGTGTCCTTGAATCACTTCATTGTTTCACTACATCTGCATTCTCGGTTTTATTGTCAATAATTATTAGAAGATAAATCTCCGTGAACACTTTGGTAACATCATTTCTGAGCCCATCAGATCCGAGGGCTGAGCACTGGTGTGAGTTTGTGTAAGGATCAGAAATGATTTTGCTAGGCTCAGTAGACAATGGGCAAAAGAGACCCAGAAGCAGAATATATCTTTTACATTGTTTGCTTTCCATGTATAAAGCTCAGCTCAAAAGGATTTCTGACTTTTAGCCATAGAAACATGCCCAGTGGCAGGTGGTTTGGTTATAGAAATTGGCAATTTGCATATGTTCTATTTTCTACTCAGGTGCCATGCTAAATTCAGAAATAAAGCGTATGAACCTTAGTAAGACTTTGTTTTGCCTTTCTACCCCAATCCCCAAGAAAAGATCATTAGGGTTTAAATCTTCCTCTGCAAAAGCAAAATGAGTAAATTTACTCTTCCAACCAACACAGCTTGGGTCTGACTTTCTCTCTAGCATAAAGCACATGCCCCCCTGGCAAGGAGAGAAAGGAAGGCTATTGAGTACTTTTTCTCTGCCTAGTTGATAAAAAAGCATATTTGTTTTTGTTCATAGATTTAAAGCCCAAAATGGGCCAGTACTGTAAATAAAACATGCGATCTCATTTGAAAAATTTATTACAAGGAACTTTGTTTATGATTTCATGTTCTCCAGTAATAATTAATTGGAGGTTTTCTATGGTCCCTGCAGACCAAAAATCATTCAGACTGTAGGAAAAGATGATCCAATACAGCTTCTTCTCTGTCTCTCAACTGTAGCCAAAGAACCATCTCTTGCTCTGCTTCATCTTTAGCCTACTTTGAGGAAGTCAAATTTATAATATGACCTGCTTGTTGAAGTGTTTGAGGCATATTCACCAAGGCTGTGTGGGATGCTGTCACAGCACCCTTTTGGGAATGTGTCAGGTCAAGAAATGCTGCTCGTATACAGTCCTGAGCATTTAGATCTATGTGACGCTTCACTTTCAGATGCTAACAACAGAAGGTTATTCGACTGTTTGGTGTTGCTAAGGAAACACACATGTGCATACACAACCTTAGCCACACGAATAATGGCAAAGAGTCAGACAAACAGTAATAACTAATGTTTTTGAAGTGTTGGACTCTGTAACTAGAGCTCTTTAAAAGAATCATATCAGACTTGATGACAGCTGTTTGAGTCAGTTCAAGCTGGGTTGTGCTGTAACAAATAATCCCAAAGTCTCAGCAGTTGGGATTCCACTCCATGTAGCCCTCACTTTGGGACTCAGGATAATCATATATAGAACGTGTTTTTTATAGCAAATGAGAGTAAAATTTTAGAAGATACCAAATCAGCAGTTAAATGACACATATCACTCTGCTCACAACTTATTGACCAAAACCAATCTTTCAGCTTACAAAAAGGTCAAAAAAGCATACTCCTACTCAAAAAGGAGGGAAAGTCAGTTGGGCAGCAACTGGAAATATTTAATAAACAGAATTTGTAGCTGCATAACAATAGTATTGTGCAAGCATTTAAAAACATCTTAGTGATTTTATAGATTATAGATGAGGAAACTGAGGAGCATTAGAAGTTATGTAATTTGCTCCAAGTCACCCATCTAGTAAACAGGAAAACCAAGGTTCAAATGCAGGCAATTCGATACCTTTCTGTGTCATTTCCAACATGTATAGTCACATGTACACGTGTGCACACACAGACACACACACACACAAATTCACATACATACCCACCCCAAACTGCTCGTTAAGTGGGTAGGAGCAGTTGGCTCCATGTATTCTGTCTATGCATCTGAAAATGGAAATACACTAGTGAATAAAAACTAAAGTCCTTAGAAGGTGTTATGGTTTATATCTGGGTGTTCACTCAAAAGCCAAATGCGATCATAATTGTGGCTTCAAGAGGTGATTGGATCATGGAAGTAATGAGATTCATCAGTGGATTAGTCTACAGATGAGTTTACAGCTAAATGTGATTTGTGCAGAGTACAGGCTGATTGGAGGAGGTATTTCACTGGAAGGGTCTCTTCTCCCTTGACTTTCTGCTTCTTGCTGCCATTCCATGAGCTGTTTCTCCTCTGCCTTGCCCCTCAGTCATGCTGTCTTGCCTTGGAACCAGAATACTATTTACTGAAACCTCTACAAACTGTGAGCCAAAATAACCTTTCTTCCTTAAATTGTGTATGTCAAGTATAATGTCTTTGTGACAAGCAACTAGCCAAAACAAAGAAATTGAGGGTCAAATCAGGAGAATTATATTTGTTAATGAAGTCTAAATGGCAGATGAAGGCCAAAATGGAAAAAGAAAAGAAAAATTAAAGCCAAGGTTGAGAACAGGACAAACTGAAAGGGAACATAGTTGGCAGCAAAGAGGGGCTAGTCTGCTGCTGGACACTGACCACAAAAGAGCCTTTGTGTTTCTGGAGTGTGGGTGGCTTTGGCTTGTCTAAACGTCTAGGGAGAAAACAGAGCATGACACATATTGTCTCAGTCAATCCCTGTTCTTACTGGAGTGTGCATCTTTTTTAACTTGGAAGAAAAAAGAAAGAACCCAAAGATGGAAAGTGGAATGTTTTAGGAGACTCCAACTTGGCAGTGTTGCTGAGCAGGGAGGCTGTCATTTGAGTTAGCCTTTTATATGAAACTGGCCTGATCTCTTATAATAATGGATTTAGACCTAAAAACATTTTTATGTTGTAATTCCCTTTCTGATTCAATTCCTTTGAACTCTCATTTTTGCTGCTAGTCCAACAGCTTTTTGAGTTTTTTTCTGGCAGGGTCCTTCCTGTCTAAAAGTGATTGAAAGAGCTTAATAAAGGGCTGACTGATGAAGTAGTGGGGTAGTATATAAGGTTAAGACAACAACAAGAAATTATAATCCTCCTTGAAACTGGAAATGATGGATGCTGCTAATTCTCAAAATTTGAAGAGGTGAGAGTGGGAGGAGTCACTACACCTGGGCAGATCTATGGTTGTAGGAGTGTAGGAGAGCACCTTCTCTCAAGGGGAGGCCTTCAAAAGAAAAAGCAAAACACCACAGGGAGGGATCTGGAAAAATAAATAGTCCAGCTTCTCCTTAATCCCACACTCTCTGAGCTACTGATGAAGGCTTCTATTAGCTGAACTTCAGCAGGAGCCAAAGGACAAGAGAATCTACCTTTCTCATATGTCAAGCTCACCTTCCTGGATACAGGCCTTTGTGCATAAGGACACAGAGGAGCAAAAATTTTCAGCATATAAGCTGTTCTAGCTTTTGGTGTTTAATCTTCAGATGAGCCTCCTTTCATCAATTCAGAACACCACCATCTCCTGTAGTTTCCTGCCCCCATGTGACATCAGTTGTGAGCCTCTGGCTGCTACTGTAGAGTGCATTGCTTACACAACAATTCAGTCATCCATTCAAGAATACTTTGAATACAAATTGTAAGCCAGGCCTTGTTTTAAACTTCTGGGATCCAGCGATGAATACAAACAAGTGTATACTCTCATGGAGCTTACATTCTAGTGGGGAAAACTAAGTTGACAACAAAAAAAATTTGCAAAAAAATGTAAGAGAATGTCAGCTAGGAAAATATGGCAAGGCACATGAATAAGGGCAAAGCAGGAACTGTCACTTCTGGATGGAGTTATTAGGAAAGTCCCATTCAAAGGAAAAGACATGCATGTTGTGCCATGTATATACTGCTTACCATTTAGGAACAATCAAAGTCTTTGGAAATAACACTTGCTTTGGAAATAATACAAAGATTTGGAAGGACAAAGGTAATTAACAATCCCAAAGGGATAGTTCACAAACTTAAAGAATTAGGCTCTCTAAAAATTCTGAAGGCTGGGATGTGGCACAGTTGCAGTATGACAGAAAATGTATGCTAGTCAGTATGCTTCAGTTTTTTTAGTTGCCCTGTTAATTCCATTTCCAGTTACTCCTGTCTCTTAAAAATGGCTGGTTACTGTTATGCATAACTGATCACTATGATGCATATTGTGTAGATCAATCCCTAACTGATAAGCTACTCTCCCTCTGTACTTCTTCATATCAGTCCCAGACCACCATAGATCAGGGCCTGATACTCTGAAAGTAATCCCAATCAAATAAATCCACCTCCAGATCCTGGATGTCGTTTTGGTGTTTCTGTTTGCTAATGCCTCTGGCGGGTTGGCCAGGGAGACCAAGCATGTGGACCTCTCTGGTCACTGGTTGTGGCCCTCACAGATAGAGAAAGGACCTCTTTCTGTTAGGACCTCCTGACAGAAAAGCATACCTTTGAGATTTCTCGAGTCCTCTCAGAGGTCTGGAAGAGGATTTCTGGCTTCCCACTTGAATGGCTTACACAGGATCCCAAAGGGAGGAGGATGCAATCTGTCTGTCTGCCTGCCTGCCTGCCTACCTGTTTACCTGATTCAAATAAGACTCCCTGGGAGTATCCCAGTTAGTCAGTCTGACAGTCCGTCTCAGTTTGAGCAGAAGAAGAGTTAGATCAACTCTTGTTAGTTAAGACTACCATTAAGGGAAGGAAGGGTGGAATGCTTAACCTCTTAGTGCATTCTGAGTGAAGGTATGGGTGAGTGAAACAGACAGCATAAACCATAGGCTGCTTTATCTGTGCACCAAGACTGGGAAGCACTGGTCATGGTGGCTGATTGGGGCCTCACCCATGGTTCCATGGTGACCAACATATAGTGTAACAGAGGCCTCACACCCTCCTTCATTAAGTTGTGCCTAAATCTCCTCAAGGGGCACAGCCAGGTGGGCATCTGAATGGTCTCTCTCTCTGAGGAGTACCAACCCTTTATCCATTGTGCCATCATTCAAAGGTACACTTACACATATGTAGAGAGCCAGAAATGGGAGTTAATTAGTCTAAACTCATGGCCGTTGAAGGAGTTAAAATTAAATTGAACTACTATTCTCTGCATCTGAAGAAAAAAGAGATCCATTCTTCCTGAGAATTCCACTTTCGCATGATTGTCAGCTACTGTAATTGCTGCCAGCACTTATACCTTCACTCCTCACTCCCAACTCACCTACTTCTAGCCAATTGAACTGGTTCCAGCTAGTTACTGCCTGCATTTGGCTACAGAGGCCCTTCTCTCTGAAGCCTTCTGATGGTCGTATGGCATCATCTAACACCCACCTGAGATGACTATCAACAGTTTCTTCTGAGTTCCACATTTTGACTGAGGAAAAATTGGATTGTCAGCCCTGTCAAATGAGTTATACTCTGTAGGGCCTGAATAGATAGGACAGAACAAGCTCTATCAAATTAGGACCCCATGAGTCTTCTGTCATCGCAAAAGTAAGGGGAAAACCTGTGACTTTCTTGGTGTAAAATAGCATAGACTCCCTGCCTTCTAAATTTTCCTCTGTCAAAAATTTATCATTGCTGGGACAACTGGGACTCTTGTCTCTCAACACTTCTGTCAGGCACAAACTTAAATCATGGGAGAACTTCTCTTTTATACCAAGCCAGTCAGCTTCCCACTCATTTAGCCCTGCACTTTCAAGTTTGACTGTTCCCCAAGAGAAAAATAATGCCTGCCTCAGCGTAAGACTGATAACTACAATCTTGAAGTTCTGAAAACTTTCCTTTGAGAGATATAAACTGAAGAATCACATCCAGATCTGGCCATCAATCATGCCACTTCACCACAACCCCACTTTCACTGCTATCATGGGAAGCACAAAGCCACACATCAACACGATAGACTGTTCATCACCTTGGGCAAGATCTCCGTATCTTTGACAACACAGACATTACCTTACACTCCGCAGTTCCCAACCTATATACATTTTTTGGACTGTTCTACATTTGAAACATGTCTTCCTCTGCTTGCAATTTGCTCCCATAATCCCCTTCAACTGGGATGATTCTGAGATAAAAGCCCAGCTTACTTGAATTCAATTGTAACAAGGTGTTAAGAATGCTCCCATTGTTTTTGGGGAAGGCTTTGACAACAGATTTGGCCAAGCCACCAGCACCTTTTCTCTGAAGTTTCTCTGTCCCACCATTTCTGTTGCAGTCCCTTGAGCGAACACTATAGACTGTTAACTGCTAAAAAAGTTGCTCTCCTGCCTTTAAAGCCAGTTCAAGATATCCAAGCTGCCAATGCTGCCATGATTGCCCTCGATATACATTGCCTCAATCTTCCACCACCTATACCCTGCTGTTACACCTGCCTGTACCTAAAAAATGCATGTGGTTGGCTCTGTCAGCCAACCTCTCTTTGCAATTGACCTTGACTCAATTCACAGAGGTTCAAAAACTTCTTCCCTCTTTAAAAAGCACTTACAAGTAATGACACTTCCAAGCCTCCTGTTAAAAAGCACAAAAGCTCTGCTACTTAATCTGGAAGAAACTGGTTACAAAACCAGAAACAAAATGTAACAACAACTCCACCAGTTTTTTAGAACTGTTAGTTTCTATAAAATCTGGATCTTTGAGTTTACAAAAACAATGATGCATGCTCAGACTGTAAGTCCCTGGGAGCACCCAGTGGCCTACTTCTGCAAATATTTAGATCCAGACACTAAGAGCTGCCTCCCCTCTTTCTCCCAGTTCTAACAGCCATTCTCCTGGTCAAGAAAGCCAATAAGCTCACCTTAGATCAAGACCTAACTGCCCAGCAGCCATGCACTGCACTGAGATAAAGTGTTCTAAAAATGGACCCCTGATAGATGCTGAATACACCCTGGTTGTGGATGGAAGTCGCTCTGTTAGGAATGAAGTCTGACAGTCTAGATAAACTTTAATCACCTTGGACAAAACTATTTTGGACAAAACTCTCCTGCAGGGATGATCTTCACAGTAAACTGCTTTCTGCTGCTGTTTGGAAACCTGCTACTAATGACTGATAATAATCTGGTCTAGAGGCCTAAGCTCCCTCCAGTGATCCAATTGACTGAAGCATTAACCCAAGCCAGAAAAAAATTTATTCAGTATTTCTGAAAGATCGAAACCAGTCCAGGCCACCAGTCTGGTTCAAGCCACAGTGCAAGCCACAGTGCTCACACCCATACCCCTGCAGCCAGCTCAGGCTTAGTATGTATCTCACCAGCTCTGACCTCATGCATTATCATGGGCTCTCTTCATTTAAAGATATATGGATAGATTATACAGAAATAAAACATAAACCCACAGAAGTAGCTTATAACCAATTAAAAGACCAGCTATATCTCTAGACATTCCTGAACACACATATAACCCAGGTACATGTTAATTACCTCTACAAGTTTCAGAAACCCAGTCTTAGATCCTCTGAAAAATTTATTTGGACAGCTCCACTGAGACTCACTCTGAAGAGGTAACATATGCTGACCAGTCCATATACATGGCTGAAGCCTGAGGACATATTCCAGGATAGCACCGTACCTATTTCCTTCAATTTTTCTGTCTTTCCAGGATTCTTACTCCAGTTCTTGCTTCCCCATTCCCTACTAGCTGTGTTTTTTGCCTTAAATTCTATGAATAGTTGCCCCACGAGAATAGAACAATCAACTAAACACTTGACCAATATTTGATGAGTGTCCAAAACCATCAAACACTCTCCCAGATCATATTAACTCCTTCACTTCCTTGTCAGAGTCAACATGGGGGAAACCCTATAATAAGGGGGAAAAAAGTACAAACTCTTGTTTGAAAAATTTTCAGTCCTGGGGACGTTGGCTAGAGCCCATCCTAAGATCACTAACAACCCTAATGATACTGCTTCTAGTTGGGCCTTGTCTCAGGAGATCACATGTAACATGCCCAGCAAAGATTTGCCAGGAAACTAGAAGAGGGGGGAACATGTAACAGAAAATGCTTCCCCAGCCCCGCAGGCTGGGAAGTATACTTTAGTTTGTTAGTTACTTTAGTTTGTTAGCTGCACAGGCAATAGTTCCTGTTCCAGTTCCAATTACTCCTATCTCTTAGAAATGGCTGGTCACTGTGATGCATAACTAACTGGTCACTTTGATACACATTGCATAAACCAATCCCCAATTGACAAGCATTCTGCCTCTGTCCTCCCTGCTTGCTTATCTCATAAAAACCCTAGACAACCAGAGATCAGGGTCCAGTATTCTGGGAATGATTCTAATCAGTGAATGTCAACATAAAATAAATCTGCCTCCAAATCCTGTGTATTGCTTAGGTGTTTCTATTTTTGTTGTAGTTAGAGGTCTTGCTTTGCATGTACAAGGCCCTGAGTTTGATTCCCAGCTCTTCAAAAACAAATCAAAAGCTCTGATTTTGAAGAAAGAAGTGGTCACTACTTTAGATCTGGGAAGGCTTCTTGTAGGAAGCAGTGCTTGGAAGGTCACTGATGGATGGGACTATTGACAGGAGTAGAGGAGAAGAGAAAACACTGGGGAGAAAAAGGATGGAGAAGAGTGGGTTGGGAGTCCAGGAAGTCATTGTGAACAGAGTGACCAATGTGACAGGGAGTTAGTGACAATCAGAGCTTGTGGGGCAGATAATGAATTTTTCAAGTGGCTGGCAATGGTCGTACATATACTTTGAACTATTCTCCAGCTAGTTGGCACCAAAATATGTATGCTAAGATAGTGGCTGATTTAGGAACAAGATCAAGCCTATCAAAATTTTTTTCTGTCCATAATTAATTTTGTAACTTCATGTAAGTTTCTCAGCTTCCTTGAACATCAGTTTGCTATCACTCAAGTGAGGAGAAAAACCAGTTGGCATATTTATTGTGATGGTTAGATGTGGAACATTTGGCACATAGTAGATACTAAATGGCTATTATTTTTGGACTGAGAAATGAATAATAGAAGGTGAGCTGCTTCTCTGAACAAAAACAGCAATTATATTTCAAGAAGGAGGACAACATTCATAGTATTTAGAAGCGCAAATCCTAAAGTCTCATGGTAGTTAGAAGCACAAATCATGGAGTCAAGTTGCTTGGACTCAAAATGGGCTTCTCTGATTTTCAGCTGAGTAAGCTAGGATAAAGTAGGAAATAATCCTTTTGGGGCATAGATACTTTCTTTTCAATCTGTAAATTAAGATTATAGTAACTATTATAATTGGTATTGTGAGTTGTCAATGAAATGTTTAAGAGCTAAGCATCACGCATCATCCTGGGTGCATGGGTCAATCTTCACTGTACTAGCTCTTACTGTGGACTCAAAATCACCCTTAAAATGATGCTTAGATTCTCTTTGCACAGAAAGAACTTCCATCAAAGGAAGCTCATGGTTACAGAGAAGATAGGAGATGCACATTTCTCTAGCAGGCGATGTGAAAAGGAGATTCTCTTATAATTAGAAAAAAATAATGCATGAGACTGTGGCCAGCATGGTCCCCATCCAGCACAGGAACATCTCGTACTGGAGTTGGCTCTTACCAAGCCACTAAAGAGCAACAGAAAGATGCACCTTTGGAAACCACACACTCAAAGTACATTACCATCTCATTCAGAGATAGGATTGCTAGTGTTCAAAGGCATACACAATGACATGTCTTAGCTTTTCTGTTGCTGGTCCTAAATACCTAACACCCACAATTTAAAGGGAAAGGTTTAATTTGGTCTATATTTTCGAGGTGTCAGGCCATATCAGCTGGCTCCAAGGCAGAAGCAGAATAGCGGAAGGGCTTGGGAGAGAAAAAGTGCTCCCTTCATGGCAGCTAGGAAGCATAGAGAAAAGGAGGGGAATCAGAAAGGGAGAGCACCCCACAGTGCCACACCCTCATGACACACTAACAACATGTGTAGCTATTAACTCTTTAGTGGGTCAGTCTACTGGTGAATATGGCACTCCTATGACATAATCTAAGAGGGCCACACAGGAGAATTTGGGGGCACTTTCTAGACCTAAACCATAGCATAATAAATAGCCTCTGATCAGAAATAGCCTTTATTCCTGACTCTGCTGAGATTATAGAACATGGTGAGGGGTGCATGGCACAATCGGTACTAGATCCAGACTCCCTGGACCCCATGTTTATGCTTTTTTCCTACCAGTGTCTTCCCTTTGCTTCTTCAAAGGCATTCAAGAGCATTCCTCCTTCAACATGAGACTGGATTCTTAGGGTAAAATCTTTCCTTTCTGAGTTCATTTCTTTATATTGCTGAGTGACACACCGTAGTTTGCTTATCTATTTATTTAACCATTGAAGGACATTTGGGTTGTTTATATTGGTTGGTGATTATAAGGTTGTTATAAATGTGAACATATAGATTTTGGCACGAACATAAATTAATAGGTAAATAGCTAGGTGGGGGACTGTTGAATATAAGTGCTTGTTTAGTTTTTTAAAAAAAAATGTTAAACTTTTTCAGAGTGCCCATATTATTCTGGATTCTTAGTAGCATCATCTGGCAATTCTAATGGACTTGAATCCTTGCATATGTTTTTTTATTGTCAGGGTGTTTGATTTTGTTTTGTCTTTTTGTCTCTCTTTCTTTCTTTCTTTCTTTCTTTCTTTCTTTCTTTCTTTCTTTCTCTCTTTCTTTTGTTTTTTTGAGACAAGGTCTTGCTATGTATTCCAAGCTTACTTTGAACTCACCATATAACCCAGGCTGGACTTAAACTTGTAACAATCTTCCTGCTTCAGTCTCCCAAGTGCTGGGATTACAGGTGTTTCCACCATGCCAGGGTTCCAAGGATTTTTTATTTTAGTTATTCTAGTAGGTCATATCTCATGATTTTAATTTGTATTTTTCTAATGGCTAATAATATGGATTATCTTTTTATATGGTCATTTGCAATCTGTGCATCCTCTTTATTGAAGTATGAGTTTATTTCTTGGATAATTATTTTTGCTTTTTATTTTATTGAGTTTTGAAGCTTTACATAATTTTCATAGAATGACTCTGTGATTTGTGTGATCTGCAAATATTTTCTCCCAGTCTTTGGCTTGTCTTGTTGTTTGTTAACAGTGTCTTTCTCAAAGAAAAAGTTTTTAATTTTGATAAAATTTTGATTATATTTATTTTATGTAATGACTATTTGATGGCATATCTAAAAACTCATCACCAAAAGTTGGTCACATAAGTTTTCCCCTAGTCTTCCAAATAGTCTTTTTCTGTACTGGGAATCAAACTCTTGACCTCATGCTTCCCAGGCAGGCACTATGGCACTGAGCTATACCCCCGGCCCAAGTTTTGTTTTGTTTTGCTTTTGATTCATATCTAAGGTCCAGTTTTAATAAATTTTTCTATAAGCTTTAAGGTTTAGGCAGAAGTTTATTCTTTAATAAGTACAATTCAAATTATTTCAGTGCAACTTGTTGAAGAGATTCTTTTCCAAGTAGAGTTTTTGGGCTTTTTCTACAATAAATTAGTTATAAAGACTGATTTCTAAATTCTAATGCATTCAATTTATCTTCATGTCAATTCTTTTACTTGTACCATATTATTTTGATTGTTGTATCTTTATAGTGAGTGTTAAAAACAGAGTGCAATTTCTCCAATGCTATTCTTTTTTAAATTGTTCTGGATTCTGAGTCCTTTTGAATTTTCAGATACATTTTGCATTTACTTTGTATTTATAAAAATCTTGATATTTAGATTGGTATTGCATTAAATCTATATACCTATTTCTGGTATAATTGATATTGTTACTATGTTAAATGCTGCTAATCTATGGACATGGTATGCTTCTTTATTTGGGTGCTCTTTAGTTTGGACATCAGTGGTTTAACCACAAAGATATTATATACATTGTTGGACTTATAGGTAAGCATTCTAGTTTTCGAAAATAGAAGAATTGGTGTTATTATTCTTTTGATTATTTTGATTTCTAATTTTTTGATGCCATTAAATTGTAACTTGATTGATTTTTGCCTGGTCATCTTGCATATTGTGAATTACCAAATTCATTTGAGAGTTCTGGATTACTTGAATATCTTTTTTGTTTTTATATATTCATATGAATTTTTAGCATGGATACTAGTGTCACCTGTAAGTAAGGATCTATTTCTTATTTTCCATGCATTTTCCCAATTGCTTATTTTCATTGCCTCCTTTCACTGGCTAGGTCTCAAAATGATGTTGGATAGCAATAGTGAAAGTAGAAATTTTCCCTTCTTCCTCATCTTAGAGGAAGAGCATTTAATTATTATGGATGATGCTAACTACAGGTTCTTTGTGATTGGTCTTTATTAGGTGAAGGAAATTCCTTTTATTGCTATTTTACTAAGAAGTTCTGTCATGATTGGCTGTTGAATTTTGTCGAAGTCATAGATTACACCGAATTTGTTTTTTTGGTTAGAATATTACTATGGTGGATTATGTTGTTTGGTTTTTGAATATTGAACTATCCTGTATTCTTAGGATAAGCTTGCTATGATCATGGTTTTCATGTTTAATTTGGATTTAATGTTGCAGAATTTGTATTTATATTAGTGAGGGAAATGGATATTGAGCTCTTTTTTGTAATATCTTTGTCTGTTTTTGTTTTGGGCCATGCTGACTTCATAAAATTAATTGTAATTCTTTTCTCTTCTATTTGCTAGAAAAGAATATGCAGAATTAGTATTATTTCTTCTTTAAATGCTTCTTACATTTTCCAGTGAAATCATGGCAGTGAAACCAAGTGCCCACAGACTTCTTTTTCCAAAGGTTCTTAAGTATGAATTTGATTTTTAAAATAGTTATAGGACTACTTAAATGATTTATTTCATTTTAAGTAAGCTTTGGTAATTTACAGTTAAAAGGAAATAGTACATTTCATCTTAGTTGTTAAATGTATATACTGTTCAATGACTTTTGAATCCCTAGTGTTAATAATTGTAGTCTTTCAATTTCTTGTCTTTGTCAGCATAACTGGAATTATGTAAAATTTTTTATCTTTTCTGGTTAGAAATGAGGATTTTTTTTAGTGTACTCACAATAAAGAAATAATAAAAATTTAAGCTGATACATATGCTAATTTCTTTGAATTTATTACCCAGTATTTACATGAACCAAAATGTAACATTATATCTTATATGTATAAATATTATGCGCCAGATCATATTAATTAATAAAAAAACAAGGTTCTGGTTTCATCAAACCTCATTTTGTTTTAATTTTATTGATTTCTGTCTTTATTTTCTTTCTAATCACTTTGGGTATATTTTGTTCTTTCTAACTCCTTAATATGGAGATAGTTGAGATATTTCTTCTTTCTTAATGCAATCATGTAACACTATAAATATTCTTCTAATAATAATTGGGAGACTTTATTTTTGACTCATAGTTTATGTAGAAATATTTCGCTCAGCTTTCATGTATTGAGAAACTTTCCTGTTAATATTTCCATTGTTGATTTCAAGCTGAATTCCATTTTAATCAGACAATACAGTCTGTATGGTTTTAATACTTTTAAATTTGTGAAATCTTGCTTCATGACCCAGGCTACAGTATATCTTGGCAAGTAATCCCTATACCCTTAAAAAGAGTATTGCTTCCTGTTCTTCTGTGGAGTGTCCACTAAATTCCAGTTTGATCCAGCTGATCAATATTGGTCCTCAGTTCATAGACATCTAGGCTGATTCTCTACCAGTTATAGTTCTCCATCAGTTACTGAGATAAAAAATATTGGCGCTTTTACAATTGTGGATTTGTTTGTATTTCCAATTTAACCTATCTTTATTCACATTTCCTCAAGCTTTGTACATGCACATTTAGGATAATTATATCTTCCTCATGAATTTGCTTCTTTTTCATAGCATAATACCTTTCAGCCTCTTTTATGAATCTTTTCCTCTGAAATCTATTTTGATATTATTGCAATTCTCCTAGCTTTCTTTGGACAAGTGTTTGCATGGTATATTTCCCTACATGCTCACTTTTATATCGTTTTCCTATAAAACGATAGATGAAATAAGTTCCTTATAAATAGCATAAACGTAGGCCTTTAAAAAAACCTGTCCTGGAAATCTCTGATTTTTATTTGGTGTATTTAGATGATTTTCTTTTAATTTAATTTAAATATTAATATGTTTGTATTTCAACCTACCATATTTTTCTTTTCTCTCTTTGTTTCATTTATTCGCCTTTCCCCCCTCCTTTTGGATAATTTGAAAATTTTAAAAAGTATTATAACTTAATCTCTATATATTTTTGACTATATATCTATATGTTCTTATTTGGTGATTATTAAGAAATTGAAATATACATACATATCTTTTCAAAGTCTACTTAAAGTCAGTGTTTCTCAATTTAAATGGAATATGAAAGTCTTCTCACTATAATTTTCTTACCCTCCACACTATGCTGCAGCCATAATTATATATATTGTATCTACATAAATTGAAAACCAGTAAATTTTATGTTTTTGGTTTCAACTATCATTCACTTGAAATAATTCCAGAGGAAAACAATGGGTTACTATACTTAGCTAGTTATTTATCATTACTGTGGTTCTTTATTTGTGGTATTTCAAGTTTCCCTTTAGTATCATTTTCCTTCTGTCTCAGGAACTTTGTGTATCAATTCTTTGAAGCAAATTGGCTGGTAATAAATTCTCTGTTTTCTTTCATATAAAAATATGTTCATTCCACTTTCATTTCTGATGGATCTCCTCATAAGATATAGAAATCCAAGATGACATTTCCTTTATTTTAGAAACTTAAACATAATGTGCCCCCTTTTATTCTCCAATGGTATGGACATTAGACCATGCTATGGGTATTCTCTCAGTCTAGAAGTCTGTATATTTCTCTTTATTCATTCTGTTTTGTATTTTGTTTTATCAGATTGGGTAATTTTATTGATCTATCCTTAAGTTCACTTACTGTTTTTCCATTGTGTTATTGAGCCCATCCATTAAGATTCTAGTGTTGATTAGTGTGTTTTTCAGCTCTGACAATTTCATTTGTTTATTTATGTCTTCTATTTTTGCTTGTTTCGAGAGTATTCACTTTTACTTTCTAAAATAGTTTTTCCATGGCTACATTATAAAGTCTTTGATAATTTCAACATCTGTGTCATTCCAGTGAAATATTGCTTATTTACGGAATGTTTGGTCTCTCTGTGTTTACATTTTCCTAGTTATTTGTCCATTGAACAGTTCTGGATCATATCCTCCCTATTTTGGAATTATTAGAATGCAGATCTGTTTAAGACAAGAAATTTGTCTTAATGTTACAGGTAGTCAACCTACTTGGGTTCAGACTGAGTTCCTAACAGCTTTTATTCAGTGTTGTTGTCAGTATCAGTTCTTTTGCAAAGACCTTGAAATGCTTCTTGGTTCTGTCTTATTGTGAATTACTTGGCTTGTATAGGTCTGAATGGTGGTCTATTCTGCAGTTTAATTCTCAAAGTCTTTGGTTTTCTTTGTAGGAGGCAATTTGATGCCTCAAGGAGGGTTCTAATTGATAAGCTAAGGCCACTTCCAGTTGAAATGATAATGGAAAATACCTGTACATTCTGAAATGGAAGAATGGTAAACCAGGATAGCCTTTGTGAGTCATTGGTGTTACTATCTGGTGGCATGTCTTGTGAGTAATGACGTCAGATTAACTTCTCCTTAACTCTCTGGTTCAACATCCCTTCTCAACTTTTTCTGTTTAGAAAGAAAGATCTTCATTGGCATGCAAAGTACATTCATTGTGAGTGATGTAAAGTGAATTGTCTAGTGTCTGCATGTTGGAAGACATCTAACTTGATAGAAGAGGGCTAGTATGTCAGTAGGAAGAATATAGAAACTATGTATGAATTACCTAAGTGGATTTTACCCCCTTTTATGAGTGTTTTAGAATATGAGAGATCCCAGTTCTCCCTCTTTTCCTTCCCCAGTCAATCTTTAATAATAACTAATATTCAATGGCTGCAAATACTGTACAGAGGCTGGGATTGTCATCAGAACTGGGAGGCACCTACACTGCCTCAAGGAATTTCAGTGAAAATTACACTGCAGAATGTGTACTAGGTATTGCTCCGCCTCTCCTAGTAAACATACTTGGGGATGAATATGCAACTGTGAGGGTTCTTGAGAACATCTCTCCTTTTAAAGACAGAAACAATAGATTCAGCTACTGTGCTTAAAGCTCAGTGAAAATCATACAGATCACAAGTCAAAATATATTATTAATAGCCCAAAGGTTTTCTAAGGCAGAAGAAGAACTGGAGAGTGAGGATATGAAGAAGAAAGAGGCATACATGGTCTCAGTCTTGATGAATGCCTCAGAAAAGAAAAGGATGACACTGAGCACTATTCCCTCAGCTCCTGAATAATAACAGTCACAATATATACTTAGGGTTTACTGGAAATGGAAAGGTCAGAAAGAACCTTATTCTGAGCCTAAGTTAGATATTGCTTATTCAATGAGGCTCTCTTCCTTTTTGAAGCCTCTAAATATTTCTCAATACCATCAACAGAAATGGGGTTGACAAGAAAATTGTCACCCAGGTGTGGCAGCAGGCACATACTGGTAAATTCTTTCACTCTGGGAAACTGAGGTTGTAGGATCACAAATTTGAGGGAAATCTGAGGAACTTAGCAATCTAGTGAGAGACTACTTGAGGGAAAAAAGGCTGGGGATATGAGTCAGTGCAAAGGCTAAAGCCAGGTTAAAACCCTTGGTGCCACAAAATTAAAGAAGGAGGGAGGAAAAAAAGGGTGGCAAGAGAAGAGAGAGAAAGGGGGAGCATGGGAAGGAGAGAGAGACTGTCATCCTGGATTCAGATCAGTATGTCAGCAAGAGGAGTTTCAAAGTTGGGGTTAGAATCTGAATCTTCTAGTTCCTGGATTACTTCTCTTTTACATGCATCATATTATATTTCTATCTCCAAAATCATAAATAATTTTGGTGATCTTTCATGTTGATAGGCATTTTATAGCTTCCAAAGGAATTGAGAACAGTTTCCATCTGTTTTTATCAAAGACTTGTAAGGAAGACAGAAAACCCTAACTTGAATGGTGATAACACCTGTGTTTGTGCTCCCACAAGGACTTTCTGAAGCATCAAAAAGGATACAGATTAGGATGAGATGAATTTCATGTGCTGTAGTGAGTCTTATGTAACTTTTATGTCTAGGTAGAGCTTACATTTCTATGTGTTGGTGTATATTTGGAAATTCAAGTGCCCATGAATGCTCATGGTTCTGTATGTGTATTATGCTTACGACTCATGCCCGGTGTATTATGTGCAGATGCCATGTCGATACATATTTCATACACACTGACCTCTGTGTATGTTGCCACAAGAATATGAGAGCAAGTGTAATAGTGTGAATGGTGTGTATGTGTGTGAATGGAAGTGGATGCGATCCATGGCTTGTCTCCAGAGTTGTAGATACAGGAAGTGTTGTGGCAGATGCCACCATGTTACTTCTTGGCTGATTCCCCAGCCCTCATTAACACACACAATTGTTCTACATCCTTCCTATCACTCAGTTGCACCAGTAGTTGGATGCCTGCCAGTTAGAAGCTGAAACTCTCGATGGTATCCTTGGGATCTGTCCCTATCCGTCTGGTTCACCTCAGGGCCAAGAATATCCCTCAGGGACAGCAGGAGGGAATTCACAAAGTTCAGTCAGTCAAATAACTGAAGTGTTTTTCCTGCCAGGACTTTTATTATCCCTCCTGTCTTTAAGGCTCTTGTGCCTATGTCAGTCCTCTTCCAGGCCAGTGCTAAAGACAGTGTGTGCCATCAGTTTCACCTAGAGTATGCCAAACTTGTCCTGGATAATGGATTCATGAGAAGTGACCCTGGCGATAGTCATTCCTTGCTTCAGAGCAGCCAACCAAGGAGAAATTTCTTCATCCAAGAAGGCCTTTCCTTTTTTATAATTTCCAGTGTCTGCTACATAATTATTTCTCAATATATGTTGCACAAACAACTAGCTCACTGACTGTATGCATAATGAAAGCTGAGAAAAACATTGGGCATCCATTAGGAAAAAGACTTTCTCTTTCTCTCTCTCTCTCTCTCTCTCTCTCTCTCTCTCTCTCTGTCTCTCTCTCTCTCTCTCAGTTGCATATTCAATTGAGGTTGATACAATTGGAGTTAAAATTGAGCTAATGCATCATTCAGTTCAGTGTTTATTAAAGACCTTCCGTATACCGTATAGCATGTGCTGACACTCAGGAACTCCTTCCCTCAAAGAATAACACAGTGTTCAGAATGACAAATATGCATTGACCAGGGCCATCATGTAGCTTGAGAGTGGCTTAAGCAAAAAAATATATTTTCTTACAGTTCTTGGGGCTGGCCAGATTTGTTTTGATCTACAGGCCATGGGGCAAGAATTTAGTGTAAGATTCCTCCTTGTTTATGGACTGCTGATGACTGTCTTCTCCTCCTGAATCTATATTGTCTTCTCCCTGTGCCTGTTCAAATGGCCACCAGTCATATCAGATAAGAGCCCACCCCAATGACCCTGTTTTAATTTAATTACCTGTTTAAAGAATCTACCTCCAAATCTGGTCACATTCTGAGACGCTAAGGGTTAGGACTTTAACATGTAAATTGGGGGATGGGGCACAAGTCAGCCTATAACATAGATACCTGGTATTTTATCAGGTATCGCTTTCTCGATGAAAACTTCTTGAACCATCTTAGGTAGAATTTGATGCTCTCTCTTCTAGACAACTACAGCTGCTTCTCTGACTTTGCGGTGGTCCTTGTGGGTGAGTCTTTCGTCCTCCTTACTTGTTCAAGGTTTGAGGAAGAGGTTTTCAGAATTGTATTTCCATAGCTTAGGATAACCCTGGGCACCCAGAATGACATAAATCCTTGTTGTTCAGGTGGATAATTGGACGAACTCCTAACAATTAAAAAGGCTGGGAGAAAATCTTTAGCAGGCACTTCCAGAGTCTCCCATGGTGGTGGCAATGAGTTTGAGGTACAGAGGGTGTTGGGGAGAGGTTGCTCAGAGGCAAATCCCCATACGCTGTCCACAAAGTAAATCCTTATCAGTGAAGCAGTCAAAAGAAAGAAATTATACCCAGAACTGGACCTCCCTCTTCCACCACACACACACACACACACACACACACAGAGAGAGAGAGAGAGAGAGAGAGAGAGAGAGAGAGAGAGAGAGAGAACAGAACTTAAAAATAACCACCAATGCTCCCTGGGACTGAAGCCCTACAGTGGTTAGAACTGTTACATGGCTGAAGTCCCAGTTCCTCCATCCTCGTCCAGAACATTTCTCAGATTGCAGATGAGAGGCCTCACTGACCCGATTGCCCAGTGCCCCTATACTTTTGAGGCTGCTGTCTCAAAAGTGTCCCAAAAGGTTAAAGATGTAAGACAAAAGTATTGCCTGCACCCCCATACACCCTGGAATTCACTTTATTGCATGTCTACTGGATTTATTGGGCCCTCTTTTATACCTATTGCTTTCCCTATGGCCAAAATTCCCAGAACATGGGCTTGATATCTCTGTTAGTCAGTTTTTCATCACTGGACCAAAATATCTGACACCCACAACTTAAAGGAGGAGAGGTTTATTTTACAATGTTCAGAAGATGCACTGCATGGTTGGTTAGCTGCAAGGCAGAATGGCATAGGGACTGACAGAGGAAAGAGAAAAACTACTCTCATTCTCACTGCAGCCAGGAAGGGGCAGAAGGGCGGGGGCAAGCACGGAACAGGACAAGACCCTTCCACGTCATGCCATGGAACCCCACAGTCCACCTCCAACCAAGCTTCACCTCCTAACAGCTCATTAAGCTACTGAACTCCTTAGTGAATGAACTTGCTGATGAGAATAGCATTCCCAGGATCCAACCACTATCCAAAAGCCCCCATTTCTGAGCACATGAGGTTTGGGGGTGGGGGAGATTCTAGATCTAACCATAAGAGTATCCAGGGTCATTCAGTGGCCTCTGCTCTCCCCTTCCCAAGCTACACAAACACCCTTCTCTTCTTCCCTACTCCTGTGACTTCCCTCTGGAATCCAGGCCCAGAAAGGAATGGAGGATGCCTCTTTGTGGTTAGAGCAGTTGACTCCACACAAGGGTCTTGCTCCAGCCCTTCCTGCTCCCCTTTCCCCTGACCCTGGAGCTTTCTGGGTATGCTGGAGCCTGGGCTCAGAGACAGGGGAGAACTGGTAGTCACAGAGTATCATTTCAGGTAACCCATAAGTATAGCGACCCCAGAGCACTCTGGCACCTGACTGCCCTGCCCAGGATCCCATTGCAACAAGCAGAGCTCTGGCCCAGACAAAAGCCATTAAACATCAGTACCACATCCGTACCCTGCCCTGCTCTGGCATAAAGGGCCCGGCTAAATACCTTTGCAGAGCCCGTATTGTGCAGCCTCCTGCACAGCCTTCCCGGCCATCCCTGCACTATCAAATCTTCCTAGGGTCCTTTATTGTCAAACCAAATATAGCGCTACATTGTCTGGCCTTCCACCCATTCTGGCTGGATAAAGGGGCCCGGTCCCCAGACTGGGGACACACGGCTCAGGGCGGCCTCCTCAATGCTATCTCACTGCCACAGCCCACCCAGGGAGTCGGCAGCTCCCCCACCCACCCGCTCTGCTCCGGGGCCTGCGGCTGCACCATTGATAGGGGGTGTATTCTTTTCCATAGGTTCCCACGAGCATGTCACTAACCATTTCCTGGGCCTTATCACCAGGAGGTAAAAAAGGAGCGCCTTTGAAAAGTGAAAACAAAACATCAGGCCCCATTGTTGCGTGACTTCCCCCGCCACAATCAGGGCTTTCCATCGCTGGACACGCATAGACTACAAACACCGCCTCATACAGATGCTCTAATCGGCAATTTGACCAGGATACTCATTGTTCTGTATCTATGATCTCTGCTTTGCGTGTTTGTGGCTTTTAAATCATCCTTTTCATTTCTCTCCCCCGACTCTGAGCAAGTCACAAGTTCTGACAGCCATAGGCACAGTAAGAGGCCACTGAGTGAATCTGCGGACTTCCAACCACCTTTCTTTTTGCTGGGAGCTTCCAATGGAACTAGCCTTGTTCACCAAATTCACCCACGCCTCTTCCACTTTTTTCTTTTCATCCCTCCTTTCTCTTTCTTTCATTCTGTCTCTCCTCTGATTCATTTGCCAATACTTCGTATCTAAAGGATCAGCTAGACGTGGATGTTTCTGGTTAGTTTCTTAGAACAAATGAAGGAGAAGGTGGAATTTTATTTAATGTCTACAGAGCGGCACACAATTCTGGACTAGGATATCTGAAGGAACTTCGGAGATAAAGCAGTCAAGCTCCTTGCTTTTTGGAGAAAGACAGTAAAATGACCTGCTCAGGGCCACACACTGACCAGATAATGCCCAAGACTAGATGCCAGGAGTATGCAGCTTCCTGACCACTGCCAGGAAATGCTGTGGCCCAGCTGTCTCTTTAGATTTCTGAAAATCTCAGTATTGTCCCCATTTTAGGTGTCTATCTGAGAGAGGGACCTATAAATCATGTCCAATTTTAGGAATCACAAAAAAAAAAAAAAAAAATCCCAGCACAGCACAAAGTGAGCACAGACTCCTCATAAAGCAAGTCCAGGCCAAAACTCCATTGCTAATAACTCTGTTGCTAATAACTGTGTGACCCTGGATAAGTCGCTAAACTCCTCTGTGTCTCAGATTCCTCATTTGCAAAATGGAAACAAGCACAGCACCTCATAGTCTTTGTGAACTAAAGGAATTAATGTTTAGATAGTGCCTGGCACACAGTAGGAAATGTCTAGACATTAACTTGAAATACTCTGAACAAGAGTAATATATTAATATTCATTTTTACATCAACAACATTCTCAGTTAGTGTTTTAAAGATGAACTTCTCTCTCTCTCTTTTTTTTTTTTTTTTTTTTTTTTTTTTTTGGTCTTTTTCGTTGGTACCAGGGCTTGAACTCATGACTGCCTGCTTGCAAGGCAGGCACTTATGCCGCTGAGCTAAATCCCCAGCCCCAAAGATGAACTTCTTAAAGCCTTTCATATAGTGGGGTTCCTGTGCATGAATTCCTGAAATCAAGGCTCCCATTCCCCATGCATCAGTAGCTCCTGCCTTCCTCCCCAGAGAAACCCCTCCTCCCCTTCACAGTCTACAAGGAGCATATGCCAGGGGCCAGACACTCCGAGTAGTCTTTGCCTTTGTGAGGCTGATGTTCTGATGCTTGAAATGCCATTAAACAAATAATCACACTTACACCTACAGACTATGAAATGAAGGAAAAAGCACAGGCCATAATTTGAAATTATACTACAGGACAGATCTCAGGTGGGAGTTTAAGGAAAGCATCTCTGAGAAAGACATTTGTGGTGGGCAATCTTAATTGTGTCAACTTTAGGGGAAAGTGTACTTCCAGATATATCTGGGTAGGTTATGACTTCAAGTACTATGGTAGATCTGGTCTCTGGCACCTTGCTGCTTCCTGGGTATCATGAACTAAGCATCTTGGCTCTGCCAAACCCTTGATGTTTTGGCCTTGGAGCCAGCCAGCCATGGGTACAATGTCCTGAAACTGTGAGCGAGATTAAACTCCTCCCTCGTTAAACTGTGTGTGTCAAGTATTGTTCTCAGCACCAGGAAATATGATGGGTACAACATTTAACTTGAATTTTAAGGAAGAAAAGAAGATGGCCAAGTAGCAAGCGAGCACTCCAGAAATCTAGATGGGACCCACTTGAAGACTTGACTGGGGGTTGACAGAAGGCTGCTGCAGCTGGTGCAAAGAAAAAGATTAGAAGAGCCAGGAGGGCAGCCATGGTACACTGATGACTCAAGGCTATACGTGAGCCTGGGACTTTTCTTCCTAGCATCAGTGCAAAGCTTCCCCTGTGTGCCAGGGTTTCAGGTAGTTGACATGAATCAAAGCAATTAGGAGCACAACAAAGAAGCCATCTATTTAGTGCAGGTGGGAAGATAGGAGCTTGCATCAGAATAGAGGATACAGAAATAAAGACAAGAGCTAAAGGGATGCCTGGAGTATGGTACAAATGTTTGGGCTTGGGGAGATGCCCTTTATGAATGAAGAGAAGCTTAGCGATCAGAGCACTAACTGTGTTGGGGTGTTGAGAGGGCAGTCGGATGCTTGGATCTGGAGTTCAGACCACTGCAGCAATGCACCCTGGAAATGTACACTTGGGTAATAGCAGAATTGTAGGTGTGTGAATGAATGACTGCAGTGACAGTGCTAAGATCTGAGCCCAGATCGAATCTTAGAAGTTAATTACTTCATACATATTCAATCACCTTGCAGTAAACTGAATTCAATAAAAATGGCAGTTCTTCGAGCTTCCAGGTTGTAAAGTTCAATAACTGGCAGCAGGTCCACAGGGCAGTCTGCATCCTTGGGAGACACCCTGAGAACACTGAGAACTGGAGAGTCTCTAAAGCTAGGATTTGGCATAAGACCTGGAGGTGAACGAGTATAAATGGAATCTTGGGGAATATAAGAGTCCTTCACTGCCCTGCCCTCAAACTGCTCTAGGCCAAAGCTCTGCTATAGAATAATCCATCAGATTATTCTAGGATGATTTATAGGAAAGAAGCTAATATAGTTCTGTACACGGAGAAGGTGCTTAGTAGGGAGGCTGGGTTACACTAGAGAGCATGAAGAAACAATCCTCAAGACTCAGTGATTTAACAAAATGCCCTAAAGATCATTCTCACACTATTCTTATAGGCATTCAGGGACCAGGTTTATTTCTACCTTGCAACTCCATTGTCTTGGAGGTCTTTCTCTCTCCCATTGAAGAAGGGTAAGAATAAGGGAGCACACTTGTTCTTAACAGCTTTGAATTGGAAGCAACAGATATTACTTCCACACCTAGACTGTTGATCTGATATGTGCAAAAGAGGCCAGGAAATGGAAAGGGGCATGCAGAGATTCAGTGACGGTTAACTGTCTCCCGCTACACAGCAAGAGATCCTGCCCTCTCCTTCTCCTGATAGGAGGATTGGAAGATCTCATTGGAGATCACTGGAAACAGACATGTCTGGGGACGATAAGATGGAGCAGAGAACAAGGTCCAGCCAAGTAACCTTTGACTTTAAGAGCTAAGATTCAAATTTCATCCTTGGAACCTTGTCTATTTCTAAGCATATAAAATCATTTCTCTTTGAGCCCCCCCCCCTCTCTCTATATATATATATATGCTCTTATGACCTGAGGAGGGATTAAGGGAATTGACTTTGTCACCATCTGAGGTCTGTACCTTCTGCTGGTGCTTTCCAACTGAGAACCACATGGTAGGGATATCTGGGAGAGTGGACAAGACTGTGCCCTAATGGAGCTAGATCTAAAAGAGCCTGCATCCAGGGAACTTCTCAGAGGCTCCATTTGAAAGAGAAAAACGATCTCTTACCCTCCAAGATAGGCCTATCTGTGAGTTTTTGTATCGTGCCAACATAGCGATCTTATCAAGGCAGATTAAAAATGAGAATGGGCTCATAAAATGTACATTATGGACTCTCCTAGTCTCATAAAACCAGATAAATGCTTTGCTCCAGAGAATCCTACGTTCGGTTTACACCTCTCTCCCTTCCCGTAATGGAATCGTCAACAGCAGATAATTGAAGTTTAAAAAAAATTCAGTAACTTGTGAGGTTCAACTCAGTTCGTTGATTGTTTGGCCTTGGAGACTGTCAGGAGAAAAAGCAGATCACACCAGAAAACACTTGTTTTTCTTTGGTCCAAATAGCTGCTTTGTGTTTTTCATGAGGCCTGGAGCAAAGGCAGGAACTCTTGTGGGTTCCTTTCCCTTCCTAGGTGGTTCTTTCCCCCTTCCTCCCCTTCTTGCTGGCACCTGAGTCCTCAGTCTCAAGCAGTCTAGGGCTTTGCATGAATCTGCCTCCAGAACTGTGGATGCTTTCTGAGACTGGCCTGGGTGGAAGGAGTGTGGGCTGCAGTCATCTGTTAGACCTTCTTTTTTTGCAGACACTGTTGCTCCCTGAATAAGGGTAAATTGTTTACTCATTTCAATCCAGCCTTCCTTCCTGTTCTCAGGGAGGTAGATGATGGTGTTGGTATGGAACACGGAGCCTCATTCTTACTGTGCTCTGACCCTGACCAAGATTCCACCTCATGTTGCAAGCCAGGAATGGGTCTGCCTCAGATGCAGCTGTGTCCCTAACTCTGTCTTTTGTGCTTTGTTAGGCATCATCTCAGTCCTCCTGCTCCCTAAAGCTCACTTTTCTGGAAGGCTGGCCTTTTTCATCCTGTTTAAAATAGTCTTCCTGTTCCTCTCTATGCTCATTCCAGGTCCTGGTGACCCTCAGCCCGTACAGAGCTTTGAGTTTCTGTTATAGCAAAGGCAGTATTACTGGGTAGAGAGTGTTGGAGAGAGTGGGGAACATTTTCAGGTTCTTGGTCTCCTAAACAAAGAATTGAGCATGGTATCCATGAGTTAAAAACAGTAATATTTGTACAAAGCAAAGGAAATGAAAGTCCACTCCACAAGGTGGATGTGGGTCAGTGAAAGCACATGCAGAGCTCATGGCCCTGATAGCAACAGGTACAGGGACTCTTAAGGTCTTGGAATTGTGGGAGGAGTTATAACCAAGATGGACAGAAGTCATGGCCTACTGGATACCTGAATGGGCCTACCTGTAGGAGTGGGACTTTTTGACCATACAGCTTTTAGAAGGGTTGCCATGGTTCACGGCATCTAAACTTCACAGGGAAGAAGGGGGTCAAAGCTGTAATACAAATAAGATTGGATGCAGTCCTGGGGCGTGTCATTTGGTTTTGGATGCTCCGAGAGTCTCTGAGGGACACAATGTGCTTAATCTGTTGATTTCCTGATGTTTTGATACAGCTGTCCTTGTTCTGTCTGATGCCAATTCTTGCCCCACAGTTCTTATCATTTATTTGTCCTTGTTCTGCCTCCTACCTCAAACAGAGCCCATGATGACAGAGACAGTGATAGAAGTAGGGGCCTCCCTGTGTGGGATTTTGGTCTGTTTTGCTTCCTGACTAAACCATAGGAGGACAAGAATCGATTGACTTCCTGCTGTTATCTCTCCAGTCTTACACAATGCCTGGCACATAATACATGATCAGTGAATCCGTGTGGAGTGAAGAAGGGTGCCTCACTGTGTCTTCTGAGTCCAATTCTAAGCAAGAAAAGATTTTAGGAAGTATTGCGACTACTTCTACACAAACAGCACAGGGCGGTGCACCGATTCTGTGACCTCCTGCGATGGGCTCTGAAACACAACTGAGACAGAATAAATGTCTGGCTGTCTGTTTTGACTGGTGACAAGAGTTGCAAGCTGATTAATACATTTAAAGTGGTGATCAATTTGTCTTATTCACATCCTCTTATCCTGATTGTAATGAGTAGATCTTTTAACATAATGAAAACTGCATATTTCACTCAAATTCACAGTTTTGCATTCCAGAGCAGATGAAATGCTGTTCTTTATTTAACGTTAAAATGAGGTGTAAGCTCTTGTTTTAGGAGGCCGGGAAAAGTGACAAGCTACTTCTCTCCTAGAAGGCCGGGAGTGTGGCATTGCTGATGTTTGAATTTGGCTGTGAAAAGCAGTTCACAGAACTATGGCACAGGAAGGTACCTTTTTGGTCACCTTGTCTATCTCCTGACTGCTGGCCTACATATCAGTCTAGAATGGAGCCCATCTAGCTAGGGCTTGAACATCTCCAATGATAGAGAGCTCAACACTGTTCATTTCATTTTCCAAAGCTCTCTGGTACAAAATTAATACTTGTATTATCCAAAATCAGTTTCCTCATTGCTTTTATTTTGTGGGTTTACCTTTTCTCTTCCTTCTCTCTTTTTTTTTCTTTTCTTCCCTTTTAAACATCTAATTAGTGTTCCCTAAAAATATCCGATATCATAGTAGCCTACAATTTTGCAAAGGCTCAGGTCTGTAATTGTTCTTGTTACACTGCTTGGGTGAGTGGCTTCTTATTGGTTCTCTGGCAATGCTGCTATCCTGAAAAAGCCTTTCCTAATGAACATGGTGACCTCTCTGGTCCACACGTTTTGTGTCCCCTTCTCTGCATATCTCCAGTACTCAGAGCTCGCCTAACACAGCAGGATCTCTGTGCTTGTTGGATTATTTGTGCTTGCCTGAATAAATGGTGTTGCCTGGAAAGCATTTTATTAAATGCCCAAACTCTTGTCCATGCTTATGTAAGAAGCATCTTTTCAGGAAGCAGCCAGCATCACACAAAGACAAGATGAAAATGATAACAAAAAGACATTTATGCTGTCTTCTATGAATTTGTGCCAAACGCACACATACATACACACCCCTCAGGAGCTGTCAGGAGGCTGTGCTTTTGTCTAGGAGGCCAAAGAAAAAGAGGAAACCAGAAAACAAAAGAGAAAAGGAGAAATGAGAAGCAGAGTGTTCTGAGAGTTCCCATGCCCTCGCTCCCAGTGGGTCTGCAGGCCCAGCCTTACCCATGTGCAGTGCTCAGAGAGGTAACCTGACCACCTCACCTAATTCCCCCTTTGTCACTCAAGTCAACTCAAAATAGTTTTTAAACTTCCAGCCAAGAATGTCCAACTAAGAAAAGGGAGACATGAAGTTCCCTGGTTCTTAGTCTTAAAGGAAGGCCCAAGAGGGTAAGAAACTCCCAAGCCACACAGATTTAAGTAGCAGAGTCAAGGCACAGCCAGTTTCTGATGGAGTCCTCACCCAGTGTCCTCCCCCTCAAGCTTTGTTCTGTGCAGTCACCTGGGCACATTGCTGTCCCCTGCTCACTGTCCCTCTGCAACCTCCTCTTAACAAAAGAAAGCAGTTTCTGAAGCAGCCAGACATAACAGAGCAGTGGGAACCCAAACCAAGAGGAATTTGCTCTCCATAAATTATGCTTTAATAGATGTCAATTATTAATTCCTAAATAAATATTTGTTAATATTCAAAAGAGTTTGCCTACTAAGAAAAACTCAGGCTACACAGAATAATTAGTGCTTCTCACTGTGTGATGGCTGCAGCCCATGATTTTTTTCTTTCCCTGTTCTGCCTCTTTATTTTTTCTGAAGGATGAATGCCTGAGTGTGTTGTATTTCCTGGGGGGTTTTGGCTGGCCCTTCTCTGAGCGGTTTTGGCTGTAGGTGTGTGCACAAAAAGGTTGCCAGGAGCTGGCTGCTCCCCCACAACTTCTGTACTGGCCCACGAGTCTTTCTGTTTTCTTTGTAGAGCAAGATGTTGTAGGAGCTGAAACTGCTGTGTATCTAATGAGGGGAAATTGTAGATATAGCCAAAAACTAGGGGTGGGAGAATGCTGTACAATTAATGAAATACAATCAAAGATCTATGTAACAGTTTTAAGTACTGTGGAGGGATGATTTGCAGTGGGAACAAAATAGCCTACACATGTCTCCAACATTCAAGGAGTGGGGCAGACAAGCAGGAAGGGTTCTTCACCCAGGGGAGAAAGAAAAGGGTCCACAACAGAATTCAACAAAAGTGCAGAGAGATCTGGAGAAGCTTAGAGGCCACTTAAGTTAGGGGGAAAAGAAAAAACAGATTCAAGAAAGAACTAGAATTTGAGGCTAAGCTTCGCGCATGAATAGGACTTTGATGGGCAAGGATGGCTTTGGTCATTGCATTTCAAGGGACATTCATTCATTGAGCCATCCATTTATGATATGTTTAGTTTGGAGCAACTGGCAGATGCTAGGTATGGTCTGGATGCTGGGAGGTTTTAAAAACAAACAAATTAAAAAATAAGTCTATTTGTTTAATATTTATTTCCCAATGCTACATGATAATGAAACATGATTTCACCAAGTAATGCCACAGATAAAATCATCACAATACACTAGCCAAGATCCCAAAGAATGATCACTCTTGCAAGGGGCTGGAGAAAGTATCAAGTAGTCAGAACTCTTGATCTAGATCTTGAAGGATTCATTTAGTCATTCATTCATAGGTATTTCACTCATCCAGTATTTAACAGGTGCCTGTATGTGCCATGTACTGTTTTTTAGTAGGGAATGGATCACAATATGTATAAATTTGTAGTTCATGAAGAGGACCAAGACTTTTTTCAGTAGTGTTTACTCCTTAAGAGTTGGGAAAATTAAAGGGGAAAGGCCATTCCTGTCACAGAGAACAGAGTAGCTTTTTGTAGAGCTCTGATATCATAGGATATGGCTACAACTAAAAGTACGTAATATTGTCAGGCAGTGGCACTAGAGAAGGAATTGGGCCATTTTCCAGGACCTTGCACACTGGATCAACTGCTTAGAATTTTATCTAGACCTAATGAAAGGCCAAGGAAGACAGTTACCACAAAGTTGAGAAAGGTGATACCGAAGATTTTATAATCTAGATTGGAGGAAAATGAATTGGAGATAAAAAGGCAATATGGTGATTGCAATATCCCAATATATTGATGACAAGATCTTGAATCAGGGTACAGAAGGTGAGATGGAGATGGATGTGTTTGAAATAGAAGAGTGGTTCTTAATTCTGTGTGTGTGTGTGTGTGTGTGTGTGTTTGCATGCATGCTTCCAAGCTCTTTGAGAATCTAATAAAAAAAAAAAACAACAAATCTTCTGGTCCAAGGGAAATTCTCATGCACACCTATATATATTATTTTGCAAACAACTTCAAAGTCCTTAAATTACAGATTAAAAATCCCTGCATTACAGGAAACAGGTTGAGTAGACCAGGAAATGAACACATGAAAGAAGAGTCTGAAGCAACGGTTTGCATGTGGATCTGGTGCTATCCAGTTTCCCTTTCAAATTGCTCTTCATGAGCTCTTCCTCTCACTGTCTAGCATCCCCTGCCTTTTATGGTTCCTGGCCCCTGGAACCCTTCGGCTACCCTATGGATTTTGCCTAGTCTTTATTCCTTCTATAACAAGTTTATGCCTGTTTCTGTCACTCAGGGACCCTAAGACAGGGACTAATTCTTCCTTTCCTTATCCATTCTGGTTATAAATCAGAGGACTCCCCCAGTGGTATCAATATCTCATGGTCCAGATAAAAGAGCACATCCTTATAGACACCATAGTATCAGTCCTACAGAGTTACCAGAAATTAAAAAAAAATATTAATTCTCTCATTATACAACTGTGAAAGTTACAAACCAGAGAAGGGAAGAAATTTCTGTAGGGATACACAGTAAATGAATGAGCTGGAATCGGAGAACCTATCCGCTAATCTGATGTCCTTTGCTGTTCATAAGAGGTGGTATCTCCTTCTTTTTGGTTCCAGCAAAGCAGCATGTGTCTTTTTAATGATGGTGGTCACATCTACATCCTACAGATCTGTGGACAGCAAGCTCTGTGAATGTTGCCAACAGCCAACAGAGGAGTTCCAGGAACACTGGGTGCAGACCATGAGAAAGGAGGACATGGCTGCCCCTGAATGTTCTCAGGTGCTCTGCCCACCTCGCCACCCCTCATAGGGAAGTCAGAGGTCATCATATGTGACTTCCATTGGTACCATGAAGATGATGGGACCCATGATGAGGACCAGTTCCCAGGAGTCTTGCATAACTGAAGGGGAAAAGCACATGAATGGACCAGCCCAGCCCCCTCAGGAAGCACTCCTTCCTGCCTTTCTTTTCTGGCACTTCTTCCCACACTCACACCAAACAGTGCTGAGGGAAGAGATGGCCCAGGAAGGCTGATGTAGCAATCAGAGAAAGAGACAAAGGCTGAGTGTTGCCTTTGTGGTAGACCTGAGCTACAAAATTTTCCACATATTCTATTTCTATGTAAATCTGTTGACATCTTTAAGCAATTACTCAGAGCAGTAGTCAAAATGAACAGTATGCCAGGAATATGAAGCTGGGACTGCCACAGTAGATTCGTGAGGCCTGGGATTAACAGGTAGCATGGAGAGAACCATAACTCTGCTATATCAGGTATTGCAGCTATAGAGTCCCCGTCCTCGCTGAGGAGTCTCATAGATGTGTGCGTGGGCAGGAGCAAGAATCAGAACATGCAAAACAAGATACAAAAATACAACAGATCAGGACCCAGATCAGAGGGAATTGTGATGCTCAGTTGTCCTGGGTAATCCCAATCACTTTGAGTCTGGGTCATGAGAAACGCAGGCTTAGAAGGGACACAGGGCTGGGGTCAGGTTTGCTGTGTACACTTTTTGGACACCAAAGCGTCAGTTTCCTTGGTTTCTCCATGTATCAGATGGAGATGATAAGAGGATCCACTTTGCCTTTGAATTGGGGAGTAAGAGATATAAAGCATGGGAAACACTAGAGAGAGAGAGCGAGCCTGTCTTAAGCTAATGATCAGAACATCTACTGAGGCACAAACAAGAACACGAGCCCAGAAGTATGGGCCCCCTTGGAGCCCGCTGCTGCTGTCTTTGTTCCAATAGCCACCTAAGTCTTTCCACAACTATTTTTTTAAGTAAACTTTTTAAGAAAGAAAAACGCACATTAAGGGAAGCATACATTATATCTTAATAAATTTTTCAGAGTGAATGTGTCCTTGAAATTGGTCTCAGATCAACAATGTGCTTCTCCTGTGCCTTTGAAGAGAATGCTTAGTGCCCTTTACCTAGGGTAACCTCTTTCTGACTCCCAAAATCATGGATTAGTGGTATTTACTCTTGAATTTTATAGAAATGGAATAATCGTTTTACCCTTTATGTTTGATTTCTTTCAATCAATACTGCTTATGATTTTACAAGTTGTGTGGAGTTACAGTTTATTTATTCACATTGTGTGCATTATTTTATAAGCAAATCACTGTTTATGTATTCTATAGTTGTTGGGATTTGATGTACTCTAGTTTTTGACTATTATAAGTAGTACTGCTAGACCATCCTTGTTCATGACTTTTGATGATGATATGCAAGCCCTGTTGATTATATTTAGGCTGAATTAAATTAAATTAGCATCTTTGAAGATCAAAAAGTCAATGCCTGGCTGTTTCATATGTTTCAGCTGAATCCTTAGGAATGGATACATTGAGGCAGTCGGGATGCTTAACCAACTCAGGCAAAGTGGTTGTACCAAGTAACACTCCCACCAGCAGTCTTTATTTAAGAATTTCTATTTCTACAATTTGTTAAATAAAACAAATAAACAAACTGAGTCTCTTTGCTGAGCCTCATCTGCTCATATCATCTTTTCTTAAAGGTCATCTTGTGTCATAAATTCACAGTTCCTCTGTGCTTGCTTTCCCCTTGGGAAAGCCTATTTGCCAGTTTTGACTCATACTGAGCCACGCTTTATCGTATGAAGAACACGGTGGAGGTCTACATGGGATCAGTGTAACCGTGGCCAAGGGAATCAGATTCTAAAGATGAAGAACACAGCTCAGTTTCCTTCCAGTGATGATACTGAAAAGTCTCAAGTTTGATTGGTGTTAAAGAAAAAACAAGGTGTCATTTCCTTATACCTTTACAGTTTTGATTTTGTCCCCAGACAAGAAATGGGACATAAAAAGACAAGAGAGGCTCGTCCTTCTTGCCTAGATCCCAAGAAGCTAGATGTATTCAGGCACTGGAGTTGGTCAGCACCTGTCAAAATCAGGCAGCGCGGGCAGCTCTTTCTGCCGGTGCTTCCACGTCTTTGGGCCTTGAACAGCCTGCTTGTACGTAGCTGCAGCAGGTTGAGTTCTCAGGACCCACAAGTCAATTAGGGGCTCATGAAAAATGTTTTAATCCTGTTAAAAATCATGGAAAAATGAATTTTTAGATCAAATAATGTTTTGACTTATGATACTAATATTTCTCTTTATATCAATGTTGCCAAAAATGTAATTATAACATACATGCATGTGTATTTACTTATCCCTCTATCTCTCTATCTATCTATATGAATGGAGAAAGAAGTCCACGGAGGAAATAGAACATGGGCCTCAGTTATAGAATCAGTCTCTGCAAAGCGGATTTTTGTGTTCCTGGTACTCCCTGAATGTAATTTCCCTTAAGAATAGCTTTTTTCTGGTTCTATGTATGGCCCAGTCTCCAAGTATAAGGAAAAGAGAACCTTGTCTGCATTTGATCCAACACAGAAGGTACACTGGAAGTTCTTCATTCACTTCAGGGCAGAAGGAGGGGAGAGTGTCAGGGTTCCTTACACCTCCCTTCAGAGTCCCGCAGTGTGAAATCTGAAATCTTTAGACAACACGGACCCCATCCCTGTAGAGGTGAGGAGTTGGGGTGCAGGTCTCTGGCAAAGGCAGGATTATGCTCCTCGGCTCCCCAGGAGGATCCCAATATGGGCATCTGAGCACCGGTCAAGGCCAGATCTCAAGCTGCTTTAGCTCCTGTTGACTTGTTCCTCTCTTCTTTCTCCTCCAAACATGCACACGCATAGAGACTCATTTAGGAGTTGGAGTCTGAGACATCAAGATCTTATTTCTTCCATACATGTCTCTGTTGAGCTGGACTTCAAGGAAATATCGAATGATGAATAGCTGCTTGCTGGCTGGAGGAATTTGAAAAGGACAAGCTATTTAAAGCTGTGTGCAGTGTAACCAGGTTGGGAAAAGATCTTGCATCAAATGGGGGATAAAAGAATAATTTTGCAAAATGCTATTTATTTAAAATATGAACAGCATGGAGTAGATTTATTTTATTTATATATTTGTATTGGAATTAAAGCAGAGAGGAGAATGGACAGGGAAAAAAGAGAACAGGGGCTTTGAAGCAGATGCAGGAAGCCAAGATTCTACACATATCTCTGCCACAAATTTGCTGTTAGTCACAAAAAAAATTACTGGAATTCTCAGAACCTTGGTTCCTACATTTGCAAAGGAGGCACCTAGGTAACCCTGAAGCTCTTTCCTAGCTTTCAGATGTTAGCACATAGTAGGTGCTCATCTGTCAGTGATTTCTGAGGAGGTGAAGAGGTCTGGGACTGTGACTAGATCCATGTCAGCTGTCTGAAATGCAACGATAGAGGTGGCGAGCACACTAACAATGGCAGGCTGAGAAGCTGAGCCCATCTGTAGACGGCATTTGTACTGTCATAAAAATAGCATAACAAGATTATATTGAAATATCCTACTATTTAACTTAATAATTTAAATGTTTGCTTAATGAGGTGGACTTGATTGGATTAAGGCATTCACAATTAATTTTGATAGATCATTTTACACATTGGAGGTGCTTTCTTCTGAATCAGGAGGTGGAACGGAAGTGCAAAATGTTTACGTTCAAACGAGCATGTGATTTTGCAGAAAACATTAATCCCAGATCATGCACACTAAGTCAATTTCAGAAATGGCTTCTAGATATATTATTAGAAATTGCTCTTCAAATATAAAAAGCTTGTAATAGAGTTCTGTCCATTTTTCCTTTGGCTGATGGAAGTTGTTTTATAAATATGCTCATGATATGATGTTTTCTTCGTCCAAGCTTTTTGGTACTAATTACGACTTTTTAAACAGTGTAAGTAGTGGTTGTCATGAACATTCTGAGCCCCGTTACAAACACATATACTGCAACAATTTCACATTTAGGGGCACGTTCTTTCTTCAATTATTTTTAACTACATTTTTCTCAATTTCTTTTGATAAACACTTCAGTTGAAAGCTGTAGCCTCTTCCTTTCTTTAATTTTCTTTTTTCTTTCTTTCTTTTTGATTAAGAGAATTTTATTATGCAGTAGGAAATGGCTCTACCTCCTACTTTCATCTCCCCAAAAATGAAAGATCCAGGAGTGGTCACATCTGCCTCCAGGGTCTGGACTCAGTATAGGCAAATGGCTTCTGGGGAGGGAGCTTGGAATCAGGTCATGACATCTATCTTGGAGTTGCTGGTGAGGCTTGTTCTGTTGCTGCCAGGGTAGGATTGAATCAGAAAACTTTCTGGTGGTTGAGTATCTGTGGCAGGATAGTTGGAAAATTTTTGAGACTTAGTCTTCTCTGAAGTGTGTGGCTACATTTCTCACATTTCTAACCAGTGAAGGTGGGGGGTCCTATGTGACAACATGTGATGAGATATCCTACAGTGACAGACATACTGGTTTGGTACCAATGACTATGGTTCAAATTTTGGCTGTGCTCTTATTAGAGGGCCACCTTTGAGAAGCCACTGACTCTTTCTGAGGCTCAGATGCATCATTTGGTAAAAGGCGACAATCACACCTAATGGTAATTAAATGCCACATTCTTGATGCATGACAGCTAATCCACACATTTGACTTTTCTCCTCCATTTTCAGTTTCTGGAGAAAAGTAGCCCTAAATTCAAGGCATTGTTCATTTCATGGTCATTTTGTTCTCCTTATGTGTTCCCAACTAGGCTGTGGCATTTAGTATGTAGCACCCTGGGACTTTGGACACTTTTTCAGGTCCTTAGTCACCTGTCCTGTAGAAGAACCTGAATCTACCTTTTGCGTCTTCCGGGGAGGTTTAATGAGGCTCCATTAAAGGCTTCGTTTCTGGATGTCAGTGACCTTCTTAAATTCCAGATGCTCTGGGGTGACCTCCAAAGGCCTTCATGACTTTCCCTGTGCTTTCTCTTTAGACTTTCCACTTCTTTCTCTTTTTTACTATGTCTGCTCTGTCCATCCGCCCAGCACTCCTCTCTCTCCGTAGGTCCTGACCCTCCTTCCCCAGGCCTTTTGCTTCTACTGACTGCGGTCTTATACTAGGACGCTTTACTCTCTTCTGAAACTAGAAAAGGCCTCCTATTTGAGATCTCATGAAATGCTTCCTCATCCCTTGCTGGTGGAGCCAGCATTGTTACTCAGATCCTCTGTGGGTTTGCAAGTTGTCCTTGGGACACCTAAACTTCTGAGATATACAGGTATCACAGGCTTCTTCAGCCAACTGATAATATTCTACAGTTGTAGCCCTCAGAAAGGTCCTCAGAAACCTGGCTGATCATAAAGGCTGCTTTTAAAATCCTCTCAAGAATTCCACCAGAATAGGCACAATTATTGCTTCATTTTGCACATGAAGAAATCAAGGCTCAGAGATGCAAAGTAATTTGCCCAGAGTCACACAGCAGGTGAGTGTAGAGCAGGGATTTAAACCTGAAGAATCTCACTTCTGAGCCTGCTTTTCCCACTACTCTATCTCTTTATGCCCCAAATGTCTCCTTCCATCTTCCAAGCTACCCAAAAGGAAGGCAGAAAAGGCCTCTTTACAGAGGAAGCCGAGGCTGTGACAGGAGCACTCCCTTCCCGGGTCCATGCCTAGCGCTTTATGGAGCTGCCTACATTTTGGAACTCTGGAGTCTGGCTTGGCCTCTGTGCAGCAAACCTCACTGCCTCACCTGCTCCAGGAAGCCCACAGCAGCAAAGAATGTGGAGGCCTGGGCTGTTGCAACACTTGAGAAATTCACCGGCCTCCTGGCCCCCTCACCACAGAGGTGATGAGGAAATGACAGGGGGCATCTCTGCTCCCAAGGGATTCCAGTCACGAGAACTCTGCCAATTAAGGCTGGAACGATGTCATCTCCCGAAATAGCATTTTAATGAGTGATGACTCTGGGATAAATTGTTATCTCCTGATCCCTCGTTAAAGAGCTTAATTAGATCCATCATAAAACATACTGATCCATGGCACTGAGCAGGTCTGCAGGACCTTCAGTCAGCAACCACTGGCACTTTCCTGCCCAGCCCTTGGCAGAGATGTCCCTGGGCCCTGAGAGTTGCTGGGGCCCAGGTTCTTTTGGAGCACCTGGGTGCACTGACCTGGCTTCTCCCTCCTCCTGTTTCCACGCGTTCCATGCGCCAGGCACTGTGCTGACATCCCCTGCCTGCCTTAATTCAGTATCTTCACCAACCACTGCGACCTCTTCCTTTTGCAAATGGTGAAACTGAGGCTCAGAACCCTGAGGTGCCACTAGGAGCAGCTCAGTCAATCACATCATCTTGCAGGGTAAGTGGCTAAGGAAAGAACCACAAAAGGGCAGGAAGATGAAGGGGAAAACAGACAGACATCATTTTACTCCTAAGGCGTGGCATCACCTTGGATATTCGTATAAATGCAGCATGATAACAGGAAACTGAGCCTCAGAAATGGTACCCGAAACAGTGCAGCTGGTTACTGTCACAGCTGGAAGTGAAGGTTGGCTTTGATAGATGTGGGCTCACACTCCAGTCCTGATATATGTACCGTATAGTTTTAGGCATCTCACAGAAGCCTTCTGAGTATCAGATTCTGCATCTATAACATCAGAGGCAATAAATGGACCCTGCTCATAAGAGTTAGTGTGATGATTCAATGAAACAATACCTGAAATGGGTCCACCAAAAGTGATCAGTAAATACTACTTTTCAATGAACTTTCCAACCATTCCCCCTTAGAGGCTATTTATGTCCTGTCTACTAAATGGAGGTCATAACCTGTGTTCCAAAACAGTCTGTTGGGAAAGCACTTTATGAACATTCAAATAATGTTTATTGGCCATCCTCTTGGTGAAAAGCTTGGAGTGACTGCTTACAGTGTGGGTAAATCTTACTTGAGTTATTTAATTATTGTAATTATTAAAATAATGCGTTAGCACAGATGGTTATGGGGGCGGGGAAATGGATCAAGAGGAAGAGATGGGAAGGAACTGACAGAAGACAGCATTGAAGCTGCACTGGAAAGCACCAGTTGCTGTGGTGACATGGGAAGCCACTGAGGGAGTCCCTGCACTGGAGCCTGGCTGCGTTGATTCAGTGGCCTGGGTTCAGCAAAGGTGCATGTATGTTTCAGATGCACACATGTAGTGTGTTCGTGTGAACATGCACATACCTGTGTTGGCCCTATGTACATAGGAGTGTGGAACTTTTCATCAGAAAGAACCCTGGAGACTCATCCATAAGGTGCACACGCAGGGTGTGTGTGTGTGTGTGTGTGTGTCTGTGTGGGTACAGCTCTGTGTATAAAGGCCAGCTTCCATGAGAGAGTATTTCTTCACCTGTGTGCACTTGGAATTTTTTTCCTTTTTTATTACAGTAAATGTAGCTTGAAAGCTGGGCATAGCATAGTTTTCCTCGAACACGAATCACGTCACATAATTTTTCTTTCAGAGAAAAATGCTGTGAAATAACCTGCAGATGGCAAATCTTTTTCTTGTCTGTCTTGTTCTCTCTCTCTCTCTCTCTCTCTCTCTCTCTCTCTCTCTCTCTCTCGCTCTCCTCCCTGCCTTTTTCTATCTGTCTCTCTGTCTCTGCCTATCTCTGGGGCTCTCTTTATGGCTTTAAAACGCTTTCATATTTTCACACTTACCAGATAAAATGTCCCCTTGTTATATAAAATAGCTCGCATTTGGAGCTGTAATTAGATCAGTGTTCCATCCCAAGTTCCTCAGCTAATCACTCTGGACGTCGTTTCTTGCCCCCCTACCCTCCCCTACCCACACACACTGCAGCCCTGGTTATCCCGCCCTCACCCTACCCTCCCTGTTCCTTTTGCCAGTCCTTCAGCGCTGCTCCCTGCTCCCTTTGGATTCTCTCCTGCAGCTTCCTCCGAGGGTTCAGCTTTCCTCGGAGACCACAGCAGCGGCTCAGAGCATCCTGACCTCCCTCTCTCTCTGCGGGCAGAGCAGTCACTCTGCTAGCAAGGGCATCAGAATTTCTGCATGCAGTCCCGAAATTCGTTTCCCCAAACTGGCCAGATCCAAACACACACCACCCAGACAGAAAGGGAGCTAGGTCTTTTTTCTTTTCTTTCTTTTTTTTTTTAAATAAGGACTGAGAGAGGAGAGGAGAGAAGAGAGGAGTGAAGTGGAGAGCAGGGGGGGGGGAGAGGGAGAGGAAGAGAGAGAAGGAGAGAGGGAGAGGGAAAGAAAGAGAATATATTCCTCTCTCACCGATCTGGACATGTGTTAGAGAATATTGCAGAGAACAATTAGGGCTGTATGAGTGAGGAGTTTATTTCTCACTTGCTTGTCAGGTCAGAAGACAATCTGTTTATTTTCCTGCTACAATTTTATTCAATAAACTGAAAGGATGGGAGCTGGGGAAGAGGGTAGGAACAGGATGTGTGCTATCAATTTGTCAAATAAATAATCGTGCTTGGAAACAACAGATTTTATTAATTAGACAGGATGGTGTATTATTACCATTAAAGTGTTATATTGCATTAATTTTTATATTTTACTCGGCTACTAATTACTGTAAAAGATTTCGGGAACGAAGCAAAATAAAATCATGCGGCATTATACATAATGTAAAGATAGCGTGAATTAATTTGTTCGCGCAGCGTCTGCAGAGCGGAGGGAGAGGGACAGGGCCGCCGGGCTGCTTCCCTCGCCGGTCCAAAAGCTGCAGCAATGTTGCTGCCTGGCTGCGAGCGAGCGAGCCAGGGAGAGGCCTCCCGGTACACCGGTTCGAGACCCAGTTCTGCCCTGACCGTGCTCCGCACCCTCTGCACTCCTCTGAAGCCTGTTTTCTCTTCCGTCCATGTAAACACCCTTCTCTCCCGGCCTGATGGGGTCCTTCTAAAGATGTACGAATTCCCGATCCCCCGGGGTGAACGTGCTTTTCTTTTTCCCAAGGCTGTGGGAGGAGGCCGAGACCCAGCCCAGGAAGCGCGGGGAGACGGAGAGGCGTGCGGCTGCAGATCCCGCAGGGCAGCTCGGTCCCAGTCCAGGCTCCGGGGCGCAGCCGGATCCGACTCGGGGTGACTCGCGACCCTGCCAGGCCCCGCAGGGCGCCTGCCCTCACCGGTTCGGAGCCCGCCCAAAGCGGCCCGGACAGCCCGCGGCGCACCCGGAGTGCGCCCGCGTTCACGCCGCTCCCGCGCGGCCCCGCCGCCTGCCCCGCCGCGGACGGACGGCGGCTTCGGCTCGAATGAAATGGCAGCTCTCCGCGCCCGGCTACCCTCCGCAGGACGCCCAGCGCCGGGGCTCCCCGCGCCGCCCACCGCTTGGGACCCCGCAGCCCCGCAGCCCCCCGGGTCCGCGCCCACCCCGGCCGGGCACCGCGAGCGTCCGCGCGGCCCACGCCTACCCGGGCGCGGCTCTCGCCGGCGCGGCGGCCCGAGCCCAGCCACGTTTTTCTCCCGGCTGGGTCTCGGCCGCCGGGGCCCGCCGAGGGCCCTCATTTCTCACGACCCACTGCCACCTACCGCCCGCAGCTGGGAACTGCATGCCGGGCCTTCGGGCCTGGGGAAACCGGCTTGCTCCGGCCGGCCGGCCGGGTGGATCCCTTGGGGACGCTCAGGTCTGTCGGCCTGGAGCCTCGGTTCCGTATTCTTTGGGCCACACCAGGCAGCTGCACACCAGTGCGCCAGGCCAGCTGAAATGCTGCAGCTTTAGCTTGACTGCACGCTTAGGCGACTGCAGGATTTGGGCAAGTCCTTTGCTCCCTATCTGATCTCACCTTGCTTGCTTTAGAAGAAAGAAAAGTCCTGCCTGGAGTTGGAAGGCTGTTTCTGGCTACTCAGTGGCCCAGACCCTCACAATGGCCCAAACGTAGGACTCGTCACTGTTTATAATTTTTCCGGGGTTAGACCTGCCAGGTCTAACCGTTGAGCAGAGCATGCTTTGGCCTTGCCTGCTTTCTGGAGCCCTTCTGCCACCCTGTCTTATGGCATGCATCCCTCAGCCCTGGCAGAGTGGCCCCATGGCAGATTTTCCACAGGCTGGCGTGGGGCCTGTTACTGAACCCATCTCTGCCTGACCTACCTTTTCTTTAAAATGACAATAGTAGCAGTGCCTTACACATGGTATTGTTGGGAGGATTAAGTGAGGGAATTTAGATGAAAGACTTAGAACAAACCAGTACATAGTAAGTGTGTTCTGTAAGCATTAGGGATTGCCTGTGTCAGTATTATCTGTGTGCCTGTCACAAGACTTCCACTTGATTGTGAACTCTGCAAGGGCTGAGATAATTTCTGATTCAGCAAAGCACCCCCAACTCCTTGCCTGAAGAAAAAAAATAATATGCCAAGCACTGTGCCCTAGGGTTACAAGATTATAAATGAGGACTGAGTCTACTCCCTTGTGGGGCTTATGTGGTTTGGAGCAGACAGAAATAGAGCAAATGGGTAAGCGAATGACATGATGTGCATGCAGCTCGTGATAAGTGCTAGGAAGAGAATAACCAGGGTCTCTGAATGAATCATGGAGGAGGAGAGGAGGAGCTTCCAGAGGTGATGGGAGGGGTGTTCCCTGAGGCCTTTCCGCAGGGGACAAGGAAGCCAAGACGGTAAAGGTGAAAAGGAAGATGCCCATAGTTGCGTTAGGTATTATAAGGAGAAGATAGTGAAGGGGCAGAGATACTGAAATGGTCTAAATCTCCACTGTAACAGAGGTTGCAGGGCTCTGTGTACAAAGACGTCAAATTCGTCAAACTGCACTCATAAGAGGAGTGAACTTTATAGCATACAAAGTCGACTTCAGTAAAGCTGACTGAAGAAGCACAGATGATAGCCAAGTGCAAAATTTAAGGAAGCAGATTCCAGACAGGCGCGAGATGATGTGTAGGCCAGAGGCTGGAAGGCCCACTTCTCGGCCTAGACAGCCTCTATGGAGAGAGCTTGGGAAGAAAGAGATAGCAAATCACGAGGCAGGAGGATGGGGCGGGGCCACCTCCAGCACCAGTGGGCTTTGGATTTTGTCTTAAGTGTGGTGAACAGAAATGGCTGGGAATCAAACTCAGGACCTTGATCTTGCTAGGCAGGCACTTATACCATTGAGCTACATCCCCAACCAGAAAGACTGTTCAAATTGCTCTCAAAAGCTGGGTGCTCTTGCCTGGTCTTTCTACCTGTGTCATCTTGGACCAATCTCTGTGCTGCTGTAAACATATTTAAATCTGCAAAATAGAGGTAATAACGATATGCAAGGGACTCATCAGAGAGCTGCAGCGGGTACTGCAGAGGAGGCACCTAGGGATGTGTGCCCATGTGTTTATGGAACAGTCAAAAGATTGCTCACTGCATCCAGGTAACACCAGCCTGGACGGAGTAGAGGCCGGGACCTTTTACCATCAGCTGGTGAATGGTGGGGAGTGGAGGAACAGGAAGAGTCAGGCATCAAGTCCTGCGGGGTGCCTTGCCCCTCCATATTGTTTTTCTTATAAAAATTTCTTTTTTGTCTTGTAACACAAGTCATGGTTTATAATTATGCATTTAAATTCTGCATTCATTTGTTCACTGTCTGACTTCCCGCACACTACAAGCTCTGTGAAGAGCAGGCCTATGCCTGTTCACTAAAACTCTGTACCCCAGTATTGGCCCTGGGGATGACACACAGGAGGCACTCAAAGAATTTACTCAGTGAGTGAGTAAATGTAAGTGCTAATTTATTAAAAAAAAAAATTTAACCATCTCTTGGATGCTTTCTGACCTTCCCAAAAATTCCACCCGTCACCTTACTCAGCATAAAGCGCTCGTCTCCTAAGCCTTTCTCTTTGGGTTCTGTCTGACATCCTCACACTAAGTTTAGTTCCCCTGAGGAGTTTTGTTTTTTCCCCTTTTAAGCAGACATCCACATGGAATTCAGCAGAGAAGTGATGGCTGTGTCCATTTCTCACTGGTTTTATCTCTGGGTGTCATAAGCTATTGTCACCTTAGTTTTGTTTTCTGAAGTAGTTAGGGTAGAGCCCACTCTTGTTCCTATTTTCCAGGCAAAGAGCCAGACAGTTGAGGAGACAGTTCGCTCATTCTGGGTCACAGCTAGGGAGTGCGGGGGCTCTAATCCTGTGACCCTCTGTGCCTCGCCTCTCTGCTCCAGGGATGGGGTGCATGTATTTCTTCCTGCCTTCCCCGCTGACTGTCCCTAAAACTCCATGGAGAGAGGTTCTCCAGATACCAGCCAAGGAGGAGTGATAAAGGCTGTCAGAGACAGCAAGGTCCCTGCAGGCATCGACTCCACTTCCGTGGCTGGCCGAGTAGATGAAGGGCATTTTACACAAATACCTTCCCGGCTGTCAGGCAAGGTCTCTCAAGCCAGACCTGCTAGATTTGCCTGTTGGTCTCACCATCTTCTGCTCTCTGATCTTGGACAATTTATTTAAGTTACAGGTGCCTCATCTATAAGTTGGAGATAATAAGTGACTACCTCGAAGGGTTTCTGTACAGATTAAATCAATTCTGCCAAATTCTTGCAGATGCAATTTTCCATGAGCAGGTGCTCAGTTCATATTTTTTGTCTCGTTTCTCTCTTCTCTGCTATTCTCTTCTTTACATTTTCTTTTTCTTCTTTCTCTCCTTCTCTGTTACTTTTCTTTTCTCTCATGTTTCTACTTATACTTTCTGAATTCCTATTGTTCCCCAGATTTGGGGAACTTACCTCACGAAGGTGCACTAATAAATATTTGTCAGAGGAACAAATAAATAAAAATGGAAAGAGAAGGAGAGAGCTGATATTTAAGACACAATATAATGAAATAAAGGTAGAACAAAACAATCTGATCTCATGGTTTTGAAATTTGTTTTTATCTTAACAGACAAGCTACTGTTGTAAGAGCAACACTTCTTTGGTCATACTGTGTTACTTTGGGAAGTCTAACAGCATCTCTGAGCTCCCATTTCTGCATCCATAAAAAAGCAGTGTTGAACTAAATCACCAGTCCTTTTCTAGTCAATTCCATCACCATGAAACATGATCCTGACTTCTTAACATTTGAATGAGGAGGTGGGAAGGGGCTGATTGAAGAATCTGTTTCACTGGTGGCATCCATGGGCTGCTTTGTGGCTGAGCCCTTGCTTTGATCTCTCCTTTGTGCTGAGTTCTGTCTCCTGCCCTGCTTCCTAATTGTCATGAGACTTTGAACAAACTATTCAACACCTTTAAGCCTGCTTTTCTGTACCTGTCTGGTGGGATTAAATGAGATGCTGTGTGTAAGATCCTTAGTTAGCACTATGATTGATAGGTAGCAAATGTTCTTCACATTATTACTGATGTCATCATTGAAGTGTAGATAGAACCACAGCCTTAACAAAAACCACTCTGAGGTCAAATGATGAATTCCCCATTAATTGGCATTCTGGCTTTTTTTATTTTTTTAAATTTAAGCGTGCATTGAAAATCGACTGTGTAGTAGAATTTGGACCAGGTGATAACACAGATAAACAGGTGACCTTGACCTCTAACCTCAAGGTTTAAAGGGTCACATATAACTTTGAGTCCTCCTACATTGCTGGTACTTTGCTACATTACTCCCTTCCCTAATCCCCTTTCTAGTCCTTTGGACAGTTGGAGTTGGATCACAGGAATGAGTTAAACAAGAGCCCTGTAGTTTCAGAGGCCACAAGGAATAAGGACTGAGGATTCCCAGCTCCATGTCCTATACCTCTTTACTGGAAAAGCCATGGCTACATCCCTATCTAATTAGAATCCAAAACCCTGCTCCTGCAAGGGGTGATATTAACAGCCTGCCCGGCTCCCAGAAGTCCATCCGGGATTAATTAATTCTATCTCTACACGGAGCATTCTCCACTGGAATGTTTGTGCTTCACATACTCAAACCTATCTCTATTTTAGGGCCCTATTTAGAGATCACCTACTCCATGAAGACCACCTGATCTCACAGCTGGAAATAATTTTACCAGAGATGAACTCCTTAGATCAGTGCTTCTCAACTTTATTTTGAGTGTGAATTTGTGCAGGTGAAAAAACCCAGAGATTTTGCTGGGATTCAGATTGAGCTCATTATGGGGCCCAGGATTCTGCATTTCTGGTGTCCTTGCCCAGGGTGGTGATACTTCTGGTCTGTGAATTATATGAGAAGTAGCAGGTGATCTCTGAACCAGTCTACACAGCAGAATCACATTGCAGTCTTGTTGAAACTCTGGATCCTGGAGCCAGAGGTTGCACTGACTTTTGTGAGGCCTGAGCTCATTGAAAAAATGGAAATTTTTTAAATCTAAAATTTATGAGTAAGAATTTTCTAGAACTCCTCTCAAGTCCTGGAAGGGGCTGCACAAGTGAAAGGCTGTCAATATAAACTTTATTAACTTGATGCTAAATCCATCTTTGCAGGGGGCCTCTCTCTCTCTCTGTCATTCTTTGTGTGTGTGTGTGTGTGTGTGTGTGTGTGTGTGTGTGTGTGTGTTGTTTCTGGAAGTTCTCCAAGTGAGTTTTCATCGCATTCTGTCCCTGGATACCTCTTTTAATCCCAGGAGCTGTGGCCCTTTACAGACTTGGTCTCTTGCTGCCTCTCTGCTCATGGCTTTCTACCCTTTCCAGCGCCATAGGCCATAATGAAGGTACTGATTGAGGCCCAGGGACACGGAGCCAATGAACGGCATACAGGGTAGATTCGTACCCTCCACAAGCTCCTGATCACTGAACAACTGGTCGCAGCTCTTCAAAAGTAGCACCTCCTGGATTGTTTATGTAAGTGCTACAGGGACCAGAGGAGAGAACAAAACAGGCAGGATCAGGGGACAGACAAGTAGGAGGCCTTCCAGAGGGGCTCACATTGGGATATTTCCTTGTGGCCTCTCCAAGCCAAGGAAGCCATGTGCACAAGGCAGGCCCGAGAGAGCGTGTTCTCTTCAAGAACAAAGTGATCAAAGCCATGTGTGGCAAAAGTGGACAGATGGTGAGGACAGAGGTCAGGCATATGAGGGTTGGGCCTGGGAAGGTGACCGGGATCTCAAGAGTTGGGATTCATTCAGAATACATGGCGAGTAATGGGAAGTTTTCAGATAGCACATCCAATCTTTATTTTTCTTCTCTCTCTCTCCCTCTCTCTGTCTCTCTCGCTTTCTGTTTTTGGTACATGCATGTATTATTTTCAGCTTTCTACTATCATTAGTTCTTCCTACAACCTATTCCATTACTAGATCCAGTGTTTTTTCTTTCCCTCTCTTTTTCTCATTCTGGAATGACTAACTACTATTTCTTTTAGCTTTTATATGTCAGGTAGTAGGCTAAGCATTTTAATCTCATTTACCCCGTCTGCCAATTTGGGAAAGCATATAAAATAGTGCCTATTTTTCAGATTAAATAAACTGACAGTGACAAAGTTTAAGGGACCCAGGATGACAGACACAGAAAATGAGAGAAGCGTGAGGCTCCAGAAGCATCATCCCAGCTCGCAGCAGGGGCTGCAGACACTTGGTGGACTAATGGGTGGATGCTGAGATAAGAGACTATCACTTATGGAGGCAATTTTGGGAAATGCGTATCAAAGTGTTTGAGGGATGCAGGGGTGTTCCGTTGCCCTGGAAACCCAGGCCCCTTCTCCTGGAGGAGGAGCAGCTTCCTACAGAGTCCAGTGTGTATTTCTCCATCATTCTCTTCCCACATCCAGGATCCTTCCTCACCTTCTCCACCCTGATTAGAGAGAAGTCAGGGAACTTGGTGAAGACAGTCATTTAGGCAATTTGATTTGATTTGTGTGTGTGGAGGAAGGAAGTGGACTACATGTAGACTTTGAAGTCCCTCTGTTTCTTTCTTTTCAGATTGTTTGTTGCTGGGAGGAAGCATGAGCTTGGTTTTTAGAATATTTAGTGAACACCTAACAGCAACGGGAGGCAAAGAGCAGAGAGACTGCAAATCTCCAGGATTGTATAAGACTTCTGGAAACCCAGGATTTGAACTTGATATTGACCCTTGATTTTTGTTCTCGTCCTGGAGTAGATGCCAATCCTCAAGACTGTGGGACGGAGACCAGAATCCAGTGTCTAATGCTCAGCAGGAAAGTTCCACGGTGGCAGGATCAAGCCACCACTCTGGCTGCCAGTCAACATCACCTTGTGGGTGTATTCTCTGCAGTTCTTTTCTCATTTGTGCTAGTTTTTTCTTCTCAAATGAGGTGTAAGCAGAGGTATAGGAAAGAAGCTTGTCTGACCGTTTCACTTCACTTAGGATTTCACTTTCACAGTACTGACCTCACCAGATTTCATGGTGATGGAGATAGCAGAGATGCACCTGTGAGTAAAATAAGCGTACTTTATATCCTCCGAGGGCGTCAAATCTGGTGGAATGTTTTGATTGTTTTTGGATTTTTGCTGTAATTTCAGTTCTGTGTTCTCTCTTTTTAGGGTGCTCTGAGATCCAGAGAGTAACCAGGCACTTGTTTGAAATGGAACAATGGAGATTCCCCGAGAGTCTGGCTGGAGGCTTAACCAACGCATAGAAGACAGCAGATTAAGAACATGATACTTGAGCTAAGACATTAAAATCTCAGCTCAGTCGATTCACCTTTGAACTTCATTTCCAGCGTCTGTCAAGTAACGGCAGTGGCAACAGCTCTGAGTTTTGTTATATTGATTGATGGATAAAATGAATGTAAGTCCCTGAAACACCTGACCCAGTGCAAGAGCTCAGTGTCTAGTAGTGTTGCCGTATGGTATTAATAATTCCAGTTGCAGCAGGATACTGACGTTTTGGTGGTCTCTTCTTCCACGTTGCTCTGAGTAAGTACCCTACATCCTCTCACCTGACTCTGCATTGCCAGGAAAGGAACCTGCTCATGCCAGCAATAGACCCCTCAAGAGTAACAGTGACAAAGTGTCAGGATGCCAAAGCCACCAATAGGCTTTCAAACCATGCCAAGCCCTTGTGCCCACTGGCGCAGCCGAGGAGAAGGGGGTGACTGTGACATAAACACACGTTTGCTTTCATTTGGCTTAGCTGACTGTGTGTTTTGTTAAACAAATTTAGGTTTGGAAAAGATTATTTTTGGTACACTGCTGCATAATTAGATGAATTTTCATGAGTTTATTCTTGAAATAAACTTTGAAATTGTCCGTGTTTTACTGTTTTTTAATCATCTGCAGATACTGTTTTTTGAGGCTTCGCATGGGAAAAAAAAACCTTGTTACATATCAGTTTAATTTAGATTCAAATAAAATAATTTTTTGAATTTGCAGCAACAACAAGTCTGCGAAAGTGGTTGTAACTGGTGCTGAGTTGTTTGAGGATCAAGATAATTACAGTATAAAGGATAAGAGAGAATATAATATCCTGGCATCCAGTGCCTATTCAGCTAATCCCCAGCCCTTGACAGATGTTCAAACACAGTATTTTTAAAAGCTGACTTTAAAAAAAAAGCAGGGCGATTCACTTATTAGATATAAACAACATGATAAGAAATTTGAAGTCTGACATCCATTACGCACCGTCCGTGCTAAGAAGCATGAAAGGCAAGGCAAGAGTCAAACGCGCTGTGCTTGTTCCTTTAATGGGTACCCAAGGCAGGGCTGGGGATGAAGAAACCCTGAGTCCCTGCTTTTCCAGGCACCCAGTACCAGAAGCAGAGCCCCAGAGCCATTTCCACGATGCAATCAACTTGTGCTTCAGCCTCTTGAAGCTGAGGCTGCTGGCAGCGAGCGCCCAGATAGTTTGGTCAGCTCTCAACAAGAGCCACATAGTGTAGGTGGCCCCAGAAGATGACCAGATAATAGCTCTTGTCACTGGCCCCTCCCACTTCTGCATTCAGTTGTCAGATATTCTCCTGAGCCCAAGTATCAATTGAGTGGGTTGAAGGCTGTCTATCAGTCTTTTTCAGAAATGAAAAAGACTTTATCATTTCTTGCTTTTAAACATCTCACCCTTACCTGATGGAAGTAAATTGTAAGTCTTATCCATTGAAAAGAGTTAGTATTATTACTGAGTTTTATTGACAAACTGAGATTTGCTCAAAGCCCTTTCTCATTTCTCACAGCATCTGGAGAACGTACGATATCGTGACCATTTTACAGATGAGAAAACTGTGGCATGGCATGAATGTATGTGTGATGAAATTATTTCAGATTGGGCACAATGGTGGTGGTGGAGAGACAAGAGAAGGATTCGGGTTGGGTCTGCATGAATGCCTCGGGGGACAGGTAGAGGAGGCAGGATTGGGACCTGAAGGCTGTGCAAAAGGTCCTCCGTGCACTTGGAAGCTCAAGCTCAACACTGGATGCTGGGATCCTCTTCCTTTTGTACCAAATCATTTACCTGGGGTCCCTACAGCTGCTTGTGGAATAACTGCATTGAGGCGTTTGAGGAGCCTCTAGTCTTGCTCCTGTTTGTGCCTGGAGGTAGAGCCTGGGCCCAGGGACAGCCATGCTTGAGCAGCAGCAGCAGAGGGTGCTGGCCCTGCTCTGTGTTGTTCCCAGCGCGAGTGCAGGCAGGCAGACCACCTGTTCCACATGTTCTTAGTTTTTGCCTCAGGCCTCAGTGATGCCTCTCATTCCTCTACCTCTAATCTCCATTCGGCATTATCTTAGGGATTGCATTATCAGCTCATTACTTCAGAACAACTGCTGGAAAAGATACTCTTTCAGAGAATGTTCCCTCTTCCTCCACCCTGCTCAGAGTTCGTCTTTCCAAGAGATCTTCGCAGATGACTGGCATCCCTGGAGAGACAGAGGAGTCTGAGGGCGGCCTGCAGAGAACCTCTTGTGGTCTCTTGCCGTGGGTGGCCAAGGTCTAATGTGCCTTAGAATTTGCACGGGCCCACACTGAATCTGGCTAGCTGTCATGTTCTCAGAGCCAAGGTGCCGAGCTGCTGGGTGTGACCTGCACTCCGGGAGTTTGCCAGGCAAGAATTAGCTGAGTGTTTTCTGGAGACCAGATGTCTGCCACTTGTGAGTGACAGGCTGTGTGGAGTTGTTTTAGGTCTTGCCCAAGAGAGCCATCAGGAGGGACTGTGGAGCACAGGGCGGGGGAGGGAATTAACTCCTGCATGCTTCTCCTTGCCAGGCCTCATGGGAGCACAGGTGCCCCCATGGCCTCAGTGCTACACTCGCTTGGAAGTTTCCAAAAACGCACAGTGCTCCCAAAGAACAGCGATTTCAAGGAACTCACCAGCCCTGGCACAAACTGTGGGAGGAGGACAGCCTGGGTGGTTGCCTGTTCTTTTAGGTGGACCCGAGAAATCCTAAGTTCGGGATATCCTCACTTTCTCTGGGGTCCTGAAACACGAGATTCCAGGGCCCTGCCTCCTGCCCTGTGACCTCTTTATGTGCATTTTTTTCTGCTTGAGCACTTTAGATTCTCTGTGTTCAGGCTCAACTTCAAAAGCTTCATGTCTTTTTTCTTTAAACAGTATTTCCCAAGCTTCAGAGCATGGCTTTCAGGTTCCAGCTCTGCTCTAAAGGTGTCACGTAGATTATCTAATTTAATTCTCACTGAAACCTGCAGGTGAGTAAATTGGGATGCCCTCATATTCAGCGAATAGTGAAGGCTCGTTGTTCCCCCCATTCAGTAGAACTTTCATTAAGGACGAGAATGAAAGGTTTGAAAGACTGACCAAGTGCCACTTGAAGTAACTGGTGGGAAACTGATTTTGATCAACTTTTCTTCACTCTCTGAGCTTTTGTTCTCCCCTTTATTAAAACAGGCTTTCTGGCTGTAGAGTAAAAAAGCTATAGTATATAAATATACTTCAATTTCCTTATAATAGTGCCCATTTGCTATTGTTACAGAATTTAATCTAAATACTTGTTGCCTGTGCAGGGATAGATTCTGCTTTTGTATGTGGCATTAGTCTGTGAATCAAAATCCCTGAGAGCAATATAAAAATTCTAATTCCCTTTTATACATACAGAATTAGAACCACACATCACATTGTTTGCAAAATTGGCCAGTCCTTGCTTGACTGTCACCAGTGTCAGGGTCTCCTTACTTCTTGAAGCACTTTAATCCACAGGCACATAATCAACAGTCCCCATGGTTGACCAGTTTGCTCCCTGCTTTGGGCTGAAGTTTCCTGTCTGCTCACTGGATAAGGAAGGAGAGTTTCCTGAAATTGAACTTCCGTTATTTTTCTATTTAGAGTGAAAAAGCATAGGTTCAATGAATAGAGGTCTTAAAGAGATTTGGAAATCCTGTATTCTGTTGCACTCATATGCAAGACATCGTCTTTCAATTGGTTGTGAAGAGAATTCTTTATCCTGACTATCTGTACTGCTAGACTAAATGATTTCTTCTTGGAGTTCACTAAAAGGAAAGCCACTTTGGCCTAATGTGTAAAATGTGATTCCAGAAATCCTTCTCCCCACACAGGTTCTATGGTGAGGGTGATATATCATTGAAGGAACGATATAACTTCTGATGGCTTCAAATCTCCCTGCACAAACATCTTTGGGAAGTTCTTCATTATATTACTCTGGATTTTTGCTTTGGTCATAGTAATGGTGAATCTTAATTGTCAACTTGGTTAGCTTGAGGAATGTCTAGGAGATTAGTAAAGCACACTTCTGTGTGTGTGTGGGTAGGTAGTGGGCCATGACATTCGGCACTGTATCTTGGTCTGGACTCCCTTCCTCTTGTGGTCTTCTCTTACTAAATGCTTCTTGGATACCATGAGATGATCAGCTTTCCTCTCCTTGTCCTTTTACCATGGAATTCTTGCCTTGGAGCCTGGGAACCATTGACTGCATCCTCTGAAATCAAGATCCAAAGTAAACCTCTCCTCCTTTAAATTGTGGATGTCAAGTATTTTGTCCCAGTAAAGGAAAGCAAGAAATTCAGCCAGTGTCATATAAGCAGAAACTTGAAATGGTTTTGTATACTGGAAATAACTCCTGCTTTTCTTACAATTCCATGGCTGCCACTATGTAATTAAGCTTGTGCTGCCTGCTGGATGAGTCACATGTATCCTTGTCGATCTCATGATCCCAACATTAGCCAGATAACCCTAGAAGCAGAGCCAAGTGACTGCAGATACCAAAGACTGAATGAACCCACTAAAGACTAGCGGGTCTGCCCCGCTGAGTCCACACCAAATTGGCAACTCCCAGAGTCACTAGATAAATGAAGAGTTGTTCTTTTAAGTCACCAAAATTTGGGGTGGTTGGTTGTGCAGAACTTTTCTCAGTAAAGCTACGTGGACCATTTTTCTAACCAGCCTGTCAGTTCAGAACAGCCTTGGAATTGAGCCCTGTGGATAGTGTTTAAATTCCCAAGAGGAAGAGGTCTATCAATTAGTGAACTTCACAGGCACACAGATATACATGAGTGTTCTGAGGGCCCAAGATTTTGCTAAAGGTCACAGAAAAGCTAAGACTTAAGCTTAACTGATGATCCTGGCTTCAAAATTAAACTCCAATCTTTTAATGGAAGTCCATGAAATCTATTTTCTGTTCTCTTTAGGGTCTGTCTCTGTATTGGACTCCTTTTTTAGGGATCCTGCTTTGCTAGCAGTACATGAAAGTCAGAGTCACCTTGCTGAGGCTGTCCCAGGAAGAAACAAGAAAACCATGTCAAAGCCATGTCAGCACCAATACTGACCTCTCATTATTGGTTACTAACTATGTGCTAGATATTCTTATAACTCTTGACATGAGTTACCTGATTGAATCTTCACCACAATCAGCTATTGGTATGATTACTAATTCCATTTTGCAAATATTTAACTAACATGGCCAAGTAGATAAGGGTCAAGGATTTGAACCCAGGACAACCAGTGTTCACCATGCTATGCTACCTCTTGATAGGGTTTAAGGACTTAGAAGATCTGCTAAACAGGGCTTCCTAACACAAGGTAACCTGAAAACCTGCAAGAGTATTTGCAAATACCAGAGCCAATTCTTTCCCCACTGTGCCTGTGTTATTCTTCTCTCTGCTCATTATTTTTAACATAGTATCTGTAGCTTGTGTGGTCTATTTCCTACAGGGTGGAAGAGAGAGTAACATAGTCACTCATAGGTTCTAGAGTCCATAAAGGAATATAATCACATCTCAAGGTATTCTTACCTCTGTGGTAATCAGTGTCTTGGGTCCCCCCAAAAAGCAATCTCTTACATGTTCCCTATTAGTAACCTGAGATATCAGTGTGATTATCCCCATTTTACAGATCCAATTAATAAAAACCAAATCCCAGTTGATGGAACTCTGGGTAAACCATATTTTACTGTAATTGGATACTTTTGCAGAGCTGCCAAATAATTTGCTTCTTTTAGCTATGTAAACATTTTCCTCCAATTTTGTTTGCTTCATTCATTTGCTTAGTAAACTCTTTCTATGGAGATAAAATTCTATTAAGTGAAAACCCCAGGGATTCCCAAATTGTTTTATTGACAGAAATTCTGATATAAGGAGCAAGAGACTGCAAATCTATTTTCAACCTATGGGATCTTGAAACACAAACTGTCCTAGACACAGAGTCCCTACTTTAGTAGGGTGAGTCAGGCTTTTATGACTGTGATTTAGTGGGTGAATTCTCTTACCCCACCCGCAGTGTCTTCATTTTCTTGTTGCCCTTCAAGTTCTGTTGGTTTTGTTCAGATGTTTTTAATGAGTTTGTCCTGCGGCAGCCAGGGAATGGCTAACAAGTCTTCTGGGCCCTTAAAAACCCATTAGAATGTTATTTCTTACAAAGTGAAAAACTAACCTCATGCCAGATGCAAATAGGGCTCAAGCCATCAGAAATAAAGTTTGATTCTGAAGGAAAATTCCACTGAGACATGAAAGTTCTTCAGCTTTGGAAAAAGTCTTTGATGTGGAGTTCGACCCGGCAATCTAATATGATTATTAAGAGCGTAAGTGTTGCAGAAGTTGGATTGAGTTCAAATCCACTGTCCGCTACATACTAGCTCTGTGATCGAGGACAAGTTGCTTAACTCTCTGTGTCTCAGTTATCTCACCTGAACACAGATGCACACACGCACACATGCACACACACACACACACACATGCACATGGAATAAAAATAAAACCTGCCTCACGGAACTACTGGAGAATTAAGCAAGAAATTGCAGATGAAATAAGATTACGTCCAGGTGCAATTAACAACAACAAAAAGTAAAGTAAGTTGGTCAGGCTTATTTCTCTATCATCTAAACTTAAAAATTGGAATCCAGCATTGGCAAATCACTCCACCGTAGTTAGGAATCCCAAGTTTCCTCCAACTTTCTGTTGTACCACCTTTAAAATTTGTTTCTCTTCTCAAATTCACCTCATGAAACTTGTGTTTTAAAAAGACTGTCAGCACCAACTCTCAGGGCATTTTCTAGACCAGCAGCAAAAGAAAATATGAGAGACCCTGGACAAAAACTATTGCCCCTCAAGTGAATCAATGTCTTTTTAGGAGATTTTTTGGGAGTCCTAACCAATAATTTGTTAGATGATTTGGGCTTCCTTAGCGGCAGAGAGAACTGAGACATGCTGATCTATAGTTGGATACATGGCTACAGAATAAAAATGTGGTTTTCTTTAGTAAAAAGGGAGAGCACAGAATTGAATAGTTAACTGGCAGTCTTTGCTGAAACATTTAAAGTACATAAAACGTTGCTGGTTACCTACTTAGCTGTAAATTTAGTGCCTAAAATGCAGGCAGTCTTTGAAGTTCAGGGGACTTAAATTAAGCCCTACGTTCATCCCTCACTGAGCATGACATTTTGGGAAATGCACTGAATTTACCTATGAGTCTCAGCATTCCTGGTTGTCAAATGCAATTATAAGTGGGGCCTTGACCTTTTGGAATTTTTAGGAGAAGAAAGAGAGTGAGTCTGCAAAGGACCTGGCACATAGTAGATGTTCAGTGAATGCAGATTTTCCTCTTTCTCTTCTGCCTCACTAAGGTGCGGCCCGTCAGCAGAAAACAAAGATCAGAGAAATAACCACCACATTACCCATGGAAGTGGGCAGAAACCTCTTAGAATATAAAGCCACACTTTGCCTCTAGGCTGCCTGCTCTCTGCCCACAAAGTGCTAAAGTAAGTGAAGCCAACCCTGTAATCAAACAATACCAGATACTTTAATTATATATTTTTTGCCATGATCTGAATCACTGTTTTCATGGGCATTGCTGTGAATTAATCTCATAACAGTGGTGTTAATTCCTTGATGCATAAAGAAGTGTTTTAGCTACCGAGGTTTCCACAGGGAAGGGAATGGAGTTCACATCTGATTAGCTCCTACTGTCTGCCAGGCACTGCACTGAGCACTTCGTAACCTCACCTCGGCTTGTCCTCTCACAATAACTCTGCTTGATAGCCATTACCTTTCTCTTTTGTGAGAGGCAGTAAAGCTTTCAGCAGCCCAGTTTTCACAGATCCCACACCCGAGCCTGGAGCCCATCTCTGTTTGATTCTGAGGCTCCTGCTGAAACCACAATGTCCTGTACCTTACCGCTTTCTCAGACCATTGAACTGGTTTGCCTCAGAGTTGGATGACCCAAGAAGCTAGCAGAGGAGAAAAAAGAACAGCGAGCTGGAAGTTGGCTCACATCTTAGGAGTCTTGGCTCTGGCTTCCAGTTCTGGGACATATGGGCCTCACTGTTCTGAGGTCTCATTTAGTAGTGAGGGTTTAGTCAGTATTGTGGGATCTCCTTCTTAATGCTGGGTCTACAAGTGGGGACTGACGAGTATCCTCATTTCTCTATGTTCCAGAAATCACTTCACCTATCAACTAAACCTGATTTTGGTAATCACAAAGGACAAATAATATGACACAAAGAATAGAAGCAAAGGTGGGGATTCCTCTTCTCTCTCTCTTTTTTTCTCATTTTTCTTTTCTTTTTACATGTTTTTTTTTCTCTCTTTTCTAAATGACTGGGGAGAACTCCAGCCATAGAAAACTAATCCCATCACTAAACCCAGAGGCCAAGTTCAGATAATCCCTTTCTTACTCCTTCATTCTTTGACTTCTGGCCTCTTTTCTAGATTCCCAAAATTTGTCTGAAAACCAAAGGTAGACTCAACCTAAAAAGTGAACTTCAGGTCAACCTTCTAACAAACACACATGCAAAAATCCTTAATAAGTTAGTAGCAAACAGAATGCATTACATCATCAAAAAGATTATACACCATGACCAAGTGGGATTTATCCCAGGAATTTAAGGATGGTTCAACAGATACAAATCAATAAATATAATACAACATATCAATAGGGCCAAAGGAAAAAAAAATCACATGACCATCTGAATAGATGCAGAAAAAGCTTTTGACAAATTCCAACACTCATTCATAATAAAAGTCCTACAGAAAATCAAAATAGATGGTCTTTACCTCAATCTGATTTAAAAAAAAAAATCTGTGCACAAAAACTGAAAGCATTCACTGTAAAATCAGGAACAAGACAAGGATGTTTACTATCACCATTCCTATTCAATGTAGTTCTAGAAACATTAGCCAGAGCAATTTGACAAGAGACAGAGAGAAAAAAGGAATAAAGATAGGAAAGGAAGAAGTTAAATTATCACTATTCACAGATGGCATGATATTCTATGTAGAAGATCCCAAAAATGCCACTAAAAGACTTCTAGATTTAATAACCAAATTCAGTAGCAACTGGATACGAAGTCAACACTCAAAAATCAACTGCATTTCTGTATACAAACAACAAATTCACAGACAGAAATTAGGGAAATCACACCCTTTACAATAGCATCCCAAAATTAAATACTTAGGGATCAATCTAACAAAAGAAGTAAAATATTTATACATTGACAATTATAATACTCTGAAAAAAGAAATTGAAGAGGATATTAGAAATGAAAAGATATCCCTGGCTCGTGGATAGGAATAACCAACATTGTGAAAATGGCCTTACTCCCAAAATTGTTAAGCAGGTTTAATGCAATCCTGAACAAAATATCATTAGCATACCTCACAGCACTAGAGAAAACATTCCTAAAATTTATTTGGAAGCAGAAGAGACCTAGAATAGCAAGAGCAATGCTGGGCAACAAAGGCAAGGCAGGAGGCATCAGAATCTTTGACTTAAAATTATACTACAAAGCTACTGTGATAAACTCAACATGGTACTGACAATAAAGAGTCCTGAAGGCAACTGGAACAGATTAGAAGATGCAGACACAACTACAAACATGCCCAGTCACCTTATCTTTGACAAAGGGGCCAAGCATGTTCACTAGGAGAAAGACAGCCTCTTTAATAAATGGTGCTAGATAACTGGCCCTCTGCTGAAGATGAAGACTAGACCCATGTCTATCACCATACACTAAACTAAAGTTAAAATGGATCAAGGATATAAATATTAAAACAGAAGCACTAAATCTTCTAGAAAGTAAGTAGAAATCTTAAAGATGTAGACGTAGGAAGAGAGTTGATGAACAAAACCCAGACTGCACAGGAAATGCTTCAAAGAATCAACAACTGAGATCTCATCATAGTAAAAACAAAACTTTTGTACAGCAAAAGAAATCACCAAGAAAATGAAAAGACAACTCACAGGGTTGGAAAAAAATTTAGCCAGTTATGTCTCAGACAAATGACTTCTATCTAGAATACACAAAGAATATAAAAATCAGACACCCCAAATTCAAAGACCCAGTTCAAAACTGGGTATCTGAGATGAATACACAGTTCTCAAATGAAGAAATACAAATGGTAAACAAATATATGAAAAAATATTTAATATCATTAGTCATCGAAGAGATGCTATTGTCCTATTATTGTGTTTTGAAATTTTGTTTTTTTTCATGAAAAAATAAATGTAGGAAAATACATTAGTATTTTTCCTTTCCAATTTTAGTGTTTACAACTTGCTTCAGAAATTCTTTACCATTGTGTGTGCCTTTGTGTGTGTGTGTGTGTGTGTGTGTGTGTGTTATTGGGATTTAAATCCAAGGTCTTCGAACTGAATTAATTCTCTAGTGCTTATTATTATTATTATTGCTATTATTATTTTATTTTGGCACATCTTGCTAAGTCACCTAAACTGCGCTCAAGCTTACAATTCTCGTGTTTTGGTATGATAGAGTGCTTGGATTACAGGTATGCACTATTATTCTGTCTTATTTAGTTGTAGTCACAACAAAACTGTCTAGCAAGCCACCCCTAAGCCCAGTGGCTTTCAGACTGTAATCATATATTTGCAGTCTCATGTCTGTAGATTGATTGAGTTCTAGCAGACCTAACCTGCATTTAAGTTTATGTAGTGACTTGCACTCGGTTCTGCCCTGCTGTCCCTTCTTCCTGAACCAGTGACCCAGTGAGAGTTGGTTCTTTTTATGGTCATGACAGATGCATGGAACACTTAGTGCATTTGTTCACATCACACCAACTAATACCTTACTGGAAAGCACACAGCAGGGCCAACCTTAATATTGATTAGGCCAAGAAGTATATTTGGATCATTCAAGGAGGGCAGAGAAATTAATATCACACCCCAAGATTTTCTTAATCTTATTTTTTAAATTGCTTTTAAAAATAGCTTTCATTTCTATGAGTTTTTATGTGTGTAAATGTGTATATGTCAGAGATCTAACATTCACCAGTGAGTGAGCCAGGAGTGGGCCAAGTGGGCTTCAGCAAGGGGAGCATGCATCATGTCGAACGGTGGAAGCTGCTGGCCTCTACTTGCCAAGCCAGAAGCTGGTGCTCTGAGTGGAGAATTGGAAATTCCATCTGCATTAGAGGGCTGTTTACAGAATGTATGTCATGGGTCCAGGTCTAGGAAAGTTTATCAAATTAATAGGTTTATATTACATATTTTTAGAGCTTTGGTTGCTGGAGAATCCTATTTAGGGTTTACATGTAATAAAATAGAACCGTTTTTACAGATAACCTACAGGAAGACAGTACTAATAGGCACGGGGTAGTTTTGGGTTCAAATATAAGAAATACAAAGCTAGAAAAGAGGCATCTAGACTTTTTAAGACATGTTTTTCCTGGAAAAGTTAACAATGCTCCCTCTTTTCCCACCCCAGATTTTAGAAAATGGGGAGCTGCCGTGTGTTTGTAAACTGGACAGAACAAAGCAGGTGGCTCCTCAGACTGCTAAGACGTTTGTGCTCCTTCAAGTCCATAGACTTGAAGTACTTGTTCAGCAATTGTGTACCGGGGAAGCTGATTGCTTTGGGGTGAAGAGTGAACAATCTACACCACCAGGGCACAGGCGCCGTTGCCTGTCTACCATACTGAGATGTTCTGCTTGACCTTGAACTTGCATAACTCCCTCAGCAATATGAAAGCTTCCACTTAACCAGACCCAGCATTCCCTAGACAACACAGACTTATCACAGCTCTTTGAGACCATAACCCGTACTGGGAGACATTTAAATGGGCCTTTGTTTTGGGGCAGTCCCAGCCTAGCAATCCTGGCCTGGTTTTGCTACTCCCCTGTGCAGATTTTCTGTGTAATCCAGTAGTTCTTTATACAAGCACTGAAGAACTTTGATTCATCACCAAAGAGAGACAATAGCTTCAGAAGTCTGAAATCAGCCACAGTAGCTTTCTAACTTGGACTAAAGTTAGCATACACTCTGTCTAACAGAATGGCTGTGGCAGGAGCTCAACAACATGATCACAGGATACCAAGCCCTCCCATTTTGGAGTATGATTGCCCCCGTGTTGTTTCATGTACCTCATCCCTGTCCCCATCACCTCCATGCAGAAGTCAGGTCCAGCAGGAAATCTGCCTGAGGTGATGCTATTTCTTTCTCTTTCTTCTATATCCTGTCTTTGAGGGAAAGCATAAGAATTTCAGGAGTAAATTAATTTGCATTTTTGTGAGGTAAAGTTTGTCAGCCTTCAAGGTTTAAGCAGTTTTGGTTCTTTGGGAAGCATATTGCTAGGCCTCTCATCTGCTGTGTGTGGCCTTGTACCTTCCAATCACATACAGAACTACCCTTGAGGAAAGGGCCCTAAAATACATTTTTCATTTTCTCTTCATTTTTTGAAACTTTATAGCACCATTCTCTTGTGCTCTTGTGCATCCAGAGGGTCATTTCCTTCAGATTTGCTCTCCATTGTTTGAGAGGAACCTTGTAGGCACATCGGGGCCTCTGAAGCCAAAGCTTCCACATTTTCAGTATCCTTTTGAAGATTCAAAAGCAGCATTGGGATTAGAATTACAGTGAACAGGGAATCACAGAGGACTCTATTTCCCCTTGGTGCTGAGTCCTTTTTATAGCTCAGGCAGGACAAGGGGCCCCTATAGGAGGCTGGCTCTGCTCAGGCTTTGTGATGAGAACACATTGCAGGTTTATCCCAAATGTGTTCCCTTTATTAAGAGTAAGTGATCTAATACTTTTCATTAGGCTGTGGAAATGCTTAACTATGACACTTTGTAAACACTCTAGCATTGGCTGAAATAAGAGATGCGAAAGATTATTTCCAGTTTAGCAACAGGCTATATTTGGAATTAGGGCTTTATCAATAAAGGCACTGTCTTAATATTCTGTCTTCTGGATTCCATTTAAATTATCTTTTCTCGACCCACAATTATTTGCTTTGATCAAGTATTGGTCAAGATTCTGTCAGTTGCAACTAATAGAAACCTAACCCCTCCCTGCTTGAGCAGAAAGGAGAATCAGAAGGAGGTTAGACTAAGAGACTCCGAGAGCTGCCACTAAACCACCATCATTTTCCCTATTCCTCGCTGCCATTCCTTTCCCCCTCCTCAAGTCAGCTTGGCTGCTTCCTGAGTTGATCCTGCGCTTTCCTTCTGTACTTGGCCTCCTCCACGTAGCCAGAGATGATGGAATGGCAGTGCCGATGTCACTGCAGAAAGCACCCTTCCAAATACCAGAAAGAAACAAAAGCTTTCATACTCGAGAGTCTGAACACAAAATCTCAGGCAAGTTTCCTAAATTGCTCTGCATAAGATGGTCTCTGCTCTTCAAATGGATGATTCGTAACTTTAGATGTGCTTTCATTTGGGATGCTTTGTAAATGCCTGCATCTGAGCCCTATAGCTCAGGATTCTGACTCAATTGATCTGGGTAGGGGCTGGTTTTCTGTAAATGACTTCAGTGGGTGATCAAGACTGAGAACCACTACACTGGACTCATGCATTCATTTCTCAAACAAAAATTTTTGAGAACCTCTGCCAGACAGCAGGCTAGGCACTCATAGAGTAGTAAACAAAAGAAATAAAATCTTTCTCATAAAGCTCACACATTGCAGGAAATACAGGCAATAAACCCATACATAAATACATAAATAGCGCCAGTAAGAAAATAAATGCTATCAAGAAGATAAAAGCAAGCCCCAATATGGGTGATGGGAAGGAGGCATCCCTGAGAATCTCAGAGGGAAAAAGGTTTTGAGAAGAATGCTGACAGGCAAGGACAGGCTTGACCTATTCAAAGTGACTAAAATATGGTGACTGAATGACATAGGATGAGGTCAGAGAGACAGGTGGCAACCAGCTGCCAAGAGGTCTTGGAAACTAGGCAAACGGGTGCGCATTTTATTCTCTAGGCAACATAACCTCAACAGATGTGAAAGATTAATGGAATTTGATTTATAATTTTTAGTGTTTACTCTGGCTGCTGTGTGAAGAAAGGACTAGATGAGCAAAGAGTGGAAAATGGACAAAGTAGGAGATAAATGCAGTTTTCCAGGTGAAAAATGCTGCTGGCTTAGACTTGGTCAGTTTTGAGGAGAAAAGAGTGAATGCAGGCTGAGCCTCTGCAGTTGAGTAAACAGAATGCCAGAATGCATGAAAGAGGGAGAAGGAAGGAAGGTACTTGAGTTAGTAGATACTCAGGAAATATTTATTCAATAAATGAAACCAGAGACAGGGAAACTGAGGATGGAGGAGAAGGGTCAAAACTAAAAATCTGACCTTAACTAGCCAAAGAACAGACTCTTGTTTGGGGACCAGCACTGAACACTGTGCTAGCACATTAAACAAAGAGGGGTGGGTGAGGACTTGCAGTTGGCTGGTTAAAAGTTAGGGATATCAAAGCCTTTGTAGGAAAAAAAAATACATGAGGAGAGATACAGACAGGACTATTAGCTCTCTTCCTGGGAAAGAGGTTTCACCTCAGAAGATGTTGCATCCCTGCCATGGTAAAGAGAGAATTAACACCTTGACTAGAGCAGGTATGACAGGGATAATCATTCCAGAGAGTAATAGGTTATTGCCTTGGGAAACCAAGTAGACATATGTTCTATAATCCAGAAACTCTCATCTGAATGTATTTGTCAGAGAAAGCCTTTGTACGGGCCCCTAGGAACCTGAACAAGCTTGTCCATCATGACGTATGTAGAGTGGAGTAATGGTAACTATTACATTTGAGATCTAGAAATTCCTCCCAAGTTCTCATTTTCATGATAGGTTATTGAGCCATGGGGATGCCATACTCATCAGTGGATTCTTCCACTGAGTTCAGTAGCTAAATATACAGTTAGGAGACGAGGCCCGGTCTAAAGTGGTGGTCACAGGGAGTGTGACCCGGAAGGGAGTGTCGCCACCCCTGGCTCACCCCTTTGTTCCCTGCTTCTTGGCTGTCTTGGATTGAGCATTTTTCCTTCTCTGTCACGCACTTCATTTATCCTGTTTCTCTCTTGGAGCCAGCCAGTCATGGACTAAAACCATCAGGCACAATAAACTTCTCCTTTAAGTTGTGGATGCTAGATATTTGGTTCTAGCAATGGAAAGCAACTCAGACAGTTATCTAAGTATCCAACAGGCAAAGAGCGGGTAAGTAAAATGAAGTAGATGAAAACCATGGATCAACATGCTGTCAGTAGAGACTTCAATTTCAGTGTATGCAAAATAGCCAGGGAAACCTTAAGAGCATAATGTTGAACCAAAAAGTATAAGGACAGTGCCACAGATAGAACATAGAACACTGTTATATATGTCAGCTAGAAACTCACACACCAGTAGCATGTTCACAAGGAAAAATGCGTATTTTAGGCTGTATGCCATCAGAGTAGATACCAGCAAAAACAGCATGGCAGTAGCACGGGGATTGTGCTAGGCAAGATGAAGTTAAAGTAGTTTTCGGACAGGGAAGTGATCCTGGATTATCCGGGTGAGACCAAGATAATCTTGAAGGTCCTTAAAAGTAGAAGGGAGAAGTGATCAAAGGAAGAATGTGATTTTTTAAGAGAGAAGATAGTCTACAGTGTACAAAGAGATAGGTCTGGAGTCACTGACACTGAACTTGGAGGAAGAAGTCAAGGAAAGTGGGGCCTCTACAGGTGAGAAAGGGAGAGGAATATTCCCTCTGAGGGCCTCCTGTAGAGTGAATGCAACCTGCCACACATCCATCTAGCCCAGCGAGATCTGAATTAGACTTCTTAGCTTCAGAGTTGTTATGTAACACATTCACATTGTTTTCATCAAGTAGGTCTGTGGTTGTCACAGCCGCAAGGGAGGTAAAGATGAGAGAGAGAAACTAAAACGCACTGGTAGTGACAATCGACGTGCTGTAAACCAAGGTGCCTGAAAGCCTCACTCTGCTTTACCCCAGGCTCAAAACAGCAGCAGCAACAATAACAGCAGCAATGGGAGAGAAAAATAAAAGGCATCCTCCCAGAACATAAAACCAGATTCTACAGAGAACGGTAGGTCCAGGAGTGAATCCTTACAGAATCCCAAAGACTGAAATGGACCAGGCACAGTTCTGTATTTCTCAGAGGACGGGATGCCAGGACAATGATAATGGTGATTCTTCCAGAAAGCCTTCCCATCCCTCCTCCTTCAGTGGACATGATTGGCCACCTCTTCCACCTCACAGAAAGAGCCCTTCCCATTCTCTTCTTGCCTGCTCACCCTCACCTCCAACTCCTGCCCCTTGAATATACACTCACAGCACCAAGCACAGTGCCTTGTGTGCAGCTGAGTCCCTGTAGATGCTTTGGGTCTCCTGACCCTCATGTTGCCCACCACACCCCAAAGATTTTGCATTAGCAGGTCCATTCATAAAAGAGCCCTGGGACTTCCATGAGCTATTTATTCTAAACAACTTAGAGCAACCCTCAGGGCCCCGGTGTGATGTTTGCGTGTCTAATTTCCGTGAGCTATTGATAAGAGCCCACTCCAGCCAGCTCCTTGTCAGCCTTGACTCCAAGGACCTGGAAAATGTACTATTTGCAATTACTTGAAAAGAAACTAATTAGCTTTAAGGAGGAAACCATAGGTAGAAATGACTGAAATCAGCTGTTCAACTGTGCTTGGCAAAAAATTAAAAGGAGTAGGAGTATCTCCCATTTGTTTCATTCGGAGGGAGAGTGGGAAGAAAGGCAACCCATGCAGAGGAGGTTTCTGCAGCATTTTCTCTGTAGGGAGAGGCCACATTGGCATCAGCAGACCTAACAAGACAGCATCAACAGACCTACCAGAGAGCTGAGAAGTTCAGGCGAGCCTTGGAAGCCAAGTTTGGACTTTGTTCAGAGGTGGTAATATGCGAAAGGGGGAATGATGATCCTATGCCAGGCTTTACAAATATGGATTGAACTTCTGTGATTGGCAAATGAGTTATGTGTTCTCCTTTAGAAGTGGCTGCTCTAAAGCATTTTTCCTTCAAAAAACCCAAAAACCTTAATAGCAACACAGTATAGCTTCTCAGAACCTCGCCTGCCATATTGCAGTCCCACAGTGGCAATGAAAGAGGAAATCAGCACCTTGGCACAGTGGGAAGGTGGGGAGGCTGCCTTGGGTGTGAGAGAAGCTAATGGTAAGGAGCCCTGGGGGACAGATACTCTGACAATCCAGAGAGGAGATAAAAGGCCACTGTGGCAGGACGGCACAGGATGTGCTTCTGGGTGTGAGTCCAAGCAGTCACCAATGGCATGGCTGTTACAATAGTAATGGTATTAGTAATAAAAATGCACATGTACCAAGCACTGGACCTATTCTGTGTTTACATGTACTTGCTGCTCTGTTTCCATCTACTTTTAAGGAAATTGAAATGTAAGCACTAGTCCAAGGTCACGTAGCTTGTAAGTGGTAAACTGATTGTTCTGAACTCAAAAAACTCTGAGGAAAAAATTTGCATGTAATTAGTTCATTTGGGAGGGATTCCAGGAAATAATCAATGGAGATGTGAAACTTAAAAGAGGGGAATGGAAAGAAAAAAAGAGACATGCTCCCAGTGAAGTCTTTGCCATAGTGAAAAAGTGAACTCATTCTTTCTGGGACGCCCTAGGAATGGAGCAGAGCGCTTGTTAGTTATTCCTATGACTTAGAGGCAAGGACACTAAAATGTTTATTTACAGAATTCCTGTCTGACATTGGTTGGTACCATTTTGGGGACATTAAACCTGTACCCATGGTGCTTGGCCTATGCTCAGGCTGATCATGTTTTGCAAGTGCTTGCTAAAGGCAGACCCCAGAGTCAGAGGGGTAACGATAGGGAACTAGCAAAGTCCAATAGAGTAATGCATGCTCATTCAGTTCAGAACAGCCCCAGAAACAATTGCTAATTTTCCCCTTTATTCTCAAAAGTGTACTCTTTCGGAGAGTGGTTTGGAAAGCCACTCTTATTAGAGAACAGAGTTTCAAATCCTGAATTATGCGTATCTTTTGGTCACTTTCTTCATCCTTAGGATAAAATACCCAATGTTTGAAATTTGACAGAGAAAAGGTTTATTTTGGTTCCTGTTGATATCCCATGGTCAGCTGGTTCCAAGGTAGGACAGCATAGAAAAGGGGCATGAGAGAGGAATGCTGCTTATGTCATGGTGTCTGGGAAGCAGAAAGTCAAGAGAGGAACGAGAACACGAGATATACCCTGCTAGGTCATTCCCACAGGGGCCCACCTTTGCTGGCCAGTTCTCTCGTCTTAACAATAAATCAGCTTTAATGCCCCTATAATTCAATCACCTTCCCAACACCCCACCTATGATGGAATGAGGTTTGCAGGGGACATCTAGATGCAAACTATAACAATGTAGCTCTAGAACGTCTACGTTCCCACCTTCTGTGAGTGCTTCTGCATCTTTTCCCATCACGGACTTCTCTAGCCCTGGGCAAGGAAATAGAGGAAGGGAAGATGCAGTCTGGGCAGGACCTCAATCTGTGCTCCCTCCCAGAACTAAAGCATTTCTCCAGGGGGTCCTGGGCCACAGCCTCAGTGCTCATTAACTCACAAGTGCTTGGGACTTACTGAGTCAGAATCTGGAGGACATGGCCTGATACTCCGCATGTTGCATTCTCTGTCTCTGTGTCTCTCTTTCTGGCTAGTTCTTCTGCAGAGTAAAGTTTGAAAACTGCAGGCCCAGCAAGCCAGATAATGAGTGTTAGCATTATTTACTTATTCTGAAAAGTATCCTAGTGGGGTGGATAATCACAGGGTCTCTGTGTGGGCTTGGCTGGTTCAAATCCCAGGTCTGTCACTTATGGCTAAATGATCTTGAGCAAGTTTACTCATCTTCTGTGTTTCTCATTGAAAGGATGGAGACAATAATAGCACCTACTTTATCAGGGCTGTTATGAGGATTAGACTAGTTAATCCACATAAAGCCCTTAGAACAGTGCTGGGCACGTAGCAAACACTCAAAAACCTTAGTTAGTGTTATTACTGACTTTCAGCATTATACCAGGGATCTTATCTACGCTGTGATATTAATCCTCAAAACAACCCTCACAAGAAAGGCACTATTAAGGATTTGGGGCAAATGATTTATCCTAGGCTCAAAGGTTAAATTACAAACTGGTATGGTCCCAGATTGGGTACATCAGTTCCCAAAGTCCTAGCTCTCTCTCCCTGACATCCAGCTGCCCTTGGCAGGCTTGTTCCCTGTATCCATTGTGGCATCCTGGTTTCTTTTTTTTTTGCCCCAGCCCTGGGATCCATCAGGGACTATCGGCACACAGAGAAGGAAGGCAGCATATTGGTAGTGTTGACCTGCTGCATCCTGACTGCCTTGGCCGAGCTAGAGAGGCACTCTGGGATCTGGTTAGCAGCTAATGATCAGTGGGCTCTGGCTATAATGATCGGATTAGCTGCGCTTTAATCACTGTCTATTGTTTCAGCAGGGAGAGAATTTCACAGCTCATTGACTGCTCTGACTCCTAATCTACACGGAGGAAACAATGTTGCAGCTCATCAAATGCAATCAGCTGCTAATTGAAAGGAAATGGAATTTTACAATTACAGGCCACCTTTCAGTGCTCAGGATTTCTAAGTACTTTTTCCCACCCTCCTTCTGGCAGGAGCACTTGACAACCTGCTAGAGACTTCCCTGAGAGCTGTATTTTAGGACCTGGCCCATTTCTCCCTAGCTCCAGAGCACCAGCAAAGGGAAGCAGTGTCCTCGCCAGTTCTTGGGCTGTCCTTCAAGGATCAGTGCAAGGAACAGCCTCAGAGTTGGACACTGGGAGGACTGAGTGTTGGTATTGCTTCACCTTTACCCCACCACACCCTAGGACAGTGGGACCTTGGGGAAGTTCTCTGTATCCTCTGTGCCTCACTCTCCTCTCTGAAATCAAGGTTGACTTTGCTGACCTCCTAAATGATCAGGTCTGATAATGCTGCCTGCCCTGTTCATGCTGCTTTCCCTATGCAGTGGGACACATTGAATGGACACTCTCTTTCTGGCCCAGACACCAGCTTCTCCAAATGTAGATGGTCGTAGGTCTCCCAAAGGAATTTTCCTGATGAGACTTTAATGGGACAGAAAGCAAATCTGGGAGCTGTCCTACTCAGACTTCTGATGAGACATCTCCGCCTCCCTCCTGGTTCCATTTACTCCCTTGGATGAATATCAGTCACGATTAATTCTAAAAACAGCCTCATAGATTTTTCTGGGTTCTGTCTTTTTCCCAGTGAGATTGTGGTGAGAAGGCTGGGAGAAGGGCAGCCAGCCAGAAAGAGCATTGCTGCTTTGACCCTGTCTCCAAGCCCCATTTCCAGCCGGCGTTTCCTCTGAGAACAGGACAGATCAGCATCTGCTTGGAGCTCTGGTCTGTGTCATCCCTCAGTAACACTTGTTCTGTCCGGGAACATGGCTGAGGCTGCTGCAACCCTGCGGTGCCACTCTGGTGGTTCCCAGGCTCTGCGGGATGATCTGATGCACTTCTCCAGCAGACGCTGTTATCTCACCACTTTGATTCAGGCAGATGCATTGTAGAGTGTCAAAAAAAAATCAAAAATATTTTTTGTTTGTTTGTTTGCCAAAGATTCAGTCTCAGACCTGTTTCTCTCTCTGCATCACAAGGGCATCATAGCACTGCCTTAGTCTGACTTGTGGTCTAGAGAAATGAGCCACAAAGGAGAAAATAAAAGGCAGACTTGGGCTGGTTGGGACTTTCTTTTAACAGCCTGCAAAGTACAGGAAGGAGGCTTTCATGAAGAAGCTATGGGGAAGGCATAGAAGAGAGAGAGCAAAGATAGAGTCTGAGCTAGGACTAGCGGGGAAGAACATGAAGGACACTGTGGAGCTGGAGTCTGCAGTATAGTATGAAAGGGATTGGGGCTGACAGTGAGCCCAGGCTGGAGGCAGAGAGGACTAGGGGAAGATCCCATCTGTATGGGATTCAGCCTCAGAAAGCCATTGTGGAGAGGAAAGTGGACACCAAGGGTGAGAGCAGAAAGGTCCCAAAGGAAGTTAACTCTGGAGATGTCAAGAGACAGTGAAAAAATGCTGCTTATGTTCAAAGAGCTGGACAATACTGCCACTGCTCAAATGCCACCATCCTAGCTGACAATAGATGGCTGTTAAGAGGCTGGGATGGGATCAACCATTGGAGATACAGTGAAAAGAAATTCCATTTGGAATGAGGTGCTGAGAGACCAAAAGTGGTCTCTCTATGCTACTTAAGAGACGCTGTTGGCATTTGGAAACTTAACTAAAAGCCCAAAATGTTCTGATTTGTAGGTAAGGCAGATGAAGGGGATTCAGGGTTCCAGTGCGAGGTGAGGATGGTAAGAAGCTGATTGGATCAGGGGTGTCCCTGGGATGTCCAAGGATGTCTTCATAAGAGCTTTATTTATTTTTTTAATTAACCAAATTACCTTATCTTTCATAGAACTTTTTATTCTTTTCCTGCTTTGTTTATAAGTAACTATGTTTTACACCATTAAAACACAGCATTTTTTAAAAACAAGATAGAAATATACTAAATTTAGGACATCTGAGCTGTACAGATCAAGACGTTCTTTCTTGGAGTTTTTGCTTTGTTTTGGTTTTTGGGTGCTTTTTTTTTTTTTTTTTTTTTTTAGTATTACTGAACTTTTGATGAGGCTACCAGATTTTTTGATTTACAACTGATAAATCTCTTGTTTAACATTTTCACACATCTGTGTTCAGATGTGTTGTGCCTTCATGGATTTCGCACACACTGACTAACATCTACTCTGTGTCGGACACACCTTAATTAACAAAATTGGCAAATTTTCCTGCCTTTTGGAGCCAATCCAAATGAAATATTTAAGTTGATCAATCTTCATTTTACTCTATGCCATAAAATGGTCAATATTTTCTACTATTAAAATGTAAATACATTTAAACATGTGACATACACTTTTAAATGTCAATCTAGAACTGCTGAAATAGGTAAAAAACATTTTAGTGAGTATATAAACAAAAATACTTTGAAATAGGCCTGATGTAGAACCTATCATACAGAACACAACCTGTCTTACAGAATAGGAGTTCTGTTTAAATATGCTTTTTCAAAATTGTAGCCCCACTGCTGTGTAGTCTCTTCTGATGCCGAAGCATCGCAATCCATTCCCCAGCTGGAAACGGGCAATGTTCTTTAGCTAGAGCCCTGGCCCTTCAGCTTTCTTCAATGGGCTCTGTTAGTCCCCTGGGTTTACATAGACCTTTGCGACACAAAATGTGGTCCTCAGGCAGCAGCACCTGCAGGCTGGTTGGCTATGAGGAACTGCAGATCCTGCCACATTCCCATGAATCAGAATCTGAATTGCAACAAGATTTTCAGGTGAGTTGTGCACCCATGAAAGTCTGTGAAGGACTCACAAAGTGTATGCCTGCTCTTTATCTCATACAGAATAGCTTTTCAGTTCTTCAATAGCCACTTCAATGGTTAAACTGAAAAGGCTCCAGCCTGTGAATCCTACTTGTGCTATTTATTAAAGCATATACTTTGCCCTTTAAAATGGACTATCCTAAATAGACCCTCCAGATTTAGCACAGTCAGTTGTTCATGTATAAGAGCATTCAACAAACCAAGAGATAAAGCCTCTTTGCAGCCTAAATCTAGTTGCACTCATAGGTAGTACAGATTTGGAACAAGAGAGAGAAGCTAGCAATATTTATGATCCCCCTCCTCCTTAAACTATCAAAAAAGTCCTCAGAGTTGTCTCTGTGCCTGCCACCAGATGTGTGACCACAAGATGCCTGCTAATGGTATATACCTGAATAGTGCTTGATGGCTTAAAATAGCAATTGCATACTTTACTGGAATTCTAACTCCACAAGGAAGGCAGAGAAATAAGTCCTACGGAGGACCCTGGACTTCTTTCAGGTCCTTTCATCCCCTTCACCAACATTGTCTGAGAAACTACCATTCGTAGTGCCACACACTCAGGGGAGAGCTACTGTAAGAATGACTGGGTCGTGTTTTTCTTTTGTTTTTAATGATCCCATATTGGACTTATCTCAGTATATTTATTTTATACCGTCTTCCAGATTGTCAGTTCCCTGAGGGTAGTCTGGAAAATATTACCGTTCCTAATCGCTGCCTGGTTGCCGCACACGAGAATACTCCACAGAGCCCCGTTGTGCGGCCTGGATTTGCCTAACCTTGGCTGGAACATCAGAGCTCGGGGATCTAGTTGCAGATCAGCCCAGAGGTCTGTTTCTGATCATCCTGGCAGCCGTCTTCATGCCTGCTAGTCATTTAACCTGGCAGAGAGAAAACGCCTACCCCCCAAATAGAGTGTAAAACCACAACCACAGCCCACAAGTCCTTGAGATGTGCAAATCCAGCGATTACCCAATGGCGAGCCTGGGGCTGCTAGGAGGCCCTTTCTTACTGTCCCTCTAAGTCCAGGGCCCTTAGGTCACAATGCTAATGAGATAGACACCACTGGATGATGAACCTTCCGGCTTCACAGATCCTGACAATTTCAGTGTCTCGAGATGACCAAATCTGAATACTTCTTAAGTCTGAAAGGATCAAATCACTTGGGGTTTTGATAAGGAAGAAGAGCAGTGGGATTGGATGGCAGTGATGTCACATCTGTTCCGGCCTTGCCTAAGTGACTGTCAGCCTGCTTGCCCACCCTCTATACCATCTGATTTACACACAGTATTTTATAATAGACAAAGCAATGCTTGGAGAAATTTCCTCAGCCTGAGCCCCGCACCACCACCCCAGGCATATAGTAATGTCCCAGAAATACACAGCCTGCCATGTGTTATTACTCAGATAAGATCTGAGACTCTCCTCTAGGAAGCAGCACCACCTGAGTGCTACCCGGGCATGGCCCTGGGGAACAGGAAGGCAAGCTATGATCACTTCGGCTTTCTTAAGTGGCATTCTTATCTCTCTGCATTATTCCGATTATATGGAAAACACAAGCCATAGCGGCCAACTACCTTCTCTAAGCTGTTTGTGTAGGAACACAGCAAGGGCCATGAAGCCAGAAATCCTGTTTCGTGTACCAGATCTCTATTCACTGCCTGAGTGTCTTGGGACAGTCATCCTGGCTGAGTGGCAGCTACCTCTTTTGTGGTATGAAGGTAATCATGCAACTCGCCAGGCAGATTTTTGACTGGATCAAGTGAAAATGCACTATAAACAAAAGCTATGCCAATATTATCTAATAATAGTTATAACGGCAACAATAATGATAAATTTACATTCCTGTTGGCCTCTGTGAAACATCTACTTTATGGAAGGGTGTTATCAGCTTGCAGTCTATGACAGTTGACAGTTCTGCAGAGGATGCTGATGTCCACTGTCATAAGTTTTATCTTTTCCCATTAATAAAGGAGGAAAATGTTTCTCAGACAGCTCTAGTGAATCACTCAAGTCACACAGCTGCAGAAGAACAGCAATCCTCTGAGCTCAGTCCTCAGCCTTTCTCCATGTGCTCTCCACAAGGATAAGTCCGGGTAGTTGTGGGAGTGACGTGAGGTGCAGGGGGCAATCAGGATGACTCTGCCAGCCCCTGCCCCAGATAGCAGGGCTTCTGTTCCCCCATGCTAAGTGCATCCTGGGCCTTGCCTCGTTTCTAAGGAAGAAACTGCTGTCTGCATCGAAGCTTCTGTCTTGGGGAGATAGTGTTGCTCAGCCTTCCTGTGCTCATGCCCCTGATCCTCTCGGCTGTGGTTACTGTGTCATCTGCACTGATTTCTTTGGAGTCATCCTGTTCAGTGGTTCTTTCGTGCAGAAAACAAATGTGTCAAACAGACCCTTTGTGACGGAGCAGCTCTGCCCCCTCCTTGCTCATTCTGTGCTCAGGCAACCAGGTCACCTTGCCCTTCTAGGCGAAGGTGTCCCTGGCTTTGTTCCTTCTGTTCTCTGGACTCTGTGTGCTCTGGTCCTTCCAACGCTGTTTGCGGGGGTCTGGATGTTGGTGATTCCTGAGTTCCCCTGGAAACTGAGGTTGACGCAAAGGCAGTTTTGTGCAGATAGTTTATTTAGGAAGGCGCTGGAGAGTGTGGCGTGATGAGACGTGAGAGAGAAAATAATAGAAGGCATGCTAATCAGTAATGTGTTAAGGGACAAGCCACTGTGACATGCGAATAATGGGTGCTCAGCTTCCAGAGGTGAGTCTCAGGTAAGAAGGAGACTCGGGAGATGTTTCTTAGAGCTACCAGCCTGAAGTATGAAGCTACAACATGCTTACCTGCCATCTTTGTCCATTGCTCAAAGGTAGTCCTCTGCCCACTTCCTTGCCTGCATTTCCATCTGTCCATGTAGATGCTTCTGATCTTCAACTTGGAGACCCCCTAGGGCAGAAAGAGGAAGCCATGTGATGTGCACCCATGTAGAGAAATTACTGTCAAGTAACCCCAGTGAGAATTTGGTCAAGATCCAAGCAGAGCCACTCGAGGTAGGAGTGGAGTAAGACAAGACACAGAACTGAGAGGCTGAGAAATAGGACAGAAAGCACTGTCCCACGGTAGAAGAGACTCACTTAGGTCTCCTGGGGCCCTTGACTTCCAGGCAAGTGTTCAGCAAGTGTCTCCTTGTGGATATCGACGGACCAAGGTGAGGCCATCAGAGGGCACCCTCCCCTTCGGTCACTCTCCCAGACCGACAACGTGGCAGGACCCTGTCTGACACTGAGTAAGCTTTCATTCCAGGTGACCAGGCCTCTTCATGGTTGAATCTGACACCAGGAACGGCGTGAGCCATTAAGGATTTAATAATGTAATTATAACAAGGCGAAGCAGTGTGGGGAACCAAGAGCACTTGTCTGCTTCAGCAGTGTGCTCCAGGCCTCAGCGAGGGCCACTCTTTGAAATGAAGGGGGGTGTTGAAAATGCAGAGCAGAAAGATTGATAATTATTTGAAACAAGTTTAAACATTTGAATTGCTCCAGCCGCCTTAAATCACTCTGCCATATTTATACTTGACTAGTGTTCTACATAACAACTTCCAAATCAAAGACTTTTGAAAAATTTCAATCACTGTATTTTGAAGTGATTGAGAGCTCAGGGCGTGAGCAGTGTAGAAATAAGGCATATTAACATTATTAGCGCGACAAATTTCCTGAAGTAGTTACATTAAGAAATGATCAAGGCCTTAGCCTCTGTAAAGGGGGGGGGGTGGTGAGTGGCTCCAGCGTTTGGGTTTGAAAGGAGCTTAACTCTTTTGATGCTTCGAGGAAATCAGTGGTCTGAAAAGTGAGGACTCCAAATAGATTGTGGTTGTCAGGAAGAGATCAGCTCTCACATCAGGACAGGGAGCAAGCAGATACTCGGGGTGGGGAAGGAGCAAGCAGGGAAACCATAAAAAACCAACCCAACTGTATGTCAGGTGCTGTTCTAAGGGCCTTCCATTTATTAATAGTGGACACTTATTTATCTTACAATTAACCAAACTCGTAAGAGGAACACTATTATGATCCCATTTTATAAGGAGGAGAGGCAGTGAAGGGTTTATATTTAGACACTGAATACATTAAGATATAAACCAGACTTGCCTCAGAGTGCTTGCTGTTGTAGGAGGAAAGGAAAAATCATATTTTTGAGTCTGTAACATGACAGAGACATGTTCTCATTTGATCGTTTGAACTATCCAAGACTGTCTTTCTGTAGATAAGAAAATGTAGGCCCAATCTGATTGGCCAAAGTCATGTGACTTATGAGTACAGATACAGGATTTTAGTTTATTTTCAATTTTGGAATTTGGGCTCATACCCAAATGTAGCTCTATCACTGAGCTACATTTATATATATATATATATATATATATATATATATATATATGTATATATATATATATATATTTTAAGTTTTGAGACAAAGTCTCATTAAAGACAGACTTCCACTCTCAATCCTCCTGCCTCAGCCTCCTTCCATGCTAGGATTACAGGTATGTGCGGCAAAAACAGAATTTTATTTCATCCCCATCTTTCCAGCCCTTTAGTTTCTATTTTGGATCTTTGCTCATGAGTGACACTTGATGTGGAGAAGAATTCAATAGCTGTGGCACTGGAGGTTAAGTTTCTACCTTCTGTGCTCAGACAAGTCCAAAGGGGAGCATGAAACCAGGGAGAGCCAGTTACCAAAGCAGACTTGAGGCAGGCAGAAGCAGACAGAATTGAACTGAGTCAGAAACTCAGTTCTGAATTACAGATCTTACTGGCTGCATGATCTTAAGCAGGTTAATTTTCTGAGCTTCCTGTGAAAAGTGGGAATATGCTAGTTCTCTTTCAGATGGATGTGCACATTAGATGAGTGAAATTGTGTGTGTAACACACTCATTGCACAGAGCCTGATATACAGTAGATGATCAGTAAGTATAAAGGTGCCAGATCACCATGCAAATGGACACTCTTGACAATACTGTTAATTACTATCATTCCAAGCTGTGGCGCAGGGCCATTGCACCAGTAGTTAGGAGCATATGTCCTGGAGAAAGCTAATATAAAATGTGAACTCTCAGCTGACTCAAGAGGTTCTTGCCAAGGGATTAAGAGTGAGCTCCAGTACCAACTTGACTCAAAAGGTTAAGTTTCTATAAGTAGAGCACTCTGGTCCTTCCCACCGGTCTATCTCCTGAATGTGTCTCACAATAACCCACCTTGTGTGGCCAGGGAGAGAGAGGATAAAACTTGGCAGCCACCACCTTAGTTCTGAGAAGTCTCATTTATCACCTGGTATGAAGGGAGAGGTTTCTCATTCTTGACTTCTTGTGCTTTTACAGAATAGTTTATGGCAAGACTTTGTAGTCATTTGGGCTGCCCACTTCTAAACAATCTGGATTTTTAATACTATGTAGAACATAGACAAGTCCTCCATTTTCCCTACCTCTGTTTTTCGTAAGACAGGTTAGGACTTACAACAAGGCTTAAAACTTAACACAGATACTGACACTTTTAATTTGAACTTTTAGGGTTAGGATCGTTAGCCTTCTTGCTCATGGATGAGAACTCTATTAGTGAGACTAGCCCTCACCCATATATTCAGGGTAATTTAAGCAGATGATAACGATTGCACATTATTTTTGGAGTGGTTCAATGGTTACTAATAAGATGCATTCCAAGTTATGCTTCAGCTTCCAGATCTTTAAAATGACAAAACTTGGATCAGATCATCTCGAGTTGCCCACACTGGAGCAATGGTGTCTGCCCTGTTCCTTCTCACTGACCTTGACTGCAGTGGAATTCAATCTGGAAGACTTAGAGTCCATCATGGAGCTGAGAGACATCATTGTAAAATAATGAACATTTGGGTTGTTTTGAAATAGCACAATGGTAAAATCTTGACCATTTTTTGAAATGATCATGCATGTGAACATTGGCATATGGGATGAGGCTCTGTAGAATTAGTGACAAGGACTACCGGGAGCCATGCAGTTTTTTTTTAAAAAAAATTATTAGTTCATATTTTCAGTACGTAATTTTGACATTTATCTTACAGGACAGGTACATATGCATAACAGATTTCAATTCTTTTTTCACCCTTTCCCATTTCTAGGTCCCCTTCCCCCTTGCAAAATATTTATTTTCCTATTTCCTATTATCTTTTATTTTGCTCTTTATTTATATTTTGGGTTTCTCACATAAAACCTCAACCTCTGAGGGAGTATATCTGATTTTTTTCATTTAAACTTATAGCTTCAGAGTTTGTCCATTTGCCTACAAATGACTCAAGTTTGTCCTTCTTTATGATTGAGTAGTACTCCATTTACACAAATACCACATTTTCTTTTTCATTCATTAAAGGACATACAAGGCACTTCCAAGATTTAGCTATTAAAAATGATGCTACTCTAAATATGCATATGTACTCATCAGTGTAGAGAGATATCTTTAGCTCTTTTGAGGGGATACTTAGAGAAGGAAAAGCTTGATTGACTGGAATTTCTAGTTTTTATTTTCTGATGAATCTCCATACTGATTTCTATAGTGGTTTCACTGATTTGCATTCCCACTAACAATTTATAAGGCCACCTCCCCTTGTCTCCCATAGTCTCATCAGCATTTGTTATTTTTTTAAACGCTAGCCTTTCTTTCTCACTATAGTAAGATGGAATTTCAGTATTGTCTTTATTTGCATTTCTCTAATTGCCAGAAATGTTGAGCCATTTTTCATACACTTACTGATCATTTGTACTTCTGAGAAGCCTCCATCCATTTCAGTCTCTCATCTTCATTGGGTTTTTTTATTCAGGGGTATCTTATTTTTTGAGTTTGTTGTGAAGCCTCTGTCAGAGGATTTTGTTAGTTTCCTCCAGTGTCAGTGGTTGCTCAGGTTGCTAGCCCAGCAAGCAGCATGCCCTGAAAGCACTATCACAAACACCATCCCAGGTCTACAGTTATGTGGTGAGCATGTGTCTTCTTCTCTCACGGGTTCTAAGCCTCTCGAGGGATGTGACAAGATTTCATCATCCCTAAATATTAGTTGTATCAGCTCACTCAGTGGTAGAAAAGCCACCCAGCTTACCATGTTAAATAGCTCCAGAACTCACTGGCTTCTGCTAGTTTCTTTTCTACGGGTTGTGGCTCTCTTTAGTGGGCGGTTCTAGAATGTATCATACCAAGTTGTGGATTTATGGGGTTTCAAATATTTGTCACCTCCATCCCCACTACAAAGACTAGTATGCTCATTCTTTGGTGTACAATGTCCTTTAGGCTAGGTGAGATGAGAAAAGAATGATGCTAAAGTATAGGGCAGCTGGGTCATGGTTAATGGATAATAGTTTGGAATTATAAAGGCACATTTTGATAGGGAGAAGGGGACAGTTTCAGGGGGAGAGGGAAAAAGGGAAAGTTAATGATGCAACAGCTGGATAGGACATTAGAAAGCTACTAAAGGTTGCTGAAGAGTGTGGCCCAGGGTCAAGCTTTTGAGGACAGAACATGTCTCAAGGTACATTTTCTATGTAGTACCTGCTATTTGCAATGAATCTGAGCATACCAAAGTGGCCTCTGTCTGAAAACTTGAACAGCAATGAGAAGTGAAGCCTGCATACCTGACATTCATCTTGGCAAATACCAGTGTGGTTAGGTATTCCAGTGATCATCTGTGGTAGATGTAAGTGGCCACACTTAGAGGACTTGCTGGACTTCGATCAAATTTTCCTTTGTATCATTTAATGACCAGATTCTGGGTCATACTGGCATGAGAAAGAATTAGACTTCAATTCGGGAGCATACAGACCACTCCTCAGGGTAAATGAGATAATGGGATATTGCTTTGTAAGTACAGATGGGAGGATCTTTGTGGTGAGTTTCACATGTAACCTGGAAAGAAGCATTCGAGTGATCTGTCATGTCAGTGCTTTTTTGGACAAGAAATCCACTCCATGGACTGAAGTTGCATGAATTCTTAGCACAGAGTAACAAAGGCCAGGCCCTTGAACTTTAACCTAAGCCTAGATTTTTTAATGCACATGATTTTTTAGCTTCAATATTGTTTTTCCTTGGGTGTTTTGTAAGAGAACCTGGTTGTGTAAGAGGGAAGAACGATCTCAGAAGGAAGATTCCAAGGAAGACACCCCCAAGGCCGTTTACAACCCTCTCTCTCTCCTTCATGTGTCACACCATCAGACCTTTTCTTAGTCAAGCCTTTCCTTGGCAAGCTTCCTGAGTTCACTTCTGTCGAAGCTGGATGCTTATTGGAGTATTGGATTCCAATAGCCCTGGACAGAGCCCAGAGCCCGCACTGCTGTTCATGTTTGATCTTCCATTCAACTTTCCGGAAGAAGTTGGCTGAATTGAGGATCAAAGATTTCTTCACTCGTTTTCTCTTCTCCCCTATGACAGCCTTAGTGCTGGCAGTTTAGCACAGCAGCAAATTAACTCCTCGACTCATCACCAACTCAGAATTTCTCATATCCTCACAGAAACAGCAGCACAAGGGAGCCTAAGCGTTCACAGGGGGGGAGTTTCATGTCGGTCTTACTGTACCTGCAGTAATCGTTCAGTTGTCACCTGCACCAGGAGGACCTCACAGGGAATCTTGCTTATTCTGGCCAAGTGATTTTGTTTACTGGACAAAAATCCAAGTAAGGAGTTCTCCCATAAACACAAAGAACTTGGATGCTTGCAGTAGAACTTCTTGATTTCTGAAATGATCAAACTGGAGAGCCAAAAATTCTCAGTAAATAACAGGCTTTCTAGGAAGAAGGTATATTCCTCTATAAAGAGCACATACATGATCAGAGATTTTTATTTTCTACTAATACAATTTAATGAATATTATGCTCATTAATTGTGTCATCTTTCCCTTCTCTAGGCTTGAGTTCAGTAATTTCACCCATAATTTTGGAGCAAAGTTTGTATAGCACTGGGCCGGTCTCTCTTGCTAAAACTTGAGGTCAAGAGCCCTGTTCTTTAGTCCTAAATATGTGTGTACCCCACCTGAGGTCCTGTTAACTGCAGCTGCAGATTCAGTAGATCTGAGGTATGCAGATTCCGTGCGGCCTATGCTTTTGCTTTTCTTACCAGATTTTGATACGCTGCAAGGCTGTGAGAATGTACTTAGAGTAGAAGGTTCTGGAGGACCAAAAGAATTCTCTTTTGCAGATCAAGAGAATTTCTCATACATTTTAGCATCAGTCTAAGTGAAAAACACATATAACTGATATAAATGAAATTTTTTAGTTGAAGGAGGAAGACATTTTCCTACGGCCTACCTTCAGTGTCACCCACTAATCAGAAAATTCATACCTGACCTCTATGGTTCCACTAAGACCACAGGCTGTGCAGCTTGAAGCAGTGAGTTATCTCTGGCTATGCTTTCTTAGATTCTGCAAATGAGGGCAAGAAGTGAAGAAATGTCATCAATATATCAAGGGAAAGGAAGGAACATGGCCTACGGGATGGATAATTTTAGGTGTCAACTTGGCTAGGCCACAGTACCAAGGAATTGATCAAATACAGCCTAACTGATCCTATGCAGAAAACTTCCAGAATCATTGAAGTTGACAGGCTTTGAGTACAGCTCAAAGGCTATTCCACAATGTGGGTAGGCCTCACCCAATCAGTAGAAGGCCTTAAGAGAAAAAGACAATGTTCGATGAGAAAGAAGGAATTATGTCCCTAGGGTGCCTGAGTCAGTATTAACTTCCTTGGGCCTCGGATCTGCTGCCCTGACCAGAAAATTTAGGGCTAATCATCCCCCACAGTGACATGAGGCAGTTACTTAAAATCATTCTCTGCTTCCATATCCTGTTAATTCTATTTCTCCAGGGAATATTTATTGTTATAGTCTCTTCCAGCACAAAAAGATGATTAAAATGTCCATTTTCCTAGCGTAAAGGGCCAGTGATCATTTGAGTCTTCAGTATGATCTGTGATCTGTGAGTCTGTGTGTGGTCCTTGTTAAGTCTTGAATTTGTGGACACAAATTCAGTTGACCATCTGTGTACCAACCTCTGTTTTAGTGGAGCACAAAGCCATCCTAGGTCTGGCTACCTGGATGGATGTCTCCACTCTGCAATTAATATCTTAGACTTGGGGCAAGTCTTTTTAAATGACGGAGACTTGGAATCTTTATTTTTTATAGATCGACATTTTCTAAATGATTTTCTGGAGAATATTTGGATTTTTTTTTTGTTACCAGGGATCAAACTGGCGACCTTGTGCTTGCCAGGCAGGTGCTTATGTTGCTGAGCTGAATTCCCAGCCCCAAATAGTTGGATTCTTTGGGAAAATGTTCTATTGTCAAATAAGCTGGGAGAATGCTGTGTGCATCACTTCCTTCTCAGATAGTCTCAGTGAATGTCCTTTCTAAGGTCTGTGAAATCCTGCAGTAAAGAAGCCTACTTAATCCCCCCAACCTGCGATTTTCCTGATGGACAAATGCTGACACCTGTTAAGTCTGGCACACACAAATTCTAAGGAATGTGACGCTGAATGGGTGTCACTGTCTTCTTTAGTCGTCAGATTATATATCTTTTTTATATCGTGTAAAGATTCATAGATAGAGCCAAGAGAAAAATTGGTCCAAATATTTCCCATAATTCTTCAAGGATGCCCTGCTTTTTACCTCTAAAATAGGAATGTTAATTGGGTTTACTATATCGGGTTTGTATAAGGATTAAGTTAAACAAGGCATGCAAAGCACTTAGCACAGAGCCCTGCACCTAGTACCTAGGAGGTAGCCAATAGCTTTTTTTTTTTTTTTAATAATTTGAGCCAAAACGGATTGGATTTGAAGAGTTCAATTCTAAGAAGAACTCAGGCATTCAATTCTTCAAACCAAACCCAAACCATTTAATGCTTGGATTATTTCACCCTGGGTGAAGGGCAACTTCCAGGCATTTGGAAGCTCTGACATCTTTTTGGCACTCCATGAGCCTCCAGGAGCCAAGTTACTAATGATTTAAGCATTAATAAACCCAGAGATAGGTCATTCAGTTTCTTTTAAATGCAGATCATGAAAGAAGGAATAATATATAGGTCAAAATGTGCTAAAGTTTTACTGAATCTGAAGGCTTTGGATCATTTCTATAGGAACGGGTCTAGTTGTAGCACCACACTGCATTGTCTCTACTTCAGGAACTGGAGAGGGTATAGTTGAACCTTGGGAGACATCCTTTGTTCTTCCTGATCCTGAAAACACTCCAAAATCTTATGCTTGCAAAGTGCTTTTGACCAGTCCAAGTATTTTTACATCTATATTTTTTCACCCTCTCAAAACTCACTGGCTTAAGATAGAATTGCCCATTTAATAGATGTGCAAACTGAGATCCAGAAAGTTTAGAGGATTTGTTCCAATCCCCAAAGGGAATGTTCCTGGCAACCTGGCTGCCTCCTGAAGTGCCACCCCCTGATTCCCAGGACTGGACTCTGTGTACTGGCCCTCGATCCTGCAAAGGTGATTCGCGGGTAGCAATGGCACAGCCTGGGTTCTGAGCAGCTCTTGGATGGGATGCAGCAGATTGGTATGCAAGCTTGGTGGGCTCTGGCTAATCTTTCAGGGAACCCTTCAATCTGAATAACAATCAACAAGAGTTTAAAGAAATTTGGGCCAATTTCCTGGAAGTCTATGATTAATCTAATTGCTGGGTTTTCCTCTGTTTTTGTCTCCCACTGTTAATTTCATTTATTTTTCTCTTTCTTCTTCGACACAGACTGCCTTGTCTCTGTATGCCGTTTTGTCACTGTTGTTATTTGTCCGTGCATAGTTTATCATTGGCAATGCATTCAATGGAATTGTTGTACTCTATGTTTGGGGAAGGAGAATTTTTCAATAGAGACAACATATTGCAGCAAAAGAAAGAGCACTGGGCTGAATTTCAGACACTCGTTTTCAAAGTCAGGCTCTGTGGGTACCTGCTAAGCTTCTCTGGTTTTTCAAATTAGTCCCTGATTAAAGGGATTCCCCTGTTTCTCCTGGCCCCTCCCTCCATGGAAGAGCATCTGGTACTGCTTGAGAAACTCTAGGTGCAGAAAATGGTATGATCTGTGTGTTATATACTATGCTGCCAGCTGTTGTGAATAAAGCCAGTAGTTCAGAAGTAGAGTTTGGTCAAAGATGATAGAAAATGTCCTTTTTTACTTAGAGTTTCAGTTTTCTAGAGGATGCACCAAAGGGACAGGGCTGCTGAAGATTTTCTCAGAACCAAGCAGACAAAGGCATCCCAGCACTGGGCATAAAATAATGACCTAGGGAGAGATTGATAGTGAAGCAAAATGTCAACAATGGCTATGGCTGCATGTTCTACAATAGAAGGCCAGAAGAAAGGAAGCAACTTCTAGATTATCAACAGGCAAATGAAGAGTGAAGCCAAATTTGCAGTTGCCTGTTTTTGTCTCCTGGCATGTCCCTATTTTGGAAGTGCATCCACTCACTGACTCCAGACATGGGGGCCACAGATGAGCAACTGGTCTGTCATGGTAACATCAAACACGTGGGTGCCACTCAGTGGCATTGGCCCTGGGCACTCAAAGAGAAGAGAATATGAGCCCTCTAAAACAGCCTGTCACCTTAGGGCACATCTCCATAGCCTGCCACAAATATGCTTCCTTCACATCTCGAGAGGTCCCTGGAAGAATGTGCCATGAATCCAAAGTCTTGGTTCTTCACTTAGCCTGAATTCCATTCAGGGTCTAAAGGGGCCCTGTTCTTGGTTGCCTTTGAAGCTTAGATATGGCCTTTCTCACCAATCACTTGCCAAAAAGCTGGAGAGATTGCAAGTACTTAGTCAATGACCCAGGACACATAATTTTCCTTATACCAGGCCCTGATTGTTTTTTTGTTTGTTTGTTTGTTTGTTTGTTTGTTTTTTGTCTTTTCCCTTTTTTATCGGTACCGGGGATCGAACTCATGACTGCCTGCTTTCAAGGCAGGCGCTTATGCCGCTGAGCTAAACCCCCAGCCCCACCAGGCCCTGATTATGTACCAGCTACAGAACTGCCTTAGGTCATTGTTCCTCACCTTGAGTGTGTAGTTTTGTAATAACAATTTATTTTATCATAGAGGTCAGATACATAACTTATAAGGAGCAGGGCAAAATGTCAGTACAAAGCTCCATCTTACAGAAAAATCATCAAGAATTTGAAGACAATAAGAGCAGAGCATTAAGCCAAGCATAAGGCCATTTGAAGCATTGAACTGTGTAGATGGAGGTCACAAGACCACACACACAGTCCTGTTTATAATTATAATTGGCATGTGGTGAAGTTATGTGATTTCAAAGTTAATCAGCTGAAGGTCTGTCTTGCTACAGAACCAGAACTCTTATCCATTCGGTGACACTGTCTCAAGCTACATGGATGGATAGTGGATGGGCCCTCCAGCCCTGCAGGCATTCCCTTGTGATAAGCAGCTCCAGGAGGATCCAGTGCATGGCCAGGGCTCAGGCTCTTGTATTCAGGATCCAAATCTGCACTTTCCAGGTCTAGCAGCAGCAACTTCACTTGCCTCATCCAAAAACAGCAATCGCTGTAAATGCAACAACAGCACGGAGCAAGCTTGATACCAGCCAGTGGCTGTTCCATCGCACCACACGTCTCCTCTACACCTGATGAGAAGTTCTTGACCAGCTCTCTACACTTGAATTCCAGTCTATACTCCTAGCTGGCCTTGTTGCTCCCAACTGCTCTGCCTTTGCCAATGCAGACAGTCAGAGACAGTAGACGTCTCTCCATTTCTCTGGGACTTTTGTTCCACATTTCCCATTTCTCTTCCACCCTTTGCCCTAGGAGCCTAGCGAACTCTGTTTGCACATCTCAGAGTTGTTGAGGTGTGGAAGCACCCTCTCATTGTCAGGGAGTTCACATTTTCACCTTCAAATGTCCAAAGGTTAAGACTGTCACCAATATCTCTCCTAACTGGACATGGGGACATTTGCATAGGTGACACAGAGCACAGCCACAAATTGGCCAAGTCACCAAGGCTTTGGATTGGAAGGAGAGGGACATGTGACCATAGTGTGAGGCTGTCCCTAGTGTCAGCTCTGTGTTATTCTGGGAATGGAAGATACAGCAAGGAATGATAAAGTTGTGCCTCTTCCCCTCCTGCAGCTTATAGTCTCTCAGGCAATGCAGACAGGGAACTAATAGTTTCCCAAGCAATGACTTACTCATACTTGTGAAAAGCAATAGGAAGCTCTACCTGATATAAAAGTGTACAGAGATGGTCTCACTTAGTCAGAGGGTCAGAAAAGGGCCAGAAAGTGTGACATTCAAGCAGAAAGCTCAGTGAAGAATTAGGGTTTGGCAGGGAAAGGGATGAGGGGTGGCCGGAAGGGCCTCCAACAAAACAGCAACCCTGAGTCAGATATGTGCCTGGCTTTTGTCTCATTTGTCATTAATTGTTGAACTTGGTCAGGGTGGAGAACACTGGTTTGGAACTGTGTCACCCCTGTAGCACTTCTCACCTGCCTGAGAAGCTGGTGGACTCACCGGGGTGACCTGGAGAGTGACGGAGAGAACACATGTAGACTGCCTAGAGTGATGTGTAGCGCATCACAGTCACTCAGGAGTGCTTGCTGCTCCTAATGTCTTAAGGTGGGAAGAAGCAAGCTTTGCCATTAAAATGGCCTTGTTTTGAAACCTGGCTGTTGAAACCAATTTTATCATAGAGTTTATTACTTAACCTGTCTCAGTAACACTTTCATTATCTACAAAACAAGGCTCACAGGATTTACTAATGCAGAGAGCTAGGCTACAGTTCCTCCTCACCCTTTCATTTTTATCTACTCTTCATTTTTACTGCGTCCTATCTGAGAGAATGAGAGTCTTTGCACAGGCAGAAGACCATCTGATCACACCTCCTCTGCAGACCACAGAAACAGCCTAAGAAGAAGTCTCTTTGTCCTCCACGACATTTGCAAAGTCCTGTCATGTGCATCCTCTCCAAATGGTCTCAAGAAGGGGCTTCAGGTATGAGTTTGCATCCGCTCTTCCTGGAAAAGGATAACAGAAGTTGAAAGAGGTTCAAGTACTCCTCCAAATTACAGAACTTGGTAGCTAACCCAATCCTAAACCCCAGCAAAGATGCTGGCGTTCATATGCAGAAAAAGGTTAAGGGAGGTTCCTTGAGACAATGTTTCAGTTAAAATCAGTTTGGGGTAAAAGTGGATCAAGAATTAGCAGGAGTGGAGGGGAGGGGATTGTGTCAGAGGGGATTAATTCATCATAGTCAGGAAAACTTGGGCGCCTGAGAAGGATACAAGGGCTAAGAGTGCCTGCAGAGACAGGAAGAGCCCCTGAGGTTTCCTCTACAAGGAGTAGATGTAGGCCCCAGACACTCCCTAAGCCCCTCCCTCCCTCCATCCCGGCCCCTGGGGACTCTGAACACCCTCCCACCTGGGCTCCATCCAAAGCTGCTCTGCTCTTGCCAGGGGCTGAAGTGCTGGTGGCCGGCTCCTCCAGCTCGCCTCTGCTGGCCTGCGTGCGTCCTAGCCCACTCTGGATATTAGAGCATTCTCTCATTTGAAAGGCTCCTTTATTTTTAGTGCTAAATCAACAAAGCTGTTACTGTCATTTTCCATCAGACCGTCATCTTCCACGGATTCAAAATTACACTCAGCTGCAAACTATTGACACTCCTCTTAACAAAAAAATGGTTTTAATAAATCTTTACATTAGCCTATGAGATAAAAAAAAATCTTTACCATGAAATATACAAGTGTATAAGTGTTTTATGAAAGTTTTATTAACTTTACAAAAGAAAAATTGGCAGTGGACCATGAACATCCTGTACTCCTAACACGTGGTTATAAATTACATGTTCTTTCCAATAACATCTGAAAAAGAGACTGTAATTTAAATTTCAAAACCACTTGGCATACCTACTATATAGTGCTGACATGAAGTAAAAGGAGGAACTAGAGAGGCCCAGACAAAGAAGGGAAATATAAAGACGTCCTTAGCTAAAAAGCTGCTGATGGGTACAATCCCCCCTCCAGCTGGACAGGGATCAAGTACTTGCTTGTCATATCATTCAATGCACTGTTCAATCTGGGATTCTTCCTTTCAACAAAAAGAGAACTTAAGTGCTAGTAATCATCGCTTGCAGAACTTTATCTCCCAGATACCTTCTTTATATCAGGATTTCTCAATGACCGCTGCCACTGGCAGAGAGATCAAAGTTGTTATTAAACACAAATGCAAAGCCCAGCCCATGCAGGAGGTATGAGCTCCCTCCCCGGGATGTAAGCTTACCTCTATCTTAGTGATTTTTCATTTTCTGTCCCTGTTTCTTAGACTTTTAAGTAACTTCTTGGAGAGTCTGGCTAGTAGGGGGATTGGGGTTCTGCTTTCGTTTGCTAGTGAACTTCTGAGTGTCAGGAATACTTTGGGAAGTTGAGGCCACCTGGTGGGATACTTGGCATTTGGAGAAGCTTTCTGAAAGTAAACAGTTGGTAGCAATCTGGCAGTAGCCCACAGTGTTCACCGCTTTGGGGAGAACAGCTATCTACCAAGATCCCAGCAGGATTCTGCTTGCCTTCAGGGCAACAATTTTGAACAAAGTCATAACCTGAAAGTCATATAAAGCTGGATTCAAAGTTGGATTTTTCTCATCACTAGCTGTGTGGTGCTGAGCAAGTGACTTAACCTCTCTCTTCTCTTTGAGTCATTTTGATAGTATCTGTATGATTAAAACAGTTCTCTTTGGTGCTAAAGCGCACCATTCATGCAGCCTGCTGACATGGCCTGGAGGTTATCTTTCCAGAGCCAAGAACCAGTGTCTTTTGAAAATAGCTGTGGAGAGCTAGAAGGAAGACTAGGCATTCTTCCACCGCAAGCATCCTCTCCCAGGTCCTGCTGGTTTGCAATTTCATTAACATAATGAAATTTCCATTCTGTCTATGATAAAATCTCAGCCTCAAAACGGTGTTCAGGAGTTGGGAGTCCCAGACCACAGATCAGTTAAAAACAATGCTGCGAAACCCTTTTGTTAGGGGATAGTTGGCAATACAAATTCCAGCAGGGTTTCTGGAAGAGACCCCAGAGACCAGGGCTTAGAAGGGGCTCTCCAAGACTTTGATTCCATAGGAGGAAGAATTTAAATGGGTTTCTACTCAGTAGAGGAATATTTTTGTGTTTCTTACAGCCACACCAAGTAGGGACTCTTGCTAACATACCTGCCTCTGCCTGGCATCTCCAGGTGCTTAATTTCTGAACTTACTTTCTTGGCTGCTAGTTTCAGTGACTGAAAAAGAAGAAGAAAGCCCTACACTGGAGTGACCTTGCAGACTGGGCTATGGGCTCTGAAAGGCCCCATTTTCCATTATAAGAGGGAAATCTATGCCCTTAATGGAAAAACACAACAACTTTGGACCAAATAAATTATTTTCTTCCAGCTCAAAATAAGTGACGGTCCTTACAAAGTAGAACTTGCCCTCCTTCCAAATGTGTCGAAGGAAAATGACATGTGTCTTGGATGCAGAATTGCAAGGATATCATGTTAATCTTAGCAGGGTCACATCACGCTGCTGAGAAGGCAGCCAGGCGAAGTGGGTGGGAGCTGCTGTGCAGAGTCTGAAAACAACACTGGCTACTTGCAGGGAATACTCGAGAACCCACAGGAGCCAGCAGTGGTCAGCAGTGCTCCCCGAACTTCATTATGCGAGAAAAATGCACCCAGAGGCAGACACTGAAGATCTGAGAATAGTGAGAAAAGTTCATTTGGACTGACAGGAACTTGATTACTTTTAAGCCTGGTATGTTGCAACGGCCTCCCTGACTTGGTCTTCAGAATATTAATGGATAGTTTGAGGAAAAGAAGCACCAGAGGAGAGAAAGATACCTGAGGAGGTATAGCTGCTCATACGACAGCAATGATGACCACAGTCGTATAGGTGGATAAAGTCTCTTGGTTTTTAGGGGTTGATACACAGAAACTGGGTTGATACACATTTTCTGAGTTATTCCTCACAAGGATCCTCTGAAGTGGTGCGGGTTCTGATCTTCCATTTGCAGATGAAAACCCCTCTGGCCCCGAGAGGTGAAGTGAATTGCACAAAGGCACATAGCCTACGGGTTGCACCAAAAGTGACATTTTGCTTTCTGTGGCCCAGTCAAACATGAGCGCTGACCTGTAAGCTGGACCTTCACTAGGAATGGCATTCCTGCCCTGGTGCTTTCTTCTATCCTCTTGCAGGATTTGATTATGCATGGCCAGACTCTCAGTTACAGGTAGGAAGGGATCAGACACTAGTATGGAGCTGCCCCAAGGGTGGGTTCATGTCAGGGAATCCAACCTAGAGGTATAAGCTGACATCAGGGACACCTGATTTCTGGTGAAACTTAGTATGTGAGTCCAACCCTCTTCCAGCTATGAAGCCAGATGGGTGAGAGAGTGTTCAGGAAACCAATCCGGTCATTTAATCCAAGAGTTCTATCCAGGGGCAACAAGCAGCCCTGCCACAAGCCAGGGAAGTAAGTGAGAGGAAGAGGACAAAGGTTGGGTATAGGAAGTCATCTTGGATCAGAATGGCAAGAGAAATGAAAGCCCGTGTCCTGGGTGGGAGCTGATGTCAGGGACGATAACTGTCTGACAGACCTGAGCTCCAAGGCCAAATCCCGAGGTCAAACCCAGACTGGGTGCTGTAATGTTGGAACTATGTGAGCAGGGGGCCATTGATCCTCACTGAAGCAAGAAGTGGTCAAGGGCAAACATGTTCCTAAGTCAGGGACTGTGATGCTAGAACCTAACAAACCCCTGAACTCATTCACTGGCCACTCCATCACCCCTTTCTCCTTCTTCCCTCAACTACGAATGCTTTTATTCAATAAGCAACATCTAAGCAACTCTTCTGAGGAAGACATTAGCATAAAGATAAATGTGACACGTGCGCGCTCCCAGCCTCTGAGAAGACAGAACTTTAATCACGTGTACACACCAGGAAAAGGATGCAGTTGTAGGTTAGATGCAGGGCTGTGGAAGCCAGGAAAGGAAACACTTGATTCAGCCTGGAGTCATCTGGTAAGGTTTTCGGAGGAGGCTGGAGACAGCTGAACAGAACTTTAGAACTTTATTTTTACTGAGGTAGACACAAGGGAGGTGGGCGAGATGAAAGGGAGAGTTTGAGTAAGGGAAGAGAGGGCAGAAATCATATGGCCCATTCAGGACTTAAAATCTGGGGGGAGTTGCGTGCAGTAAGGAGGGAGAGAATTCTTCTCACTCCCAGAGGAGGAAACAGGCTCATGTGCCATGGACGGAGGGGACGGCAGAGCTGGAGCCCGGGTCTCTCCCTCCACTTTTAGGGGTGGGATGATGCAACAGAAGCTTCCTCGCTGGCACACAGACCAAACGGGTTTTCATATTCCCTGATGCTCTTGCTGGGCTGAGGAGCCTTAGGCAACTCCTTAGTTCTCTGAGCCTCACGATCACCGTTATGAGAGGAGCGAGAACTATTAATAGTGACCTTAGGAACTGTTAAGAAAGGCAAAAGGACAATCAATTGAAATTATGCTGGGACAGAATAACTTGTGAGTGGAGTTTCACCATTTCTTTTGTTTGCTCATTTTTGTGTGGACAGTTAGAGTGACTGCCCAGGCCAAGGAGATAGGAACAGGGTCTTGGCAGGGCACCAAATTAGGGTGGCTGGTTCAATAGGCCAGGCAAGAGGCAATGGGTGGCGGTGGCTACAAACCTGCTATGCAGGAGGGGAGGAGAAAGCAACACTTAGTAAATACCTAACGTGCGCCAGGATTTTGACTTTCACCATCTCAGTACTCACCACAGCACAATCTCGCAATGTGTGGTCTGGAAGGAGTGGTAGCTGGGTAGGGAGGGAGGACCGATGTTTATTCAGTGGCGGCTGGTAGGCACCACATTCGGGATCCCACATATTCTGTTTACACACACACACACAGAGTGTACATACTTACTAATTCTGAGAGAGCACTACCATTCCCATTCTGGGGGTTTGAAAGTGAGGACTGGAAGCAGTTCAAAGATCAGTCGAGTCTCCACTGCCAAAAGTTGGAAGATTCAGGGTTTGAACTTGGTTCTTGGTAGCTCCAAAGTCAGTATTTTCCATCTTGCTGGTGTCAGAAATAAGGGAAAGCCTGCAAGAAGATTTTCCTTGCTACACTCACTCATTTTCAGGACTTTTCTTTGCCCTCCTCTTGCCATCTGAGGGCCCAAATCAGTCAGTGAGACTCCGCAGCCAGCAGTGGCTTCTCTCTCTGTCCTCAGCCTGCTGACAGGCCTGGCGTGGGTAGCAGCAAAGACATTAGCTGTCTGTCTGCCTCTGACCTGTCTGCTTGTTGGGTGGGGACAGCAAGGTGAGTGAGAGCTGGACTTCTGCCATTAAGAAGAGCAAGAGGGAAGAACATGACCTTGTTTGAGACACAAAGCCCAAATCTAAACTCCAGTTCCCTCCAACACAAGTTTTCAATTTACTATTTTCAACACTTGATCTCATTCTGAAGTGAAATGTGACCTCGAAGCCCAACATATAAATAACATCAAAGAGATGCTGCTTTTGTTGAATTGGGTGAGGGGTGGCCTGAGGGCCTGACCACTGAGGACGTCCAACCTTGAACCACAGCCCAAGACCTCAGAGCTTCTCTGAATGCAGACTGAACACTGTATCTGCTGTAGGACTCTGGATCCAAAATGGTTGATATATAAATACTTACTGCACAGAAAAAGAAAAGATCCAGTTTTTGTCAGGATGCCTGTGTTCCATGGTGGCAAGAGGCTCCTCATGTGCCCTAGATGTAGGTTATGGTTTTTCAGAGGATAAAGGAAAGAAGAGCAAACTCGCATCAGTTGAGCACTGAGTACCAGAACTTTTGTATAAAAGGTAGGACTTTTTCATCTCATGCCCCATGCTTCAGATGACTCAAGCTCTGAAAGGTTAGGTAACATGGTCCAAAGTCACACATGCAGTGGTCATCATGGGAATTAAAATACACATCTTTTTAAAGAAAAGAATGTGCTTGGCCTCAGTCTAAGTGGCATTTATCTTTTAGGAGGATGTGGAAGGTGCTCCAGGTCTGCAGGACCTCTGATCCTTCCTCACAGCACCAGAGATGCAAGAGGGACAAAGATCCATACAGCGTGGTGTCATACTGAGAGCACTGGAATGGGAGCCAAGAGATTTTTCTTGTTCTGGCTCTGCCCCTGATTTACCAGACAAGTGATCCCCTTGTCCAAGTCTCTGGGCTGGAATGAGGAAAGAGGAGATAGACACGACAGTCCTTGAAGTTTCTGTGAACAAATGAAAGGATTTTGTAGCGTTGACTCTGAATAAGACCGATTGCTAAATCGGTTTCTAATGAGTTAGCATCATTCTATTTCAAAAAGTGCAGAGCATGCCACAAATCAACTCCATTAACATACCCCTCCTGTTGGCTACAGAAGTCAGCAGCAGGGAAAGAGCCCAGGAGTCACAGCCAAAAGAACTGGGGTAGATTTCTGGCTCCAGCATTTGCTAGCTGTATACCCTTGTGTAAATTACTCAACTTACCTTTTTTGATCCTAAGTATTTTTCCTGTAAAAAATCTCATCCAATAGAATTAAAATCTGAAAATACGCAAAATCTCCAATGCAACCTATCAGATAGCACATGTACAATATATATAAGTCTCTTTGTCACTCTCTATACAGAAAATAAATCATGAAAAGTAAATGATAGTTCTTAAAATAACCTACTCAACACTCTACACCAGGATCATTTGATGTATCTTTCAGAAAAATCTTTCTTGAGACTGAACACACACAGCTAGCAATACTTTCAAGTTATCTGGGAACTTTGTACTTGCTTTTATTATTGCATGTAATTAATCTGACTTACACGTTGCAATTTCCTGTTATTATGTTCATCTTCCCCAGTAGACTGAACTGCTTAGTAGGAGCCTGCACATACGAGGTTGCTCTACACATTTAAGCATTTGAGGAGCTGTGTTTATAACCAATAACCTCTGAGTAATACATGCCACAAGGCGGCCAGCATTCCTTGATGTCTGGAAAGTGAAAGGGTCCTCCACCCAACACCTGACCATTCAGTGGAGCCAGTCTTCAGAAGAATCCTGTGTCATTAGGCATCCTTTGTGAAAAATAATTTTGCAGGGTCATCAAGAAAGTAACTGAGTGTGTGTATGTGTATGGGTATGGAAAAACTCTGGAGGCATTTTTTGGCATGGAAATTCTTGGACTTTCAAGGAGGAGGATTCACTCTTTTTGATAGCTATACCCAATATAATGGAAACAGTAAAATGCTAAGCTCGAGGCCAGATATTTTTTAAAATTCCAGGCCAGCTGGAGAGAGGAAATGCTCCATGTCAGGATTCATCTGTAGAGCAAAGAACAAGAACTTTGCAGTTCTACAGCGTCCCTCAGAGCTCAGTGCTGGGCCCTGGGAAAAGCGTGTCAGTGGGTGAAATGGAGCTGTGGGTCCCCACCTGCAGGTTTGCAGTAGGGACAAGTGAAGTTGTCTGCTGGTTGGCAGAGTGCTGGCACCCTGCAGCTTTTTGTTCTGGTCCTGTGTCACCTCACTAATCTTCACAATGCTCTATTAATATGTGAAGGTCATCTACAATTCACAGGTGACTGGTGTTGGGTTAAACTAACTTAGATCTGAGAATGTTTCTATCCCTTGAGTCTGTAAGTAACAAATAGCAACTTAACATTATATAAACAAACTGAACCCCTAACTTAGTAGTAGTAGTTTGTTGTTGTTTTGTAGCAAGTAGACAAATTTGATCAAATCAAAGCAGCTGCACTTCAGCCAATCACAGGTCACCCACTCATCAGGCCAGTCCTATTGAGCGAATGTGGCTGGGGAAGCCAGCTCTGGCCCTCACTACGTTTTATTATCTATCAGGGCTCCCTGCCCAAGCTCTGGGGCAGAGCTCTTGTGAATCATTTTGTTCTTTGTTCAACAAAACTTTTAAATTTTCCTTTTAACTGTTTCCAGTGTGTGTTTAAGGTGCCCCAGAGGCAGACAGCAGAGCTGAACTTAGGGTGCAGGAGTTTAGGACTCTAGGGTGCAGGTGAAATGTGTCCCTCCTTCATATGGGAAAGCAAAAGCATCTCATTTTGAGCCTCCTCTTTAACTGTCCGGCGACACACTACAGGCTCCTCCAGTCAGTGTTCTGGGCCCTCCCTCTGCTCCACTTGCACTGCCCCTGCAACCTTAGCAAAACCGTAGGGAGAAGACAGGCCCAGGGGTATTTTGCCAGAGGAATCCGAATTGCGCACCGCAGAGGCCAGAGCCTTCTCTACCCTGCTTTCCCTTCATCATGCAGTGCAGAAGGGTGGAGGGGAAAAATCGGCCACAGTGACTGTTCTGGTGTGAGGGAAAAGCAGCAACAGCTAGGAAGCTGCTTGGGTGGCAGGGAATCCAGGCTGCAGGAGGAAGCCCTGCTGTGGGAACAGCCTCATCCATCATTCACCTCCCCCTCAGCCCCACAGGGCCCTGCAGCCCCTGGAGACCAGCTGTAGTGGACACTTCCTGTCACAACCAAAGCACCTGCTGCCTCAGTTGACATGCATGGATGTTGGGACCTCATAGTTACAGAGGACAGGGAGTGTCACACTCAAAGCCACCGTTCCCCCGCAAAGGTACAAAGTCTGCATTCACTTGGGGCAACTTCTGAGGACCACCCAGGTCAGAAGTGCTGCCACACAGGGTAGGTGAGGTCACTGTTCCCCTGTTGACTCTTGATTTCTGTTCATAATCTCATTGAATACTTGCGCCTAGTGTAACAATCTCATTCTGATTCCAAGGAACTATGCCCAAAGCCAGGGAGACTTCTGGTTTGGAAAACTTAGTTCCATGCCCTGTTTTGTTCCCAATTTTGTGAAATCAGATAAATTTCACCTTCTCTCTGGGCCTTTAACTACCAAATGAGCAGATTCAGCCTTAAGCGTCATTCAACTTGGACTGTCCTTAAGTTGGGCTGACACAGGAGCTCAGGGTAAAGTCAGGTCTCTCTTGAGTTGGGGACCATACATCCCTGCTTTTATGTGACAATTGCAGTGATTCCGTTTTGTCAGGGTATTAATAATAATGCCTATCTCACCCTCAGAGCACTCTCAGGATGGATTATCATTCTTGAATCACACAGGATACAAAGAATGGAAGGGGCTGAGGAGAGAAAACCCAGAGTAAAATCAGGAGGTCCAAAATGTGGTTCCTCTCTTCTCCTCTCCTTGATCCTGTCTCATCAGGTAACACCTAGGCTTGCAGGTGAAACAGCCCCCCCCCCCGAGTCCTCTGTGGTAGCTTTGTTCTCTGGGGCCCAGAGACACCAGGCAAAGTCAACCCTTATGGGGACAATAAGGAGTTAATGTAGCTCTTTGAGCATCAGACAACAGCCTCGTCAGCAGGCCTGGTTCTGATTAAACAGCTGTGTACACAGGAGTATAGAATATGCGAGGGAGGGTGTGTGTGTGTGTGTGTGTGTGTGTGTGTGTGTGTGTGTGTGTGTGTATGTGTATGTGAGAAGATGCACTGGTGACAAAAAGCATCTGAGAATATGTGTGACGTGTATGTGAGAGCACCTCTGAGTGACATACAGGGGCATGCAAGTGTTCTGTATGCATTAGCAGGTATGTAATGGAAGTATGTCCACATGAAAACCTAGATTTGCAGTAATGTATATGTAGGACTGTGCATGCAGGTATATGTATCTGTGATGAGCATGTAGCCCAAGGGTGTGTGTGTGTGTGTGTGTAGCATTTTGAAAATTACAAAGTATTTAGAATAGCAGTTGTGTATATTATAGTGTGTAGCGTAGACACAAGTGGAAGGTTATGCATCTGTGCATGCAGATCTGTGTGGAGGAGAAGCTGGTGTGGCCAGTGATATATATGAGCACAAATGAGGAAGTAAGGATGTGCAGAGAAGTCCTCTCATTTTACAAGGGAGAGAACAAGGGTACATGGTCTAAGGTTACAAGATAGCTTCTGAGGCTTATTCTCAACTCCTTATTCCTTCCTGCTGTGTGACTTGCAGAGCTTGAGTGGCTAGAGTCTGCTTCTCGATCCCATTGTTATTGAGTGGCCTTGACCAATGAGATGTGAGTGGGAAGGAAAGGGAGAGATCTAGAAGCCAAGATCTCAAAGGGGCATGTCTGTCACCCGCTTGAAAGCTTGCCCAGGGGAAGATGTTGCTTCCCAAAAGGGGAGACTCCTACTGGAGCCCCTGAGAGCCTCATTCATGACAGTCAAGCTCAGCTCGGTGGACTTGCAGCCTGGAGCAGAGCTGCCCCTGGTGCTTACCAGCCAAACAGCAATCCTTCTGTGCCTAAATGAGCACAATAATAAATGTTTGTTGTAAACCACCCTAATTTCAAAGCAATGTGTGATGGAAGGAGCTTGACAGACCTGGCATGACTAGAGCTTAGGATGTGGGTTCTTAACTACCTTAACTACATGCCTAGGCTTGGCTGAGGTCACCTGAGAAATAGGGTACCATCCTAGAGCTGGTGGTAGAACTGGTTTGGGCTTGAGAATTTCTAAAAGATTCCCAAATTGTTTCAATGTGTAGACGAGACTAGGGATCATTGCTATATGCCATGGAGAGAAGGGAAACGTGGCATAAGAGGTAAGGACAGACTGAATGAAGCTTACAGTGTCAAACTAAAGAACATGGGTTGTACTGTGAACGTGAGTTGGGATCACTGCAGGGTTTAGTAAGAATGAGGTCTATTTTAGTCACTTTCTTGTTACTGAGACACGATACCTGACCACAACTTAGGAGGAGAGGCTTATTTTGCCTCATTTTAGAAGTTTTAATCCATGTCAGTGAGGCTTAACCACAAAAGGCAGAGGAGAAGAGTCTGAGCAGAAGAAAGGTATTGAAGTCATTGCCTCCAAGAAGCAAAGAGGCACTGTGGAGGTAGATTTATGTGTCCAGGTCATGCACCCCGCAATCTGCCTCTTCCTACTGGACCTCACCTCCTCATCTCATATTTAGCTCTAGGACCCTCCTGATTCAGTCACCTTTCAAAAGCTCTGCCTAGTGGCTCCTAAGGCTTTGGGAAGGGATATCTAGATATAAGCCATAACAAGGTTATACTTGTATTTATGTTTTAAAAGGATCATCCAGGCAGCTGCAGGGCATTGCAGAAAACAGGCCTTCATGGGGCTGGATTCTAGGCTTTTCTCTGCTCTAGAAGGTGTGGGATATAACTTTATAATCTCAAAACCTATTCCAGTTCACATTCTTGTGGTTCTCCTCGTGCTACTAGCTGTCAAAGAAGAAAAAGAAGAAGAAGAAGAAGAAGAAGAAGAAGAAGAAGAAGAAGAAGAAGAAGAAGAAGAAGAAGAAGAAGCTCTTCCCAGCAATCCCTTAGCTGTTGTCAACAACCAGGCCTCTTCGCCTTTTATTTGAAAAATAATACTATGGGCTGCTCCCTGCCACATCTCCTTCCTCTGTTCCCCTTCCTCCCATCAGCCCGTCTTGCTGCTTGGCTAGTGAACCTGCTCAGGTTCCTATTTCCAGGTCACACTAGGCTCACACTGTTTCCCAGGGGCCTGAGCTCCCTGCTCTTCCAGCCTGTATCTGTCTTTTCAGCTTCGTCTTTCACTGTAAACTTTCAGGTCCAGGAACATGAACTTCCGAGTTTTTCCTCTTTGATTTCAAACATAATCCCTGGCTGGAATGTTCCTCCCAGTCTTTTCCACTTTTGAAAGCCATACCAGAGCTCAGTCCACAGAAGGATCTCGTCCTCCCTGAAACCTCCCTAGAGTTCCATGACTGCAGAATGACAGCTTCCTTTCTCAGAGACCCGCTGAGGTCACTCTCATTTGCCATGTGGCCTACTGATGTCTATGTCCCCTAATGCTTTGTGAAGTGCCATGGTCTGAGATCCCAGTCATTTCATCTTCTCCAGGATCTCAGTCCCCTGTAGTACCAGGAGGTGACTGTGTGTTTTCTGAGTTAACTTGACTTCCTTGGCCCATGTCGGAGCTGAAGGGACAGCAAGGACAATGGACCTGGCTGCTTGCCTGGAGACGTTCCCCTCAACCTCCTCTCCCACTTCCCCACCAGACCCTGCAGGAAGCTTGCCTTTGCCCTCCCCAAGTCCTCAGAGGGAAATATATCTCCTGGAATGATTCCGTCCTTTTTAAAATCAGGACTAGAGCTGAGCTAGTGACAGTTCTCTGGTCCACAGACCCAAGTGCCCTCAGAGGTCACAAGCTGTATCTTGTTTATGTCTGTGATTTTCCTGAAGCTCCTCATTTCTTGACAGTGTCACAGAGTGGGCCGGCTGCCTGGGATGTGTCTGGAAAGTGGCCTGCTTCATCAAGGGCAGGGAAGATGATCCAGTCACTGATGCTGGTGGGACATTCCAGTGCTCAGTCTGTTCTCTAACTTGAAGGCTGGGTCCGAAGCTGGGGTTAAGCATGGCTGTAAGACACAGTCTGGAGTGTAGGGCGGAGCAGGGCAAAAGCTTAGTTCTCAGTCACTTTGCTTCTGCTTTGATTGCCTGTGATGGTTAGCTTTCGAAAATTTAAATATTTGGTGTATGTATAAGAATGGGGAGAGTAAGAAAAAGAAAAAAAAAATTCTTGCTATTTGTCTGATGCTGGAGAACAGCAAGTGCAAAGCCCCTGAGATAGATACATACTAGTGTGTTCTAGGAATGCACAGGACAAACTCCACTGCAGATGGAGCAAACTGAGCAAAGGGAAGTGTTGGGAGGTGAAATTAAGAAGATAGAGGGAGGCAAATATATATAAAGTTAAAGTACAAATTGGGCTTCTGTGTAGAGCCAGCATTTTTATTTTGAGCATGACCTCATTGAATTTCCTAAGGATCTGATTACTTTGGGAAACAGTCTCCCCTTTCCTCCCTGCTGTCTTTTCTTCTGTCTTTTTCCACCTGGTCTCTAACCGCTAGTTCAATGCCTCTTACTGAGTGGACTGCATTATTTAATTTGTGAGCATGCGGACCAGCATTGTCCCCAGTTTTTTCTTAGACTCATTGTGAGAGCTGAGGACATTGCATCTGTCACCCAAATGGACACCTTATCTAGGAGTCACTTCTCTTGAGGACCCTGTCCTCCAGATGCTGGATGGAACAAAATTGGCACATGACACTTTCTACAGCTGGCAAAACACAGCTGAATAGAAGGCTGTGCACATCTGGTGCCCACATGTTTAACCAGGGACTTGATACTGAGCCAGGTATCTGTGAACATGCAATGCAGCAGAAAGGCAAGTCCTAAGCACTAAGAAAAGATGGTGAGTGAAGTGGCTTTCAGGATGGCTTGTAGTCAGTTTACTAGAGGGACTTGGGTATACCTGCCATGGTCATCAAGGCAAAGCTTCAAGCCCAGGGTGCCAAGTCCCTCCAAATGCAACATAATCTGCAGGATCCTAGGCATCTAATTCTCTCAGCCTCTATTTCTTCATCTGTAAAACTGGAGATGTCTAGGCTGAAAGAATTAGCAAGACATTAGGCTTAAGGGCTGCATCACACTTAAGGGCTGAGTGTGTGGCTTTGGGTGCATCTGTTCTTTTATTGGGTCTTGATTCTCTGCCAATAAGGTTGGTTGCAAGATCTCTTCTTTAGAGCTCCAGGAAAAAGGTGAGAAGTGTCTTGCATTTCTGTTGGTTTGGGAAAAAAATGATTTTTTGTTTTCTTTTTTGTATGCTCCCCAGTTTGACCATGAAAAGTTCACTTTATTGACTGAAAATGAAAGCTATGCAAACAATTAATACTGTAATTTTTAAGTGCCATATTATTGAAGCTATTCCCCCTTCCCCAGTGCTATTCTAGTACAGGCACGGGCAGATTCACAAGGATCTATTTTAAGCATGGGAGTCTCCAGCATATTTTAGAGACATTCTTTAAAAGATATGGCAACAAGTGACATTCCCAGATGTTTGCTTAAGGCTCTCTGAGCTGAGGCTCTCTAAGCTGAATCAGGGGGGAAAGTGCCAGTTAGGCCCCTTTCAGGGAAGGGATATTTGTGTTGAAATGCCTTACAACACTCTGTAGCTGTAGTTCCCAGAACAAAGGGTGTTTCCTACCATAGAAGCAGACTTGAAATTCAAAGATTCCTGAGAGCGAAGACCACTTAGGAATTAAGAAGGTGTAATGTTGAATAACGTAATTTCAGGTACTTAGGAGACTGAGGCATCAGAATCACAAATTCAAAGACAACCTGGGAAACTTAACATGATGATTTCTCAAAATAAAATTATAAAAGGTTAGCAATATGGCTTTATGAGAGGTCCTGGACTTAATCCCCAGGACAACAAAAGCAAGAGGAAGAAACTGATGACTGACAGGAAGCTTGCCTTTCACCTCAAACCCACCTGGTCTGGCCTTTCCTTGTGACTCTCATGTAATTTTCATATATACCCTTAGATGGAGGTATTATCATCCTTGCTTTGCAGATGAGGAGCCCGTGACTCAGCGAAGCCATGCATCTCGGAAGTAATAAAGCCAGGACTTAACTGGACCTAAGCTCTACTCAGTTTCATTTCCAAGCCTTCCCAGGTGACCTGCAGAACAGCTATGCCACAAGCTCTGGCACTGACCTCATTCAGTTTAAACACCTTGGGCAAGTTATTAAAACTCTCTGTACCTCAGTTTCCTCATCTAAAATGCAGCTTATGACATCCTGGACAGCAGGGTTGGCTGGAAGACAGTGAGTTCATGCTCTGCACCCTCCTATTACATCCTGGAGGTCATGATTAGCTGAAGACAGTGAGTTCACATACCTGGCTTCCTTACCTGCCACCCCCTCCTCACCGAAGATAGCGCTGGCTGGAAGAGTGTAAAACTCACTAGAACTCCAAGGCCCAGGATAACAATCCAGCTCATAGATGCACACACACTCTAGGGGCCAGTAATGTGGAAGCAGCAGTGAAGAGACAGCAGCTGGACTCTGGAGAACTCCACTGACAGAAGACCAGTCCCAGCTCCCACATCCAGAGGCCAAGATCAACTCCATACCCAGCACGTCTGTGGGATGCAACACAAGACATTATCACAGAACTGTAAACACCAGAAGACGGTAGGGTCTTGTGATAGCTATAAAGAACCAATTATATCTGGAGGGCATTCCTGAGGACCAGACATCTCCATTCCTCCTTGAGGGAGGCCTCAATGCAAGTGGGAAATTGGTGGGCATAAATATAGAAGACAAAATAAAAGAAAAAAGACAAAGTGGAGAATAACAAGAAGCAGAGGCATAATGTGATCCCAGATCCGCAGCCTTTCCAGCACAGGCCAGGAACTCAATGAAATTGGAAATCAAACACTGGAACTTTCGGAAATGATAACAACAGAAGTGAAAAAATAAGTGGAAAAGTTATAGAGAAAATGATCTCTCAGGTGCAAAAAAGTTATGGTGTTTAATATCAAAGATATTAGAGAAAACACACATAAAAGAAGAGATGAACTTAGAAAAAGAAACAAAAAATGCTCAACACAGGAGTGAATGTAATCCGTGAAACAGATCCAAACAAAGATCCAGGAGATAAAAACCTCCATGGGAAATATATGCAACAGACTGAATGAAGGAAAGGATAGAATTTCAGATCTTGAAGACAGAATTGCAGCTAGTGCTCATGAAAAGAAAGATATCTTAGAAATAACAAGAGAACATAAGAAATCCCAACAGCTACAAAACTAAGTAAGAAAAGAATGAGAACATAAGAAATCCCAACAGCTACAAAACTAAGTAAGAAAAGAATAAGACAGATTGATTAGAGTCAATGAGAAAACTGGAGACAGAACAAATGTCATGACAATCACAAATATATATGCACCTAATACAGGAATATCCAACTGTATAAGACAGTTATTGGTAGACACAGAAAATCAAATAAGCAATAACACAGGTATAGTGGGAGACCCCAGTCCAGTACCCCATTGTCACAGGCAGAATGACTAGACAAAAATCAGCAAAAAAATATCATAACTAAACCAAACATGTCAACAAGTGGACTTAATAGGAAGAAGCCACTTCCCAAGGCTATGCACCAGCAGCCCAGAGACCTGGTGAACCAGCACTGGTCCAGAGAATAAGCCATGCCCCAAGGACCCATCACCAGCAGGGGAACACCAATGAACCACCACCCTATGCCTGGTTATCACTGCAGGAACTCCAGATAGGAGGAACTCAGGTGCTTAGTGCTTAGTCCAGTACACTATACTAAGAGACTGGCAGCCAGTGCGGGAAGCACCTTGGGTGCAGCAATGGGCCCCTTCGGAGGAATACAGGAAAATATAAAGACAAAGGAGCAAAATACAATGTCAGACTTCCAGCTCACACCAAACAAGTTCAAGAGATGCAGACATAGTAGAAATTAGAAGTCGCACACCTGAAATTTCTGAAAAGATAACAACGGAAGTAAAGAAGCAACTTAGTTCTTGTATTTTTAAATTAATTTTACATGCCTATGTCTGATGGTCTGGACAGCTATTTTGAAGATAAGAAGCATTATGGTAGCCATTGTTAATTTCCTATTATCATGTTTTGAAGTCCTGTATCACTTTCATTGTCTTGTTTGATTTGTTTTTATTCTAGTATGTTGTTTGACTTTATTATATCTGATGGTATGGGAAAATATTTTGAAGATAACAGGATATATTATGGTAGTCATTGTTGATTTCCTATTATCTTGTTTTGATGCTTTGTATCACTTTCATCAATTTGTTTTGATTGACTTTATTCTGGTTTATTTTGTTTGGTTTTATTCTCTTTAAAATAAAATTAAATACATAACTAAAACAGGGCTTATAACCAGCTATTGCATGAGTTAAAATAAAACCCCAAGAGTGTTATGTATGTGTGTGCTTGCTTGGCACATGGTGAGAGTTACACAAAACCAGCTCTTCTGCTGATTTCCCTGATTCAAACTGCAGTTGTTGGCCTAAGAATATGGAGAAGTGGTGGAATTAACTAGGAGGACACCTCTGTCCTCTTCAGCATCACTATCCATCCAAATCTCCTCTGAGATCTGACACCTCTAGTGTTCTTGTCTGCTCCACCTTCTCCCATTCTCCCTTGTGGTCTTGTCTCCCCACCTTCCTTGTCCTTTGCATCTTTCAGTGCTGAGCGTGAGCTTGTAAATTCAATCTCCAGACTTGCTGCTTAATAGCTATATTGACTGTAAGTTTCTTAACATTTCAGTGGTTTGGCTTCCACATCTGTAAAATGGAGCAGTAACACATCTCTCAGAGAACTGTTCTGATAATTACATGGCATTAGCATATGAAAAGCTCTTGGATAACTAATTACTTCTTCAATTTTAGCTGTTACTATTTATCACTACCAAAGATGCTAAATTTGATTTTGTTCTCTAATTTCTACTCATGAGTCCCATGATTATAGAGTTAACTAAAATTCTACTCTCAAATCTTCTCCCCATGAAGCTTCCCTAGATTTGTCTTCTCTGTCCCTTAAATTCTGATGGGCAGCACCCATCAGAGAGGGTTGGATATTTGTGGACTGGCATCTATGTCCCTATCCACTTTTCGGGGAGTAGGTATCTGCTCTTGCTCATCTGTAAGTGAGGCATTGAATATCCTTGCAGGGTCTGAAGCAAACCAAAGGTGTTTGCTTTGTTTTTTATGGCTTTTGGATTCTGAAACTTTGATCTCAAAGAAACATAGCTGTAGTGGAGATAGGTATTAGTGGTAATTAATGGTATAGATGGTAAGTTAATCTCTATTTTCTTGTGGAAAGCATAGTCCTACAAATATAACTGATTTTCCCACAGTCACAAAGGCATGGGGAGTCAGTGTGTGAGATTAGAAAGACCCAAAGACTTGATATTGGAGAATAAATCCTTGAATTTAAGTTTTCCTATAAATGATTATGACCATAGGCAAATCACTGAACCTCTTTGGATTTCAATTTCTATCTCTACTGATCAGATACAAGAACATATATTTTGTACGCTGTATGTTTAAGGGCAGATTTTAGGGCACAAAGTAGGATAACTATTCTTGTTACTTCATAGGGTTATGATATACTGGGTGGGATAATTTCTCTTCCACTGTTCCTGGAGAATTTGATTTTCTCTGAAAATCTGGCTCATAGGAATGCCCTGTAGGCCCTCGATCGCTAATCTCCACTCAGAGCCCTGGCAGGTGTCCAGCTCTCCAAAGCCAAGTCCTATAAGGTTGCAGCAGGCAGTGTCTGGAACATGTGGCCCTTCAGCAGTGCTCATCTGAATCCACCAGGTTTGGTTCTCATCCTTATCACAAGCAAGATGGGATGCTCTTTTTTATGTCTTTAAAAACAATCTACAAAATCTTTCCTTGGCTATTCTATTAACACTAGTAACAGTCACTAAGCTAGATCCACAGTAGTGGCCAAAGCAAATGTCCTCTTTGAGAGGTATTTTCAAACTCCTTTACTGTCAGTGGTTGGCTGGGGAATCAGGTGGCACTGGCTTAAGGGATATTGCAGTTCTGGGCTTCCTTTCCTTTTCCTGGGTATGCAAAGCTGTGGGCACCTTCTTACCACCCTCTCTGTCATAGAGACCCATGCTAGAGGAAGGTGTTGATCATGAGTGGGTCTACTTGAACAGCTTTGAATCCTTCCCTCAACAGAGATAGGAGAGGCTTCTAAGTTGCCAGGGTCCAGGCATCCCAAAGTTGAAACTTACACTCAAGTAAGACAGGTTCTAGAAACTGTATCTCATTCCTTCCATACTAAGAGATGCCAAGAGAAAAATCTAGATTTACTTTCAACTCTTCAAAATTTTATGATACTCATGAAAAATCTGAATCTTCAGTGCATATTTCTGAGTGGAAGTCATAAGTGAGGGCCCACGGGAACAATTAATTTATTCCACAGAAGAATGAGGCTCTTTGTGGAGCCTCCATTCATGCTCAGAAATTAATCAGGGGCTGTATTGTAAGCAGTCATTGATTAGACGTGGAAGAGAATATATTAGAAGGAAAACTGCTGAATCAGAAGAAAGTTGGAAAAGCAGGCTTGGAAATGGCTACAACTGGACATAGGACATAGAGGTCCATCTCTATAGGAGGAGCAACTAGGTCAGAGATCTGTAGGGACAAAGGAACTCTGTCACTTCTTTTGTCTTTGTGCTATTTACTAAAAAATAATGCACCTCAAAGAAAGCATCAACAGGTTGAGTTTGGCTACATGTCTGCCCCCAAGCCTGGAAGAGAAGCCTTTAAGGACTCTTTTGGCCTCCTTGATGGGGAAGCAGTCGTTTACATTTAAAAATCCACCGAGACTGAAAACTGGAAAAGTAGTTTGTCTAAGAAACGGAGACCTTATTGGACCGGAGAATAGAAGGTTTGCACCTCTTCTATTCTTTCTCCGCCACTCCACCACCCAAACTGCTCCAGAGTAATGTGTGTGAATGGATGGTTTTTAACACTCAACCATTCAGCAAACATTTTGTTAAACATGTACTCTACTTCAGGTATGTGTTAACAACTGAGGATACTAAGGAGGCTAAGGCAGGAAGATCACAATGAATTCAAAGCCAGCCTGGACTACACAATGAATTTGAAGCCAGCCTGAGCTATACAGTGAGATGCTGTCTCAAGCAAGCAAACTAATATAAAACATACACACTGAGGATATAGTGGCTAAAAAAAGAAACAAAAACTACGTAATGAGGGAGAGACCAAAAGAGGTCCTTATAATGCAAAATAGAACACACATATGTCATTTGAGGCTGTTGAGACATACGCCTGCACTTCCTGATTTCCTGCAAGCCTTCCCACAGGAAATGCCACCATCTGTATCTTCAATCTCTAGAATAGTGGAAACAGAAATGGATTGGTTTTAATGCTAGGCATGTATGTATATTCCTCTTCATTAATAAATTTACTAAACAAACACTTACTGGACACTTACAATGTGTGAGACTTTAGATTCACATGAGTTGCAAAAACCAACCTACCATATTGTACATGAAAGATAGCCATAACCCAGAGATGACTGACTTTTCTGGAGTATTGCTTTCTCCTGGCTTATGTGCATCTCATCTGGTAAGGGTCAGAATTCCACTTTCACTATGATCTTTGTTACCCACTCAGGAAAAGATGAGCCAGCCCAGCAGACAGGAATGAAGGCTCTTTATTTCCTACCCCATGTGATTTTGGACTATTTTGTCCTTCTTGGAAAATTGATGTCTCCCCTTATTGTGCCCGAGAGCTGGGATGGCATCTGTTGGAGAACAGCGAGGGGAAGGAACAGGAGAGGTAGGAGAACAATGTTCCTCCTGCTTCCTTTTCTCCCTGCCTGGCCATGAATCACTTGGCAGCAGCCTCAAGTTTGGGCCCATCCACATGGATTCAGAAGACTAACATTGTCACACAGGTGCTCGATATTCCTGTCTCCATTCCACTTTGCCATCTGAGAAATGATAGCTCAGACCCATAGTTGCTGGGCATCTTCCAATTCTTTGGGTCCCTTTGGCCTTAGCTTCCCCACCTCTCCAGGCTCTCTGGGCTAAGTCTTCATCTTAGAAACCTCTGCTTTGTCTGCCTCCCTAGAGAGGAAGAATCCCAAGATAACCAAAGCTCACTTCTTAGCCTCAGAGAACAGCATCTGCAACTCCCTGGAGTCTCGGACTTCCATGAAGCAGCAGAGTGTGTTCCAGGATCCCTTATCACACCTCATCCCTCACAAACATAATTTTCTCTCCCGCTGGCAGCCTAAATCCTTAGAAAACTTCTACAGAAGTAGTTTTAAGGGCAGGTAAGGATCTATACAAGACAAAGGGATGCCTGCAGGGAATGGCCCTCATCCTCCGCTACCTGCTCCCCTGGGAACTCCACACAGCATTTAACCCTATTTGGGATCTTTGAAAGAACCCAGCAAAGCCTCACTTGGCAGAAACCTTTCCCTCTCTGTGCTCTCTTCCAAGTGTTATGACAGGTGCTGTTCTGCTACCCTTGGTACCCAGCTCCCAAGGAAGAAAACAGATCATCCATCACAGGGTAATTATAGAGCAACTGAAAGGCCATTTAACTACTGTGTGATAAGCAATAGACTATTTTAATAATAACCAATTACCATACATTAGAGTATATAATTTGGCATTTGATGATCTACTGGGGTCTCACCTGCTCCTTCCCTTGTGGAGCATTTCCCGGCTGTTCATATCTTCCCCAACAGAGGTTGTGTCAGTTTCTAATTGAAGCGCTATTTTTGGGGAAGAGTTGGGGAAAGTTTGTAGAGGTGATACAAATTATATTGTGCCAAGCAGAAGGATGTGCTTGGCCAAGTGTCTTTTCTGACAGCTCTGCCGTTACATAGTACTCAGCAGGATGGAGAGTGAAATTTGTTTCTTGATTTGCATTAGCCTTTGAATTAAGGGAAGTGTAAACCAGGAGACTCACCAGCTGAGCAGACACAGGAGCAGTCCAAATCCACACCGTGCTCTGCTGACCATTCCCCTGCTGAGATGAGCCTGGCTGAGCTCAAAGTTAGGGAGTTTGGCATCCTGGCCCTTGGTCTTCTGAGGATGTGACAGCAGACCTTGTCCAGGCTCCAGTGGTTGTTTATGGGGCCAAGAAAGATGGCCCTCTACTCCCCTACAGTCTGCTCAGCTCATGGCGCTAGCCTGGGCTCCCCTCTTTAAATGTACTCATTCATACGCCTTCCTAGACCACTAGTCTCTATCTCTACATTCTGCAGTTCCTTGGGACGGGCTCATGGAATCTCGCAGTTCACTCTTCTGTGTTTATAAAGCAGACAGGACTAATCCATCAGGTGACACAATCATTGCTACATCCAGCCACTTTTGATACATCCACTCTGACCATCCAGGCCAGCAGCATCCCATATTTGGATTCACCTACCCCCTGACTGTCTGTTATCAATAGAGCAGCCACAAGGATCTTATTGCCACTGTATTTAGATAGTATTTGTCTTCTTCTCAGACTTTCCTGATGATTTTCCATCACAGGAAAATGTGGGTGACCTCCAGCCCACCTCCTTCCACAACTACTTCGCTACCCTTCTCCTTTCACTGTCTGCCAATTCCTCTTGCTCACTCGATTCTAGCCCCACTGACCTATTTTCAATGTCTTTGGATATAATAAATCAGTGCTATTTTGAAAATTAAAATCTTTAAATCATCTGTGATGCTTTCAAAAAGAAAATAAACACATTTTGTTCTTACTTGCATTATTCTCAAAAGTTATTTTTAAAATGAAGTAGGATTTAGACTAAGCTTTTGAGGCTTTGAGGTAGTTGAGATGAAGATCACTTAGTTGGAACAGAATCTCACTCCATTTAGGATCCAGCAGCAAAGGAGGATCCAAAAATAAGAAAGCAGAGTCATCCTATAGGATATGAAGACACAAAGCGCTTCCCAGATGAGGGTGGACTGACTTCAGGAGCTGGAGAGACATCTAGACCAAAGTGGCTGAGCATTTGTGTTGGGGAAGGAGTCAGGAAATGTAGGTGAAGGGATTCATGCTGTATTTAGGATAACTCCAGAAAGGTGCAAGATGAGAAGATAAGCAAGAATGGTCCTGGGAGGAAATAGTCAAGGAGATGACGAGCTATAAAAGATAGAAACACAGAAAGTGAGCAAAGGATCACTGAGGGAGAGACCACAGGGCAGTGGCTTTTCATCTTCCAGCAGGAACCCAAGACAAGATGCAGAGTAACTGGGAAAAAGGACTAACACAGCCCTAAGACCAGCTCAAAATTTCCTTTCTGAAGCTCAGGGGACATGTGGTTGGTTCTTCATCACAGCCCTACAGAAATTTTTTTAAAATGGTAACAAGATACCTGTTTGTTTTATTAAGTATTAACCACCATGCTATGGTCAGGGAGTGTTTCAGAGAAGTATAGATCCCTATCTACCAGCCCCTTACAATCCAGTGAGAAAGAGAAAGTACAAGCTGGTGAATTATTTAAACATCAGTTATAAAGAGCAAGCTTGGGGACTTGAAAAGACATATTCATGCAAACAGTTCTGGATTTGGTTCCTGGCTCCCTGGCTTTTAAAGTGCACCCTAAGTAAGTTTCTTAAGGCTGTTAGCTTGCATTTCCTCATTTTAAAAGCAGAAATGATAATAATAATAGCTACCACTATACAGTAGGTATTCAATAAACATTAGCTCTTTGAAATGGAAACTCATTATATCATAGATTGTCAAAACGAATAAAACTCAAACACAATAAAATTCTCAAATAATTAAAGGAAAGAGAAATTCAACATTGCAGGACAACAGAAGACTTGGGTTGACTTCTCAGGACAAAGGTGGTTCTTAAACCACCTGTGATAGTGAATGTTATGTGTTAATAGGCCTGAGCCACAGCATGGCTCGACATTTGGTCAAACAGCATTCTGAATGTTTCTGTGTAGGGGTTTTGGGAAAAATTAACATTTGAATCAGAGGACTGAGGAAAGCAGGTGGTCCTCTCTAATGGGAATGGATACCGTCTCAGCAGCTGAAGACTCAAGAGAACACAAAGACTTTTTTTGTTTTTTGTTTTTTTTTATTTAAGGAGAAAAGAAAAAAAAAGTGAAAGGGTACAAGTTATACAGATTTACAGAAGAAAAAAAATGAACAGTAGGAAATCACTAGTTAATGGATTACATATTGCCATCTTAAAAATAATTGTTCAAGTCACAAAATTAAAGCTTGTAGAGTGGACATTCCAACAATGATACTGCAAACAGTTCTGTTCAATGATCCAATAAAACTCTGTGATATCATTTTCTATCTTATACACTTAAATATACATGCAGTTATATAGTTTAGAGCACTTTCTTTTCCTCTCTTTTGTACAATGACTATTACACATTTTGGGTTTTATTGCTCCCACAGTTCTTATTGCTTTTTTGGAAGAGAGTAAAACCAAATGAGACATAACAGGACAGAATCAGTCAAGTCAAAAGGGTGGACATAAGAGATAATATAAAAACATAATACAAGGTGATCATCAATGGTTACCATAATGCCTCCCGCTATCTCTAATAGAATTGCCTATATCATTAGTTATAATACAACTGAACAAAATAGTGAAGAACAAAACCGACAAAACCAAAACATTGGAGACATTGTAGGTCTTCAAAAGTAGATAAAAGTCAACGAGAATGGGCGTTATAATGAATCTCATTATCTTCTCAGCTGATGCTTAACCTTTCGAACCTGATACTATCCATCAAAACAGAATAGGGGAACATCAATCAAAAACAAGATGGTGAGAGTAATACAGGGCTTCAAATCGAGATAATAGGAAGTCAAAGTGGGTTACTATATTATATCCTGCTATTTTTTTCCTTTAATTAAACGAATAAAAGTAAAAAAGTAAATAATGGAGTGGAGATTGAGAAAAAAGAGGGCATAACAGCAAAACAGCGCAGATCAAAACATAACCATTTAAGCAGAATAGTGTTTCACCACCAGATAATTCCGACCTAAAAGTAGTTACCATATTGACTCTTTCCTTGAAGTCCTTGAGTACAACTTCATATACTGTAGCATTAAGTATATCAAAACAATGTAAAACCATTTAAGAGAATGACAGCATTACAGAGTATTTAGAATCGACTAACAGAAAATGAACAATGGTTTCTGTATAATCTCCTTGTCTTTAAAAGGTTTTTGCTTATACTATCGTACATAATAAAATCCAATAAGATACAACCTGTTTAGACCATTGGAGACAGAAGAACAAAAGCCAGGTGAGACTTCAAAACAAGATGATACTAAATCAGTATTACCTATTAAGATGTCATTTTCTCTAAAATAGCTGTTCCTATCATCCAATCTTCTCTGTCTCATTTCTGTTGAGCTCTTTTTCTGTCAGTAGCTGTCAGTTTGTCTTCTTCATTTTGTTCTCTGCTCCATTCGTTGTGGCCTCCCCGCCACCATTTCTGGGTTCTTTGTATTTTTCTTTTTTTAGAATATCCTGCAATACTTTCTGTAGGGTTGAATTGGTGGTTGCAAATTCACCCAGTTCCTCTTTATCCTGAAAGCACCTTGTTTTTCCATCAATTTCCAGGGACAGTTGTGCAGGATATCTCAATCTTGGCTGGAGATTATTATCTTTCAAAGCTTGAATTATTTCCCCCCATGCTCTTCGTGATTTGATGGTTTGTGCAGAGAAATCTGCTGTAATGCTGATGGGTGTTCCCTTGTAAGTGGTCTGTTTCTTGTCTCTTACAGCTTTTAATATTCTGTTCTTGTATTGAATTTCTGGAATTTTTATTATTATATGCCTGGGTGTTTCTCTGTTAGGGTTGTAGGTAGCTGGGGTCCTGTATGCCTCGTACATCTGAGTATCTTTACCTTTTGCTAAATTAGGAAAATTCTCCTGGATTATTTCTGTGAGTAGCTTTTGTAGTTCACTTGTTTGTGTCCCTACTTCTTCTTTTATATTCTTAATCCTTAAGTTGTGGCTCCTCTTATCATCTTCTTGTCTTTGTATTATTGCTGTTTGTTTCTTTGTTATTTTTAAGAAGTTTTTCATTTCATTCTCCCATATTACAAGTCTGCCCTCCAGCTCAGATAGTCTGTCCTTAGTTTCTTTCAAGCTGTTATGCCAGTCTTGGATAGGCTTCTTAATTTCTTGATAGTCCCTTTGAACCTGCTTCACGTACTCTATGCTTTCTCTGTTTTCTCCATCAAACAATTCTCCCCTCTTTTTCTGTTCTTCCATTCCACCATCTGTTTTTTCCTGGGTGGTGCTTAGCATTTCTCTAACTATTCTGCATACTTCTAGCTTCAGGTCATTGATAACTTCATTCCTGAATTGGTCTATGAGGTTCTCTATATGGCGCTTAATGTCTATTGGTGCGGTGTCCGCTATTGCCTGTTTCTCAGAATTGGGGGCCGAGGAGCCTTTCTTGTTGCTTCCCTTCCCCATTTTCTCCGTTCCTTATAAAATGCAAGCTTACATAGGAGGCCCAGCTTCCCTGCCTGTCAGCCACAGCCTGATCAAATTGCGCTGGCTAGTTGTTCCCGCCCACCGCTGCGCACCAGGGAGTTGCGGAGGAGGCAGCCTACGCAGGAGTCAGTCGCTCCTCCGGGCCACCGTCAGGCTCTGGGATCTGGGTTAGGCCAGTCTACCGAGTCCGCCAGCAGCGTCACGCAGGCCAGGCACTTTTCACCAATCCCGTCCGAGAGGGGAATGTGTGGCTGGAGTCGCCACCGCGCCCTGCTCTTACAGGACTGCCCGAGCCCAGAAAGTCCTCCACTGGAGTCAAACTGTGGTGGAGTGTCAGTTTCTCTCACTCACCTCGCCACCAGTCAGTGTACGCCTCCTTGTCCGTCCTGTTTTCGACTCCGTTCGCAGACTCCCGTTCCCAGAGCTTCTGCGCATCTCTCCTTGCCGAGCCGCTGTGGAGGCAGTCAGCCGCCGCGCGGCGGGAAATCCAAACTGCGGTTTCCAATGGCGAGGGGTCCAGCCTCCACACCGAGACTTTTCTGTTCCTATTTTAGCGCCAGGACTGCATTCCAAGTTGGTTTCTCTTAGCCCAGTTCGTTCCTGAGTCAGCAGAGCATATCTCTACCTGCTCATGTCTCCTTAGTCCGCATCATTCCTGATTTCTGAGCCGAGCCTTTCAGAGAGCCTCTGGTAGTTGCTGTTAACTATCCGCCATGTTCTCCCGGAAGCAACACAAAGACTTTGACTTTTCCTAAAGTAAGGTGGTTTTTGTGGGAGACATCTCCAGTGACTCCCTTTGAATCCAACACAATTGTCATGACTTTGATTACTTGGAGATTCATTTCCTTATGCTAATGTGTAAAAGGCTGGCTAGGGTATTTCCTTCACTCTTCAATTGGCTCTAAACATTGCAAATAAGGCTAGCCAAGGTGCTAATGTGCAAAGTCTAGCCATCAGACAGTCCTGTTTCCCCTAACAGTGCTCTCCACATACAGGATTGAGCTGGCGAGATGTTAGAGCAAATAGCTCCAGGAATGTCAACTGGGTAGAGCCTCAAGATAAGAGGCTATGACTCTTGAGGGCACAAGAGTTTGCATATCAGAAACCATAGCCCCCAAAACAATTCTGCTACCATAATGGGTTATGTAAGTTGATCCTTCTGCATATTTTCATCTCTGCAAATTATAGAGATGCCATTCTTGCACCTGACCAGCCAGCTCAAGTTACTCAGTAATCCTCCACATCCTCACTATCACTCATCCCTGAGCCACCCCCCTTTCTTCACAAGAGAATAAATGCTGGGAGAGGCCTAAGATCGAGGCCTTTGTCTGCATGTCCTCACGAGGATTGGACTTGGGACCCCTTGGCTGCCCTTAACTTGGAACATGTCTTGGTGTTTTTACTCTTGCTGTGGGTTGGATTGGTAATGGTAGATTGGAATTAACCTGCTGGGATTCCAATAACATCTCAATGGGATTACAAATATAACTTTTTGTATTGTGAGGAAAACTAGAAAGAGGATTACAATACTTGGATGACTGAACTCAATTTTTGGGTTTACAATAGTTTCTTCTACCAGGCCCCCTCTGAACTGGAATATTGGTTTTTCCCTGCATTAAAACTTGAACTGAGACAATAGCTCTTCCTGGGTCTCAGTTCTATTGGCCTTCAGAACTAAACCTGGTACCTGCTGGGGCTTCAGTAGGCCTCACTCATCCTTCAGATCTTGAGACTTACCAATCCCATAATCATATAAGCCAAATCTTTATCACCGACCAATTAATCATCCCTACTGGCTCTATTTGTCTGGAGGTCCTGACTTATATATCACCCTTGAGTATGGGTTATGTTTAGATAGAGGTAGAGAAGAAGATGGAGGTAAAAGATAAGAGGAAATGGAAAAGTGAAAATCAACTGGATGTGTTACCCCAAACTGGAGGAAAGCTGAGGCAAGAAGAAGCAACTGACATAGGGAGACCTTGTTCCAAAGTAAAATTTAAGAAAACCTAGGGTTGTAGCTCAGTGCAAGCCTTGGGGTTCAGACCCTAATCCAAAATACACACACACACACACACACACACACACACACACACACTTAACAAAAAATAAGTAAATATATTTTTATGATTTAGATCTAAAATGACCTCCCAAAGTCTCATGTGTTCAAAGGTGGGGCTTTTGGAAGGTGACTGTATGATCCCTAGTGGACTAATCATTTCATGAGTTCATAGGTGAATGTGTTGTGCAAAAGATAGGGCTCAGTTGAACTGGGTGGAACATTTGGAAGTGTGTTTTTGGAGGCCATGTGTGGTATCACTGAAAAATAATACAAATGTTCAAAGTTTTAAAATTATCATAATAAAACACAAGTTGCCACTAACCTTCTCAAAACACTCCCCCTTGCTTAAAATACAGTTATCCCATCATTTTTACCACTTTCTGAAACAGTTCTGGAAATTCTTTTTCATGAATGTCCTTATTTGTGCTGTCATGACTGCCTCAATCTCCTCAATTCAAAACATTTATCTTTCATGGTCATTTTGACTTTAGGGAAAGAACCAGAAGTTCCACAGTGCCGCAGTCAGTAAACTTGGTGAGTGAAGACACACTGTAATGTTTTTATAAGCCTGCCTTTCCACTGGATGGCACTTGGCAGCAGTATTTACTGTATTTTTTATTGTACCTCATTCAGATGCTAACCAAAGAGGACTTTTAGAACTGCTTAGGAAAGTGGCAAGAACAATAGGATAAGCACATATGAAGCAGTCAAGGGTACTTTGAGGGGATTATTGGCAATGTGTCTTTTACTATAATTATGTTTTAAATGTAAAAATTCATGGTAAATTTTGATCATTACTCATGTCTCACTCTGCTCTTCTCTTTTTTGCTGTGCTTCCTAGCTGTCATGGATTGAGCAGCTCTCCTCCACCAGGGCCTATGGCCAGTATCATTTGTGCTTTGGAGCCAGCCAACAATGGATTGAAACTTCTGAAACCATGAGCAAATAAACTTCTCTTCCTTTAAATTGTCGGTGTCAGATATTTTTTCCCAGCCACAAGGCAGCTGACCAATTCACAATGAACAACAGCAACAAAAAACAAAACGAAATACAACATAACACTAGAGGACTCTGACTAATATAAGTCAAAATTTACCATGTACATATCATGTACCAGCCTCTGCTTTTTCTGCATGACTTTGTGTAAGCATTTTAAGAGGGTTGTTTTTTTTTTTTTTAGAAGTTACCTTGGGTTGGTTTTCTGTTACTATAACAAAACACCCAACATGATTTATTTATAAGAAAGAAAAGGGTTATTTTGGTTCACAGTTTAGGATGTACTAACTCTTAATTGATTGACTCATTGTTTTGGACCTGTAGTAACTCAGAACATAATGATAGGAGCCCTGGGGTGGGGTAAAACTACTTGAACCACGTCCAGAAGCAAAAAAAAAAGCAAAGAAAGGGTTTGGGTTACCTTCAAGTGCCTGCCTCCAGTAATCTAAAGACTTCTCACTAGGCTGTACCTCTTAAAGAGTCTACCACCTCCCAAAGCATTATGCTGAAGACTAAAGCTTTAACACATTGGCCTTTTGGAGGACATTCAAGTCTCAAACAAGCAGGATCACTGAATGCAAATAAGCTCCCATTTTACACATGAATAAAAGCACAGAAATGACAAGAACATTTCCCAAACTTTGACAAAGAATAAACAATAAAGTCAAGGTGAAAATCTCAATAATCTGACTCCAGATCCTCTTCATCTCATTACAGAATAGTACTTAGTGTGGAAAGTGAGCTAAATAAACAATTTAGTTCTTGTATTATTTGTTTAATTTTATATGCCTATGTCTGATGGTCTGAACAGCTATTTTGAAGATAACAAGAGACATAATGGTAGCCATTGTTAATTTCCTATTATCTTGTTTTGAAGTCCTGTATTGTTTTCATTTTTTGTTTGTTTGTTTTGTTTGATTTTATTCTGTTCTGTTTTGTTTGATTTTATTATGTCTGATGGTATGGGTAGCTATTTTGAAGATAATAGGAAATATTATGGTAACCATTATTGATCTATTATCTTGTTATGAAGCCCTGTATCATTTTCATTGTTTTTTTTATTGGTTTTATTCTGTTTGGTTTTATTCTCTTTAAAATAAAAATTTTAAAAATCTTTAAAAAGACTATTTTCTGAAGTTGAATGGATAAAACTATAAAGTTGGCACAAGCACAGTTGGTCTTAGATGTTAGACTGAGTGGTTAGGTCATTGCAGATGCTAGGCCCAATGTTTGAGAAGGAAATTGATATTTCTGTCTGCTTTGGTCCTTCCTTGTGAGTAGCTCTTGAGTCCTGATTATGAGTATGACATGGCCTCTGAGTTACTCCAGAAGTGAAAAAGTCTCACAAGCAAACAATGAAAGCCTTTCAAACATTCAGCAACATGGATTGATCACTCATGTTTCAGGAACTGGCAATGTGATGATGAGAAAGACAATGCCCGCCTTCATGGGGCTGAGCATGTAAAAGTCATCACAAATAAGCAGCCACTATCTGGTGGTCAGGACGGGAAAACACAGTGAGGTTATTAAAACTTGGCCTGGATTTCAAGGATGGACTGGGCTGGTTATGAAGGGAACCTTGTGGCAGCACGGTCTGCGGTAAAAAGTAAATAGTTCTCCAGGAAACAGTGAGTAAGTGTGGCTGCATGTGGTGGGCCTGAGGGAGAAAGGCTAGGGAGAATTTGTAAGCAGAGGAAACCATGATACAAGAGAGTGAGAGGAAATCTATCCTGATATGGATAGAATATTGTGTTGATGACACAAATATTACAAAACAGAGACTAATGGAGACTAATGAAGACTAATGAGACTAATGAAGCTGAAGGTGTGACCCAAGACTGAACTGTGCAAGATCCTGTAAATCACTTTAGAGAGTAAGAGGTTGATGCTGTAGTTTTATAGTGTTACTACTGATGAATGTATCTTAGTTACTTTTCTCTTGTTGCTGAGACAAAATACCTGACACTCAGAATTAAGGAAAGAAAGGTTTGTCTAGCTCACACTTTGTGGAGGTTTCATACTCAACTAGCCCCAAGGCAGAGTAGCACATGGCAAAGTTTATGATAGCTAGAAGGCTGTAAAAGCAACAAGAGCAAAAAGGGCGTAGCACAGATAGAAGACTCTTTCTGTCCCTTATATTATTTGTAAGCTGCACCCACTTGAGTGTAGCACTCACACCCATTATTGGATAATGAATCATTCACAAACACTATAAGCCTGGCCCCATGACTGTAGGATGTTTTGGGGGTAACATCGAGACACAAACCATAACATTCCATCCCTGGCCATTCAGATTCATGCACATCTTTAAGCAAAAGACATTTAGTCCATGTCTAAGTGTTGCCAAAATCCTAACAGGTTCAGCATTGTAGAAAAGCTCAAGTCTCAAGTCTCCTCTGAGATCTAAGGCAAACTTTTAGATGCAACGAACTGTACAAATGAAAACAAAGTTAAATATTTTCAATATTCAGTGGCACAAAATAAACACTACCATTCCAAAAGTTACAAACAAGAGAGTACAAAGATTGGGACAAAAGCAAGTCTAAAATTTAGGAGGGTAAACATTAAGTCCTGTAGTTTTATATGGAACACCCCAAGCAACCTGTGGTAAGTTGTGAGCTCCAAAGGGTTTACATAACTCTACCCCAATGGCACTTCTAGTGATTGCAGTTCCCACAATATCTCTCTTGGGCCTGGTCTGATCAATCTTTGCTGCTTTCCATCTTTAGATGATCCACATTCCTAGTTTTTCTAAACTTTCAGAGCCTCCACTTTTGGCTTTAGTCTCACAGCTTCATATATTGCCCTCTCAGGGGTGAACTGGCTAAATTCTTCTGGCTGAAATCTGTGGGAGCTTTATTAACCTCAGAATTCTTATATTTTGCCATACCTAGAGCCAGTGCTATTTGGATGACTCCAAGGTCTGCTGCCAGCTGGAGCAGTGGTCAGGCTTTCGTTTTGTTGTAGGGGTCAAGTGCTTGGATTGCTGAGCACTCTAAACCTGATTCTGACAAGCAAATTCTCTTTGCTGCTGCCATTCTGGAACCTAGTGTGGCTGCCACTATTTTGGAACCTAGCATGAGTGTTGTCATCAGTCTAGAACATGGTATGTATGCCAAGATTCTGAAACAAGGTGCTCTAAAGCTTTCTTCTCAAAGCAAAATCTTTCATTTTTTCAGCTTTGAGGCTGAAAAGGTGAGGATTTACTGTTTCTTGTGATGCCCTCAGGTCATTTTACTATTCTCTTGTTCCTTCTCAGCAATTGAGATCTCTTCAGATCTATCTTTGTAGTCCATAGCTTTATTGAGCTTTCTTTCTGGCCAAACACGCAACATTTTAAGTCATCCTGCTGGGCTGTTTGCTCTTGATTCACAATGTAAATCTGGCAAAAATTCCCCAACAATAGCAAGGCCACTGGCCCAATAGTAGACTGGTTTGAAATCTTCTGAATTAATTAGTTCACTGACCTTAATCTCAGTCTCAGGCAAAGTCTCTGGACATGAGTAAAAAGCAGACAAACTTTTTTGCCAAGCCATGACACATCATCCAGATTTCAGCAGCCAATGCAGTCCTTCATCCCAGCAGAAAGCTTCGAAGCCTGGTTTTTACCAGTTTACTGCTCTTCTGAGCTCTGATCAGACTTTCACATGCAGAAAAGTCCAAGGTGTTCCAGCTCTATTCTTTTAAGGTGATATTGCTGAATTTTCCCAAACTCTCCCCACAAGCAATTCCCAAAAGCCCATGAACCACATGGTCAGATATAGTCATAGTAAGAAACCCACTGTTCCAGTGCCAAATTTTGTCTTAGTTACCTTTTTCTCATTGCTGAGACAAAATATCTAACACCAAAATTAGGGAAAGAAAGGTTCCATTAGCTCACAGTTTGTGGAGGTTTCAGTCCATGCTCAACTAGCTCCAAGGCAGAGTGGCACATGGCAGAGGGCAACAGTTCATGATGGCCAGAAGACTACAAAAACAACAAGAGAAAAAAGGGAGGGGCACAGAGAGAAGATTCTTTCTGTCCCTTATATTGTATGTAGGCCACACTCACTTGGGTACTCACACCCATAATCCCAGCATTGACTAGGAATCAGTCACAAACTAGAAGCCTGACCCCCATGACTGCATGAGGCTTTGGAGGGACACCAAGATGCAAACTATGACAAATGGCATGTTTAACTTCGGAACCCAGGCAAAAAAGAAAGTATGGTAGTCGAGATGTAGGCCACACACTAAGGATACAGAGAAGGAGGTGTTTATTGCTCTTAATTTAGAAATCACAACAGAAATTCACCAGTGTGGCCCCACAAGCTTCCTCAGAATGTATTCTTGATTTGGCATCCAGAATGAGGCAGAGAATTGACACTTCCCTTTGACCCCTGTTAATGACCTCTGTCCAATTGCCTGAACTGCCAGCAGCTTTTAGATTTCATAGAATCTGCTGCTGTCCTGCTTCCTCCTGTCACTGACAGTTAGCTGACCTGGACATTGCTCTCAGATGTCCAGTGAGACACACTCTACCATCACGAGTGTGCCATGGCCCTACCACAAAACACAGGCTGGTTTCAGATGCTTGCAAACCTGCTTCCTTCTATAGCAATCTGGTCCGTGGCTTCTGATGCTATTACTAAACATGAAAGTGACCTTAGGGGAAGACCTCTTTCACCATATCCTTTATGGATTCTAGTTTACTAGCTGTGGGGCCCTAGGCAGGCTTCTTAGCCTCTCTACTCTCCATTCTTTCATCTGTATATGGAGATAATAACAGGAATAACTTCCTAGGCTTCTTGAAAATATTCAATGATTCAATACATGTGAGACTTCAAAAAGAAACTAGTATATAGGAAAAGTCAGACACTATTGTTATTAAAAGCAGTCTTTTACTCTTAGAACAATGGAAATTATCTTAAGTATCCTAGAAAGTAATATGGCAAGCAGAAAAGGCTGGGATTTTGCAAGTCAAAGTAAAGAAAAAAAGTAATAAAATAAAAATTCAAAATGTCTCCATAATTGAGTGAGATCTTTAACTTAAAACACTGTAGATATAGGATGCTGCTCATTTGGGGCTCAGTTGTTCTGTTATATTGGCTTCTCAATTTTGCAGATTCTTCAGGTTTCTCTCACTGTGATCACCTGAGCCTTTAGATTCGGACAAAACTGAGCTAGAAAACTGACAACCCTGCCCTAATTCTGTGCCCTTGGAAAGCTCACTCAAATATTTAGATTCCTCACCTGGAAGGTAGGCTCAGTCCTATCTACTTGGAAGTGCATAGAAGGAAGGACAAGGAAGTATCTTTCCAAATTCCCCAGCAGGATGTGATAATAAAGTGACAAAATTCTGCTTTCTCTTGAACTTCAGATCTACACACATACACAGAAGATGTATCCAATAGGAAAAATAAGATCCCCTGGGCCCCAAGCAAGCTGAACTCCCAGGAACTGATACTGATATTTGAGAGAGAGAGAGAGAGAGAGAGAGAGAGAGAGAGAGAGAGAGAGAGAGAACGCACTGAGGATGTCATCTGTATCTATTTCTTTGGGGACATTAAGCATTGTCATCCTCAGGGCCAAGTCCTCTCCAGTACTGCAAGGGTCAAAGAATCTCACAAGGAGAAACACAGACCTCCTTCAGTGTTCCACATCCTGCCGCCCCTGAGCTGGGCTGCCAGCCCAGGAGTCATTAGCAGGTGGCAGGGCCGGTGGTGGGGCCATCAGTCAGAGGAGAATGGCTCCTGCAGTTCCTGGGATACAATGGGGCCCTGAGGAGCCATTGGCAGTAATGATGATGGGTATTTAAGCAAATGAACTGTTAATGACCAGGCAGAGGTGATCTGCCTCCCAGACCAGCTGGAGTCCAGAGTTAGCAAAGGAGGGTGAGGTAGGAAGGAAGAAGAGAGAAAGAGACTTCATTTTCTTCTCAGAAATGTTCTCCTAGGGAATCTTGATTGGCTATGGGACCACACTGCTTTATCTGATATCTACCATAATTTGTCCACCATTATTTCCAAAAATTATTGCTGAAACTACTGGTGACACTGCTGGAACACCTCATCCTATCCTATCCTTCTAGTTTAATCCTCCTTTCATTTGGCAAAAAGAGATCTTGTTGGAAGTTCACACTATCAGGAAAAGAACTGAAAGATGCTGGCTAATTTGTGCAAGTCTGGTGGGTCCTGGGTGTTTGGGACTGAGTGCCAGGGAAGATGGACATAGTGACATTAATAGCCACACCACCTACTGCAGAGATTACTGCAATACCAACTAGATATAGAGGAGCAAATACGTACCAGCCATTGTTCTAAAATTTTCGTTAACAATGTTTAATGTTCACAGTCTTTCAGCTAGAAATTGACGTACTCATTTTACAAAAGAAGAAACTGAAAGTCAAAGAGGAGAATTAATACTCCCAGAGATTAGGGAGCCAGCAGGTTTGTACAAAACTGTGTCCAGGGAAATCAGAGATAAAATACTTTCATTACTCAAACCACAGTGCAGAGAGAGTTAAGGATACGGAAGTGAAGCCTGAGAAGACACTGGGCTTGGTCCAGGAGGTGGAGTCAAGATCAAGGTGTTATGTACCTCAGGATTTACCGCGTCTGATGGTGAGGAGGCAGTGGTCTCAAGACCCTGCAGGTGGACAAGCCCTTTACCAACCTTTACATCTTTATACTCTTGTTTTGCCCATTTGAATTCATGGTAATGAGTGAAGATGTTATCTTGTAAAAAGCATCAGCTGTATCCTTAGACAAGAACCTGCCACATCCTTGCTGTATGACACTGGGCAAATTAACCATTCTTATCTGTTCTTTCATGGACAAAATGGGATAGTAATTATTCTGTAATTCTACCATAAATAAACACCAAGTCAATGTATGAATCAATTGGTACAGGAGATATTGGTATTAGTATGACTGCCTTGCTCTGATTCCTGACAGCAGGGTGGATTTGGTTAGGTATATAATCAGCTTCACACTTTGCTTCTTAATTTGCAAAATCAGGATAATTATTTGTACCCAAAAGGGTCATTTTAAAGGTAAGATACAATGTAAATAAAATATCTGGCATACATTTGGTCATCAAAATAGCACTACAATTAATCTTGAGCGTCTATGTGCTGACCCAATGCCTGGTCTCCCCATACCAATTTCTTTCCCTAACACTTCCCTTCTAGCTCAGTTTTAGGGTCTCTCTTTGTGCTTTCTCCAGAAAGGATTAGCCTGTTATTTGGCTTTGTATCTCCTTTGAACTTGAACATTTCAGTTAGCTTGTGACTGACTAAACTCATCTCATGTTTCTGATGCTTTATTTGTTGGTTAGCTGTCACTCTGGAACTTTCCCAGGAGACTTTCATTGGTTGGGTGGATTTAGGCACAGGCTTTTCCTTCTCTGACCTTTATCTCACCATAAGGAGCTGGAAGTTTGACTTAGAACTTGATCTTCTGCATCCAAACTCCAGGATCTTCCAGGAATCCAGGTGGTTCCCAAGAATAACTCACACTTTCTCTTCTCGCATCCTGTAATCACATCATCCCTCTGAACTGCTCCAGCACCCCTGCATCTTGTGTTCTGCCATTTGAAATGGCATATCTGCCATGAAGTTTCCTGAATCTCTTCCAGCAGAGATAGTTTTCCCCTCAAAATTCCTAAATCTTTGGTTTTATCCACTACACCATATGAATCTTTCTGGACTTCACCTATTAATGCCATTTACAAATGCCATCTTTTATAGGAGACAAGGTCTTTAGTCACAGAAGTGCTCAACACTAGTTCTCCTGCAGCACTAATGCTCTCAGCCTTGCTAGTAAGTAGCCTGAATCTCAGGGTCCTGTGCAGGGACTATAAAGGGACTCAAAGATGAACTATACAACTCTTAACAAGGAGTTCATACATTCAAGTCACCACCCTCTCTGCTAAAAAGGGACAGATCTAGCTGGGAATTCCTGGATTTTGCTTTCACTTGGGTATGGAAATCTCTACACCTGCATCTGATGTTCCTCTGTTTCCTGGTTCCCTTTCTATAAAAAGATTATTTTATTCTATTTTTTTTTTTGACACCGGTTCTAGGAGCTCTAGACAACAGCAAACTCCTTAACTCCAGGTGCTTTATTTTCTTGTGCAGTAACTGGCATCTGTTCAGGCAAATGAGTGGCTATTTATTACACTTCCACAGATTTTGGTCACTTTAATTGTTTTCTAGTGAAACGTGCCCTTTGCTGAAACTAGACCTTGCTGGCCATTCATCGGGTTGGGTGAGAGAAAGGGAGCTGCCCAGGGATGGGAGTTCGGGCAGGTCCAGGAAATTTTGGCTGCAGAGAGAAGTCACATCAAAGAAAAATGAGTCCTTGGATGGTCATCTGGAACTGATGGATTAAGAGATAAGCACCGGAGCTGTGATCTCGACACATAGAACCACTGAACCAACCATTTTCATAATTAGATGCAAGTGACAGGCATTTAGTGCATTTTTTGACTTTTAAGAGTGCATGGAGTGAAAGCCATGGGAAATGACAAATGCCATTTTCAAAAACAAAAAAGAGCTTGAAAAGAAGTAAGCAATATTTATTTGCTATCTAATAGATACCATGCACTTCACATAAATTGGCTTCTTTATTTATTATCTTTTGAAGAAAAAACTTAACATAAATATTTCCCTAGAAGCCCAGTATAGAAAACAAAACAAAACAAAACAAACAAACAAACAAACAAAAAAAAAAAACAGAAGAGCTGGCTCTTTAAGCTTAGGTGAGAGACAGGAAAGCCCACCTGCTTCTTTTGTTCTTTCTTCACTCAAACTGCCACCAAATTAGTCCTAGGCGTTCTCAAAGCCCCTTTCCTTGATTTTCTCAGCCCTGACAATAATTCTGCAAGAATATTACGATATTTCCACCTTATATATGTCTTAAGTGAGACTCATGGAGGTATAGTTACATGGCTGGGCACTGGAGAGAAGCCTCAGAAATCAATTTTCCAGGTCTCTATAGTCCTACTAATGTGACCAGAAAAGAGAGACTGTGATCTTAGAGCCCAGAGTGAGGCTGTCCCTGTAATCCTCATGACAAGTACAAAGGCCGAGGAAAAGAAAGATATCAGAGAAGACCAAGTGACAGTGTTTTGCCTGAGAGGGTGTGGAGAAGAGAGGCACAAGGGGTAGGAATCTGCCTTGCTTCATCCAGATGGTCCTCCCTGGGACAGGCATTCTGCATTTCACACTGCGTCCCCCAAAGTAAGAATGCGCCCCCTAACATGTTCATCTCTTTATTAACTACTCTGCCATCAGCACTGCCTGCAGGGCGGACACTGGTGGGGAAGCCCTCAAAACTTCAAGGGCTCTGAGTATGAGGGTGCTGGCTGCTAATAAGAACAACACCAAGCAGCCCCTGATGGAAAACTCGGGGAAGATGACATGGGGTCTGAAATATCACTTGGTTTATGGATGTGTTGAATATGCAAAGTGCCAAGATCCAGACAGAAGTGCCCAGCAGCCCAGCCAGGGTGGCTAGGGTACACTAGGGTGAGATGCCTCTCCCTTTGCTAGTCCTCTGTGGTCTTCCTTTGCTCATTTACTGGCTTTCTTTGATCTTCAAACCAACCAGCTGCCTGCATAAGTAAGTCTGCCAACAAATACCCCAGTTCCTGAAGTTCAGCAAACAATGATGTCTCACTAACCCCATAGTCTTTCTTTTATTCTAGAATTCCTGCTGTTTATAGACATTTTCAGAAAGAATAACATGAAAGAATTAATTCCACACATACATGCTTGTGTCCTAGCTGGAGACTCTACACTAGCTGACACAGTAGGTTGACCATTTCCCAACTTCTCTTTTGTTAGAGCCAACTTTCTGCCAGATGTGTCCATATGGTACAAGTCTGGACATGATACATGGAAGTTTTCTGTGGGACTTCTGGGAAAGCTTTTGCTTTCCTAGCTGAGACACTCCTCTACCTTACCACTTACTGCTGGATGGTAGGTATGACAGAGAGAGTTGCAGCAGCCATAATGTAGCCATGAAGGAAAGCAGAAAATTTGAAAGACATCACCCCACATAGAGTGAACAGCGAAGGTAATAATAGCAATTGATTGCCTCCAGATATATTTTTGTGTGAGGAAAGTAAACTTAGATGTGTTTAAGTCACTACGGCTGAATATTTCTGTTCACTTAAAACCAAATGCATGCCTGATATAGTGCATGATACAGTGCAAAACCCTTGGAAAGAAGTGTCATTATTCCTTTTTTAAATGATAAAACTAAATTGGGAAAAAGTAATTACACAAACAAAGTCACTAACCTTGGAAGCAACAAAATTAGGATTTAATTTCAAGCATTTTCCTCTACACACATGAACCCACACCAAAAGAAGATAACATTTTAGATACTATATATCCTATCCATATTGTACATAATTATTTATATATATATATTCGCATATGCTTTTATGTATATTTCTCTTTTCTCTCTCTCTCTCTTCTTCAATTCTCCCTTTCTTTCCATTGTTAAATCTTATAGGTAATTTTTGTAGAGCCCATGATAACACTTTATTTTGAGCCCACAATGATTTTTTTTTCATAGGTACAAATCACTAGTGGTCTGCTAGATACAAGTAAGAGTCATCCTGGAGAAAACAGATGATTTCAAAATGCTAAATCTCTTGACAGCATGGAATGAAGAGCGCCTGTGGGTGGAAGGTGACGTGTGGAGCATTAGAATCAGTCAATGTGGAGCAGGAACAGGAAGATGCAGGTTAGGGGCCAGCTTTTACTGATAGTACCTCATTGTCAGTCTTCTGATAAAGCTGAATTTTCCTAACTATAAAATGGAATTATAGGTGGGAAAGCAAGCACACATGAGCATGCTTGTGTGTGTAGGGTAGGGATAGGGAGAGACATTCAGTGATGTTTAAAATCATTTTACTATGAAGATATTACATATACACATATTTACGTATATGTCCTTATTCTAAAGAAATACATGTCTATCAACCAGCAGCACCACTTCAACCAAATTACAGATTCTTAGCTGATCTACTAACTGAGAGGGTTGTTGAAAGAAGGGGGGGGGAAGAGACCCCAGTCAACAGAACTTTGAATCTTCTTACAGTTAGCAGGGTCCATTCTGTCATGTTGAGGGCTTTGTGCTATGACCCAGGAACTCAAACTGACTCTTGATTCTAGTACAGACTCCACCATCATGATCCCACTCCACCAGGCCCTGACAGAGTAAATATTCATTGAGGACATCTTTAGCATGTTCTCAGAGGCCACCATGCTTGTTTCTATATGTAGTGAATTCCAGTGCCCATTACCTTAGTCTGTATTATGGGGTTATAACAGAATACTTGAGTTTGGATAATTTATAAATAAAATAAATTGATTGTTCAGGTCCAGAGGCTGTAGGCCCCAATCAAGTGACAAACATCTGTTTTTGGTCTTCTTGCTGCATGCACGAATGCAGGGAAGTAGAAGAGGAAGAGAAATAAATGTTTTCACAGCACAGAACAGTATTGGAGAGCAAACCCATTCCTGCCATCCTTTCTACAGGAGCATTAATCTACTTGTGAGGACTTCTGCCCTCATGACCTGAACAGTTCCCACTAGTCACTGTCTCCCAAAACAGCTTCTGTGGGTATTAAATCTGCAGTGCATGAATTGGGATGGGGGGAAGGGTACATTCAGACCGCAGCACCCTGTCCCTCCACTGCACTACATCTCTGCTTTAGATGGACAAAGGCAAAGCAATCACCCATACCTCATACCCGGGAGCCACATCTGACCACAATGTTTGATGGCTAGAAAGGGCTTCTGTATCTGAATCAGGTCTGGACTGAACAATTTCCTCCTGAACTCGCATGTCTTCCTTTTATACTGAGTCTGCCTGGCAAAGAATAAGAGTCTCACAGGAGCTAGTTGTTCTTGGATTACCCTTTCTTAAAATCAAAATGTTTTCGGGGATATTGAGATTATCATGTGGTGTTTAACTGAATAACCTCAGGTTCTTGGCTTCCCTTCATTGCTTAAACTGCCAAAACAAATTTCTACTCAAGGATGTCCTAGGTCTGTCTGGCTCGCTTAAAATGAAAACATGGAGATAGAGTTGCTGCTACAGAGCAGATTCTCCCACATTCCCAAAGCTCTTCCATCTAAGGCAGCCCTGAGACCCCCAAAAGGAGGGTTTCTTACTTTGCTGTCCTATCTGAAGCCATTACCTTCCCCTCTGAGAGAAAGTATTTTGGGGTCTGAGCCCTCTCTAGGCCTCTCTGAGGCATCTCAGTATTGTTCTTTATTGCGTTCAATAAATATCTAACAAGAAAATACATTACTCACTTAAATACATGTTATGCCAGCCGTGGCACTAGGCCATGAGAATCCAGTGGCAAAAGAGATGCTGTGGTCCCCACCCTCGGTTTATACTGTACAGCCTTCCCTTTGGCAATCTGGCTTCGTTTCCCTACAAGGCGATTGCTTTGCCTGCAAAGAATGAATCATAGAGAAAAGCACCTGGTTCCTTAACCCGTGAGGGTTTCAAATTTAAATTTATGTAACTTTGTTTGAAATTCCATGCAGCAGCCTCTGGGCTATATGCAATTTCACATATGTTCAGAGTGCTCAGTAGATGTCTGTGGAACTGGATTGTTTGTTAACATCATCACAGCTGTGAGAGAGATAGCATTTACGCCAGTTGAGATGGGTGTACAGAAACTTTCTCAGCTCTTGGAGCTTCCTGTTAGTACCACGGTCACCATCAGTGCTATAGTGTATTATATTAGGTTACCGCTGCTACTCCTGCCACTCCAGCACTACTGGTCCTCCTCACATCACCATTACCAAGACTATAACCATACTTCCACTTCCGCTATTGCGATTAGAGTATCATTTCCAGTACTAATACTCCGCTACCATCACTGTGCTACTATGGCCACTGTTATTACTGCCTATTAGCATCAGTACTGTTAACCTTACACGATCACTGTTGCTGTTCTTATTGCCACTAGATTGCTACTTCTTTGCTAGTACCCCTGTTGCATCGTTACTTGGAGCCGAAACATAGAGGGCTCTAAGAGCCAAGCATTGATTAAAATTTTAAATTTATTATTGATCTAGACTTCGTAACAACCCTATCAATTAGAGATTGTAGTCTCACTTGCAGATGAGACAATTGAGTGACAGTTACACAGCTAGAAGTGACACAATCAGGCTCCAATTGCATTTGGTCTGATTTTTAGGTCCATGTCACTAAACACCCTCTTATGCTCCCCTCAAGACCCCGACATATCTGATTCCTGGCCATGGGATTCATAACCACTCTGGAGTCCAGGTCCAATGAGACAAGAGGCCTAGAGATTGAGCTCCTCCCTGGCATGGCTTCTGGGACTCCTCCACACCCGTCACAAGGAACGTTTTAGAGAGAGAGTTTGGGTTAGATGAACATGAAAGTTAGGCTGAGAAACTGACAACCTCTAAAGTAAAAGAGAGGGCAGAGTATCCTTGACAGAGCAGAGGTCCCTCGTGAGCCTCAGAGTGCTAAGCGTTAGGAATTATCTTCCATTCTGATGGCAGCAACAACTGAGCCAAAGTCCTGCTCCATCCAGCCCAGAATAGGCTGGTAAGTGCCCATTCTTCCAAGACAGAAGGGACATGTGGGACAATGGACATGTGGGCCCCACACCCTCTGTGTCCTTTCAGGGTCATACTTCATACCAAACATTTATCTCGTGCCTGAACCTAAGGCCACTCTGGGCGCCTAGCTATGTCAGCCTTTTCCCCAATCCCACAGCGTCTTTATTCCATGTTAAGAATGAGTCACTGATGGGGAAAGACCAGTGACGCACGACATATCTGGTCCCTGTCTCCTTCCTCTGCTTGCAAGACCTTAACACATTTGGAGTGATCCGCCTCGATTCCCCACTGCCCCACTATGAAGCCTTCTACTATGGTGGCTGTCAGCACATGGTGCATCCCACTAAAGCTGTTTCTTCTTGTATTTGGAGACTCCCCTCTTCAGAAGTAGGCTCACAGAGGCCCCAAATTATTTTGTTCATCTTGGTATCCCTATAGTGTCCAGTCCATCGCCAGCCTTGTCGGAGAGATTAAACAAACGTGAAGACCAAGATGGAGAGAGGTGGGAACGAGAGGGAACATGGGAAGCGGAGAAGGATGGAAAGAAAGGCGACTTAGGTATTTAGGATCTACACCTCTAACTGTGCCTAAATCCAAGCCCAAATCATGGAAACACTGGGTTCCAGCGAGGCAATAAGAGGAATTCAATCCTTGTCATAGAAATAGGCTCTCTACCACACTCTAGGGGCTGAAGGAAGTGGATCTCTCAAGACCTTTTACCAACCATGGAGCTGGAGGACATCAATGCAATAAAGGAAGAGACAGTTGGAGGAAAAGGACATCAAATTTTAATTTCAAGGATTTCCTTTACAACCTCAGGGTTTCCATCTTTTAACCTCCCTGTACCTCAACTTTTCACTCCATGAAATGGGAATATTGTCACCTCCCTCCTGGGAAGGTTGTGAGGATGTCACTAACAACACAAAGAATCTGAACATAACTTATGAGTGGGCGTTTACCAGGTTGGCATTATATCTTATCTGGATCAGGGTCTGCATACTAACCGTCACCAAGGAGTACAGATCCCTCTGCCCCAGAAAGTCTGGCTCTGGGCCACCACCTGCCCTTTCTATTGCCTATTTCTTCATGCTCTGTATGGCTAACTAAAATGAAGAAACCAGTGCAGGACATATTTTGTGTAGATTCTGGAATCCATCTGAGCTGACCAGGGAGAAGAAAGAAGGACGGAGTAGAGGGAGGAGACAGAGCAACAGCAAAATCCTCCTGGGGAGAGAGTCACTCTAGAATAGTTCTTCCTGTGCTCTGCTGAGGCCTCGCTACTGGGGAAAATGCTGGAAAAAAAATGCTGGCTAATTTCAGAGGCTCCACGTTGGTGGGCCAACATCCCAGGGAGAATGAGCAATTATGATTTCCATCTAAGCAACATATGCTGTTTGCTGGCCTCTTTTGAACAGCTGTAGGTTAGATGCTGTTAAGATTGGTCTCCTTCTCTCCTCCATATTTCAGAATTCAAATTAAACTAAAATAACAGCACCTGCTGAACAAAAACCCCATTGGAAATGTGTCCTCGTACACAATTACTGCAGGGAGGCTGGTCACCATTGTTACCCGCCTATTCTTCCTGAATGGGAACGACAGCGAAGTTTCCCAGGCAGCTGCAGCAATTCAATTGTATAACTGGAGCTGGCCCGACGCCAACCCTCAAGAACTCAAGTGGCACCAAAAGATACTATATTGATTTGCAATCGAACATAATAGGCCATCAGCTTAATTATTACTGAAGTGACAAGGTTCTGGGTATTTCATATTTATATTTCAGGGCCTGTGAAGGCTGAATGTAAATCTTTTAAATGCACGAATTTGCATATCTTCAGAAGGGTTGAGTGCTCTTAGTACATTCATAGCCTTTGAAAGACCAAAAGGACTGGCTATTGAACTCAGGTTGCCAGATACCACCGGCATTTGCTTGGATGAAGAGACAAAAGGGATAAAATGGAAATTGCTTTTGGTTATTTATTTTTTTAAGGCAGAAATAAAAGCCCACAACTCAACTCCATCATGCTCAGAGTTCTTTGGGGGCTTTCTAAGGGAAAATGGTTATGGGTCTCATTGGGACAGAGGCGGTTGGTCATTGAGAAATGCAACTCATGACTTCTTGGACCACTAAGATGTCCTTTGTTCTCCCAAGTCTGTTTTTGGCCTCTGCAGGAGTTCTGGTCAGTAGAACCTTCTGAGCTGTTGCGAGGTGAGCAAGGGAAGGATGAGGAGAAATGGAGGTTCTGTTTCTCCTGAGTGTCCACTGCACACAGTTTGGAGACAAAAGACGTAGAGCCAGATGATACCTCCTTCTGCCACTTGTCCTTGACGTGCCCCCTGCTGATCCTTTCTCATAGGACCTGTCATCCCAGCAAGAAAGTTTAGAAGCAAACTTTTCCCTACTCTTCACTCTCTGATCTAGTAAGTCATCACCACTCATAGGTTCCTCTTCTGAGATCCCCAATGAGTTTTGTTGTGTGTCCTCAGTTATTCCTTCTGTGGAGGTTTCTGTTAGGTCTCAAGAGAAGGCCCAGATTCTGTGCAGACTCTCCTGTGGCCAAACTGCAACCCATTCTCTAGCTGGCCAACAAAGGCTTTTCTGACAATGCTGGACCGTGGTGTTAGGCTCCTGCCTAAGCCCTTCAATAGCACCTACTGCAGGATGAAGTTCAAGTGTGTTCACAGTTTGGTTTCAGCAGTCATGCTGTCCAGTGTTTTCTTCGGTCCACAGTTCCACTTGTACTCGCGGCCTTTCAGTCTGCTTTGCCTAAATGTCTTCTTTTCTTTGTCATAAGGAAGGCAAGAATCATCCTCCAAGATTTGCTTCGCACAGCAGCCCTCACATCTGACCCGGATCCCTTCCTCAGCAAGGGACTGCACTCTTTTCACATGCGCGTTGAGAGAACGTATCACACGTGCTTTACTTCTGCTGCCTTCACTGGGAGGAACCCACAGAAATGGTCCTTAAATCTTTTCATTCCCATGACCTAGGTCGGGGCTTGGAATGTAGGAAGTTCCAAGAAGTTGTGAGTTGAGGAAATCTTCATCCTTAAGAAATATCAAACATGGATTGAATGTCTATTATATGTGAAATATTATTCCAGGCGCTGAACCAAAAATAGTCCATGTGGGAATCCAACCCCAAGACCAGGACACTGAAGTAAGCATAGTGCTGATACCAGAAGAGTAGTTTAAATATCAAGCCTTCTTCCAACACTTCCACAAAAGGAAATTTGTGATGCAGTGTGTTTAGGAGAAAGCAAGAGCCAAACTAAGCCTGAAATCTTAAAATCCTGCAATTTAAGAAATGACTGGACTACAGGAATTCACCTACTCTGATTCTCATATTTTACAGATGAGCAAAGAAGAAACCAAAAGGTGAGATTTGCAGGGCTTTCGGAGTAGTAGGAATTCTGACTCCCAAATCCCTATTTTTGTCCCATCTGCAATGAGGCAGGTAGCACTTGATTGGACATGGAGTGGGGAGAACGTTTCAGGTAAGAGCTCCGCACCCCACTTACCACCTTCAGGCACTTCAGCATCACACTCTGAACACAATCCCCATCTCCTACTGTCACCGCCTTTCTATCTGTACCATTTGGGCATCTCTCTGACAGCCACTGTTTCAGCCCCTTCCTGCCACCATTCCCACCATTTTGATCTGCATCAGAGAAACCTTTTAGCTTAGCAGGAAGAGAAAGCATTTCGTGCTTGTGTTCGTTATCTTCACTAGTTTCATTCCCACCCCTTGTCTACTCTCTTTTCCCACACCACGTCCACAGCTTCTTTCGGATCCTGCGCTCTGGCGCAGAGCTATCCAGGCACAGCCCAGTGGAAACTGTGATGCACTGTAATAATCTCACCACTCTAGGAAGAATTTTCATTGCCTTGCATATTTTGAAGTTATTTTTAAGGGAATCAGATCAAAAAGGATCAGGGGCGGGGGAAAAGAAGAAGCCATGAAAAGACTGGGAAAACAAAATTCTCTCTGCAACCATAATGGGGTGATAGGAGTTAAGAAGGAGTACTTGGAAAGGGGTGCTTCAGGAAGTGGGAGATGGCTAGGTGTCCCCACCCCAATCAGAAAACTGAGAGATGTCCTCCAGGATGCAGCTGAATCCTTTTTTCTGACTCCTTGTATCCCGTCTTATAGGCTTTTGGTAGCCCCCTCCAGCCTCTGCTTTATTTGGGATCCCCAATTTGACCTGATTCTCTGGCATGTGTCCTCTAGGACAGGCCCAGCACCTCCGCTGGAATCACCAAGAGAGAAATCCCAGGACTGGCAGAGACTCAAGCCCTGGAGTCCTCAGGCAGCAGCATCCGCACGAGAGCCTCTCCTGCCAGGCTGAGCACAAAGGAAGGCATTATCCTGAGAGGAGGAGAGGAGTCACTGAGGACCACCTGCTCAGGCAATTCTGTGATAAAAGGAAGTGAGACTGAAAATTGGACAATTGTTACTAAGTAGCTGAGGACCCAGCTGAGTGGGGCTTTCTTTAATAGGGATAATAGAAGCCAGCTTTAAAGGCAGATGGAGATTTTCCAGAACCTATGGGTTTGCAAAAACAGGGGAGAGAAGCTAGGCTTAGGAAAGGACATGTCTTCACATCCTTGTGAAGAGCAAGGAGTGGAGTTCATTTTTACAGGCTTTGGAAGCACTTTACATGTGTCATCATTTATAGCTTTTCTTCCTGTTAAAGACACGGTCTTTGTGAGCACTTGAAAGGAAGGGATTCCTAAGACTTGGTGAGGGCTCCTAGGAATTCCTACAAAGAACTAAGCATGTCATTGCTTCCTGAACTGCACAGAAGGTAAATCATAACGAAGTCCTTATCTGCATGGGAAAGAAACATGAAAAGCAGATTTAGAACTAGTTAGTACACAGAATTCATTGAGCATTTACCAAGAGCCAAGTACCATATTAGGTGTTCCGTAGTTTGTTTCAGTGAATCTGCTTATTGTATGTATTGTATTGTATTGTATTGTATTGTATGTACCAATACATACATGTATTGTATGTATTGGTATTGTATACCAATTCATGCAGATGAAGAAAGTGGCTCTCAGAGATGGCTGGTTCATTTGAGCCCAGGAGAAACATGTGTCCCCCACACTGTGGTCCTATCTCCAGGATGGGATGGAGCACGCCCACATAGGCTCACAGGGCATGACTCTTCCACGGGGCATGGATAGACACCAAAACCAGCTCATAGTCACAATCATACGCTCTTCTGAACCCCACACATATACATGTTGTGTGTGTGCACACACGCACACACAACCCTACAAGAACAGACATACCCCAGAGTAGGGTCACCTACAGGTCTTGCCTATTTCTACCCCATCTCCATTTGATGGATAGAGTACTTCTCATCTTGCTGCTAGAGTCTCAGGAAAAGGCAAGGACCCTCTGGCATAGCACTCTAAAATCCAGCTAAAAGAGTCCTGACTCAAGAGCACGGATGTAGAGAAAGGGCCCAGAAATCCTCGGGCCAGATTTGCACTCATTTGCCCAGCCTTGCTCCGTGTCAGTAGTGTGACTCCCAGAACTTCTCCAATCTCCAGTGCCGCCTCCGTTAAGATGGAAATAGACACTCCAATCACATGGGGATGCTCTGAGGATTGCCAGATCTTGAGCAGAATTGGTACTGAGTGGCTGTATGGTCCAGCAGTTGGCCCCAAACCATTTTGCCACATTCCCATGCTGCCACCTTCTGATGCCAAAGCCATCACCTCACCCTGTCAACAGTCCCCAAGGAAAAGAAGGTGGCAGAGAGTCAGGGGGGGTTGAGACCCTCAGCTGCTCCAGAGAGGCAGGGCTGACAAGGCGAGGATTGTTTTTCTCCCTGGTGTGAAGCATGTTGACTTGCTGTTGATAGATGGTGGGATGATATTAATTAAAATGCAGGCAGGTGTGAGAGCAGCGCTTTCCCTGGAGGAGGGGAAGGTATGGGCTCTGTTTTGTAGCCCTAGTGGGAAAGGAGTATCCTCTTACCCTCTCCCCCTCCTGAGAGTGGGTTTGACATGGAGGAAAGGTCTGAACTGCCCCGTCACTGGAACAGGCAGGTCATAGGCACAGGGTTCTGAGTAGAAGCCCAGTGAGGTCCCTCCCATCCCTACAAGCAAGATAACAGGAGTGGCACCATCTCTATGGCCTAAGATCTGGAAAGCTCCTGACTTTGGAGAGCGTTCTTGCAGGAGCATTTACCTTTCCTGCTTCTTTCCTGCTCTGCATCTGGCTCCAGGATACAGCACTGGAGTGCAGAGGGAAAGTCAGATGGTCTTCTGAGTCCACGGGGAAAGCTGAGCTGTGCACAGCACAGCACAGTGCAGAGTCTATGACTGGATTTTTGAAGTTGGAAGAATTTAGGACTAAAGCAAGGATTTAGGAAAAATAACAAAGCTGAGCATAGAGTCACTGCTGCACATGGCCACGTACAGGCCCCATTTCAGCATGATGGTTAGTGGGGTCCACAGACCTCGTACCTCATTCCTTTTTGATTTCCCATTTCCTCCTTGTTACTTTATCCGGTAAAAAGTAAGTTGTTCCCAAGAACTCCTAGTGGAGATGGCAGGAATTATTGGAATCAGTGAGATGTAGCAACTGTGCATATCTCCATCAACCCTACAAATAAACAAGAGGGAAAGCATAGTGGAAGAAGAAAAGATAAAAATAAGAGCTGTGCTGGAGAACAAGGACCTGTTGGCATCTGACTTTACAACGCAGACCTCTGAATTCCTGGGGCTCTGTGTGTGGACCTACAGAAAGGAACAAAAGTGATTAAGAAAACTTCTTTCCTCTTCCCTTCCTGCCTTCTCCTTTGCTTCCTTCTTTCCTTCCTTCTCATCTTCCCTCCTCCTTCACTTGCAGAGATAATTTGACAGTCTGCATTTGGGGTTCTTAAATATGTATAATCATTTCTCCACCATCTGACCTGTAAATAACAGCTTTAATGAGGATTGTTGGGAAACATTCCCCAGGGACGGCAATGAATTATAACGCAGATTCAACCAAGCTCTCCTGGGAGCCTAACAGCTAGAACTGTTACCATTGAGGATTCTTTTGGAAGTGTAGAAGAGACAAGATAAAGCAGTAGAGAAATGTCTGTATATTCAAAATGGCTCTTGGGGCGCTCCATCTCACCAGCACATGTGTTGATCCATAAAGTTTAAACTCCTAATAACTCTATCAAGACCTCCCACATTCTTACACTATAATCCACAATGTCATTATAAACTGTGCCTCTCGAAACAGTCAGTTTAAACAACCAGGTCAGTGTTTTCAAATATGATTTTTCTTTGGGATTCAGGGATCTAGTTTATGAATTTTATTTTTTAGAGCAACACTTAGGTTAATAGCAAAACTGAGTAGAAAATACAGAGATTACAGATTTTCCATATATCCTGGGCACTGCATATGTGTAGTCTACGTTCCACAAACCTCGCCAAAGTGATCCATTTAGTGTACATTTGGGTTCATTCTTAGTGTCGCACATTCTATGAGTTTTGACAGATATAAAGATGACATACATCCTCCATTATGACATATGAAATAGTTTTAGTTCCTTAAAAATATACTGTGTTCTTCTAATGTATCACTCCCTTCTCTCTCTCTGGATGCCTTTAGCCTTTTAACTGCTTCCATAATTTTACCCTTTCTAGACTGTCCTATTGTTAGACATATACAGTATGAACTCTTCCCAGACTGGCTTCCCTCACATAACATCATGTGGTTCGATTTCCTTCATGTCTTTGCAGAGTTTCACAGCTCATTTCTTTTTTAACATTAAATAATATTCCACACTCAGATGTACCACAATTTGTCCATCCATTTGTAGGCTGGAAGACCTCCACTGCAAGACATTTGGACTCCTTCTCAGTTTTGGCAATTATAAATAAAGCTATATAAACTTCTGTATACACGTTTTTGTGTCAGTAAAAGTTTTGGGTTCTTTTGGCTGAATTAAAAGCAGAGCAAGTGCTGGATCATACAGTTACAAAATGTTTAGTTTCTTTAAAAGCTGCTCAAATGTCTTCCAAAGTAAGTGTGCTATTCGCTATACATTCTCATCAGCAACGGATGGAAGTCCTGTTGCTCTGCCTCCTCACCAGCACTTGCTGTAGCCACGTTCTGGATTTTGACCATTGTCACAGGGCTGTAGTAGGATCTTGTGTTCTGCTTTGCCTTCCCCTAGTGACATATGACATAGAGCATGCTTTCATGCTTATTGGACATTTATAGGTCTTCAGAGGCTAGGCATCTGTTGAGATCTTCAGCCCACTTTTAAAAGAATTTGTTTTCCTACTGTTGAATTTGAACAACTTTTTGTATATTTGAGGTAACAGTCCTTTTTCAGACATATCTTTTGCAAGTATATCTTATCCCAGTTTGCTCTCCGTGTTGTTTTCTTGACACTGGCTTCTGCAGAGCAGAAGTTTTGAGTTTTAATGAAGTCTAGTTTATTAAACCTTTTTTTTTTTTTTTTTTTTTTTTTACGGATTTTGCCTTTATTGTGTCTAGAAAGTCACTGACAAGTCCCAGCATCATCAAGACTTTCTCCTATGCTGTCTTCTGAGAGACATGATTTTAGCATCAAACTTTTGTGGGAAGACCCTGCTGTCTCTATTTTTTAAGATTTCTACTTTCAAGGTCAGATTTTGTCATTATATTTTGGGTAATGGCAGAAAACTGAACAAAGAAAAAGCTAATATTTTACTGTTTCTGAAAACTCTGAAAACAGAGACCTTTTTCTAATTCCTTTGGTAACAAAACCTTTCCTGGCTTGGGGGAGGGCAATCGCCTCTATCCTTCTTATTCAGCATTTGTATTTTTGTGTATTTGGTCAAGGAACATATGGCATGTGTTCCTATTAACATGCTAAAATAAATTTTTGAGTGAAGTTGTGACTACATCTACTCTCAAGGGTTTAAGACTTGGATTTGGACTATGTGATCTTCACAGAGAGTTGAAAGGTTAGTGAGCCTGTGTGGAACAATAAATAACAACAAAGGAATATCTTAGTGTTAATTAAGCTTAACAATCATCATACACACATGTTTTTATAGATTTAACCTTTTGTTTTGTTTCTTCTTGAAATATCTTTTGCTTTGCATTTAGAACAGTTGACAATAATATGAAGATAATCACTTTAGATGTTAAAATATCCTTACTTTAGAATCAAATTAGAAAAATTAGACTGACCTATATAAACTCTAAAATAATTTTGGTAGTTGTTGGTACTAGTACTAACCCAAGTATTAGTAATGACATTAAGGACAGGCATTGCATTGACTTGTTCTCTTAGTCTATTTATACTGCTATAACAAAGGACTTGAGCTACATAATTTATAGCAAAAATAAATTTATTTCTCACAGCTCTGAAGACTGGAGGGCCCAAGATCAACATGTTAAGTGACAAGTACGTTTCCTAGTGAGGACTGATTCTGCTTTCGAGATGGTGCCTTTTTGCTTTATCTTTGAGAGAAGAGGAAAGGCATGTTCTCACATGAAGGAAGGAAGTAGGCCAGAGCTGAATGATGAATGAGGACTTTTTTTAAAAGGCCTTAACCCCATTCATGAGAGAGGTACCCTGATGGCCCACTCACCTCTTAAAGGACCTATCTTTTAATAGCATCACACAGGCAGCACTTGAATTTTGTGGATGATACACTCAAACAATACCAGTTGTCTTGAGAGAAAAATGAAAACATAGCAAGAGAGTTGAGAATTTGCATTGCTTCCAACCCAGTCAAACTTTCAGAGGAAGCATCAAAGCACTGGGTCTGGAGCCAAACCATGAAGCAGAGAAGAGGTTCAGATGAGTAGACTACCATGGGTCTGCCATGTTCAAGAGTGCCTATTCTGGTACTTGTCTAAAATGCTTTACTCCTGAGAGTGGTGGCATGATTTGAGCCATTTCCATTCCTCCATCGTGTTCATGGTTTTGTTCTCAGCAATACATTAAGGCCCTAAGAGTCTGTGCATTTTACTCATGTCCAGTGTCTTCCAAACAGGACACCATACTCTTTCCAAGTGTAGCTCACATCTTAAAAAATTAATAGATTAAAGAAGCATCAAAAGCCCATAAAACACTCACTGGCACAAATATAAGGGGATTATTCTTAAGAAGCAGAGCTAATATTCCCTTACGAAATAGATGCATTCCATTAACTAAGAAGAAATTTGAAAAGAACATAGTCCATGTCCTTAGGAAGATTTAAAAGGACAATTTGTCTATCAAAACAGTATCATCCGAGATCAAAAAAGAAATCTTAGATTTAAAATGTGGTTAAGAAATACTTAAAACAACCAAAATAGAATAGTGGGTATTTCATGAAATGCTGCAGAGAATTAAACTGGCATGGAATACAGAAATTATCCCAGAATTCAGACAAAATAAGCAGATGGAAATGATAGGTAAAATGATGATAGGAATAAAGAATCTGTTTCTCTTGAAGATAAGAACATTTATAATAGGATTTTAGAAGGTGAAATGAAGAGCATGGAAAAACAAAATAAGACACACAGGAAATATCTTCACAAAGGAAATATTTCAGTTTATAGAATGCAAACCCTGAGCTAGAACTGAGAGAGAAGAGGAGGTATGCATTCAATATATCTGGATACCATGTCTGAATTTCAAGGTTAAAAATATTTGAGGATTTCTGAACAAAACTTCCAGATGTAACATATGGTATTAGTTTTACTTCCTCTTGAAACTTCATCAACATAAAATGATGTTTAAAGAGAAAAATTGACAAAGAAAAATACAATAGAAAAAAGTAGAGATGATATATGAGAAGCTAAGAGGTATATATTTGAACCAGTGTAGTTGACACTGCTGATGGAGGAAACTCGAGACATAAACTACTAGCATGAAAAGCCAAAGTCAGGATTTTCCCTAAAGAGCACCCCAGCTCATCAACAACCCCATCCTTAGAAGAATGGGGCAGTTAGTATTAAGAAGCTACAATAAAAATTGGATAAACTCTTCAGAATGCAAATAGCAGAAGAAGTACACCATTAAAAGTTTTGGAAGTACTAGAGTTTTAAAAACATCACTAGTATCTTCAAAGTAGTTGTCTATAGTAAATGGGAGAGGGATACATCATATTATCTTGTTTTGTTTCAGATTATAGAATGCTTTGACTTTTTGATTTATCACCATATACAGATTGGAAAATTAAAATCCAATCAAAATTTTTAAAATATATTCAGGAGATAAAATCCAAATTTCTATCTTAAAAATAAAAAAATATTAATTTGGCTATACTCTCTTTTTCGGGAACCTTAAATATCAGAAAACAATGCTTGTAGAATTTTGAAGGGAAGCAAAGCCTAGAAAAGTCTATCTATCGAAACAGTATCATGCATTGAATTGAAACAGTAAAGGCTATAGAATTTTGAATGGAAATTATTACAATCAAAATTTCTAAACCAGGAAAAACTTCCAATATATTAGGTTAGGAAAAAATGATGTAGAAGGTACGAAAAGCACATCTATTTACTAAGAAAAAAAAATCCCAGGCAATTCTCTATATGTCCAAGAAATTAAGATAAATGAAGTCTTACTTATTGGGGAAATGTAATAAAAAAGAAAACAATGATAAAGATGATAGCTTTTCAAACATATATATTAATATCTTAATTTTTTTAAAGTTCAATGTAAATTTTAAAATTCTTGAGTGGATAGAGATGATCATGAAAATAAAATTTTAGAAGCTGGGCCTATAAGCCATTTTTCTGTCACAAAAATGTATGAAATCGTGGAGAAAGAGCTAGAAAGGCCATGTGGGGTTCAATGTTTCACCACCTAAGTCTTTATTTATGTAGTAGGCTTGTGGGAGAAAGGAGAGGTCCAAACCTTCTCTTCCTTACTTGGGTTTACTAGGGATTGTGGGCACAAATGGTTTAAGAAATCTGTAGATAATGCTTATGCACTTTACTTGACAGAAAAACAAAGCTGAGTATGCCTTTACAAAGGTAATCATTATCATAAAAAATAGAGTTGATATTTTACTAATCAAGAAAAAAAAGGTAAGTAATACCTAAAAGTTGCAAAGCGTTCTATATGCTATTTATGGGAGATATTCTAAAAGTAGTTGAACTAGAGAAGTTTATCATACAGAGATAAGTTAAGCAAGCATGAAAAAAGGCAGAAATATCTAAAGTACTATTAGAACTCAAAATTCATGTAAGAATATATAAAGGAAAAATTGAAGTAGAAATTCTTTAATATTGCCTTAGTAGTACAATTTAAAATGAAGTTATCATAACCACTAATGTTAATAACAGTAAACACGTATTAGGATTATAAAGAGAAATTGATGGAAATACTCATATATTGATAGATTCAAACACATGTCTCATTTTTTTATGAGCAAATAGTTGGAGAATGTTGTAAAAGAATAAATTGCTTTAACTGATATATATGAAGAACTATTTAAGCTACAAATAGAAGACACAGTATTTTCCAGAGTTCATGGCTGTTATGGATTATGACTGGATTCCCCCCCAAAGGATCATGTGCACTTAGGTGGGGCTTTTGGGAGTGAACAGATCATAGGTGTGTGATACTAGATCACAGATATGTCGTCAGTACACTGGTTGGTTAGTTCTGGGTATTGATAGTGTATTTACTGGCGGGGGAAGAACCATCCTGGGTGTGGGTGGCACCAACTAATTGGCTTGTAGCCTGGATGGAATAAAAAAGGAAAGAAGAAAAAGTCTGTTTTTGCTTTTCTGCCTGCCAAGTCATGGACTGTTTCTCCTCTGCTATGCCCCTCTGCCATGCTGTCCTGTCGTGAAGCCAGCTGAGCATTTGCTGAAATCTCTACAAACTGTGCCAAAGTAAAAGTTTCCTCTTTTGACCTTTGAGTGTCAGGCATTTTATTACAACAATGAGAAAGTAATTAAAGATGCTGTAGTTTTCACAAACATGTAAATATCTTAGGCTACAAAGAAAACCAATACAAATTTTCTATGTTTAAAACTCCACCTTCTACAACTTTAATAACACAGTGCAATAAAATGAGGCATTAATAGAAAAAAAGTAGAGGACAAATGTAAATTTACTTGGAAATGGAAAACAAGAAATCCCTCTTCAAATTAATTTCTGTGCCAAAAACGAAGTTAACCTTGCTTTCCCAACTGCTTTAAAAGCAATTATAATGCAACAAAAATATAAAAATTTAATGCGTAGTAATATAAAGCAAATTGTTTATATACGGTAAACAATTATAAAAGAACTAAAACAAGCTTTAAATATAACTTAAGGGGAAAATGTAAGTAGTAAATAAAACTTAGGAAAAGTGGAAGAAAGATAAAACCTTAATCAAGAAAAAAGAAAATAGTGGACAAATTTAATAATTCTTAAACTCAGTAAGACTGCCATTTCTCTCACAGCGTAACTGGGGAGGTAGCAAACAAAAATGATTGATATTAGGAATGAGAAAATGGAGTAAGACTAGATATACAAAAGAGAGACTCAGCTAGTAATACTTTACCTAGAAGAACAAAGTAAGAATAACTGTAAAACTTCTTGTCAAAAACCAACCAATCAAGAAGAGATAGCAGTAAAATATTTACAGTGTTAAAAGAAAAAAGAAACTATCAATCTGGAATTCTATGGGCAGCAAAATTATCCTTCAAAAGAGAAAGAGAATTAAAGACTTCCTCAAACAAACAAAACGAAGGGAATTCACTGCCAGCAGAAACCTCACAAAAGAAGATATACAGATGGCAAACAAGCGCATGAAAAGATGTTCAACATCATTTGTCATTAAGGAATTGCAAATTAAAACAATAATGAGATATTACTATAATCTTAGTAGAGTGCCTAATATTGAAAATATTAACAATATTAATTACTGGCTGGGATGTTTGTGAATATGGCACATTCAATTTGGAAGACAGTCTGGAGATTTCTCACGGAGCTAAACAGAGGTTTACGATAATATCCAACAACCAAACTCCTAGTTATTTGCTTAACAGATTTCAAAATTTATGTACATACAATGATGGGCACACAAATTTTTAAAGTAGCTTTATTTGTAGTCCCCAAGAGCTGAAAGTAACCAAGATGTCCTTCAGTTGATAAATGAATAAATATATTGTGTTATATCCACATGATAGAATATTACTTAATAATAAAAAGAAATGAGATATCAAACCATGGAAAGACATATATAAATTCTAAATAAATGCTGCAAGCAAAAGAAATCAGTCTAAAAAAGTATTATTCCAAATAAGTATCATTCCAGAAAAATAGAAAAACTATAGCCCTCAAAAGATAGATGTTTGTCAAAATGAAGGGTAAATCCATAGAGCTGAATGGCAGAAGCATAGGAAATATTTCAGGGCAGTGAAATTAATCTGCATAATACTGTAATTATGAAAACTCTAAATTATGAACTTGTCAAACTCGTAAAACTTGCCATTGCAAGGACTGACTTTTAACATTTATGAATTTTCGGAGTCACTGAGGAAATCAAGAAAGCCAAGATGGCATGCAGAATGTGATGAAAGAACCTGTTTTGCAAATGTAATTTTAAAATCTTTACTAAAGGGAATAGGAAAAAAATGGGCTGACCTAAGTAATTACAGAAATAATTGGGGTCTGTAAGTCTAACGGGAAAGAACGTTTACACAGTATCGTACCCTAGTTGATAAAATTGCTTCCTCACTGTTGCGAATATAATAATGATAAGTCATGTTGATAGTATGGATCCTTGAGAGGATGAGATGAATGGCATGTTTTGCCTATGGGGTCTTCTCCAAAACCTGGGAAAACTTAGTCTAAGCAGTAGAAAGACATGGCAAATCTCACTACAGGAACATTCTACAAAACATCTACTCTGAATGTTACTAGATAATGTTTCAAGAGGAGCATAAGAAGATATAATGACTTAGTGTGATATGATGTTCTAGACGGGATTCTGGAAAAGAGTCAATATGTAAAAACTAAGAAAACTGTGAAGAAATATGGACTTAAAATGGAGTTAATAATAATGTATCAGTATCAACCATTAATAGTAAACATTCCCTACAAATGTAAATTAGTAATGGGTTGGGATATTGAAGCACTATCTATACTATCTTAAAAATTTTCTGTAAATCTAAGGCTATTCTTTGAAACTAAAGTTGATTAAAATAAGACAGAATAGACTAATCACCTTAGTATAAACTGAGACTCCTAGAGATACTAGTTATTCAGGAGCATGTGTGAAACTTTAATATTTCTGTGTTCTAAGCATATTTTCACACTAAAATAGACTATTGGAAATATATTACTTTTCTCCAGAGCAATGCTAAAGGCAGAATATCTCTCAATTCCTTTTATGAAGCTAACACAACTTGCTAAAAACTTAATAAAAATAAAACATAGACCACAAAGATGTAGCCATATACTCTACAGAAAAATTATAAAGGTGAAAAATCACATGAAATTTTAAAAATCAAATTGACAGTTAAAAATAATAAACTATGGTGCTATAGATTGATTCACTGTATCTCTAATTTTCAATCTGTGCATTGAAACCCATTCCCAAAGTGAAAATATTTAGAGGCAAGGTCTTTAGGGGATACTTAGGTCATGAAGATATGGCCCATATGAATGAGACAGATGCATTGTGAAAAAATGAAAGAGAGAGGAGAGAGAGAGAGAGAGAGAGAGAGAGAGAGGCAGAGAGAGAGAGAATAAAAAAGTTCTCAAGGAGATTTCTCTTTGTTCCTGCCATGTGGAGACACAGAGAACAAGACCACCCCATCCTGAACTAACAACCAGGCCCACACCACACTCAGGTGCTGACATCTTGATATTGGACTTTTGGCTTCTTTTACAATGTAAAAATTTTAAATAATTTCAGAGCCAAATGCAGTATAAAATAAATCACTATAATCAGAGGGACATTAGAGAAAGTGGAACAGGAAGCTGAGACAGGTACGGATAACATTTACTTTGAAAAGAAAGTGATCTTACATTTTATAACAATCACTTTAACGTAGTTTTTTTCCAAAAACTTCTCCTGCTCCATATCTTCATCATATTATGACATATGTGTCAAAATAACCATTAAGCCAAAATTAATTCTGTAACTATTATGGAGGAGATAAAATAAATATTAGTTATCAATAATTAGTCTATCAAAAATATGAAAATCATTTCAAAAATGACAAAACTAATAGGAACATTAAATAAAGTGTCCTATTACCAAATTAATATAAAATCAATGGCATCTCCATATAATAAAAATAACTACCTATGAAAATATAGAAAGAGAAAATAATCACATAACCAGTAACAACAAAAATGAGAAATAATGCAAATGGATCTAAACAAGGCGTATGAAAAGATAAGTGATAGGAAATAGGGAGATGGATGTTTGCAAAAGAGAAGAGGACCAAGGTAAAGAGAAAGGGCAGAAGGAGAGATAGGGAAAGACAACAAGAATAGAGATGTGTGGGGTACATGCACCAATAGCCCAGAAGAATGTAATCATTATGTGATACAAACACGTAACAATAAAAATAAAAATTTAATTAAAGAAGGGTAAATAGGTCTGTCTTAGAAATATTACAAATTTAGTGACATAAAAATGTTAATGTCAGGAAGCATTACACGTTTCTAGATTAGAAGCTTCACTATTTTATAAATGTCATTTCACTCCAAATTAATTTAGACATTTAATGCAATCCCAATTAAAATTTGATGAGATTTTTGTTTGGAACTTGACCAAATGATTCTACAGTTCATTCAGAAGAATAATTGTGCTGGAATAGTCATGAATAGACCAAGAAAAATGAGTAATGAGATTGACTTTTACTACTAGAAATTAAATTATCACTGTTGTATGGTACCAAAGTTGTCAGTCAGATCCATAAAACTGAAAAGAAAATCCAGAAACTGAGTTAAGTATGTATAATAATTTGGTGCATATTAATGATGGCAATTTAAAATATTATGGAAAGAAGCAACTATTTATTAAATAGATTATTCAATAGACAATGATGGGGGCAAGTAGATTAACATTTGAAAAAATCCAATTCAAGCCTTACACCATAATTTATACAAAAACAAATTCCAAATGTCTCAGTTTTGCTTGGAAATAAGAAACTATTAAAATAAAAGACCATAAAAGTGTTTATGTAATCTCATGATGATGAAAGATTAAAATGAGTAGACTTTAGCTGAAAGAAATAGATTAATAATGTCTTTGACTATAGAAATTTTCATAATTTGCGAATAGCAAAAACAAGCCCTGACCTACTCATTTACCTTAAAGGTAATTAAAGTTGTTAATTCCATAAGCAACATTAAAAGGCAAACTGTGAACATTATTGGTAAGAAATACTGTAAACAAAGCTTTAATGTCCTTAATCTGCAAGAGTTCATCCAAATCAGTAAAATAAAGAAAATATTCCAATAGAAAGAGTTCTAATGACAGACTGTGCAATTTATAGGATATGTACACAAGTTTTGTAATTTTAAAAAGTTTTGAACTGTATTGCTATCGAGGAAACATAAATTAAAACATTACTAAGATGACATTTCTTGATTACTAGGTGACAAAATGATGAAAAATATTGATAGCCTCCAGTGTTGGCAAGGGCATGAGTAGATAAGCATTCTCATATACTATGGCATAAATTCAAATTGGTATGACAAGTTTCTAGAGAAAGGATTGACAATATGTGATCCAAGTTGAAAATTACTATATACTCAGTTGTAGTGAATCAACTTGTAGAATTTAATCTAAGAGTCTAATAGAATAATTCAGATGTTATTCAGTATTCAGTATTGGAGAAATTAGAAAACTATAGTAATGTTTACAACTAAAACATTCATTTAATACATTATGGTATCTTGGCACAGTGGAATACCATGCAACAGTTTAAAATGATGATGGCTTACAGTTTTTATGTATCAGTTCAAAACACATTTTAAAAAACTGAAAAAACGGTAGAACATCTATATTCATTGCAAGTATCATCCTTGCAAAATATAAAGTGAGAAAATTGAATTAAAAGTATTTTGCATGGTATAATATTATTTCCTTATAAATGTGTTTGTATATATGTGTGGTCATAAACATTAATTATCTCTGAGAGGATTTTTCTTTTTCTCTGCACACACACATGCACATAGCTGTGCATGTATACACAGTTGTACATAACTGTGCATTTGTGTGTAAGAAAGTTCATCTATTTTACTAACTATAGTACAGTGTCACATGTAGCCTTAGGAAAGGTATCTTATCTGCTTCTCAATGTGGTTACTAGTAAAATAAGGCAACTATTTTATAAGCTATTGTAAATGAATTATGTATAAAATGGATAGAATTGCACCTGGCATGTAGTAACCTATGTTCAATAATTTTCTCCTGTGATTGTTACAATTATCATTATTGCTATTATTATTCTAGAGTGCAAGGGGAAAAAGGAGAAGAATTCCCCACAACAAAGCAACACAAAACTTTGAGCGGCTCTGGCGTCTTGCTATTTCTGCTGCTCATTTGCCATATGGCCTGCAGGATGCAGGAAGAAAATCTATGCAGATGCTGGGAGGGGCATACAGAGTGGACCGATGTGTGAATCTTGCTTAGACATCCCAAGGGACTCCTATAAATGGCCAAGTGAGATGTGGGTGCTATGTGTATGAGACGTGTACTGGGGCAAAATCAGAAGCATAGGCAGAAGAACCTGAAAAACTTGTGTACATAGGTAAACTAAAGCATATCATTATTATGCAGTAAATTCTCTCTTTTGGGAAATAGACACAATCTTTAACACACATGTAAGTCCTTCTCAGCTAGTACTGCTCTTGTGAAATTAGACTAAAAGTCCCCTGCAGGCAGTGCTATGGAGTTTCCACAAGGAAATCACCCAGAATTGGAAGAGCTGGATTCACAATGATCTGTTTCTACTTTAGGGAGTTGTCCTTCATAACGCCTAAACTGAGCTCCTGGCAAGGAAGCAGTTCCTTCTGCTAACCCTTCTATTCCTTAGAGAAAGAGGGTGACATCAGCAGCAGCAGATGGACAGCAGGATCTTTTTACCATGTTGATTTCATATTTGTGTGTGTGTGTGTGTGAGATGAATGCTAGGCATGATTCACTTACTCCAGAAAGTGTTGCCTGTAATACGGAGACATAGAACCATTTAAAAGGACGAGTAATCACAGCACACGCTATTCATCTTCTGCACCCTCCCAGAGCTGTGAGCTGCTTAACTCGTGCCACAGCTGACTGCTGAGAAACGCTGTCAGCTCGCACCTCTGTGTGGCTCCATCATCCCTGGCTCCTCACTGGCACGTGCTGTCCTGACCCCTTGCACCCTGGTTCTCCTGCTGAATCCCTTTAGCTAGGGTTAAGAATCAATTCACTATGTTTTCTATGACCCCCTCACCAATCCATTGCTACTTGTCATCCTTCTTAGAAACCAACACTTTTCTGTTGGTTACTAGTTAGTTGTCTTGTCAAAAACAAACCATACATTTCTTCTTGTAGGCTGAATTACTCATTCCAAAATCTAACCTCATTTCTTTCTCCCTAGTTCTTATCAATTCCCTAGGCTTATATTGATATTCTTTAGGTTGAAACTACTGTAATCCTTAACCTCAAATAGGAGTCAGGATGTCCTTCCTGCTCCACTCAAGACTCCCAGACTACCCAGGTAGCTGGAATCTTTTTGCCAATGAACACAATTTCTGGAATAAACTTTGCCTATCTAATCCTCCATTTCTTACTCTACTTGAAATCCTTTCTTTATCCTGGTTGTTTGCTTTGCCCCTCAAGTGTCAGCTAGTTCATAATGGACCCAGTTTATGGAACTGTATAATTGTTACCTTGATACTGTCTTGGAGATCTTTTTTGTGTCTGTCACTATTCTAGGTACCAGAATCATAAGATGACAAAACCTTCAAGTCCCAGGTTGTAAGGCGATGACATCTTTATTCATGGTGGTATCAACAGAAAAAGATATACGTATTATTGTGCAAGGGAATTTAGTTATCAGGCTTACAGGATCTGAGGCAGAAGAATCCCCAATGGCCACTGCGCACTAGAGAGCCAGATGATACAGTGGTTTCTTAGCCTAAGAGGACAGAAGCTGCAGAAGAGGCGGGATCAAGATTGCCGCACCTGTCCAAGATCAAAAACCTGGAAGATCACTGCAGAGCTGCTGCTTCAAGTCTGGACTGGAAAGCTGAAGAATCTGATATCCAAAAATGACAGGAAGGACTAAACCTCTTCCAAAATAAGGAGACTTCCTTCTTTTCCCCTTTGTCTCATTCAGACTAAAAGCCTACTGGTTAATGCCACCCACATCCCACAGGAGTCTTCCCCTCTCAGTTTGCTGGACTACTTGTCAGTCATTCAAAGGCGTGCCCAGAGCTGTGCCTCAGTCATCTTCCAGGTGATTGGCATACTGCATAACAGTCATAGCATCCTAGTAGAGAACAGAGATATTAAGTAATTTGCAAATAGGATCACATCAGAAGGATAAGTGCTATGAGAAAAATAAAATAATTTAAGAAGTAGTGAGGTAGATAAGTAACATTTAATAGGTGGTGAAGGAAGTGCTCTTTGAGGACACAGGACATTTTCACCAAGACTTGGAAAAAGAAGAAGTTAACTATGAGAAGGTCTAGGGGATGTAATTTCAAGGAATGCAAACGAAAAATGAAAGCTGTGATCTGTGAAAGAGAGGAACATGTTTAGATTCAGAGAAAAAGAGGCAGCACAGCTGAAGTCCAAAGTAAAGAGGAGAGCAGATGGTAGATCCATCTGGAAAGGTCAACTGGGACAGGTTACATAGGGCTTTGCAGGTCATGAAAAAGAACCAAGTGCCATGGGAAACCTTTGCACGGTTTTACATGGAGAAGCAATGTGTCTGATTTACCAGCTACATTCTGACTTTCTTTTCGCACTCACCCTGAGAACCATCATTTTCAATGCCCTACATCAAACCTTTGACAGTAGCCCACTTTCACATATGGGCAGCAAGAAAGATTCCTCCTGGAGGGCACAGGACTGTCATCATTGCCCATCAGTCACTGGGGCCAGTTACCCATCATTCACTGGGGCTCACTTGAAACTCTGATAATCTTCAAAAAGGAATGTAGGCAGAGAGAATCGAGACTGAGGAAGTTAAGAGTACAGGTAGGAGGGAAGCTGTAAAGGAAAATCATGGGTGGGCCCTGGAGACTACCAAACTACCATAGCCCAGGAGGCAAATCTTAGGCTATCGACTGAGACAGGCCAAGAAAGGTCTGCAGTGAACCCACAGCTCCTGCAAGAACTTAAAGCAATTGACATGCTTCCACTGCACATTTTCAAGAGCTACCCCAGTTATGTGGTCCAATTTCTTGCAGCTGGAATTAGATCTGTTGCTTTTCATGACTTAATTCTCCATAAAGTCTCTGCAGTCATAAGGCTTTGAAGACAACCTATACAACGTTAGAAGGTGAATGACTTTTCTGAATGTGAGTTAAGCACCACACTTTATACTAGAGATCCTACATATATTATTTTAGTGATCTGTAGTAATACCACAAGACAGACAACATAAACTCATTTTGCGTGTAACGATTTACAAGTTCATATGTTAACAAATTTTTTAGAAGAGGCCACTAGCTAACATCCAGCCAGTAAGTGATGCAGTGGAGCAAAATCTGAGCTTGAGGAGAGGGCTTCCGGATTTCAGTCACTTGGCTTTCATACCTTTGGTACTGCAACGCTGATTCCTCTGTTAGGGTACTCTGGCTGATCAGAAGGCAAAGAGTGCTCTGTAGGCCTTTCTGTTACTTTTTGCCCTTGTACTTAAAAATCATTATGATTATTTTCATTAATTTTCCACATATTTATATCTTATCTCCTCAAATTATGATCTTTCTGAAGATGGTGACATCTGCTTTAAACTCTTTTTTTGTGTTTTTGCTACAAATGCTTTACCTTGAATAAGGCACTGATGGGTTGATAATTGAAAGCGTGATCAGTTGGAACAGCTTTATGGCATATCCGGGGAATCAGGAGAAGGGTTTAAAACACACAGAACTGTTCCCAGAGAGCAACTAGCTTGTTGCTGCCAGCATAACAGTGGAGTTAATTCAAGATACATATTGAATGTCCAACAATCCAGTTATGTTCCCTGCACTGGAAGGGAAGTGAGAGAATAGCATGAAGGAAGGGAAAGTGCCAGCTTAGTTTACTATTTTGTAGTCTTTTGCTATTTTTGGATTTCTTTTCAGAGCCCATTTGAGGTCTCTTGGCCCCCCATCAGTGCTGCTAGATTCTGGGTTCCCAAAAGTTATTTCACAGTACTCTTCTCTATGGTAAATGCTTGTTCAACAGTAGAGTTATACTCCTATGGGTCATGAATTATTTGTTTGAGAGGTTTGTCTCAGATGAATATAAATCTATTAGAATTTAACAGCCTTTTGGAAACAGACTGCTAGCCATAAAAGATGTGCATACTTCTTTGGATAGAAACCAAAAAAACTTATTATATTTTCTTTGTGTAATAGCAAAGTGACTTCAAATAGTACCAGGTTTGTTTTAAAGACAATTAGGATATTTCCTCTTAGTCTTGATATTGAATGTGATCTCTTATTATTGCCCACCATATATATACCACTGCAATTTATTGTTTGATTAGTTTTTGTCTCACATTTACATTTGAAAGAAAATTTTTATAATTTTGTTTTATAAGTTCAGTGTTAAACTTTTCAGAAGGATGTGCGAATACCATTATAAATTTTGTGCTCAGCTTTTTCTATATACCGGTCACCCTCCATATCAATATTCCTCCAGTTTTAGTCTAAAAATTAATTTAGAATCCCAAGTAAGATGAAAGGCAGAGAGGAGTTAAGGATGAAATATAAATGCCTCCTGAGTTCCGCGCATGACTTCACAGTTGCTGGGGCTGTGAATGCAGCCCTGGGGAAGTCTGGGACCTCAGTCCTCTGGTGGATGAATCTCAGGCAGTATAACAATCATTTCCAAGGAAACTGAAGCCAAGGAAAGACAAAATGCCTCGAAATGGCTCACATGTAGAATCTGCCGTTCATACAGACCATCATAGTCCCACCCGCTTTGTAATGAAGATGTCCACTTCCAGACAGGGACAGAGAATAGTTGGCTAAAGTTAATCTGCAAGTTAAAGTTAGAGGAAAGTGAACATGTTAGGAAAAATAGACACTGGGGAGCCAGGAAAGTTTTTAAGCAGACACAGGCTTTCGAAAGATGTTGGACTCCCTTAGTCACTTAAGTATTCTGTGTTTCTGCACCGTCCCCCTACGGCTGGAATCTCAGGGCCTGCTCTGTCACACATGCAAAACCAATCTGCTCCCGTGACATGGAGCATGAAAGTTCATCTCCTAAAACTTTACACCCTATTGAAAGAATATAATAGTGTTAAAGAAAAGCTAATTCTGTGATCCTTTCGCATCGGGCTACAGATGGGATGCCATTTTCAAGGGACATTTTTTTGCCCCAGTTCCCATCAAATAGCTCCTGAAATAGGCATGATACAGCCCCCTTGAATAAAATAAAATACCTTATTTAATTGCCTGAATGACACTTGGGATTGTGCTGCCAAAGCAAGTCCAAACAAGTCCAACCAGAAGCAATATTAAAGGGGGGAAACTCGGCTAGGAGATAGCTCCAGCCCCAGCCCACACTGACTGCCAGCCCAGACTAATGGAAATGAAATCATGGCTGGGGAAATGCAAATGGAATCTGCAAAGGAGTTGCAGAAAGAAGAAGCCATTTCCCAGGGTAATGAACTCACTGATTACAAGGTTGGCACCTCAGCCTGACCTCCAGGACTCAGAGAGCCATCATACTCGGGGGACAGAATCAGGGACAAGCAAGGCAGGAAAGCCATCTGAACAGTGACATCCACCCACACTGCTAACAGGTCTGTTCCCTCAATATACCCTTAAGGCTCCAAAATTCTGGGCCCAGTTTGGCTTCCTTTGTGTGCTTCTGCCATTTGTATGGATCATGCAGGATCCATTGCTTTCTTACTAGTTGTTAGAACAGTATCTTTGAATCCTCCAGGAGAGTCAAGCTTTATGTATTTACCATCCTTAACCGATTACAAGGACATTGTATAGTCTGTGTCATCTCTCTCTGGGCTCCAATGAGCTTAAATGAAGAAATGTATTATCCTAAACCAGGTGGTGATCTTTCCCCAGTGAGTATCTCACAAGAACTACTGCTACAGAGCTATTTTTGGAAGATTTGCAACCAAAATGCACAATACTTAAGATATATACGTGCAAAGCTTGCAAATGTAATCATTCTAGTGTTCTTGGGACAAGGGAAATTATGGAACTTTGTCAACAGAGCCTTCCTTATCCCTCCTCACTCCTCTCTAATCCCAAAGCTTTTCCACTGTCACTGATTCAGAGTATTTCAGTTACTGTCATATTTTGGACAAGAGACTGAGAACAAGTAAGGTATTAGAGGAATAATCACAGAAAACATTAAATGACTGAGGGAGTGAGACAATGAACAGGAGAGCAATAAAGTATGCATTAGCAAGAAAATAACCACAGTGGATAATTACTGTGTACCTTAGGGAGTTGGTGTGGAAAATCTGCCAGGGAATCCTCTTACCCATATGACTGACCAATGACTGGCCAATGGGCCACTTATGCATCCAGGCTCACCACTCACTAGTCAGGGGCCTTTGAGGGGGAGGTTCCTACTCTTGAGCACTTCAGACCCAACATGCGTATGAGTGCAATGGGACCATCGCACTCAGGCAAAGGGATACTGTTAGTGTGGTCAACTTTTGGAACCTACAAGGTGAAATCCAGGGGAATGAGGGAAACTACCACGACATGCTTTCACTGGAGTCCTCTGGCAGGGAACCCAGAGAAAGATATAACACATGTCCTTTCATTTCCTTCTTTCATGTCCGTCGTCTTCTGCTACCCAGATATGGCCACTGAGTAACGTATCCTGTTTGTATCAAGGCGATAATAAGAAGATCTGAAATGGAGCACCACACTGACAACCCAGGAGAAATCCCTGACTGGGAAAAACATATGAAAATTGCTCTGGTTTTAGGTGCTCAGCTGAGAGACCATTGAGATCGGAGCTCCATTCATATTTTGAGGCAGACCTGCATCCACCCACCGAAAAGCACATAACTTTTGTTCATACAAAAGCGCTCCCCACTCCTATATGTGCACAAGCAAAGCAGGTGTTTGTCATAATTTGCATAAATCTGATGCAATATTGAGGCATGGTAGGGTCACCATATGTCCCAGGTACTTATAGTAACTGTGTTTGTTAGAAATGAACTTTTATTCCTTTTCTGGGAATCTTCCTGAAAGAATTAAAAGTATCTTACCACAGCAATATTTGGACACCCACGTTTGTAGCAGCACAATTTTTAGTAGCCAAATCTCGTGAACAACTCAGAGCCCACCAACTGATGAATGGATAAATAAGATGTGGTTTCTTTATACAATGAGTACTGCTCTGACACAAATGAGAGTAAGCTTGAGACATTCCTAGGTAAATGGATGCATGTTCAAACCATACTTTTAAGTGAAATGGATTCGACACACATGAAAATACCATGTTGTTTCTCTCAAGTGAGAAGCCAACAGTGTAAAGAAGGACCAAATACATATGTATAATACATATTGTTAAATAGGGAGAAAATGTTCCAATGGAGAGGGGAACAAGGGAGGCAATACGGGGGAACAGAGAAAAGTAAAAACAGTGGTAAAACAAGGAAAAATGGAAACAAAGCTTTTGAAAATGGCAAGGGCAGGAGAAATTGGAGGGCAGGGGAATGGGAAGAAAGGATCAAGTTATATAATATAGATACAAATTCTCTATGAAGAATGTGATCATTACGTGTATCTAAAATATACCAATAAAGTCTGATTGAGTGAACTCTTTCCCATGTGGTCAGTGAAGAGAAGGGAAAGAGGTCCAGAGTGTTTACACAATCATAAAACATGACAGTCCTTGCCACTACCAGGCAGGGCGCAGCAAGGAAGAAGCGTTAATGCAGTCAGGTGAGGCAGGTACAAACAAATAGCACAGGTAGCTGGATTCACAATCAGGAACAAGAAGGTCTCAGGAGATACAGCACGTGGACTCCAAAGAGACTTGTACAGAGTGTGAGTAGCTGCAGCCATGTGCTGCCAAGGATATTGTGCCAAGCCACAGAAAGAAAACTCCTACAGATCTTTTCTTCATATGGATTTTTTAAAAGGATAATAATAATTTATTGAAGTAGAAAACCCTGAAATGGAAGTCAAGAGACAGGAGTAGTCCTAGTTTAGACTTAAAATATTCATAACCTATGAACCAATGACGGTTCTAGGGAAAGAATCTAAAATACAGGCAGAGATTTAACCAGAAAAATGCTCATTGTAGCACTATGTGTTTAAAAAAAAAAAAAAAAAAAACCAATACCTAGTAACAGCCAAAATCACTGGTGGTTAAGGTGTGGTTAATTCACCCAATTAATTCTTGAAAGGAATTTTTTTATAATGCAGAAGGGCAATAGTAGATAAACACAGCAGCATATGAGGACGGCTTACAAAGCGAGAGGTGAGAGGAGCAGAAGAGCTGAGGAGGAGGTCCCAAAGCATTAACATTTTTGGCCTCTTCAGTGAGACAAGGGGGTCAAGTCAAACATGGGGTGTCCAGCAAAAAGAGAAGATGCAGTTGGTGCAGTGGTTTTCCTGATGTCACTTGCTGAACAGGGCAACATAGATAAAGTTCTTTTAGTGGCTCATCTTGGTATTGTCAGTCTAGGATCATTTTGGGAGGCCCATCTAGACACTGCTCTTCTAGCTCTTCTAATTATATTGAAAATACTCAGTTTCCTAAATAAAATCTCACTCTTTCTTAACTTACATGTTTAGTTATACATGTGTACAGTACACACTGATTAGAGTCATTGTGTGGAAGTTGCACTTAACGCATCTTAGTTGTTTTTATCTCCTTTCCCTCTTCTTCCTCCCCCCTCTCCAATTCTTGATCCTCTTTCTAATTGTAAAAGATCTCCCTTGTTCCTATTATTTTTTTAAATTTTGCTGTTTAATTTACTTACACTTTGAGTTTCTCATATAAAAGAACTATGCTTTTTAAAAAATAGCTAGTATAGTTGCTGTTCTTTCCCCTTGAACCCTGATTTAAACCACCATTCAAGTCACATTTAGTGAAAGATTATCTTATATATTTCATAAAAATAGTTATGTGTCCATGTATGTGAATATATGTGTCCTTGGGATCACTGGTTTTAAACTCCTTATTTGCATCATATATATGATGCTCTATATGCAGCAATGATCATTAAATTTATTTTGAAGAAATCACTGCTTATATTCTCAATTCTGGTACCAAAAATAAACCAGAATAACATAAGAGAAAATATTCTTGAGTCAAAGGAAAAATGGTCTTAGAACTACTGGCTGGACAATGATGTTCGCTTATCTTATCTAAGCACTATGGTGACATTAGATTGAACTACAGGGAAAGTGAGGCGAGGACGTGTAATAGACTTCAGTCTCTGTGAGCTCTGCCTTGCATCTCTTCTAAGAGGGAGGAAGAGGGCTTTTATGAGGGATTGTGTCTCTTGCATGAAGAGCTTGTCTAATGAGCATACAGTTGCCTGGGGCAGAGGCTCAACACCTTGGCTGCATTAGAATTCCCTGCTGGTTCCCAAATTCTACCCTGGCAATTGCCCTCAGATGTTCTTACTTCATTTGGGAAGGGTCTAGGAATCACTATTTTTAATGAGTCTAATGTAGCAGTGTTGAGAACCAGCGACCTAGTGTTCAGGTATTTTGCCATGCAGCCAGATGTGGTGGCACATGCCTGTAATCCCAGCACTGAGGAGGCTGAGACCCGGAGAATCGCCATACATTCGAGACTAGCCTGGGTTACATAGTGAGTTCCAGGCCAGACTGAACTACAGAGGAAGACCCTGTCTCAAAAACAAGAACAGGAACAAACAAATGAACACAATATTTATGGCCAGCAAGCAGCCATGCAAGCTTTCGTTTTGTTCTGTTTACAGTTTTTCACATCTCTACAGCATTTATGTTAAAGGTATTTGTTTTATTATTTGTAACATTACGATTTCTTTTATTTTTTCCTTGATGAATTTTTCAGAAAGGTTTTTATTATGTTTTAGTTTTGTTTATTCTGTAGTTTAGCTGCACCTCACAGATTTCAATAAGTAGTTTTTTTTGGCATCACTTAGCCCTAATTCTTTCCAGTTATTATTTATTTTATGAACTGTGAGTTGTTTTTCAAAATCTGTATGTATGCTTATTTAAAGTCTACTTTAAAGTCTATTCATCTGAGTGAGTTAGACTATCTTTTTGTTCTCATCCCCCTACTTAATCCCCACCTCCCTGTTTTTTCACTGCCTCTAGACCCTGGCATCCACATTCCACTCTCTTCTTCTGTGAGTTCAACTGTTTTAGATTTCACATATCAGTGACATCATACAGTATTTGCCTTTTTGTACCTGTTTTATTTTGGTTCATCTATGTTGTTGTAATGGATGGTATTTTCTTATTTTCAAAGATTGGATAATCTAGACCTACACATATATTTTACCTATTGATCACATTTTCTTTTCCCACTCATTTATCAATGGACAGTTAGTTTGATTTCATATATTGGATAATGTGAATAATATGTATCTTCAAGATAATTATTTGTTTTCCTTTGGGTATATGTCCAAAAGTAAAATTATTGGATCATATGGTAGCTCTATGTTTAATCTTTTAAGAAACTTCTATATATTTTATCCTTGATAGGTGAGTCAATCTGCATTCCAACCAACAATGCAAATGTTCTAATTTTCCCACATTCTCACCTGCATGAAGTGATTTTTTTGTTTTTTAGTTTTTTTTTTTTTGGTACTGGGGATCAAACTCATGACCTTGTGCTTGCCAGGCAGGTACTGTGCTGCTGAGCTATGAAGTGACATTTTAATCTGCTTTTGATTTGCATTTTTTAATGACTAGTGGTGTTCATTTGTTCATATACCTGTTGGTCAATTTTATGCCTGTCTTTTTTTTAAAATCTATTTAAGTCCTGCTATGGTTTGTGTCTAGGAGGTCCCCAAGTCTCATGCAGTCATGGAAGCAGCTGAATCTAGCATTTGTAATTGGCTAGTCATCTTGCACTGGGATTAGCAGTGTAATGTTGCACCCACCCAGGGGTGGAGCCGGCATACAATGTAAGGGAGAGAGAAAGCATGTTTTCTCTTTCCGGTCCATGCCTTGCTGTTTGCAGCAGCCATGAGTGGCTGTACCGCCATGCCACCTTGCAACTTGGAGCCAACTGAATATGACCTGAAACCTCCGTAAGAAATAAACCTTCCCTTCCTTATTTTGGGTGTCAGGTATTTTGTTTCAACAGCAAGAGAAAAGTAATGAAGACAATTCTCTTGCTCATTTTTCATTGTTTTGGAATTGTGCTTCCTACATATGTTGGATATTAATCCCTTACCAGATATACAATTTATTATATTCCATCCTATATGGTGTCTCTTTATCAATTGCTTATTTTTCTAGACAGAAGTCTTTTAGTTTGATGCAATTTCATTTGTCTATTTTTGATTTTGTTCCTTATGCTTCTGAAGTGATATCCAAAAAAATCATTCTCTAGACTAATGCCAAGTTCTTCCTCCATGTTTTCTTCAAATTATATTTGTCTTAATTTATGTTGAATTTGTATATTGAGTGTATGGTTCAATTTTACTCTCCTGTGTAAGGATAACTGGTTCACTCAACATTATTTATTAAAGAGGACTATCTCTTCCACATTGTTCTTGGCATCCTTGTAAAAGATTAATTAGCAAAAAATTCATAGATTAATTCTCCAGGATCCATTCTGTGCCAGTGGTCAATATTTTTTTAGAAGTCTGCTATATCCACACAGCCTCTCTATCTGGAAAACCCACTATTGAAAGTGAATTGTTGGATTCCTCTACTACTATTATATTGGTATTTTCTCCTTTAATTCTCCAAACATTTGTCTTCTACATTGACCTCCAATGTGTTGTGGACACTTGTGGAATTTGTTATATCTTTTTTCCCAACAGTGTAGGGGGTTGAACCAAGGGTCTTACTCATGCTAAGTAACTACTCTAGCATTAGGCTACATTCTCAGCTTTTAATTTTATTGTTTGAGACAAGATCTTTGTAAGTTGCCTATGTTGGACTTAAATTTATATTCCTCCTGCTTCAGTCTCCTGAGTAGCTGGTATTACAGGCACACTTGTTATGTCAGTTTGATTAATTGATCCCTTTATTATTACATAGTGACCTTACACGAGTCTTTGTATGACACTATTTGACTTAAAATCTATCACGTTTGATAAAAGTACAGCCAATCCTGTTCTCTTTTGGTTACAACTTGCATAGAATATCTTTTCTATCTGCTAGATATTAAAAGTTTGTGTCTCCTCCAAAATTCATATTGAAACTTAATCTTCAATACAACAGTATGAAAATCAGGGCCTTTGGAAGATCATTAGGTGGTGAGGGTTCCATTTTCATGGAAGAGAGTAGAGATAACTGCCTATAAAAAGGCACAGGAAACTACATGGACCCCCTTTGACTTCTAAGTGTTCTGTAATGTGAGAATATAACAAGCATTTATTTCCTTTGCCCTTCTGCCTCATACTATGTAAGAACACAGATAAAATGGCATTTATGAAGCAAATAACAGTCCTCAACAGAGACTGGCCATCTTAGCACACTCTCCTTGAACTTTCCATCCTCCAGAACTTTGAGAACATGAACTTTTGGTCTTCATAAATTATTCAATATAGTGTATTTTGATATAATAGTGCAAACAGACTAAGGCCCCATTACTTTGCTTTCTGGTTGTGTGTTCTTCAAGACAAAATAAATCTCTCATAGGTAGCACACAAATGGATGAATTATGTGTTATCTAGTCAGCAACTCAATATCCTTTGATTGGAGAATTTAATTCAATTATATTTTAAGTAATTATTAATTAGAAAGAACTTGGCGCCATTTTGCTACTTTTTTCTGACTTTTGCAGTTCCTTTGTTTCTTCTTTCTATATTTCTTTGTGATTTGACAATTTTTGTAGCAGTTTAATTTGACTCCTTTTCCTTACCACCTATCTACTAGAGGGTTTTCCTTTGTGATTATCAAAAAGTTTTGTAAAAATAAAAATTATACAATTATAACAATCCATTTTAACCTGGTAACAATTTAACTTCAACCATATATAAAACTTTATATTTTAATGTGTTCCCTCTAGGTTTTATGTTATTGATGTCACAAATTACAACTTTTTATACTGTGTATCCATTGACAAATAATTGTTTTACAGTTATTTTCCATAATTTTTTACTTTTTTATACCAGAGATAAAAGTGTTATATATGCCATAATTATAGTATTGGAGAAACTGAATTTAACTGTATTCTGTCATTTATAATGAGTTTATATGAAACAGAGGCTATCACATTATTAGTAAGAATTCTTTAATTTTAATTGGAAAAACTCCCTTAAATATTTTTTGAAAAGTTCTAGCATTTGATGAATTCTCCCAGTTTTTATTTATCTAAGAAAATCTCTATTTCATTTTCGTTGGTATACTAGTTTTATTTTTGTTGTTGTTTGTTTGCTTTTTGTTTATCCTCTTATGAGTGAATAAGTCATTCCATTTCATCCTAGCCTACAAAATTTCTGGTGAAAAATGCACTGATAATCTAATAGAGCCCTTTGTGTTTTGAGTTATTTTTCTTTTGTTGTTTAAAATTCTGAATTTCCAGATTTTTATTTTTGCTTTTGAGAATTTTATTACAATATGTCTCAGTGTAGGGAGCGGCTCAGAATGGCTGCTGCTGCCCTGCCCCTCCCACCTGAGGGCATTTTGTGTGTCAGCCTACATTTCCCATGATCCTCCCCTTGTCTACAGTGTGCATGACGTGAGCAACTTCCCACTTCACCCTACATCTCCCATAATCCTCTCCTGCTTACATCATATATCTGGATGTGACAATGACCTATCAGATAACACTCCGTGCCCTCTTCCTGCCCCATTGGCCCGCCTCCACCCTACATAAGTTGTAGCCATTTTAAGAATAAATGAGACTTGAATGGAATCCTGCCTTGTCTCTATCTCTCTTTTCTCTTGCCCAGCCCTCCATCTCCGTCCCCTCTCCAGGCGAGGCCCATGGACCAATCCGCAGGATGGATTAAGTGGCATCCAATGTGGGGCAGACCTGGTACGAGGGATAATGACACGGGACCATTCACGGGGGTAAAGGGCCGGCCGGCGTGACTGTTTCGGGACTTCGTTCCTGTGATCTGTGCAGATGGCCACCTTACGTCTCACCTGAATCACGGTAGGTGAATGGGATTAGCATGGTTGGGCAAGCACTTAGTGAGCACAAATTGTTTGTGAATGGCCTCAGGGACGCACTCAAGATTAGAGGGATTAAGGTTAAGACAAAAGATTTGATACAGTACTTTCAGTTTATACATTCAGTGTGTCCATGGTTCCCCCTAGAGGGCACCATTGATTCAAACAGGTGGAAAAGAATAGGAGATGCTCTTAAAGACTATTATGAGGTTTTTGGCCCAAAAAAGATTCCAGTAACCGCCTTTTCATATTGGATTTTAATCTCTGAGCTGCTGGCACAATGTCACGCAGATCCCCAGGTCGCGGAGATGCTCGCCCAGGGTGAGGCTGCGTTAGCTGCCTCCCGCAATTGTACTCTGCCACCACCGGACTTCTCTAAGGCACCCAGCCCTCCCAGCTCTGCGGTCCTTGATATCCCGGAGCTTTTTCAAGATGGCAACTTGCTGCCACTTCCTTTTTCTGGAGGCCACGAGGGTACTCAAAATGGCGTGCACTGCCCCAATACTCAAAATGGTGCCACCATGCTCCCTCCTCCATACCGCCCTATCTACCCTGGAAATGGGAGCTTAATCGCTGGAACGACCAAGAGGTGGTTTGGACTTGGGTAGGATCAGGAAGTCCATGGTTTGTGCCCACACCCTGTTGGTTCTTTCTGGGGCTCCAATGTCCCAGACAAAGTCAATTCTACCTTTGTCCCACAGCAACAGGGGGCAGATCATATTGTAATTCCCTGGGAGAATATTTTTGTGCTCGTTGGGGCTGTGAAACAGGATGGCAACCCGCCTTCCCCAATAAACACCTTAAACTGACATTGGGGCTGCTGGGGTGCAGCCTAGATGACTACCCACCAGCCAATCAAAGACCCTGTGTGGTATTAAACATCACTGTGACCACTCCTGAAGACCCTGGCTGGCTGACAGGATGAACCTGGGGACTTCGAGTTTATGAGTCAGGCAAAGATAGGAGAAATCTTATTCTCATAAAAAAGGTTCCCCTACAGATTTCATCCACGCCCATAGGCCCAAATCCTGCTCTAAAGCCAAAATATAATCCAAATCCAAAATACAATCAGTCCAATACAAATCCTGTTACTGCTGTTCAAACAACCACAGTAAGTCACCCAACCATAAGCATTTCTCAAGCCCCCCCACACCAGGAAGATCACATACCTGCCCCTCAATATTCACATTCTAACCTATTCAGTTTGATTAAAGGGGCATACACGGCTTTAAATCATACCCAACCTGATCTCACCCAATCCTGTTGGTTATGCTTGGCTGCTCCTCCCCCATATTATGAAGGAAAGGCCCTCAATTTAACCTTTAACAGTTCTTCTAGCTCATCTCCCTGTGACTGGGGCAATCACCATAAGCTGACTCTCCCTGACGTCTCAGGTAGAGGGACTTGTCTTGGGGACTCCAGCCGTCCACCAGCACTGGCAGCACAACTCTGTGCCCAGCTTCATTCAGAGTTCAAGCCAAATAACTACCTCATTCAACCCCCAGGAATGTCTTGGGCCTGCAATTTCGGCCTCTCACCCTGTATAGCAACTACTATTTTTAACAAGTCTACAGATTTTTGTGTTCTTGTACAGGTTCTTCCTCGCATAACATTCCACCCAGGAGACTACTACCTCCAGGCATCGCAGACCGGCTATATGTATAAGAGAGAACCTGCAACACTCACCTTAGCTGTATTACTGGGGTTAGGAGTCACAAAGGGAATAGGAACAGGGACTACAGCTCTAGTGTTGGGAAATCAGCATCTAGCTCAATTACAGGCAGCAGTAGATCAAGATTTAAAAGAAATAGAAACATCTGTGATGGCTCTACAGGCATCCCTGGCATCTCTATCTGAGCTAGTCCTACAGAATAGAAGAGGGCTAGACTTCCTATTTATGAAGGAGGGTGGCTTATGTGTTGCCCTCAAGGAAGAATGTTGTTTTTATGCTGACCACTCAGGAGTCATTAAAGAGTCCATGAATAAACTAAGAGAAAGAGAAAGAGAGAGAGAAAAAGAGTGCCTTGGAGAAACCACCTTCTCCTCTATGTGTGTGTGTGGGGTCTCTTCCCTTACATTGCCCCCCCTTAGGACCCCTAGCGGCCTTGCTGTTACTGCTTACTGTAGGACCTTGTATTTTGCAGAGGATCATGATGCTCATTAATAACATTAATGACAGGATTGACACATTTATGGCAAAGCCCCTTCAGGTACATTACCATCGGTTGGAAATGGCAGAACAACAAACTTATCGGGAAAGAACAACCACCGACAGCCCACATGATACTGTTGCCCAAATGCCCTGAGGCACTGGACAGGCAGTCAGAGACCGGCAACTAGCACACATATGTTGCGCCATCAGCCACCTAAGACAGGCCCAGGACCAGCAGCTGTCCTGCAGGCCCACGACGGGTAAGGCTCAACTGGGTTCATATGAGGAGTCCTTGACCCAAGACAGGCGCTGTCCTCCCAGGACCTGCCATATTCCTAAAAAATATATAATAATAAGGGAAGAGATGTAAGGAGTGGCTCAGAATGGCTGCTGCTGCCCTGCCCCTCCCACCTGAGGGCATTTTGTGTATCAGCCTACATTTCCCATGATCCTCCCCTTGCCTACAGTGTGCATGACATGAGCAACTTCCCGCTTCAGCCTACATCTCCCATAATCCTCTCCTGCTTACATCATATATCCGGATGTGACGATGACCTATCAGATAACACTCCATGCCTTCTTCCTGCCCCATTGGCCCGCCTCCACCCTATATAAGTTGTAGCCATTTTAAGAATAAATGAGACTTGAATGGAATCCTGCCTTGTCTCCATCTCTCTTTTCTCTTGCCCAGCCCTCCATCTCCGTCCCCTCTCCAGGTGAGGCCCATGGACTGATCCGCGGGACAAATTATCTCAGTGAAGATTTACTTATTTATTTATTTGGTACAGGATACCCATCTCACAACCTCATGCTTGCCAGGCAAGAACTTATATCACTGAGCTAAATCCTCAGCCCTTTATTTCTTAATCTACTTAGAATTCTTTGGGACTCATGGAGCTGGATGCTCACCCTTTCTCTAGCACTGGAACACTTTTGTAACTATTTCTTTAAATAAATTTATATTTTTCCCTTTTTGTCTTCCTGGACTCCCATAATATGCATAGTGGTTTGCTGTAAGTTTTCTTCATTTTTGTTCAGACTTGGCCCTTTAAATGGGTAATTTCAAATGATCTTTATTGAACTCACTGATTCTTTCTTCTGTTTGATGAAGTTTACAGTTATATATGGAACTTTTTGGTTCATTATATTCTTTAACCCCAGAATTTGTTTCATTCCTTTTTCACATTTCTATTACTATTGATAATCTCATTCTATTCATGTATCATTTTCCTAGTTATGTTCATTGCTATGTGTCTTCTCATATAGCTTATTGATTCTTTTAATATGATTCATTTCTTTTTTAAGGAATTCATTGATCCCATGTCTTAGGTTAGTTACTAGTGCTTTATCCTATTCCTTTGGTTCTGGAATACTTCTTTATTTATCATTCTATCAGTTTGCATTGGTATTTGTGTATTGGAAGAAGTAACTACTTCTTTCAATCTTATATACTGGCTTCTGGCTATAGAATGATCAGGCAAACTGGGTGAATCTGCAGGTGATATTCCTGCTGAAGTCCTCAGGTAGGTTGGCCTTGGTTCCAGGATTAATAAGGGAGTAGGTTCTAAAGTCTGAGGCCATGGAAATAAAACTAAAGCTTGGGTCTGTGGGATGGGCTTTGAGCTTCAATCCATGATAATGGATTTGCTCCTTAGGCCCATGAGAGTGAGTCTAGATGTTGGTCTATGGTGGCCAACCTAGGATGAATGTTATGATTTAGATATGGTTTTTCTCCCAGAGGTTCATGTGTTGGAAACTTAACTCCCAATATGGCAATGTTAAGAGTTATCAAAGCCTTCTTAGGTGGGATCTACTGGGAGATATTAGGTCATGGCAGTGGGTTTCTATAAAATGATCCTGTCAATTACTATGAACCTCATTTGCTTCCTTTCTTGCCATGTGATATCTCTCTCCTTCCAATTTTGTTTCAGACCCTCACCAGAGCTGAGTAGTTGCTAGTGTATGCTCTTGAACTTTAGAACTGGGAGCTAAATAAATTTCTTTTCTTTATAAATTACTCAGGCTCTGATATTTTGTTACAGTAACACACAATGGACCGAGACACAGGACTCTGATGGTCTAAGACACAGGGCTGCATGGGCTAGTATGGATGCTGGGTCTTGAGGATCAACCTCATGCCAAACTTCACTGGAGTGGCTCAGACTCTTGAGTCTACACTGAAGTCAAGTTCTCACTTCACTTTTTTAACTCTATGCAGAAGATACTGCTTTTTATGCTTTGCTGTGAAGTCTTTGGGGAAGGTTTACAATGGCTAAGGCAAAACTATTATTCCTAACCTCTTTCATGCATCTTTTTTATTTATGTACATCTTGTAGGTGTGTAATCTTTATCTTTTATTTTAAAAATACATTTTCATGTCATAAAACCACATTATGATAATTTAGAAAGAGTTTATTGTTCTTTTAAAAGGAAAAGTATATATTTATTTAGAAAAATTTTCAGATTTCGTTTTGAAAAAGACAAATATCAATTTACCCAATCCATAAAAGAAATGCTTGTTGGAATGTGTAACATTTGATGGAGGGAAATATTTCTGATATCTAACATATTATTGCTGATCTACATAGAAACTTAGAATCTACAAAAAATATTGATATTAATATATTAAGTGAAGTTGCAGGCAAAATAGAAACAAACAGCACTAAATTGCATTTCTACATGCTAGCAATGAAAACATAAAAACGAAACTTAGTAATTCCATTTACAATACTATCAAAAATGTAAAAAACACCTAGGAATAGTACAATAAAAAGTCTGCAGGACTTTGCTGTGCATAGTTACAAAATATTGCTAACAAAGATTGTTTAAATAAATTAAGATACATATATATATAGACTGGTATAGTAGATATTATTAAGGTATCAGTTCTCTTCAAATTGATCTATAGATAAAATGCAGTTGTTAAGCACACAGAACAACAGGAGGTCTTGTGTACTGCTACTGGTAGTATAAAATGTCCAGCAATCCTGGGAAATAAAAGATTTAGTGTTTTCTTAATAGTGAAGCATACACTTATTCTACTACTCAGAAATTTGTTTGTTAGGCATTTACTCAAGAGAAATGAAAATATATAGCCACTAAAAACCATGTGTACATATACAGCTTCACTCATTATAAATGCAACTATTAACAGTCCAAATATTCATCAAAATGCATGTATACAAGTTCATAGTGTATAATCTATGCATCAGCATGGATGAACTTCAAGGGCAATTTGAGACTAAAAAGCTTGAGACAAGAATACTCCCTTTATGACTCCATTTACATGAAGCTCCAAAGTAGACAAAATTCATTTATAATGAAAAAGTCAGAGAAGTGGTTGCCTTCAATAGAGAGCAGGACTAGGATGTACTAGTGAAGTGTCTAGACACACACTTTCAGGAAAACATTCAGGCTCCTGATTGGGGCCTCCTAAAACTTTGCATCCATGTTGCCTCATTCACCTCACTCTAATACAATTGTGATTTGGAAAACAGAGAGGAAAGAAAGGTGGTGTACTTCAAGGGGCATGAGAGAACATTCTGGAATGATAAAACATTCTACATCTTTGTTGGGGTGATGGCCTTACATATACATCTATGTCAAAGTGTATCAAGTGGAACACTTGAAATATTTACCTTTAACATATGTAAATATATAAGATTAATTTTATTTACTTATTTATTTTGTTTTTGTTTTTTTTTTTTTTTTTTTTTGAGATGGGTTCTCACCATGTAGTTCAGACTAGCCTTGAACTCCTTATGTAGCTTCAGGCTGGTCTTGAACTTATTAGCAATCCTCTTGCCTTAGTCTTCAGAATGCTGAAATTATAGGCCTGTACCACTATGCCCAGCTTAAAAGGTTGATTTTAAAAAAGAAATACTACCAAAAAATTTTTTTAAATAGTAGTAATAAAAGTTCTAAATTTATCAGCTATTAGTATTAATAACAAAATTACAGTGGAGTAATTAGGCAATGTACAGATTGGAGAACTCAGAGATACATTTCAATATTTGGAAACCTGGTGTTGGGCAGAGGTGATGACCCTTAGAACATTGGTTATCTATATGCAAAGCAAAAAAGTTAGACCATAGTTCATACCAGATAGAAAATCAACAATCTGAAATTGAAATATCCAATTTAAACTTTTAGAAAAAATGGAAACATGTAATACAGAAATGGGAAGTTTCTCTTTAAAAAAATAAAATGCTCTAAGTCTAACACAAAAGCTCTAACTCATGGGGGGAAATTCATATAGGATTACATTAAAATTGAGTTATGTTCATGTAATAAAGTACTTTGTAAACAAAGAGAAAGAATAAGTCAATAATGAAAGTAATTGTTTGCAATGCCTAGTAACTGATTGTTTCAAAATCTAGAATGCATAAAGAAACCCTAAAAAGCCATCACAGAAGTATCTAATCAGACAGTGAAAGATCATCAGTAAACTCAAGAAACTTAAACTCAGTAAAATTAAAGCATGAATATGATACTTTTGTTAAGTTTGAAAACTTCAAAATAATCTGATACTGAGTGTTTGAGAAGGCTTGTTGAAAAGCACAGTTAGTATGAAATGCTGAAAGGAAATTAAATTGTATACTCACGCTAGAGAAATTTTTGCTGTTTTCATTAAAACTAACAGTGTGCATATCTTCGGGCCCAGTCACTCTATTCCTAGTTATTACTTAGGTAAATAATCATACAGATAAGCACTGAAAATTTCACATGAATGTTTATAATACCACTGTTTGATAACAGCAAAATTAGAAACAATTCAAATGTTTAAGAAAACAAGGGACAAAGAAATAGATCAGAGGCCTGGCATAGTGGCCATGCCTATAATCCTAGCACTCCAGACTGAAGCAGGAAGATCCCTGCAAATTTGAGGTCAGCCTGGACTACATAGTGAGTTTAAGGCCAGCCTGGACTACACAACCAGACCTTGTCTTTCAAAAAAACATCCTCGAAGTACAGAGCTGCTTTTAACTTTTAGATCTATGTGAATCTACCTGGGGAGACTTCAGAAAAATGTGGAGTGAAAAAAACAAATTACAAATTTGTACAAATATCATTGTGTTTCTATACTTTAAAAACGCATGACATAGTACTATAGAGTTCTAATGTATGCAAAAAATATGTAAGTACATATTTTAAAAGTGAAAAGAAAACAAAAATCAACTAAAAGAGTTTCCTTCCTTCATCCACAGTTTCACTTTTGGCAATTTGAGTTGCCTACAATCAACCACGGTCTGAAAATATTAAGTGGAATTTCCAGAAATAAACAATTCTGAGTGGCATGAAGAAATCTCCTGCCACACAGGGCATGCATCTTCCTTTTATCCAGTTCCTTGTTAGTCACTTAGTAATCCTCTCAGCTATCAGATCTACGTATCACTTATGTTCAGCACTTATGTTCAGGTAACTGCCCTATACAAGCCTAATGCAATGTCACAATACTTTTATCATTCACCTCACTTAATCACATCACAGCTTATACCGTGAGGGAACTCATGTTATAAGAAAGATAGACAAGATAGTATCAAGTTTGAAGACATAGGCAACTACTTTGAAGACAATAAGATTCACTAAGATACCCATTCTGGTTTGACTATTGTCTTCTTTGGAAGTCCTGTAATGTTTACAATGCCTAAGTTTTATTGGTCTTGTTCTCTACTGTTTTGTCCAACTTTATAATATCTAATAAGATAGACAATTCTTTTTAAGGAAACAAGGGACAACGTTGATAACCATTGTTGATAAACTTGTACTCTGTTCTACACCATGTGCTACGTCTATCCTTGGTATTGACTGACAGCTTTGTTTTGCCATATTTGACTGTATTCTTCCCCCCCCCCAAAGAAAGTAATAAGCACTAAGGAGTAATAAAATCCAAGATGTGTAAATTTTGTCGTAAAAAAGAGAGGGAAAAAAAAAAAAAGAAAAAGAGCTCTAACGGATATAACAGCAAGTGTGTTTGGGGGTGTTAAATAGCTGACTTTATCAATGTTTTTGGAACATTGAACACAGCTGTTTACAGTCTCCCTGTTTGAATGTCCACCTTGTGTTCTTTGATACTGTGATTTGAGGAACTATTTTCAAGAAAATAGTGTGTAATCTACTAGCAGGTAATTTCTTACTGTTATGGTTTTTTGTTTTGTTTTGTTTTGTTTTGTTTTGTAGTTCTGTATTGCGTGTACCCTTACGCCGCTTTGGTTTGTTTTGTGTTTTTCTCTTTTTCCTCTTAAATAAAAAAAAAAAAAAAAAAAAAAGAAAGATAGACAAATACAATATTGAGGACAGGACAATAGAATATTGAGAGAGTCAGAGAGAGACAGAGAGACAGAGAGAGACAGAGAGACAGAGACAGAGAGAGACGACAGAGACCACACTCACATACTTTCTCTCCGAGGATATTGTTATAATGGTTCTATTTTATTATAAGTTATTGCTGTTAAAACTTATGTGCCTAACTTATGAATTAGACTTTGTCATATGTTTGTACAAATGGGAAGACATAGCATTTATAAGGAGTCACTGTCAACAAAGGTCTCAGGGGTTCACTGTTGATCTTTGAAGGCATTAAATCTCATGGAGCAGGGGAAGGTTTTAGAATAAAGAGGAAAAGGGCTGCAGTGAAAAGTACTGAAATTAAAGGGGTACAGAAGTAAAAAAAAAGCGAAAAGTATGTAAAAATGTTATCACAGTTATAGACAGAATAGGAGGAATTTTTAAAATTACATGTATTGTTATATTTTTGTCATTAAAATAATTTTAATCTAAATTGCTAGAAGGCTCATTTCTGCTACTTACTGTGCTATAACTTAAATAGTAACTTTCTCCCTCTCCATGTTCCCTCATTTATTCAAATGTGTTTTCAATGACAGAATGAATTTTCTTATTTACCCTAAAGTTGAGATTTCTCCAATTCTATGTGCCTGGGTTAAATCCTCCATTTTTCTTTAGCTAAAAGAGAAAGTCTCCTAATTAAACCAGATGGATAAGATCCTCTTCCAGTGGAAAGACGATAGGTTTTTTCCCTTACCTTCATCAGGATAAGACTCTACACACTTTTTGTCTGCTATCTGGTCTAACTCCTCATAGTATAACTTCGGCATAAACCTTTCCACCAGCATGTTACATCCAGAGAAGGTTTACAGATAGAAATAGAAAAGTCCAAAGTAAATTAAAATACCAGGTTCTTGACAGCAGAGAAAAAATAGCCCCTGCTAATAACCTGATTTGACGTCTGATTTATGTGGCCCTAAAAGGACAGTCATAAAAAATGTGTAAGTGAAGGAATAACACCAAGTGATTTACAAAGGCCCTGGGAGCATGGGCAAGAGAATGCGGAGGGGAGGGGAGCGATAAATCTAGGAGAGGAAGCCAGCTTGATGCCTGCCCCCTCCAAGGCCCACGCACTCAATGGTTGTCCACTTGTAGCAATTTTCATTCACCCTTTCATTCAGCAAGTAGTTCCTGAGTCCCTTAGCCATGGCCTGCAAGGGGCAAGATATGGTGTATTTATGCCTATATGATAGGAAGAGAGCCCAGAGAGACAGAAGACATAAGATATGACCCAAGGTGTCTGTATACAACCTTTGCTCTATTTTTTGTTCATTAGTGCTTTGTAAGGATTTTTTATGGTGTCTGAATCTTGAATCTCAGTTGGTTATTAGGCGTTGAAAATAACTACTCTTCTAATATAGAAACCATTGTTCATTTTCTGTTAGTTGGTTCTAAATACTCTGTAATACTTTCATTCTCTTGAATGGTTCTACACTGTCATGTTGTGTTTGATGCTATAATACATGCAGTTATACTCAAATATTTCAAGGAAAGAGACACTATGGTAGCTACTGTTATGTCGGGTTATCTTGTGCTGAAACACTGTTGCTTAAATTGTTCTGTTCTGACCTATGTTATTATGCTGTTATGTCCTCTTTTAATCTTAATCTCCTTCTTTCTTTTAATTTTTTTAATAAAAAAAGAAAATAACTACTCTTCCTTGATAATACAATAAGCCAAACAGGTAAGGTAGAGATGAAGGTGTTTAATGGAAGCAACTAATGAAATTTAATTTTAACAAAACAGAATTCTAGGAAGAAGTGATTACTAATTTTTAATATCTCAAAAGCTTCACCAACAAGAGGTAGAAAATTTATCACCAATGGCTCTGAGGACCAATGAGGTTAAGGAAAGCAAACTCCATCCACCAGAATTTATTGCACACTTCCTAAAAGTCAAATACTGCCAAGATGCAAGAGACTGACAAGGTGCAAAGCCAATACGAGTTATACGTTAGCGAGAAGAGACAGACCAATAATATGCCAAGTAAATAAGCAGATTATTTCAGATATTAGTAAGTCTTCTAATTGCCTAGAGCAATGTAGTAGAGTGTGGGCAAGGACAGGAGAGAGGGAGAACTTATTTAGGGAAGATGATTAGAGCCACGAATCTGAGAAGAGCTCTGAACTTGTGACAGTCTGGGAAGAAAGAGAGAGGAGCCAGAGAGGAAGCCCAATGAGGACAATGGTTGCTAGAGGGGAACGGGCTGAAGTGTGGGTTAACAGCAGTGGGACAGCCCACTGGGATGTGGTGGATTAGTACAGTGGAGAAGGTGAAATCAGACGCACGGACAAAGATGAGAACATGGAGGTTGGAGATTTTAGCAAGGAGTTTGGGTTTCATACAGATGCAGTGGAAATAACTTATAAACGGAAAATGAACGAGGAAGTGAACATTTAAATTAAAAAAAACCCTTACTATGATAGAGATACATTGCCATGAGCAATAGTATAAGTGTGTTCAAAATAAAGGAAAGTATTTTGAGGGGGATTACTTGCAATACGTCTTTTATTCTAGTAAATTTTTTAATGTAAATGACTATGTTTTATGATCATACCTCATTCATTAAATATTTATGACAATTTCTATCAAATAAAAACATTATAATGTGTTTCTGTCCACCTTTTCAAGGGATCTCACACAGTGCAACTTGCGGTTCTTCTCCAAGGTCAAAATTAACATGAATGATAAACATTTTGGGTCAGTTCAATCAAGGTATCCACAATAGCACAGCTAAAGGCATTTACAAAAGAGGGCTTCCAGAAATGCTTCAGAAAGTGGCAAAAATGAGAAGTATGTTTGAGGAGCTGGATGGTATATTTGAGGGACATTAATGGCAATGTACTAAATTTGTTAAACTTTAAACATTCACGATGTATTTTACTCAGGCTGAGTGGACCTTTGGTGCCCTGTGCCACACCCTCTTAGCTCACATGTGGGGATCTCAGACTTAGCTGCAAGGGAAGCTCCTATACATAACTTTGGAGGAAGCATATTGACAAGTTTCAAGATGTGGAATCAGGGTAGTTATACCTGTTGTTAGCCTGGAGAGAGACAAATAAACCACTGAAACTGAAACAAAAATTTAAAGACTTGTGTATAGATGGTCCAGTAATTTATAGGAAATGTTGTGCTATAGTACAGTATAGAAAGAGCAGAGTTCTAGATGGTGTAGATATAGAGGAAAAACTAAAACCACAAGCTTATAAAACAAAAAGAATATTTTCATGACCTTGAGATAGGCAAGAAGACATTTTTTTGAGGATACTTAAAACACAAACTGTGAGAACACCTGTGACGGGATATTTCCAAGGAAGGATTCCTTAATGATGCCATTAAAAAGGGAAAAATAAAACCATAGAGTAGAAGATATTGACAATATACAATCAGTCCTCACACATGGATGCTGCATTCCAGGCTTTAAGCAACTGTGGGTGAAAATATTTGGAGAAAAATACACCTGTACTGAACACACACCGACATTTCCTTGTCATTCTTCCCTGAACAATGCAGCAGAGTAAGGAATTACACAGCATTTACATTGTAGTGGGTTCTGTAAGTGATCTAGAGATGATTTAAAGTGTGCAGAAGGATGTATGTAGAAAACTATGCCATTTTATATTAGAAGCCTGAGCACCTTTGGATTTTGCTCTCTGTGAGGATTCTTCTACAGATACAGAGGATAACTATATACGAACAAAATATTAGTATGTAGAACATGTAAAGAATTTGTATAAAACAAGTAAGAAAAAGACAATGCAGGAGAAAGACAAAAAAAAAAAAAAAAAAAAAACAAACCTTAAAGAGGCACTTCACAAAAGAGAGTGCACATATCCACCAAACTAAATTTAAAAGTTAGATAAATTTATAATAGCCAAAGAAGGAGAAAAGTAGAGGAGAAGGAGCAGGAAGAAACTGTTGATTTCAGTTTTTCTTTTGTTAACATTGCTGGTATCAAGGAAGAACTAAACAAGCAGAGCTGTCCTGTGTTAGTCCACTTTGCATCACTGTAACAAAACACCTAATAAAAACAACTTAAAGGAGGAAAGAACCATTTTGATCTGTAGTTTCAGAGGTGTCAGTCTATCCTGGCTTGGTTCCTGTGTTTTTGTATTAAGGCAGAACATCATGAGATAGACCATGTGGTGGAGCAAAGCTCCTTACTTTATGGCAATCAGGAGGGGAGAGAGAGAGAGAGACAGAGAGAGAGACAGAGACAGAGAGAGAGAGAGACAGACAGAGAGAGAGACAGAGAGACAGAGAGACAGAGAGAGAGACAGAACAAGAGAGCCAGAGAGAGACATGGGACACGACACAGTCTCCAAGGGTATACTACCCATTGTCTGCTCCCTTTAACCAGGTCCACCTCTTAAATTTCTATATCCTACCAACAAGGCCACTAAATTATGAATCAGTTCACTGATTGATCGTTCACTCCATGATCCAACCAATTTCCAAAAGCCTCCCCTTTGAACACTGCTGCACTGAGGCCCAAGTCCTCAATCCACCAGACTTTTGGGGCATTTTCTACCTAAGCCATAACATGTACAAAGGCCTTGTGGGTAAGTTTAGTAAAGGAGTTGTGGCTGGAAAAAAGAACAACACGGAAAGGGAAGTGATGTGGTTGGGTCGGGTTAGGGCATGAGTAGAGCATGCAGGGCCTTGTAAGGACGGACTGACTTTTTACCTGAGAGAAAATATTTGAAGAATTTCGAGCATAGAATAGGAATAACATGCTATTTATGATTTCAGTTTTAAGCTCCTCTTCAGTCTTGCCTCTCACATGACCTCTTTGTATCTCATTTAATTAACCTTTAATTGTTTTTTTCTTTTACATATAATAAATAGGATTGGGCAGCTACCATGTTTGGTGTCTCCCACTTGCAGGGAGTATCAGGTTCCGGTAGATGGGGCCTGCTCACCCATCCTTGTTCACTGGATCTCCGTCAGGCTCAGGGTTGGGCCAGCTTCTTTTATCACCGCGCAATCTTCTAAAAACTCCAGCCGCATATATGCTCCAGTTCCCACTACATGCTGACACGAGGGTGACCAAACTTTCTGGTTTGCGGTGGACCAAGTGGCTCCCTACTGCACAGGGTTTTTAGTGCTAAAATCAGGAAATTCCCAAGGAAACTGAAATAGTTGGTCACCCTGTGAATGACCATTTCTATGTATATAATTTGACAAGTTTATAAGTTAGTTGATGTTCAATATTTTCACTTAATTTTGTTTTTTGGCCCTGTGAAGTTCATCTGCAGAGTCCTGTGTTCTCTCCCTCTTGATTCTTCCTCTTCCTCCGAGCCCCTGTTCTCAGTGAAAGCTACTCCCAGGCTCCTCGATGCCTGAACCAATCTTCCCCAACACCTTTCCATCCCTCACCATTACAACACATCGAATCAGTCTCAGAGTGGATCTTTATGCCTGAACAGCAACAAATGCAACAACACATCTGCTCTCAAGAGGCTTACATTCCAGGTGAGGAAAAACTCACAATAAACAAATTCAGTGATGGAAAAGATGCAGCAGTGTGATAGAATAATCACAGCAAAGCTCCTAGATGTCGGTCAGGTAGGAGGTCTCTTAGGCTGAGACATTTGAAGAGAACCTAGAATAATGATAACAGTAACAAAAACATCAAAGAGAGAGCAAGCCAGGTCATGATTAGGAGAGTGGTTCCAGCAGTGGGAAACGCAAGTACAAAAGCTCTGGACCTGGTGGGGGAAATGGCAAGGAGGTCCGCATCCTGGAATTAGAACAGCAAGCAGAGGGGGGAAAAGATGACACTGGAACTAACAAGGCCACATTGGTTTTGGTCTTCTGAGGCACTGCTAGAACTTGTATTCAGTAGTTTGAGTGAAACGGGAAACTATCAGATAGTTTTAAAAGAAATGTCACAACATAAAAGTTTTACCAGGATCACTCTGTGAAGGACAGCAAACGTGGACAGGGGACAGTAATCAGGAAGTTATTGCAATAGCTCAGGTAAAATATGATTGTGCCGAATTAGGATGAAAAAGGAGGTGGTGAGAAATGATTGGATTGAGTATATCTCCAAGGACAGTAGACAAAATTTGCTAGTGAATTTGTTGTTGGATGAATCATAAGTAGAAAAGTCAAAGATGTCCCCAAATTTATCTTAATTATATTAAAAATTTTCCACTGTAACCAGTCAAGACCAAGCCACTAGCATCTCTGCCTGAATCTCTACTTAAGCAAACGACCTTTTGGTTGGTCCGTCTCCACCCTCTTTCCCATATCTCAATCATGCTCTCCTGCACATCAGATGGTTTTATAGAAGATCAGCACTGATCACACTACATCTCTGTTCATTACCTTTCAATAATTAAAACTAGAATTATGCTTTTCTTTTGCCACAAATATCATCACTTATGATACTATTTTTTTTTGTCTTTTTTTTTTTTTTTATCGGTACCAGGGATCGAACTCACGACCGCACACTTGCAAGGCAGGCACTTATGCCACTGAGCTAAATCCCCAGCCCATGATATTAACTATTAAATCAGCTGTTAATTTTGGCCTTCCCACCAAAATGTAAAATCCATAAAGGCATCAACTGACCACCTTTGTATACTGCTCTATTCGTAGCACCTACTTTGGTCAGAGTAAGTGTTTAATTTTTTTCAGGTAAACGATTGAATACTTGAAAACTGTGTTTCATATATGAAGCCAACAGACCAATAATCTCAGTTATGCAAAGACTCACAAAGTGTTCGACTCATGCATTCTTCCTGAAAAATTACTTCAAGATCTATTTCAGCCAGCTGAAAAAAAATGAATCAAAATTTAAAAGTCATAAATAGTAAAGTCATGGTGTGGAAGAACTGGTAATGAGAAACTGAGAGCATTTAAGCACATAATTTATTCTAAGTAACTGTGGTAAATACGGTTACAAAACAGAATGAAAGTGTCATAAATAATTCTTGAAAGAGGAGATTCTTAATTTTAAAAAATTAACAATTAACTGGGTATAATTATTATATTGCACCAAATAAAACTGGTGGCATCAGGTAAAATAAGGATGGGGAAAATGTACTGTCCGTCTTCATGGAAAGTGGTTAATTACTAGAGGTGTATTCATGCTATAAGTTTAAGTGTATGTGTTTTACAAAAATACCAATAGAAGCTTCTGCTTTTGACTATGCCAAAATATCTTTTATTACACAGACTCTGCCACAAAGGACAACTATAAAACCTGGATAAATGCTAATGACAAATTCAATTATATAAAGGCAAGATACAATAACCAAAGCAGGAGGAATGAGCTTTTGATCTAAGAGAACTGACAGAGAGAAACCCACTGAGGCCCCAAAATCCTTACTGCTTTTTCTCAAGTGGTTGCTTTCCACTCTGGGATAAGGGACAGAGCCAATGAGTAGAAAGTGGTACATAAACACTTGTAGCAGTTTCATTATTCTGGAAGACAAAAATTAGAGTCTTTGTATCTTAGTCACTTTCTTTGTCCCTGGGATAAAATACTTGACACTTGATACTTGCATGAAGAGTTTATTTTAGCTCATGGTCTATGGTTGGCTGACTCCAAGGCACAAATGGAACGGTAGAGGGTCTGGGTAGCGGGAGGCTGGGCCTATCAGGGCAACCAGAAAGCTGAGAGAGAAGGGAGAAGTGAAGGACGGAGATGCACGCTTCGAGGTCATGCCTCACTGACCCACCTCTTCAGACCAGCACCCACCCCTAAAAGCAAGTCAGCGATAGTGCCCCATAATCCAATCACCTGAGGCTTTGTGAGTCATTTTAGATGTAAATCATATTTCAACTATTAAAGTAATCAAGATTAAGGAGGCAAGCTACCAGAAATAAAAGGGAGCTCCACAAAGTAAATTTGACTTTCCCTTCTAAGAATTTTCTGAAATCTAGCTACACATATCATAATCCCAAAAAGAGGCCAAAAGACAAGGAAGTGGGGAGAAAGTGACATCTAAGAGATGAAATTCTAAGCAGGTTTTCTTTTTAGCAGTTTCATTGTCCCAGAGAGACAAACTTTGGAGGTAAGACATACCAAGGCACAACTAGACTTTCCACTGAGACGTTTGAAAAACCACACTTTAGAATTAAAACAAGCCAAAATTAACACTGCCTCGTAATTTCTAAAACTCACCTTCAAGTAACTTAATGTGTGATTAGACAACAGTCATTTGCTTTCCAAGCATATTCTGCTTTCCAAGACAGGAGGATTCAAGAATTAGAAGAGAGATCTACAGAAATGTGAAGTATAGAGAAAAATAGATGAAAATGGAAACTATGAATACAGTAGAAGGGAAATTTGAAATAGGTCTAGTGTAAAAGAATGTATTGCTCCAGAAGGAGAGAGGAGAGAATTTGTAGGAAACAGTACTGAAATAATAGTGGCTAAAATTTTCAAAAGTGAAGCTAATAACCACAGCTTTGAGAAGCTTTATGAACCACAGTGAACACATTTAAAACACACACACACACCCCTCAGACTTGAACATCAATTTCTAACTGAAACAAAAGCAAACTAAAAGAGAAATGACATCTTTAAGTGCTTAAAGGTGAAGCTGTCAAACCAGAATTCTGTAACCAAAGTAAAAACAAAACGAAAATGTAAGCAAATCTGGGAGAATTCATCACCAACAGACCTGCACTGTGAGAAATGTTAAAGGCAGATCTTGAAACAAGGGAAATAATACCAGGTAGAAAATTGAATCTACACAAAGGAATAATGAGATCTAGAAATGGTAAGTACACAGGTAAATGTAAGACTTTCTCTTCATTTAATTTCTTTAAAAGATAATTGTTTAAAGCAAAACTAATTATATATTATGGGATAATAACACATATAAAGAGAAAATGTCTGACAACAGTACAAAAGATAGGAGTAAATCTGAAGGATATTCTTATAGGTTAGTACATTATGTGTAAAGTGATATATTTTCTTAGTTGTAACTCCTAGTGTAACTCTAAAAAATGTAAGAAAATATTGATAGCTAAAAATAGAAAAGATAAAATGGATTTTTAAAAACAGTTTAAAATAAAATGACAGAAAATCGTCAAAATAAGGCATGACAAATAGAAAATCTGTAACAGACATATGCAGTGATATTTATAATTATATTAAACCTAAATGGAATTAACATTCAAACTGAAAGAGATTAACAGATTAATTTAAAAGCAATATTGAACAGTATTGAAATTTTAAATAACAAGACAGCTTAGAAATAAAAGATGGAAAATTATACAATGTGCAGACAACTAATCAAAAGAGGCAGAAATGGATATATTAATATCAGATAAAACTGACATTAAGACAAATAACTATTACCAGAGATAAGCAGGGGCATTTTATAATGATAAAAGTGACAATCCATAAAGAAGTCATGAGTCCTAAATGAGTAAGCATCAAATAAAAGAGCTTCAAAATGCATTTAAAATGATAGAATTTAAAATAAAAAGTGAAGAGTTCAGCATTACTGTGAAATGTTTACCATTAACAGTCACTGACTGAACAAGCAAAAAAAATTTAGTACTAATATAGAGTATTTGAAAAGCTCTATCATCAAAGTAGCCTTTGTACTACTAGAAGTTAATGTAACACTAACCGTGACAATTGCAAAACACTTTTTTTTGTTCAGAGTTATGCAGAATAGTCATCAAGGTATACCATATTTAGGGCCATCACCAGAATCCAAATAAATTTCAAATGACTGAATTCTACACAGTGTTGTTGGACTATAAGTGATTGAATTGTTGAGCAAGAAGATATCTGTAAAACCTACAAGTATTTGAAAATTAACACATTTATAAATGTTAAAAGACAATTGTAGGTAAATGAATGCACCTAAAGATCATAATATTACGTGAAATAAATCAGACACACAAGGTTAAATATCACTTGGTTTCTCTTATTTGAGAAAACCAAAATAGATAGATATAGAAATAGATAGATATAGATAATAGAAATATTATCTAATAGAAAGAGGATGATCTTTTTCCAATGGGAAGGAGAACAAGAGATGTAGAGAAGGGAGAGGAGGAAGGAAAAGAGAATTTTTATAAAAGAGTTGAAGAAAACAATGTTAATAGAGTGTTTACAAATGAGAAAGAGAAGAGTTGAACAGGGAGGGATAGGATGGGAAGCAGATTAAAAAAAATAAGAATTAGAATACGTTGCATACAAAATCCCCATGACAAATGTAATTGTTATGTACTGCAAATAAGTAGTAATTTTATTTTACTTTATTTTATATCATTATTATTATTATTATTATTATTATTTGGTGCTGGTATCGAACTCAAGACCTCATGCTTGCCAGGCCGGTGCTTATGCCACTGAGCTAAATCTCCAGCCTCCAGGTAGTAATTTTTAAAAGAATGGAAAAATAATGTCTCAAAATCAAAGAAAAAATCAAGAGTAAAACTAAAAAACTCTTTTGAACTGAATAGTAATAATAATATAACATAGAGTTTGTGAATTTGCTGTGAGAAGTACTTAAGCAGATACTTTTCATTCTATTTGAGAGAAGAAAAAGATGAAAGTCAATAATATAAGTGTCCACCTCAGAAGATAGAAAGAACAAATGAAACCAAAAGTAAGTTTTAAAAATCCCTTATCAATAAGGATGAAGGTATAGAAAATGACCAAACAGTGAGACAAAATTAATAACACTGAGACAAATTATTAAAGCGAAAGAGTAACCAAAATAATTCTGAAAGGAAGGCGAGGCATGAGAAAATTGTTTCATCTAATTTCTGCTACAAATCTTCAGTTACTAAACCCAGTGGTGTGTTCATAAATAAAAATGCATATAGATGAATGAGACACACAGGCTCAGGAATAGACGCATGCTTGTGGTAGTTCCGAGTTTTTACACGAAAAATCAAATTAATTAATTTGATAAAGAATAGACTTCGATAGATGGAGACTGGACTAGTGTATAACCATGTGGTGAAGAGCAAAACAAACAAATAAATACATATGACTTGGACATTGACTTCACCTTATATAATAAAGTCAACATGAACCATAGGCCTAAACATTGAGCCAAAATGCAAAACTACACATTGGAAAAAACACAAGATAATCTCTTTGATCTTATGATAGGCAAAGGTGTCGTCAAAGATACAATGTGACCAAAACGTATGGTGAATCTCTAAAACAATAGCAAAAAATATTATTACAGTAAAAGACACACTGCCAGTAAACCTCTCAAACTTCTCAATATGCCCTCCCTCACGTCACACACATTTATCCACACACATTGTTCTTGGCAATGTCTTTCAGTGTGTGAATGTCCAATAAACAGGAAAAGGTGAGGAACAGTGCTAGCCATCAAGAAAGTGCAAATAGGAAAAGGAGCATGAGGAAAATGTGGGGAATGGGTGCAGGGACCAAGCTGTGAGGTTGGACAGAGGGATGCCTTCTAATGTTCTGTAACACAGTAGGATGACTATGGGCAGACACAACTGTTATTTCAGGACAGCTGGTAGAGGAAGGCTATAATCTGGAACTTGAATGTATCCTAGAAGCTCATGTTTAAGGCATTATCCCAGTGGCAGAACTATTTTGAGGTGAAGAGGGGGCCTTTCTTAAGTGATTAGAGGCATCTCTTATGTGAGGATTAGGGGACCCAGACCTTCTTCCCTGACTCTAGTCATGAAGCTGGGCAGTTGTGGTCATCATATAGATGACCCTTCATTGTCCTCTGACACCAGCTCTCCAAAGGACTAAGGGCAGGGAGTGAGTCCACCCTACCACACACTGAAAATTTAAAGTTGTGAGCAAAAGTCAACTTTTTTTCCTTAAAAGTTAATAACCACAGTTTATTGTGATTAGAAACCTGACTAACACAAGAGGAATTTAAGCTTTTTCAGCACAAAGAGACGGCAAATGCTTGAGATGGCTACCTTCATTTGACCTTTACGGATTGTATATTAGCATTAAAATATCACATTGACCTCCATAAAGATGTACAATTATTATTATGAATTAAAATTTGCTTAAGTATAAAAAATTACTTGCAAATGTGGTAAACAACAAGCAATAACAAGTAGATAGGACTAGATGCCTACCAGACTGACTAAAATGTAAACAGTTATTAAAATCAAATGTTGGCAGAGATATACAGCAGTTAAAACCCACATATAATATCGGAAGAATTATAGAATACTATAATTACATTTGAAAAATTTAATTGTCATATTCAGTTATGTATTTACTTACTACCAAGTACTGTAGTTCTATATTTCAGTTTATACACAGACTTATAAATGGCATTTCAAAGCACCTTTATTTAAAATGGCCTAAATCTCCATCAACAGATGCAATATTAAACAACTTTCAGTATATTTGTAAAATTGAATATAAAACTTACCAATCCACAGAATAATGTGATGAATCTCAAACTTATTGTGTTGTGTGAAGGAAGGGTAAAAACATGTTATCATGGAAAGTAACCTAAATTGTGGTTGTCTTGAAATTGGGTATTTTCTACAAAGCAGCCTGTCTGGATAATTGAAAATATTTAATATACTGATTGTATTGGTAGGGCACATGATCATTCAGACGAATGCACAAACTGACTTACAAGTAAACAAGTCAGAAATCTGAGCACCTACCTTAAGAAGCTAGAAAGAACAAATTAAAACAAATTGAGTAAGAAAATAGAAATTTTGGATATATTTCAATACAGGAACATTTGCCTATGATGTGCCAGGCCAGCTATTATTTCAAGCCCCAACTGTGGAAAAATGAAAATTTAAGCAAGAAAGAAAGATCATGAAAACACAAATTAATGAAATGTAATATAGACAAACATGAACTCAATCAAAAGCTGCCATTTGGGGAAAAGATAAAAGCAAAAACTCTAGCTAAATAGAACAAGAAGAAAGAAAAATCAGAGTTTACTATAAAAAATGACAGAGGGGTCATCATTACAGATTCTACAGACATTAAAAGGATGAGAGAGTGTAATAAAAAATTTAGGCCAGGGGGCTGGGGATTTAGCTCAGCGGCATAAGCACCTGCCTTGCAAGCAGGCGGTCGTGAGTTCGATCCCCGGTACCGATAAAAAGGAAAAAGACAAAAAAAAAAAAAAAATTTAGGCCAACATATCTGACATCTTCGGTTGAACCAGAAAACTCAATGCATGATGCAGATTCTCAAAACTAACACAGATGAGAGGAAACAGCTGAAAAGCTTTCTACTTTAAATAAATTCAGTCCATATTCATGTGGCTTTACTAATGAAATCTAGCAAACATTAAAGATATAATATCAATCCTCCTAAAACTCTAGCAAATAAATAAAAGAGGGACAGTTTTCAAGATAATTTATGAGTCCAGCAAAAGTTTGATGCCAAAATCAAAGAAGTTTCTAGAAAAGAAAATGACAGAAAAATACATCTCATGAATTTAGAGAGAAATTTCTTAATAAAATATTAGTAAAAAATCCAAAAATATGCAAAACTAGTGACATATCATGACCAAAGGAAACTTATTCTAAAAATATAAAGCTCAATTAACATTAAAATAATAACACACTAAACAAAATATAAGTAAAGAAAAAATTCGTATGTTAAGTTAAATAATCACAGAAAAACTCGTTTGGAATGTTCACTGAACTTTCATGATACAATCTTTCAGAGTACTTGAAATAGAAGGGCACCTCCCTAACTTGGGAATGTGGGACAACCAGACCTCTCGCATATTTCTGTTAGGAGTGTAAAATAGCACAGTTTCTTTAGGAAGAGTTAGGTAGTTTCTTCTAAATTTAAACAAACATGTACCTGATGACCTAGCAATTTCTTTCCTAGGCATTCACTCAAAAGAAATTAAAACTTGGGTCCATACCAGTGTTTGTACAAGAGTATCCATAGAAGCTTTATTCATAGTCCCAAGCTGGAAGCAACACAAACATGTACCAACTATGAATGCATAATAAACTGTGGATTATTTATATAAAGAAATGGTACTTTGAAACAAATCTCTGATCTATATAACAAATGAATTTCACAGACATTTCCTCAAGTGAAATAAGCTAGAAAAAAAGAGTTGCAAGTACATAATGTATGTCATATATAAGTATATACATAAATGCATATAAAACAGAAATGCTTAAAATTTCTAAAATCAGTAAAAATACCCAACTAGAATAAATGAATTTAGACAAGATTGAAATGGAAGTGGTACTAGTAATGTCTGGAATAATGAAAATATTTTGTATATTGATACATACATACAGTACAGATTTATATGAATTTGCTAAAATTCCTTTACAATACTTAAAAATTGTATTTTTCATTCTGTATCACTTATAATTTTAAAATAAGAGAAAAATCTAACATAGCCACAGCAATATCAGGACAAGGAAAATTTTAAGATAAATATAATACTTGAAATAAACATAGATAATTAATGACAAAGACCAGATTCTAGGTGAAAATATAAAAATTCTAAACCAAAGATACCTATTAGCATAGCTTACAAGTTTACAAAGGAATAAGTAATATACTTCCCTTAAGCAAATGCAAATATCTTTTTAAAACCTGCAATAATTAGCATAAAAAACATTTTAGAGACATGGAACCTATTCTACACAAAGCAGAGAGTATAGGGAACTACATTGAAGTTGACAAGATTCACTACGATACCCATTCTGGTTTGATTATTACCTGTTTTTGAAGTTTTACACTATCTATAAACTTTTGTTTCTATTAATATTGTTATGTACTCCTATATTCAATTATACTATGTCTGATAATATAGACAATTCTATTGAAGATAACAAGAGAACACGGTAACCATGGTAGAACTCCTTGTACAGTGGTTTTATATGCCTTTTTCATTTCATGTGTTTATAGGAATATGTTTTGTTATGTCTTGCTTTGTTTTGTTTCTCCCTCTAATATAGAAAGGATAGAAATACATGTTAAGACTCATGCATGCATAGAACCTATAAACAGTTTACGAGAACTGATCTTATAATGCATGATGAAATGAACAAATACTTTAAAGAACAAGAGACACTACAGTACCCAGTGCTGATCCTGTAGTGTCATGATGTGAAATCCAGCAATAGTATTATTTTTTGTTCAGAGTCATTTTAGTCTGCTACGGTTTGTTTAATCGCAACATAATTGAAGATATGGATAACTGCATGTATGTTTAAATGTATAGGATTGATAACCATATTACTAAGTTTTTGTTGGATAGCTGAACAGAACCATTTGCAATCTTGCTGTTTGAGTCCCCACTTTGTATGTTTCACTTTTGTTTCTTGAACAACTATTTGTAAGAGGACAATATGTAATCATCAACTAGTGATTTCTTACTGGTTTTTTTTCTTTGAAAGTCTGTATTATTTCTACCCATTTTCTGTTTTGTTTAGTCTTTCTTTAAATAAAATTTAAAAAAGGAATTGTAGAATTAAAAGCAATGTAATAATTTAAAGAACTTAATAAGTGGATTCAACAGTAAGATTAGTTGGTCAACTTTATCCTGGAGAAATAAAATCATAAATTTTGAGACAGAACATTGAATGCTTCACCATTTAGTAAAAAAGTTTAAAAGGAAAACTTTAGTAGAATTAAAAGCATCATGTATACCTTCAAAACAACCATGAAAAAATGTGGTGTGGCACATGCTTATAATAGCAGCACTTGACAGGCTGAGGCAGGAGGATTCTTGTGAGTTCGAGACCAGCCTAGGCTACCAAGTGAGTTCAAGGCCAGCCTAAACTGCACAGCAAGAGCCTGTCTCAAAAAGACAGAGAGAGAGAGAGAGAGAGAGAGAGAGAGAGAGAGAGAGAGAGAGAGAGAGAGACTACCCAAAAGAAGCAAAAAGGAAAAGTCAAATATAGTAAACATAAGAGGACAAGAACAAACAAATTGTCAGTTATAAAAGAGATATAAATCATTTAAGCTTTCCAATTAAAAGCAGATGTCTCCCTCAAAAATATTTGTACTGTGAGTGTCCAACTACAGGGAAGGCTGAATGGGTAGTTTCTAATCCCTTTGTTAGAATATTATGCCATATTTAGAATTGGTACCAGCAAGTACTTTTTTGAGCATAAGTGATACGTATGTTCAAATAGTAAGCCATAAAGGTTTCACAATGCTTAAGCAAGCATCTAAGAATAGAATTTAATAAAAACACCGAAGAAAAATAACACGCAATAGCAGATTTTCTATAGGTAAGTTATTTTTGCTCTGTCATTTGCCTTTCCTATAAATATCCTGGATTCCTCAGGTAGGAATGTGCTATTTTAATTTTTGAAAAATTTTAATTATGCAAACTATACATGAATACATTGGTGATATAAAACATAATACATAAAATTTCCTCCTGATATTCTGACCTACACTCTTTCAATTACCATCCTTTTCTTTTCTGCAGGAATAATCACTGTCATTTTTGCTGCTTCCAGATCATTTTTATGTATTCCTTTGATAATCAGATGTAGTACTTAGTCAAAATACACAAAGTAAATTCCTATTGCTCTAAAATGAGGCTAGTGACTACATGAATAAGATGCTGTGACATAACTGTCCATTTAGGGAGAGTTTGAGCTGGGTGAAGGCAATGCTTCCAGCTTGGGCTCTATTGTATGAAATGCAAAGAATTCACTGAGATTTGGAGGGACACAGCACAGCCCAGTTGTAGGTGTAAGGGTGAAATTAGGATTGGCCTGCACCCATGAGCTTTGGTGGGTGGGATCAGTAGAGAATAGAATGAGAGCCTAGCTGGCTGCGAGCAGGATTATGATACCAGGGAAATGTGGTGATAAGCAGTTCAGCTGGACAAAAAGGTGAAAAGTAAAAAAGCAGTAAGCAAAGATGCCAAGACCAGGATCCGGAGGACTCAAATGTCTGGATGGGAGGTTGGAATGTGCTTTTTCAGAAATTCTCTGGTCATCACCCGTGACTGAGTCCTGTCTGAGGTTTAGTTTTCTGGTATAAAATGGGGATATGGGTTATGTGAAAATTAAATTAGATAAAGAATGTGAGAATGATTGGCAGGAGGAATTGTATCACTGTAGAATGTTGAATGGGAGACATATCACTCAGCCTGAGCTTGTACCCCAGGACGCTGCCTTGATGCCTCTGTGTTGAGATTTCTGAAAATCATGCAAAGCTCGAGCCAGCTCACTGTGACCAGAACATGTTGGCACCCATGTCTTTGGGAGGAAGTAAATTTCATTTTCTGAGGCCCCAAGGCAGATGTTGTCCCTGCATTTCCAGAGAACTGCACATATGGTTTGGTGCGGTTTCTTTGAAAACACAATTGCTGTACACTTAATCATTTCTTTTTTCAAGGAAAACATCACATTAGCTACTGTACATGGGTATGTAACTCATCTCTTTTAATTAGATGCTAATTAATGACTCACTAGCTTTAATCATATCAATCTGGTAATACTATTTATGCCCCACAGAATAATGAACTACTTTATAAGAAATGAGCGTGGCACATGTTGACATAGGAATGCATCCAGCCATAATTCGCTTTGGGTAAATATCCCACCCAGACTTGGATTCTGAACAATTTACAAGGCTATGCTCACATGACATGTGGGGGAGAGAAGCAGAGAGAACCATATGGAGACAGAGAAAGAAGGAAGAGCCAGAGAAATGCCACAAGGAGATTTTTCCTAAGTGTGGGCCCCTGCCCAGGTCAGTTTTCTCCTGGACGTGAACTGGAGATAACATCTGTATGAGGGGGTCCAAGAGTTTTGCTCTGTATATTGTGCCTAAAGAAACTAGTTCTTGCCGAATAAGAATGTGATCTGATTGTGCTAAGTCTTGGGTGCAGACTACTGGGTACAGCCAAATTTGCAAGGTAAGAATAATGATGAGATAGGATGGAACCAATATGGGCATAAATAAGACAATTCTCTGGTTGTTCCCAGTAAAGAATGGCCAGCAGCCAAATTTCATGCCCAAATAAATACAGCGACACTGAGCATGACTCAGGCCTATTGGCTTTCAGAGCCATCAGAGTCCCTGCAGCAAAGGAGGTGAGGGGACAGCAGGGTGGGGGACCAGAGCAGTAATGACACCAGAAGCCCAGGGTTTAATCAGAAGAAAATCCTGCCACCATCTGGGAGAATAAAGAGCTGTGTTCACTCCAGGTAGAGAGGCTATTTGAGAAGTGGCCAATATAGTGCCAGTGAGCAGTAAGCAAGGAATTATTCTATGCCAGGCAGTCACACGCAGTGTCAAACAGTGCATCATGGAATAGCGCTCTTATTCCCATACGACACATGAGGAAATTGAAGCACAGAAAATAGCTACCTACTGCTACATGGACAGTAAGTTGTCAAGCCATGGTTCACACTCGGCACTGTCACTCATAGACCTTGTTCCTGCAGACTAGATTCTACTCCCAACTCTCTCTTCCTCTTCTGCTTCTCCATCAGGCAGTGATCCAGTTTCACCATGTGCTCCAGGCTGCGTCAAGGCCATCAGTGTCTCAGCAGAGCTGGCTGGGAAGAATTATTCACAGGGAATCAAGGCAGGAGTCCACTTTACGGACAGGGACAAAATGAGGGGAATGTGTTCATTTGTGGACTACTCAGGATTCTCAATCCAAGTAAAATGTTAGCTCCATTTTTTTTTCAAGCTAATAACAAATGTTTTGTGTCCACATTAGGATCACTCAGGACCTGGATCACTCAGGGTTGAAGAGTAAACAACAAAGTGCTTACAAAAGGCCTATAAAGGCCTTTCATGATCTGACTCTTGTGTCTTTCAGATAGTGCCTACATGGAAATCACACTACTGATTTTGCTGTTTCTTTAATAAGCCAAACTTGTACCGTAGGACCTTTGCATTTATTATTTTTGCTTGTTTGTTTTGCCTGAAACTCCTTCTTCCAGATTCTCATTCCTTCTCTCTCTCTCTCTCTCTCTGCTCTCTCTGTCTCTGTCTGTCTGTCTGTCTCCCCTGATTTCTCCTAAGCACCTAAATAGTATATGGCATACCCATAATAACTGTGTTAAGTGAAAGGTCTTGGTAAATAAAATTCACATTTCTCATCATAGAACCAAAGTCAGTGGAGAGAAACTAGAGAAGCAGATCTTCACTTAGACAGAACTGTGAGATAATAAATTGAATTGCTTCCAAGTAGAGCACTTCTTTGAAATTGAAAATATCCAAACAGTGATCAAATACGTGTGAATATTTAAAATTTTAAAATGTATTACATTTTAAAACAACATGTTAATGCAAACAACATGTTACCTTTGTCAAAATACTCCCACTGAAAGAAGCTAAGCCTCTTGTCTGGTCCTCACACATCTGCTCTGGAGTTCAGGACCTGTGTCCTGCATCCTGCACATTCTCAATCCTGGTCATCTATAGGTTGGTTGCTTCAAATTCTAACAACTTGGTTTGCACTTTGATGGCTGCACAGTGCTGTACTCCAGATTCTTTCTCTCCTGGTTCCTAAGTCGACCAGGAACTGGAGAGAATCTGCCAACCCCAACTATGGCCTTGGTCCTGGTACACCAACGTCCCCCTGAAAGAATGAGTTATCCTGCCACTGTTTTTTCTACTAGTTTTTGCTGCTTCCCTGGCAACTCTCCCACTGGCCCCTTCCCTGACTCATCCGGGGTTCCCCTTCTAGCATGCCAACTGGCAAGCCCATAAAGTCTTGTATTCTAACTCCTAGTGGAACTTAGTACTGATGATATTTTGTGCCTGAGAAATGGAAGAGGGAACAATATCACAGCCTTGGCAAAAATACACTCATATATTTTTTGTAGTACAGAAATTAGAATAGAAAAAATATCAGCACAGAGTGCAAATATCACATAGTCAAGGGAAGAGTTTACCAGAAGAGTTTGTGGAAGCAGTTAACATCCAGAGAGAAGAGCCCAGAGGCGAGTGGGACTCAATGTTGATGGCAATGTTCATTGCCAGACTTGTCCAACTTTGTCTTTGGGGAAAGGAGATGGTAAAAGTGTAATGAATTGTCACTTTTCCTAGGCCATTTTGTGTTGAATCTTGCACTGTTTATAACAAAAATTGTCCCGACCATTATGGAAATGGAAACAAAAAAGCATTCTATAGTCTACCACATTATCAAAAGTTAACTTTGAAGGATATAAAGAGCATCCACTCTCACTTGCAGGAGAGAAGGCTGAAGCTCTGAAAAAAAGGCTCCTGAGTCTATATTTAGGAACAGACAGAAGAATGGAGGAGTAAAGCAAGACCACCAACCTGAAAAGCAAGAAAGGGAGAGCTTACCATTATCAATATGTTTATAAGCAAAGGATTTGAAACCACAGTACCCAGATGGGTAGTAAGGTTCTTACATAACCTACTCCCTTACCACATAGTCTTGACTGCTTGGTCAGTCAACGGCCAGTAATGGCCTGGTGATCAACTTAGTACAACAGTCAAACAACTCACAGGTCTCCCAAGTTTTCAAATTTGCTTTGTGCAACTAGAATGTGAAATTACAGACTTCTGCTTTATAAAACTGGTTTTTAAATTAGAAAGACCCTCATACAAATCCTGTATCAATGCTTTTAATAATATATATTTTTAAAACAGCAAATGGAGAGCCAGGATAGCTTTCAGAGCTCAGTGTGATTTTTTTCCCCCAATAGATGGATAGACAAGTGACTTATGCAGATGCGGTATATACATTCCGCACAATTTGACCATGGTTAAAGGGTATTTATATTCTGATGCAGATAAAATTGAACGTGTCAACACTAATGCATTTTTCGAGGAGAATCACTACTTTCACCATAATTTCCATGGAAAATTTGTGTGCACACGCAGTAATAGACACATTTATAACATCAAAAGGATTCAATTTTCTTTTCAATCATACCACAGTATGAATCGCTTTTCCTATTGAATTTAACAATGAGGCACATTACCAGAGTCTAAAGGATGGGACACTTCGTCTTGCTCTTATGAAAGTACGTCAAACAATGGGTAATACATCACACAATGTCTCGGGTTAACTGAGCCTTTACACAAGCCGCCTGCTAATTTGCTTGGGCCAGCAGAATGTCACTTTTATTTAATTTTGCCAATAAGATCAGCAGGGATCCAAACTCTGTTTAACTCTCAGTTATTAAAAGAGGTTTTTCTTGTTACATGAAGAACTCATTAATTCATGTCTTTCCTAATTCAGAATTTGAGGTCTTTGGAACAGGAGGTGGGAGGTGCTTAATCTCTGCTACGAAGGAAGCAATTTCATCCTGTACCCACGCTTTCTTGAAGATTGCTTAAGCTGCAGCAGAGACAAAGTCTTTCTGTGGCTTTAGAAGAATTTTGATGTGTTAATTACCAATTGTTCTCTGGGTACCAGAGAAGCTTATCTGAAGAGCTCTAGTAGGGAGGACTTTGTTAACCAATCTTTGTTCATTCATCATCTGTTGCCCACCTATTCATCAGCCCTACATCCATTCATTCATTCAAAGTTTACAAAACCATTTCTGTTTGTTGGGGTTTCAATTTGAGTCTAAGGCTACAGAATGGGAAAGTATGTTTCCCACTCAGATTTCTGTAGGCTAGTGGAGGAAACAAGCTGTTTATGCTGGGTTTGTTCCATGCGTCCTCCTCCATGCCCCAGAAGCATGAGTTCCACTTTCTCCTCCTCTTGATCCCACTCTATATTCTGCAAGGCTGCTGCACCTCATCAGTGTTTTTTTTTTTTTTTAAACTTACATGTTTCTGGCTATGTTGGTAAATGGGAGGGTGGAGGGTGGAAGGACAATGGTATTAGGAAATTTGTTCTTAGTTCTCCTCAGACAAGATATCAAGGACTGGCTGAGTTCTTCTACCAGAAGCCACAGAAGGTATCTGCTCTCCTTCCTAATCTCTGTACACCTGATGTGACAAGGAGTTTCACTGTTGCTAGCTCTGAAGTACTGAGCTCTCTCTGGTTCCCACACCAAGTTCTACTATTGCCTATGCAAATGGCTGCTTTTTGTTTCAACCCTCTTCACATGACTCATGGTACTGACACATAGCAATCAAAAATCATGGAAAATAGTAAAAGTAATCCCAGGAAGCTGGGGTTATGGGGCAGAATGCATCAGTGGTTAGGGAAGTTTGCTGGGACCATTCCTGTTCTGCTGCTCTAAATTTTAAATTATCAAGTAGCATTTGCTTAAAAAACAGATCAGTGATTTAGACCTCCTATAATGTGAACTGTTCATTCTCCGATTGTCCAAGAAATTAAAATCTCTTTTCAAATAAAGATTTCCAGGTATTTATATTTAAAATGACTATGCTTAAATAAACATTGAGATTTGGAACAATGGGATCAGCTTAAAGATAGAAGAGACTTTGGTGTTTAGGGTATCTTCTTCAATCACTTGCTTGTGTCAAAAATTTACTTAAGGCTGACTGAGAAGGACAGTCAAGTAGGAATGTAAGGTCTGAGTCTATAAGAAGGACCTGTGTGGTTGGACATGCTCCTGTTCTTACCATGCTATCATCCTCTTCAGAATTTGTGTAGTAGAGATCTGTTTTCTCAACTCATCCATTTTTAATGGCACATGGATTTTGTACAGTAGTCAATTGTTGAAAATGTGTTTGTATTTCTTCAGGCTTGTTTGCTCATAAATTTCACCATAAGGTAATTTAAATATAAAGGATTATTTTTCATACAGTCAACACTTTTACTAACTGATGTTTTCAGTTTGTTGATTATTGGAAAATAAATCAACTTAAAGATTTCTATGCAAATTAGATTAGCTTGACAGACAAAAGTATATAAAGTATGCTACAGGTATAGTTAGGATTTAGCACACATACTAATCTGACAAATAAGTAGACTGGATTCTTTGACATTCTGAGAAGCCACTTAAAGAAGTTATTTCCACAACTGAATAGATAAATTGTTTTGCTAATGTGAACTTTTGACACAGGAAAATCTTTAGAGTAGATTTTTGCAAATAACCTTTTGGAAGGGTAATAATTTGACACAAACCCAAATGCCAACATGAAATATTTATATTTTATTTGGATAAAAAAATTATCATAGATGCCCTGTGTCTTCGTTACTTTTCTCTTGTTGCTGAGACAAAATACCTGGTGCTCAAAATTAGGAAAGGAAAGGTTTATTTAGCTTACAGTTTTGGGAGGTTTCAATTCATATTCCAAGGCAGAGTGGCATGGTTGAGGGCCAGCCGTTTATAGTGGCTGCAAGCAACAAGAGTGAAAATGGTGAAAAGGGGAAAGCATGCCTCCTTCCTTCTCTTATATTGTATGCTGGATCTGCCGCTGGGTGGGTACAGCACTCACATTGCCAATCTCAGTGCTAGACAACAAACGAATCACAAAGGCTGCATTCAGCAGCCTCCATGACAGCATGAGGCTTTGGGGGGACACAAACATAACACTTTGATAATCTCAAATGATATTAAAGAGAGCATTAGGGACAACAATGTGTTCTGAGCACATTGCTTTAGAATTTAAAATAAAAGGGAGAGAAAAAAAAAAAAAAACAAAAAAAAAACAAAAAAAAAAAACAAAACATGTCCAGAAAGCTCTTTTCTGTGGAATAAACTACTTTGGGGAAGCTTCCTCCAACTGCAATATCTTTTTCCTCTTTTGAAGAAGTCTTAGGGAGCTCCTCATATGTCCTTTCCTCTTCCTGCATCTGGCTCTCTTTTCCAGGGGCCACAGCAGCAGTACGCACAGGGATCAGGATCAACTGTTAAGTGTGAGGTGCCCTGTGAGGTCTTCTTCAGCCAGGCCCTCACCACTGTCCACAACTCTATCTCATGCTACCCTGCTCCTCATTCAACAGTCCCAGCTACTGTAGCTTCTGTGTCCTCCACTGATGGGATGCCCTACAGAATCATGACCTTTGCATGTGCTATTTCCTGTTTTCTGGAATGTCATTCCCATCTATTTATCTGGCCAATCTACAATTACTCTTCAAGTTTCGCTTTAAAACAGCCACTCTCTCGGGGATATTCCCATAATCATTTTCCGAACCTTATCTCTACTTTCCCTGGATGTAATGCCCTTATTTTTTACACTCAAAGCACCTTGGTTTTGTTTCTTCATAAAATATCATGGTCATCCTTTAAAAAATGCCAATGTGATTTTGTATTTAGTGCCTCAATCCCTCACTTGACTGTAATAGCCTGTAATTGTGACTGTCTTATTCACCCTTCTTTACCACATAACACAGTAAATAGGTGTTCAATGACTGGATTAGTAAGGACTCTTTCTTGTGCTCTGTATCTCACCTGCACCATTCTGCTTACAAATTCAACTCCTTTCCAGATACTGAGGGGCTGATTGAAGAGTAGTATTTTTATCTTACATAGGAAGAAGCATGTCCTACATGTGCCAACTCCACATGTTTTGGAGAACATGCAGGACACCCTCTTCTGTGTTAAGGCTGACCCATTTGGGAATATTCCTATTTCTTCTTTCTCAGAGAATACCAGTTTCCTCTTTCCTCTATGAATTTTTTAAGCTCCTTTTACTGACACGTCAATCTCCATTAAATTCTAGAAAGAGAGAAAAACTAAGGTTTCAGGTTCATTTTTGGGTGGAAATAAAGGTCTTAATGAGAAGCAGAATAAAATATATCACTGAAATAGCAAAATATAGTGTACTTTTTTAAACAAATTTTGTCTAAGGAGGCCAAAAAAAGCAGAAAGGAAACAGAAGATAAAATTAAAGGAGTGTGTAAAAAATGTATCCATGCTTCTGAATGCAAGTGCATGTATTTCCAACCATATGTGAGTGTGCGCTCTTGAGGAAGGTCTGGGGGAATCCATCTCCAAGTGAGGGCAGACTTCCCACCATCTGTTACAAATATTCTCAAGAAGCCTGAAAGTGATCTGTTACAGAAAGAATTTTGATAAGTCAGCTTTTTGTCCCTGTAAGGAAACACCTAAGAAGAAAAAGTTTACTTTGGCTCATGGTTTCAGAAGTTGAGATCCATGATCATCCAGAACCATCACTGAAGACCAGTAGAGAAACAGAACTGTTTAATTCTTGGTAGCCACTTCCCAGGAAGCAGGGGGTGGGGGGAAGAGCCAGAGAAGAGATTGCTGGGAACCAAGGATAGTCCTCAACGTCATTCCCTATGGTTGACTCATTTCAGCTCAGTCTCACTTCCTATTTTCATCACTTCCCAATAATCCCACAAAACCATGACCTCATCAATGTGTCAATCAATCCAATTGATAAAGCCCTCATGAGAGCCCTCATGATGTAATCATTTCCCCCAAAATTCATCAATTGGCAACTAAGCCTTCAATATAGTGAGACTCTGTGTGGGCATTTTGGATCCCAACAATAACATTGAGAGTGACCACATTTATGAGAGAATAATGATTAAGCTGACAAAATTCTGGGAGCAGAGTGAGATCCTGGAGTTCACTGGAAAGTGGCATGAAAGGAAGAATGAAAACTCTTCTTACAAGTAAACACAAAATCACCAGAATCTCCAATGCAATGTTTCCCTAGAGGCAAGGAAGGTGAGTGGGAAAGTGACCTATGGGGATATAAACAAAGAAATGCATCTCAACCAAAGAAAAGAAAAGCAAATAAAGAGACAAAGGTCTCAGAGTCCGACTCTATCCTTGAGGGAAACTGAAAAAAGAAAAGAAAATGGCTTGTCTCACTCTCTGTAGCTGGGATTTGGAGGAGGATTCAAAAAGGCTGGTGCATGTGTTGGGTAAGAAAAAGCTTCAAATAGAAATGTGGCCATGAAACAGTCACATGTGTGGTATGTGTGTGCACAATTAGACATGCACATGCATACGGGATAGGTAGATATTTTTCTTGTGACCTCACAGGCACATGCCCTCATCTGTGTGGAAGGTATGTGCATGTGTTTACTCATAAATATCATGTTTTCTTGTTCTATGTGTGCGTGTGTCTACATGTACTAAGGGAAGTAACACCAATGCCAGGATATTATAGGATTTCTTATACTTTAGTGATAAAAGCTAATAATGACATTAGTTATTCCATGCTATTTTCTTTATTAAGATAAAAAGTCTATTATCTTATTTAAGTCTATTATCTTATTTAACTGATAAAAATCCCAAGAGATTCATATTGGTGTCTGTATTTGGCTGTTAAATCCCCTAGGTCTCATTAGAACTATGTGACTTTTCTGTGTCTCATAGTTGTTAAGCAGCAGGGTGAGGATATGAACATAGACCTTTCTGGCATTGCAAGCAAAGCTTAGAGGACCTAGACAGAAGTCAGCATGTGGCACAGGACACACTCCCCCCAGTGCCCAGGGCAAGTGGGTGTGCCTGCGCTCCTCCAGGAGGCTTTATGAGATGCATACTTTCTGCTTCTAAAACTAGCGTACTATGCCATCTCTGTCCAACCAGAGCAGAGCTCCTCTGGGCAGCAGGGAAACTCCTGGAGATAGGAATCCCCTCTATTGCATTCCCTATTGTCCCCCAAGAACCTTGCATAGTTCCTAACTCAGAGAAGGTGTTCAATAAATATTTATTAAATAAATGGATGAATGAGTACAGAGACAGCAATGTTTGCCTAAACTATAACCTATTTTTAAAGAAATATCACCTAATATCTTTTAAGTACTAATATCATCTAATATCTTTTAAGTACTAATATCTTTTAAGTACATCTAATATCTTTTAAGTATGGTAACTAGCTAACATATTAATTCCTTAGGAGACTTACTTTAATTCAAAAAAAGAAGCATAATGTGTGATATCAAGCACACTCAGAACAGTCACTTGCCCCTCCAGTTGTTGTTTATATTTCTTGTTAGCTTCATAAACACTTCCTTCACAGTCAGAGCAAACATATTTCCATTTAGCCCCTGACCAAAATATCACTTCTCATTTTCCAAGACCTGGGCCATGGTGGTTTTTCACTGTAGACCTGAGGACACCCTGCACAGCTATCCAGAGTCGAGACCAAGCACTATTCCTGTCATCAACTGTCTGCTCCCAAGCCACCAGATAAACGGTAACAGTTCTGATAGCTCGGTTCCCTGGGAAAAAGTTAGGAATTCAAAGTCAGGGATTTTTCACAGGATAAAACACCTTGATTTCCCACCATGGGAATTTCCGCTCACCTCCCTACAGGTGGAGAAAAGATGCTGATTGGCCTGGCAGGGAACAGGATGTAGGAGGCCGGCACAGTTTACTCAAAGCCAGAGCTAAGCTGGCAGCCACAGCCCTGTCATGTCACAGTGAGCTCGTGATGTGGCTCTGGGTCAGCCCTGGCCAGAAGGGGAGCAGCCTGACATGGGCTTTCCCAAGTAGCCAGAGGAATGCAGGAACCAAGAAAGGACAGAAAGGGAAGCAGGAAGGAGCTAAGGCTCCAGATTGTGTGGCAGTGAACAAGTGTTTCAAACACTCTGAACTGAGAGCGATGAGTTAGATGATAATAATACGTAATTCACACCAAGGATGGAGTGAAATCACGTAACCAGTTACTTCACTCTGGTCATTTTTGGCCTTGGCTATGAAAACAGACTATTCCCTAAGCTCTCTCAGCTTTGCTCCCAGCACAGTTTGCAGGAATATGTTCTGATCACCACTTGCCAGCTGATATGGGCCCTGTCACTTCAACCTGGAGCTCTTCCCTGAACGTGATGGGGAGGGAAGGGTTGCAGCTGCGCTGAAGGCACACCAGTCAGGTCTGATGAGGGCTCAGCATCCATAGGTTGGATGGTGACAGGCCACAAGGTTTCACCTTTATGAAAGCCATAGTTTCCTCACTGAATTAATCATTCATTTATTCTTTCAATAAGTAAGTCTTGTTTGCTATACGCCAAATATTGTCCTAAGTGCCAGACACATAACTCTACTCTATTCCAAAGAGGTTTAGGTTCTAGTGAAAAATAAACAAGTAATAAAGACAATATTAATTCCTATAATTCCCAGGGAGGAAGAAAGAAAAACTGGGGCAATACAGAATGATACATAAGAAGTTGCAATTTCCAACAGAGTTCTTAAGATAGGACCATCTGAGCAAATGGCACCTATTAGCACAGATGTGTGGGAAGACAGGAGAAAGCTGTGTAATTATCAAGGCTAAAAATATTCCAGGCAGAGGAAACAGCAAGTGCAAAGGGCCTGAATTTGGAATGAAGTTGAAGAGTTTGATGCACAGGATGAAGATGAGCCAGTGTGGTGGGACAGGGTGAGGGAGGGGCAGGTCGGAGAAGAACAGACGAGATGAAGTCAAAGCTACATTACACAAGGTGAGTTCACAGCATTTTTACTAATGATTAAATGAAATAACATGTATATGAATGTGTCAAATATGTAGTCAACAGTAATTAAGAATTCTCTTTCCATTCTCATAGAGGAATGCATTTTTAAAAGCTAGCTGCAATGACGATTTGAAGGCCTTAAGAATTTGATGTGATCCTCCAGAGCTGCCTTGGGGATTAGATGCTTCCTCTGCTTTGGACTTGTGGCATTTCCTGGCCTGTCTTGCTCTTATGACAGCCACTTCTTCTTGACAGCTGCTTGGTTTTGGTTTGCTGCTCTGTGCCCAGTCCCTATTTCAGATGTTTGGCTAACGCTGACCGGTAGCCTACTTTTTGTCCCAGTCTTACCTCCTCTGGCATGAAGGTGGACGTTCTGCCAAGGCCATGTTGACATAGGCTCCAGGGTGGGGTAGAAGCCTGTGTGCAGTGGTGGCATTTGTTGTACCCATTATTTGCCAAGGGAAATTGAAGAAGGCTGAGTATAGAAAAGTGTGTCTGGTGGTAAAAAGCTGCCAGACTGTCAGTAAATAGCTGTCTAGAGAAGCCATTAGCCTGCTGACTGCTATCTTTCTCTGGCACAATCCATACTTCCCAAATCCTTAGCTCCTCTTCCATGTCCATCTGACATCCTCAGAAAAGAATGTTCTAGAAGCAAGGCCTGCCATTTGTACTATGAGGAAAAGAATCATGGCCAGTGACTCATATGGAAAATACTAGAAATGGCAGACCTAAACACAGTCTATCACTAATTTTTTATAAGAACCTAATAATCATGATCTCATTTCATCTCACAACAAACCCAGTGAAATGAATACTATTAATATTCCATTCTACAGAGACAAATATTGAGAATCAGAGAAGTTAAGTAGTATGCTTCACATTACAGAATTATGGTTAGGAGAATCGGGACTAAACCCAACTCTGTCTGATCCTATAATGTTTTCATGCATTTTTGTGGAAAAAATAGATTTTAAAAAGTAAAAAGATTTAAGAGTTGACATAGCTCACAAAACTTACATCATTTATTTCCCCAGCAGTAGACTAAAGACAGAGATTTGAGGAACTCCAGGAAATTAATATATAAAGAACTGATCGAATGTTACCTGTGCTGAGAACTAGCCTCATGCCACAGAACATTTAAAGAAAGACATTTTCTCTGCCTCCAGTTTATATATAACTGACTAGAAAACAATCACTCTCAGATGTAGAATGTAGAATCATATGGAGAAGAAACCATTGGTGTTCAGGGAGACAAGTGCAGGGCAGGTTCCGGTGGAGCTTAGCAAGGGCTGGCCTTCAAACAATGGCACATAAACAGGATGCACACAGGCTAAGGGAAAATGCAATGATGAAAATACAGTGTTGAGTAGGTGACAATAAGAAAACCAGTTTTCCCAGAACACAGGCCAGCTGGTGGGGTGTGGGCAAGAAAAGAAGATAACCCCACAGGAATCAGCAGACTTTCCAAGCTTTGTGGCGTACAGGATACCTTTTGGCTGACTGATGCTTTTACACCATCGTCTCTTGCCAAAGGCCAGCGGTGTAGTCTTAGTTATCCGCACTGTGAGGCAAGCCAGAGAAGACTCTGAGTGAAGGGACCTGTCTAAGGGACCAGTCCAAGGCCCATGACTGTAACTCAGCAGGCACATGCGTCCTAAGTTCAGATTTTTGCAGCAGCTGCCATGATGAATAGAACCATAGAACAAGGCCAAACATGTATGAGCCTGGAACTGTGAGACACAGGAAAAAAGAAGAGTCCTGGAATTCCTGTTAAGACATAGGGGAAACCAGGTACTAATGAGAGTCAGGGTCAAACAGCCCGTCTTGTTGAGAATTGACCAGAAAAGAAAAGGCAGTATTCATAGAAGGGGAGGGGGAAGAAAAAGGAGATTAAAAAAAGAAGAAAAACTAGGAGGGAATGGAAGGTGGAAGAAGATAAAAATATGCTGAAGGGAAGGAGAAAGATACTGAGAGTGAGGTTAAGAGATCTCCTTGCGTATGAAACAAGGAAACCTTTGCCCCTGTTAGGGAAGATGTAGCAAAATAGAAAAAGCTGCCACCAGGGGACACCCATGAGCCTCACCTCCCTGGGAGAGAACAGGGCTTGAGCCTTAATTTTGCTCAGCTGACAGCAGGGTAAAAAATCATGGGCATAACAAACAACTGGAGAAGGCATTTCTATATTGGATGAAAGCCTGGTTGTAAAAATCTCGCTCCCCTCATCATCATACCAGATCCTACAAGACTCCAGCTGAAAGAAATCCAGCTAGAGAAAATCAGACAACCCCTCCCCCCCCACACACCCCAACAAAAGGGTTCTTTCTGTTAACCATCTTGTGAACTTTGATAAATAAATAATCTATCTGAACCCTGGTTTCCTCCTATGTGAACCTGTCTCATACGTCATAAAGCAACGTGCAAGAGATGCAAAAGGGTGCTTATAGGAATGGATACAGATTTCAAGGCCAAATATACTGAGGGAACGGACTATGAAAGAAAGGACACCTCTTCTAAAGAGTTGGTACAGTGAGAGAACTGGGGAGATATCAAACTGCTTTAGTCAGTGATGGGGAAGGACAGTGGGGACAGCCCAAGGTCCTGGAAAGGAGAGACTGAGAGAGAAGAGGAGGTAGAAAACCATCAGGAACATGCATATGCCAACATTCAGATAACACTGAGTGAGGAAAGAGGAAATAATTTAAGAAGGCAAGAAGGCTCCAGAGCCAGTGACTGCTCGACTGCAGATCTGCTTAACCATGTAATTATTTCCCTATGTATATGTACACATACTGCATACCTTAACTTTATGTGCAATATTTTAAAAAGTCAAGGAATACAGAGAAATAAGGGCTGACAGGATTTGATCCCCTTTCAGGGGCATTCTTAGGATAAGCCTTGTCTCTCAAAAGAAAATGAAAGCCTTGGTCCTAAGTGAGTGTCAAACAAAGTTAAGTTAGTCCTCTCTCTGGCCTATCACTGAAAGAAGATTCCATCCTCAGTCTTCAGTTAGCCAAGGGCTCCCCTCACTTCTCCTGGGTTCCTGTGAGAGCTCCATGTCACATGGCAGCCCTTTTTGTCAAAGCCCCAAGCCCTTTCTTGAGTCCTTTCCTCTTCCAAGGACCTTTCATCAACTGCAGACCAAATTCTGAGTGGGAGAGAGGGTTGGCTTCATGTTGACAGAGGCTAGCATCTGGCCTCTGTAGAAGCTGGGAAAGCCAAAGAGACACAAGAATGGAGCAGATGAGAATAGTTTCCTGCAGGCAGCAGCAGAAGGAACCCCCCAAAAGGACTGGATACTCTCTTCCTGGGAGTGTTGGTCTGTCTCCTAAAAGCTCAGGCCTGCTCTGTTCTTCCACACCCAAAGCTTTGGTGGAAACAGCTCATGACTCTCTGGACTTTTCTGTTCCTTCTTTGTCTCAGATAAGCTGTGCTGACATTTAGCAAAACATTCCACGTTAGAAACCTCAGTCTCTTCATGCTTATGATGAGGCATTAGGGTTCACTAAGATGGTCCCAAGTTTTAGAACCCCTATTCAATCTTCTGTTTTAACTTTTTCTACTTGCAATAATTTACTTCTTTCTCTTAGAACTCCAAGGTAGCTAAAAATGAATTGTTTAATTGGATATACAATCTTCGTCATCTAGCACATGGAAAATCTAAGATGCTGCCACAGTAATTAGTGCCTGCAGTCAGTATGAGATATCCAGAGTGGCCACATTTATGTGAATCTTTCCAGTCCAGAGTTGACTGTTGACAATTGCTATTGGTTGATTGAATGGACGAAAGTATGAGTCACTGAACGATCCAGTGAAGGCATACATGAAGTCATAGCTTGTATTGATTTGAAATCAGAACACTGGCTGTGCCTTCCCTATCTTTGTGTTTTTGTCTAAATGGCTGCAGGGTTGCCACGCTGGGAGCTAAAAGCCTGCAACCATGAAGCTCTTCAATTCAGCATTTTTGCTTTTGGAAGGGCACTGTGGAACCCAATTTGTTTGACACTTGGCTTCAATTTTTTAGTGCCAGGATTATGATTCTTGAAATTTTGTGCCTTTCAATTCTTTCCCAACATTCTGGGAGAAAGCCTGCAGAAGACCTCTCCTCCTCTTCTTTTCTTCCTCCTCCTCTTTCCTACCTTGTCTCCTTCTACCTTTTGCCCAGCTTTGCCTCTCATCCCTGTCATAGCCACCACCTTTTAGGTCCAAACGTGACAGCCTCTTTGGAAGAACGAGCACATGGCTGCAGTTGTCCCTGGCGCAGCCAACTCATTATTTTCTCTTGTATTATTAGTGCTTGGGCTCAGGTTGATGTGTTTCTGATTAATGAGGCATTTGTTCTGCACCACAAAATAATTGAAGAATATCCTTCTCATTTCAGTGAATTATGTCACAAAGTTAATTATGAGGTGACCTTGCTTGGTCTCAGGCAGGAGAGACCAAGGTGCCCAAATCTCATCTGCCAATTGTTTTCCAAGCCAGCTTCAAGGAGATGTCTGACATTAAGAGCCCCAGATCTCATGCATCCTTTACTCTTGGCCCTGCAATCAGAATTATCCCAGAGTCCCCTTGCCATCCTCATAATTCGCCTTGTGGAACAGCAGGATTAAGAAGAAAGTGTAAGTTTTGCTGTCGGACAGATTTAGACTCAAAATTTATGTGCTCTGAGTTTCTACTTCAAAAAGCTACAGCTTTGTTGTTCGAGCTGTTTGGAATAAAGCAAAACCATCTCAGAGCAGGACCCAGTCAATAGTGGGCCTCTTCTTCCACTTTTTATTTTCTCTTTAGATCTAGCTGAGAGTTTTTGATGCAAAGAAACTTCCTCATTTCCCTGGCCTGAATCAAGAAGCCAAGAGGCTCCAGTCTGTGAAGTTCACAAAGCAGCCAAGACAAGGGCCAGTGGACATCTGAGAGTGCTGGGAAGACATGCAGAATATGCCTTTCTTCTGGGGCTTCAGGAATGTGGTTATCAAGGTTTTACAGAAAAGAGGCCCTCTCTACTTTAGAACAGTGCCTGCATGTAGGTTTGACCAAAGAGCATTAAGCTCTTAGCATAGCTGAGGGTTAAATGGTTGAGCTCTGGCGCAGCAAGATCAGTGGAGCAGAGAAGCCCCAACCTTGTGTTCGTTAGTCCTGTTCCTCACTGTGGAAGCCATCTCTTTAACAGTGCAAGTTAAGGAAATCAATGTTCATAAATCCTCCAAGCACAAAGCAGTGGGCCTTGTGGCCCATGAACTTTTAACTTTTAACCCTTACAACAATTTCTGTTCCATTTTGTAGTAACAATTTTTCCCCTTTTGAAAATATGGAGTTAGCGTATTAGAGAAGTTAAGTTACTTGCACAGGAAATGCAGCAATCAATCCAGGGGTTGAAATCTGTAGGTGTATCTTAGAAATTTCTTTGGAGCTACACACTCCTCAGAGACTCCTGTCTTCTCAACTCATAATGATGCTATCACCCCTTATATCCTTATTGGCTAATGTCAAAGGACTCCATGCTCCTCCTTTGCTTTTCCATTATGGAACAATTTAACAATTGCTAAAGAGACAGAATCACAGCACTAAGACTCCAAGACTAACTTGGAAGGGCACATGAGTGTATAAAGTGAGGAAATGAAGACAGGGATCTGGAAAGAGCTGAAAGACCAACCTGAAGGGCAGCTGTGCTGGTTAAAGGATTGGTAATTAGAGGTGAGACTCATCGGAGCAGAATCCCACCTCCATCTTTTACCCACTGTACTTTCTTGATACATTATTTATTCGTGCAGCAACTTTTCCATTTTGGGGCTATGAATATTCCGAGTTCTATGTCATCATGGGATTCAAAAGCATACCTTACAGTGCTCAGTGCAGAACCTGTGCACATTAAGTCTTCACTATATTAACTTTGGTTATGATTTTTGAGAATTTTGTTGTGACTCAATGGAACATCCTGGACAGGGGAAAACCTGCAGGCTTGAGTCGGGTTAAATGAACCCAGACGAGTCTCACCACAACTTCTTATCCTAAGGAGGCTGGGAATGGGAATAAGTTTATTAACAGTATAGAATTCAATCCTCTGGGATACGGATGAAGTAACTGGTATCCGTCATTAGGGAAGTTTGCTAGCTTTGTCCTATATACTTCCGCCACCCAAGCTCCATTTTCTATATAAGGATTGCACTTACCCAGATACTTATGTGACAAACACTCTGCTGAAGTGGAACATCTGAGCACTAGGTCTAGTGACAGATAATGGTCAGCAGGCCTCAGTGGAGGTGGTTGGGAGGGAGGACAGATGTTGGCGATGCTAATGGATGCAGACTACTGCTTTCTCTACCTCTGGGCCCATTTGCTCGGGATCTATATTGCATCACAAATAGATTCTCATGTCCTCTATTCAAACTTCATTCAGTGCCCCCAGCTTCAGAGGGAGACTAGAGTTGTTGAGGCACATCCATCAAACCCATGGAATCACTTCTGCTCGTTTATGATTGGATTCATAAATTTGTTTTTCCACAGCCGTCTCATGCAGAGTTGATAAGCTCTTCCTGAATTCATGAATTTTGGAGGAAATGAGCCAAAGGGACCAAGGAGCCCAAATTTGAACTGAACTGTGGTATGTTTGTATCCAACTTTCATTAACATTTTCAAGGGAAAGTTTACAGGGCTGTGAAAGGGACCAGCACGTCACTGAATTGGAACATCTGCACTGGGAGTGAACCATTTAAAACAGACTACACAGAAATGAGCAAACAGAATCAGATTAAATCTAGTTTTCTAATCTCTTTGTACACTCATGTCTTTCCCAAAGCAATTAATTAATTTCATGTATCTAGCAAATATCAGATACTGTCTTAGGCACCTGTTGTGTGTGTGAGGAAACAGTGTAAACAAAAGTCCCTTCCTTTGGATGGATTTGGGATCTCAGTGGAGCTTACAGTTTTTAGTTAATTTCAGAGTAGAAAAAAGAGGTATAGGTGTGTGTGTGTGGGAGGGTGTACTATTCCTGATCAATTTCTTACTCTTTCCAGGAGTTACATCACTTTTGATTTTTTTTTTCTCACATGGCATATTGATGTTAGAAACAAACAGTGATGATAATCTGACTGCCCTTTACAACCTGTTTATACGCTTGCTAAGCATAGAAATTTTGAAGGACTCTGCCTAGAACTAGCTAAGCTGGATTCCTAAGAGCAGAGCCAAACAATCTGTATTTTAAACCTGCACCCTGGATCTTCTGATACCGATGGATGGAGAGTAGTCAAAAGATTCAGAATTGAGGAGCCAATCAATGGGGTTCTGGAAAGCCTAAAATTCCAGGAACACACTCATGAGTTTACATCCTAATTCTACTATGTACAAACAGTGTACTAACACTCATATGTTTCCAAGCTCCATTTTTTCATCTATAAAATGGAGATAATAGTACTTAGCTCATGGTAGCATTTTAGAAACTAAGTGGTATAATATAGTCCATGTAACTAATGTACATCAGTAGGTGCTCAGAGCTTGCTAAACTCTTTCCTAAACTTAACCAGAGGAAAATCCTGTTATTTCTTAGCTAAGTAATATTCTTTTTTTATTTAACAGGAAGAAAAGAAAAAAAACAGTATAAGGGTACACGTAATACAGAATTACAAAAAAAAATGGTAAGAAATCACTAGCTAATAGATTACATATTCTCATCTTAGAAATACTTGTTCAAGTTACAGGATTAAAGCATACAAAGTGGACATTCAAACAGTGAGACTGCAAACAGTTGTGATCAATGATCCAACAAAAACTCAGTAATATGGTAATCTATCTTAACACACCTAAACACACTTGCAATTGTATCCTTTAGAGCACTTTTTTTCCCTCTCTTTTTTACAATAAAATTTACACATTTTGGGTTTCATTACTCCCATGGTTCTTATTACATTTTTTTGGAAGAGAATGAAACCAAATATGACAAAACAAAGTAGTCAGTCAAAACAAAGGATAGACATAGCACATGATGTAAAAACAGAGTACAAGGTTATCAACAATGATTACCATAATGCCTCTTGCTTCCTTAAAAAGAATTGCCTATATCATTAGGTATAATAAAGTTGAACAAAACAGTACAAAATAAGACCAATAAAACCTAAACATTGGAAATATTGGAAACATTACATTCTTCAAAAGAAGATAATAATCAAACCAGAATGAGCATCATAGTGAATCTTATTGCCTTCAAAGTAGTTGCCTCTACCCTCAAACTTGATACTATCCAACAGAACAGAACAGAGTTTAATCAGTCAAAACAAGATAGTGGGAGTAATACAGGGCTTCAAATCAAGTTAATAGGAAAACAAAAAAGTTACTATAATATATCCTGCTAATTTTTTATTTTTTCACTTAATTAAAAAATAATAAAACAATAAAAAATAAATAAATTTTTTTAATGAATAAGGGGGAGATTGAGATAAAAGAGGACATAATAACATAAAAATACAGGTCAAATCATGACAATTTCAGCAACCTAGTGTTTCACTACCAAATAACTCGACTTAATAGTAGTTACCATAGTGTCTCTTTCCTTGAAATATTTGAATATAATTTCATATACTATAGCATCAAACATATCAAGACAGTGTGAAACCATTCAAGTGGATGAAAGTATTACAGGATATTTAGAACCAGCTAACGGAAAACGAACAATGGTTTCTATATTATCTCTTTGCCTATAAAATTTTTGTTTATACTATCACATATAATAAAATCCAGTAAGATACAACATGATAAAACCAGTGGAGACAGAAGAGCAACAGTTTGGTGGGGCTTCAAAACAAGATGATATTAAATCAGCTCTATCTATTATGATGTCTTGTTTTATTCAAAATAGCTGTTTATTTCATCACAGGCAATAATATCAAGCAGCCCAGAATAAAGCCATTCCAATTAATGAGTGAAAACTTTATAAGGCTTCCAGGCCACATAATGGGGAATCATGATTACCACATACTTTTATATATTTGAATCCTTTCTTACACTAGGGAAACTATTCGGTATTCACACATGTGAGTTTGAATTATTTTGCCTATGAGTATTGTCTCAAGCTGTGTGCTGAGTTTGATTTATTTTGCTTATGAGTATGGTCTCAAGCTGCGTCCATTTACTTATAAATATCTCAATGTGATCCTTCTTTAGCTGAGTAATACTCCATTGTATAGAAATACCACAACTTTTTTATCCATTTCTCAGTTGATGGACACTTGGGTTGTTTCCAAGATCTGGCAACTACAAATTGTGCTTCTATAAACATAGCTGCACATATATCACTGTGGTATGGTGCTTTCAGTTCTTCTGGGAATATGCCTAGAAGTGGAATAGCTGGAACAAATGGGACTTCCAATCCCAGCTTTTTGAGAAATCTCCAGACTGACCTCCACAATGGTTGTACCAGTCTACACTCCCACCAACAGTGTAGGAGAGTTCCTTTTTCCCCACAGCCTCTCCAGCATTTGTTGTTGTTGGTTTTCTTGATCCTGGCCATTCTTTCAGGAGTGAGATGGAATCTCACTCAGTGTGGTTTCAATTTGCATTTCTCTAATGACTAATGATGATGAACATTTTTTCATGTATTTATTTGCCATTTATATTGCTTCATCTGAAAAGTGTGTATTCATCTCAGATGCCCATTTTTGGATTGGATCTTTCATTGTGGGGGTCTGAGTTTTTTTTTTAATTCTTTATATGTTTTAGACAAAAGTACCTTGTTTGAAGGAGAGTGCACTAAGATTTTTTCCCAATTTGTGGATTTTCTTTTCACTATGCTGGAGATTGTTTTTGACATGCAGAAACTTTTTAATAAGAGGTGGTCCTAGTTATTAATTCTGGGAAGTATTTGCCGTGAAGTTTGAGTCCTGTTCATGAATTCTCTGCCTACCCCTATGTCTTCAAGGTATCTATCCAATTTGTCTTGCAATAGATTTAGTGTTTCTGTTTTAATATTCAGATCTTTGATCCATTTAGATTTCCATTTAGTACATGGTGATAGGCATGGGTCTAGTCTTAGTTTCCGGCAAATGGAGAGCCAGTTTTTCCAACACCATTTATTAAAAAGACTGTCATTCTTCCAGTGAACCTGTTTGGCTCCTTTATCAAAGATAAGATGGTTGAGTGTGTTTGTACTTGTGGTTGTATTTTCTAATCTATTCCATTGATCTTCAGCTCTGTTTTGATTCCAGTACCATGTTGATTTTACTACTGTTGCTTTGTAGTATAACTTCAAGTCAGGGATTTTGATGCCTCCTGCCTTGCCTTTGCTGCTTAGAACTGTCTTTGCTATTCTAGGGTCTCTTCTCACTCCAGATGAATTTTAGGAGTTATTTCTCTAGATCTATGAGGTATGTTGATGGCATTTTTATTGGGATTGCATTGAATCTGTATAAGAGTTTTGGGAGGATGGCCATTTTCACAATGTTTATTCTTCCTATCCATGAGCAAGGGATTTCTTTCCATTTTCTGAGATCATCTTCAATTTGTTTTTTCAGTGTATTATAATTTTCCCTGTATAGCTTTTCACTTCTTCTGTAAGAGTAATTCCTAAATATTTCATTTTTTTGGTTGCTCGTGTGAAGAGTATGGCTTCTCTTATTTCTCTCTGTGATTTTGAGTGTATAGAATGCTATTGATTTTTGACTATTGATTTTGTATCCAGTTACATTACTGAATTTATTTATTATATCTAAGAGTCTTTCAATGGAGTTTAGGGGTTCTTCTATGTAGAGTATCATGTCATCTGCAAATAATGATAATTTAACTTTTTCTTTTCCTATCTCTACCCCTTTTATTTCTCTCTCTTGTCTAATTGCTCTGGCTAGCACTTCCAGTACTATATTAAATAGAAGTGGTGATAAAGGACATCCTTGTCTTGTGCCTGATTTTAAAGTAAAGGCCTTCAATTTTTGGCCATTTAGTGTGAGACTGGCTGTTAGTTTGTCATAGATGGCCTTTATTATATTGAGGTAAAGACCATCTATTCAAATTTTTGGTAAAGTTCTTCATCATGAATGAATGTTGGACCTTATAGAAAGCTTTTTCTGCATCTGTAGAAATGATCATGTGATTCTTACTTTTGGCTTTATTGATATGGTGGATTACATTTATTGATTTACATATGTTGAACCATCCATGCATTCCTGGGATGAATCCCACTTGGTCATGGTGTATAATCTTCTTGATGACTTGTTGCATCCTATTTTCCAATATTTTATTGGGGATTTTGCATCTGTGTTCATTAGGGAGATCGGTCTATAGTTCTCTTTTTTAGTTGGGTCTTTCTCAGGTTTTGGAACTAGAGTAATATTTGCTTCCAGGAATGACTTAGGAAGGATTGCTTCCCCTTCAATTTCATTGAAGAGTTAGAGGAGTGTTGGCATTAGGTCTTCTTTGTATTTCTTGTAGAATTCTGCAAGAATCCGTCTAGGCCTGGGCTCTTCTTTGTAGGTAAGGACTTAATTATATTTTCAATTTCATTAATAGAAATTGGGTTATCCAGCAGTTTTATATCTTCTTGACCTAGCTTTGGTACTTCATAAGTTTCTTGGAATCTGTCCATTTCTTCTGTGTTATCAAATCTACGAGAGTAGAGGTTTTCGAAATAGATGTTGATGATCTGTATTTCTACAGAATCTGTAGAAATTTTTCATTCTTTGTTGTATGAATTTGAGCTTTTTCTTCCCACTTTAAAATACAGTTGGCTAGGGGCTTATCAATTTTATTTATTCTTTCAAAGAACCAACTCTTTGATTCATTGATTCTTTGGATTGTTTTCTTAAGTCTCTATTGCATTAATTTCTGCTCTGATTTTTATAATTTCCTCTCTTCTTTTCCACTTGCTCTTCTTTTTCTAGATGTTTGAGGTGTAGCATCAGGTTATTTATTTGTATTCTTTCTGTTTTCCTGATGTGGGAACTCAGTGCAATAAATTTTCCTTGGAGGCTGGATTTCATTGCATCCCACCAATTCTTGTAAGTTGCATCTGTATTTTCATTTTCTTGTAGGTATTGTTTAATTTCTTCTTTAATTTCCCCTGTGACCCTCTGATTACTCAAGAGTGTGTTTTTCAGTTTCTATGTGTTTGTGGGATTTTTGCAGTATCTTTTACCATTAATTTCTAATTTCAAAGTGCTATGATCTGATAACAGGCAAGTGATAATTTCAATTCTTTTGCATTTATTTAAATATGTTCTGTGAGCTAATATACGGTCTGTTTTAGAGAATGACCCATGTATTGCTGAGAAGAATTTGTATTCTGATGTTGTTGGATGGAACACTGTGTATATGTCTATCAAGTCCATTTATTCACAGGTGTGATTCAGTTCTGTTATTTCTTTGCTGATTTTCTGTCTGGTTGATCTGTCCCTTGGTGTCAATGGTGTGTTAAGGTCTCCTATTACAGTTGTGTTACTGATAATTTGATTTTTCATTTCTGTTAATACTTGTTTTATATAACTGAGTGCTCTGGAATTTGGTGCATATATATTTAGAGTTTTCCCCTAACAAGTGTGTAGTGACCTTCCTGGTCTCTTCTGATCATTACTGGTTTAAAGTTCACATTGTCTGCAAACAGAATGGCTACTCTTGCTTTTTTTTGGACTCCTGTTGCGTGAGTTGTTGTTTTCCATCGTTTGACTTTCAGTGTGTGAGTACTCTTCTGGGTTAGATGGGTTTCCTGTAAACAGCATATGGTTGGATTTTGTTTCTTGATCCATTCTGCCAGTTTATTTCTTTTAATTGGTGCATTGAGACCATTTATATTAATGATTATAACTATTATATGTTGGTTTATTGTTGACATGTTATCTTTCTGTTGTTGCATTTTTATCTTTCTGTTCTGTTTAATTATCTGCTTTGCTTAGTGGTTTATTCCTTTGTGTATCTAAACTGTCTTTCAATATTTTTTGCAGGGTTGGTGATCATGAAGTTCTTCAGCTGTTCTTTGCCATGGAAGTATCTTATTTCACCATTGATTCTGAATGATAGTTTTTCAGGGTACATCAGTCTAGGTTGGAAATCATTTTCCTTTAGGGTCTGGAATACTTCACTCCATGCTCTTCTTGACTTTATTTTTTGTGCTAAGAATTCTGCTGTGATTCTGATAGGTTTTCTTTTATAAGTGATCTGTCTTTTCTGACAGCTTTTAATAATCTATTCTTGGTGATTATTTTATGCCTGGGTGTAGTTTTATTTTGGTTATGGCTATTTGGAGTTCTATATGCTTCACTGAACCTGATGTCAGTTTCTGATCTCATGCTTGGGAAATTTTTGGCTATTACTTCTCTAAATGCCCTCTTGACATCCTTTATGTCATCCCCTTCTTTTTCATTAAATCCTATCAATCTTATGTTGTTTTTCTTTGTGTCATCTTGCAGTTGTTGAGTTGTTATTTTCTGATTCTTTGTTATTTTTAAAAGATCTTTCCTTTCCTGTTCACTAGCTGCAATCCTGTCTTCAAGGTCTGAAATTCTATCTTTACTTTCATTGAGGTGGTTTTTACAGCTTTCAGTGGAATTTTTGATTTCCTGTGTATTTCTGTGCATCTGCTTTATGTATTGTTTTTTATATTGTTTATCTAGGGATTCTTTTTGTTTAGTTCCTCCAATTTTTTAACTGTGTTTTCTTTAGATATGTTCAGCATCTCTTTCATTTCTTTTATTATTTCTTCTTTTACCTGGGATATTATTTTGAATTTGAATTCCTTTAAAGCTTCCCGGAGTTGCTTGTTTGTTTCAGTTGCTATTATGTCCGATATTTGAGGTGTATGGCATATATTTTCTTCTATATACATCGCTCCTAGGGTTTCTTGAGATGGGCTGGAGGTTTGAAGTTGTAATTTGGTCTTTCGTTTTGTCATTTTCCTATATTTATCTGTTTGAAGTGTTATTCGAAAGTTTCCTCAGGGTCTATTGGAAATCCACTTCTATGCCCACAGCTCCTGGGACTCTGGCACCCAGTTTCCCCAGGCCGCTGGGCCTCTGGGACTCATGGCGCTCACCTGCTTGCTTAGAACTCTGCAGTCCCAAACAAGCTGGGCTCTAGGGAAAGTGGGCACCCGCCTGCTTGCTTAGAACGCCACAGTTACCCCTAGCACAGCCGGAACAGGGAGGCAGATGCAGGCAATTCTGACCTACCTAGCTGTTCCTTTGCACCCGGAAGGCTCAAGGATCCCAAACAAGCTGGTCGCGGGGAGGTGGGGGCGATGCATGGGATACTTACCCCAGTCTGCCGGGCCTCTGGAACTGGTGGTGCTGGCCTGCTTGGTTAGAACTCCACTGTCCTCCAGACACGTGGGGAGGCAGATGCAGGCGCCCCAGACCCGCCTTGCTGTTCCACTGCACCCAGAAGGTGCGAGGGTCTCAAACAGGTGGGCTCTGGGGAAAGTGGGCACCTATCTGCTTGCTTAGAACCCCACAGTTCTCTGAGTGCAGCCGGAATGGGGAGGTGGATGTAGGTGCCTCAGACCCACCTAGCTGTTTCACTGCACCCAGAAGGCTAGAGGGTCCCGAACAAGCTGGACTTGGGGGAGAGTGCACAAGGCACTTAACGCAGGATGCTGGGCCTCTGGAACTGAATGCTCACCTGCTTGCTTAGAAATCCACAGTCCTCCAGACACATGGGGAGGCAGATGCAGGCACCCCAGACCCGCCTAGCTATTCCACTGCACCCAGACAGTGCGAGGGTCCCAAACAGGCTGGGCTCCAGAGAAAGTGGGCGCCCACCTGCTTGTTTAGAACTCCACAGTTCCGCTAGGTAATATTCTATACGCAAATTGTGTGTGAGAGAGAGATAGAAAAGGGCAAAAGAATGTTTGAAGATAGATAGATAGTGCCAAAATGTATACACACCTCAGGAAAAGAAAAATTTTTATAAATATTTACTACTAAATATATTGAAACACCATAAGCTTAATATGAGTTGTTTGACCTCTACATTTACAAAAGGTGCTCAAAGTAGTGGCCATTAGCATTCAGATATTTATTAGTGCAGTGAACTGCTGTTTGAGTAATCTTGGTCACTGAGATTGCTGCACATTCATTTTCAATTTTTTCTCTAAGGAGCAGCATTGTAGTGGGATTTCTGCAATATACGAATCCTCAGGGTCCCTTATAGAAGGGTAACACCATGTGTTGAAAAAACATCATACTATTTTTCTTTCCTGAAATGAGTAGTTGTATTCATTTTCCCTCTCTATCTGTATGTCTACCTATGCTGATAAATCATGAGACACAAATATTATGATTTCACATTGGCTCAGTATCAGCCAATATTCCCAAATTATCTGCATGAAGTCAGAACTTTATGGATTAACTGGTTAATGTTAACATCTGACCAATACCTAAAATTCTTTTCTCTGTATCATTGTAGTTCCCAACCAATTATTCTTATTAGCATTAAATTTAATAATATGAACATCATGCATTTGTATGTTACTTTATAATTTTTTGAAATATTTTCACATATCTTTGGATCTTCACAACTACCCTGGGAATTAATCAAGGCCAATATAATTATTCTAGTAGTGCAGAGGAAAATACTGAAATTTATAGAGGTGAAAATAATATGGCCGGGCTCCACAGATTATAAGGCAAACTTTAGGTTAAAACCCAAAGTAGCTTAAAGCCATAGTTAATAACAGTGTTCATTAGAGCTCTTGCCCCTATAATAAACAGAGATCCTGTCTGCTAAGTAGGGCTCCCAATTTTACTGAGAATACCAAGAGCTACAGACTACCAGAACCCAGATGTCTATTTTCTGACAATGGAACAAGCATGTGTGTGCATCATAGCAATGTAGAAATTTGTTACACAGAGAATTAAAAAGAAATAAAAAAGTATACAAAGAAATTCAAGCAAGTAGTATCAACCCCTTAGAAGGTCATCTAAGCTGGGTCTCCTTCCAATAGGATCAGCTGTGGTGTCAGATCAAGCTAGGCTGCAAACTGAGCTGCTAAAGGGAAGCTTATTTGTGATTTCTGTGATGGGGACATGGGCAAATAAGCAGTCTGTAAGAGTGGAGTTGTAATGGTGTGAATAAAGGCACTCAACAGTCCACATAGTTACTCATTGAGAGGTAGAGCCAAGATATGAGCCAAGTAAATATTGAAAATATCAGCCATCATCAGCCACCAAATCCAAAGATCTGAGTCCAAAAACTGTCACCAAAACTTTCAATCAAAGAAGCATGGATAATATGGGGTCCCAGAGACTGGGAACACATCTAAGAAAATAGCAGATTACTATTGATCAGCTTACTTGTGTTTTGAAGGACTGAAAGAAGCAGGAATCAGTGGAACAGGTACAATTCCTTTGCTGCCTTAATTAAAGGAATTATTTTAACAGCCAGTTTAATAACAGTTATGAAATCACATCAATGTATGGCAGTCAAAGGAGGGACTGAAAGAGCATGAGTATTTCTCCACTGTCACGATGGATGATACTGGAAAGAGACAGACGATATTAACACCCATGAAATGGACTGTTTGTGGAACATACATATGTTTTAAACGCCTTATCTCACTCAAGCCTCAAGACAACCCTATGGATGGTGCCATTTTTATTATCATTTTATAGATACTCAAGTTTAAGCTGGACAAATTAACTCACACAGCAACAAGAAGCAAAAAGGACCTCCACCAGGGCCTCTTTCTACTGCTTTACAAGGTTCGTGGGGTCCTACCCTCTCGCAAAGGTTGAGCTTTATCTCAAAAAAGGTGTTTGTGAGCTGGAAATGGAGGAAATGGATGTACATGGGATGGCTAGGTTCCCATTAAATTCTACTAGGCAAAGGGAATAAAAGGCTGAAGACTCAGCCCCAAAATAGATAATTTTCTAAAAATAGGACAGAAGCTGAATGCTGGGGTGAAATAGGCCCAGGAGTGTATTCTAAGAGCACAGACTGGTAGCTGCAAATGGAACCCAAAGAGGGAGTTCAGCTCAGATGTAAGAATCATGTACCAGAACCCCAAGGCACCCTGCAACTGCTGCTATGGGCTCCTTGCCTCTCACCTTGGATTCTAAAGGCATTCTTCACGGCGGCTGACAGGAATCTGAACAGGACTGCAAAGCTTCCCTCATCTTTTTGAGAGGACCAAAGTTAACCTGCCCATGCGCAATCAGGCAAAAGAGGAGAGGGACTTATCTAAGTGCCTTGTGCCTATCAGGGGTCTTACAGAAATTACTGGGGAGCTCTGGCAAGCTGGAAGAAAGAGGCTCAGCAAACCCATTGCACCTGCTGCTTTGTGTTCCTCCCTCCAAGTTCAAAAGTCCAGGATTATAAGTCTGATTGGCTGAGCTGTAGACATGATGCCCTCTGAGTGAGGATGCGTGATACTAATCAGACTTAAGAGGTCACTAGTCCAAGTGTTAGAGTTGAAAGGAAGGAACAATGTTTACTTGAAAAGGACGAGGGGTGGAATTCTTCATGGGACCTCCTCTGGGGAAACTGTATCTGCTGGGATTGTAACACAGACTAGCCTTGTTATAGTCCAGAATGTCTGTACATTGTTCAGACTGGATAGCTTTCAACCCATTCAGCAGGGGCTCAAGTCTACTATCTTGGAATTGCCTTCATGTTTCTCTAAGCCTTGGGCTAGTGTTCAGGGCATTTCTTTTAAACAAACTCATTCTCTCCAAGACAGCAGTGTCCTTTTATATTTTATCACATTTCCTCTTCTGCACTGGCTGGTCTGGAGCAGGGTTCAGATGCAGAGAATGTGAGCTTCCAAAACAAATTGATGAGGGAGGGCCTTTGGTCCACATTTCCTGGGTAAGCACAATCCAGAGACTACGGGTTTTAAGTGACAACAGACTGACATTTGGGAAAACACACTGACTCTGCTGCTCTGAGCTTAGTGACTTGAAGTAATTTCTTGACTTTTTTGATTCTAACTTTTAAGTGATAATACTGTCTATCACATAAAAGCCTTTAAGAAGATAGAATGAGATTAAATTGAGTGTTTTTCTAGCAAAAAATACAAGATATTACTTCCAAAGGAGCTGTCTCTCCTCTGAAGTATTGTTGCTGGTACCAAATTTCCTCTTCTGTGGGAGGGAACCAAGAAAGTTCACAGCTCATGAACTCTGTATTTTGTTAACAGTGTAGGACCTCGGCTTCTCCAATAGTGTGAACATTAAAACCAGTCTCTATGGTTCAAATCTTGGTGGCCTTAAACAAATTAACTCTGTTTGCCTTAGTTTATTCTTCTTAAAATGAGAATGATTAATGGATCTACTTAGTGGAATTGTGATAAAATTTGCAGTCAACATATGTAAAGCATTCAGATCAATCTAACCTATAGTACGTATTCAATAAATGTTAGATAACATTCATTCAGCAAATATTTACTGAGTGTCTACTATGCCCAGGTTCTCTGTGAGAGTCGGGGAGAATAAGGATGAGTGGGACATAAGCTAACCCTTAAGCAGCTCACGGTTTTATGGAGCTTGATTTAAAATCATCATCATTGGTCATTAGAGAAATGCAAATCAAAACCACACTGAGATTTCATCTCACTCCTGAAAGAATGGCCAAGATCAAGAAAACCAACAACAACAAATGCTGGAGAGGCTGTGGGGGAAAAGGAACTCTCCTGCACTGTTAGTGGGATTGTAGACTAGTACAACCATTGTGGAGGTCAATCTGGGGATTTCTCAGAAAGCTGGGACTGGAAGCCCCATTTGACCCAGCTATTCCACTTCTAGGCATATTCCCAAAAGAACTGAAAGCATCATATCACAGTGATATATGTGCACCCATGTTTATAGCAGCACAATTTGTAATAGCCAGATCTTGGACACAATCTAAGTGTCCATCAACTGAGGAATGGATAAAAAAATTGTGGTATTTTTATACAATGGAGTACTACTCAGCTATAAAGAATAATCACATTGAGATATTTATAAATAAATGGACGTAGCTTGAGACCATATTCATACGTGAAATAAATCAAACTCAAATGTATAAATACCAAATAGTTTCCCTAGTGTAAGAAATGATAAGAATACAAAAAAGTATGTGGTAATCATGATTACCAATCATATTGGTTTGAAGCCATATAATGTTTTCACTCATTAATTGCAAAGGTTTTAACCTGAGTTGTTCGATTTTAGTATCTGTGATAGTACAAATAGCGATTTTGAAGAAAACAAAACATCATAAAAGCTAGCGCTGATTTAATATCATCTTGTTTTGAAGTCCCATCAAGCTGTGGTACATCTGTTTCCACTGGTTTTAACATGTTGTATCTTACTATATTTCACTATATGCTATAGTATAAACCAACCTCTTTATAGGCAAAGAGATAATATAGAAACCATTGTTTGTTTTCTATTAGCAGGTTCTAAATACTCTGTAATTTTGCATTCTCTTGAAAGGCTTCACACTGTCTAGATATTCTTGATATTATAGCACGCGAAGTTACACCCAAATAATTTAAAGAAAGAGGCACTATGGTGACTGCTATTATGTTAGATTATCTGGTGGTGAAACACAATGATGCTTGAATTGCTCGGTTCTGCCCTGCATTGTTCTATTACATTGTTCTATTATTCTAATATCCTCTCTTATCTCAATCTTCCCCCTATTTTTAAATTAATCTATTTTCTCTCATTTTTTTAATTAAGGGAAAACTAAACTAAAGAATAACGGGACATATTATAGTAACTTTTTTGTTATCCTATTAACCTGACTTGAACCCCAGTATTGCTCTCCCCATCTTGTTCTGTCTGATTATTATATATTCTATTTTGTTTGATAGTATCAAGTTTGAGGGTATAGGCAATCACTTTGAAGGCAATAAGATATACTATGATGCCCAATATGGATTGACTATCATCCTTTTTTTTTTTTTTTTTTTGAAGTCCTGTAAGGTCCTCAGTGTAGATTTTATTGGTTTTGTTCCGTATTGTTTTGATCAATTCTATTATACCTGATGATATAGACAACTCAATTTGAAAATAGCAAGAGGCACAATGGTAACCATTTTTGATCACCTGCTATTCTATTTTTGCATCACGTGCTATGCCCACCCTTCTGTTCTGACTCTGTTTTGCTTAGTCACATTTGTTTTTATTCTCTTCAAAAAAGTAATAAGAACCGTGAGAGTAATAAAACTCTAAAAGTCTAATTGTTACTGTAAAAAAAGAGAGGAAAGTAAGGTGGACTAAGGGATATAACCGCAGGTATGTTTGAGAGTGTAGGACGGAAAACCCTATATCTGAGCTTTTGTTGGATTATTGAACGGAACTGTCTCCAATTCCACTGTATGAATGTTCACTTTATATGCTTTAATTTAGTGATATGGACAAGTGTTTCTGGGAAGATAATGTGTAGCCTGTTAACTGGTGATTTCGTACTGTATATATTTTTTTCTAGAAATATTATTGTATTATTTGTATCCTTTTACTGCATTTTTATGTCCTTTCTTTTTCTTCTCTCTTTAAATAAAAATAAATAAATAAAATAAAATCCACTTCTACTTGTCTTAGCGTTCCTGGAGTTACCTTTGTCTGCTCCATACCAAAGGATTTTTCTCTCCTCTACAGATGGTTTGCTTTCTCCAGCCTCTATCTGCAAATGCCTCCCGGCCACACTCTCCAGAATCAGATCTTTGGATATCGGGAACTGACTTTCTCCATCTCTTTCCTTACTGATCTTACAAGATTCTCTTCATCAGGGATTAGTCCAACAGGAGAAAGAAAGGGTGGAAAAAAACCCACAAGTATTAATCATACTAGTTTAGTGTTTAGTTTCCTAATATTTAATTGCTTAATTTCCCAAGGTTATATTTACTTTTGATTAAATTCTTTAAGTTCCAAATCTATGCAAAATATGTCTCAAGAATTTTTCATCTTTTTATGTTGATGAATAGTTAAATGAACAAAATTGTTTGCAATCAAATAATCAAAAAGTTATTTTATGGGTCTCTAGGATTTATTTCCAAGATCATAGAATAAGTATGTCTTTGCTTTGAGCATTTCTTACAGAATAGGCTTTATAAGTAAAAGCAGTGTAAGGAAGGTTGCTGCTTCCTTCCCATGTTCAGAAGTTGGCAGACATCTGTCCTGTGGAAACGTTTGCTTCACATTGCACCCTGAGGCTTAGGCAGCAATAGGCACTCTGTGTTAAGTTTCACTCTCCACTCCTGTGAGACAGCTGCCCGCCTATCCAGACCTCAGGAAGGCTGTGTGTGCAGGGAACAGGAGTTCAGGCCGAGGAACAGGATCACTGTAAATTCATCTACAGCTGAAGAACTGGAGCTGTGTAGAGGATGATCACAAAACAAGAAAGCCTTGACAGCAAAGTACTCACTCCAAATGATTCTTCCTTTCTTCAAATAAGAACAAAAATGAGTGCTGAATGTATCAACATTTGATTAATACTGTATTTATTAAAGCACTGAAAGAAGTCACTGTACACCCTGGTTGTTTGTTTTTAGATATGCTGCATAATTCATTAGTAGCAAGTGCTTGGAGGATGAATCTGCTACAGAATCTGGAAAAAAACATTTTAGGATAAAGAATCAAATACTTGGTCATCTAGAAGTTTCTACCAGATCCCTCACCTTGACTTCTGAAAACAGACATATAAGATATTCCTTCCAACATCCTCTACCCATTCATTTTACATAGGTCTGGCTCTCTGGCTGTCACAATCTATGTCATTTGGGGTGCTCATTCAGTCATCATCGGGGGCCGCTGAGGGTTGAGATGTGAAGAGCCAAAGAGAGGAAGCAAGTTCTCACATGTGCAGATGGAGGAGCAACCTTGTTCCGTGTTGTCCCTGAGGCAGAGACAACAGAGAGTAGATATCACGTGGGGAAGCTTTCAACTCTATCAGACAGATTGAGGAACAAGAGACTTGTCAAGCAGGAAATAGACGATGCCATCATACAGAATTAACTGCACTTTTATTGAACAACTAAAGCACTCAGGCATGGGGCCAGAACTCAAACCAAACCTCACACCTTCTCTGGATCAAGGTTGTACTACGCAGATGAGGCATCCAGTACCTCAGAGGTTAGACATTATACATGGTCGCCCACCAGCCAAGGGGTAGATCATGGATTCCATTCTAAGCCCTCACCCCAAACTAAAAATAAAGTTTTTTCACTAAGTATTTGGGTGCCCTGTTACTGGCCAAAGCACCCAGAAGCAGAACGACCAAAATCTGAAAGTGGTAGAAGGGTTTTGACTTTAGAAAGGACATTAGCCCAGAGGAACCCAGATCTTCCTCCTAACTGAGTATCTCCACTTCCCAAATAGCGAAACACCACTGAAGTGCACACATGGTGGAGTTCTCAAGTGCCAGGAAGGCTAACAATAACTAGAGTAAAGGCAAGTTATCCGCAATGCAAATTGAATTTTTTTCCCTGAAGGAAGAGAAAAGAAGCAGAAACGACAACAGAAAGCAAACACACATTTTATAAAACATTTTTCATCATCAAAGTTCTGTTTTAGGCATTCTTCTTGCATGTTTTCATGCTGAAACCTATTTGCAAATTATTTTCTCACTTTTTTTCACATGAAATGTACCCTCGATTACATGACAAGAAATTATATGGTGCTAATAATTTATTTAAAACCAGATCCATGTCTCACATTCATTCTGTGTAGTGAAATCAAGTAGATGCAGAAAGGGGATTTTTTTCCTCTGAACTTTCTGACCACCTCTATTGTGCAAGAGAGAGTAATAGCAGGTATCGAGGGTGCCAATTATGTGGTGATGTGCAAACCCGCTGGAGAAAAATCTATATGATATTTTAATGCTAGTCAAACAGAACGATGAAGTTTAAATTAGCTTGAAGCTACTAAAAATTCTAACTATGGCTCTGCTTTCATTGTATGGGAGGGTGAAAAATAGCTATACAGAAAAATACGTGTCTGTCTTCTCTGCAGATAGGCTGCCTGCCTCTTTTGCTGATGTGCAAGGCTTCATTTTTATTTGTTTGTTTGTTGCTCTATTTTTTCCCTTCTTTCCCCTATTTCATTGTTTTTTTCTTGCCAATGATTTCTCCTCGCTTCTTTCAGGTCTTTCATTCCTTAATTTCTTTTACATTAATTCATCTGTCTGCTTCATCAACTCATAGAATCAGAGAATGCTAGAATTCAAGAGACACTGGCTAAGAAAGAAATGGGAATTTGGGAGGAAAGTCAATCAAACTCAACTTCCTTGTGGTACAGATGGGCAGCTGGGTGGGGCGGGGGCAGAGCTGAGGATTTGAAAGAGGATGCAATTTATTCAAGGCCACCCAACAATGTCTTAAGGGAGTAGTCTGCTCAGGGAGTTAATCACTGAGAAAGAGTCTTTGGGGTGGAATATAAAATTACAATTTTCACTTCACAGACTGTCCACTGTTCAAAAAAAAATTGGCATACTATTTTAATATTGACAGCTCCAACACTTTTTTTTTTTCAGTTCTGGGGATTGAATCCAAGCCTTTGACCTGAGCTACATCTCCAGCCCCTTTTTATTTTTTATTTCTTATTGAGATGGTCTTGCTAACCTGTTGAGTTGACCAGACTGGACTCACACAATCTGCGCCACAGCCTCACAGAATGCTGGAATTACAAATGTTCGTCATGACACCTGGCTAAAACTTATTTTGTCTTCAAATAAAAGTGCACTGGGACACATTCAATCCTTGCACAGCTGTATTAGAATGTGAGCTAGGTAGAACTAACAAGGAACATCTATCTCTATTACATAGATAAAGAAATGGAGTTAGGCAGGAGGATGAAGTTTAGTGAATATGGTTAGAGTTTGGTTGTCAAATAGCTCCCAAAAAAAGACCCTGTGTTAAAGGTTAATCTCCAGAATGGACTTATTGGCAGGTAGTGGAATCTTTAAGAGGAAGGCCTCGTGGGAAGTCTTCAGGTCATTGGGATGTTCCCCTTGTTATGGTGCAGATATAAATTGGCCACAAAAGTCTCCTATATTTTAGAGGTGGACCTTCTGGAAGGTGATTGGATTATGGGGGCACCATAATCATCAGTAGATCAATCCACCAATGAGTTCATAGCTCAGTGTGCTGTGAGAAGGTGGGCCCTTTTCAATGAGATGGGTCACTGGATGAGGGGTTTGATCTGGAAAGATATGTTCTTTTCACTAGCTCCTGCTTTCTGGCTGCCATGGGTTGAATAGCTGTCCCCAACCAGGCCTTTTCATCATGCAGTTTCTGCATGGAGCCAACTGACTTTGACTGAACCCACTAGAATTTTGAGTCAAAATAAACATTTTATTCTTCAATTGGATGTATTAGATTTTGATCCCAGCAATGGGAAATGATTAGTACATCTCTGAAGGGCAGAGTAAGATCCCTGAAGCTGCCTCTTCCTGTCTTCTGCTTCCTCGTATTAATTGAGCAACTCCACTCTGGCTTGAGCTCTGACACTACAAGCCCAGAGCGAGAAAGCCAACTAACTGTGGACTGAAACCTCTAAAACTGTGATCCAGAATAACTTTTCTTTTTTATAAGTTCATATGTCAGGTATTTATTATAATAATGAACAGCCAATTAACACTGCTTTCCACAGGTAAGATATATCCACGTATTATTACTTATGCCTTAGGGAGTCCTTCCATTAAGGATTTTTGTCACTGTTTTGTAGACCAGAAGCCTTGAGTTTCAGAAAACTGAACTGATCAGATGACTGGAAACTGACTGAAATATCAAGCATTGTGAAAAATCTCAAGTTGTCGGGGAGAGGTGGCCTAGTCCTCGGTTGTCACAAGTAGACCATGGAATGGGGAGAGTTGCAGGTTTGCTCTTTTTTTCTAACTCAAGAAACTTCCCAGGACTTCTCAGAAAATAAACTCAGAGAGCTGATGTGACTTCACCGAGGGCTAACAGCCTCAATTCTTTACTGATATTAATATTCATGGCCAAGGACCAAGTAAAAGGGCACAGGGAGAAGAACGCATGTTAAACTTACAGAGTTACATATATTTCATTTTCAAATTTTGATTACATAAGGAAAACACAGGAGTTAGAATTTAAGAAGTACTGTAAGTTTCTGGATAATAAAGTTGCAGATAATTTCTTCATTATTTTTTCCTTGCAAAATAATTGCAACTGATTTCATTAAAATCAGACAATACAGAAAAGTTCATAGAAAGGGGTGAAAATCATCCAACATAACACCACCAAGAAGTCATCATTAATAGTGGTGGGGAGCAGACATTTCCAGACATTTTTTCTTGCCCAGGAAACATTTTCATGTCGTCTTTGTATTTTTCTATAGTCTTAGTTTTAGTTTTTCCTATATGTCCTTATAGTCTTAGTTTTTTCTATATGTCATGTGAATTTATTTTATAAATTCACTGCTTAATTAGAAATGTCATGAAGGGCTAGATAATGAAGAACTTTGAAATGGCAGACTTAGAGATCTGGTCTCTAAGTCTGTCTGCCTTATTGTTCCCAAATCCTACCTTCTTTCCAAAAATGACTGAAAATGAATAGATTAGATATTTAGACCTCAATAAACAACTGAAGACTATTGAATAGGTATGAAACAGGATCTAATTTTAATAAAAAGAAACACTCCTCAGTGTTCCCAAAATCAGGTCCTCATATCACGGGTACCAAGAATCATTAGAATGCAAATTCTTGGCCCTGACCATAAACTTACTAAATCTAAACATTTGGGAGGAGAGACCCAGATATGTAAGCTGTAACAAACCCCCCAATGATTCTGTTGCTTGATAACCTGAACATACTAGCATACTCTGGAGAAATTTAGAGAACATAGCTTAATGAGAAGGAGGGTGATAAGACTAAAAGTCTCATTAGTCACTGAGGTGAGAGGTTATGAAGAATTGACCTTGGGAAGGACTCTTAGCTCCCAAGAAGAATTGTGCTGCATGAAGAATGACCGTCATAAGTCTGGTCCTCCTGCCCCATGTCCAGATTTAATTCAGCTGGTGGTCCCATGCCCTGACCTACCATCTACAATCTGCATTTGTATAAAGTCATAGTACAATTTATAATTCAATTTGCTTTTTTCCTCAATGCAAATCTTTCTTAGAAAAAAGGCAGATTTTCAATAAACTCATTTACAAACAAAATGTCTTTTAATTCCTAAGTCAAAATGCTTGCCTTCATGTGAACATTAGTGCAAAAATATTTAAAAACCTTCCCAGCATGTCATTCAATATCTACGTTTCTAGAAAGAGAATATTTTTCTATGTGCATGTTCTTTCTTCCTTTAATTTTTTTTCAGTCTTCTAAAAATGGAAGTGTGTGAGAATCAATTTTAAGTCCTTCATCAGCTCTGATATGGGAGCCTTGATTTTATGTTGTAGATTACTTCCCAAGACCCCCTCCCCCAAGTTGAAAGATGACATTGTTCACCACAGTGATTCCCTCAGGATTTTCCCGTGTCGTGCCTGCCAAGACCCAGTGACAAGATATAGGGGGCAGTCAGACTATTACATACTCTCCCTGCCACTTTCAATCAAGCCTAATGCAATCAGAAACACATGACTACATCAACACATCTCCTTTAATCAAATGTGATTAAGTCAGTCATTAGTTTTTCAAGACAAATAAAGGATACAAGTGCTTGTGTTATAAACGTAACCGCCCCCCTTCTTAAGTGATTTGTTAGAAGGGAGGACCCCTAGAACAGAACTGAGGACCTTCACAGGTCTTTGTACTTTCCTGCTGTGTTCACTGTACTGGAGCGTCCTGGGTCTGTATGCCTAATCCCTTCTGCTTGTCCCCCCTCACAAGGCCCCTGTGTTGTCAAGCAGAATTTGGCTTCAGCTTGATCAGAATGATTTCATTATCCCATTGTTACCATATGACTTGGGCAATTAGTAGTTTATAAGTATAAATTTATGGCAATCTGTGATCCAGGAGCATTGGCAGTAGTCAGGGCATAATAAAAACCCAATCAATTTCTTTCATTTAATATGTAGGCTGTGACCCTAGTTTTGATTAGAACTCTTAGCTATTTCATCTTTAAATAAAAAAGAATGTCTGCAAGCAATTATATGGTGTGTTAATTGGATATTCCTTTTTATCTCTTATACTACTGAATGCATTGCTAACGAAATCCTTGTTTTCTCTTCCTGATAGTTTCTCTGCTTTCCTCTCTCTAACCCTGTTCTCATCTTTGTCTCCCTGCCTCTCCATTTCTGCCTCATTTCTTCCTTCTTCCTCTCTACTGTGCATTCTCACTGGTCGTGCAAAGCTGGGGTAAAATGAAAAGGGACTCCTTCTGTCCAGTGTCTACCTTTATGCCTTCTTCCTACCCTCCTTGAGAAGCCACCACTCTCACCTTGTCTTACATGTGCCACTTTCCATCAGAACTTTCATGAGCTGAAGTCACCACACTTGCCTAAAAGGCCTAGCTATAGTAGGCGATTAATGATTGGTAAATAAATGAATGAGACCATCTCCAATTCCCTGTGTCATCTCGGCACCTTCGATTCCTGGATACTTTGCTATAACCTGCATGGCTTTTCCAGGATAATATTCCCTTGCAGAATCACACTCACGAATCTATATTTTCAAAGGTGACAGGATTGGGATAGATGACCCTAGGCCCTCTGATGGGGACCTCACATCTGCCATGCAGGACCAGAGCTTCTGTTCTCTGTCTCATAGAGTATGTCATTCATGGGATGATTTTGTGAGCTAATGTGAGCCACTATCTGGAAAATGGGTCCACAGTTGATTTGTTTAATAAATAATCATCCTGCCTGTCACATCCGTCTTTCATTGACAGACTCTGGGAAGAATTTTAAAGCTCTTTCTGGAATGACTGAACAGATCCAGAAAGGTATTGTTTCACTTATCTCTTGGAGCTGTCCCTCCTGGCCATCCCAACCTCCTTTTACAGCTGTGCCATGTTCTTGTTCTGGACATTTCTTTGGTAGCACCCTGGAGTTCCCTTAGAGATCCTTGTTTCCTAGATCTTTTGTTTTCTGTCTGTTTTGTTTTATACTTTAGCTTTTGTAAAAGCTAGCAGTAGCATCCAAAGGAAGAATACAGAACCCATGACTTTATTTTTTGAGACCTTGTTTGTCTGAAAATATCTTTATTACAATTTCATGTGTCGGGATTACCAGCTGTGCCAGAATTCTTGGTTGCAAAACACATCTTCTCAGCATGTTCAAGGCATTGCTGTCAGTGTCCCCACATCCCCAGTGTCCCCACATACACCTTCCATGTGCCGTGGAGGAGCTGGGTGCCCCTCGTCTTCCCCAGCCTCTGCTACATGACTTCCTTCCTCTCTCATTAACCCTTGCAGCCTTTAGAATGTTTTCAGTCTTGCTGTCCTAAGACTTTGTAATGCTGTGTCTTCAGGCATGTCTTTCACATTTCCCAATTCACAATAAACCATGAAATAAAAGAAATACATTTTTCAATCGTGGAAAATTTTCTTGTATCATTCTTCTAATACCTCCTCCACCTTTCTTTCCTTCATTTTCTTTCTCTGAAATTCATTTCAGACCAGGATTAGATGCCATCTGCATCTCTAATTTTCTTATCTGGTCTCATCTATTTTACATGTGTTTTCTTCTTTTCCACCTTCGCTTTTATTAGGTATCTTTACTGAATACTTTTATTGTTCTTACAAAATTCTTATTTCCAAAATCCATTTTTCTTTTTTTGTAATTTCCTCATGCATAGCATCCTTTTCTTGCTACAGATATAATAACTTCTCTTTTCTACCCAAAAATGTTGACACAGCCCTGCCTGACCCCAAAGATCATGTTCTAGTTTTGATGTTACACCTTGCCATCTCTTTTCTTAGTTTTCTTAGTTTCTTTCTTAGTTTTCATGGTCTGTTTCTTTGAGAATCTGGAATTAATTGAAATTGCTTCCTGATGTGGATTATAAACTATTAAAGGGCAAGGACTGCATGTGTTATTATTTACCAAAGCACATGCTGGGCTTAACGTGATTCCTCCTGTAAATTGGTATTCTATACACATTAGGCAAATGAAAGAATGAATGAATGATGCAAAAAGTAGAGTTCCCTGATATTAATACAACCCAGAAAGTAGTAAAAGAATTGCTATCTTGTTCCTGTGTTATTACAACCATTCAGCCACTCTTGATGTGATAGGACAATTTTAGAGTGAGAGCATGCCCCATCCCCAGGTCTGCCTAATGAGAACAGAATTCTCTAAGAAACTGCAGAATCAGGAGGTGCGAGGTGTTTAACAGGGCTACCCAATGAGATCATTAATAATGTAAACAAAGCAAATTCCAAAACATGTGCAGAGGCCACTGTTGGACCTGTCTGCCAAGAGACACAGCTGTCCCTCAGGATTCATGGTGCTGGAGCCTGCCCTAAGGCCCTGACTGGCAAGGGGGGCTTGTGGGAGTAGGAAGATAACAGAGATAAATCCAAATTCATTCAGGAAGCAGCCACACTCAATGACATATTCACTGACTTCTTCAACAGCTCATTTGATAATGTTCTCTCTGCACTATTCATTTTTCTGAAAGATGAAAGCTGGCTGAGGATCTCATCTGCTTGCTGATGCAGGGAAAGGATTTGAAATTAGCACACACACACACACACACACACACACACACACACACACACGGGCGGAAAAAAAATTAAACAGAGAGCAAGAGGGAAAGGAGGAAATGTTCTGATGACCAGTTTTGTGGTTGGTCCTGACATAGGAGACCCAGCAGCCCACTGTGAGGTCACCTTTAATTAGTTATGCATTATAATTCAACAATATGCCAATGGGCAGATGTTAAGCTCAGCGGGGTTAGGGGTGTGTATTTATCATGATAATTAATTGCTTGAAGAGTGTTATCTGCCTAGAAAGGGGCAGATCATGACTTACAATGGGAGAAAAAGAGAGTTCAGTACTGAAAAGCTAGGGGTTGTTTTCTTTCTCAGTGAGTATCAAATCCCATCATAACTATGGCATATATCAACAGGGGTTTACTGAGTGCCGATCTCTCTGTGGGGTCCAGGGATACAACAGAAAACTGGTTGAATTTTCCAGAAAAGACAGACTAAAAAACTTCAAACGGTGACATGGAAAGTTGTTGCCTAGTGCAAGGCTGTCCTGATAATACACACAGGCAGAATCAAGGACGGACTTTTTTAATTTGATGCTCTCACATGGCTTCTCAATTAAATGAATATTTTGTAGGAAAGTACAAAAAGTACATGCTTTGGAATTAGGCAAATCTGGATTTGAATCCTGACTTTTCTATTTTATGGTAGTATGACCATGACAGTAGACTTTGTAGGTCTAGATAATATTTTGCCACTTGGTAAAATAAGGATAATAAAACCTAATTTTTAGAATAAATATTATGAAGATCAAAATTTAAAGTGTTTAACTCAGCATCTGAATGTTCAGCAAGAGACTTCCTGGTTGTGGAGTTTCTCAGAGGTTGGGCAGGATGGAGGAATGTCCTTCTTTTCTCATGGACAAACATGGTGCTTGGCACTCTAGGGTTTTGCTGCTTGGCACTATAGGGTCCATGGCACATAGTAGTGGCTTCTTCACACATATTCAATAAGTAAGTATATTATTGATCAAATTCAAAGTAAATGCCCTTAAAAAGAGTCATCAATTCAAATAAAGCCAGAGACACAGAGAGGAGAGAGAAAAGGAGACAGACTCAATATAGAAGCAAATCTAAGATAAATGGAGAGAAGAAAAACAATGAAGAGACTTAAAGCAAATGAATGGGAAATAATTCTTAGCAATCCTCTGGCTAAAGTTTAGATGGCTATAGCAACTTTTTATCAAATTCCTAAAAACACCAATAGAGAAGAGTTAGAAGTATACAAAAAGCAAAGCAAGAAACTTACACTCGACAAGCACTGTCAAAGTTTCTTTTCATTTTGCTAATACCCACGAGCTGACTCAAAGGATGCTGCTCATGTAAAAGTGAAAAACCATCTTGCGTTTCCAAGATGACTTATTCTGCTTTCCAGTTGACACTATAGTCAAAACTTACAACACGACATAAAGGAAAGTAATTTTACATTGGCTCACAGATTCCGCCTATGGTCGACCTATTCCAGGAAGCAGAGCCAGAGAAGAACAGGCAAGGGACCATACATAGTACGCAAAGTCATCCTTCCACGATCTACCCAGACACACTCAGGAGTATGCTGTATTAATCTGCTAGGAGTTTCTACTTCAATCAATTTGGCATTTCAGGATTAATGCTCATACAAGATGATATACAGTAGACCCCAGAAATTCATGGGGGTTATGTTCCTAGTGTACCCATGAACTGTGAAAAATGGAGAATTTCAGATATGGTCCAAATATGTCTTATAGATGCCTATTTTTATAGTTCAAACCCTAAATATGCTATGACTCCCACAGATACAAAATTTTATTTAATAAAATACTGTATTAATAAGGCCTTAGAAGGTGCTGGGCATTTGGGGCGTCATAGGAATCTTAGGACTTTGTGGTAGCTACATGCGGCGTGGCAAGCTATTATGCTATGGGAACCTTATGCATCTGCCTGAGTTACAGGACACCAGCCAATCAGCAGCAAGGAGAACTGAATAACAGTCTCGGACTGGTTACTTGCAAACTTCTCGCCAGGAAGACAATTGCAGAGGCTATTCAAGGTTTTTGTAAAATTGGGGTGTTTCAACCAATAATTATTAATTAGATTCTAAGGAAAAATCTGAGAGCAACTGAGGCCTTGAACGCTGAATCACGACTTCCTGGCAGTATTTAACTTTTTCTTCTTGCACTCCACCAGGATATCTGTCATCTTACCATTGAGATTCTGCTTACTGGAAACCACATATTCATCACTGAGGAAGAAGAAAGAAGAGAAACTGGAAATCATTATTTTTCAAATGATAAGCACTAGTTGATAATCACAATAACCACAAACACTTCCGGGTAGTTGGGAAGAAGAGGACATTGAGACCAGCTCTTCCCAGTATACAGAAAATGCTCTTGGGGACCTCAACCCACAAGAGGCTCCTCATGGCTGGATGTGGCTAGTCCCATAGAAGCTCTAGTTGATCTTCACAGTAAAAAGGTATAAAGTGGAGAAACAGATGAAAAATGAAGACTAGACTCAACAGCAGTCCATAGAATGCCCTGGAGGAGGCAAAACTTTTTTTCCCCCAATGGAGGAACTACTAACCCACATTCAAGCTTTTCATTCCTTTCTGACCCTGTGAACATGGACAACACAAGGAAGTCTAAGGTGGGCCACAGCTTGAACCACAGTATCCAGTTCCACTCCGTGCCTAAGGATAGTTGGATATGTTCTTTGAAGATCTTACCTACCTGGAGGTCACAGATCAAGGATATTTTAGAGTAACTTCAGAACATGCATTGTCTCTAGGAATGGACTAAATTCCTCCTAGCTAAGCATAGATTTCCTCACCAAATCTCAGATACAAGTGAATTTATTTTCAACCAAGCTACATTCCAATTCTTCTGTTTTCCTAGAGGTTCGGGTCTCTGATTTACCATGGTTTCTAGACTTCCTGTCTCATTTCCCTGGTTGATTTTCAGAGTGGAGATTAGGTGGTTGCTCAGGATCTAACCCTGTTCCCACCATGCCTTTGTAACTCCTGCAACTTAGATTACTGGCCCTGCCTGACCATGGGAACTGGAAAGAGGAATTGTGCTGCCCATTGGTTTCTCTTTCATGGAACCACTAAGCAAAATCTGTGTGACCCCTTCAACAAACTTATATTGAAGACCTAAGCTGTTCCAGATATTAGGCCAGAACTTTGGATGAAATAATGTCACAGTTTGTTAAGAGTGAAAGTCATAAAAACAATACCTAAACTATGAGTTATGTAAGGTAAATATCAGAGGCAGACAGACTGAGAAGAAAGAGCTTCTCCTCACTCAGATAATAACAGAAAGTCATGGAAGATGTCACAATGGAAGTTGCTGACAGGCAGGGTTTGAAAGGACCTATCAGAATCCACCAGACAGTGCTGAGACAAGAAGTATGCCCCAGGATACTTCTACTTTGTTGCAATGTTATTAGAAAATTTTCTCTGTGCAATTTCTATTTTCACTAATTTCCCAACAAAATAGTTATTCACCTCCCATTTTTAGCCTTGGTATTATGCAGGAAGGATCCTGTGGTACAGTAGGTAGGCATGGTGTTCTCTACATTTCTTGGGCAGTATTTAATTATGTGTTCATCGAGGATATACAAATACTTACCAGACAATAAGCATTGTTTGTGGTTTTTAAACTTGGAATATTAAGTAAGTACTTATGCATATATTTAACTTCACTAATCATAGTAATCACATCCTTTGTATCTTTTATTATGTGTTATGTCTTTCAGAACAGAGGTCTTATGACCATTCTTATTTTTCAGTCTCAGATTTTAAAATATTTCAATTCTGTGCCATTTGATATCTAATGATGTAACTTTCATTGATATAAAATAATCCCTTCATGTTTTAGGTAGAACTGTATTTAACTAATATTAATAATGACATTTGCTTTCTTTTGGTTTATAATTAATGTTAAATACATTCTTCTTCCTCTTTTTTTGTTTTGTCAGTTATGTGTCTTAACTACAAATATCAGTGTTTTGTTAAATTTTGATCATACAGAATTCTTCACTTTCTACAGTGCTTTGGAATCAGTATGAGTGTGGTATGCTATTTTTCACAGTAATTACTTTTAACTTCTATGCGTATCTGATATTATGATTAATGAGTTTAATAAAACTTCTGGTATTGTAATATTTATTGTTTTTATGTTCCCTTTTGTTTCTTATCTGTTGTTAAGGGGCAATGTTTTCAACTTAAGGACAATATTTATATAATTATCCTCCACCATTTCCTCAGATATTAAGAAGTGTTACTTTATGGATATGGAAAATTCCCATCTACTGTCACATTGGATTCATTTTTTGTTCTGAGCAATGTCTTCCACCATAGCCTCTCAGCTCTCCTAGTGTCAGCTCATATGAGCTTTGTCAGCTGGTCAGAGTCTTCACAGGTCGCAGTTCAAATTTCTCAACAGAAGCAAGCATATCATTCAGGCCAATAAGTGGTTGGTCCTGGTTTCTGGGGTTTGGGGTAGGGCACTGATACTTTCTGATCCCCATCCATCACTTAAAAGAAGCCACGAGTATGTTTCTTGTAATGTCTCTTTCTCTTCCTAATTTGAAAGGAATATCCTACTTTGTTTGTTTGGGTTTTTTTTAGAAGTTATCTGCAAATTACAATTTGTCTAAAGCTTTTCATCCAGGTCAAGAATAGAACACAATTTGCTGCTCCATTAGATAAGGAATTAAGTGCACTTAAAACTTTCCTACCCACACCCTTTTCTGGTATGAGCTTGGACTTTAGTTTCTGTTTATTACTGATTGTTATTGGTAGATACATTTTTAAAGTAAGCTATCAATATATGATTTTCATGCATTCTATATAACACAAAATCTATATTCAGTTGATTTTTTGTTTCATCACTAGTATTTTTTTCTGGAGCATTTCTGTTCTTGAGTTCTTCACATTATGATTCATATCTTAGCTGAAATAATGCTCTCCCCCCAGCACAGAAGGCTCAAGACTTGTTTCCTGCTACCACTTCAGAACCAAGAAGAGGTTTTCATGTATTTGCATACAGAAGACTTCTTAACTTATTATTTGCTCTCCAGGCACAATCTTCCATTTTTCCCCTTATATTCTATATAGATGCACTTTTTTGATATTGGAATTCAGTGAGTTTTTTCTTATCTTCTTTTTTCAGAATTGTTAGGCTAAGTTGTTCTGGCTTTTTTCCTCCATTTTTCAGGTAACTGTTTTTCTATGTATCATTTTGTGTGTTGTTTTTCTCTGAGTTTTTAAGAGCCACTAGAATAAATCCAAATATTTGTTTGTTTTTATTGGCATTTCTCCAGATATAATGAACCTCCAGAAATCTGACTATCATTCTCTTTGTGACCCCACAAACCTCAATTATTTCTTTTCCTTGGATGTTAAATTTATCTTTTATCTTCATTTTTCAAGTGCCTGTTTATTACCTTTTCCTAAATGATGCTGACTTCTCTCCATTGTTATTTCTCCTACTTAACTCGTGATTCAGCCTCTCCTGACCTTGGTATACCTTCTAACGTGTATATGCTACTACTGAGCAACTGTTTCCAAAACTTATGGCAGAAAAGGGGTGAGATTCTATGTGGATATAAATACTGATGAAGAAATAACCAAGGCTAGAACTGAGTTGGGTTGAAGCCCTATTCAAAGGAGGTAAAGAATGAAATCCATAAACAATAGAGTTAGAAGGACATTAAAATGAGACTCCAATAAATTTATAGCACAATCAGAAGCCACATTCAAGTAAATTTCCAAATAGGAACAGGAGTATCTGTGAGAATAGTTGCTCTAAGGACCCATGGAAGTCAGCACAGAATGGAGAACAGAGGGATCAAGAAGAACATGGTGCCTGGCCTTATGCAGAATCCTTCAGCTACATGGAGCGCACCTGAATCACTTGCAAGGCTGGTAACACAGTGATCATCTTGGGTTGTTCCTGTCTGCTTTCTAAGTCCTCAGTCAATCACATGCTCCTCATGTCCTTTTCCTAAACAGTAACAAAACTCGTTTTCATGACCATAGTCAATTGCCACTGTTCTGTTCTAGGTCACCTGGATGATAACAGGACCACATCTCATATTCCTACTTATCTCCATAGGTCCTTCTTAAACCTAAAATGCGAACTATATCCCTTCTCAGAAAAGAATTTTTGTGACCCTTTTCCAAACTGGGTATGGTCTGCTTGGCCTTGCTGTATGTAGCTCCGCAGCTCCTGCCATGTCGTCTTATTCTGCACATCCCTTTTTATTTTCTTCTTCTTTTGGAAGGCCACTCTCTCTTCCCTTTGTCTCCAGGCCTACTCATAATCTGTTCCCTCTGCTTGAAACACTTTTTTACCTATCTTTGAACAGAACATTAACTCATCCTTGATTTGATTTCACTCAACACTTTAGCATTTATAAAACATGCCTCCCAGTTCATTCTCTTTCATGAGTACAAGTTGAACTAAAGAAGTTGACTGGTGATGGCCTCTAAAATATATACATCCATGTAGCAGCCTCCAGAATTGTTATGGTTACCTTGTGGAAAGGTCTTTTGTAGGTATGATTAATGACCTTGAGATCAACCTAGACTAGTCACATAGACATTAAATTTAATGAAAATAGCTTCAGAAAATATATGGAAGAGATAAATAAACACATAAACAAGAAGCATAAGCTGAGTCTAGAACCCCCAGAAACTAAAGGAATAGCCCAGTCATACAACTTTTGGAAAGAACATGGTCCTGGCAACATCATGGCATTTTACTCCTGATCTCCAAAATTCGGTGGGGAGCAGGGGCAGGAATTCTGTTGTTTTAAGTCACATTCTTTGGAGTATTTCATTATTGGGAGCTCTAAGAAATCCATACACAGACTTTCAAGTAACAGTTAGGCCTGGCCTGAACCCATCTATAAAGAACATTCTTTCTGAATTTCATTTCATGATCATCTCTCAGGGGAAACCAAACTCCAAAGTCAAACACACTGCTTTTCTTCCTGCCTTTTATCAGGCAACATTGGCCTCTGTCTTGGCATTTACCTTAGATATTTATTCCTTTTCAGCTATTTCTCTACTTTCAAGTCAATGGTCCATTCTAGCTCAGTGGTTGGTGTCTCTTGTTTTGTGAAAGTCATCTCTTTTTCTCTCCTACCTTGTCTTTCACCTCTATCCTCCTCTCAACAATTTCTTTGAAATTAAAGTACACAGCCAGTGTGTCCTGTCTCAAGAGGAGAGCAAAATTTCATTATCAATTGGAGCACTTTAAATCAATATTTGGACATTTAATGATTTTGCTCATTTTATCTGAATACATTAGAGACGTCTGATAGGTCTATTAGGGTCTGTGTGATTAACATCTTCGAATCAGCAAAAGGTGCCAATTTAAAAAAAATTATCTTGTTTTAGGCCACCATAAAAATCTGCATAATTTAGCAATTATTTTATCATTTTAAATATATATTAAAAAGTAGTTTTCAGTGTTTAATTAGATGTCGTCAACATATTTTAATGTGAGCTACCTCCTCCATGCATTAGAGTTGAAAGTAAGAAATATTTGTGGCTCACTTCAATTTGCAAACTCGTCTCACATCATATTTCTGCGTAAGACACATGTGACCCTCAGTCATTCCGAAAGTCCCTCTCATTAGGCATAGATTCGCAACTAATCAAATAAAGTAGAGGCTCCCTTTCAGACTCAGATGGTGACCCAACAATTTACAAAGAGGCTATGTCTCTAAAACTCAGTTACTTCTTTAAAACCTTAATACCAGAGGCAGAAATTGTGGAATTTTTTTTTTAATGTATTCTAAATAGCCCAGACTTAGATTTAGTTTCTGTGGTCTTCTTGTAAGAATTAACCTTTTGAAAAATGAGTATTACTTATCCAGTTCATCCCTCTGGACTACCTTCATTTAAGGCTTATGAGATATTCATATCTGTCAAAGACAAACTCAAAATTAACATATAAAAATAGATGATTGCCATTGTTGGATGGCATTGTTTGGACATTTGTTCAAGATGTTTGAATGAATCTAAATAGGGCATATACCATCCAGGTCAGCAGCAAGGAGAGGAATATGAGATCCTGCCTTGGTTAGATCAAGACATTGGCATAGTATTAGGGGGATGTTGGCATCCAAGAAAAATGTGAGCAAATACAAAGGGGGGATTTTGATCATTTTTATACATTGGGCAGAAAGATATGGAGCGAGGTGTAGGTCGCAAGCACTGGACAGAATTGATGCCACACAACAAGAATGGGAAGTACGGTAGCAGGATCTGAGAAATGTTTTCTCATGGATGAGGGGTCCATGAAATGTGAGTTAGTTATGCTTATTTAGTGATCCAAGCAGACAAAAGAAGCAGAAAAGTCCCACTCAGCTGATACCCTCATATGTTGTCTTCCTCTTTGATTATTTCTACCTTCCCTCTGACTCTGACCAATCACCCATGATTCATCCAGCATACTCGCTTTTTTCTTTCTCTCCCTAACATTTTGTGATGCTCCATCAGAGCCTTCCCTTTTCCAGTCAAAATTCTGTTTCTTCTAAGTTGTTTGATTTCTGCTCCCCAGCCTGCTGGGTTCTCAGTCTTCCCGAGCACCAGTACTCATCATTACTGACAGTGTAGAAGAGTAATTCTGTCATAGAAACTCTCAAGGCCAATGAAAAAATAGAAGTGAGAGCTGCCATGAGATCATTCTGAGAGAAAGAAGAAAAAGCAGGAGACGACCAAGCAGATAGAGTTGCTTTAAATGAACAAATCATACAGGAAATGGTTCATTTCTGGCTCAGTTAGCCAGCATGGTAGACAGGTAAGTATTATGCAAATATCACCACAAGAAGTTACAAGCATTAATACAGCAGCGCAAGGTGGTGAGGACAACAGACAAGTAGCCAAAATATTCTCAGGGAGAGAGAAGAGAGATGGGGGATAAGGAGTCATAGACTTTCTTCAACCAAGAGAACTTTTACATTTTGATTCCCTTAAATTTTCTAGTCCTCAACTCCACCCTTGGCTTATTTCCTTTGCCCATCACTGGGAACAAGACACTCGTCTCTCTAAGAGGAAGACAAAGTTGAACAAAGGAATAAGGGCTAATTCAGTGCTCTAATGGCATCAGTGACTGGTGTTTTAGTTACTTTTCTAATTGCTGAGACAAAATACCTAACATCCAAAGTTAAAAGAAGAAAGGTTCATTTGACTCACAGTCTGTAGATGTTTCTGTTCATGGTTGACTAACTCCAAGGCAGAGCAGTTTAGCAGAGACAAATCTCAGAGGACAAATAGTTCATAGAAGGCAAAGGACAGCAAGGTAGCAAGAAGCAAGCTGTAAGCAACAACCACTGAGCTTCTTTCTGTCTATCTATCTTAGGCAGAGCAGGTAGCACTGACACACAGGTAGGGCAGTCTTAACCCTTGAATCATCCATGAATCAATCAAGCATCAAATTCTAGATCCCAGCAGCACACAACCTCAAAATCCCTACCTATGATGGCATGAGGTTTTGGGGGACATCTAGATATAGGTTATAACATTTCACCTTTGACCCACCAAATACTCATATGTATCTCTTTATCCACTGGCAGGTAGAACATCTCCAAAAGTTTTCAAAGTCTTAACAGTTTCAGAATTGCTGAAAAGTTTAAATTCAAAGTTCCTTCTAAGATTTATGGCAAACTCTTAGCTTCAGGCTCCTGTTTAAATGAAAATAAAGTTGCAAACTTCCAATCTACAATGGCACAAAAAAAACATTATCATTCCAAAAGGTACAAGTGGGGGATACAAAGTATATACAATGGAATCAAAGTAAGTCCAAAATCCAACAGGTCAAACATTAAGTGCTATAATTCTATGTCCAGCATCTGAGTCAATCTATGTCAAGATGTGAACTCCAAAGGAATTAGACGGAGTTCTGCCCCTATGTCACTGCTAGTGACGATTGCTCTTATGGTTTTTCTCTTGGACCAGCTTTGATCCCTGCTTGTACTTTTTCTCAAATGATCCACATTCCTGACTTTTCTAAACTTCTGGGGTATCGACTGAACCTTCATATTCACAATCACAGATTTACCTACTGATCTCTTGGGGGCACAATGCCTGGTCTCCCAGGCCTTCTTCTGGACTCTGGGTGGAAGCCTTCCTGAGCCCACAACTCATGCATCTTGTATGCACCTTAAAACCAGAAATAGATCAATTATGCGAGAATTATGTCAAGGTCTGCCATCAGAAACAATAACCAGGCTTCCTTCTCTCCTGGCTGCAGGAGTTGAGTGCCTTTCAACAAAATCCTGAGGAACAACTTCTTGAGGCCACCACCATTCTGGAATGTGGTGCCCTGGGTCTCTCTTATCAAAGCAATGTCTTTAACTTTTTGAGGAGTAAAAATCATACTCAATAGTAGTAACATCAGATTAGACACTAAGAATGAAAGTTCAAAAATTTCAGTGAATTCAAAGACATAGCAACAGAAACTAGTACAAAGTACAGAAAGAAAATAAAGTGAAGAAGTCCTAACCAGAGTAATTAAGCAAATGAAGAAAATAAAGGCAGCTATATTGGAAAGGAAGAGCTTAAGTTGAATGTGTTTGCAGAAAATATAATCTTATATAAAGAAGACCCAAAGACTTCACCAAGAAGTTCATAAGCAAAGTTAGTAAACTTGCAGAATACAGAATTAACATACAAAATTGGTAGGTTTTCTATACACTAATAACAAACTGTTCTGTACACTGATAACAAACTATCTGAAAAAGAAATCAAATATATAATTTCATTTGCAGTATGTACAAAAATGTCTGAAAATAAACTTAGCTCAAAAGTGAAAGTTTTCTGCACTAAAAACTATAAAACATTGATAAAATGTTGTAATCATGTTTGCAAAGGAATATATTTAATATATGGTGCATAATTTACAGGAATAATTTGTAATATTCACCCAAAAAGTCAAATACAGAAGAGTGCAGAAGATCTGTCACCACACTAGAGACCCAAAGAATTGAGCTGAGGGCCTGGATCCCATGGCAATGTTCTGCATGAGTCTAGTTGAAGACCTAGAACCAACTGCATTGTCCTCTATGAGTCCAGCTGGAGGCTTAGAGTACGTGACAATGTCTGTATCAAGCAGCTGCACTGGGAAGGCCAAAAGGTCAGTGGCAAAACCCAGAAAGTCTGAGCTAATAGGGTGAAAAGCCTGTGCCAGAGGTGAGGGATCTTCACTGAATACAGGAAGCAACATTCAAGGTAAGGGACTACAGCTCCCCAACCTCAGTGACAGTGAAGACATGAGCTCCTCCATGGATGAGAACAGCTGAGTTCCTACCAGGAAAGCCAGCATGATAGGCTTCTCCAAGAGAATCAACAACAGCCCATCTCCCCTTCAGTTCTCTTTATGCAATTGGCAACAGCCTTTAGATGGGCCTTCCATACCCAGAACCATGCTGCTTCAGTTCAGTCTGGTATTGTTTCAAGTTGAAGACTAGTTAATACACCACATGGAAAAAATTGAAGAAAGAACATATATTGCGTATTGGAAAAATTGATATTGTTAAAATGTTTAAGTCTGCCTAAAACAATCCATAGGTTCAGTGCAATACAGTTTGTGTGTGTCTGCGTGTGTCTGGGTGTATGTCTGTGTGTGTCTCTGTGTGTGTTGAGACAGGGTCTCACCATGTAGTACAGCCTGGCATAAACTCACTTAAGTAGCTCAGACTGGCCTCAAACTCACAACAATCTTCCTGCCTCAGCCTCCCAAGTGCTAGGATTACAGGCCACTGTTCCTGGCCAATGCAATTGTTAAGAAAATTTCCATGATTTTTCTTACCAAGAATTTTTAAAATCCTATTATTTGTATACAAATGCAGAAAACCACAGTGTAATCTTGAACACAAATAACAAAGCTAAAGACATCATGCTACCTGATTTGAAAATCCACTGTAAAGTTATAGTAATCAAAACATCATGGTATGGGCCAAAATCAGATACACAAACCAATGGAACAGAACAGAAAGCTCAGAAATAAATCTATGTAGTCATGACCAATTGAATCTCAACAAAGATGCAATGACACACATTTGGAAAAGGACAATCTCTCTAATAAATGCTACTGAGAAAACTGTATACATATGTGTCTAAGAATGAAATTTAACCCTCATTTCACTCCATATACAGAATCACCTCATCATGAATTAAAGATAAATGTAAGGCCTAAAACTATTAAAAGTATTAGGAAAAGTAAAATGAAAAATGTCTACAACATTGGTCTAGGCAAAGAGTTTTTGGATATGACCCCAAAAGCATATACCAATGGAAGCAAAAATAGATAAGAAGGCCTGTATCAAACCACAAATCTTCTGCAGAGAAAAGAAGATACCTAGAGTGCAAAGGCAACCTATGGGTTGGAAGAATATATCTGCAACCAACAAATTTTATCAGAGGTTAATATCCAAAATATATAGAGATCAAATAATTTAATATTTTTAAAAAGTAGCCCAGGTGAAATCTGGACAGAAGATCTGAATAGATATTTCTCTAAAGAAGATACATAAATGCTTGGCAGATATACAGAAACATGCTCAACATCAATAATCTTCAGGAAAGAAATGAAAAGTTTAATGTCCAACACATCTCACGTGTTAGAATGCTTATTATTAAAAATAAAAGATAGAAGTGACAACTGTTGGTAAAGATGTAGGAAAAAGGAAACACTGGCATGCTGTTCATGGGTATATAAATTAGTATAGCCATTATGGAAATTAGTATGGAGATTTCTCAAAAGATTAAAAATAAAAGCACCATATGTTCCAGTAACCCCACTACAGGGCCCATATCTAAAGGATATAAAATCCATCACTGAAGGGTACCTACATTCCCACATTCATTGCCGCATTATTCACCACAGCCAAGCTATGGAACAACCTACATGTCTATCAGGGGACTGATGACTAAAGAAAATGTGGTATATGTTCACCATGATTACTTTTCAGCTTTAATAAAGAAGGGAATCCTGTCATTTGCAACATAGATGAACCTGGCAGGCATTATGCGGAGTGAAATAAGCCAGACACATAAAGAAAAATGCCGTGTGATCTCTCTTTTACATGTAATAAAAAAACCATCATAATTATAGAAAGAGAGTAAAGTGGTTATTATCAGAGACTGGAGATAATAGTGAAGGGATTTGGGAAATGATAACAAAGAACAAAATTTCCATCTGACAGGAGGATTAAGTTCAAGAGATCAAGAGATCTAGTATACACCATGATGTCTATAGTTAATAATGTATTTAATAACATATTTAGTAATATGCTTGAAAATCATTCAACATAGATTTCAAGAGTCCTAGTCATGAAAAAATTTTACAAAAGGAAAATAGAATTTAAATGAGATCTTCATTGAATCACAGGAAAACACCAAGTGACATCACATACACTGAATTACAGCACCAGATAGACAAAAATTAGTATCAAGAAAAATATTTGAAGAAACAGTGGCTGAAGTTTCCAAATTTGTTAGAGATTCATCAATTTTATCAAATGTCCAAATTTATCAAAAAAATATGCCTATACATCTAATATACTCACTGGATCTAAGCAGAAGAAAAAAAAGACACTCACAGTAAATGTTATAAACTACTGATGTCTTTTTTTAAAAATAGAGTCAGAGAAAAAGACAGGACAGAGGAACAAAGAAGGAAAGCAACAGAGCAGAGAGAGATGGTGCACATCTACAATCCCAGTTACTCAGGAGGGCGAAGTCAGTGGAGCAGAAGTCAAGGCATCCTGGGCAACTGATGGGACTCTCTCCCAAAGTAAAATATAAAAAGGGACATGTGTGAGGCCCTAAGTTCAATCCCCAATCCCACAACCACAGATGAGAGGAAGGAAGGCAGGGAGGCAGGGAGGCAGGGAGGCAGGGAGGAAGGAAGGCAGGAAGGAAGGAAAGGTGTCAGCTAATTTCTTGTCAGGATATGTTAGACTAGAAGACAGCTTTAAGGTGCTGCAAGTAAAAAAATAATCTGTTAGCACAGGAATATACTGTAATTAAGTAAGTGAAAAGTATGTAGATAATTACAAAAAGGTTTTATTTTGTTTTTAATGCTCTTTTAAAATTGACTTGTTAAAGCAAAAATTGGGTTTATAGATAGGTAGGATTAAAAAACATAATTCTAGAATTAATGTAGAATTAAAAAAGCAATGTACAGCAGCAGAGAACTGTAAGTATAAAGCTACAAAAGTATGTACAAAGAATTGCATTATTTGAAGATGGGCTGTGAGGATTTTAAAAATGTACACTATAATTTCTGGAACTACTCGAAAGTATATCCAAAAAAAAGTATAGAGGAGATAAAGGGAGCCAACTGAAAAAAAAAAATCAAGTGATCTCCCAAAACACATAAGAAAAAAATAAAAAGAGAATCAAGTAACAAATTGAAAAAGAGAAAACAAGTAGCAAGATGGTAAATCTAAACCTAGTTATATTAAAAACTCCTAACTATCAGTAATAAAGATGTTCCAGTAAGAGAAAGGGAAGGGGATGATCAGTGAAGGAAATGGAGGTGAGTAAGCATGATGCACCATCTACAAATATGCCAAAATCCAACCCATTATTCTGTGTAATTAATAGATACTCATGAAAAATCTCCAGTTAAAAGCATAAATGTAATGTTTGATAAAAAAATCAAGAAAGAACTCTGTGATATCTATTTTAAGTGTAGAACTATGAACAGAGCAAATGTAAAAAGAAGGGAGAGGCGTACCATGCAAAACTAATCAGCAGAAATCAGGAGTGACTATATTAATATTAGAAAAAATAGACTTCAAACAAAGAATATTACCACGAGTAAAGAGGAATTCTAAATAATGGTAAAAGTATAATTCATTAAAAAGATCTGACAATCCTAAATCAGTATCCATCCATACAGCACATTTTAAAAGTGACAGAACTGAAAAAATAAAAAGACAGATCCAAACCCACAGGTATAACAGAGAACTTCAGGACTCTTCATTTAGTGATAGAACAATGAGACGGAATATCTGTAAAGATACAGAAAACCTGAGCAATTCTATCAACCAGCCTGATTTAATGGACACTTGAAACACTTCACTCAAGGAGAGCAGAGTATATATATTTTTCATATAAAAATAACTTAGATCATATTCTGGGCCAGAAAATAAACTGTAACATTTTTTTAAAAAAGAAATTAAAATCATGACAATTATGTTAACAAAATGAAATTAATTAGGAGAAAAACAACAGGAAGTTCTGCATAATGTCTATTTGTAAAGTAAACAATCTATTCCTAAATTACACATGGGTCAAACAAAAGTATCCAAGTAATTAGAAAAACATTTGGAATTAAATGAAGATAAAAACACCATTTATTGAAGCTTATGTAGTGTGATTAAAGCACCTCTCAGAGACTGGAGGTATAGTTGAAGGGTAGAATACTTGCCTAGCAAGTTCCAGGCCCTGAATGGAACACCCCCTCACCTACCCAGTTCTGCAAATACAAGCACTGCTCAGAACAGAGACTGATAAACTGATGGCAGGGTTCTCAAGCGAGGAGTAGTTTTTACAATTACAAAACAAGAAGACGATGTTCAAGGAGGAAGAAGCAAAGACAACTGACAGGAATCATTTATCTGTCTGTCTAAATATTAGTCTAAATATCTGACTGTACAAAACATTTGCCAACCCCTCTGTGAAAGGGAAATACATAGCATCAAATATTTATAGGGAAAGTTGAGAAAGTTCTTAAACCAATCAACTTCTACTTTTAATAAGTTAAAGAAAGAGGAATGTAACACAAAGCATGCAAAACAAAGGATATAGTAAAGGTAATGGTAAAAATCATGAATTTATACAGAAAGGAATATCAAGTTGGTTCTACAAAAAATCATTGTGTTGATAAAACTATGGGCACATTAATCAAGAAAAAGAATAAAATAAGGAAGACAAATATCTCATGTAAAGAGAGAAGACACAACTACCAGTTGTACAAATATTAAAGAGGTAAGAATGTTACATTTGCAGTATTTGTTGCATTGCTGAGGTGAAGAATAGTTTCTTGCACATTCTAGGCAAGGAACCTATCAACCAGCCCTAATAATAATATGATATGGAAAACTGTATGCTGACAGAGATAATTTTGATAAAATGGAAATAGTCATTATTATGCCTTAGATCCAAAATGTCCCCCAAAAGTCTTATGTTGGAAGGTAGAGACTAGTTAGATTGTCAGAGGGGGGAGATCACTGAGGGTGTCACTTGCAAGGGAGTATTTTTGTCCCTGGCTTCCCCTACTTCCCTGCTTCCTGGCTGCAATGCGGTGAGTTTCTATCCTCCTCCATACTCATCCACCAGGCTGTGAACAAAGCATTAGCAAATCAAATTTCATAAAAAATAATATATTGTAACTTAGTAGGATTTACCTTGGGAAGGTCAGGTTGATCCAGCATTCAAAAAACAGTCAATTTCAAGGTCACCCTAATAGAGAAACTGTGTGATAAAAGCCCACGTTTAATTAGGAAAAAATCCCTGAGGAAATTAGAAATAGAATACAACTTTCTCAAATGACAGGGGCATCTTCTCTGTGAGGCCCAGGCAAGAGGTCACAGGTTTAAGCGGCTGAGCAATTTGATGAAATCTTGTCTCAAAATTTTAAAACAAGGAGTAGAGATGTACAGGCCTCAGGTTCAATCTCCAGGACCACAGAATAAAAACAAAGAAGGAGGAAGCCCATCTACATATGACATATAGCCAATACCATATTTAATGGCATAATGACAAAAGAAAAACTAAATGTTTGGGGTTCCTAAGGTAGACTATAGGCTTTGATCACTTCATTTTGAAGATGCTGGTCACTGAAATAGGCAAGAAAAAGAAATAACATTCGTGCAAACTGGAAAAGAAGTATACTGTCCTTATTCATAATAGACATGATTATATAGAAATTCTAAACAATTTTCAAAAAACTCATTTAAACTAATACATGGCTTTAGGAAGATTACAGAATACTGGTACCAAAATAAAAATCAATAGCATTTCTATAATAAAGAAGAAGGAAATAAAATTTTTAAAAGCCACTAATACTATCTGTAGTAGTAGCAAAATCCACAATTTAAAATCAAACTTTACAAAATATATGCAAGATCCATACACAGAAGTTCATAAAATAATTGCTGAGAGAATGTAAAGATTTAAATGTGTGGGAAAAATAAATATATCACTTAATATTGTTAAAATGTCTATTCAACTCAAATTGATCTATAGATTCAAAATTGTCCCAATTGGAAAGCCTATTGTTACACTTATAGGATTTGACATATTAAATCTAAAATTTTTAGAAATGTTGATTCTACAGTCAGGGTGCCTGATTTCAACTATTGACCTGAAACCTTTAGTAGATTTTAGCCCAAACTCTGTATCCTTCCTACCTCATATTTTTACTATAAGCCATTATTTTGATTACACCTTGGGGGCCTTTTATGGCTTTAAATCTTGAGATGTAATCTTGTTTGTCATTATCAAATGATTTATGATGAGGATGTGATCCAGTATAGCCAATGAATGGAAATTAAGGTTGTCACTTCTGCAAAAGCCTTCCCTATTGATAAACAGAGATACCTCCTTTCTCATTTTTTTTTTTTTTTTTTTTTTTTTTTTTGGATATGGTTTTGAATGCTTGTGGGACCTGGAACTCTGGTGGTCATGAGACAAGTTAGTCTGGAGATGAATACGACAAACAGGAAAGTAGAACAAAAAGATGGAAAAAGCCAGGATTTTAGATAAGATGGTTCACTATCTGAGTTACACAGTTGCATTGAGTTACCATTTGGGGAAACTTATTAATGCATGAAAGAAAAATCTGGATTTTAAAAATAGTTTTACTTTTGAGCTTTTGATAAAACATTAACTCTTTAGTTAATTTCTCTGTGTTTCAGTTTTCTCAGTTCAAAATTAGGGATAATACTATTAGGAATTGTTGTAGTTGAAGTTTGCAAAGGAATAGATTTAATATAGGACACATAATTTATAGGACTATTTTATAATATTCATCCAAATTGTCAAATGCAGAAGAGTACAAGAAATCTGTCACTGTGACAGAGACCCAAAGAATCCAGCTAAGGGCTTGGATCCCACAGCAATGTCCTCCATGAGTCCAGCCAAATCTAGAGCACACAGGAATGTCTCATGCAAGTCTGTATCAAGGATCTGCCCTGGGAAAGCCCAAAATGGTGGAAGCTAGAAAGTCTGCACCAGCAGGGTGAAGGATCTGTGCAGGAGGTGAGGGATCAGCACGAAGCCAGGAAGTGATGCTCAAGGTAAGGACTAGAGCTTTCCCGAAGAGCACAGCAACCATCCTCAGCAACAGCAAGGACACAGACTCCTCCGAGGATGAGAACAGTTGAGTTCCTAACAGGCAAACCAGTGTGACAAGCTTCTCCAGAAAAATCAATGGTATCCTATCTTCTCCCTGTCTCCTTTTATGCCATTTCTGGCAACAATTCTCGGAGTTTTTCATGCCCAGAATTATACTGACTCGGTTCAGCTGGGTAGTCTCACTCAAATTGACCATTAATTAATCACCACGGGGATAATACTGGGGATAATATTAATAATACTCATAGAACTTACAGGGCAATTAACTGAAAAATGCAAATATATAGTATAATACCTAGTAAGTACTTAGTATATGTGAGCTGTTGTTATTAGGGTTAGGAAATAATATGTTGGTTCTTTCCCATGAAAATTAGAAAAACACATAACTGAAACAGAGGTGGAATTCAGTCAAGAAACATTTATAGATTTCTTGCTGAATGTCAAATCCTGATGTAAATAAATGAGAACTTGTCACCCCAAACTCTCCCACTAGAGAGAGAGAACAGAAAAGGAAAGATGATAGTAGGTATGCTGAAACTAGTAATTGCTTGGAGTGATTCAGTTTAGGATATTAAGGTTACACAGAACCTGAACTATGGCTTGGTAGAATGTTAAGCTGATAAGATTTATCGGAGACGGTTACATAGAAGCTAGGGTCTCAAGAATATGTATGAAACACTAGATGAAGAGGACTCAGTAGGACAGTTGGTAATACGTCCAGACAGAGAAGAAAAGCATAAGAAAGGCTTGGAGAAGAAACAGAGCATTTAGGAAACTCCAAATAGTTCAGTACAGCTGAGCCATGGACCGCCAGGCTAAGAGAGAAAGGGGCATATTGAGGACTCAGATAGAGCCTTTCAAAGCTGTGAAAAGGAGGAACCGCAGGCTCCTTGGGAGGGTTTCTAATTTAGAAATCAGCATAAAGTAGGTCTTAGTAATGAAAACTATGCTGCTCCTGGTTCATGTCTCTAAATATGAATTTGACCTGTTATTTATTTAAGATGTGAAGCTCTTGCCTATACATCAAAGGCCTTAGTTTAAAAAAACATAAAATCTGGTTCGAGTTAAGATTGGAACTTTTAAAGTGGGGCAAGTTATAAATTAACAAGTTTCCTACTGTATGCACGAATTGGAGGCTCACGCTGAATTAGGTCACAGACCTGGACCAGACTAATTGGCCCTCATGGTTTGGGTTACCAAGCTGTGATAGATAGATAGTACAGGAAAGAGCAATAGGAAGGTTGTAGAATACTGGATTCAGGAAGCTGCATAGAGACTTTCTGGTCAACTGTTTAAAATTATGGCATCTTTTCTTCAACTATTCAACTTGATATATCCCAAAATTCACCAATTCCTTCCCACAATACACCTTTTGCATTGTGATTTTGCAGGGTTTTTTCCACACTTTAAATCTCAGTTTGGCCCTGTTAATTGTTTTGGCCTATGGAATGTATCAAATATAACACAAGCCATGGGTTGGAAAGTACCAGTTCCTTGAAGTTTGTCCCTTTTCTGCCCTTTAATCCTTAACATCATCAAGGGAATAAGTCAAATTTAACCTTAGGAGATAATAAGCTATGTACATTCATCCTGCTCAAGACTACCACAATGGACCAATTGTCTGCCCTTAGACTCTCTAGTGAGTCCAGCTGAGGTAGGTGAATGACGAGACCAGCCAAAATTGTTGCCCCCCCCAGAATTATGAACTAAATAAACTTATTTTAAGCCATTGTACTTTGGCATATTTTGTTATGCAATATAACAAAAGCTAAAAGAGAATATAACAGAAGCTAAAAGATGCATTCACGAAGCAACTTAACATTAAAACTCAGAAATAAGATTTGAACTGATTGAAGCAAAAGGAACATTTATCACTCTCTTCCTATAAGCCAGGACCACATTTATCTCTCCCTTGTAGTTTCTAAAGAAGCTCTGCAGAATCAATGGAATCTTAAATAACACTCCAATTTGATCGTCCTATGATTAGTTTATAGATAACAATATTGAGGCCTAGAATTAACTCTGATTAGACCAAGCTAATCAGTATTGTGTATGGTTGCCTATAGCTGATATATGAATACATGACAACAAGTTAGATTCAGTGACACTTATCCAGAGAAACTAGAAGGTGAGAAGTTCCAGTGATCCATGAGAAAGACTAGGTAAGAGTCATCACAGCAAATTGCAATGGGGAAGATGAAATCCAGTGATAGCTGTGGGCCCTGACAAAGTTCAGCAAGATCTGCCTTTGGAATTCCAGCTATACGATGAACAAAATTTCCTGCTTCTTAAATCAATTTGCATCCTGTTTTTGTTACTTATAACCACTAATTCCTTTACTACAGGCCTGAGCTATAGCACACCATCATGGCAGAAGGGTATGTATGATAGAAGAAAATTGCCCACATCATAGCAGCAGGAAGCAGAGAGGGAAGAAAGCCACAGAGGAAGATGCAGAAACAAAACATAGTTCCCAAGGCCATACCCCCAAGACCTGCTCCCTTCAACTGGACTCCACCTTATAAATTTTCATTATCTTCCAGTAATGCCACCAAACTACACTCTCATTAATGGATTCCTCCTTAGATGAAGTTAGAGCCTTCATGATCTAATCACCTTTTGAAAGCACCATCTCGGAACACACAAACCTTGGGAAGACCCACTTTATGTTCAATCAGAATAAGTACATTTATTCTAGTCCACTGGATACTCAGGGTCCATAGTTAGACAACGCCCTGCTTTTGGAATCTTTCCTCCTTTCTTCCCGATAGATGAGGCCCTTTCGGATGGATACATGTAAACTTTCCATCTCTGTCTTTCCTGAATCTGGGAACTTTCACAGGAAGCAAATGGAAGTAAGAATCAAGCAGGTCGACTCCTATGATGGTACATCTGGAATCAGAAGTTTGTAGAATTCCACAGTAATGGACTGTTAATTTAAAGGCATATGTTTAAGCAGAAATCATACTGTGCAGCTGAGTCTATCCCATCAGCCAGAGTTAGAAAATCATAGCTTTTGAAGTATCTCTCACTTGGGGTCAGAAGTGGTATCTTGATGTGGATGAGAAAGGGAGCATTGCTCCTAATGGATTAAAAATAATTTAGGTATAGGCAGAGAGTAGCTGAATGGGACAGGAAGGCTGACTGACTATTATAACAAGCAGTCATGAAATGCAGCATGCAGAACAATGTCACTAACCTAAGATGTCAAGATTTGGAGCAAAACCCTGTCTCTCTGATGAGCACCTACACACTTCACAGTTAGACAAATGTGTGTTCTACCTAATCATCGGAAAGTAAAAATAGGCTTTCCTTCTTCTACTTGTTTGCAAATTGAAAGTCTAACAACTTTACCACTCAACTGCTTGATGATTAGTAGGCGGTAATTTAAACTATACACATTATGCTAAGTATCCTTATATTAATTCAGTCTGAGTGAGTTTTTATAAAATGCTTTGTTCTGCTCAATAAAGTTAATTATATGTTCTATATTTCATAACTGGGTGTCTTGATTTTTTTAAAACATAATGGCAGCTTCAATTGCATTTCCTTATAAATTCGGGTGTGTAACCAAAAGTAGTCCATATAAGGAAGCAAAGCTGTCCACTCTCCACCACCCTGTTCCTTCGACTCCCAATAACCTTACAAAGGTGGGGAATGTCCTACACATTTATAATGGGCTGGTCACACTTAAGAGATGCAGGAGCCAAAACCCTCAGCAAATAGGTTCAGGGGTGCTACTCCAGTGTGAAAGGGGCAAGCAAATACTGGTCCAAGAGCTACCCAGGGCTTTTCCCAGGGGCCTTCAAAACGGGGGGCTAAGAAGATGGACTTAACCAATATCTGAGCAATTCCACAACATGTGGGGACCATTCAGGGAAATGTAACTGCAGATGGTGCTCATAAATCCTGTGCAGATGGCCTCTCAGATAAGACAGGCATAGGCTGCCCCAACCCGTGTCTAAGAGCTATAGGAGAGATATGCCTTGTATGAAAGTTACAAAAGAATATGAGTGACTATCATTTACTGAGTATTTACTGCAAGTGGTTTGCGCACATTAATAGATCTATTCTGCCTTGGAACCCTACTCAGCAAGTACTATTATTACTTTCAATGTAGAGTGAAGAAAATTGAGAACTGGAGAGGTTAGGCAAATGGGCCATGCAGTGAACTAATAACTAGTCATGGAGTCAATAGGGACAATCAGGAGTCTGCATGGTGAGAAGACAATAAAATCAATAAAATCAAAGTGAGGCCGTCACTGCAAAAAGCACGGGCAGAAATGTGCAGCTCCACAACTGGCAGGGGAATCTCACGGACATGGAAAGGTTAGTAGCAGGCTGGGTGCCTGGTTTTCAGCACGGGTGCCCTCTTTTGGCACCAGGCATAAAAGCTTCAGATACCTGAAGGAGAGAAGCTGTTGAGGTGCCAACAGATGGTGATGAAAATTAAGGAAACCTAATACCTAGGAAATGTCAGGAGAGAAGTTATTGTGATTTATCTCACTTTGACAATACTAACCTAGTTATGTGTTTTTATTTCATTAATATAATTTACTTATTTAATGTATTGCCTTTTTAAGTTAATGATCTAATTACACCTCAAAAAGCACATAGTTTAGTGCAGGGCTTGCAGGAACTGAGCAAATACATAAAATTTCACTGATGATTGTTACCAGAAGTATCTTACGTAGGCACGGCTGGGTGCAGTCCAGCTGAATGGAAAGATGATAGAATATATAGAACATGTTTGAACATAACTTGCAATGTTTTTACTTAATGTACTCTTGGCCAAGTCATTTTTCTATTCCTAGTCTTTGTTTTGATTTTTTTATAACAATAAATGGGAATAATATTCATCACAAGCTTATCCTCAGGCCTATTTCTAAGATCATGGAGATAATGTATATGAAAGCATTTTAGGAACTATAAAATACCATCTCCATGTTAGGTTCCATTAACCTAATTAACCTTCCTATTTACAGTTACCTTACATTCTGACAGTTAATATTTCATTTGATTTGTCTTTTGGCAATTGCACTCAGCGTGGAGCTACAGATCAGCACCAGGGCATGGTTTCACATAAGGTGCTCTTTTCTGATTCATTTATAGTAAAATCAACCCTGGGCAAATAAGGAGCTAAAAATTTCAGCTCATGGCTTTTTCATTCAATTACTATGTAACTATACACAAGACAGTAAAACTCCTAAATCTCAAGCTTCATTCCTGATAAATGTACAAGAATAATATCAGCTTTATCCATTTTACCAGAACTGTAAAAAATCCAGGTGTCACAGGTATGGTGTACCTCCTCTGAGTAGGAGTACATCCTACATATGGTACTTAAGATATGTACGAGCAATGACATATGTAAGGTCTACTCTGACCACTGGAAAAAGGAAGGATGACAACCCAACAGATTCTACCAATCAAAAAGTGTTCTGAGCACCTGTCACTGCCCAAAATCCAATCAAGGAGATGTATTTCTTGGAGGGAAAGTAATCCAAAATATCAGATAACTGTGTTTTTATCATCCACAAAATAAAAGCTTACTTTACATAGATTCAGTGGACATCTGATGTCACTCTATGAAATTCTGAGGCCAGGCACATTTCCATTCATATTTTCAGTAATCCTTCTCATAACCCATGGAGATATTCTGGTCTTATTTGCAGAGAAGAAAACAGCTTCAGAAAATACAGGCATGTAAGGTTTATAGTCTCCAAGATCAGAGAGCTAGTAAAACATAAGCCAAGATTCCAGCCTGGGAGTTGGGAGGTCATCATGGCTGGCTAACCTTTGCTTTCTGAGCCTCAGTTTACCTAGCTGTAGTACCAGGACTATGGAACTCTCGCCTATCATTTTACTAGCTGGTGGTTTAGAGAAAGGCCAATCTTGTTTCTATTCTGCTCACGTGGAGAATCTTATGAATGATTTATCATCCAAGCTTCTTGTTCTCTCCTCTCTCTTTGAATTTGTTTTTAGATATTTGTCCATTCTGTTATGGGTTTTATTGAAAGCTGACTTTATCAATCACCACCTGCAAACCCATGGAAAAAAAGACACAAAGTGTCCACTAAATTCTCTTCTCTGAGGAGAAACTCCTTTTTCCTTCACCTTGTCAGAGAGAGAGGGAGAGAGAAAAAAAGTAGCTTTAACCACTAATCACAACTAATGGAAGATGCACTCTGGCTAGTCTTTCCTACAATGCCTTGAGACAAACCCCAGGGAAGTCAATATTAGATCAATTTGTGGCTGGCAGCTGGGGAAAGTGTAAAAAGCTCCCATCATGGGTCCATTGTGGAGCCCTGTGAGGGCTGCACTTGACTAGGAAACATTTAAATCTAATTTTTTTAAGCTCTGAGGACCCTTAAACGAAGTGGAAAAAAGGCCTTTGCAACAGGTCTAGTGTTTTGACTTTCATTTCCCTGGACACAGGGTCTTTGTGAGGGAGGAGAGAGCAAATGCTCACAGTTAATAGAAGCCACGCTGGGCATTTGGTGTCATCAGATTGCCGACTGAGCTCAAAAGCAGGGTCAGAAAATTGAAGGAGACATGAAGGGGTGGCACAGGGCCGCACCTCCTGATGAGCCAAGGGAGGCAAAAGAAGTGTGGACAGCCTCAACCAAAGACAGTGCTCAGGAAGTGGAAAAAGCCCTCCCGGCAGGTGAGGACATGGTCTCTAATTAAACCCAGTCTTTCCCACCGTGACAGGAAAGACTTCATGTGTGTAGCTTCACTAGAGCTTCCCAATGAGCCTTGAAGTAGCCATTATTGTTATCCTTGTTTTAAAGATATGAAAACAAAGACCTGGAGAACTGAGAACCATTTTGCCAACTGACAGCCATAGAATGGCAGATATGGAACTCATATAAAGCCGACCTCAGCACCCATGTATACTGTGTGCATGAAGCTATACTTCTTTTTTCTGAGCTTCATTTTCCTAGGTTTCCTGTCACCCACTGTACGAAGGGAAGAAAGGAACCATAGCCAAACTTCCTCAGTCATCTAACTGTGCACTGAATGCTCCAATCCTGCCAATGACCCACTGGACTAGAAGCCTGTCATCTGCTAGAAGACTTAAATTTTGTGATGTCAACAAGGATAGATATTGGCCAGCTACCTCTGGCCAACTGTTTCTCAATTATTTGATTGTCTATAGATTAAGCCCTCCAGTGTTACAGTCTAGTTCTAAATCAAAGAGATTAACCTACTCACCTGAAAAATCCTTCAAACCTGGTGAGAACACAATCTGATCAGAAAAAGATGGGATGGCTGAGTTTAGTTTCCTAGGTTCTTAGGGAAAATGAAAAATACAAAGTGGGTAATATACAAATGGACATTTTGGAAATAGTTATTTCTATGACCAAAGCAAGAAGAGATATAGAGGTTTAACATAAGAAGAGGTATAGAGGTTAAATACATGACATTGTGGATACAGTCAGCCCTGAATGTAAATTCCTGTTGTATCCCTCATTAATTGATGACAATAGACAAATTACTTAACATAGCTAAGACTCAAGTACTCTATTTCTAAAATATGTCTATAAATAATATATCTTAGAGACTTGTGAAGATTAAGATATAATGTGTGAATATCCTAACCTAGTATAAATGTCAGTTACTACTATCACCTCCAGGTGAGAGCAGGCACAGTGATTTTGGAGAAGGAAGCAGCATTTGAATATGATAAGAGCATCAGCCACAAAGTGGAAGCAAACTTGGCAGGCAGAGCCGGAGTGCACAGGGCAGCCTGGTGTCCAGGGAGACATCGTACAGGGAGCAAGACCTGGGAGATCCTAGCTGTGTTGGCCTTGTTTTCAACAAAAATTTCCTGGTACTTGAGCAAACAATCTAGCACAGCAAAAGACCCAGAAAGAAAAGGGCAACATTAAGATGAGGGTGAGATGGTGGTGGAATAGGGTCTGACCTGCCAGGAAATAAATTAACCACACTGGGCTTATAGAGGAAGAAAGAAGTCTTTGGAACCTGGCCCTCTCTGCTGTAGTGAACAAAGGTAACATAAGGTGGACTTGAAAGATTCCTCAGAATTGGATTGCCAGAGCAAACATCTGAAAAAGAATTTTTCTAAACATTTGTAGCAAGTTTAAAGTTTGGAGAAGACTGACATTATCTTATTTCAGGAAAATAGCCTGACTTAAAGATTAGAAACATTCCCTAAGTGCCAGGTAGAAAGCAATTTAGGCTTCCTGAGTCAGACAGTTGTAAGTACTCAACTTCGTTATATCAAGAAAGCAGCCATAAGCAGAAAGTACACAAGAGGCTCTGGCTCTGTCCAAACCCCCCCCCCCAACTTTATTTACAAAAGCACCACACTTGCCCCATGGCCACAGACTACTGGTCTGAGCCAATCAATGGACCACCACTCACAATTTTCTAGTGTGATATCTAAACCAAATAGTGCATGACATTCCAGTGACTACAGTGATTGATTCTGGGATAGTCTCACCAAAACAAATATCACAAATTCCATTTGATGGTTTTGCAGAAAAGGCAGCTGAAGAAAAAGCACTGTTTCTCCTATGAAATCTAAGAAAATGCTCATAAGGAAAGCCAGACTGACACAGAAACTGGAAAACGAAAGTGGGGTGTGGTCAGAATATTGTGTTACAGAAATCAAACTGAAGGTCTTATGGAGCCATGCTTAAAGCCTGACCCACATTTGACTTTACAGTTATGAAAGCAAATGCATTGTCATTTTATAAGCTTTTTGAGTTAGATTTACTAGTACCTTCAACCAAAATATTCTGACTCAGACACTGGGGATCACATCAACTAATGGTAGAAATGGAACATCGTGGCTCTCCACAATTAAAACAAAACAAGACGATACACCCTGAAAATGGAAGTTCTTTAGATGCAGATCAGATCAGAGAATCAAGATGGACAAAACACCACCCACACAGGACCTGGAGAACTTCCCCTTACCTAAGTTCTAAAAGCGTACTTCATGCACTACTGGCTGAAATGGTCTTTGGGCTGTTTGTTTTTGCAGGAGATAATGCTTGGAGAGGAAAACTCCAGCTAGATCCTGAAAGTTATGGAATCTACTCTGGCCATATTCTCCTACTTACTGTGGGAGTCCCCCATGAACCTCTATTTCTTCATTTGTAAAAAAAAAATCATCTTAGATAAATTGGGCATCAGAAATGCCCTGTTCTTGCCTTGTTCAATGTCAGAGGAAAAACAGGGTAGCCATCTCATCCTCCTGGTAGGCTGGGAGTTTGACTCTTTTTCCTTACATGAACGTGATACAAATTCCTTGAAAAAGATTAGAAATAAACATGGAAAAAAGTAGAAATGAAAATCACTCACTCATGATACCTCTTTTAAAGATAAATACTGTGGACATTTCAATATGGGTATGTTTAAGCTTTTTTCAATATGGATATTTGCAATATGGATATGTTTAAGTCTCTCTCTCTTTCTCTTGCACAGAAATGTAAGAAATTGCAATATAAGTCTTATATCTTGTTGAATTACCTCAAGAAATAATGATTATCTTGTTCTACCAATAAATCTTCCTCCACAGTATGATGTTTTAGTAGCTGTAAGGAATTTGTTGCATGGATATACCAAAATGTATTCAAGTAATCTGTTTCTGTTGGAATTTAGGTTTATCCAATTTTCTGCTATTTTAATAGTATAATTAACATTATTGTAGCTAAATTTCTAACATTTGCATTATTATATCCTTAGGATTTATTTTTAGAAATGGAATTACTAATTCAAAATGTATAAACATTTTAAGTTGTTTGATGCTTTGACCAAATTATCAGAAAGTTTATGCAAATTTAAACTCTTTCCTTGTATGTGAAAAATTCTCTTCACTCACACTATCACCACCACCAGGCATTGCTACAAAAGAATTTACTACGTCAGAGAAGGTGACAAAAATGGGTTTTCAGATTCATTATGAGAAGTTCCCTTGAACTTTAATTTCTTTCTAGGATAAATTTCCTAGGTTTGATTAATAATTGGACCCAAAAGAGAAGGTTTGATTCTAGGTATATGTCTACAAAAAATGTTGGTAACAGAAGTGGACAGGTTGATTCCTCCTTCTAGATCTAAAAGTCTAGGGAAAATGGCCTCATCAAATAAGAAGAAAAGGAAGTGGGACGGACCAAACGGCCAGAGGCAAATGGACATTAAAGGCAATTTCAAGTTTTCTGAGTTCTTCCAGAGATCTCCCTCCAAGCCTTGGAGTGCTAAATCATTCCTAATTATGCTCTTCATTATGACATGAGAATGAATTCATATGCAATGGATAGAACTTCATGCCTGCAAAGACAATTTGGCTATCTTCCCCGTGACTCCTCAGTTTATATAAATAAAGCTAAACATCACACTGTGCCCCTATTATCCAAGGCCTGCCCATGCAACAGTAGTCCCATAAGATAACAGTGAATCTGAAAAATTTCTATTGCTAATGACACTGTAGACTGCATAATGTTTAGCACAGTGCATTGCCTACATGTTTGTGGTGATGCTGGGACCAACAAACAATGTACTACTAATCAAATAAAAATGTGGAACACTCAGTTAGGTAAAGTACATAAAATCAATAATTATAGTCCATAATTACGTTGCTCATTTCTGTACTTCTATACTATATTGTTATTTTAGAGTATACAACTCCTTATAGAAATAAAACATACTGCAAAAACAGCAGGTTACACTGGTAGTAGCCTCATATATCTTATGCTCACAATATCTCTTGATCACATCAGCATGTTATGACATATGATTGACCTACAACTTCTAGGTTTGTACCAAGTACTCTGTGATGTTCGCACAATGATGCAATCACATAACATCACATTCCTTGGAAAATATCTTTGTCATGAAGTGACACTAACTGCATCTATAAACACACATGTATGAGTGTGAGTGTACCTATTACAAGCCTATGCGGATTTAAAGCACAGTTCAACAATCGGGAGCATAATATGATTACTGTACTTTTAAAAAATGTAAGAGCCAAATTTTAGGATTCAGCACATCATTCTCTTCATTAAGTAATGCAGTACTGTTAGAAGCAGACCTGGTGACAATGGGGAAGGGTGACAGGGAGGAGAGCGTGCAGTGGAAAAAGCATAAAAAACGACCAAGATTCAATATATACATATATAATATGTATTTGTATATATACCCAGTTTCCTCAAGTGAATGCAATTATTATGTCTCATAAACATATACTGATTTTTTTTAAAAAAAAACTATGATTTAAAAAGAAGTAGTCATTCCACTCCAATACCTTGAATTTCACCTTGTTCTATGAGAGTGGTAAGATGGTCTTCAAAGCCCTTGGTAATATCATACAGATGATAACAGTAATAACTGCTTTCCCTTGGAAATGAGGCAGAACTCTAGGATTTCCACTCCTGAGTAGGAACAAGTGTTTAATGCCTTTTGATCCCACCAAATGAGAAACAGGCAAAAGCCTCCTGTACTCAGTGACAGTCAGACCCTAAAATGACCCTGAAAGATCATTTCGTTTTCAGATCTTTGTGTAACTTTGAATGTTGGCAGGATCTAGAATCTGCTTTTTATTTTCTAATATTTTTAAAAGATTAAAATAAAAGAGGACATAACAAAACAGGTCAGAACAGAATAACTTAAGCAACATAGTGTTTCCCACAAGATAACCTGACGTAACATTGTAGCTACCATAGTGTCTCTTTCCTTAAAATATTTGAGTATACCTTAATGCACTATAGTATCAAACACAACAAGACAGTGTAAAACCATTCAAGAGAATGAGCGTATTGCAGGGTATTCAGAACCAAATAACAGAAAACAAACCATGGTTACTATATTATTTCCTTGTCCCTAAAAAATTATTGTTTATACTATCACATATAATAAAATCCAATAAGATAAAACATGATAAAACCAATGGAGACAGAAGAACAAAACCTTGGTGGGACTTCAAAACAAGATGATATAACAGCACTAGCTGTTATAATGTCTTGTTTTCTTCAAAATAGCTGTTCATATCATCACAGACGATAAAATCAAGCAGCCCAAAATAAAACCATTCCAACTAATGAATGAAAACTTTATAAAGCTTCAAAGAAATATAATGGGAGATCATGTTTATCACATACTTTTATGTATTTTTACCATTTCTTTTTTTTTTGATTTTTAAAAAATTTTATTTAAGGAGAAAAGAAAAAAAAAGCAGAGAAAGGGTACAAGTTATACAGATTTGCAGAAAAAAAAATGAACAGTAGGAAATCACTAGTTAATGGATTACATATTGTCATCTTAGAAATAATTGTTCAAGTCACAAAATTAAAGCTTGTAAAGTGGACATTCCATCAATGATACTGCAAACAGTTCTGTTCAATGATCCAATAAAACTCTGTGATATCATATTCTATCTTATACACTTAAATATACATGCAGTTATATAGTTGAGAACACTTCCTTTTCCTCTCTTTTGTACAATGACTATTACACATTTTGGGTTTCATTGCTCTCACGGTTCTTATTACTTTTTTGAAAGAGAGTAAAACCAAATGTGACATAAAAGAACAGAATCGGTCAAGTCAAAAGGGTGGACATAATAGATAATGTGAAAACATAATACAAGGTGATCAACAATGGTTACCTTAATGCCTCCCGCTATCTCTAATAGAATTGCCTATATCATTAGTTATAATACAATTGAACAAAACAGTAAGGAACAAAACCAACAAAACCAAACCATTGGAGACATTGTAGGTCTTCAAAAGTAGATAAAAGTCAACGAGAATGGGCGTTATAATGAATCTCATTATCTTCACAGCTGATGCCTAAATTTTCGAACCTGATACTATCCAGCAAAACAGAATAGGGGAACATCAGTTATAAACCAGATGGTGAGAGTAATACAGGGCTTTAAATCGAGGTAATGGAAAGTCAAAGTGGGTTACTATAATATATCCTGCTATTCTTTTTCCTTTAAATAAAAGGATAAAAATTTTAAAAAAGTATTTAAAAAGTAAATAATGGAGTGGAGATTGAGATAAAAAAGGGCATAACAACGAAACAGCACAGATCAAAACATAACCATTTAAGCAGAATAGTGTTTCACCACCAGATAATCCTGACCTAAAAGTAGTTACCATATTGTCTCTTTCCTTGAAATCCTTGAGTACAACTTCGTATACTGTAGCATTAAGTATATCAAAACAATGTAAAACCATTTAAGAGAATGACAGCATTACAGAGTATTTAGAATCGACTAACAGAAAATGAATAATGGTTTCTGTATAATCTCCTTGTCTTTAAAAGGTTTTTGCTTATACTATCGTACATAATAAAATCCAGTAAGATGGTAAAAAATACCAATGGTCTAAATAGGTATTTTTACCATTTCTTACACTAGGGAAACTATTCGGTATTTATACATGTGAGTTTGATTTATTTCGCTTATGAGTATGGTCTCAAGCTGTGTCCATTTATTTATAAATACCTCAATGTGATCTTTCTTTACAGCTGAGTGGTACTCCATTGTATAAAAATACCACATCTTTTTTATTGCTTCCTCAGTTGGTGGACACTTAGGTTGTTTCCAAGATCTGGCTATTACAAATTGTGCTGCTATAAACATGGGTGCACATATATCACTGTGGTATGATGTTTTCAGTTCTTCTGGAAATATGCCTAGAAGTGGAATAGCTGGAACAAATGGGACTTCCAGCTTTTTGAGAAATCTCCAGACCGACCTCCACAATGGTTGCACCAGTCTACACTCCCACCAACAGTGCAGGAGAATTCCTTTTTCCCCACAACCTCTCCAGCATTTGTTGTTGGTAGTTTTGCTGATCCTGGATTCAGGAGTGAGACGAAATCTCAGTGTGGTATTAATTTGCATTTCTCTAATGACTAATGATGATAAACTTCTTTAATGCATTTATTTGCCATTTGTATTTCTTCATCTGAGAATTGTGTATTCATCTCAGATGCCCATTTTTGGATTGGATGTTTGAATTTTGGGGTCTGATTTTTTTTAATTCTTTATATGTTTTAGACAGAAGTCTTTTGTCTGAGGAACAGTTCACTAAGATTTTTTCCTAGTTTGTGGGTTTTCTTTTCACTGTGCTGGAGATTTCTTTTGACATGCAGAAACTTTTTAATAAGATGTGATCCCAGTTATTGATTCTGGGAAATATTTCCTGTGTGGTTTGATTCCTGTTCATGAATTCTCTCCCTACCCCTATATCTTCAAAGTTTTTACCCAGTTTGTCTTCCAAAAGATTTAGTGTTTCTGTTTCAATACTCAGATATTTGATCCATTTAGATTTTAATTTAGTACATGGTGATAGGCATGGGTCTAGTTTTAGTTTTCAGCATATGGAGAGCCAGTTTTTCCAACACCATTTATTAAAGAGACTGTCATTTTTCCAGTGAGCACGTTTGGCTCCTTTATCAAAGATAAGGTAGTTGAGTGTGTTTGTAGTTGTGGCTGTTTCATCTAACTTATTCCATTGATCTTCAGCTCTGTTTTTATTCCAGTACCATGTTGATTTTACTATAGTTGCTTTGTAGTAAAACTTCAAGTCAGGGATTTTGATGCCTCCTGCCTTGCCTTTGATGCTTTTGGGGGTCTTCTACGTAGAGTATCATGTCATCCACAAATAATGATAATTTAACTTCTTCTTTTCCTATCTTTACCCCTTTTATTTCTCTCTCTTGTCTAATTGCTCTGGCTAGTATTTCCAGTACTATATTAAATAGGAGCAGTGATAAGGGACATCCTTGTCTTGTGCCTGATTTTAAGGTAAAGGCCTTCAGTTTCTGGCCATTTAGATGATACTGGCTGTTGGTTTTTCATAGATGGCCATTATCGTACTGAGGTACTGAGGTAAAGACCATCTATTCCAATTTTCTGTAAGCTTCTTATCATGAATGAATGTTGGATCTTATCAAAAGTTTTTTCTGCATCTATAGAAACGATCATGTGATTCTTATTTTTGGCTTTATTTATATAGTAGATTACATTTATTGATTTACGTATGTTGAGCCATCCCTGCATGCCTGGGATGAATTCCACTTGGTCATGGTATATAATCTTCTTGAGGATTTGCTGCATCCTATTTGCCAATATTTTATTGAGGATTTTTTCATCTGTGTTCATTAGTGAGATTGGCCTATAGTTCTCTTTTTCAGTTGGTTCTTTCTCAGGTTTTGGAACTAGAGTAATATTTGCTTCCAGGAATGACTTAGGAAAGATTGCTTCCTTTTCAATTTCATTGAAGAGTTTGAGGAATGTCAGCATTAAGTCTTCTTTGTATTTCTTGTAGAATTCCTCAGTGAATCCGTCTGGGCCTGGGCTCTTCTTCGTAGGTAAGGACTTAACTACATTTTTAATTTCATTAATAGAAATTGGGTTATTCAGCAGTTTTATATCTTCTTGACCTAGCTTTGGTACTTCATATGTTTCTAGGAATCTGTCCATTTCTTCTGTGTTATCAAATCTACGAGAGTAGAGGTTTTCGAAATAGATGCTGATGATCTTCTGTATTTCTATAGAGTCTGTAGTGATTTCGCCTTTTTCATTCCTTATTGCATGAATTTGAGTTTTTTCTTCCCTTTTTAAAATAAGATTGGCTAGGGGCTTATCAATTTTATTTATTCTTTCAAAGAACCAACTCTTTGATTCATTTATTCTTTGGATTGTTTTCTTAGTCTCTATTGCATTAGTTTCTGCTCTGATTTTTATAATTTCCTCTCTTCTTTTGGCTTTGGGCTTGACTTGCTCTTCTTTTTCTAGATGTTTGAGGTGTAGCATCAGGTTGTTTATTTGTATTCGTTCTGTTTTCCTGATGTGGGAACTCAGTGCAGTAAATTTTCCTTTAAGGACAGCTTTCATAGCATCCCATAGATTCCGGTAAGTTGTATTTGAATTTGCCTTTGCTTGTAGGTGTTGTTTAAAATTTCTTTAATTTCCCCTGAGACCCAGTGATTGCTCAAGTGTGTATTATTCAATTTCCATGTGTTTTGGGGGTTTTGCAGTTTCTTTTATCATTAATTTATAGTTTCATGGCGCTATGATCTGATATCATTCATGGGATAATTTCAACCCTTTTGAATTTATTTAAATATTTTCTGCGGGCTAGTATATTTTAGAGAATGTTCTGTGTATTGCTGAGAAGAATGTGTATTCTGGTGTTGTTGGATGGAACATTCTGTATATGTCTATCAAGTCCATTTGTTCACAGGTGTGATTCAGTTTTGTTATTTCTTTGCTGATTTTCTGTCTGGTTGATCTGTCCCTTGGTGTCAATGGTGTGTTAAGATCTCCTGTTATAATTGTGTTATTGTTAATTTGATTTTTCCTTTCTATTAATAGATGCTTTGTATAACTGGGTGCTCTGGAATTTGGTGCATATATAATTAAGATTATTATCTCTTCCTCTTGAAGTTTTCCCCTAACTCATATGTAATGACCTTCTTTATTTCTTCTGATCATTCTTGGTTTGAAGTTCATATTATCTGCAAACAGAATAGCTACCCCCACATTTTTGGGGTTCCTGTTGCATTAAGTATTGTTTTTCACCCTTTGACTTTCAGTCTGTGAGTATCCTTTTGGGTTAGATGGGTTTCTTGTAGATAGCATATGGCTGGATGTTGTTTCTTGATCCATTCTGCCAATCTGTTTCTTTTGATTGGTGAATTGAGACCATTTATATTAATAGTTATAACTGTTATGTATTGTTTTATTGTTGACACGTTATCTTTCTGCTGCTGCATCTTTATCTTTCTGTTGTTTAATTATCAGCTTTGCTTAGTGGTTTTTTTCCTAAGTGTATCTAAACTGTCCTTCAGTATTCTTTGCAGGGTTGGCGTGGTGATCATGAAGTTCTTCAGCTGTTCTTTGTCATGGAAGTATCTTATTTCTCCAACAATTTTGAAGGACAGTTTTCCAAGGTACATCAGTCTAGGTTGAAAATCATTTTCCTTTAGGACCTGAAATACTTCACTCCATGCTCTTCTTGACTTTATTGTTTGTTTATTGTTGTTTATTGTTTGTTGTTTATTCTCTATTGATTCTGATAGGTTTTCCTTTATAGGTGTTCTGTCTTTTCTCTCTGACAGCTTTTAATATTCTATTCTGATTTTCGATTTCTGGGATGGTGATTATTATATGTTTGAGTGTAGTTTTATTTTGGTTATGACTATTTGGAGTCCTATATGCTTCATTGTTACAGGTTTGAGTGTAGTTTTATTTTGGTTGTGGCTATTTGGAGTCCTATATGCTTCATTGATCCTGATGTCAGTTTCCATTCTCATGTTTGGGAAAGTTGCAGCTGTTACTTCTCCAAATATCCTCTTGACATCCTTTCTGTTGTCCCTTCTTTTTCTTTTTCATTTATCCCTATTAATCTTATGTTGTTTTTCTTTGCATCATCTTGCAGGTGTTGAATTGCTATTCCTTGATTCCTTGTTATTTTTAAAAGATCTTTCCTTTCCTGTTCACTAGCTGCAATCTTGTTTTCAAGGTTTAAAATCCTATCTTCACTTTCGTTGAGGTGGTTTTGACAACTTTCAGTGGAATTTTTGATTTCCTGTATATTTCTGTGCATCTGCTTTATGTATTCTGTTTGTTTCTTATATTGCTCATCTAGGGATTCTATCTTTTTGTTTAATTCCTCCAATTTTTTAACTGTATTTTCTTTAGATATGTTCAGCATCTCTTTCATTTCTTTCATCATTTCTTCTTTTACCTGGGAGATTATTTCTAATTTGAATCCCCTTAAAGCTTCCTGGAGTTGCTTCTTTATTTCAGTTACTATTATTTCAGGTTTTTCAGGTGTATGGCATATGTTTTCTTCTGTGTACATAGCTCCTAAGGTTTCTTGGGATGTGCTGGAGGTTTGAGATTGTACTTTGATCTTTCGTTTTGTCATTTTCCTATATTTCCATGTTTCAAGTGTTCTTCCAAGGCTTCTCCTGGGCTTATTGGAAATCCTCTTGTATGCCCTTAGGTTCTGGGACTTTGACTGCCTAGTTCCCTGATTTGAGAGCGGGTCACTGGGGATGGGGCAGGCAGGCCCAAGACCTGTGGAGCCAGTCGAGTGTGGCAGGAAGCTGTGAAGTTCCTTGGCCAGTGGGAGCAAGGAACTTAAACTCTCAGGGCTCAGGATGGTGCAGGGACACTCACCTCCAGCTGCCAAGTTTCCAGAATTGAGGGCACAGGCAGGCTGAAGATCCCCAGAGCTGGCCGAGCACAGCAAGTAGAATCTGCTTTTTAATCGACAGTCTACAGTAAAGGTGATGATGCCCCAATCCCATGGTAAGTTTACCTTGTATGGAAGAGTGATGGGCTGGCCCTCCCATGATTATGGTACAGTACACTGCATGCACTACATCCACCCACCCATGACTCAGAGAATTCTTTTCCCTTCTCTTCTCTTCTCTTCTCTTCTCTTCTCTTCTCTTCTCTTCTCTTCTCTTCTCTTCTCTCCTCTCCTCTCCTCTCCTCTCCTCTCCTCTCTTCTCCTCTCCTCTCCTCTTCTCTTCTCTTTTCTCTGTCTCTCCTCTGTTGATTTTAAAGAATCAACCCTTCAAGAATTCTAGTCTGAAGGAAATGCATTCTGCCAGCAGCTTCAGTTTCAGTCTGGATTATATTCCTTTCCAGTTGAGCCTCCGATGAGCCCTGAGCTCTGACCAATACTTGGACAGGAGCCTGATGAGACTTGGAAGCAATAAAAGTCAGCTAATCTATATGTGGACCTTCCGACTTACAGAAACTGTGAAATAAGAAATATTCATTGTTTGAATCTGCTAAGTTTATATGGATGTATTGTGAAGGAATAGAAAACAAACATTTCTTCATAGGCCTCTTCCTGTTAGTCATTTCAGTAATAAGATTCTCAATTGCAAACCAGTTTGGTATGATTCAAACAGAAAATTCACTTAAAGTTTACCAGATAGGCCATAGAATCAATAAAAAGACTTCAGAACTGGTTTCACTTGATAGACGGGTAGTAGATAAGACCAGCAGCAGGAACCACAGTTAAGCATCAGTCTTTCTAAGACACTTCTGTTGGAATAGCTGCCACTGCTACTATTACTACTAGGCAATGTTGCCCTTGTATTTTGTTGCTGCTCCTGGATACCAAGTACCAATGTTGCCACCACTGGTTCAGTCACCACCCAGTCTCCTTCACTGCTCTGCATTCCTCTGTTGAAGTTCAAATATTAGGTAAGAACATACGACTGGCCAACTTTAACTAATGTTTCCTTATCCTATCTGCCAAGTAGTGGGCTGACGTAGCTGCCCAGAGCCACAAAACAGCTCGAATTCTGAGTGCACATTTTTGTTCTTTTTGTTGTGGAAGTTTTCAGATGTTAAGTAGTCAGACACAACCGAGTAACTGATGCTGTCTAAAAGTATACAGTATGTATTTCTTAACAGATGTTATGAAGAGAATTCAGGACCTGGAGAGGCATGGGGGAGCACTCTGTCCTGATCCTATCCAGCTCTGCTAAGAAAGCAGAATGCTGCATCCTCTCAAGGCTGACCCTGTGAAATGTTCCTTCCAACAGGAAAGTGTTAGGATGAAGAGTTATCACAGATAATAATAAAAAAAGACAAATGGAACTTATATCAAATGACATATGGCAATTAAAGCTCCATGTATATGTAACATTTCTCAGTCAAGGGAACATCAGGAATACAGAAAAAGACCAGAGACGATGGTACAAAAGACTCTGACACTGCACAGTAAGGCACAGAATAACAAGAGTTCAGAGACACAGCCTTTGCCCACATGCAGCTCTGAAAAGTAACTTCCCAAGAAGACTGTAGTTTCTTTTGCAAGTTATGTTTTATAAAAAATAAAATATTTAAATGTAATTTGACTTTTTAATAATAACAACAAAAAGCATGTAAAATAGTATCAGTTCTTTTACATCTTATGTCTTGATTTGGTATTTAGAAGTTACAACTGCATCACAGACAAGATTCAAACTTCTATTTGTAGCCTGGAATTAAAATAAGGAATAGGGATCCAGCACTATGGTTCAAAAATTTTTCCAATCAAAATAACTTCAGTCAAACTGCAGCCACCCAGGGCTCCCATTCCTGACAAGTTGAAAAATTTGCAATGTATCTGTAAAGCTGAATAAAAGCTTTCCTACAAATAATCAAACAAAATTTTTCTTTAACTACCAAGAAAATGTCGTGGAAAATCTTTTCAGGTAAAATCCTGAAAAGTTGCAGAAGTTCACAGATTGGGTGATGCAACCAAGAATACTTCTGTATAGAAAAGCAAAGACCATATTAATTTTTCACTAACTGTATCTGACTTCTCTGGCTTAGAGGAAGAATATGGAAAAGCTACCTGCTAAAGCTTACCTTAGAAACATGAAAGAAAAAAAGAGTAGTGTCTTCCTAGGCTCTGTTCTCACATTCCTGACACACAACAGGTAAGCAATTCCGGAGCACACATTAGATGAATAACCTCTAATTGAAGTCAATTCTAACACTACCTGGGAGAGCTTTGGCTCTCACAGATTAAGGACTCAGTCTTACAAAACTGCCACCAGCACCCCCACCCACACACACACACACATACAACATTTGTGGATACCAGTCACAAGTAGTAGGTTGTCACTTACTTGTCTGACTGGCCACCAGAAGTTCCAATAATCCTCTCCTCAGGTCCAATTAATTTGCTAGACTGGCTCACAGGAATCAGGGAGATGCTTTACTTACATGTACCCTTCTATTATAAAAGATTTTACCAAAGACACAAATAAATGGTCACATGGGAGAAATGCAGAAGGCAGGGTATGTCAGAAGGGGCAAGGAGCTTCCTTGCCCTCTCTGCCAATGCTACCCTTCAGGAACTTCCATGAAGTCAGTTTTCTAGAAATTTCCCAGACTAAATCATGTGGATCTTATGCAGCTGCATTATATGGGCTTGGGTGATTCGATCATTGCCAACTGGTGATCAACCCAGCCTCCAGCCCTCCTTCCCGCTCTAGCTCTGAAAGTTCCAACCTCTAATCATGTGTCTGTCCTTGGGAAACCAGCCCCCTCCCTGAAGCTAACCAGGAGCCCCCCAAGAGTGCTCTTATAGGACCAAAGATTTTGATCATATGGGACACTCCAAAGGATTTAGAAGACCTCTGTTAGGAACCTGGAGTCGAAGACCACATATTAAAATAAAAATTTTTTCCTAGCCCCACTGTCTAGGAGCTATATATCAGGAAATATGAAGATCAAATATTTATTTTATGATAGTACAGCCTCTGAGAGAAAAGGACAAAAGTGACCTAGTGCAAAAATATACTTGGTAGAAAAATGGTTCTTACCAGAGAAGAAATTCAAGAGAAGATGATAAAGAGAAATAGAGCTACTGAATTCACCAAGCATGAGGGGACCAGGAAAATGAGCAATGTATGGTAGGAAAGATGAGTCAAATGCTCTAGCCATCTACCTGGTTTGGGGTAAACCACAGGATAAGCTACTTTTTAAACAAAGTAAGGAGTCTGAAATGATCTCTGTGCTCAAAAGTTCAATGTATTTGTGAGACTATCATCCTTTTGTCTTTGACACCTTTATTAGAACTTCAAGACCCTCAATACTGTCTCTGTTTCTCTCTGTTCTGATCACACTATGACCAAATACATTGTTATTTTTTTCAGACCATTGTGCAGCTGAGGACTGTACCTTGTCGACTACAACAAACCTCCATTTAGCTACTTCCTGTCTTTGGAAATTCTATTCCTGCCCACCTTCACTGAAAAAGCAGCCATCATTGGTTTCCTCCACTATCCTGGCAGGAATTCCTAAAATTGTTTGTTCAAAACCAGGGTTTTTTGTCATAAAACAATGAAGGCTCTTGGCAACAAGGACAAGAAATTGATAGCCAAATTCAAAGCGAGTTGGAAATATTTTGAAGAATGTTATAAATTATGATACTGGTGCTCTCCTAGTTTATCCAGGTGTCCTAAACAAAATGAATAAGGCAGTAGTAATTTTAGTATCAATTATGGTCAGTATTGACCATTAAGTAGGAGGCAAGTTGATGTTTTTATGGGTTAATTTGGAGGAAAACATTAATCTGTCGCCAGAGAAAAACATCCATATCCATAATGGGAAGACATCAAAACAATCACGAACCTGTAACAGTTTTTATTCACTAACACAGGAACCAACTCCTTGTGGAAAATCAACTACTACTGTTTTGTCATCTAATACTCCTAATACTGCTACTGTCACCACCAGCAGTACTAATAGCTACTATCACTTGATCTCTTCTCTGAACTAGGCTCTGTAGCCAATTACCCCACTGATTCCTCATGACATCTTTCAAGTGGTTTATTATCATCTCCATTTATATAACTGAATCACCATAGATGAAAAGTGGCTGAGGTGGGATTCATACTAAAACATTAGATTCCAAAACTCACACATCCACTGTCCTTTAGATCATATTGATTTCAAATGCTGTCAAGTTGAAATGGAAATGGGTCTCTGAGCAGAGGTTAGAAGTCATCTTTCAATATGATCTAGAGTAAGCGTCAAGAACACTATCTCTTAGGCTCTTGCTGTCCATCTAATTCCATTCCCTGTCTTTTAGAGTGACTCTGTTCTTTCCTACTGACTGCCGACTGGGGATTAAGCCAGGGACTAAGTATGACTAAATGAGTAGTTAATGGTGGCTTGGAAAGTTGGGTACTGGTCAAATGCATTCATTCTTGACTGGACAAAAAGTTCATTGATGAGCAAGACTATGGCTTTGAGATCTTCTCTACTCACATTCAAGTCTGGCCCATAATATGTCTTCAGTATATGCTTACTAATGGGTTGGTTGGTCCATGAATTGATAGGATAAGTGATTAATAAAGGGCATCAGGGCAAGCAATGATGGGCTTAGTTCTTCCATTATCCCTCTCTGCCTCTTCACACTTGCCTTGCAGAAATGTGACTTATTGCTTCTCTATTCTCCCCTCTTTCTCAAAGAACATGACATGACGTTTATAGTTCCATAGAATATATTTACTTTCCCCCTGGGCACTTTCAATTTGCATCAAGTGAAACAATGCTTACTTTGCATTCTCAGCTGTCCCTCATAAATAGAAGCCCTGACTATCCTCATTGTCCGAGACAAATAAATGGTCCAAATCATGAGTCCTAAGCAGATCCTGTGTTCTACACCCAATTTAACTCATTAAAAGCAAAGGTTGTATACAGGCACAATCCTCCTCTGTTCACCCCCAACTCAGCCCCCACCCCCTACTGTGATATTCTGGCTCATTTAGCCTGTAGGACAACATAATGGGATCTATCTATAATTCCCAGCAGCATTGCTCAGGCATCAGCACACAGGAAGCCTTGAGTTCCAATGGGTTAGACCCTTCATCACAATGTCTTATCTCCAGTGGTATTGGACACCATCTACATGAAATCCTATCAGACCACATCAAGTCCTATTGATTAAATGCCACACAAGCCCAGGCCCCTGAGCTGTGTCACTCGTAAACTCTTCTCCCAAATTCTTCTCCTAGGCATCTGAGTTTCCCTGACTAGAAGCATGGCTTCTTGGTAGCAAGCTCTTAGATTAATTTCTGTTCTTATGTTCCTTCAGAGTATTTATACCCAATACTATATTAGTAAGATAATATTGCCAGGTTGGATGTCAATATACTTTCTGAATCAATAAAGATTTTAGACTGGAAGAGTTCACTGTTAATAAGTGTTTGAGGGTAACAGGCATAAACTAGTACTGTTCTGGGCAAACTGGGAGGTATGGTAACTAATATTGGCTTTGAAAATTCCATGTGAGCTCCCTGCTGGCCCCTCATCCTCTGTTCCACCCTCTCCACATCACCCCAAGTCTTTATTCAGGGTGAAGTTAGAATACTATGCATAATTTTCAAGTTACCACTGCTAATTTGCAAGCTTAGTGGGCGGGCTTAGTATATAACTGTTTTCAAGCTCAGGACCACTTACTCCTTATCAAAGTGTAAGCCTGAATGCTCCAAAGTCTCTCAAACACAGTTGTTTCTCCATTTTCTAAGCTCCAGACTAATTTAGATTAGTTTAGTTTTCTTCCATTTAAAGCAGTCTGACTGTGACCAGTGAAACCTGCATCAAGAAATAAGACAGTGCAGAGCAATGGTCCCCAAGGGTAAGGCTGAGTCTTTATGAAGTATCAATTGCAAGAAGTAGATGCCAAAATCACATAAGGATGAGGGCCTGTTGGATAAATACTCAACAGTCTCTCTCCTATCAGAGCTGGAGCTGGAGTCTCTGGAATGATGTAGGTATTCTGCAACTCTCAGACTTTCCACACCAGCTGTGCTGTCACACCACAATCCTCTCTCCTGCACACTTATGGCCAAGCCACTGCACCTGATTTCTGAGACCACTGAATCAATGCAAGCATTGCAAGATCTGCTGTCTCTCCCTGGCTTCCTGGCCTGGGTACAATGGTCCTGGGTGACACCCCAATCCTCACAAAGAGTTCTCAGTACTGCTTTTGGAGTGTGACCCCTTCCATTTTCTGAGATGCTACCATATCCCTCTTTCCTCCCATCCTCAAAATGAAAACATCTGTTTTGGAGAAGATCCATAGTCTTTTAGAGAATCTTTGATTTTTTGATTCCTTGAGTTCTCCCAAGGAAACTCAAAGTTAGCACTTGGTCTTCTCTCAGTGATCCATGTGGACATTATGGGGATCACAATTCTCATGTTGTTTTACTGATCCCCTCACCAGTGCTCTAAGGAAGGCTCTCTTTGATTATTCTGGAAGGGAATTTCATAGCTTGTGTTTAGATGTCCCCCCAAACCCTCATGTGACTATAAGTGGAGCTTTTTCAGAAGTGACTGAATCTAGAGTGGGTGACACTGGGACTGATTCTTGGCACAATGCAAGGATCAAGGGCACTGGCATTAAGGGCATGAGTGCTGCTTTCCCTAACAAGCTTGGATAAAATAGAAGGGATAGAAAGACCTGTGGTCACCCTCTGTTACCTTGTTCCTGCCTCTGTGATGCCTGACTGCCATGCCACCCTGTGTAGGAGGCAACTTATTATGGACCAAAACCTCTACAAACTGTGAGCTAAATAAAATTTTCTTTTTAAATTTTGGATATTGGGTATTTTATCTCAGCAACAATAAAATTAACTAAGATGCTGAAGTTAAGTGGGTTTAAATTATTAGCCTTTATAATAATAGGGCTTTTTATTATACTGCAGAGAAAGGCCTAACAGAACTGGACATCCTTGCTGAGACACAAACACAACAATTAAAATAACTACACTAGACAGAATATTTGCAAAAAAAAAAAAAAGACCAAAAAGGAGTTGGGAATCTTGGTCAGAAAGACACCCAGAGATGACTTGACAATGGGGACTATGCTGTATCCTATAGTCATTATTGATAGAATTGTGGCGTGGCTGAAAAGATTAGCATGAAATATAAATGAGCTTTATGAATGGGGAGGGGAGAGACCCCCTGACCCTCCTGGGGCTGGCATTCTCTCCGGGGTCTGGCAATCTCTCTGTCAGACATGTGGAGTGGGGGCATGCATGCAGCTTAGGTTTGGGGTGGTGCCTGAGGGGTATTAGGGATGCACAGGTAGCCCATTGGTATTCATTTTGCACCACAGGTAAATTCCTAGGGGCAGGGAAGATAGAGCTCTAGATAGAGCCCCCTGGTTCTGCCTCCCAGCTTCACCGGCTACAGTGTCCCAACTGGGCCAAAATCCTTTCAATTATTAAGTAAATAACGCCTCAGGGTCTGCTAGGACCTATGGATCCTTCAGGGGTTTAGTGAGCGAAGACTCATGAGAACTCAGGCAAAGCTATTTTAAGAAAATATTTATTTAAGGTCTTGAAGCAGAATACTGCAAATGATTATAAAAGCACTGCAAAAATGCCACGTGTATATCTGAAGATACTTGAGGCTGTGTGCTGATGGCAGCATTACAGTCATTTAACTGTCTATTAGAGAAAAAGATCTACTTAAAGTGTCTAGTTGGATTTTAAGTTGGTACAAAGAAAGAAACATGGGATTTGAACACAAATGCCCTGACTTTTTTCTTTGATCCTTAGTTTCCTCATCTTGTAAATAGATAATAACTGTAATTCTCTACAAAATGGACTAACCCACTGTGCTCAGTGTTCTTCTCTTTCCAATACTAAGTGAAAACGGCACTCCGAGATACACCAGGACAGTCATTTCTGGTTTTTGTTTTTTTCCATAGAAAATTTCCCCCAAATTCAGAAGGCTAGTGTTAGGACCCAGCCAGTGCCCATAGATCCATCTCCCCCCACCACATGCAAAGCATCAGAAGAACAGCTCTGTCCACGGAAATCATAGAACCAGGAGGAGGGAAATCAAACCCAAAATTAATCAAACAGAATGTAATTCCCAGAGCCAACATGCATCAATTAAGGGGAACGTTGCCATCCAGGTACTGGGTTTGAAATTTCACAAGGGACTCATAAGGTAAAGAAACTAAGCTCTGATATTGATTATGGAAAGCAGCAGCTGTATGATGTCAGGGCCTCTTGTGATCAGTCCAGTCAGAAATTCACTTTTCAGTGCCTTGATTCCCGGGATTTACCTTTGTGCTGACTGACAGCCAAAGAAAGAAGAGTTGTACTGTTTAATGGAAAGCTTTCTCTGATCTGTTCCTCTATCTACCTAGTAATAAAACCACTGCTAATTTTTTTTGTCCATTTTTGAATTATGTGTGCGCTTTAAATTGGAGAAAGTCAAAGCAAGAAATTCTCCATTGCTTTCTCCATGTATGAGGCATGATGATCAATACAAAGATAACAAAACGTCCCTGCAGAGAGAAAAGAGAAGGAAAAACAATTGCTACTAGGACTTTGCTCTATGTCACAGACTTCGGATTTACAGTTGTCAAATTCTTCCAAATCATAAGGATGTAGCTGTATTTTTCATCCAAATCATAGGATGTAGCTGTATTTTTCCCATTCTCTAGATAAGAAAGCTAAGGCTCCGGGAGATCATTGGTTTAAACTCTGGATCATTAAATCCTGAAGTTCCTGTACCTCATGGCTCCCCAATCCAGCCCCAGATAAATACCCCAAATCATTCTGTCTGCACGGACACCCGAGGGGATAGTGGGGAGTGGTAGGATGTGCCATTAGGCTCTACATACAACTCAAAAATTTGGTGTCTGCTGCCTGAAAATTTGAACTGCAATCAGAAAATTGTCCCTTTTCACCTGACCAAGTCTGGATGCCAGACCACTTCTTGGAAAAGTGCCCTTCTCTCCCACTGAGAACCCATCACTCCTTCCTCTGACTTTCTTTTTTCTTTAAACCTCTCTTGGGAAATGCATGCCTTTGCTTTTAAGGAAAACAAAAGTCCTGTTGATTATATGTGTATTTTTCTCAAGCCTTCAGCCTTTTGGAATTCTATGCATCCTCTTTTGACCCAAATGGCATCTCATGGCTCACTCTGAGCACACACATACCCTTCTTCATGCTTCCCAAAGTAGATAAGAATTTGAATCCATCACATTAGCTGCGAAAATGTAACTGATTTTTATCACCTTACCTGGTCCTCAGCACTCTCTCCCTGCTGGTCACCGTTCAATGATCACACATTCCCATATGTATTATGTCTCCTTTTACTCCTGCGTCTTGCTGGCCTACATGCTTTTCTTTGATTCTCTCCTCATCCTTATTTCTCTAGATGCATCAAGAGGCCACTCCACCTCCATCACTTTACTGCTGTCCTGTATCTTTTCCAGAGATGTGGGACCACTCCGCTCTCAAACTCCTCAAATTCATCTGGAAACCTAAACTTGCTTGGGGTCCCATCTGTAAATTGGTCTAGAAATTTCTTCTCAGAACTCATAAGCGTCTTTATTCACATAGCTGTCCACCAAGATGTTCATTTTTAGGTGGGTATGTACAAAAGGAGAGAGGATTTTCTTGCCTTCAAATCACCTCAGGATTGACTACACACAAAGTTCTCTTCTATGACAAGTGGTATTTGGAAAGAAATAAATGCCTAAAGAAAAAGAATGGCCTTCTTGACTAATAGGACAGGAGAAAGAGAAAACTGGCACCAGGAATTGAAACTCCGCATGGCTTGATATCTCAAAATATCTCGTTATCCTTTTTGCTGGCACTTGGCTCAGGGCACAACGGCTCTTTATTTCTGGTGCCTTAAGGGTCAGGTATCCTGTCTTAATTACTGTTAACCGAGGCCCACAGTTTGGGTGGTGCATAGAGTATGGATCAGGTGTTGGAAGGCTACGTTGTACTTCCTGTTCTGATGCTAATGTATGTGACTTCAAATTGATCCTCTCTCAGCCTCTCCTGTCTGAGTTATAAAGTCAGGATTGCACTAAATCAGCATTTCTTAATTCTTAATCATACTCATACCACCTTCATGATTGTGCCATATTCATATTTATCTTTAAATTTTTGCATTTTGGGGTAAGTGGGGGATACTAGGGATGGAGTCAAGGCCTTGCTTGCTAGCTGAAAACTCTATATCGAGCTACATCCCCTGATCTTACTTTTTTCTTTATGAAAAATTGATTACATTTATGATAAAGGTACAGTTTATCTCACTTAGTGAACCTAAAAAGCAACCTTTAAAAAATCAATGAAAACAAAACAATTCCATAGGATTTTAGGTAAGGGTCTTTAACTTGTTCTGTCAAAAGCTTGTTTCTTAGTCACAAAGTGAAAGTAGTAGATATCACAGCATTGTTAGAGACAGGGAAGCACTAACCTAAAGCATTCACCAAGTTAACAGAATCGGAATGCATCTGAAAATAAAGAGACTTTGTGCTAGTGAGTATTTTTTAAAGGCAAGCAGTAGTGCTAGACAAAAGCTTCTACTATCTTTAGAAGTGGGACTTTGCCTACCTGGAAGCCCATTGAACAATACTTAGGCCTCCATAGCTCCAAGATTCTGCCAGTTCCATTCTCTTTGCATTCTGGAGTCATTTGCATAAAACCTACTTCCTTTCCAAACTTTATTTCACTTTTATCTTCAGCCAAGCTGCAGTGCCTCAGTTTCCTCTAGTTTCATTGTCCGCTGACTATCAGAAAGGTCTCACTTCTACTTCCTAGGCCTAATAGCATCCCTATTTCATCTCTGCAAGGGTTTTTCTTTCCTTCTGGTGGACGGCACTCTCTACTCTATTTCCAGCAGCAGGAGGCCTATCCTCCTGGGGTCTGATGGCCAGATGTGCCCTGACACACCTGGCCAAGCTGCCAAAACCTGTAGTTTTCATGTCTCACACTTCCCTGCCTGTGTCACTCACATTTATGGTCAGCACTGTCTTGAAACCACACCTGCTTCAGAGCCAAGCCCGCAGAGAGGGGTGTCAAGCATGGATAATGGCCCAGCAGGTGCTAGGATACTGCTTTCAGGAACCTCAGATGACTGGTTTTGATCTTTTCCTTTTTAAGGCCAGCCTGAACTCAGCCCCTCCAACAAAGCAGGGGAAATTGTGTAGTAGTCTGGAAGCAGGGAGAATGATCCAGCATATTCTGAATGACAAATAAGAAGACACATAGAACACTTTTAAATTTGTCTAGTATCAGAGAGAGGTATAGGCCATCCTTTTCTGAAGTTCCACTTGGACCACTATAATTCTCAACCTTTTCTACTTTGCATAAGAATAGAAAGAGTGACTTGTGCCTCTAACAATGTGGCAGTCAGTACTCAGAAGTGCTCTCCTGCTGTAAAGTAAATGTGTGCTGTATAAAACATAATTTTGAATGCACTGCTGGCTCTCAGATAGTAAGGCAACTCTCCAAGCACCCATTCTCCCACTCAAAAGAAAAAAAAAAGATCAAAAACATGAGCGTGATCTGTAAGCAAATATGGAAGGCAAGATTCCTCTGAAAGAAAAGCCAATATTAGCACTGTATTCTAGTGAATATGCCTCAGGCCAGATGAACAATGGTGTTGTTTTTCCTTAGACACTTACATTAAGCCAGAAACTCAGGAAGAAGTTTAAAGACATCCCAAGTAGCTACCAACCCTCTGGCTCCTGGCAAAATCAAAATTTTCTCTGGATGAATGCATCCTTGATTTAGGCCGCACAGGATTCCTCCAAATTTAAAATCAATCAGCTAAGAGTTTCCAATAAAATTCATCAAATGTATAAGGAAATAAACCACCACAAAGGAATAAGAATGACCAGAAAGCAATGTTAGATTTAGACACTGTAGCAGATAATCTCTTAGAACCAGCACACTTGACCTCACCTGCCTCTCATTCTGGTCACTGCTCTTACAACTGGTTGCATGTGTCTTACCCTCTACCCCAGGGCTTTCTTCCCTTGAGATGCTGGGAGATTCTGAGAGACTTGGCAGTATCCTTGAAAACCAGGAGGAGAGTAGAAAGAGGAGGAATCAATACCCAGAGGACATAACCTTGAGGGTCAAGGAAAGAAAAGATCCAATAGGCATATTCCTTCTCGTTCTTCCTCCCTGATGGGCATCCTGAGAAGCAGTTTATATGGCTTCTCAAGAGGCCATTGTACAGGATGAGAATGACATTCTGAGAATCACGGTCCCTCAGAAAAGCTCACTGTATTGAAGGCGTGGTCACTGATAGAATTGGGGGGGGGGCTGAAAAGATAAGAAGTATGAAATATAAATGACCTTTATTTTAAGAATGTGGGGAGAGACCCCTGATCCTTTGGGGTGCAGCATCTCTCCCCGGGGTCAGCGATCTCTCCATGAAACACGCGGAGTGCGGGCATGTATGTAGCTTAGGGTGGGGGTGGTGCCTGAAGGGCATTAGGGATGCACAGGTAGCCCACTGGTATTCTTTTGGCACCAGAGGTAAATTCCTAGGGGTGGGGAAGATAGGAGCCCCCTGGTTTTGCCTCCAAGGCTTTTCTGGCTACAGTGTCCTGTCTGGGCCAAAACTCTTTCAGTCACTAGCTTTGGGAATTGATCAAATCATGAAAACTATAACTTTATCATGAATTAACCCACCGGTTAATAGTTGACTTGTCTTATTAAGGATTGGAACTGAATCAGAATAAGCAGATCTCTGGAGGCATGGCTTTGAAAGGTACATTTTATCTCAGAACCCTTTCTTGCTGGCTCTTTCAAGCTCTTTCTCTGCCTTGTCAGTCAGGATGGGAACTGCTCTTCCTCCACCACAACTTTCTGCCTCACCACAGGCCGAAAAGCAATGGAACCAGCCAACCATGGACTGAAACCTCTGAAACTACGAGACAGCAAAGTCTTTCCTCCTTTAAGCTATTTATGTCACAGCAATGGAAGGTAACTAGGACAAGTCTTATGTTTTTAACAATTAAGTGAATTTAGTGACAGCCCATTAACAATACGTTCTCATGTAGCCTAGCATTCTTTGGCAACCTCACTCACATTTACCTTCATTCTTCCCCCTTAAGATTGCCTTTCCTAAAATAGTCACATATAGCTTCTGACTTCTGAAAAACTTGAGCTTTCAAAAGGAACTTTATTTATTGATGTTATCTGATAAAATAATAACTATGTGAAAAATTTTAAATACAAAAAAACCTAACTGCTATAAAATATCTAGATGTTAACATTAGAAAATATATAAAATAGAAATTAAAAATATAATGGTTGAATATAAAGTTTTAAAAATAACTGGATATAGTGAATTAATAGCTATGATTAAGGTGAAAAGAAAATTCATGAACTGGAAGATGTAGCTAGAATAGTTATCAGAGAACAAGACTAAAACAACAGAAAAGTGAAATATATGTTAGTGCTGTAATCTGAATGTACGTCCCCAAATTCATATTTGATCCTTAATCACCAACTTTATAGTTTTATAAAGTTTTATAGTTTTATAAATCACTGGGGCATGATTAGATTATAAAGGTGGAGTCCTGTGGATCGGTTGATTGTTCCTATAAAACAGACCAAAAACCAAATAGACAAAAAGACCCCAAAGAGGTGCCTAGTCCCATTCACCATGGTAAGGATAGCAGGAAGTGCCATCTATGAACCAGAGAGTGGGTCCTGTCCAGACATGGAATCTGTCACAACCTTCATCTCAGGAGACCCATCAGTGTAAATCCCAGATCAAAGATTGGCAAACTTGAGCACCACAGAGAGGAGCCAATGATTTAGTTCGATTCCAAAGACAGAACAAAAGCTGGTGCACTTCAAAGCAGACACACAAGAAGAATCTTCTCGTACCCAGACGAACTGACTTTTTCTTTTATTCAGGCCACTTATCATCTCATTGGATTAGGTCCACCCACCCACATTAAGGAGGGAAGGATGTTTTATGAGTTTACATGTTAATCTCATCCAACAACAACCTCACAGAAACACACAGAATGTTTGGGCACCCCAGAACCTTGTCAACTTGACACACAAAATTACCACATTGACTACAACTTGTTGACTGAAATGGTGGTAGGAATACCTTCAAAATGCTAAAGGGAAACCATGTGAATCATTTGTGTAAGCAGCAAAAGTCTCTTAAAAATGCAAACCAAATAAAGAGTCTTCAAATAATAAAAATGTATCAACAATAGATATTCACTCTAAAAAATCTATTTTAAAATGTATGTATCTTTAAAAAGGATGACATTACATGACAAAAGAAGAGGCGGCTTCCGTTTTGCTTCTCTCCACCGCTTGTTGCACTAACACACTTTGGAGAAGCAAGGTGCAGTGCTGGAGAGGCCCACAGGGGAAGACGGAAGAGGTTCGCTGTTCAACTTTCAGGCCGCCTGTCTGTGGGAAACTGGAGGGCTGCAGTGACCACTGAGTAAGTGGTCATTCTTCCCCTTTAAATGGGAGCACAGGTCTTAGCATAGGTCGTAAACCCTTTCTAGCCAGCAGCTTTGTGAGAAATGGTAAAAGGGGCTCAGTGAAGCCATGCCTAGAATCCTGACTCCCCACAACTGAAAAATCACAGATGAGTGTGTTTTAAGCCAATATGTCTTGGAATTATTTGTTGCTCAGCAAATGTTAACTAACATACTAACTTAACAAGAAGAATGATTATTCTATATAAAGGACATCACTATTTAAGACAGGAAAGTACAGGAACCTTGAATTTATGAATCTAATGTAACAAATTCAAGATATACTATGAAACTGGAATATTGAGAAAAACAGGTGCAGTACAAAAACCCTTGAGTCAAAAAGAACAAATTAAACCCTATGCTTGAATCTGCTACTGACAGTCTTGTACCAACAATGTCATTTTCCTCATTCTTACGACATATTTATTGATAAACTGTCCAATATATTTTGTTCCCAAGCCCATAAACAAAATAACTTTTAAATGCTATTGCAAATACATGTGTTGCTCTTTCATGAGTACTGGTGCGGAAGTTCCTCAGGACTCCTGGACCAGCCCGAGCAGATGGTCCATCTTGCCAGCTGTAGTATACCAAAAGGCAGGCAAGTTGTGACTGCAGAAAGCCAGGAAAGTTAATTCAAAAGGGAACCAAAACCCCTCTTGAGTCATATCCTATCCATCCATCATCAGTAGCACACAAAATTGTATGATTTGCACTTCCTTCCTTTTTAAGCCAACAGGTTAAGTCATCATGATTGGAGAATCGAAGCAGGATGTGCAGCAAACAAAGAGGCACATTCAGCTGGGGTGCACCTGAGTGGCACACTGGTTGCCTGGCCTGTGTGAGGCCTTGGCTTCGATCCTCAGCACCATAAAAAGAAAAGTAAAAAAAAAAACCAGCTACATTCATGATAGAGGAAAGTAACCTAGAGAGTTTTCCTTCAGAGATGAAGTGGAAGAATCCTCTGTAGGAATCTAAAGATCACATTGAGGCTGATTGTATCATGTCCCTCCCAGTAGGTAATGACATTAAATAATGCAAAAGCCAGTCTGCCAGGTATTGATTTGGAATAAAAAGTTTTGCTGGTGAAGTGATATATTTATGTGTGAAGTATATACACATATATAAAGTTGCAGTATAAAAAGGAATATGTATTCATATATATATATACATACACATACACACAGAGACATTAATTTTCCCTTCCACTTCATAAATGTAAGCCCTCATTCTTTGTCTTGAGGCAGAAATTTAGCTATATTCTCCTGCAGGTAAGTCGTCTACAAATTCTAGCCTGAGGGTAGACTTTTTTGCTTTGTATTTAATGCTATTTGAAGATGCCTGAGTGGAACTTATGAAATTCCCAGCATCACAGAAGAGGTTCGTATTTTCCATTTAACCCCTGAATTCTGTCTCCTTTTCACAAATCATCTCCAGGCCATGGGTGGCCCCTCCATCCTGGAGCCGCCTGAGCTGACACCCACCACTGAGTTTGGTATCAAAGTTTTCACCAAACCCAATCCCAAGGAGCTCTGAGATCAGGAAACATCCATTGAAATGAGAGCACTTTTCCCTTCTGACCCAGAAACAACGATTTATCTTTATATCTAGAGGACAGAGACCGACTTTTTAATAGCACAACTTCTGACATCTAAAAGACTTCTCTTTGAATCTTGGCTCGGCCACCTACAGACTGTGTAAGTTTTGCTAAAAAGGTAATATTAAGTGCATGTAAATGCTTAAAATAAAATAGGCATACAAAAATATTTAATAAGTTTTCCCACTACTAACACAATTATGGCCACTATCATTAGTAGGATAGCTTATAACCAATTGCTACAATCAAACTGAGATCCTATAACCAAACGGGATAAAGATGTTGTATCACATTTATAAGAAAAAATATGAGAATTTTGCAATTTTACTATTTTAAGACTTCCCTCATAAAGCAGTGCTGAAAGGACAAAAAGATAAACTTCACACTATTATTTTAGAAGGTGTTCAGAGAGGTCAGAGAGGTCAAGTATATCATTCAAGTTCACACAGCAAGGCCAGGCATAATCTCACACACAAATAGCAGGATTCACATTAACCACAGCACAGTCAGCAGGGATGCAATAAGTTAATTCAAATAACTCACCCCTAAAGTTAATGTATTTTTAGGACCGATAAAACTCATGTAATGGGGAGTGCTCAGGAATCCAAATCTACTTGGCATTCTCAGAAGCGTCCTTGGGCTGCTTGAAGATTCGCAGCCTATAGCTTTTGGCAGTCCCCAAAGAGAGAGCTCTTTCCACTAACAAAATACAAAATGCAAAATTAATAAAAAGACCCTTTGAAACTGACAAATGTGCCTCAGGCAAACTGTCTGCCCAGCAGCTGGTTAAAATTTAATCAGTTTTATAAAAAAATTTTTTTTTCAGGCCTGTACATCTTTTGTATGGAGCTCCCCAGTCTGAGTGTGGTCAAAGTTTGTTAAACAAGAAATAATAGCCAACGCTTTTTAATTCTGCAAATAAGCAGTGGATGCTTTAAATGGTTCTGCAGCATTCAAGAAACTAATTGCCTGGGTCTCAACAAAGCTGGGTAATTCTTTAATAATTTCTGTTCTTTCTCTTAGAAAACCTAAATTGGCAACTGTGCACTGTGCAGTGAATCTTAATATTGATTTAGGCTTATGAATCACACTGTGGCTTTTCCCAGGAAATTGATTGAACCCTAGATAGAGAAGTGAAGAGAAAGAACAGAAGGAGAAAAAGAATGAGAATGAATACAAGGATAGAGCAACTGGCAAAGTTAACAGGAGTTTTGTATAAAAGTCAGCAAGAACTTATGAAGAGTCACTAAGTTACTATCACTAGGACTTTGGAGACGAAGGGTATTTCAACTCTTGGCTGGTTAGGAGTCTCCAGTCAGGAGAACCTGATGCCTTACAAGGCTTGGCCTTAATTTGATTTGTTTTACCTACTGTCCATTCATAAACTTGCATAGAATTAAAGACTTCAGTGAAGCCCAGATAAGCAATCATCTAAGATGCCAGCCATCTACCAAAAAGTAAATCAGACAACTGCCGTCAACAAGCTGTAGCAAAAATCACCAAACCTGGTCTGCTTCCAAAGTTTATTCATCAAGGAGTATGCAGATAAAGAAGAGAAATGAACAAGATGAGCTATTTTGTTTTACTGTCTTGCTAGAGATACAGAATTTGAGTCTAAAACAGTTGGTGGGACTGAATTCCCAGGTGAGCCAAGCATGGGTCGTGGTGACAGGCAAAAGGTGAGGAATGCAGGAAGAATGTCCTTGGGGTGCTGCTGTGGCCTGAAGAGAAGAGATATTTTCCTCTCTCAGTTAAACACAGTGGGTAATTGCTGCTCAATGTTTTATCCTGTGGGAAGAATCCAAGTAATATATATGTCTGCAGTTTTAACTAGGTGCCGTGCTGCCTCATTTTGAGGTAAAGTCTAGCAATTCACCTCATGAGGAAAACAAGGGCACCTACAATGGTTGGCCCTCAGCCTGAGGGAAAGAGATGGCTATTGGCTTGAGAGTCAGCTCTGTGTCTCAGCTTCAGTCCTTCACAAACCAAATGATGACCCAAGCAATTAACATTTCCTCTTTAAGGCTCATTTTCTCATTATGAGTTGAAGTAGTAACACCTGTCAGGGTTCCTGGGAAAACTGAGTTATATAATGCTTAGAAGACATAGTGCATGACCTGCTTTAGATGGTTGCTTCCCCACATCACCGTCCAGGTACTCACCATGTACCCAGGAGCTGAAGTAACTGATGGGCTCCTGGTGAATGCCAAATCCTATTCACTCACCTACTTCTCTGGCCTCAAATTTTTGTCTTTGCCCCTTTTCTAGTTCTGGTGTAATCTGGCATATACGTGGCCTGCACAGTAATTAATTCCCGGCTTTATACTGTGACTCTGCTCCTCGTTTATGAAGCCTTACTTATGGGAATTCTGGAAAACAGAGTACGATAATAGTACTGACAATAATTGTTGCCACTTCGTTGTTGCCTACTATGCCAAAGTTGTTTTAAAATTTTTCTAAAGCTAACACATAACCTAGATGCTACTTTATCTCCAGTTTTGCAAGCAAGAAAATGGAATAACAGAGACGTATAGTCATGTGTTTAAGACCACAGAGCAGAACCGGGATTTGAATGCAGGACGTTGAGCTCTAAAAGTTTTGCTCTTGAAACTGAAGCTAAAGTTAAATGAGAGCTAGCCTGTATTGGAATTAGTTTTGGGCTTAGGATGTGCTACCTACTGAATTGGTCTATGCTTGATGCTGTATGATGCTGTGAAGTAGGTGATATTATTAACATCAGTTCCGTACAAATATGGAAGTTAAGGCACGTTCAGTGGTTTATCCCAAGTCTGTTTAACAGCAAAGTGACCTGCTTAACCGAACTTGGGTCACTGACTACACGTGTGCATCAAGTTGGTCCTCAAGGAAAAGACTAATATGGTGGCATCCAAAAATTGAGTAAATATTTCATAGTCAAAAATTTCATCCCCTCCTGTAGTCATTCCCCAATTTGTCTTAAACAACTAAAACTTTCCTATAAATAAGCTGGGGGAGGGATTCTAGGATTTTTTTCAGTCTGCCTCTGTTCTCTTTACTGTAATCATACAAACCCACAAACATGCCTGCTTTCAAACATTTTTCTCTATCCATTCCAAGACACTGACTCTGGGCTAAAAGAAATTATATGGAATATTTAAATTTTAATTTTAATAAATTTAAATATTTACTCAAGGCTTGCTAAAATGTTCTGCTTTTATTTTGTTTCCATGTGTTTATTCTTATATTTTTTACTGCGTCCTTGCTTTATGGATGCTGATTCTATATTGCTATGTATATTAAAAGTTCTAGCATTCATATTTTTATTACAGGTTATAACCTTCATCTCTAAAACATAACGTTCTGTAAAGAGCACTCATTACTTTTCCTATCCAATAGATATCTCTCTCTTCTAATAACATTAGAAAAGAGAGATGCAAGTAACATACTCAACTTCCTTAGCAGAAACAATTCCTTCCCCCTCCACTGATGAAGTTTCCACAGAAGGGAGAAGGATTGGGCCTCTGGTCTGAGGGAACCAAATGGTACATTCAGCCCTTAGTCACTGGAAGTGGATTGGAGACAGACACATGATTCAGTTCATGCGAATCAAGCGCACAGTCAGAAGGAACAATCTTAATTGTTTTACCTGCCGTCCTTACTCCAATGGGCGTTTTAAACTTAATGCTGCCAAAACAGAATAGCAAAGTCAATAATCTTGACTGAATTCTAATTTTTCTCCTCTTTGCTTTTGGTCTTTCTATCCCTTTGCCTATTCCAACCAATAAATAGCATCAACACCTTCCCATATACCAAAACATGGCTCAGGCATGATCCTCAATTATTCTTTCTCCTTTACCTCCACAGTTCAGGCAACCCATCCACAACTCCTGTCTACCCTACCTCCAAAATACATGCCAGTCTCTCTGCTTGCCCTCCCCGACCTGTGCCATTGAAGTCAAAGCTGTGGTCATGTCTCCTCAGAACACTGAAACAGCCTACTAACTGGGGGTACACTTTCTGCACAGCAGATCTCTCTACGATCTTTGCATTAGTTTTTGTTTCTTAGTTGGTTGGTTGGTTGGCCTTTGTATGGACTTTTAAAGTGTAAGTGTTTAATTTCATTTGCTTTCTTAAAGCCTTCCAGTGACCTCTCATCATCCTGGACTAAAATCAAAGTTTCCAAGCTTATTAAATCATTGTTCTCAAGAGCAAAGAGCATACTTGAATTCATTGTATCATATCTGTTTTACTCTGCCTATTTAATCCCATTTTAAGTTTTAATAAATTAGTTCTTTTTTATATGTATTACAATAAATATAATTCACATCACTTCATTGTGTTGCTTTTTTGCTTTTAACACTTCCTGATTCACTTCTTCTTTTCTACTTCTCCTATTTGTTCTTCTTTTCCTATACTGTTTTGTCGTTTTGTTGGGCTTCTGCTAAGCCTTCCTCTATGATCTTTGACTTGGTGACTCAGCTTTTCTTTATTAGGTTGTCTTTAGAACCTTATATTACATATTTAAATCACAGAGTTTAATCTACCAAACTTAAAAGCAGAACTTTGTCTATAAGTCTCTTATGGGAATGAAGCTACTCTGGCCATATCCTTTTTTCTGATTCACATGTCTACTTCCTGACTCTAGATGGTCTTGTCTAAATTTTTAAAAAAGATTTTTGTTCTAACATTGTCTCCAAAGTTAAATCAATCATGGAAATCATAAGCCATGGAGATAGCATACCAGCCTTTCAGTTCTGACACTTGTTTTGGTCTAACTCAAGCAGGATCTAATTTCTTTTAGTCCCTAATTCATTTTTCCCAAGTAAAGTAGACTTGCTAAGTCAAGCATAGGTGTTGTATCAGTCAGCACAGGCTGAGTATACTGTGTAATAAATCCCATGACTATGTCAATCCATTGGGCCCAGCTGGAGGCAGAGTGTTCTGCTCAGTATCCTCACTCAACGACCTACTCTAATGGGTCAGCCTCCCTGTCAATCATGTCATCATGGTCTCCAATGAAAAAAAGAAGATGGATCCTCAGAATCAGGCCTAGAATTTTCTTTGTAGGATGGTTTTATGATATTGTTTGTTAAAAATTCTAAATTTTAAAAAGCAAGTCTACTCTGATTTTCAATTTCTTCTCTAGTCACTTTTGATGTGCTGTTTTCTAAGGATGTGAGTTCTTTGAGAACTCTATGCTGTAGAACTATTGGCTTAAAATTGTTCATGATGTAGACTTTCTTCCCTTTCTAACGTCTTTAATATCACTAACAATATTCCTTTTACATTACCAATATTGGTAGTTTATTCTTGTGTTGATTGGTCTATTTATTAATTTTTTTTTCTAGAAACAACTTTCAACTTTATCATTCTAGTTTTATTTGTGATGTCACTGATTCCTGCTTTTTTTTTGGCCTCCAATTTTATTTAGAATTTAATTTATCTTTTTAGCATAGGTCTTAGGCAACTATTTTTCCTAATAGTAAGCTTTTAAAGGTATAAATTTTCCCTAAACACTTTTTTAGTTACATTCTGCAAATTGTAAGATGTTGTAGTTTTATAATCACTATTTAAGTTGTTTTCCAAATTCCCTTGTAATATCTCACTGACACATGGTTTATTAAGAAGCATCTTAATTTCCAAATATGCTGACTTCCTAGCTACCTTACTGTTATATGATTCTAAAATATTACCATGCCATCATAAATTAATTTAAAATTTATTAAGACTTGTTTTATTGCCCAGCATGCCTATTTCAGTTGATATTCCATATACATTTGAATAAAAAGTATATTCTGCAGTGATGGAATATGATCACTCTCCAACCAATTAGATTAGTCTGGACAAGGTCTTCTTTATCTTACTGTAATTTTTCCATTTGCTATATCAGTTACTGAGAGATGGGTGTTAAAACTCTCCAAAGATGTGGATTTGTCTTTTTTTTTTTTTTTTTTTTTTTTTACATTTCTATGTGTTTCCTTCATGTATTTCAGTGCAGTCCTATTTGGTACATATTGGTATAGCATTATTACTTCTTAATGAATTTGTCTTTCTATCATAATGACATATTTGTCTTTATATCTGATACAATCCTAAAATCTACTTCATCTGACATCAGTGTAGCTGATATTCAAATCAGCTTTCTCATGCTGATTTTTTGCAAGGTACATCTTTCTCCATTCTTTAGCACTCCATCTATCTTTCAATCTATTTAAAGTGCATTATTGAAAAGTGAGTAACAAATGTAACAAGCACTCAGATGAAGAGAGAAATCACCAGTATTCCAAAGGCAAAGCCCTATCCAGCCACCATCACTAAAGAGAACCATTAACCTACTTCTAAGACCATAACCAGCTTTGCTGTTTTTGAAGTTCATATATGTGAAGGCACACAGCACATGTTCTTTGGTTTGCAATTCAACAGTCTGTTTGTGGGATTCACTCATGCAACTACATGGTGCTATGATTTATTAGTCGACATAGTTGCATCTATCCCATGGTATGAATAACACCACAATATAGCTTCACCTTTACTGCTGATACATTTTGTGATTGTTTTCAAATTTTGATATATATGAATATTCTACAAACAGACACATTTCCATGTATTTTTTTGGTATGAAAAATATGTGTATTTGTGTCAAGTATCAGTTGTTTCTTCAAATCCTTGTAAATTTTTTAGAATTATTAATATGCATTTTGGGACAATATTTTCAAGGAGTATGAAAGGTACTTCTATTTCCTCCTACATGTGTGGAAACTCAAGGATTCCACAACACACAGGTGGGTAGTGTCTGAGGTTCAGACACCAGAAGTTCCCCTGGCCCCGAACCCATTTTCCCTTGGAATTACCAAAAATAGTCATGACATTGAATTATGTCCAGAATGGGCCCAATTTTCTTAGTGTTGGGTGTCCTGAGGATCATAGGCACATTTGAAGTACTAAAGATGGCTAGTTTTTAATCGTGTGAATTTAGAGATAACAGAGCTGCCAGCCTGGGGTTGCTCCGACAAGATGTAGCATTATCCAGACCTCCTTGGCTACTGTCCAGAGCTCTAATAGCTTTGCTTCTGCTCCTGTGCTAGCCCGAGTTTTAAAATTCACAGGAAGTGCTCTTTTATGAGCTCCTCGTGTTCAGTTACGAGGCTCTCTCCCCAGCCCGCCTCACTCCATCCCTCTAGTTCAGCGCCAAGAAAGGGGAGTGTGAAATTCTGCCCAGCTGGAGTTTCTCTAACTACACATATCAGATGTCATTAGATGAGGAAATAAGTCCTTGGAGGCCTACAAGTTGGTAGAAAATTCCTACTCTGGCATTCAAGCCCCTTTGCAGCTTGGCTCCCTGATCATTTCCCCTGGTACAATATGCCTTTTTGTGACACAGACGTGCTGCTCTCCTCACTACTTCCCATCCACTAAGGGCAGATTCCTACCTCTCTTATTTCCTCGTGCTGCCTCCCTCCATTCCTCAATGGGATGTCTTGCCACAACCTTCCTCCTGTTCTATTTAAATAGTTTACTTTGCTCATTTTGTACACACTTCCACCAATGTGCTTGAATTGCTCTGCTAAACGAACTTGAAAAATCAAAGTTAGAAAACGTGTTCTTGATCTCAGGAAACTTTTATTTTCATATGGAGTGACCTCTATGAGTAGTGACAAAAATACCTAGATATTATCAAAACTACTCTATATGTCTGTCTAGATTAGGGCAAACTAGAAATCTCTGGAAGACAGACGTGACTATATAATTTTCAGTGCAAACTGCAAAAAAGGAATGAGGGGCTCCCTGTTAAAAAATATGTTAAGAATTTATAGGTGGTGACAACAGTGTTACCCCCAAGGACTGTGACCTGGGTGACTATGCACATATTCATTCGTTCAGTGAAGCCAGCCTCCTGTTAGGGACAACTTCAAGAAAATAAAATTGAGAGAATGCAGCATGCATCTGCCCATCTCGGGGGAGATTTAGACAATCAGCCAAGATTGGGATTGAATTAGTGACAAGTAAATAGAAAACTAAGCAAACATCAACAGCGAAATAAGACAACTATTGCTTTTAGGAAAAAGAAATTGGGCAGAAAAATAAAAAGGGAAAAGTAATTGTTTATTTTAATGGCTCAGCTGTGTGCACAGTATATTAGTCAGGGTTCTCCAAGGAAACAGAGCAAGTTGGATGTATAGAGAGAGGGAAGCATTTTTAAGGAGTTGGACCACATAATAATAGAGGTAGGCAGCCCAAATTTGCAGAGCTGCTTAGCAGGCTAAGATTCAGGGAAGAGTTGGTGGTGTAGCTCAGATCTGAAAGCAGTCTGAAGACAGACTTCTTCTTAGGGAGAAGGAGAAGTCCTTCAACTGTGGTTTACTCACATACATTCAGAAGGATTAACCTATTTAGAAGTCTACTGATTTAAATGTTACTATCCTTTATAAAATATCCTCATGGTGAAGGTTAGACTGGTGTTTGATCAAATATCTGGATACCATATCCTGGACAAGTTGACAAATAAAATTAACCATCACACATAATCATAACAATTTAAATAAAATATTGATCTAAGAGAAATTATGTTGGAAGAAGGTCAAGAGGTATGCATGTCATTGGGGACAAAGAAAGCTAAAAGTCCTCCTCCACACAGTTCAGGAATAGGAGACAGATGGGAGACAATGCAGCCATGTATTATTTTAGGGAGAGGATAGTCAGTCGTCACGTGATCAGTTAACTTTTCTCCGGAGAGGGGAAGTAATAGGCAGCAGGGTATGAGAAAATGCAGTTTTATGTAAATACCAGGCAGATAACTTCGGCTTTTTCAAATGTGTGCTTCTATAATTTTCATTTAAAAATGCAAACACTTTAAGAACAAGAAAGAAAATACTTTCTGGGAGGAAAGATAATCACAAAATGATAGGAATCAACTGAATGCTGATGCAGCACATGACCCTGGATATGAGAGTAGGGGAAGGCCCCTTGGGGACTGTCCCCTGCAGCTCACCCATGATGAGTGAGACTCCACAAGGAAAAGTGGGAAGCACAGGCTGGGTAGGACCCATATTCCAGGCCCTTCACTGTAGTCCTACCCGGGAACTTGCTGGGGCCCTGTTCCAGGTTCCCCTCACCCCTGCCATCTCTCTGCATCCTTCCAAGGTACTCTTTCTTCCTCTGACCTCTTTCAGCATGTGACAGTCACACAACACCCAGAAGACTGTCCGATAAGTAAATCCTCTTTGCCTAACAAAATCTGACGTGTGTTGTCAGGAACCTGCTTGGTGTCAATAATAACCATAGTCATTGTTCATTGAGTACCTATTCTAATCTTGTCAAGGGCTGGTACCCTGAGTCTACATCAGTTTAATCTTATATTTCCCTGGGAGTGTAGTATTGCTATTATCTCTGCTTTCTGGGTACAGAATTGAGGTAACTTTCAGATCGAGAGAGTGACAGGCTTCATAATCAAATCTGACTATAAAACCCATGCTTTTAACCTCTCTTCCACACTCTTTCCCACTGCCTCAGATTTCCTGTTTTGTTGTATATGTTTAGAGTAGTGTCAAGCACATAGTAGGTCTGTGGAAAATGATGAGAACGCGAGAGAGAGGGCAAGCACATTGCCCATGATCTTGAAGATGTCTGGCTGCCTCCTTGCAGAAGCATGCAGCTGAGTCTCCCTAACCAAGCTGATAAGTCACAGCTCTTCTGACCCCACGTATACATCTGATGACAGCTCACTGTGGGTAAACAGATGTCATGTTCAAATCAATCGTGCTTCCTGACACCTTATTTTAAAACAGTAATTACGTGTTCATTCTTCAATATTCTATCTTGCATAAATTATCTATCTCCACCCTCTTCATCAAGTTTTAATTTTTTAATATCAATTAGAGTTTTTTCTAAGGAAATCACAGCACATACAGTGAGGCCAACACAAAGAGAGAGGCTCCTTTGCAGAAAGTGGGAGAGAATAGGATGATGAGGCAGTACCAATTCTGGTATAGGGCAGGAGGATGTGGGAAGCAAAATACACAGGCAAGCCAGCTAGCCAAGGGGAGAGGAGGAGGAGGAGAAGGACACCATGCAGAACACTCGGGCTGGGTCAGATGCAGTGACAGGGGCAACTCTAGCAGGACTAGGCATGAAACTATTGAAGGAACCCAAGGTGTGACCACTTCCTTTCTCATCCCCAAGGGCTGAAAGATCTGGACCTTCTCATTTGGATTCCTGAGTAGCTATAACAAAATACCTGAGACAGACACATTTATAAAGAATAGACATGTATTTTCCGTGGTTCTAAAGACTGAGAAGTCCACGATAAGATGTTCACTTTCAGTGTGTGAGGAGAGCTGCCCTCTGCTTCCGAGATGAGTCTCTTTGCTGTGTACTGTGGAGGAGACAGGGGTTGTGTGATCACATGGCAGAAGGAGAAGGAGCAAATGGTCACACCCCTCTAACTTGGAGCCCTTGGATCAGGGCGGTAGCCTATGTTGCGATTTTAACCACTCCTCAATGGGCATGCTTTAATACTACTGCAGTTGGGAAATTATACATAAATTCTCCTCTCTGCATACACTCTGTCATCTGTCCAGTAATCAAGTTTTTTTACTACAGGGATGCTTCCTGTTCCCACGCCGTATCACCCCCCCTGGCTGACACCTCCATAAGGCTGATTTCAAACACACCCTGTCCCCACTATGTGTCCCCTCAGTTCGCTGTGGGAAAGCCCAGTAAGAATCGTGCCCAGAGCTCACTCACTGCAGATGCTGCTCGCCTGCTGTGGGAAGGGACACATTACTCACTGTAGCACCCTTACAATTGCTCTGTGGCCTGTAATTTGGGAGCTAGTATAACAAGGTATTATCTTGAGTGACCTCACTGCTTTTGTAAGAACCATTAACTCACTGGGCTTTTGACAACTAACTGTTTTGTTTTGTTTTGTTTTTAACAGAATGAGAATACTAAGCAGCTTTCAACAGAAGCATTTTGTGAAAGTTTTATGTCCAGTAATCAATTGATTAAATTGTGTGTCACCTACACATCCTTTATAGCAGTACCATTTATAAGAAATGTTTTTTCAAAAAGAATCATCCATCAAAGCTGAGCTGCTTTGTGGTCCTCCACAGAGAAATGAAGTGTCCAGGACTCTCCCAGATGACCATGAAATGTCTTCCAGGTATTGATGAGACAGCTGGATAAACGTCCCCTCCCATACCCTGACAAGGACCGGCCCAGAGCCAGGCTTCTCCTTCCCACCCTGGCAATGAGAAAGCCATTAGCACCTCATAAGCCTCTCTCTGTGCCTGGAAACCATGCCTGGGTGTAGTGCTTTGACCAGGCCAGCCCAGCCCCCTCCCTCCCACATTCCTGGACAGAAATGAGAGAGAACCTGCTAAAAGCCTGAGAGGCAGGTAATTGATATCTGCTGTGGGAACACTGTCTCCCTTTCTGCCCCACAGAGGACTTTTCTCTAAGGCTACCATGGAGGCAGACACAATACTGGCCTCTATTGTTCTTTCCTAGCAAAGAAGGCTTCTGAAGTGTATAGGGTAGGCTGCAGAATCAAGGCATCACCTAGCATTCTGCTCAGCTGAATTTTGTCTTCATAAAAGAATACTTTTAAGGTTTGGCAGATCCCAAGTTGTCCTAGGATCAGGGAAATACACATATGCACCTGCAAAGCCTCCTCTTCCCATCTTCTGTCCATCTAGAATCTATCTGAGAGAGCTGCCACTGTAATCAAGTCCTCAGCTGAGGCAGGAACAGCCAGAATGATATGTGACCCATTTTTGCTTAGTCATCACAGCAGCTTAGCTGGCAGGAAACAGATCCCATCCTGACCCATGGGGAACTTGTGAGGAAACTTCAAGTCCTGGTAACTAAGACAGAGCCTGCTACATGTCTTCATTCACACATTGACTTGTCATCCCTTCTTGTTCCCTGGGCACTGGACACACAATGGTGAGCAAAGATTTGATTCCTCTTCATCAACATTACAGTCAACAATAATCATCCAATTAAAGTGTTTGGAATCGTCATGGTGCTAAGTACCATGAAGATGTGCTTACTGTAAGGATTGTAAAATGTGTCCAGCATCGAGCCCACTGTGCTCCCCCTGCTCCTATTTGTTAAACGAACTACAACTGATGTGTCACAGTGACTTCAGTGCTCTGAGTGACAATAGGAGTCCTCTTTCCAGGTCTTATTCCACATAACAGTGGTGACCTCTAGTCTTACAGCTCATCGGTCCTTCTGCCTGGGAGCATGGCCAGGTAATGCCCACTGTCCCTAGCCACTGAGCTTTATAGGTGACTCAAAATAAGGTCCAGCTGGCCATAGTAGCCAATTAGAATGTGCACATTGGATCCAACAACTATCTTTCCTGCCAGCTATAACTTCAACTTCAGTCTTTGGCTGCATATCAATCACCTGAGAAATGCAAGGGTAAAACAAGAAGAACCCTAAAACAAGAAGAACCCCCAGTCTTCAGCCTGGGCAATTAATGCATAGTCCTCAGTACTGAGTTACAACCAGCCGTCATTATGTCTTCACCTCTTCCTAGGTGTTCCTAACATTTTGAGAACATCTGAATGTTACTCGTGTCACTAACACAGATTAAGTAAGGTGGTTCAACCTGGCCCTTGAATGCAGTTACTAACTTCTGGATTTAGGTCACAAGTGTAGAGGCCTGACAGCAACAAAGAATGATAGACACACAAAAGGAGAAAGGAGATCTATGTATAAAGACCTTTTAGATGCACATGTATTGTTTTAAAATTTCAGAGTACCAATAGCATTTCAGAGCCACCTTCTGTCAAAAACAAAATATCAGTGTCTTTCAAAGCTGAAAGGTCTTTAGATGTCACCTAATGCCATTTCAAGTCATCACATTTATTTGGCAGGAGTTGAGAATCAAAAAGAATGGGAGTTACGCAATAATTAATGAAGGAACCAGGAACCAAGCTAGGTTGTCTGTTCTGCTGGGCCAGGGGTGAAAGTTGGAGGCATCAGTACCTGCTAATCACCAACCCCAAAGCTCAAACCAGAACCAGCCTTTCCCCTGATTCTTCCCATCTCCATGAGACGCACCCTCTCACAGGGCTTCACATGACAGACACCATCTGGCCTTTGCAGTCCTCTGCAGGGGCATGGCTTCTTACCTTGTAAACATGTATGTTTTTTGGAAGTTGCCCCTTATATGCTCCAATGAGGTTATTACTGACCTACCAACATCTCAGCTGCTGGGCATACCTGTTTCCACAAACACTACCGCAGCCCGTGACAGCTTCCCTCCAGTAACTTGCAACCATCAGCCATTAGCTCCTTCAAAGAAGTCTCTTTGACTGTTACAAGTTTAAATAAAATGTGAAATCCATTTTCAAAGATTTCAAGATAGTGCAAGAGGTAGGAAGAATGAACTTCAAATGCCAGAAAAGGCTAGGTGGAGAATATACCTCAAATACCAGAAAGCGGTGCGTCTACTACTGTAACAGTAATTTCTGGGGTGGACAGTGCTTGCAGAATTTCTCTCTGATTTCCAGGTAGCCTCAAACTACAGTCCTCAATCACAGCCTTGGACCTGCGTCCTGAGATGGTTCTGTCATGTTCCCTCCTCGTGGTCCAGGACACACCATTTAACCTCTCTGAGCATGTTTACCTTCATCTATAAAACAGTAGGTTAAAGAGGATGATCTCCGAGGTCCTTCCCCAAACTCTGCATGTTCTAGTTCCAAAAATCCAAATACTCTGTGTGTTCATTTCCTATATCCACACATTTATAATATCATTATGTTAATATTTACAGGGGGGCATGCAACACAATTTTAGCAGCAGATTTAGTGGATCCCAGTGATTTTTCTGACCTCCCTGTTCCAACCAGCCCGTTCCTCAGGGACCACTTGTTTTTCCTGCAGTCTTTGAACCTCTCACAGGCCTGCTCATTATTTTGTTGTCTGAAGTTAGGCAGGAAAATTTCTGTGATTAATTAAGCAAAAGGCCCTGGTGCTGGTAGTGCAAGAACCATCAGATAATCATGCCTTTGGGGTGCTTGCCAGGCCCGGGGAGCAGCCAGGCTGGGGTCCTCAGAGGGTTGATTAACTCTGGGATTCTCAGGCCTGCCCTAGACACGTGGCTGCCTGAGACACTGTCCCACTTTATAGAAATAAAGACTCAACTTTCAGGGTGTTGCAAGGCCTGGAGGTCGTTATAGAATTCTGCCACTCCAGTGGACCCAATTTTTTTACGGTGGGGAGAGGGGGAAATGGGGCTGGCTTTTTGAGTCAGGGACTCACTTTGTAGTATAGGTTGACCTCAAACTCGCAGTGATCCTCTTGCCTCAGCCTCCAGAGTGATCATATTACTGATGTGTGCCACTACACCTGGCTGAAGGACCCAGTTATTGACCTCAGGGACCATTAAGCCCAAAATGTTTCAAAGGGAGGATTTTCTGAAAAGCCACAGAATTACTACAGCATTTCAAGGCCATGGGTTCTGGGGAATAAATAGGAGTCAATTGATGGGGTCCTGGCCCAATTTAGCTCAGCTTTGACCTGAATCTTCATTTCCTGATCCTATTCTAATAAAGTATTACAATCTGGATAGCTTAAAATGGCAGAAATGTATTCACTCACAGTTCTGGATGTTAGAGATCCAAACTTCAGTTATTACTTGTGTTGCTTCCTCTTCAAGGCTCTGAGACAAAAATATGTCCTGTGCCTCTCTTCTAGCTGCTGAGGATTACTGGTAGCCTTGGTGTCCCCTAGCTCATGGGTCATTTATCCCAGTCTCTGCCTCTGTCTCCACCTGGCCTTCTTCCCTGTAATCATCTCTGTTCATGTTTCCTTTTCCTTATTCAGACACCACATTCTCACACGCATGGGTTAGGACTTGGACATATATATTTGGAAGACATAATTCCACCCTCTATAACCTGCCCTTTGCATTGAACGCTTGCATAAGATTTTATTTAAAGAAAGTCAGTCCACAATGCAAATAAAGTTAGGAAATAGGCTGTAAAATATTAAAAGGATCATGGCTGAAATTTTCTTGCTTCAGAATCCTCATTGATCTTGGTATTCCAGTCTCACCAGTACTCTCGGCAGAAAGTTGGGCAGGAGACTGTGGCTGTCTTCAGTGCATCTCCAATATCTTATCCCCACAGCTGAACCTGGGATTTAAATAGGGGTTCCATCAGAGGTGCAGAATCAGGTGAGAGTGACCTAAGCAGTCTCTGTAAAGCTATTAACCTCTTGCCATGAAAACAGCAGGACAGACAGTCAGGAAAGGGGTTGATAAAAGTGTGTGGGTGAGGGTGCACAGCAACAACAAACCAGAACCCAGGAGCGTGAGCCCGAAGCCATGAAGACAGAACAAAAGTGATGTGGTTGTTGTGATTTCCAGTGTTGTTGGTGTCATGCAGAAGCCAAGGCCCTCTGTCAAGGGGCTGAACAAACAACGGGGCCCAGGACTGAAAGATGCTGAGGAAAGATCCAGGGAAGGGTAGAACAAGGGTTGACTGTGGCTTCACACTAAGGACACAAATCAGAAGTCAATGACAATGAGTTTGAGTTACAAAATGCGGCCCACCCTAACTGGAAACATACAGGTAAGAGGAGAGGAAAGAATGTAATTCAACCCAGCTAAGTTGGCACTGTTCAATGCCACCACCTCTAATTAAAGCCTTCCTACGTCCATCTCTTCAAACTCATTCATCTGAGACCAGAGAACAGGTGTTACTCATCTTCACACCTTCATCTCATTCAGAGAAGTGCATAGTAGGTAGTCAAAAAAACAAGAAATGAACTGGGGATTTAGCTCAGTGGCATAAGCACTTACCTGGCAAGTGCAAGGTCATGAGTTTGATCCCAGGCACGAAAGAAAGAAAGAAAGAAAGAAAGAAAGAAAGAAAGAAAGAAAGAAAGAAAGAAAGAAATGAATTGCAAAGACCTAAACCACAGGAGACAAACCTCCAAGAAAAATCCCAAAATAACTGAAAGAGTTGCCGGCCCAGATGGAACACTGTAACCAGAAAAGGCTGCAGCTAAACTCCTCCCCCCCCTTGCCCCCTATGCACTTGATTGTAACCCTATATCCCCATCCTTAAGGACCTGTGCGCCAATGAGATACCTGTGCATCTCTAATGGCATTAGGGTGCTGCCCTAAGCTTAGGCGATTTAGATTCCCCCACGCCACGTGTCCGGAGAGTTCGCCAGAGAGAGAGACCGCCAGATTCCAGCGGCCAGCGCCGGCCAGCGCGCCAGTCTCCACTCCCCGTGTTCCCGGAGAGACCACCCGCCCCGGGTGCAGAGATGCTGCGCCCGGGGCCGGCGGCGGGGGGGCCCCCTCCCCGCAGTCCCGGAATAAAGCCACCGCTGACCACTACTTTCACGGCCGTCCGCTCCATTCCTCCCACGGACTTCTCCTCGCCTCTCCCTTCTCTCAGACCTAACAATAACCGTGGTACTTCAACCATTCTAGACTGAATAAATGTGTTGAGTACAATATTTGCACCAAGAACTGTGCTATCACAGACATTGCCTCTTTAATTCTATGGCAATGTAGTGAGAAAAGTGCATGGATCTCTTCAGACACACGTACACACACACACACACACACACACACACACACACATGCACACACACACACCGCAAAATTTAGAAAGCTGAATCACTTGCTTGAGGCCACAAATTTAGACAACAGTAGGCTTAACTTTAGATTTAAACCTTCTGAAGCCATATCCACTCTGGCTTAAGGCTGGCTAAGGATACTATGCCTTCAGTCCTGCTTTCAAGCAATATTAAAAATATCAGTAGCATAACTCACAGAGAAAAAAATCTAATTTGACTTTGAAAGGCTGGACCAGCTTTCAGTGTTGCTCCGGCAGAAGTGGAAATTGTGGTGCCAGAGGCAATTAACCCTGAGTAACAGCACTTTTAGCAAGCGGAGTAGGTCCACACTAGAGCAGGAACGACTGTTTCCTGGGGAAATGATGAACTTGCAGATGAGCGCTGCCACCCCTCCAAGCTCTTCATACCTGGCTATGACCCTCCATGCAGCAATCTGTTTCTTAGCTAACTAATGAGGGGAAGTGACTGGAGGACTTTCACTAGGGAGAGAAGACAAAGCAAGACAGAAGGGAGGGGCCTGGGAATAGAGCCAGAAAACAGCCTTGTCCTAAACTGCTAGATTTAGGATAGAGAATGAAGATTGGGCTTCATAAGTTGAATGGGGTAGGAAGGGGATCTGAAGTAATAGTTCCCCCCAAAAAATCTTACATCTTATTTCCCTTAGCAAAGGAGGAGACACGGAATTATCAGGAACCTCTGGCTTGGGGATGTCTTGAGAGTATCTATGAAATTAGCAGGTAGAGAGTTTAAAATAAGTTTAGTTAAGGGGAAATGATAAACAGAGGACCTTTCCAAATTATAAAAGTATCTATGAGTCCTTTCTCTAAGTCCCTCCCTCTGTACCAAATCCCAACATGATTCTCCATCTAGAAGATGATTCGGGATAGAAAGTACAAATACTATTTTTGGAGACTAACAGACTGCCTTATGCACATAAAGATAGAGTAGTCCCAGAAAGATGGAGATGGGTCAAGGGAATATTGTAACCATTTTTAATGCTGTCATACATTAAACCTAACCAAAGTGAAGATGGTATATCAGAAGAATGGCTATCAAAGAGAGTTAAAATCACAAGGCAAGTCATGTTTGTCAGGAGCAAAACCACCCATTCAAACCACCCGTTCAAAATTACAAGCAGTCTTCAGTTTTGTTGTATAGTGATTAAAGAATGGGCTTTCAAATTCTAGGTTTTCTACTTATTGACTATGACCTTGGGCAGCTTTCCTAATCTCTTTGAAATCTGTTTTGCTCATCTATAGTAATGAAAAATACTATCTACATCACACAGAGATGATGTGCAAAACATGCAAAGCAGTGCTTTCCTCTGGTCAGTTGGTCAAGCCAACCAATGGAGACTCCACACTACAAAGACATACTGAACACTCCTATGAAAGAACTGAAGAGCTGATTTTCCCGTAATTCAAGGCCAACGAGAGAGGAGGTGATATAGAACACAAGACTTGCAGTATGATTTCCACGAAATACTAGTTTTAGGGGTTTTATTTTGGTTTGGTTTGGGTTTTTTTGTTTGTTTGTTTGTTTGCTTGTTTTGTTTTTGGTACCAAGGATCAAACTCACAATCTCACATTTGCCAGACTGGCACTTATGCAGCTGAGCTAAATTTCCAGTCCTTAATTTTAGTTTTTGAAATAAAGATATGAAATAACTTTTGTAAGTAAGACAAAATTTAATTTCACATTGAAATCAACAGGTGAAACTTTAAGAAAGCAGGAATCTTGATCTGTTTGTTCATTTCTGTATCTCTAATGCCTTAAATATAAATAACATATATAAATAAGTTATAGACATGAATAATATATGTTTTATATATATCCAAACTTTCAGTTAAAGAAATAGTGGCTTAAAGCAATTAATTGGAGTTTCTTGAGAAAACAGAGAGTTTAAACTAGCTCGTCTTAAAGTCCTAGAGTAATGATTATATTTACAGGATGGTTATGAAAACAATAGAAAAAGAAAGAGAAAAACAATTAGAAAATGCACATTATCAAAACATAGGCGTTAGTTACAATAAATAGAAATGATTAAAATCACTAATCAAAACTCAGACACACAACTTCTGCTTCCTAACAGAATATATTAGATTTTAACAAGGCATCCCTCATGCTGCTACAACCAGGAAAAAATGAATATATTTTAAAAATCATATTTAAAGCTATAGAAGTAGGTTAGATGAACCAAAATTTCAAAGAAGAAAGAGCTCTTCCTAGAGGAGCTGAGAGTGCCACCTATTTTTTTTTTCCCCAGGGGCATTTTCAGAGCCTGGAGACAGGCTGAGGACTGATTGGATTCTTCATAGAAGGGCTGGCTGTACTAGGGAATAGGAACCAAAGAGATTTCTGATGGTTTTCTAAGCTGATGTGACACATTCATAATTAGAGAAGCCTAGGATTGCCACCAGTTTATTGAGAAGGCACCAAAGGTGGGATAGCTCAAACCTAAAACTGAAACCCAGCTCAACACAGCTTAACATCTCATTGGTATGTGATCATTCTCTTTTACTGTCTACACAAGAGCAGTGGATAAATCTACCCTGGTGGAAAATAACACCTATGCTAACCATGATATTTTTCACAAATTTCAGAACACAAAGACATTATGAAATAAGCAAAAATTATGTAACAAGCAAGATTGAGAAAATAAGTTAGAAAGCTTAATCACAAACAAGAAAATAAAGACAACCCACATGTTTAAGGTAGCAATGTCTTTGAAATACTTATTATAAGTACATTAAAGATAATCGATCTAGGGTCAAGATGGTAGTTGATGAAATGAAGGATTACAACAGAATAAATATCTTATTTTTTTAAAATAAAAACTGACTCTTAGATTGAGTTAGAGGGGAAAAAACTAAAATAAAAAGAGGCAAAGTTAAAAAAAAATAGCAGGAAAAAATAAACCATAAGACAGCTGGGGCCAGTAGCTTAACAGACTATGAGTCTGAGTCTGTAGTAATATTAAAGAATAAACTATAGAGAAATATACAACAGAAATATTCTTATTGATGTCTATTAAGAAAAGTAGAAATCAATAAAAATATCAAAACAAATAAAATGAAATCTTATAGACAAAGAAATAATAAACCAAGAAACTATAACTATAAAAATCATAAATACCCTTAACAAAAATATCCCTGAATTATACTAAGGATTTAATAAACTAGCAATTTTACTTGGAGGTTTAATACAACCACTCAGAAACTACTAAACCAACCAAATTTTTAAAATAACCAAAGATACATATTTGTGTAATCAAAAACTATAAATTATTAAATGATGTACAAATAAATGGATGTAGATTTCTGCACCAAGAAAATGAGAAATTCATGTTCTTTGATTTATACATGGGAAATCAATAATAATTGAGCATACACCAAACAAGTAAAGAAACTTTACCAACATTTAAAGAATAAGGATTACACATATTGAGGCTATGACCTCAATATACAATGCAATAAACATCAACATTTAACAAAATAACAAATGTAATATTTTATCTCTCTCTCTCTTTCTGTCTCTCTCCCAAAAAAGAAATAGGGAAGTTGCGGTGTTATCAGAACAAAGTAGCATATGGGAAACATAGATCCAATAGTCCTTACAAAAATTTTTACAGCTTTTACACTTACTACAAAGCAAATAAGTGGAAAACATGAAATCAGCATTGAAATTAAAAAATCAGAAAATACTAGTAGTATAAAGCCAAAGAAATAAAAGGATAGGAAATAATGATAGGAACAAAACTAGAACAAATGAAAAGATGGAAAAAAATAGTTATTTTTCCTACAAGTTAAATTTCACTGACAAAACAAGTGAAGAAGTGCAAGTGGAACACTAAATTAATAATGTCAAATAAAACAGGAAAACTAGCTAATTATGGAGGAGGGAAAAAAAGGTGAAAATGATTCTATCAATTCATCACTGTTTCTAATTCAGAGAGGCACATTTGGCCAACTGATGGTCTTCTACCAATCCAAGGGCAGTCTCTACACCTCCAGGTCCCCTTCCCAGGCTTTCCCAGAAATTCTTCTGAGTCTCCTGCTTTCCACAAGCAGAATCCAGGGCCCAGTCTTCCCACCTGTGCTTACCTGTGTCCTCCTCCTCTGTCACACAGATGCTTCTGCAGAATGAATCCCCACCCTGCTGGAAGGGCTTGTGAGAAACCTCTTAGGAGTCCCTTTCAAAGCTGCTCTGTCAGTCTGTGCCTTTGTCAGTATTAATTTTTTTTTTTCTAGTTTGCTCCTTGTACTATGGGAAATATCTTTTACAGGTCTCTGCTTTGTTCAAGATGCTCTCTTTGCTTTAACTTTCCTAAGTATAAACCCCCAATGGGCATGCAAGCTCATTAGAGTCTATGGGTGAAGGATTATAAATTTATTTACTTACTACGGGGCAGCAATAGCATGAGGTCACCCAGTTATCACTAACTTTGAGTTTCTTTGTCTTGCTTGGCTTCCAGAGATTAGATGCGAATTTACATTTTTTCTTTACATTTTATTCAGTATTTATGAGTTGTTGAAGTAGAGGAGATCTCAAGAATCTTGGTTAGTATCTTGTTGGAAGTAGAAGTCCACATTATTTTCTTGATGAAAGTTTTATACTTTTCTTATTAAGTGTATTTCTATTTGCTTATGTTAATAGTTATTTATATGTTTTGAGGAGTTGGATTATTTCCATTATTATTTCTTTATTTACAACTGATTATAGGAAAGTTTCCAGATCTTATGAATGTTTTAAGCATTTAACAATACTGAATACAATAACTAGTTCAAATAAATTATCAAGTGATGGCCAAGAACGTTAATGTATTCAATATACATATGAAAAATGTGCATCCCTTTTTAAACCTTTGTGCTGTGTATCCAACTTTTTGGTTTTACATTGTGCCTCCAGAACATGAGGAATTAAGATATTAGGGCTTCTTAACTTTACTTTTAGCATCTTTGTTTCTATTTTTGTGGCTTTCCATGTTACTTGTTGAGAGAGTACTTTGTCTTTTTGAAGATGAATTCTTCTAGGCCCAGTGAAGAAAGTTTAGAGGTTGAGAATGACTGTTAAACCATCCTTGCATTTTCATAATAGATTTTATTTCAGTCGACACATTGTTTCTTAAAATATGTTACTGGATGTGTTTCAGATATGTTGTTTGAAACTTTAAAAATTTATATCATAAATGATTTTCATAAGATAGAATCAGATATTTGCTATAATTTTCCTTTCCCTCCTTTCAACTTGCATACTTATTTGCACACTTGCTTGCTTGATTTCTGTCTTTATTATATTTAAAGGGCTTTCAACAGTGCTTGACCAAAGTAGGCTCACCAATATTCATTTCTGTCCTTCTGTCTTTCTTCATATTTGAGATTTTTTTCTTTGTTATTTCTAACTTAACATAGACAGTACTGAAATTTGTTACTTTTTACCACATTACAGAACAATTTTTTGCAACAGGTTTTTGACAGTAAGAAGTACAATCAGAAAAATTACATTGGCCTACTGTTTTTATTGAACCCAAAACTTTGACATTTAAAACTGTTATCCTGTTTATTTTTCTAAAGTTTTTTTAACCTCTTGATGTACTTTCTGGTGATGTACATTTTTCAGGATTTATTTTTTGTTGTCAAATGATAGTTTATATGTTATCCATTCTAAATTAAGTTTGGTAAATTTTTCTTCTAGGTTGTCTTTTATCATCATAAATGTTTTTCTGTCTGTAACCTTCAACTGTTGGGAACTGTTGGGACTGGTTGATTGTTTTGTTTTGTTTGTAGTGCTGGCTTCTTAAACACAAGGCCCTGCGTCTCCTAGCAAAAACTCTTGGCACTGAGCTACATCCCCAGCCTCTCTGTCTAATTTAAAGCTTGGTTGACAGTTGTTACTTTTTTTAAAAAAATCTATTTAAATAAATATATAATTTTCATCCAATCTTTTCTTGAATTATTTTGATTGTCAAAATAATACAGCCTTTAATTTTCTTTTATTTGTATTTTTTAACTTGTATTTTATTCAACTATTTGTTTTGCTTTGCTTGAGTCATTTTTCATATACAATCTGGCTATTTTTGCAATTTGAGATTGTCACTCAGTATAAACATTTAACCAATTTGCATTTGCTGTAATAATTAATGTACTGCTATCACTTTTAAAATGTTTCCTGGGATTTTCTGCACTCTGCTCAGATTTGTATTTTAATATTTAAGCTAAGAGTTATTTTATTGAATAAAACATATATAGTTGCTACCTTAATATTTATATATGAAATGTGAGTCTCTTCAATTATCAGCATTAGTAGGTACCCCATATTTATTATCTTCATAAATCAAATGAATTTTTACATTTTTAATTCTCATATTTTAATCTGATTAAAAGTTGTAATTTACATTTAGTTCATTATTTTTATATTGTGAGACTAAATTTATCATGGCTAATGATAACTGAATTTTGCTTTATAACAAAATCATGAACTTGATTCTAGATTTAAATTTATTTTCATAAAATAATTTTTATGGAATATATTTCTCATTTGTAAGTACTTTGTTTTGAGTAATCTTTTGGCTGGAGTAGAGTTCTTCAGAGTTGGTTATATGTACTTTTGAGAACATCAAGACTCAAGGAATGTATGAATATTGATAATTTTTATACCATTAAGTTTTAGATCCACACATTTGGGCACTTTTTATGCACTTTATTTGTTTGAGGACTTACCTCTGTGGTGATACTTCCGTGAGTTCTCCCTCCCAATTCCTTTCTCAATCATCTTTAGTTACACATCTCATGTACACAATGACCTCCTGTGTACACTATTCCAAGACAAAAGTATCCAGAGCATTAACCATATGGATAATGTGGAATATTTGGTATTAGCAAAGGCTCTCTAAAGCCACCACCTTCTGCCCATCTTAATAAGATTCTTCTAATAAAAATAATTTTTTCTTAGTGTTTCAAGTATTTGAAGCTATTTATGTTGTTTAGATCACATGTACTAGTAATAGCTTATGATAAGTCAGTTCAGAATAAATCTAAATCCTCAGAGCTGTATCCTTGGGAAAAAATAAATTTATACAAATATCTACATATAAATTTGGTCACAGGTTAGAGTGATGGGGATTCAATAAAGAATTTCAAAGCAAAGTCTGGGGATTTAGCTTAGCGGCATAAGCGCCTGCCTTGCAAGCAGGCAGTCATGAGTTCGATCCCTGGTACCGATAAAAAGGAAAAAGACAAAAAAAATTTCAAAGCATAAAATATATTAATACTAGAACATTAATATGGAACATTGAAGTGAAAGAGGAAAATGTGTTACATAAAAGTTCTAGTAACTAAAGTGCTTGTTTATTATTTCATTATAGACTACAGTAGATAGCAAAGCCTGCTTATATTCCATTAGATATATCTTGAACAATTTAAAGTTCATTTCAAAATTCATATTTTATATTCTACTAGATACATTTGGAAGATTTAAAAGTTCATTTAAAAAATACTCATATTGTACAGCCATCCCTTTCCTATTTGATAAGAATAAAAACATATGTATGTATAAAGACCTGCATACAAAATTTCATAGCAATTTTACTCATAATCATCAAAACCTAGAAACAACATAAACGTCTTCAACTGGTAAATAAATGATGCTACATCCACACAGTGGAATACTACTCAGCAATAAAAAGCAAAAACTACTGATATATGTAATAGTATGGATGACTCCCAAATGCATTATTCACTTTGGAGGAATGCTGACACTAAAGGTTGTATGCTAAATTGTTTGTATGTTTCTTTTTGAAAAGGTAAATTCTAAAGGTACAAATCAGAGTAATGGTTGTTAAGGGCTGGAGTAGAAAGTAAGTTTGACTACAAAGTACATGACAGAATCATTTAGAAAGATGAAAGTAGTCCACATCTTGATTGAGATGGTAATTACATGAATACATTGCTGAAAACCCACAAGACTATATGTCTGAAAAGAGAACTTTATACTATGCAAGCTATTTTTCAATAAAGCTAATGTTCCAAATGGCAATATTTATTTTCTTTATTATTTGAAGCTATTCATAATGCAAAGCTGTAAGGACAAAGGAAAATGTGAGGGATGTTTTACATAGCAATCTTTTTAGATAGTTGGCAGGTAAAACTAATAAACACCATTAAGCTTCACAAACAATGAGTATCTGATGAGATATTTCTGTTGCACTGAGAGTGAATGGAAACTTACATGGATTTAGAAATTCTCATTCGTCACGTGTCCTTCATAGTGTCACACTGATTGCTCCTTTGCCCTCTGATGCTTAATTTTATGGTGGACAAAAATATGGTCAGGTTAGTCCACTGTAGGGCATTGGATTTTGTTTTCTACTTGAATGCATTATAAACATATTTATATTCAAAATTCAATTTTCAATGGGACAAATATGTCGATTAAATTTAAGATTGATTTTTCCTAGATTCCTTTTTAACTTGAAAATTGAGAATGATATCTTTTAAAGTTATGAGATTCTGTATTATTGTTCGAACTCTCCCTTCCTTTTATTTTTCCTTTTTCCTGTTTCTTATTTTGGAAATCCAAAATACCTGTCCATTAGACTTCTTTTGTCTGTCCTCCATATCTATCAATTTAGAGTTTGTTTATTTTAATCTGTTAATCTTACTGTTTCCCATTTTAGAGAACACTGGAATTTGACTTCTATGTTACTAATTATACTTTCTACAATGCTTATTTTGTTCTTCAAGGTTTTTAATACAACTTAAACTTTGCCATGGCATTTTCAGATTTCTTATCTTATCTAGTTGTTTTTTAAAGTTATGTCTTTATCATATCAAACTTTGATCATATCAAACTTTGCTTTATCAAAGTCTTGCGCTTTATCATATTGAATTTTATTACAGACTCAAAGCAGAAAGCCTGAAGTGCATACTTCTCACTTTTCCTCTTTCCTTTCAGTGCTGTGTTCTTTTTATAAACATTGTAGATCATTTTTAATAAATGTTTTTCTTATTGTTATTTTCTATATTCTCATTCTTAAATTATGGAATCTCTTTCAAGACTAAATATTTAGCAAAAGAGGGATGCTGGGTGATGCCCTTGGGATTGTCTCACTGTCTACCTGATGAGGTCAGTTTTCCTTTTAGATTGTAGGGTGTCGGTCTGATAGATGACATTTTCATGATTTGTTCAGGGATGCAGCAGCCTGAGAGGCTGAGAGCGAAGGCTCCGGTCTGCATATGGCTTAAATTTCCTTCGAGTTTTCATGTGTTGAAATTTAATCCTCAGTGAGGTATTAAAAGGGTGGAAGTTTAATTATACTATGGTATTTAGAGGTAGGTTCTTTGGCAAGTGATTAGGATTAGATGAGATTATTAGGGCAGAGCTCTCAGGGTTGAATCCTGGTGTCTTATAACACAAAAGAAAGAAATCAGAAAGCTATGCCATGCCCGTGTGCTCCCTGTCCCTTGCAATGTGCCAATTTGGAACTTTGCTATTAAGGAAGTCTTCATCAGATGTGACCCCTAGATCATTCATCTCCATAACTAAGAGCCAACATCAACTTCTTTTTTATTTTATTTTCTTTTGCATAAACTTCTCCTTTCCTTCCTTCCTTCCTTCTTTTCATCTTCCTTTCTATGGATTAATTTGGAGTCTTTGCAGTAAGTTATATCCCCTTTTTATTTTATTTTTATTTTGAGACAGAATCTTGATAATTCACTAAGTTCCCTAGGCTGGGCTCTAAGTTGCAGTCCTTCTGCTTCAGCCTCCCGGAGTGCTGGGATCACAGGTGTGTGCTATCTTGCCCAGCTTCTTTCCTTTATAAAGTAGCAGTCCCCAGCTACTTTTTTATACCAATGAACAACAAACTAATATCATGAAGGCCCAGACCAAAGGCCCTCCCATCGAGAGGGCTGTCTGCACATCCTGGAGCTGGAAGGTGAGTCAGGGCCACGAGTCCATAGTAGTCTTTATTTGGCTAACAGCAGCAAATGTGGTAGCAGATCTGGGTTTCCAAATGTCATAAACATCATCCTTGCGCCAGTCACCGTCATTCTAAGTTAGGAGACACTCTCCCTAACCCTGACCTAAGCCTAAGTTTCTTTGGCCCTCTCTTGCCAGGCCACCATGCCACCACTACACAAGTTGTGGTCAGACTTTAGAGCACTCCCGCAACCTGACCCCAGCAAAAGTACATGAAGCAGAAATTTCTCAAAACTATGCATGATACTGTCTCTAGTTTCTAGTTACTACTTTTAATTTTTATATTTTTCAGCCACTAAAACATTTCTTCATTTTTTAATTCAAACTTCGAAAATGAGGCCTACATTTTCTAATTTTCAAACTCCCCACCACGCAAAAACTGGCTTGCACTTTGAAGCTCGGGTGAGTGAAAGATTAGGTGGAAAAGGAGAAGGCAAAAGCATGGCAGATGAACGCCTGGGGAAGCACCACTGTGTAACTGTGACAAAAATGTGATGTGCCATGTTGAAAAGAGCCGCTCAGGCCCCCAACCAGGACTTCAGTCCCAGCAATGTCTCACGTGTAAAGTGCTTTCAGCAGCCTCCACTGGACTGATGTATTGGATTAGGACACTCTCCTGTCCCTCTGAAAAGCACTGACTGATTCCCACCACACCCTGCATTTGCACAGTCGACAGTCTACCCCTGGGATCCTGTACACTCCTTCCTGCCTTTCTCCCTCTTGTCTTGTACTCATATCTATTAAGGCAACTACACAATTTTTAATTATGAATGATAAAATATCTTCAATTAATTATATACAAACCTAAGAAAATTTTGTTCCTATGAAGACAAAGTTAAATGCTCTGAAAAACTTGCAGTTTTAATATAAATACATAGTACTGCTAGAATAAATAGTAAACGAGACAGTTAGAAAGTTAAATAGTGAAAATCTAGGAGGATTCCTTTTTCTGATCACTTTGAAAATGTCATTAAGTTGTAAATCTACTTTAATGCAATCCAAACTAAAAATCAGAACTTGTATATTATGGAAATAATTTATGCAAAACAGAAATCCAGTACAGGAGTACATGCAAAACCATGGGGTGTTGTCATTAAGCACAAGGAAATTTACGTTTATTTTCCTGGCTATTATTATTGAGATGTAAGGTGAGAGCGATGAGAGGCATTCTTTCTGTCCAACCTGCCCTTTTATGAATTCTCCAGTTCATTTATTTCTCTGGCACTTCCTGTCTCTCCTAGCCCTCTCTAACCTTCATTGCTGTCTTCCTCAGTGTCTACTACAGAGACTGTTCCCTTTGCTCTGCATTTCCTTCCACGGGATCATTTCTGCCTTCTGCTTTCTTCCTTGAATCCATGAGATGATTGCTTGTTGCTATGGACACTGAGCAACTCATACCGTAAAAGTGGCAGTGGCTACTGACAATGTGGTCTCTGAGAAACCACGAGCTCAATCAAAGACCACAGTGTTGTCAAGCTAGATTCAGCTGCTTCTGCAATTCACAGCCCAGCTCTCCTCTTCAACCCTTCATTACACCTCTATCTTTTAATCAATATGGGGAATTTAGAGCTAAAAGTTTTGGTGGACAGAGAAGGAGCACATGCTATGGAATAAAATTACAACGTGTTTTTTTTTAAAGTGCACCCAAGTGCGTTGACACATAAAAATTTATATTTACTGCACAAAAGCAATTTTGATGGTGTAGATAAACCTGATAAAAGATGTCCTTAAAACACTGCTTTACCCCCACTGACCTTAATTGGTAGTATGATCTATCCTAACTCTAGAACCCAAATATGTGGTTTCCCAATTGAGATGTGTGCTATTGTAGAAAAATCCTAGAACATGGAACAAGATGGACTAAAACCTTTTGAGCCATTCTTTTACTTCTCTCCCATACTATTTTCTCACCTATGAAATGCACAGGGTTGTTGTGAGAAGTGAAGGAAATTACACATGCATGATGCTTAGTTAATCGGTGTAGGTGCTCAAGCAAATACACAATAGACATGGGGAAGATCTTCTTCCCTCTAACACCAGTGCTGCCAAACCATGGGATCACAGACCTAAATGCTGAGGGTCATTGCACTCAGGCAGGTACAGACTGCACAGAAATACTCCATAGCATGGACAGATGTTTATATAGAGGGAGGCCTAACCACTGAGTCTAGGTCATGGGTTAGCCTGTGTTACGTGGTGGCATCTGACCTGACTGTGTATCCTGAGTCTGCCCTTCAGCTTCTTTTAGAGATATAGGGATGGTTCAATGGCCACCACACCTGGTGTTCTATGGTAGAATTATGGGATTGAATATTTCTCTTCCTGCTACACAACTCATACACAGATGATGCCTCAGAGGAAGAACAAGGGTCATTCTCCAATCAAAGGCATCTGAGTGACTCTGTCCACTTGCTAAAAGATTCCAAGCCACTGCTCTCTCTTCCCTCTCTCACATGCACACACTGTATGAAGAATCTTTTTGGTTGTGAAAACAAAGTGGCCCCTTGAATTGCTGTGATAAATGTGCATACTTAAGGGTGTGAGTTTTGGACTTTGAAGTCTAGGTTCAAATGTTGGTTCTCCTACTTAAGTAGTGACTTGATATTGAAAAAACTCAATCTCTCCACCTGAGCCTAACGATACGAGTTTTTCAGGATTACGGCTTAAATGAAGTGATATATGATGGTGCTTTAACTTCAGTCCCAAGTATGCGTTGTAAACACTTAAAACAACGGTGATAGTAGTAGATGCAGTTTTTGCTGTTGTGCTGCCACTCTGATGGTCTGTCCCAATTTCTTAGGCAGTGAAGAATGGGGCAGAAATGAGCAGCTCCTCACTATGTCACCAACCCAGAAAGAGGGGTTCTCTGGGTTTTCTCTTTTCTCCTCCCCTTTCAAAGATCACTGAATGTCGCCAGTCTCAACAGGCTAGATATGAAACCTGCAGCACTTTCTGTGCCTACCACTCGCCCCAGGGTTACCTGGGAACCTCAGATGCTGTATAAGCCTCACTCCAGCACTTGGGGTTTTGAAATGGAAATGAAGGGTGACTTTATCCTGCACCCTGACAAGCTCAGCCCTTCCAACAGTTCCAGCAGCTTCTAGTCATAACCCTGTGATTTGAGAACAATGAATCTTAATATAATTGAGTTAACTGTATCATTTTTAATGTAAGACAATCTTGATTACAGCCAAAGGGCACCATTAATACGCTGAAGGAATGGCCGAGATTTTAGCATGTGAATGTTGTACAGAAAATAGAACTAATTAGCACTAATTTAATTCGAAGATTAAAGAAAATTCTGCTTTTAATTTTTAATTTAAGACAAACCATTTTACTCTGAACAAAGAAAGAATAATAAGTACATTTTCTTCCATCTGAAAGGCAATTTTTACTTTTGCATTATTACACTAATATGGGACTGTGGGAATCCTGACCCCATTAGAGATCAAATAATCAGCATTTAATTATTGACAGCAAATTAATATTTAATAAAGACACAAGGGTTCTAGCATATGAAAGAAAGGCACCAAGGTTCTGCTGACCCAGAAACGTCCAGAAAGTCCCTTAGCCAGAGCGTGCTCTTCTATGCTGAGGGTAACAAGTCGGATCCCCAAAGAGTAGTGGCAGTTTATTTCCATCCCAGCTACCAAGATAGCAGCAAGACGACCGGTGTCTGTGCAGTCGCTCTGCATCCTCTTCCTGCCCCCACCCACCCGCAGTTCTTCCTTAATCAAGCACTTAAGCTAAATAATACATCGAATGTCATAACCAAAAGGAGGACAGTCATAATAAAAAAATAATAAAAGAAGAGACCAATCCTCCTTTTTATTTTGCAGAAATAATACTGACTTTTCTTTGCTGTGGGACTGCTTGTCAGGGATAATTTCTAACCAAAGAAGACATAATGGATTTACAATGAAACTCTGATGCTTTCCTCAGCCTCACAAAGATTCTGAAAATAAGAGCTATTACATTAGCAGTCTGAGGAAGGCCCAGGAAAAGCTGTTAGCTGATTTCCCGGGAAAGGCAGAGCTTTGTGCAGACAATGGCCCACGGATGACCCGGTGTGGGTCTTTCTATGTTCCTCCCCACTCCCAGAAAGAAAACTAGCCGGTGCTTCCGTGTACCTGTTGAGCAGACAGCAGCTGCCCTGGGAGTAGAGCCTCCCTAAACCAGCACTCAGGACTGAATACTTGCCACAGGGTAACTGGCTCCAGCCTCAGACTCCCAGATTATTTATCAGAGAGTCACCTTCAGCACTGGACACTTCCAGCATGCAAGGCAGATGGAGCCTACCCACTAGGAGATGCCAGGAGAGATTCTTGTGCTAATCTATGGTAATAAGACAGGGCAGCTTTCTGGGGCCACTTCATCCATACTCCTGACTCTACCCGACAGTGTAATCCTCCTAAGCAGCACACTGTATGTGCTGGACCTACTGAATGTAACCATCTACGTGGTCCCCAGAATCCTCACACTTAGTACATTCAAAACGGAGGTCCTCCATACTCACTTATTGTCCTCTAAATGAAAATATGAGCATCATATTCCTTTCTTTTCCTTTAGCCCCTGGCTGTGAGAATTCCATATAGAGGACAGTCAAATCTCTACATTGCCTCCCTCCCACGTACAGAGGGTAGGAAGGGGCTATGGCATGTGGTCTAGATACACAGTTGGTTCTAAGATGCATGCAGTAGCCATTTCAAGGCCTTGGCCTGGAGTCTGTGCATCTTTGTCCATCAGGTAGCTTCTCTGTAAGCAGCCTCATTTATACTCACATAATGTTGTCCAGAGTACAGAGCACTTGGATCCACATCTTGTATCTACTGCTTGCTAGCTGGGTGATTTAACATTTCATCTGTCTAAATCTCATTTCTTTCATGAGCAAAATGGGGATATTCATAGGTAGGCTGAGTGCAATGTAAAATGATGGCATTTAAGTATTTAAGTACATATAAACAAAGACACCCAGATGACATTATGTAAACCAAAGATAAAAACTGGTTAACAGAAGTACAAATTATCCTCCTTTAGAAGCCTTCAAGGACTGGGCTTCATTGAGTTTTCCCTCAATTGTACAGCTCTAGACTTCTGCCCTTAGGTACTAACGTCAGATAACAAAATGTGGGTTTGAGTCTAAATCCATATTAACCTACTAGATAATTAAGAAGAGTTCTTCATCTCATAGATGGGATCAGAATCAAAGATGACAACATCCATGCCAGATTATTCCACTAAAACATCCTCAGGCCTTACTCCAGACTAAATAATTGAGGTAGGAAAAATGTACAGCTTAAGATGGCTGCATCTCAAGTATCATGGGCAAAGGTTTCTAGGGTGAAGACATCCCAAGTATTAGGTACCAGAATTTATCTAAAAGAGAATAGGTAATCTCAAAAAAAAGACTCTAAGCAACCATGCACATTCTCAGAACAGGGGAACCTGATAACGACACAAGGCCAGCTTGCACCCATGATGGGGGCTTCCATGGAGGACTTAACCGCCTATGACATCAGGGTTAAGTCAGAGACAGGGGATAAGTTGATGATGCTAAAATGATAGAATCAGTGACGCTTGTTAGATGACAGATAACACGAACAGTTAGGTAAATGTTACAGTTTACAATATTTTTGGTAGGGTCCTCATCATTGCTTCCAATTCTTACAAAATCTAAACCACACAGCAGCGTGTACAGAATAGAAGATCTGTGCCAAAAGGAAATATTACTCATCCCATTTACTCATGTGGGAGTAGTATTCTGTGTAGGAGGAAGATACTGTGATCAGCAGCAAAAAGAATGATGGTGTTGGTAGAACAGAGAACAGATGCCCTCGAGGAAGAGCGGCTACTAGCAGGATGAATCAGAAGTGGACATGTAACACACAGCTCTCCTAATATGCGCCAGAGAGAGATATCCTTGGAGGGGGAAGGGTTCTTCTTGTGTTTCCTTTCTTAATGAATGGGCACCAAGCCTCTACCCCATCATCAGGTCAAGGACTGCGAGCTCCTGCTATTTGTTTTGCCCATTCTTTTCCACATCCAGTCACTAGCCCAGCAAGGATTATTTTATATGAGCATCATCATCCTCATTTTTTACTTTGATTTTTTCAATAGCCCCTTCATTGGTTGCCCAACTCCCAGACTCACCTCTTTGTGATCCCCCTTTATAAATTTTAGCAAATTAAGCTGCAGTCAAATGTGGCTGCTCCAGCTCAACTTCCTCATTCCTCACAAAAGGCAAATCCTGCTCTTGACCTGATGGCCATGCAGTGGTTGGGCGGGGCGGCGGGGGGGGGCTTGTATGTTGTGCTCTCTGAGAGCTGTTGGCAACACACCCATCTACCTAGATAGTAAATGGATGACATTACACAAATTAATAAACTTATAGGGCCTCAACTGCTTCACTTTTATAGACAAGATTCTAAAAATGATATAATAATAGTACATATGCAAAGCTATTGTGAGATGCTGAATTGGACCATGTAGACAGAGGGGATTTCATTTTTATTTTTATTTCTTTTAGTATGTGCCAAAATCTATGAGCTTTAAAAATTGAAATACTCCTGCTTAAATTAAGATAGTTTCATTTCTTATAACTATCATGTGGGAGTAATATTCTGTGTAGGAGGAAGATACAAAATGTGGGTTTGAGTCCAAATCCATATTAACCTACTGGATAATTAAGAAGAGTTCTTCATCTCATAGATGGGATCAGAATCAAAGATGACAACATCCATGCCAGATTATTCCACTAAAACATCCTCAGGCCTTACTCCAGACTAAATAATTGAGGTAGGAAAAATGTACAGCTTAAGATGGCTGCATCTCAAGTATCATGGGCAAAGGTTTCTAGGGTGAAGACATCCCAAGTATTAGGTACCAGAATTTATCTAAAAGAGAATAGGTAATCTCTATTTCTTTATTGATAAGCTATAGAAGGAAAGTTGACTACAGACAAACACCTTAACAAGGTACTCTCTGGCAGCCCTGATTCCTGCTTGTAGAGGCTAGGAAAACTATTCGTTCTTCAGGATCATAAAGCAGTTTAGTGGTTACTTGAATCTGGAGCCAAAAGTTGGACTCCTGAAAGCATTTTTGCATCTCCATTTGATATAGTATTTGAATAAACTAGGCCTGGAATTTAGAATTAGAAAGTGGTTGGACCTAAGATGCTGGGGTGTTTGATGGATCCAGGAGCTAAAAATAGCTTGCAGCAGACATACAACAACAGACAGCCATAAACAAACTCACAGAACTTAGGAGGAGCCCCTTGGTCAAAACTGAATGAAACAATACATAAAACATTCTTAGCAGTTAAGTGCTTAGCAACCCAGCACATTGTTATTTGCCAAGGTCTTTCTATTGTTTCTGCGTTGAATTAACAGAATTAGAAGAATCCACAGCTATGGCCTAAGCCAGGAAGATCATCTGTAGGCTCTAGTTTGCACAGTGAGAGACAGAGCCAAAACACAAAACCGCGTTACTCCAGCCTACCTGGAGTTGTACTGAACACTTTGCATCCCTCTACTAGGATCCTTGGGAATCAGCTGATGAGAGAGACTGAAACAACAAAGGTTTGAATTCTGATTTTACTCTACCTGAAAGGGTTCGATCTTCACACTTTCTAAGGATAATCCTAACTTTGAGACTCTGTTTCTGAGAACCCCCCTGACATATTTACTATAGGATCTAATAGCAAAGAGTTATCATGGTATTCCAAAGAGAAAATTGCGAAGCTGATAAAAGCTGAAAGAGTCTATTAAGCATTATCCTAAATTGTCCCATATATCACATTATTTTTCTTTATAACAATCCCATGAAGTAGCTTTTTTAATCCAACTTTCTGATAGAAAATTAGGGCCAAATAGGGCCAAAAAAGATGAGAGCTTGGCAAATGCCAAATAAGTTTAAAAGCAAGGACTCAGACTTCAAACCCGTTGAACCCCTAAGCAAGTTTACACTCTTTCTCTTACCCCAGAAGTTCTTAAAGTGATGTTACTTTGCTTTTTGAAAATTTGTATTATTGTTGTAGTATTTGGAAGCCCAAGTTACTATGCAAATATCTTACCCATATTTTGTGAAATTGTAAAAACCTCAGTTGCACTGCCAGCCCTGGATGCTGGCCACCACAGTGAGGGCTTCTGGAGCCAGTTTGGAGTACTTGCCTTTCTGTGCGAAATGGGCTTTTTTTTTTTGGTTCCCTTACGTGAGGTCCCTTTTTTCTAAACCTTCCTATTTTCAGCTGACAAATTAATTTTCCTGAGTTTCAAACTCTGATCACGTTGGTCCCTGCTCAGAGCAGATGTCCCTTTGTCCCATGCATAGCTAGCACCTAGGCCTGGCCTCTAGGCTCCAGCACAAGCCTCAGCAGCAAGGTTCGGTTTTGTCCAGTCTAAGCTTGCAGGTGACCGGCTGCTGAATTCTTCACATTCCCAGAGTTTCTGTCTTTCTGCTTTTCCTCAGGATATTTCCTTCACACTCTCCTATTATCACCTGAAAAGTCACTTCTAGCAGTCATCTAGAGCATACCTTTCCAAGAAACTCCTCAGCCTGGGGTAATTCTCCCTCTGGATTTCAGACCATTTTTCTGTGTCTCTCATGATTCTTGGACTTCTGTCATAGTTATTCATGATCACAGCACATCCCTTTCTTGAGCACTGAGTATCAACACTCTGTTTCCTGCTGTACCCTAGTAGCATGCCTTACCACATTTGGGTTAAGGATTTTTTAAACTGAACAGTTGATGGTAATATATTTAGTGGCAGGTCAGGAGAATACTCCCCCAAATTGTAAACTAAGCAATTTGACATCCCTCCATCCCACCGGAGTATTTCCTTTCTGGTTGGCTCTTAGCTGATCCTTGAAGGAAGAAAAAAAGATAAAACAGAACTAAAAGTTTAAAACTGGTCTGCCTTTCTCCAGTTTTCCCAGGAAAGGTGTCATCTGAGTCGTTCACCACCACCCCCAAAGCAGGGAAGCGGACCCCCACCTCTCTCTGCACACTGACCCAGACAGGTGGAGCTGATGAGCCCAGTCAGGCCACCTCCAGAAAGTGGTCAATCTTGCTCCAGTCAATGGGTGCTGTAAGTGCTGTAACCCTGGGTGTCATTCCATTCCTGGGGATGCTGCTCTCACTGCCATATCCAGTGAGTCACCCCAGCCATGTGACTCCCTTCTTAACATTTCCATGTTCTTCAAGAAAATGCCATTTCCCCATGACCTTCTCTCTTCCTAACCCATTTCCAAAGTGATCAGAGATGGAAAAAAGGAGGGCTTTAATGAAAGGACACTTAAAGGATTAGGCGCAATTGGGCCCAGAAATGCACTTGGCAGATGATCGATTCTCCTCTTTTTCCTGCTCTTCCTCCCTATTTCTCTTCCTCTTCGACCTTATTTTTCTCCCTTGCCTTCCTCCTCCATTTCTCTCTCTCTCTCTCTCTCTCTCTCTCTCTCTCTCTCTCTCTCTCTCTTTCTCTCTGGTTTCACCTCTGCTCAGATCTGTTCTGACCACTGCACTGTGTCTTTCTCTCATATCTCAAGATCTTCCTCCTATCATGAGGACAGATGACTTTGACTTAGTTGGCCATGGCACCAGCTCTCACCCTGACCCCACATGCCATTTTAGCTTTAAACATCACTGCCAAATAAGAGACTCAGGTTGGACTGATGATTCCCTAAATTGATTATCTGTGGATCAATCAATCACCTCATGCCTGATGGGTACATTGATAGATGTCTAGACTCATCTCTTTAGAAGGCACCTTGGCAGACGGTAATTTCAAAGATCTTGAACAGTTTGAGATACTCATAGAGATCTCCAATGAGACTATGAGGCCAATGAAAACAATCAGGAAGACAAAGGAAAGAAGACATGAAAGTAAGAAGAGAGAGAGAATAAAGCTAAACTAAAATGGATCCTCTGCTGTGCCAAGCATAAGTTAGGCTCTTAAATTTAAAGCATCCTATTTTAGTCTCATAATAATTATTCAATGCAATTGTTTTAAGTTCTTCTTTCCATATAAGTGGACTCAGCCTCAGTAAAGTGAAGTCCAGAATCATCTTGCAGTTAGTGGTAGGACAATGATTTGAAGCAGAGGGCATCTGACCCTGGAGCTCAGGTCTTACAAGTTTCATCACAGGAACACTCTGTGTAATATATTTAAAGAAATAACATATTTTAAAAACAGTTTTCTTTAAAACAGTCTAAACAAAAGAGTGATTATTGAAGAATGTTAATTGATATCTCACTGCACTGGTTACTTCCGCTTAATGGTTTAATTATTAGTAGCTCAGTGAGTTTCATTAGGGACCTATTGTGCTGCTGTTGGCAAAACAACACTGGCATCCCATGTTCAATAATTAACAGCAGAAAAAACAAACATTCTCTTTGGAGCCCTAGATTTATAAATAGCAAGGGTATGTGATTTCTTTAATCAATAACTAGGTTTTCTACCCTGGCTTGCATGATGGACACAACAAGACTTCCTGTTTCTTAATTCCCGCTGTCCAGTTATGGGTTTATATAAGCCAGTGAGGCAGAAACTGGCCTTGCTAGGAAGCCATTCCATCCTGGACCCTGACTCTGGCCATGTGAATGATTAGAGAAATTGTTCTAAGCCAACCAAAATCCTGACTGATATCTAAGTGAACACAAATTATAGACTGACCATGCATGAAAGAAAGAAATGAAAAAAGATACTAGAACCTGTTCAAGAGAGAAATCAAGGAACCACAAACTTTTTGGAAGGAAGGAATACAGATGAGAATTTAAAAATTGATGTGAAAGTGTTTCTTTTGCTTTTGCTTTTGGTTTTGTTTTTGATGAGGGAGTGGAGAGGGGAGAGTCAATTAAACCTTGGCTGGACAGAATTTATTTGCATCTGTATAGACAAGAATTATTTTGCATTGCTCTCAATCTTATACAACTCACAGTGTAAACAGCCCAAGAACACAATGAAAGGCTAAAATCAGATTAACTTCAAGATTGTGCTCTCAACAATGCATAGTTTTCTATTAGATGCACCCAGTAGTCTTTTTTGCTTATTGCAAATTTCCTTACATAATCTTTCTTGCTAACTGCAAATTTTCCTTACATAATCCATGTGCCTTTGGGTCAAATCTAAACTCAGCTAAACTCTACTATTCATTTGCTTTGGGTTTTCTTAGATGAGTAACTAACTTCTCTGAACCTCACTTTCTTCATCATAAATTAGGGTCAAAATACCAACTCACTGGCTGAAAATGAAGGTCAAGTTAATACCATAGAATTTGACACAGAATAGTACTCATAAACTGAGCATTCTGATAAACCTTTCCCTTAACTCAGTAGGCCAGGGACTCCAGAAATCAATCTCCATTTGGTGGCCAGCAGGAAGGTTGTGTTAACAGAGTGAACACCAGACATCTGGGTATCCTTATGTCTCTCTGGCTCTTGACAATGAGGCAGAACTATCACATCACAATACAGTGTCTTCTTCTGCCTAGGACCTGAGTTGAGATTTAGAAGTCAACATGTAATCAAATACTATTCAAGTTTATGATCCTAAGAGTGAAGGTTCAGAAGCAGAAAGAGAATCAGTATCTGTATTTGAGGCCTTCCAAGGCCCTCTATCCTCAAAGCTTACATATAAGGGAGTCTGGCTTGAGTGGAGAAATAAGAGAATGAAATCCACATGACATGATAACCTTTTAATTCTGTCTGAGATAACAGACAGTGTGGGCTGAATTAGTCACTAACATTATTTCAGTCCATGAGCATGCAATGATCAACTATTATATGGCTACACTCAGAGGTCATTGTGGGAGGTGGTGGAGCAAGTGGCTCTCATCAGGTTTTGGAATCAGCTGATAACGAGTGAAATCTTAACACTGACAGTGATTAGTCAGTGACCTCTGATAGTTCATTCACCTTCATTCTTGAGTTCCTCATTGATCAAAAGAAAGTAATAATAAGAACTTAACTGAAGTATTATTCTCAAGAGTAATGGGAGAAAATTTTGATAACTAAGGAAACAAGTGAACCAAATAAGACAGACACCTGTCTTCCATACTGTTCTGTGTTTACACTCATATGGAAGTGTTTGCAAATGAAGCTGATGGCAGGATTTTAAATGTAAATGAATGACATATAAAGGAGGGGAGTCTTCTCTATCAATGCAATGCCTCAACAACACACATCCACTGAGTTGTCCTCTCATGAAGATATCACCTTTTACAAATTCAGGGGGACATGGCCACACATGTGCAGATGTATCATTCTCATCCATATAGAGGTTTCAGAAGGGTACATGGGGACTGCAAGCTGTATCTTCTTCTTCTACAATCCTCAAATGGGCTAAAGTCAATGGCTTAACCAGAAAAGTAGTGCACTGCTAATGCCCAGTGTCCACATGTCTTGCCATTGTCTCCTTCAAAGAATCCTGCTTTCTCCTCACTCTCTTCTACAACCAATGCTGAGATGCACTTTTCCAAGATAACCTCTAACTGGGGTTTCCTGTACTCTATTCTCAGTACTAGGGACTTTGAAAAGGAGGTACCTCATCCTGCCCTTGTGTCATAGTCCAGGTGAGTCATACGTCCTTGCTTCTGGAACTTCTCATGTAGACTTCCTTCTTCTACTTAAATCTTGTGTCCTTATCCCACTACTTCATGATCCCTGGTGAGTTATTGTTTAACATCTGAGAGTTCACTGCCCCTGGCCATTGTGTCTTCCTCCCCTGGAGCAGCCATGGCCCAGTCTCTCTGAGAGAGGATACCAGAGTCAACACCCCTGTGACCAAGAGCAGACACGTGAGCCACTCCTTTGGATGCTACTGCTTTGGCAAACTTCAAGTGTCCGGCACCTTCACTCTGCTTGCCCATGGCCCCGGACCCTTGAAACTGTGGGCCCCTAATTCTATGAGCACTGGGTATATAGTGAAGGTTTTCTACCTGGAGATGGGCTTGATCTGAATAGATTATTGGATGTGTCTGGAAAAGATCTTTGTTCCAATAAAAAAATTAAATACAAAAAAGGAATAAGAAGGCTCTAAAAGTTAAATGGGAGTTGTTCTTTTACTGTGGGTGTAGTAAGTGAAATTTACATTAAGGATATTGCCTCTGATATGAAATTAGGAAGCATTTTTGGAAATGGTGACTTTTTATTTTTATGCATATGACCAAACCTGACCAGAGACTCAGTAATAAAGCAGTGAGCAATTTTCCAGTACCAAAAAAAAAGCCAGAGAAAATAATAAATGTAGATTCCAGCATGAGTACTTCTCCAGGGCCACATGCAGAAACTGATCCAAAGGGCCAGACAACTCACTGTTCTTCCTGAGCCATGGGGTTGCCCCTCTCCTTTCGCTGCCCAGCCTAGCAGTATCTATGGCTGAGTGATAAGCTAACAAAGCTAACATCAGATCAGGCATGATGGAGAGTGTGTATCCCTTCTTGAGACTCTTTATCACTCAGAGTGAGTGTTTTATAGCCCTGCATAAAGGTTGCCATAAAACAATATTTTAAGGAGCTCAAGGCCATATTTCATCCATTAATGTCCTCTTGCCCCAAGAGGCAAAACAAACTAGCAGGTGGCTCAGGATTAACATCTTTATTGCAGATGACCTCACTATTGTGTTCTCTATAAAGAAAAAATATTACAAAGCATTAACACACTTTAACTATTAAATTAATACAGATTTACAGCTCATATCCGGATCTAAATTTCTTAGCTTGCAGGGTCGTTATTTTTCTGTGATTTTTTTTGACAACATTGCTAATGGGGACCAGAGAAAAATTGATATGAACTGTGATGGTAGATGCATGAATCCAGAGAGGAGGCAGGTTATGTCTTCACATAAATCATCTTGATGGCAGTTTTGCACTAGAACTTACACGAGTATTTTCAGAGTTTAAGCAATAGCCACGAAGGATATTTAGATAAGAAGATGTACTAAGATTCCAGTATTTACTTTGTTCTGACAAATGGCAAAACATGAAGATCAAGTTTTAATTACTTGGAGAGGCTTTGGCACATAACATCTACATTCATTCTCTCTCTCTCTCTCTCTCTCTCTCTCTCTCTATCTCTCTCTCTCTCTCTCTCTCTCCACCACCTTCTATTCCCCCTACGGTACCCATTACTCATTATATATTTTATGTTGATGTGTTGCTATTGAGTGCTATGGGAATACATGCTATGGATAGAAATTACCCCATTCCTGCTCCTTTCGGAGTTCTAAATGACTGCACACTGTGCTCATTGGTCAAATGAGAAACAAAACATTATTGATATTATCTTCTTTTATAATATTAATCTCCAGCAAGTATTCAAAGTCCCAAAGTTTGATAAAACCAGATTGTAGAGCAGAGCTCAAGACTAAAGAAAAAAAAGCCTTTCTTCCTCCTTCCAAGTTTAATATATGGGAATCCTGGTCATTCATGCATTAAGGAGCGAAAAAGAGAAATAGCTTACATACCAGTCTACAGACTGTGCCACAGCAATAAGCTCAAGAAAAAGTAAGAGGTAAAGAGGGCACAGAATATAGAACACAGAAACTCTTTCATGGTGTAATACAGCCCAAAATATAAGGTTTTTACTCCATGTATGTGTTAGCAACTTCTCTTCTGCAGGAAGAATTTGAGTATGGAAGGTATAGAAAGCCAAACATGGGCCCTCGAAAACCCTGGGGGTTTTGGAGAGAAGGAGCCTCCTTGAAAGAAAATCCTGTGTTTTCTTTGGGTTCATAAAAAAAAAAAAAAACCTAGAAGGTAAAAAGTAGAGTCTGCCTATTGCAAAAGACTTTCAATCAATTTATCACCATCTTATCCAAGGTCCATCCATCATTTGGAGTGAGGCAATATCTCAACACATGGCCCCTGAAAATACATAAACCCTGTCTTGACTCCTTGCAAAGCCCTAAGGGAAATGTCCTCAAACAACCACAAAGCATCTTAACTTGAGAGCAAATCTATTCATAGATATTAGCAGTGGTCATGGCTCCAAATTCTAAGACTGAACTCCACTGAGCTTGCCTAGAAGGAAGGATACTTAGGTTAGTCTCAGACTACCACTGACTTTTCAGAGGTCAGGGTAGCTCCACACGTGTCATAACACAAGCTGAAGAAGTATGCATTTTAAAGGAAGTGGCTTCCTCAGATCTCTCTACAAGTCAAGAAAGCTCTTTACAAATTACTATCCCTGGAAAGCACAAAAGTACTTTTAAAAGTTATGTAAGATGGAAACAGAACTGTTTAGCCAAGAACTGATGTATAGAAAGGAAATAAAATATGGGACATAAGAATATGTATCTAAGAAGCAATAAAACTCTCTTCAACTCTAACTCTATCCTTAACAGTAGCTGCCATCTGGAGAACCTAGTCCTCAATTTCAATAGCATCAGATCATGAACATCTTCTAACTGAAAAGCAAACGTTTTGGGGGATATTTTGAGGAAAAAAGGAATTGTTCAATGTTAAACATATGGGTTTATAGTCAGCTAGTTTTTGGAGTAAGGGGTTGATAAGTGCTTCTTTGTGACTAGACTGTCATAAAAGTGATCAGGAGAGGGAAGGACTGTCATAGAAAGCAGTTTCCTACCAGGTAGGAGGTTTTGACAGCTTCAATGGCCAATATTTACCTCTTTGCTATGTAAGTATGTTGTTTGCACTTCTGGAAGATGCCAGATAGTTTTTGGTAGACACAACTTTTAACTCCACCTCTGCCTTTGGAAACAATCTATTTTTCCGACCAGTTATGACCTGTTCTTCTCTTGATGAGTCAGATGGTGTTGTAAGGACTTAAATAGGACAGCATTAAAAGCAAATTTTGTATCATCTTATAAATTAATGTGACTTAGAAGATATTTAGTGATATGGAGAATTTATCAAGAAATTATGGTTTGTAGACATGGAGAAACTGAGGAAGGTGCTCATCTACTATGTTTAGGCTACAAATCGAAGTATTATGGGAAGCATCAAGTATAGGGATTGAAAGTGGAATACTGGGTCAAAAATACTTGGGTTCAGATTTAACTTACAGTCTTTATGACCAGCTTTTTATTTTGAAAAATTGGGATGACACCACCTGTTTCCCATGTTGTAATAGTATGGTGCTGGGGAACCAGGCCTGTTTAGCTTGATGCTGCTACCGATAGGCAGGGAGAAAACTGAGCCTTATGGAATAGAATCCAAAATCAAGTAGACATGAGAGAGCAGGGGATTGGAATAAGAAATCAAGATTTGGTCCTTTAAGCTGTTTCAAGGACAGGGAACAATTGCAGCCTATATAAATGCAACCACAGGAGCAGTGGATATGAGGGAAGTAGTGATTTTAAGGCTTGTTGGTACCATAAAGGTAACTGAGAAAAGCAGGATGCTGTGTGGTTATGGCTCTCCCAGGGAGACTCCCATGGAGACAGGAGTCACTTAGGTGATTCTGGAGCCAGAGCAATTGATAGGTGATGATAATCACAGAGAAGGACAAAAGTCGAGTCTGATGACATGAGGACAAATGCATCAGGGGTTTTGCAAGAAAATTATGGCAGTAATCACTTAGAAGTCTCCATAAGATACTAGAAGAATGTGCATAGCACCTCCTGCCCTCCCAGAGAGGTGAGATGGAAGAGAGACTGAAATTCAAAAGGTTATAGAGGAAGTAGTCTTCTCATAGCATGGCCAAGTTTTAGTTACTACTTCTATCCCTTGTGTTTGTGTGTGCACATGTGTATGTCTACAACATACTAGGCAGTTTAAAGACATTGATTCTAATTCCACTATGATCATAAGGCAGGCACTTGTACTTTCATTTTATGCAAATGAGACTGAGGATAAGATTCATCTTAAGTCACACAATTAAGTAAAAACCAAGCATCTATCCAATTGCCAAGGATATGCTCTCTGCTGCAATAGCATGTCTGCTCATAAGATAAAAAGAAGAGAGTTTTAACATGCTGTTAACCAGGGAATAGAAGTTGCAGACTCATGGAGTAAACAGTGTTGGGAAGAGAAAGGCATCAGAAGCAACAGAAAGGAGAGGAAGCAAAAACACCTTAAGCTGACTGTGGTAACAGGATCAGTAAATTAAAGGGTCTGGGCAGCATGAGTGTGACCAAGGCCTACAGAGACAGAATGTGGGAATGGAATTGATTTGCTTCTGTATCTGTACCACAAATTTGCAAATCAAAATTTGCCTCTATATCTGTGTCACAAATTTGTACCTATCTCACAGTTTTATCAAAGTTATTTTGATATCACAGAAACTCTGCCTTTTTAACAGTGAATTTGGTGTTTTTGAGGAATTTCCTGGGTGAACTCTGACATCTGGGGAATTGTGAATAATTATGCTCAAAAGGTCAAGGAAAAAGAGAGTCAAGCATTCAGCATTCACAATGGGTTGGCCCGGAGGAAGGTGTGGAGGGCAGACACTGTAGAAGAGTTGTCCACAAATGCATGTTTTCCTTCAAGTGCGCAGGGCTTGCAGCATGCTTTGAAATCAGTCAGTGGTCGGTCTGTAATAATTGATGGGCATGGTCCCCTAATCACGGACCAGAATCCAATGCCAATTGTTTCTTTTACTTTTTAATGGATTCGAACTCTATACCCAAGCTTAGAAAATCAAAGCACTTCTGGAAGATATTTATTAGCGGCCAAATTATAAAAACACATAGAAACCTTTAGTTTGCATTACAAGTGTTAATATATGCAGAGCCCCGTGAATAGCTCATCTTTCTGCCTCTCTTGTATCTTAAATTTTTCATTACAAATTTCCAGGGCTTCAAAGTAGACTCTCACAGCCGGCGCCTTTTTTCTCCCTTGCATGACAAAGAGCTGTCAAAAATGGTTCCTGGGCTGGCTAGTTTCTTCCCCTTTTTTCTCTCATCTAAATGTCAAACAACTTAGCTTAAATAAAGCCCAGCATTCTTCGTCTGGTGCTTCTCAAAAGAAAAACACCACCACAGAAGGCATCTACAAAGGCCCTAATTAATGTTTCTCATTGATTTGGTTTTAGTGTGATGTATTTTATGAAAAAAATATGAATCCAGAAGGCACTCTCATTAAAATCATTAGCAGCTCAACATTGGCTGCAAACAGCCTGGTGCATGGTAGGACTTAAGAACCCAGACTCACATAAACACAGAGAAACACAACTCACATGTGCACTGGTGCACACATGTGACATGCTTTCCAGATCTCACTCAACACACCTGGATGTGCAGACATATGGAATCACAGGAGGCCCAGGCCAGCACATGCTCACAAACAGAGTATGCACATCAGTGCATACACCAATATCCATAAGCCTGGCTGCTGACTATATGCCAGGGCATATCCATGTTTTGGAAGGCGAAGGAAAACGAGCTGTTTCAATTTGGGAACGATTAAATTCATAGGCGAGAGTGAGAAATACCGGGGTCAGCGATTTTCCATATCACTACATTGTTCCTTATTAAGATTTTTCCTAATAATTTAATGATTTTTTCTTGTTTTAGCCAACCAAAGATTGTTACTATACCCAATAGCCAGTTACAAGATCTTTTTTTTTTTTTGCTTCCCCAAATCCCATTTTAATAAAATGCATGCCAATCAGCAAGTGTATCTGTCTTTCCTCTTTTACTATTTGAGACTTACTTTTCCCTTCTGATATTAACTCTATGCTGAAATGAAAGTGACTGCAAGTGAACTCCTTTGCCACAGTTGATAAACAGTCCTGGCACATGTTTGTCTCAGACTTAGTTATGTCCTTGACAATGAATAGGAAATGGGTACTTAGGCAACCCTGGACAAAGAGACAAGTGACTTTTGGCATTAGAAAGATGCAGAGAATCACGGTCATCCTAGAGACAATATCAGCCTCTCTAGAAATGCCAGAACAGTGGTTGAGTCTTGCTCAAAATCCTCATGAGAAAGAGCAAGTAAAAGTCTCAGAAAGACACCCTCATCTCTTAAATCTAAAGGGCTGCCATTGGGAAGGAGATCCAAACTATGGGCTTAGAAAACCTCCTTCCTCCAGTCCAAATGCTTTCATTTAAAAAAATGGCATTAAAAAAGAGTGGAATCCAAGCATGATGATACATACCTGTTATCTCAGCACTCTGTGAGACTTAGGCAGGAGGATCACAATTAAGCAACTTAGCAAATTAGTGAGAATTTGTCTCAAAATAAAATATGAAAAAGGGCTAGAGATGTAGCGTAGTGTGAAGTCCTGAGTTCAGTTCCCAGTACCCTACCCACTCCATCAAAATTTTTAAAGGATCTCAGGCGACAGAGACGACAGGGTATGGAAGGAGCAGGATAGCTGTTTTTGCCTGGAATCTGAGCTTTGGCTCCACACCACTGTAGCCCGGGGTTACAATGATATTTGGTGCCCAGAAGCTTCATTCCTCAGGGCTAAGTACCACCTCTTGTACTCCCGATCTGGCTGCACTGATTTTTGGTCTCTGGAAATTTTCTACTTGGAACACCCCAAATCCCTGAATACTACAGATTAATCCAAAAGATATTCCCATAAGTTTTTCTGATTCCTCAAGCCAAACCAAAGCAGTGGCCAGCAATTTCTAACATCTCTTTATATTTGGGACCAGAGAATTCTTATTTCAGGGAATTTACCATTGCATTTTAGGGGGTTTAGCAGCATACTTGGTCTTTACTTCCTAGATGCCAATGGTGTAGACTTCACGTTGGGGTCATCAAAAATTAGCAGCATACTTGGTCTTTACTTCCTAGATGCCAATGGTGTAGACTTCACATTGGGGCCATCAAAATGTCTCCAGATATTGTCACTTATTCTGTTCTTATTACAGTTGAGAACAACTCTGACTACTAATTTGCTGAGAAATTGTGAGAAAACAGTGCAAGTGAAAGTACCTTATAAAATTGCATAAAATAACTTTGATTATTTTATTAGAAGCCAAATGTCAAAATCTGTATTCCAGTTTCACAACACCACATACCCAAGGGATGCCCATCTCTGCTGAAGGATGCCCATCTCTGCTGAAGGGATGCCTATCTCTGCTGAAGACCAGTACACCTGTGGAGTCTTGCCATGCTAAATTGTTTTCATTTCTTCAAATGGCAACATGAAATGAATTACAGGTATCTTTGACTTTCCCATAAGACCCATAAGTATGGGAGTTCAGGCAAGGTTCCTTTTAACCATAATCGTGGAGTGGAAGGCAGGAGAGAAATTATCAAAGGAGATGACCTGGAAAGAGTGGCATCTGTATGGGACATGGAAACACAAGGGTAGTGACAAAATTCAGCTAGTAATTTAAAGAGAGTTTAACAAAATAACCATATATTTCTTCTTTTCCTTAACAAAGAGCTTAAGAAAAAGAGACTGAGTTAGATCTAAGAACAGCTGAGAGCAAAATGTATACTTCTCAGAAAGAAGCCACTAGGAAGAGCTGCGAACAGCAGCCAAGCCACAGCTATACAGAAGAGAGACAACAGGGACAAATGCTCTTCCCCCACTCTCTGTGACCTCATTGCTCCCTCCAGAAGCCAGGGAGCCCCTGGTGCAGTTTGGGTGGATCACAACAGAATGGAGGGAGGTGTAAGTAGATGAAGGAACAATAGAAAATTGCTAGCACAGGGGGAAAGAAGAGTGAAATGTCCCCAGCGGATGACTTTTGGTCTTCTATGGCCAGGGAATGGTCAAAGATACTAAAGAGCAATCAAAGGCAAGGCCAAGAATCACAAAGCGCAGAGTGAAGGAGTCAGCCAAAAGTAGTCCGTGAAAAGTGATCTGGAGAATTTTTGAAAATAAAATGGTAATGGTGGCTTTGTGATAACTGTAAAGCTCACTTCTGAAGAGGACAGCTTTGTCTGAAAAAGCAAGAATGGAGGGAAGACATGTTCAACCACAGTTCCTGAGCTGTTAGCTTAGTTTTGGATACTATTTTACAACCCTGGCCAAAATGGTATTTCTTTAGAAAATACCTCTTGAGGACAAATATCTTGTCCAATTTCTCTGAGTTTATTCTCCAGTCCTGATTATGGTGCTTGCCCAAGAACAATCAATCACTGGCGTGTGTGTGTGTGTGTGTGTGTGTGTGTGTGTGTGTGTGTGTGTGTGTTGTGTGAATCTGTGAGCCCTGGGATTCCTTTCTCTGCCCCACAGAGTCTGACAGTGGTTCTGTGTGCAGGGCTCTCATGCGGCCACATCAAACTGGAGGGTCTCACATTCTTCCAATTCCCTTTGGCAGAGGTGAGGTTCCATCTCAGAGAATGTACAGTTTAAACACGGCCCCCGCTGCCCACACACTCATCAGTTCACAAGGCCTCTGGTAAGAGAGCAAGGAATAGAAACTTTAGACTGTGGTATCATGTCACACAGTTTTCTGAAAATAATAACCATTCTACAGTCCAGACTCCGGCCTCTCAGAGCATGTGCACATTGTTCAGAGACCACTGCTGCAGGAATCCCTTCTCCAGGTCTTTTCCTAGCCAGGCAGTGAGGGCTGTAGCACAGAATTTTAGGAAAGAGGTGATGATCTGGCAATGCTGGTTAAGTAGCTCTGTCTCTGGTTCTTCATTTGAAGCCGACTTTTTAATTATGCACCATTGCCTGGACATAAATGCATTTATGTGTATTAATTTTTGCTCCACTTAGCAGAGTGGTCACTTAATTAAATGTCTTCAGTTGTTTTATTCGGGAAAAAAAAATAGCCCATTCCTCCCCCCACAGAGTCCATCCTTCCCACTTAGCTCCTCTGTTGTGCTGTGAATTTAAACATACTATTTGTTGCTTTCCATTCGATTCATTCGTAACCCAATGCCACTGCATTTGTAGGGCCTGATATTAAAAAGTAATATCCAAGACTAAAGTCACTAGACTGTTTAGTAGATTTTTAAATTGAAACCAAAATTATACAGATTTTTCATTCTGATAATTCTACCAATTCACTAATTCTTTAATCTTTACAGGTCATTGAACAGTTCCACATTAATGAGATGTAGTTAAGAACAAATTTTACATTTTTTCCTTTTTTTCTTGAAAAATGTTTCCTATCATTTGTAAATTAGAAAGAACTTGTTCCATTTATGGTCCATTTATTTAAAATAATCGAATGCATGGGATCCGACTGAACACTGTGTGTAATGATGCTTTTAAACAAATTACCATTTATTTATAAGCAAGAAATAGACTTTTAAAAAGCACCCAGACTTGGTTGTATTATTAATGTTTCTCTCCAGGCCCGACAGCCCTGGAGTGTGTGTGCATAGTCCCAGGATGCATGTGTACATCCACACACACACACATACAGATGTAGATAGAATTCTAGTGGGAAGGTGGAGGATTTAGGAGCAAAATATTTTAAAAAGACTTCTAGGATCACAATATAGTTTTTCATTTCAGAAAATTTTAAGTGTTGCTGAAATCCCGGGCATGATGATCCACCCATCCCAACTTTTCACTGCAAATGCATGGCTGTCACCACCAAGCTCCCACAGCTAAAAGCAGAGTCATTTCCAATCTAGTCTGTTTTTAGGGTGCCAGGCTGAGGATATGGAACAAAGAAAGGCCTTAATCTTTTCTGCTAAGGCAGAAGAAAGTGCAAGTCTGCCAAGCCCACTTCTTCTATCAGTGACCCAAGAGCTTCTATTTAGAGAATAATTGCATTTTCATGAAATGCTGGAGAGTTAATTGCTTGGATTGAAGTATTGTAAATTACTATTATTCCTTACCACATGCTACCACTGGGAGGAAAATGTTTATCTTGTTAAGTGTTATTTAAAGAGCTGGAGTTGTAGAGAACCAAGGGAGATGGCAGGCTATATGCTAAGGATTGATAGGAAGTGATTATTCCAGCTTCCTCAGCTCTGGCTCCCACATTTATGAAAAAGGCCCCATTCTCTTTTTCCTGTTCCCTGTTGATCAACTAAAGAATAAATAAATAGTGTATGTTCCTGAAACTTCCAATATTCAATCCAGTCCAATAGCCTTCAATTTCTAGAAACTGTGCAATTGTCAGAGATCACTTGCCTGGCAGCCCTGGCAAAGCCAAATGAATTAATCCTATTTACCTACTTTCTGCTTTTTTGGGAGAGAGATCTTCAAGCCTAGGAGTTAAGAAAGGTATAAAAGTATGCCAGCGGCATAATCTTCAGCCAATGGACAAATTTCCTTTATAAAAATGTTATAACCAAATAATTAAAAATAAGAAAAATCTGTTCCATATATATTAACTATATTATACATTTTTACATGCAGTCCAAGATAAGTCTTTTTTACTCCATGTAGTTTGACAGGCCAAAAGCTTTGGACACACATTGTAGACAACAGAACAGTGGAGATCAAGAAGAATGAGAAGTAGAAAGTGGAGGAGGCACAAAATAAAGTCAGAGGAATCAAAGCAGCTAAGCACAGTAATGAGTATCCAGACCTAAAGGAATATGTGGAGTGTACTATTTTTTCCCAATGTCTTTTGAGAAATCATGAAAACATTAATAAAAAGTGTACAAAGATAAAATGAAAGAACATATACACAACCTTTGTAGTGCCAGCATCAAGTACAGTGCCTGACTTATTCAAGGCACTGTTAGATGTGTGTTGAATAAGTGCATAAATGATGTTGTCCTGGTTTTCAAAAAAGACAGGAGGCACACATCTAACCTTTAAGCCTAGTTACTTTATCACTAGCAAAACAGTAGCTACTAAATTAATTGGTTTGAAACCCAAGAAATACGAAATAGTGGCCATTTCCCACCAGGACAAATCTTACCAAATGAACATCATGGGACATTTTTCATTGAGTTGTCAACAGAGTAGAGAAGTTGTCAACAGGGAATTTTTCATTGAGTTACTTTTTGGTCAAGTGTGTGAAGAAAAATACATCATGACACATCTGAAATCTGAGAAGATTTGGAATTTGCTTAGTTGGCTAAACACCTATATTGAAAATGATAATGACTATTAGATATAAATTGCCAATGGATTGCTATAGGCCCTTTGGATAATGTCCTATACCAATAAATGAAGGTAGTAGAAGACAGTATTTGTGGTTGGGAGCATCATAAAAACAAATTTTGACTTTATATTTATCCTTTGCCATAGGCCTCTGTCCTTGCCTTAACCTACTTAATATTTTCCCAGTATCTTAAACAGATGCTGATAGCATGTTAATAAAAATCTAAAGGTGGCAAAAATTGAGAGTAATCAGATAGGTATCAACCTGACAGAGATAAATGTGAATTCCTCACAAGTTTCAAGGAACTATTCTTCATCGACATGGAGACTACTTAGCTAAATAGAAATCAGTGTGTGTGTGTGTGTGTGTGTGTGTGTGTGTGTGTGTGTGTAAATGCCTAAGCTGTTTTAGTTAGCTACGAGTTTGATGGGTAAAAACTACCCGATATGATTGCCCAAACTGTAGTATTTGGGTCCAGGGCACTGCCACCTGCAGATGGCAGTTAGTTGAAGGAAAAGAGAGAAATGAGGATATTACATGAAGGAGACAAGGTTTTGGCAGGAGGGAGGTGATGTTTTCAACTGTCTGAAGAAACTTCTTTTGGAAAAGGAAGAATAGATGTTCTCTTCTGATCTATGGAAAAGCGTCCCAATAGAAATGGGACAAGATGACTTGTGAGAAATAGTGAGCTCCATACTCAATAGAAGACCACATGTCCCCTGCAGGAAACCCTGATCTTGAAAAAAGTGTACCATGATCCATAAAATTATGAGAAACCCTGATTCTCTGATCAATATCAAGGACCTAGGTGTAACAGGTGCTGCATGGTATCATATACACTTGGGAGTTGTAGCTACATGTATGTAACTGTAATATAAAACAAGTTGGAGAAATTGACGCTGTTCTCTGTCCTTTTTCTTTACATTAGTATATTCATATGTAATAATAAATGCAATCAAATACCAAATCCATATGTCACACTAGAGTCTAAAAAGTATCAAAATAAAAAATGAATAAAACCCCAGGAAAAAGGATAATGCTACCTTATTTTTATACGACAAGTTAAAATTCTATAGTTATAGTATATAACAGATTTTGATATATGTATATTTTGAGTTATATCTAAATATATGCATTACTTCTTTTATATTATCATTTTATTGTAAGAGTATTTGAAATCTACTCTTTCAGCATTTTTCTAGTCCACAATATATTGCTCTAAACTGTAGACATCATTATGTACGATAGCTTTTTTTTTTTTTTTTTTTGTGGTACTGGGGATCAAACTCAGGACCTCATGCTTGCCAGGCAAGTACTTATGCCACTGAGCCAAAACCCCAGCCCTTACAATAGCTCTCTTGAACTTACCTGAAATGTTGGTTTTTTAACCAAAATCCCCCATACTTCTACCTCCAAACTCCCAGTAACCACCATCTTTGTTTCTATCATTTTTAGACTCCACATATAAGTGATATCATTGAGTATTTGTGCTTCTGAGCCTTATTTATCTCACCCAGCTAACGCCCTTTGAGTTCATCCATTTTATCGCATATGATAACTTACTTCCTTTTTTAAGGTTTACTATAGTACTCCACTGTGTTTATATATATATATATATATATATATATATATATATGTAGTGTATATACTACATTTTCTTTATTTGTTCATCTATTTGGACATTGTTTGATTTCTTATCTTGACTATTGTAAATAATGCTACAATGGACATGGGAAAGCAGACATGTCTTTGCCATACTGATTTTATGTTCTAGGGTACTTATCCTAGATTGCTAGATTATATGGTAATTCCATTTTTAAAGTATTTTTAGGGACTTCCACTCTAATTTCTGTAATGCCTGTGTTATTATATATTCCACCACCAACAGAGCATGAAGGTCCCCTCTTCTCAAGACCATTGTTGACACTTGTAGTCTATTATATTTTTGATAATACATATCCATTCTACAGATATGAGGTGACAGCTTGTGGTTTTAATTTGCATTTCCCAGTGATGCTGGGAATTTTTTTCATATAGCCGCTGGCCATTTACATGTTTTCTTTGTCTATTCAGATCTTGGGAAATGATAACATACTTTATACTGAGTAAAATTTGCATCATGAAGAATACTCTATTCCCACTCCCAACTCCCAGTTATTTTTTCATCTTTCCAGTGGGTAGAAAGACCCTCCTCACCAACATCAGCATTTAGAAACCACCAATACTGGCAACATCTATCAGGCCACTAAGGCTACTCACCAATGGCCACTGATGGAGCTACAATAAAAATGACAGGTAATTCAGAAAGGGCAGGTTTCATTTTCACAGTTGCCCCTTTCTGCTGCCAGCATAAATAAACAAATAATTTTAAAAATACTTTACAAGATCTTTACTTTAACCCCGTACCTCCATAATCAACAAAGCAAAGCATTACTTTACTGCCTTGTCATATTATTTAGATCAAATAATGGCATAAATCAGAGAAAAACAAATATTAAATAAAAATATTATTTTGAAAATTATTGACCATTATTCAAACATTAAACTCAGTAGAATTTATTGAAAAGTCCACAGCTGGTATAATTTTATCACATACAAAGTTGTTCTACATCCTTAGGTATGTGTCTGGACTTCTATTTATTCAATCCATTTGTTCCTATGTGAAAACTAATCTATTGAAATTATTATACTATGAATGTTTACGAATGAAAGTCTACCACTGTGATTCATGTTTTCCTAAAGTTTATAGTGTTAATCTACATACATCCTTCCAGATGAATTATAAAATAATTTGGTCATATTTCAGAAGGAAAACTCTCTTTTTAGTATTTTAATTTAGATTATTTAAACTTGGAAGTTAACCTGGAAAAAATCCACATCTCCTATCAAATTTTCTCTTTTAGGAGCATGAATGTTGTTCCATTTCCCTATATTCAAGTTTTATTGTATTGTCTTATAGTTTTATTCATAAGGTCTGAACAATTCTTGTTAATATAGTATTTTAAACATTTTCTGCATTTTATGAATACTATCTCTTTTCACTACACTTTTCTGATACACAAGAAAGTATATTTTAAATATTATTCTATATCTGACCTTCTATTGAGTGGACTATAAGCTTTGTGGTATCTTCAATTGATTCACATGGATTTTCCAAAAATCTTCATTCAAAATCTTAAGTCTAACTGCTCTATATCATATTTTTTCCAATCCTTCCTAATATTTATAACTACTTTTCTATTTTCACTCCAGCCAGTAGAACTTCTGAAACAATGTTCTGAAATTCTGAACAAGAATGATGGTAGTGATGGCAGTGGGTATTGACTTAGTATTCCTTATTCACTGGGGGAATTTCAGCATTTCTCAACCAAGAGGACATAATCGTTAAGGTCCTGGGCAACAAACCTCTGGGTTGAAGGACATGGAAATAGAGATAACATATTTCTGTCTCTGTGAGACTTTGAGTTCTGTCACTCACAATTTAATATTACTGCATACTGATCCACTCAATGAATTTTGTATCCTTCACATGTTTCCGAGCAGAAAAACGTTGAGAAAATGCATTTGGACATTTAGCTCATTTGATATTTGATGATCATATAAGGTAGATATACTATAAGAATGTATCATTATAGACATAATTACTAAGAGGACTTTTCCCTTCTTTATACATTTTTATTTGAAATGCATATGAACTTTTACAGAATCAATGTTAGAAATCTGATACAATTATACAATATATTTTCAAAGCCTTAAAGAGTAAACTTTTGTAGGAAGCTATTGGTAGTATCTCCACTACAGTGTTGCTTCCAACTTGCCCGCATTTTGTCTAGAACATTTGCAGCTCTATTAATCTTTATACCTTTGGTTATCACTCATTCCCTCATGTATCCTTTGCTCAGTCCAATTGCTGTATTTTAATTACTTTTCTCTCATGACTGAGAAATACCTGACACTCAAAATTAAGAAAGCAATTTATTTAGCTCACAGTTTGTGGAGGTTTCAGTTCACAATTAGCCGGCTCAAGGCAAAGAGGCATGGGAGAGGGGCAATAGTTCATGGCAAGGGAAGAGAACAAGACAACAAAACAAACAAAGATGAGAAGCAAGTCTCTTTTCCTCCCTTATATTCTAAGCAGGCTACCTGCCCTGGGGCAGGTGTATTATTCATATCTCCCTGCCCTTCTCTTGCACAGGATCAGTATATTAACAAATTGAGGACCCTAACTCCCTGTTGAGTCACTTAGCTAAACTTTTAACTTCTCAAGTTGACACAATGAACAACATCCTAGAGGTAGGGACATGTCTTCTACAGCCTAGCATGTACAACTGCAGAGTTAGTTAGTTAAACTTCTAGACTTCAAATTTGACACAATGAACCAACTGTAACATGCTCTGTATGATGCGTTCTCCCATTTCTGTGCCATGAGTCATGCTTTGTCTTATTCCTTCCTTCATGCCACATGTACAAACCTAAATCAAATGCTGCTTTTTCTGTAAAGACTCTCTGAAATGATCTCGCCCACTTTGATATCTATTTTAACTTACTTCTGCACATCCCTAATGACACTGATTTGTCTATAGTATCAATGCCAATCTATCTTTTGCTGGTCAATGAGCTTCTTGAAGTATCTCTGCTGATTCGCTTTTGTATTTCTGACAATGTTTTATGAATAAGTGTACTATGAAAACCTGGACTCTAGAAATAAGTTGCCTGCTTCAAACTCAACTGTGTATCTTTCTAGCTAGGAGATCTTAAACATTTTATTTAACTTTCCTTGCCCTTAATTTCCTCTTTAACATAGAAATCTCTAATTTACTCTTTAACATAAGACCTACCTTGGAGGGAGTGCAGACACTGATGTAATACATGCAAAGCATTTGAAAAACATGGTTAGCACAAATGTTGTGACAGCATGTTTTATTTATTATAACATACTAGACTATGAGCTTCATGTGGGGAGGTGCTTCCTGCTAATTCCTATTACTTAGCATAGCTCCTAGTACATAGAGGGCACAGGATATTTATTTACTAAAGATTAAATGAATAAATATGTGGATGATAAAACTTCTTTGTGAGTTTGAATTCTCCTGTCAGTTTTAGCTTTCTATTATTTCATTCAGAGAAGTAGATCTCCTACATCATAGAATCCACAAAACTCTACCCTACAATTCCCCAATCTATGGAAGTTGGATGCTATCCTAACATTGGAACTGGGACATGAAAAAGAAGTTATGGAGTCACTAATAGCTGGAGAGGAAAGTTGAGGACTGCTGACATACCACGGCAATCACTAGCTCAATGGTTGCAATAAATAAAACCCTTCTTTTTTGGAGGAAGTGGCTCAAGTTCCTCTTCTCCTTTGCATAAAGGCATGAAGGGTAAAAGATATGACACAGAAGGGAGATCATAAACCAATTCTCAGGAATAGAATATCACCCAGCAGTAGCAAGGCAGTGGTTAGATCAATGGTCTTTAAACAGGGACAGTTTTATTAATCTATGAACAGAAATACAATTAAGTGCTTCAGGAGACTAGAACATAAATTTACTCTAAAAGACTTAACTTTGAAAATAATGAAATTCAGATTCACAGAGTTCAATAACATGTCCAACATCACAGAGGCATAAATTAAATAAATGGGACTTAGTTTATTGGAACATTAAAATATTTTATTTGGAGGGGGAGAAAAAATGGTGGCTTGCTAGGAGGCTGGATGGAGAGTCTCTGCAGAGAAATCAGAACAGATGCTAGAATATGACAACATGGAAAGGGCCAGATGATTGGATAATGATTCTTATTAACCAAGGTGGTAACTGAAGGGAAAAGTAAAACTAGAAAGAGGAAGGAAAAGTGTAGGTGGAGGACTGAAACCTGACATGCTCACTGAGATATGTTCCGTGCTGTACTAGGCCATGCAGATGATCCAAAATCGAGCTGAGACCACAGCTGCCAATAACGGGAGTCGGTAAAGCCTGGGAGGATGTGGCGCAATGAGCAGTGGATCCAAGGGGAAGAACTTTATTGGCTCTCGGTGAGTGCTGGAAATTGGAGCGTGGGGCCCTGTGAAACAGCCAGAGCCACCTGGCTGTGCCGGAGGAGACTGCAAGAGGACCATACACCTGGGCACTGAAGCCAGGCACCGCGCAGTTTTCTGACCGATCCACACTGTGCTGGGAGCACAGTGAAGACATACGATGAAGTGTTCAGTGGGCCCAAGAGGAAGAAATCTATTGATTGCAGTGAGTGCTAGGGATTGAGTCCTGTGGCTGCTGTCGCTGGCTGGAGGACATCTTGGAGTTGGGCAGAGCCCGGCGCCGCCACAGCATCAGTTGGCCACCCCTGACACAGGACCGGTGGAGGACATCTTGGAGTGGGGCAGAGCCTGGCACTTCAGTGAGGTCAGTCAGACACCCCTGGTGCAAAGAGAACTGGCATGTGTCTGCTGGGGCTGAGCTACATCTCTGGATGTAACCCAATAAGCAGGTACAAAGTTGTCACAACTCTGTGACACCCACAAGATATAGCCTAACTTGTGGATTGACTGGCTCAGAGACTCGAGGCTAGCCTGCATCATCTCTGCAACCCTGCATGTACATCAGATAACAGCAAACTGGGGAGGGCAGCAAAACCCCAGTCAGCATGCTTTGGAAAGATCCTAAGCAATATGGAGAGAGACCTCCAGGACACACCAGTCTGAAATAAACCAGAAACACGACAAGAGATAGAAAAAAAAAAAAAAAAAACCTCCAGCTGATGAACCTGGGAAAATAAGCCCAGGAGAAGTAAATACAGAAGAGAACCAGGGCAGTAACCATCCAATATTAGACATAGCATCAGTGGACATAAAGAAATACTTTCATGATCTCATAGATGAATTTAAAACTGTACTTCTGATCCAAGTGAGGCAAGATATAAAAAGATTAATTATAGAAATAATAAGCCTCTCCTAAGAGAACACAGATGGAAGAATGGAGGAAATCAGAAAAGAAAGAGAAATCTTTGATGAAGAATTTAAACATAACCTAGAATACATGAAACAGATCCAAAGAGATTACCAGGAAACTAAAAACTCCATTGAAAACTGGCAAAGTGCCTTGACAGAAACTAAAGTTAGCCTTTTGAAACTTGAAGAGAGATCTATGATATATGATTATGAAAGAAAAGATCTCTTAAAAATAACAAGGAACCAGAAAGAAACAATTCAAAGGCTAGAAGATGACAAAAGGAAACGTAACTTAAGAATAAAGCATGTGAGCTAAGAAGGAGGAGTAACCAAAAATGAACTACAAAAACTACGCACAGATATAATAAAGGAAAACTTCCCAAGCATAGGAAAAAGAAATGATACCCAGATAAATGAGGCATACAGAACTCTAGCCACTTACAACCAAAACAGATCTACACCCAGACATATAATAATCAAGATTCCAGAAATCCACCAAAAGAACAGATGCAGCCAGGGAAAAGAAGCAGATTATCTACAATTGAAAAATTATCAAAATAACAACAGATTTATCAACACAAACTCTCAAATCGAGAAGAGCCTGGGGGGAAATAGTCCAAGCCCTGAAAGAAAATAATCTGCAACCAAGACTGATGTACCCAGAAAAACTCTCTCTCAAAATTAATGGAGAAATAAGATGTTTCCAAGACAAGGAGGAACTGTGGGAGTTCGTGGCCACCAACCCAACCCTACAAAAAACACTGAAGGATATTCCAGAGAGAAAGAGGAAAAAATATCAAGATTTCAGCAACAGTGGCAGAGAGGCCTCAATGAATGGGGCAGACAGTGGAATGAAGGAGTAAAGTGGACAAATTATAGCAGTAAAATAGAATAGCAGACATGAGGCAGAGGCGGTAAGCTATAATCTTTAATATAGATAACCTTTGATACACTAAAATAAAAAAAAAAAACAGAAAGAGTAGATTAGGAGGCAGGCTCCATCAAGATGCTCTGAATAGGAAATACACTCAACCTGAAAGAGGGTTAATAAACTGAAAGTCAAAGATGAGAAAGCAAAGCTATACATGACAGGAAACCAGAGAGAAATAGGAACAACTCATCCAGCAGCCGCAGATACATTGGAAAGCTATAACACTTTAGTGCAGTGTAGAACTACACAGCTGGAAGGAAGGAAAACCCTGACTTTAGCAAGTAAAGGAGTACAGCTCAAGATCAAGCTCAGGGGTAAAATGGTTCAGCAACACTCAGATAGACAACAGGCTGGCCCCCTAATCTAGAAACTAAAGGAGCTAGTGGGACCCAAACCATACAAAGCATCCTGAGAAGGAAAAAGGTGAAAAACAGCCTTAAAAAGGAAGGCAGAAGTCATTGTTAATAGTGTATCTGGATTTAAAAGTCACATTAGTCTTATTGCTCTGTTTAGCTTGATTTTATTTTGTTCCAGTCTGTCCACTCATATCTGATTTGAGGGCACAGACATCTAATCCCAAAATAGCAGGTTATACCATGGTAACTGTCCTTAATTTCCTATTAACTTAAACTTACATTGTCTTACTATGACTGATCTTATTTGAAGCTGGTTTGTTAGCCCGTGATTTTTGCCTTGACTGATTTTATTCAAATTTGGTATGCTTGATAGTATCAAGTCTAAGAGTAGAGGCAACTATTCTGAAGATGACAAGATGTAAAAGATATTCATACCGGTTTTGATTATTAACCACTTTCAAGTTCTACAATGTCTTCAAAGTTGTTTTTTTTTTTATAAAAATAGCTATGTAATACTATGCTTAACTGTACTAGGCCTAATAATGTGGACAAGTCTATTGAAAATAACAAGAGAAAGCATAGTAACTATGGTAGATCACCTAATATTGTGGTCTTATGTGTCTTTTTCACTGCATGTTTTTCTAGGAATTTGTTCTGCTGTCTTGTTATGATCTGCTTTTACCTATAACACAGAGAGGATATATATATATATATATATATATATATATATATATGTAGAAATTCCCACATGGAAAGAATTTTTTAAACTATTTGCGGGAACAGATTATATAATGCATGATGTAATGAACAGATACTCTGAAGAAGAGACACTAAGAAGCCCATTGCTAATTCTCTAACATTATGATATAAAATCTAGCAATATTATTATTCACTGATCAGAGTGATATTAGTCTAGTCTCTTAAGTTCAATTTCAGCGTATGTAAAGATAAGGACAGCTACTACGAAGAGAATGAGAGACATTATGGTAGTCATCATTGACTTCCCCAATGTCAGGTCTTGAAGACCTAAAAAGCCTTCATCATCGTGTAATGATTTAATTAGTTCTATAATGTGCAGTATGTATTCAATGTGTGTAAAGATGGCGATAGCTACTTAGAAGAAAACTAGAGACAATAAGATAGACAGTGAAGATCTCCAGTAGACTTGCTTTGAAATCTGTATTTCTTTAAATTGTTTCTTTATGAACTGTTTTGTTCTGTTTTGACATGTTTGATCTTACCCTCTTTAAGATAAAAAACAAGTGTGTAGGACTGATAACCATATTACTAAGTTTTTGTTGGGTCATTGAACAGAACTGTTGGCAGTGTCACTATTTGAATGTCACTTTGTATGCTTTAATTTTGTAACCTGAACAACTATTTCTAAGATGACAATATGTAACTTATCAACTAGTGATTTCTTACTGTTTATTTTTCTGTAATTCTGTATTATTTTGTCATTTTTCCTGTTTTTTTTCTCTTTAAATAAAAAATATTTTATTTGGTATTTTTTCCATATTAATTTCCCTAAAAACAACTGGTCCTCCCCTATCATGGAAAGTCACTGTTTGGGGATATATGAGTAGTTTAGAAAGGACAAACCCAGAACAAGAAGAAGAAATAAAATTCTTGCTGCTATTTTAGACAAATCACTCTTAGAAGAAGTTTTTGTTTCTGAATAGCCAATGTTCTTGACTTGTCAAATGCATTTATATATATAAACTATGTATGTGTATAATTAATATACAATAAATAAGCATTTTTCATAAGTGAAATATGCAATTGTTCTGTTTGCTTCTCTTGCTTCTGCTTTTCACAGTAGTATTAAAAACGGTGGTCTCGGACATCTAAGCTTCCTGAGGTGAAGTCACATTCAGAAATGTAATTTTAACCTTCTGGCCTCAGGATCCCCATGTCTAAATACTTACCTGTAAAACTGCTGACCGAACTGAGATAGCATTTAACTCTGACCCAGCCTTAAGACTTTCCTTCCCCTCGTTGTCGCATTTTGTCAATTCATGAATGATATATGCCTGTGCTGCAGAAATTTCCTTTCTATTGTTGAAAAAAAAAGGAAACAGGAAAAAGCTCTCCATACATATGTCATGCCAAATACAAAAATTGACATGATGTAGATCATAGATCTAATTATGAAAATTAAACTATAAACCTTTTTTTTTAAAAAGAAAATATTGTTAACCTTGGGGTAGGCAAATATTCTTACACACACAAAAAGATAAATTGTATTGCACTGATACAAAAAACTGAAAAACATTTGCTTTCATGAGGCACTGGAAAAATTAAAAGGTAACTGACAGAAAAGGAGAGAATATTTGCAAATCATGTATCTTGATAGAGCACTCATATTAGAATAAGTAGCACTCAAAATGTAAGAAACATAATCTATAAAATAATGGACAAAATTTAAGAAGGTACATTTTACAGAAAGGATACATGAGTGGCAAATATGAACATGAAAAGATATTTAACCTCATCATGAGGGGAATGTAAAACAGAAGTACAATAGACCAGCCCATGGCCACTAGCTTGACTAAAATTAGGAAGACATCCTAAATGTCAATTGTTAACAACTGTGAAGTTCACATGTAGCTAAAAGGAATAAAAAAAGACACAAATACTTCAGAAAACAATTTGACTGTTTCTTTTTAAAGTAAGAATACATTTACTATCTACCCTAGCAATATTACTTCTCATATTTTCCAAAGAGAAATGAAAACATATACCCACAGAAAGACTTGACCTTTAATTTGTATAGAAGCTTTATTTATAATAGCCAAAAGACTAGTGCATGGATAAGCAAATGGTGATATATACTTACAATGACATACTTCTCAGCAATAAATAGAACTTCCTAATGATAGCTGTAACAACATGGATGAATCTCAAAAGTACTATGATAAGTGAAAGAACTCAAGCACAAAAGACTATTCTTTGTGATTCAAATTAAGTGAAATTTGGAAAGCTAAAAATAAGCAATAAAAATGGACCTCTGGTTGAGCCCAGCAGCGGGTTTGAGAGTTGACTACAAAAGAACATCGGATGCTTCACAAGGTGTTGAAGATATTCTGTACCCTGATTATGGTGACTTTCACACAACTGTGTGTATTTGTCAAATTTATTGCACTGCACATGTAAAATGGGTAAGTTTTGTTGACATTAAAGGTGATTATCAATTAATTAGTCATTCTCATGCTCAAAATATTCTAATGTCTTCCTATTATGCTCGTAATAAAATAAAAGATCCTTGTCAAAGTCTATAATGCCTCCCATGATCTGTATATGACCAGGCTCCCATATACCTCTCCCATCAGCTCCTACCATTCCTTTTTAAATCTTCTGTGCTGAAGTCACAGTATGCTCCTGGGAGATCCCAGAACTTGCCAACCATGTTCCTGCGTCCGATCATACACGCATGCCCAGGATATCCCTTTCCTCCTATTGATTCCTCATGTCTACATTTAACTGTCACCTTATCTAAGAGGTCTTTTTTCAACCCTTTCCGTAACAGTAACTCCTGCACCATCATTCTCTCTCTTCTGTTTTATTTCCTCCATACTCATCTACTTTTCCTACTTGAATTAACTCCATAGGGGTAGACATTTCTTTGATTCGCAGCCACTAGTGCAATGTTTGGCACATAGTGGACTCTCTATAAATACAAATGGTTCAGTGCCACAGCAATACATGTAGAAGGACTCAGTCGTAAAAACTTACATTACTAAATAAGAATGAAACTGAATTAATTAAGCTCTGAATTAAAGGAATTAAAAATACATTGAAATAATCTTAAAGAAAACAGTGTGTTTTGCCACAGCAACATGGGCTCTTGATTTGCACCATCTCAGCTCTGTTACCTACTATAAGACTTTGGTTACATCTTTCAATATTAGTGTCTTTATTTATAAATGGAAAAAATAACATTCCCTCATAGGAGTGGATAAGTAATACAGGTAAGATGTTGGGCACTTAGGTGCTCATTATACATTCACTGGCTTTAGTCTGCAAGTAGACTTTGAGGCTGGATGCAAGAGTATCCTGTAAGCTCTGGAGAGATGTGACCACTGAACAAGAGCAGAAGTGTTGTGAAGCCTGAATCACCCTATTTCTTCTGGCCCCTTAACTTAGTCACGTAACAAAAAATATTTTGATCACTGACAGGCTGCATAGACAATAATGGTCCTGTAAGTTTACAATAGAAGTGAAAAATTCCTATCACCTAGTGACATCATAGCCATTAAAATGACCTAGCACAACTCACGTGCCTATAGACATGATGGTGTACAAACCCATTTAGATACATAATGACACACAAATACGGACTGACCATTGTGTTAAAATTGACTGTAGTATTCAGTGTAGGAACATGCTGTATATGCTTGTAGTTTGTGTGTAATAGCCCAGACCATCTTATTTTATGAAAATATGCTTTATGATATTCACACAAGGATGAAATCACCTAAGGTTTGTTTCTCAGAAGATATCCCTGTCGTTAAGGGATGCATAACTGTTTTCAGGCGGCACGAGCTAGACTGCCACTGAAAACACGTTCTGGAACTATTTCAGAAACAGAGGCCTTGGTTAGGGCTAAAAGAAGCCTTCTCAGTTATAATCTCTGCTCCCTAGGGAACTTGTCCTCCACAATTGCAGGCTACATTTACAAAGATGAAAATTGATTATAAATTGGTTAAGACCATTGGCTTAGACCATCTAAGTTCTATTGCTATATGACTTCAGTTACATCTCCTAATATTAGTGTCTTGGTTTATAAATGTAAAAGCAACACTTCCCTCACAGGAGTAGACAAGAAAGTTGATCAGGAAAAGTATTACCCAGTGTTACCTAAGTGCTCGTTAAATGTTCCTTGGTTTTAGTTTGGAGTAGATTCTGAGTCTGGATGCAAGAGTGCCCTGTAAGTTCTTGGGAGATTGTGGCAAAAGCCACACAACTAAATTTTTCTCCTGAGTGACCAGTTAGTGTCTAGAAGAGGCGTACTTAACACTGACCCTAGGCCATTTCAGCTTACCAGAATATATGCAGCTGTTCCAGCCAGAGTGGGGCTCATACAAATCTAAAAAAAATCCATCACAATAATTCATATGGACAGTGGCGGAGTACTGTGTCCACCACTGGAGCAAATGCCCACCAAAGCTTTTACAGATTGTTTCCTATGCCACCCAAGGAGAAGCCAGTGGTAAATAGGTGTGTCATAAGGCAGGGTCACAGGATGAAATATTCAAGGAAAAGGCTTTCTCCAAACCCTGGGAGTCTGTAACACTGAGGTTCCAAATGGAACTGGATTTGATCATTCTCTGAGGAAGCACAAGAGGAAAACCAAGATGATATTCATTTAAGGACAAATTATTTGCTCTTGAACTTGACATGTGAGTTATCAAAGACATTTTAACAAGTAAGAATTTAAATAAATATGAAGAGAAAATCAGTTGCCCAATCCAACTCCTTCCTAGAATCCTATCAAAAACCTGGATATCAGCAAATTAAAAGTATAGCTCATTAGATGTGAAAGGAAGTTCAAAAACAAAACCCCTCCACACCCTTCATTTTACTCCAGAGAGGCTGGGAATAAGGAAAGGGCCAAGGCAAGGTGCATGGCAGGTAGGGGAGGGACCACAATGAGTAACTGTCAGTAACTGCTCTTCCCAGTTGCACCACATGACAAGCTTGCACTGACAGCTCAAAACCTGCAAACTGGGATTTCAGATTATCTGAAACCCTTGGGAATTGGTATCAGACGCTTTGCTTATGTCCAGATGTTGTTCAACTTGTTAAGCGAAGGTCTCAGGAGATCTATAATAAAGAAACATGAACTGGGTGGATCTGATGCTCTGTGTATTTTGGGCAGCTGTGCACATCAAGCAGTTAGACAGCTTCTGGGTTGCCTCCAACTGTTTCTCACTTCCCTGCTGCTACCAGCCTGCAGTCTCTCGCTGTCATCTCTGTCCCATCATGGCTCTTCCTGGCCTTCCTACATGATTCCCATGACAGTAGCAGTCTTCTTCCAACAGCACCAGCTTGTGCCCTCTCTGTTCATGTATCCTCTGGTGATGAACATGCTACCTTGCTAGGGTCTACAGCACCAAACTCTATCCTCTTTTATATTGGCAGTTTGCATGTAAACATCGAGGTCTTCCAAGCCTGAGATGGCAGATTAATATTCTTCATCTTTCTCCCTGCTCATTTTCTGATATCCAAACAGAAGCTGTTCTTGCACAGTTGAACAAAAGGAAAACTGAGTTTCTCATTTTTCAGTTACATCTATTAATGCGGCACTTGGTACCAGTGAGGCTGAGAGGATAGGAGAGAATTACTAAGTTGTTACCAAACCTATGGATTATTTTATTTTGTTTAAATCTCGAGGATAACTTATTAAAGCTCCACAAGCACAGTGGAAAGGATCAAAATAGACAAAGGCCCACCTTCAATCCTAATTCTGATTGATCAAGGGTAAGAGGAAAAAGGCAAGTGTAGTGGCACTATGGAAGGCTGAGGCAGGAAAGCTGCAAGCGTACCCCTAGCTTGGGCACGTTAGCACTTTATCAAGATCCTACTTTAAAATAAAAAATAAATAGAACAGAAGCTGTAGCTCAGTGTGAAGGTCCTGGATCCCATATCTAGCACTGCTATTTAAATAAAGAGGGAGGGGGAGAAAAGCAAAAACATTCCTATAGGAATAATCAGTAGACACTTTCCAAATTGAAATTCCTAAAGAAGAACTGATATACTTGAAATATGGGTCTGCGCAGCAGAATAAGGGTTAGCCACAGTGACACTAAGAAACTTTGAGTTGAGTAGTTAAGAGAAAAGGATAGGGAGTGATCAGAAGTTAACAACATGCCTGCTACAGTTGAGCAACAAATTCAGGCAGTTTATAAGACGCGAAGAGAAAAGGTTTTTGGAGAGGTGGATAAGCAGGAAACAGGTTGATAAAGTTAGAGGCTGCACACAATGACAAAGTGGAGGTATGTTGCTTTGCCCACAATTGGTTAACAGTTCCATCAGTCACATAATGAGGAGGGAAAGATGGCACAACCTAAACCATCTTAAACTTCAGTGGAGACTTCACGGGTCATATCTTTCAGCATTACGGTTGTAAAATTCACTGGAGATGCTTGATGGAATGTGCTTAACAGGGTCTTCCCAGAACAGAGTGTTTACCACAATTTATAATTTTAGCAAACAAATCAGGAGTCTCTGAGACAACTGGACTTCCTGTTATTATCATACTTTATCTTGAAAATTTTTACTTTTTTGTGTTTGTAATCTGATAGGCAATGTGTTTTGTATATTCTTTTATGTCCTTTCATCATGCTATGGGGAAATGAACACTAAACAATCATTTTCAATGATTATTATTAGAAAAATGAGATTGAGAGCAGTGAATAAAGGTTAACACTGTACTTAAAATGATTTCTGCTTAGTTTATCTTTTCTAATATTTAAATACTCATATGGGCAAATAAGGGTTTCTGAACAAAATGCCCAATGTTAGGTTAATATTCCTGTTCACACTATAAAAATAGTAGCCATTCATAGAATCAATATTTATTCATTCAAAGAATATGTGTTGAATGTATCTTAGTTACTTTTCTCTTATTGAAACAAAATACTCAACAACCAAAGTAAAAGGGGGAGAGATTCATGTAGCTCACTGCAGGGTTTCACTGCATAATTGGCTGGCTCTAAGACAGAGCGGCATGGCAAACAGGCATTGCAGAGGAGAAAAAAGCTCACAATGGGTAGAAGATAATAAAACAAGCAAGACACAAGACAAGGATCTTTCTGTACCTTATACTGTATTCATTCTACTGGGATTAGGGCAGTACCAAACCAATCAGTGGACTGATTTAGTAATTACTCATCATTAATCCTAGAATTACATCATGAATCAATCACATACTCTAGATCCAGCTACCTCCAAAAAGCCCCACTTGAGGCTTTGGGGGGACATCTATACACAAGCCATAATAAGAGCCTATTATATGTCAGGCTCTAGATACTAGGTAGGAAATATTTGCAGGATAAATACATAAATGAGTGTATACTATCCGTTTGATGAATTAAATATAATTCAATCTTTGTACCTAATCAGTCATCAGTGGTTCTACTTTTTTTTAATGGAGCTCCAAATTTAGGTAGCCCTTCCATCTACGTTAATTGAGACTCAGAATGGAGCAAGGCCAATCAACATTGATAATGATGGCCTTGAAGCAAAAGTTGTACATTTCAAGTGAGAGACAACTTCTCCTTCCCAGTTTTAAATGATGAACTATCAAAAGGATTAATCTTTCCTGCTGTTCTTCATGTTATTTGTGTAAGAGAACCAACTTTATAGAATTAGAGTTGTTGACTCTCAGCACTGGAAAACACTAAATTAAAAAAAGAAGGTAAGAAATGAAATTGAGATGGAATATTAAGTGCAAAACATCTAAATTTTTCTTCTTCTTCTCTAGGGTAATGTCATGGTTTATGTCTGTGGCCCCCAGGCCTCAGGGGTTTGCATTGTGCATTTGTGATTGGTTCATTGTCTAGTGCTTGGATTGGTGGTGTCAGTGCTCCACCCACATAGGGGTGGAGCCAGGATGTGATGTAATGGTAGGAAGAAAGTGTGACTTGCTCTTTGCTGGTTCCTGCTTGCTGTTTGCAGCCGCCATGAACTGCGGCCCAGCCATGTCTGCCTGCCTTGGAGCCAACTAAGTGTGCACTGAAACCTCCAAAAACTGTAAGAAATAAACCTTTCCTTTCCCAACTTTGGGCTTCAGGTATTTTGTCTCAGCAACAAGTAAAAAGTAAACTAAGACAGGTAACAATCGTTCGTTTTCCTTTCTCCAGAGAGAAGAACCATTCACTACTAATGAATGGTGAATGAAAAAGTTTCAGTTTTCCAGTCCTTTTCCTGCAATAACACAGCACCTTCAAAGTCATGTGTCGAATTCTTTTAAGCCAGTAAATTTTATGTGAGCATTAAAAGAAATAACTTACTGAGTCTTCTTACATAATACGATATATAGAGTTCTCGGAAATACAAGTCTTAAAATTAAAATATGAGTTAACACAGCCCCCAGTTATTTTTATCACTATAACTAATGACATAAATACTTAACATCTTAGTGTTTACCATGAATAAGGAGCTGTAAATAAGCACATAGTAGCATTTTATTTGACCCTTATAATCTTCTAAAATAAATACTATTATCATCTTCATCTTCTAGAGGAGAAAACTTAAACACAGAGAAGTTGTCTTGGTCCCATGCTGGTGGCTGAGATTTAATACCCAACAGCTGCAAATTAAAGGAGGAAAGGTTTACTTTGGCTCACAGTTTGCAGAGGTTTTAGTCCATAGTCAGCTGGCTCCACAGCAGGGCAGCATGGCAGAGTGGCCTAATAAAAAAAAGGCAAGATTTAACTATAAACTCATTAGTAGACTATTTCATTGCCCCCATGATCCAATCACCTCCCAAAAACCTCACCCGTGACTGTTAAACACTCATTGATGTTTATGGGGACATCTAGATATAAAAACCCACGATAGCAGTTCAGTTCAAGACCGTATAGAATTTGCAATACTAACTCAATTACTTGTCTCCAAAATCTGCTTGCCCTCTGTGCCTCACTCCTCTAGACCATCTGTTACGCATGCCTCATGTTACGAAAGAGAAGTAGAAGACTGCACATGAATAAGTTCAATTATCTTAATCCCTAATCTTCACAGATGATTGAGCAGATGAAAGCTTTCAAGCAAAGCAGCACAAGATAAAGATATTCTGTGGAACACACTTATTACCGTCAAGCTCCACAAGAACCCTCCACTTCTCTAGGTGTTGGTCATCTTCCAGCCAGGCCCACAGAAGTGATGCTTTTCTCCATTTATCTCTTTTTTACTTCCTTCCTCCCTGTCTCTTCTTTCTTCATCTTTTTCTCCATTTCTCTTCCATTCAGGATTGAAAAACCAGCAGAAAGGCTTAACAGAACTAAAAATTTAACTTTAGATTTAACTTTTTTTAAGTCAAATATATCCCTTGCACTTCTCTTTGCCTTAGAAAATTGTCCATGTTCTTTTCATTTAATTCAGTGCCTCTTAGTTGCCTTTTATGGACACACACTCCAACCAATGTGAATAGATGTATCCAAGGGTGACCCACTGTCAGGTAAGTTTGAGAAATGAGGCATACAACACCTCCTCTTGAGCTCCATGAATTAACACAATGGGGTTCTAAGAAGTACTGAAGAAAAGTAATCCTTCATAGATTTTTAACAATGAGTAAGCAACATTTCATTCAAAATATTTTGGATGCTTCCTATGTACAAACCTCTGTTTTAAATGCTGAGGCAACAATGGTCAGCAAGACGAAATCTTTCATGTCACACAGCTTCTATTACAGTCAACGTGACTTAATTGTGCACTAAATATTGTAACATTAATATCGTGGGAAATGTTTGCTTCAGGTCACGAGTTTTGTAAACATCTTTCTGTGGACATGTATTAGATATGCAACTTGACTTAATTTTACCTTCTGATGTTATGTGGAGAAGGGTGTCCATGGGTACACTAAACGTCTTTAGTCATAGATTCATACAGATTTTTTGTGCTTATAAAAAAATAATGTACTTCACAAAATACAGTATTTACAGAGAAAACTTTATGTAGTAGGATCTCAGTGAAAAAGATTGCCTTCTAATTGAGAGGAAAACTCACATTGATAAACTTGCTTTACGTGTCTCACTTCACAACTCCCCCATCTGATGTTGTAGAAACATCTTCCATAAGTCTTTTTCCTAAAGTTTTTTCTTGGAGAAAGACAAGGCTTTGAGATTTTACACTGTGATTCCTACAGGTTTCTTGAGGTCATTAATAAATCCTAAAAATCTTGAACTATATTGCCTTCAGTCTATTTCTCCTTGATACTGTTATCAGGAAAGTCCTCCCATTTCTAGTTTGAATAATAGTAGAATAGTTTCCTACCTTTTACATTGTTCTCATGGGTGAAAATAGCTGAAGCTAAGGCCTTGAGCCCAGGGTGAGGTGGATGTGTGATTAATTGTCTCTGGCAGGTAGGAATAAGAGGTCACTGTGTTCAAAGAGAATGGCAGTAGGGATCAAGAAATGATCACAGGCATAGCACACACCCTTTTGACCTCCATCAGAGAGTAATATCTGGGCAATATCCACAACCCACAACCACAATCCACAATAGGCTGCAATCCCTATGTTCCCATTGAGGGGCGAACAAGAGTTTTCACCATTGTACTGGATTTCAAGAAAGCTGACTCAAGATCTCCTACAGTAGGAGAGGGATGAATGAACCTTAAAAGACATGGTGGAAACAGAAGAGTCAGTAGAAAAGCAGAAGTGTCTTCCAGATACAGACAATGGGCTTTTCTGTTAAAAGGGACTCTCAAGGAGTACCTGTGCTCACACCAGTGATCACTCGGTTTGGAAAGCAGCTGACTTCCAGGGGTCAGATCTTCAGTAAACTCCCCAACAGCCTTGTCTCAAACTCAAGTATGAGAGAATTCCTTTTGCAGAACATCAAATCCAGGCCTTCACACATGCTGGGTTAGCTCTCTACCTTCCCCAGTTTCCTTCCTGTCTCCCAAGAATTCCTTTTAATTGCAGCCTTCTAACTAGCAAATGCCTGTTAACCTGGGTTTGAGGCAGATTTCTCAGACTCACAAAGCACTTACTTCTATTTGATCAGCCAGTGACTAGTCTCATTTAAAGTTTTATTAGAATCCAGAAAGGAAAACAAGACCAGGAAGAGCAGAGTGGGTGGAGACAGAAGCAGAACTTTGTATCCTTAATTCTGTGGGCCACTCATTGAAAGACACATAGAGCATAGTCAATACCCAGCACCCCAGCAGGTGCGGGAAGCACAGTAGTGAATGAGATGGGTGAGGCTCTGAGCACTTCCAGAGAGGGCAGACATTCAGGGGATGAACAAGCAAGACCATTTTAGAGAGTAATAAATGTTTTGAGGATAAACAAGCATGGATAAGGTAAAGTGAGGGGCCAGGGGATACGGCAGGGAAGACGTATACGTCCAGCAGTCATAGACACAGGGCTCTGAAGTGCAGATGGGCCTGACACGCTTGAGGACCAGTAAGCAGGGTGATGAGATAGGCACAGAGGTGGCCTTAGAGAGCCCACATCCTAGAGGGCCTCTGAAGTCATGCTGAGGCTGAAGTTTGAACTTATTCTAGGTACAGTGGATGGCATCCAAATATTTTTAAGAAAGGAGATGGTGTAATTTGTTTGATGTTTTTAAAACCCAGTCTGTTTGCTCCGAGAAGAAAGGTTGTAAGGGTAGAAGCATAAGAAAAATTTTTAAAGTATAAGTAAAAAATTTTTAAATTTCAATTTGAAACAAGATACAGTTGCCCTGAAAGTGAATTATTAATGAAGATGATGATTTTTAGAATATGAACATTTATACATACACTTGCATCACAGCAGAATTCTCAAGGTATACCCAGCTAGAAGAGGAACTGTATTTTCTCCAAAGTGTGTTGTGCTATGCATTGGTAGAACTAAACAAAAGCCACCTTTTCCCCTCTTGGATATTTCATGAATACTTCACTGGTAATTGCCAGGTCCCTTCTCAACTGGAGGATTACCCAGCATGCCACCTACTGCCATCAAAAACCCACAGAAATTGCTGGTTTTGAAGACATAAATGAGTAAAGATCACTCCCACCACTCTCTATCCCGTAAGGGATACTGAGGCCTTCCCATCTGTAGAGAGACTATGGAAAACACCTGGTCTTCACAAGACTTTCAAGAAGTATGTCATCATTGTAAAGAAACCAACTCTTTCACCTCCCTGATTTTGTTGGTTGCCCTTAATATCAGGGATTACAACCATTTATTTCAGGATGCTACTTTAGTACTTTACTTAAATAATAAAATAGCATGTAGAAAATAATGGACTTAGATCACCTTAAGATGGTTCACATGGTTCTGCCTGATTCTTTTCACATGTTTTCATCTGGCTAGTGTTCAGAAACCATTCAAGTGCAAAATCCAGCACTATTTTGGTTTAAATTATCCCTACTTCTAAATCAAATTAATGAAGCATGGCAGTAGTTGCACTGGTATGGTTACATATGGGCCGCACAGATAAGAAATACAGAATGACTGTAATGGCTACTAAGCATTAAATGTAATGATGTTGCCATGTAATCTAGTAAGAGGGACTTTTCTAAATAGTTGAAGGACTAGTATCCTGCGAGGACAACCATTTCCAGAGAGGAAATTATGCTCTCGGCTACTTTTCTTCTTCATAAAGGCAAGAAGAAACTCTGATGTCCTTAAATTCAGAGTTTATCTCAAAGAAATTAAGAGTAGAATGGTGTTAGGGGAGGGATGAACAGAGAAATGTTGACCAATAGGTGCTGAATTATAATTAGATAGGAGAAAGAAATCCAGGTATTCTATTGGACATTAGGATAACCTTAGATGATGATAACATATTAAAAGGCTAGAAAAAAAGGGTTGTACAATTTACTTATAAATATTTGAGGAAACAGATATGTTTATCCTATTTGAGAATTATAGAGTATATTCATGTGTTAAAACATCACGTTAATTCATAAATGTATACAAGCTTACATATCATTTAAAATGATTAAAATAAAATTATGCAAGATATCAAATTCAACCTCTACCTCTCATGAATGAGGAAACTAAGATGGAGGTAGAAAACTCTTGCCAGGGCGCATGGCATACAGACACAATTCATTGTATAACCACGTTCTGCTAACTCAGGTCACCGCACAGCACTGCTTTTTCTTTACAATTTCTCAGATTTCACATCCCAACTCTGCTTAGAGTTGCCCCATCTTATGGAAGTTAGAAACCTCTGAGGCTCCTTTGGACAGAGGTAACAAATCACAACCTTAAGTCAGTGGGAAACTCCACCAGAGAACCTGAGATGACAGAAAGTTGATCCTCCCAACCCCTCAGGTTCACAGGAACCCCCATGAGTTATGGGAGTGAGCATGCAGACTCATTGTGAATATGACTGTGCACTGAGGAATTTATATACAGCATCTAACTGAAATTCCCAGAACTCTTACAAAGTCAGCAAGCAGTTACTTAGTGTGGGGAAGAGGTGGACTTCAGAAACAGATAGATTGCTTTTCAATTCAATCTGCCCTATTTAATGATCCTACGGACCGATCTCTGTGTCTTAGTTTCTTCTCTGTAAAATGAGAATAATAATATTGCTAATTCCCAGAAGTCATCATGACAATTGAGTGGGTGAGTTCACGTGATGTACTTAGGAAAGTTCATCACATGGCAAGTGTTCAATGAATGCAACAACTGTTATTGTCTGTTTTACAGATGAAGAGAGAGGGGGTTCCCAGAGAATAACATGCTTGAAGTGTCAGTGTGTGAGGGGGTCATATCGGAGCACATTATATAATGTTCAAAACCTGTGCCATTAGCTTCCTTCTAGTCCCTCTGGGGAGACTCAGCTGTGATTTTCACTCTGCTTTCCCTAGTTTGCCAATGTGTAGCAAGCACACCAGCTCTGTAGTCAGCAGAAGGAACAGGAGTGGATTCCAAGGGTTGGGATCTGCCTTGCTCATCTTGTCCAGCCCACATTTTCCATCCCTTTCTCACCCCTGCCTCCATCACCATCCACGAACTTCATGCTGTAGCTTAGCAGAATCCACGTCTCACAACTCCGTGCAGAGAACTGCATCTTCCTGGAATTCTCTGTTCACTTTCTCCACATGGAAAACTTCTATGTGTTTCACATCCTCTCACAAACCACATCCCTACCTTCTTTATGTTGAACAGAATTAATTAGTCATGGCGTGGGCAAGGGCTGATTGGCAATGAGAAGACAGTCCTGGAATCAGCAGGATCAGCTTCTCTAGGGCCCATTTCTGACATTTCCAAATTTGTCAAAGTAACAAAATTGCCTCAACTCTCATAGATGTACTCAACTCTTACAGATTGTGTCTGAAGAACTTGTTGAAACACAGGTTGGTGGGCCTTTGCCCCAGAGTTTCTGATTTGGTAGCTTTGTGGGCTTGATACTTTGCATTTCTGATAAGTTCCCAAATGTTGCTGAAGTGGTTGCTCCATGGCTCACACTGTGTGTGAACTCCTGCCTGGCCAGCAAGCCTGACGGTGTCCTTAAGCCTAATCTGGCAAAAGCAATTCAATTCAGCTCAGCTGAACGTTTCATTGAGAATCTGAGAATTTAAAGCACTGCAGACAAAATGCAGAAGGCAGTCTTCAAGGTTTCACTAGTTCAGTAAAAAGACTATGTCAATCCTAAGTGAGATTAGCAGCATAATTTCAAAGACACTTTTGAAATAAAACATCACCATTTGTATACTGCTATGTAATAACTACTGTAGGCACAATCCTCTAGTAAGTACTCAAATTAGTGGTCAAAACGTTAAAGAACCATGTCCCCATGGTTTTCAGATGTCTCCTGCAAATATTTCCTTGTTGTTAGGATGCTTTTCTTGGTTTGTTTGCTTGTTTGTTTGCTTGGAAATCTGAGGGATTGAAGCCAAGTTCTCACACATGCTAAGGCAAGCACTTTGTCACTGCGTTATAACTTCAGTTTGGCAATCTTCTGATACTTCTCTTTGGGAGGTGAAGCTTAATCGGCCAGACTTGGGGACTCACTTGTAACAAATGACAATGGTAACACCATGTTGAAGAATCTAGCACTATAATAGAGAAAATCTGACCCACCCTAATCAATGTTAGCCTCACCAGGGACAAGTTATTGGGGCTACATATCTCCTGGTGTGATGTAAGGAGAGCACTTCACCTCTGTTAAGACCTTTCTAAAAAATCTACAACCTTAGTCTGATAAGACAGAATATCAGGACTCCCCAATTTAAAGGACAGTCTATAAAATGACTGACCAGAATTCTTTGTGAGTCAAAGTCCAGGACAAAGAAAGACCAAAAAAAAAAATCACAGATTAGAAATTAGGGATATGTGACAACTAAATGTAGTATCATATCCTGGAGTAGATTATGGAATAGACGAAGGACATTAGCAGAAAAACTGGTAAAATTCAAATAAAGTCTGTAGTTTGCTTAATGGTATTGTTTCGATGTTAATTCCATGATTTTGACAAATATTCCATGGTCATGTAGATGGTAACATTAGGGCAGAATCAGTGGTCTCACTATGACACAAAAATGAACCACTTTTCCAAACTCTATGAAGATTTCAAGGAGGAAAAACAGAGAACCAAACACAAGGACCTTCTGAGCATGAGGCCCAGTGAGACTGCGGAAGTGAATGGCTGTGAAATGGGCCCTACATTTGGAAACACTGGACACAGAGTATTGTCAGGAGTATAGATGAGCTGGGCGACAGAGCTGAAGTGTCAGCTGCTGGAGCCGCCAGTTAACACGACAAAAATCACAGTTTAGCACTAACTTTGATCTTTTCCTTGTTGCTGTAACAAAAAGTCTATAATGTATAGAGTAAAGAAGTATGTATAAGTAAGTATGTATGTAATGTATAAAGTAAACAAGTATGCTTGGAGATCCAAAAGCACAGCACCAGCTTTTACTTGGTTCTAGTGAGGGTCCCATGGCACACGGCATGATGTGACACTGTCAGGAACATGTATGAAAGAGATCACATGGTGATTCCGAGATCAGGCTCACTATTTTGTGATAACCTGCTCTTAAGAGATATCATTCTTCAAGATCTGCATTAATCCTGCTGGGGGCAGCATCCCCAGTGACCTCCCACCAGGCCTCACCCTTTAATGGTACTGCTCAAATTGCCACACTGGGAACCGAGTTTCCAACACATGAACTCTTGGGGACACACCCAGACCATACTCAAACTATAGCAGCTTTTAATCACTTATTTTAATGGTATAAGAAGATGCTAAGACTGGGGGAAACAGTTACTTCCCCAGATTCATTTTTCCCTGTACAACTGGGAGAAGAGTCAAGAAGAACTGCGTAGATATGGGGTTCCACCGCCTGTTCAGGAAGCATCAAACAAAAGAGTCTCATAGGTATGTGGACTCTAGGGCCAGGAGTGACAGGGATAGGAATAAAATGGTACTGGGTACTGAGTCATAAGGGGGGGAAACACACACACACACACACACACACACACAACCCATACACAGACTGAGCAGAGGTGCCTAAAGAGGACCATGCCCAAAACCTCACATAAACAGACCTAGGAAAAATGGTACCTGAGGTAGGGATGTAAACGTGTGAAAGATCATGACCATGCCCTGAAACTCCCTGCAGAGACTGCAGTGCATGGGCTGCACATCACATCTGGTGGTGACAGAACCTCTGTAGTCCCCAAGATTAGGAAGTCACAGTAGGTTTTTAACCAAGTGCTAGACTCCTCAGTACATAGAAACGCTTGATACTACTTTTGCAACTTTCTTCTAAATCTAAAATTAGCTCAAAACAAAACATTTTAAAAGTAATAAAATTTCCCCTTTATCCAGGCCATCATTTTTCATATCTAAAGCCTAAAGAGTTGTTTGTAACTGAGCCTCATAAACTCATTTTTTTGTCCCTGTCTAAATCACTGGGGCTACACCAGGCAACATGACAGATTCCCTCTTTCTACAAGCAAACTCCATTCCCAAATGCCAACAGTCAGTGCTAACAGTCTCACCTCAGAGTCACTCTACCTTCTAACAAACGTGCCATGTGCATTCACAAAAACTGTATCAAGTATCCTAAAATACAAAATTTGGGGTTCTGCCACCAATTTTAACACTTAAAAAATAAGAGAAAAATACATAACAGCTACAAAATGTGTGATCATTGGGAACCAGCTAGGGCCAGGGAGGTAGTTTATCTACATGGAGTCATGCAGTTAGAAAGGTTGCAAGCCAAGGTGTGGGAGGCGAGATTTAAAGTACTGCTCCTCCACACTCTGCACTGTCTGAGACAAACAATGGCCCAGGACCAACACTAAGGCAGCAAGATAGCCTGGCTGGGACCAGATGATGAAAACCTTCTCCAATGCACTTAGACATTTACCCACCTCCATTCTGCATCTCCCAAATGCTGAGCTGAGGGGCCCCACCTAGAGAAAAATACCTTCTACTTACCCATGTCACTGCATCTCCAAAGCTAAAATTGAAACCCAAATGAGAGGTCTGAGGCTTTAGGATTTCTATGCTGGGGCTCCTGTTTCCTTGGCTCAATAGGGACAGACACCTGATCTTGGCCTTTTCTCCAATACCTGTATCTGATATCAATGACTGATTGATAGTTTCAAGGAAACATCATTTTGTAAACAAAAATTACTAGATTTAAGGATTTAATTACTGTAAAGAACACACAGAACAACTCCTTGAAGCAGAATTACTGACACAAAGATCCAAAAATATAAAATAAACATGTTACATAAACTTAAAGAAATATTGGAAGGATTTTAGCAATATGAAGAAATCAACAAGCAATACCAATAATATGTTTGCCTGAATAAAATTGATAAACATGATCTAAGAATACCATGTAGTCTGGAGAGGCTAGAGCAAGGCTGTTTAAAGGAGACTCATAATAGCCAGTGTCAAAAGGCAGCCAAGAGCAGATCAATAAGCATCTTGGGTGGCATATTTCATCATTTTCCCTACTTTACATGTGGGAAAACTAAGTCAAGCTCAAACAGGTTAAGTGAGTTGCCCTGGGTCAGGGTTTCCTGCTGCAAAACTCTTGATCTTCCCTTCATTCTTCCCACTCAGGGGAATCTCTGAGATTACTTAGTTTGAAGGTCTTAGTGTTTGGCAATGTCAGTTAAAAATTTAAAAATTCAATGAGACTGGAGAATAGATTGGTCATGAATTCAGGATCAAGTGAGGTTTTCTAATGTGAGGATGATCCAGTGGACAATTAGACATTTAAAATTAAAAATAAGATCAAGGCTGCAGATAGAAATGTGGAAATCAGGAGCGTGTAAGGGTAGGCATATGTATGGGAATAGATGGGCTGCAAGCAGTAACATTCCCCATAATGTTGGCAAACATTTTCTCAGGATAGAAACCCAAACCAAGAGGAGGTACCTTGAATTCCAGGTACTCAGAAAGTAGTTCTTCTATTCAGGGGATTGCTTCCACCTGGCAGGTAAAGAAGCTAAACCTTAGGTTAAATGATTTCCCTTCTCTCTGCATAGGGAAGGTCTTTGGATTCCAGGTCTTTGCACTTGGCTGGGAGTTGGTGGTTTCCCTTATACCCCCAAAGCCCACTCACCAAAGCTGGCAGCATCCATTTCTCTCTTCACATTGCCTTTCCTCCCTCCCATTCATACCAGCCATTTCAGCCCTAGCTTCCCAGCTGAGGGCCGGGTGTGGATTGTTTGAAAAGACATATGGCATCCCAGGGCAGCCGAGAGTCCAATCTCGGGGGGAAACCATTGTTCATTCATCTGGACCGAGTGACATTCTTTATGCAAGAATAACTCTTGATTAAAGGGTGAGTTTTAATGGAAACTAATTAGGCAAACTCTTTAGCCTGGGCATAATGATCAAATGAGCTGTCATACCGTACCTGATACAATGATCTCACTCGCTACAAGATTTTATTCCTTAGCAATTACACTCCCACATGGCACTGCGTGCCGTTATTGCCTGGAGCACACATGTCAAATTAAAGAGCAACTTATGCACCTGATATTTAATTATTGCCTAGTACTACAGACACTCAGGGAATGTCAAAGTGAGCAGTCCTGCTTGGGAGCAACGAAAACTGAAATCTTCTTCTGCTATGGAGTGAAAAAATAGGGATAAAATATGTATAGGCTACTATAGTTTCTTATTCAGCCATCTTATGATTCACAATTATAAAACCTCCTGTCTCCAACCTTGAATAATTCACCAATTTTTTTCTCCTCATCCAGAAAAGTCAGCAGAAGGAGGGTTGTAGGCGAAGGCACCAGACCCTATTGGTGTTTGTTTACTTCTGGGATTGATGTGGTGTGGATTTGGCCGACATGAAACCCTTCCTGCAAGCTGTTCTTTTCCTAACAGCCTCTGACAGGGAAGAGGGTCTCTCCTATGACACGCCTGCCCAAAGGGCAATGTTTACCCTCGAGGCTGAGCACTCAGTAACTCCCCTTTGCACTTCAGTCATGCTTGATAACTATTTTAAAACTTGCCCAAAGTTTCCCCCAGTGCACTTGCCCAAAAACTTGGAAGACAAGAAGCCATTGAGATGTCAGACTCGGTCTCAATTTTGACTGTGCATTAGAATAATCTTTTCAAACTTTTCAAACACATTGATACTTGGAGTACCATTTAAGACTAATTAAATTAAAATCTGGCAGCCTCCATTTCTCTCCTTGTATTGCTTTTGAAAGCTTCTCAGATGGCTCTGGTGTTGAAGTCTGGTTGAGCACTGCTGGTCTGGATAGCAAACAGCCCGACATAAGTGGGTGCTTAGTGTCATAGAGCTGCTTTACAAAATGACAGGCACTCAGGCTTTGGTACCTTGGCATGTGCTGTTCTTTCCCCTGGCGTGGCCTTCCCCTTTCCTCTTTCATCTCTGAAAAACTCCATTTATCCTTCATGTCAAGTACAGATGTCACTTTCCCTGATTTCCTCAGGAATAGTTGGTTCAGCATCCATCAGGAGCCAGCCACAAGGCTTGCTTCTCAAAGGATCATTAAACCTAACTGCCCTCCTCAGTGGGGGCTCAAGAAGGGAATCCCCACGTCTCCAGCAACCATCTGTGTCCCCCAGCTGAGCAAATTCTGAGAGTATCTTGGTCTCCTTTACTCCAAATAAAGAAATTCAATTACCGGTTATCAGAATTGTACCGCCTAATACTAAAAGGCCTTAATAAGAGTGCTTTGTATTTAGTAAACTGCACAGCTTGTGAAAACCCCCTCCAAACATCTGGCAAGAGGCCCAGCAGAGGTAAGGCTGGAACCTCTAATGATGGCAACATGTAAACAACTGTTTTGTTTCAACTGATAGTCATTAACTTCCAGTGTCAGCCTTATCCCCAGAGGTCTGGCTCCTCAGCCTTGCAGGGGATTCTGGGAAACAGCAGCTGGGGCGGGGCCTGTGTACCCCAAGGAGGAGGGAGAGGGAGACAAGATGGTGTGATGAGGAAAGTAGATCTGCTCTCCTTTTAGGGACTTTGATGTGAAGTGACTACTAACTCTCCACTGGTACCTGCTGGTCTTCTGACCTGGAGCAGCAAATCTCGGTTTCTCTGTCTTCCGAGGTCTCTCCTTCCTTCAAAGGATAGTTGTGATAAATCTCTGACCAAATGTGCTAACAAGAGCCTTGACACAACAGTGCCTTAAAGAAGGTTACCAGAGAGGAAATTTCTTTCTCCTAACTGGGATCTAAATAGTCAGAGGACCCTTTTATCAACTCAGTGAGTTAAGTCTATTTACTTCACTGGCCTGAAGTTGATGTTTTTGTACATAAAAACTTAAATAAAAACTAACACAGGACAGCTGAATCTTTCTCCCCTCTGACCACTAATGAATATTGGGTCTAATCTTTCATACCCTAACTCACACCCAAACAACAATTTATTCCATAACTCACATTAGCCGAATAAGCAGCATGTCCCAAGCACTGTACACACTAAGATAACTTAGAAAGGCACACACCGCTCTGAAGGGGACACTGAGGCAGGTATTAGTAGGAGGAAATTATTAAGGGGTATGCTTAGGATCTCCATCTGTGGGACAGGAGGCATTCTGGACTGCACCAGATTCCTCTGAAACTCATATGCTGATGCCCTAGTCCTCAGTGCAACTGTATGTGGAATTGGCCTTTAAGGGGGGTAACTAAGGTTAAATAAGGTCATGGGGGAGTGACCCAGTAAGTCTGTATCCTTAAAAGAAAAAGATACCAGAAAGGGACAGAGATGCACAGAAGAAAGATCATGTGAGGACACAGCAAGAAGGCCAGGACGGGGGTGCCATCAGAAACCAACCCTGCTGACCTCTTGCTTTTGGACTTCCATCCTCCAGAACTGGGAGAAAACAACCTCCACTCAGTGAGATGATACTCTGTTACAGCAGACTAATACAGGAGACAAAGGAAGCAGCAATGAGTGGAGGCAGACACTGAGCTCTAAGACAGAGCCAGCAGACCTCAGCTGGCCCCACAGAAGCACCTGGTTTGGGCTGGCTACTTGGAGTTGGAGTGTGGGGCTTACTGGCAACTCAGAGCTAGTATGTCCTTAGACATGGGAAGCAGCTGCCCATGAAATGAGCCCCAGTCACCTTCCACTGAGGCAACCCCGCAGGACTCAGGGCTTCACAACATCTCATCACAAATGGGAAGCAGAGAGCTCTGCCCTTTGGCCAACCACCCACCATGTGGCAAAGGCACCACTCATGTCATTTTACTTGACCTTCTCATGGCCTCTGTAAGATGATACAGATTTCACAGAGAAAGTGAAATAACTTGTCCGAAACCACAGAGCTGACAAATAACAAAGCAGGAATGAAGAAGCTCTGTTTCCCAGTGGCCTACTGTTCTTTGACACCATGCTGCCTTCCTATAGGAAACTGAAGATTTCCTGCAAGAAGCACTCCTTGTCCATTCTCCTCTAGTAGTTAACTGTCCTCACGGTGCTCATACATCTCTCTTCAAAGCCTGCATCACTTCACCTTGTAACAATCCTATCAATCGACACTTACTCATCATTACTGTGTCCCAGGCACTGTTCCAGCACTTGTCATATATGATTCATTTTAATCTTTTCCTTCGTTCTCAGAGTTATTATTTTCACCATGTCTATTTCTTGTATTTTATTTTACTTTTTGAGACAAGAATTTGTACTGTTGCTAGAGTCAAGTAATCCTCCAACTTCCTGTGTAGGAATACAAGTGCACCACCACCACCACACCCAGGATCATTCTCATTTTATTAATGAAAAGGCAATTATTAAATAACTTTCCCAAAGAGGCCCAGCCAGGATTTGAATGTAGGAGGTCTGCCGGAGAATGTGACCAAGGCTTGGTCATCTTTTCCATGCCAGTGCTTTACTTGGGACGGACATACACTAAGTTCTTTGTAAGATTTTCCTAAAAACTTGCTGATTCCTTGCACAGGACCATTTTGAAACATAATTCTATTGGATTTAAATGGACAAAGTCTAGAAAAAAAGACAGACATAAAATCTATTTTCTCTGTTGAAAAATTAAAATAATTTAACTCTTACTATCTGCAAGTTAATAAAATAGTGTTTTGTTCTTGTTTTTAAGATAAGGTCTTAAAAGCATGATCTTTCTGCCTCAGCCTCCCAGCTACTTGGGATTACAGGTTCATCCCACTTTGCCTGGTTCTCAGAATATTGTTTTCTGACCCTGTTAGGAGAGCAGACATCTGTTGCTCTCGTGACTCCACTGCTAGTGGGATACAGGCTTCTCTTGGCCCTTGGGGTCTGATCCTTTTCACATCCCAGCTGTCTCAGTATAGCAATATCTCTCCAGGGATATCATAGCAAACATTAGGTGAAAAGATCCAAACTCCCATTGCCGCAAATAACAAGACGTAGTCAGTGTTTTAACAGTCTAGGAGAAGAGCATTTCAGGCAAGGGGAAAAGTGGGTACAAAGGCCCTGGGACAGGACTGAGCTTGCTCATGTTCCCTGGGACAGAAAGTAGGGCAGTTGGGGTGGTTGGGGTGGATGAATGATGACAGTCACGGAGAAGAATAGGCGAATGGAAAGGCTTGGGGAGTAGGAAGGAGAAGACAGACCCAGGTCCTTACAGGCATGGTAAGGGGTTTGAATTTTATTTCCAAAACACTGAGTAAGAAGGAAATGACTTAAGAGTTTAAAAGGTCATTCTGGCTGTCCAGTGAAGAACGAACTATAACAGAAATGGAAACAAGCAGGCTCAGTCCACTTTTTGTTGGGTGCCTGGCCCAGTGATTTGAAGACTGTTCACAACCTCAAAGTTCCTGCCCAGCATTCCAGGTCCTTAGTTCCTTCCACTTCTACCCTAAGCTCACCCTGGCTTGCTGTTAGCTACTTTGGCCATTCCCACCATGCCCAGCTTGTGCTGCACAAGCCCAGCTTGGTTCTGACTCAGAAGGCTCACTGGGATAACTAAGAGGTAGTGGTTTAGCTCATAAAAGTCACTTGTAAAATCCAAACACTTTGCAAGATCCATGGAAGCAGAACGGGGATTGGTCCTGTTCATCAAGCCGTGCAGACTAGGAGCTCCACAGATACAGGTTGCGTGATGTACTGTGTTTATCATCAGGCTGGGGTGAAGGGAGCCTCTACTGATGCAGGAACCATGGAACAAGTCCCACGGGAGCTGCAGCCCAGCATTTCGCCTTTCCTTCCAGGCTCCACGCTGGCTGGAATAAAGCTGCCCACGGGTTCCTTTCTGAATCAGCTAGGACCCACTGGCTGCCAGGGTGGTTCATTAGCTGCCTGATGTCACACATCTGCAATTAGGTAATTTTTCTTCTAACTGTTGCCTTTCAGCTGTGTAGTGAGTAGTTGAAACTTCATTTTATATAAAGTTGATTTTACACTGGCATAAAGCTCACAAAAGGGTAGGGCTCATGAACTATGCTTTAGAAGTCCATGATGTGCCCAAGACAGCCTCAATATCCATATGGAATGTATCCAAACAGACAAAGTGTAGGAAAGTCTAGAGGACAGGGACTCCCCTCTGTGAGTGGAATATTTCTAGCACATCAGCAAGGATTCATGGGATCTGTTGCTTTGCTAAAGCTAACTTATCCAGATTCAAGTCAGAATTAGAGCTTGATCAGAGTTAGATCGACAAGAAAGTCATTTCTTTGAAAATCTTTTTTGTCTTTGTAACTTCTTACTCTCATATCTCTCTGTAATGCACAATATTTGATTCTGCTCTTATTGGGGTTTTTGAAAGGAGACCACCCCTCATGGCTACGGTTGGCAATGGAACAATACAGGGTTTTAAAGGGTTGGCACAAGGTCTGAATCTATAGACTTGGGTTCTGTTATCATATTTTCCACTTAGCTATGTTACCCTAAATTAGTTATATCACCTCTGAGTTTCACTTTACTCATTCACAAAATAGAAGCACCACGTTGCCCTTTTTGGCAGGGCTGTTCTAAAAGTTAAAGGATAAAAATGACAGCACTTAGTTTTAGGTATTCAATGTGTTATTCTATTTAAACCCATCAGCACTTCTCTATGGTGGGCACTAGTGACTCTCAGTTTGTAAAATGTAGACTGAGAGGTTAGGAGGTTGGGTCAAGGTCACAGAGCTGAGTAGCAGAGGAACCAGGATTCAGACCTAGGTAGTCGATCCAGAGCCAACGACCCAGCCTACTACTTGGGAGCAGAGTCAACTTGGAAAAATGGCAGTGCTCCCCATCCTTTCAACGAGCTATGGGCCAACTTTATGCACAAACCATTTTTACCCTCAGCAGAGCTTAGATACAGCTTGAAGTCCTTATTAAAAAGCGAAGGGGTGACGTTGAAGGCCTCTGGAAAGGGGCACCCAAGGACTGATGCCCCCAGAAATTGGATCCTCAGGTTATTGCATAGAAAGATAGAGCCCCTCCCTGGAGAGGAGGACTGAAACAAGAATAGCAGGAAGTTGACACAGGAAAAGAGACTACAGACATGGATTCTGGGACACCAGGGTGTACCTAGGCCCTTCAGATGAGTAAGTACAAAGGAGAAAAGCCAGGAAACTCACCCTGAAATGAGGTTTAGGCTAAGTAAGCCCTTATTTCCCAGGTTTTCTCTTTGTAAGTCACCCCTCATCGTAGCTCTCCAGCTCCCTGTTGTAAGGTAGCCCAGGTTTAAACAGAGAACTTGGAGACAGGGTTAGGGAACCAGAGCTCTGGCTTGGCCCGTGAAGGTCTATGGTTTATCCCCAGTCAGAGCCTTCTTCAGGCCTTAGTTGTTCCCCCTTGTTAAATGAGGTCAATTAAACAAATTGTAATGTCTCTAACATCTTGAAAATTCCAAGTCCCCAAGCTTCATGTCACCTCCAGCCATAGCCTAATATCCTCAGGGCAGAGCGATTTCATTTAGGTCAAATGATTCCCTGCACATAAACATGAGTGAAACAAAGGCCCTCTTTTTCTGAGTTGTTAGCGTGGTCACACACTCGCACTCACACACATGCTTGTGCACCCTTGTAATGCTTATACATCCCATCCCCCACCCCAGTCATGCACAAAGACACACACAGGCGCGCAGAGGCACAAACACCTGGACTCTCCAAGCTGCTCCTTCCCCCCACCCCTAATCCCCGCCCCCCAGCTCCCCTGCTGGGAAGCGGAGGGGCCCAGTGTTCCACTGTTACCTAACCTGATGGGCTGGTGCCACCCAATGGTCAGGAATAGAAGTGCAGTCTTCAATCCAAAACCCTAAAGGGACTGGACAGAGTCCACAACCATCCAGTCCATCCCTCTCCCTTTCCTGAGACTTAATCCAAAGCTGTTCTAGATAGATTAAGCTGTCTGTTCCATTACATGTCACCCCTAGTTTCTTCTAAATATCACAGGGTTGCCACTAACATTCAGAGCAGCCTTGTTGGCTTAAGCTAGAGTCTACAAGTATGAGGTACTATAAACTGTGTGCCTGGCACCATTCTAGAAGCTTTGTCTGAGACATCTTTTCAGTACTCACACATACTATCTATGCAAAGTATGTACTGCTGTCTTTGTTTTAAAGAGCTACAACCAAGAAAGGAGAGCTCTGAGATATGCCTCCAGCTCTAACTCCAAAGCCGGTGCTCTTTTCAGGAGCCATTTGGCCATCCTGTTTTTGGCCATTTGTCATTTGCACGTGTCTGGTTGTAATCATCTATCCAATCACTTATTCCTTCAGTGAGCTCTGACGAGCACCTGTAATAAACCAGCATCTACACTAGGGACTGGGAACTGAGCAGGCACCAGGGCCTTGGTGTTAAGTAGCTCCTGACTTTCTGGAATCACTAACCTATGTATCCTTTAATCCTGATTTTAAAACTTTACTTCTTTGTCAAATGTAATGCATGCTTTGAGAAGCGGCCTGGGGTAGCGGGAAGGGGCGGGGGGGATTGAACAAGCTGTAGCCTGGAATGAGAAAGACATCCAGTCCTCAGAAGAAGTAAGTTGCCAGTGTCCTTGCCCAAGTGTCCACTGAGCCACACCCTGGAAGTCTGAGACGGCCTCAGTGCAGGGCACAGACTCACCTGAGCAGGAAGGGGAGAACTTGTGGTTATCTGGCTTCACAGCAGTGTCCTTTGTGCCATAGCAGGGAGGTCAAAGCAGAAGTAGACCAGTGGGGAGAGCTGGGAAATGAAGTGATACAACAAAGGTTTTGTTGTGACTCCACAGCTTCCATGACCTGATTCTAGCTTGTGCTCCTTGTGGTCTCTCTCCAGCTGTCTGTTCAGATTCACACTGCCCACGTTCCCTTCCTATGCCAAAACACCCCATAGTTTATCAGCTCCTAATCACTGGTCTTTTTCTTATTAAATAATGGACAAAGAAATAGATAATGGAATCCTGGACTGTCAAGCACTAGAAAAAAATTATTCAGTCTACACTTTACGAATGAGGAAAATAGGCCCACAAGGAGAAAAAGACTGACCCAAGATCACAGAACCAGAAGATACCATAGATCAGACAATAGAAAAACTGAGTCTAGAATTCAAATACCCTATTCTAATCTGAAAACTATTTTTGTACTTTTTTTCTTTCACAGTTGTAATTAAACACTGATAAGTCTACTGCAATCCTTATCCTTCCTCTCCTCTCTAATTCTCCAATACAAAACCCCACTAGAATATAAGGCCCTTGGGGGCTGGGGATTTAGCTCAGTGGCATAAACACCTGCCTTACAAGTGTGCAGTCGTGAGTTTGATCCCTGGTACCGATAAAAACGAAAAAGGCAAAAAAAAAAAAAAAGAATATAAGGCCCTTGAAAATAGAAAACATCTTTACTTTTTCCAAAGTCATAATTCTAACACAGTGATTAACATGTAAATGCTTAAGGCAGGATGGATGGGTAGCTGGATAGATACATACATGTTAACTGAAGGATAGATGCACAGATGCTTGGAATGATAAGTCTTTATACTGGCTGACTTCATTTACATTGCAGTCTTTCTGTCACCAACTATTCCCGCAGACTGGCCTATTATCCACAGCAGTTTCAGAGTGAGGCTTTACGAAAATATACCTAAGTCCTTCTCTTCCCTATGCAAAAGTAGTTGAAGACTTTTGTGTCATCTAATGATAAGTCAAATCAAGACCAGTTATCATACAATGCTATCCATCAAAGTCCAATCAAATGCTGCCTCCAGAGTATGAAGTCCTTCAGGATTTGGCAACCTCATTCTGCCCTACCTCATTCTGCCCTTCTAAATATTTCAAGATCTTTGCTTGGACACCATGGTTGGACATTTTCTACTCATCTCTCCCAACAGATTCTTTACCACAAACCTGACACACAGTACAGTAAGTGCTTATTTGGTATTTGTGAAGTGGATATGCTTATTACATCACATGTTCTAACTGCCTCCTGAAATTTTAATCATATTTCATTCTAAAACCATGTAAGTTACTTTCTACATCATTATAAACATGCTTCCTACAAGGAATTGGGAACAATGTCTCCAAAGAACCAAAACGGTAGGGCAGGTATAAGATTGGATTGTAGAACTAACAGTAGTGCTCAAGCAGGAGGATATCTCCCAGGAACAAAGCATATCCAGGAAAAGGAGCTAGTGATCATGGGTGGGAGCATCAAGGCACCAATTTTAAATCAACATGAAGATTTTATGCATAATAAGAGCTGTGTGTTAAAGGAGTGGCCAGCCAGGAGATAGCAAAGCTTCTAGTCTTACAAATATCTAAGTAGTGGCTAAGGATGTCCACTGAGGACAAGTCTGTGAACTTGGAATATTGTATGGAGAAGATCAACAAGAATCAAATCATATTCAACTCCAGAACTGAGACTTTGGTTACATCAAACCTCGAAGACTAGCCCTAGAAAAACCAAAAGCTAACATTGATTTTTATGGCTCAATTTCTACCCTTTGATTCAGTGCCCACTCCCACTATGACCCTCCAAAATCTGTCATAATGGTCCAGTGCTCCTTTCAGATATCCTCAGCCTGTCTCTAGGTCACCTTGTCCTGGTGAACACTTCATACATACAATATCCTTCCAGATAATCCTGGTAGAGTAGAGGTCCAGAGGCCCATAGCATGGTGAAGTTACCATAGAGCTTCAACTCAATTGGTTTTGCAGTCTGCCCTGGGGACCGGGTGAGCACACTGAGTGTCTTTGAGGTCCTACTCTAGCCTCTCATCCATTCTGCTCTGGCAGTCTTCCTCTTGGGTGCTCTCCGTCTACTGTAAATAAAGCAGCTTTTCTCTACCAAGTCTATCCCTGAGTCAACAGAGCATTGACTGAAACCTTGAGCAGTTGAACTGCTCCTTTAAACTGTGAGGATTGAATACTGCATCTCAGAAACAAGAAAGGTGACTACTGTGTAAAAATTGGTACCTTGTTCACATCCACACTATCTGCTGTTTTCTAGGATCACTTCACAAATAATTTACTTACAACCAAATTTTTGTCTCAGGGTTACCATCATGGAATTCAACCCACTCTTTATATTGAGGGACCAAACTATGGACTTCATGGCTGCTTATCCCTAGATAGAGAACTCAATTTAATCTTGGGAAAATTGAAAAATCTATACAAACCCATTTCCACAGGTAATTAGAGGTTAAAAATACATAGGTGCCAGATTTCATGGCGCTGTGACAAAGATCTCGGTAGGAATTATCATGAGATGGGAACATCCTGAATTATCCAGTTAAGCCCTAAATCCAATGTCAGATGTATATGTGAGAGACAGAAAAGAAAACTCAGAAGAAAAATCCTTCGAATGAGCAGGTAGAGATTGGAGTTATGCAGACACAAGTCAAGGAACTCCTAGGACCATCAAAGTATGAAGAGGCAAAAATTCCAAGACTTTAGAGGGAGCTGAGCACTACTGAAACCTTAATTTTGGAAATCTGATCTCCAGAATTATGAGCAAATACATTTCTGCTGTTTTAAACCATCAAATTTGTGATGATTTCTTATGATATCTCTGAGAAACTACAAAAAGGTATTAATGTCCTTGTTTATAAATAAGGCTTCCAAAAAGTCACTCAGTCAGAATATGGTAGAGCTTGGATTCAAACCTAGGCCTACCTGAATGCACAACAACCATTCCTACTCACCGAATCAGGGAAAATAAATAATACAATATGCTAAGCACAGTGCTAAGCATATGTTAGATATTTAGAGAGGATTAATTCCAAAATTCCTTTTCCTGTTGACCATTCTATACATTGACCATTACCAGGTGATCAAGAGTTAATCAGACAACTGCATTCCTGTGAATCCAAGAGCTCATGCATCAACTGTCCTGGAGTGGGTGTCTACCTGGCCTTATAGTTACACATGTCTGGAAGGTCTTTACAAATCGACTTGTCTGGTAAGTATTTCAGCGCCATGGCAGCTGGTGAAAAAGATAGATTGGGGACTGTGCCTTGAGTTAATGTCAGTCTGAATTGAAGATGTGCCAGCCTCATCAGGACAGATTCTTTAATTAACCTGCTAATCCTGTCAGGCACCGGGTTCACTTTCCTTCTCCAGAAATGTGCTATGTGTCTCTTCTTTCACCACTTTGTCATCTGCTCTATTTCAGATTCAAGGTGTCCTTTAAGCTGTGCTTCAAAAGACTCTCTGTCCTCCAAGTCAACAGCTGTTGGAAAAGTGGTCCTCAAATGCTATTTTATTGCTTAGCCATCATTTTTTTTTTGCCCCGTGCCTGCATATTCCAAGGAATAAAACCATTTTGATAAGATAAGCACATATTGAGTAACTATGGTGTGCCTGGCCTTATCCTACACATTACTTTGAGAAGACAAATGTGTAAATAAGAGCCAAGTTTGCTGGTAGGCACTTGCTTTAGGGGCTTGGAATGGGTTATAAAACAAATGAGATGACTATAGTGTTTCTCAATTTTTTCACTTTATGATAAGCACCAAAATGATAATAATTTTAAAAGCATATGGAGATAAATCTATAAGGCTGCCTGAAGTCAAACAAAATAAGCCTAGAAACTCTAGCTCCCCAGGACCACCCATATGGCTACAAAGACAATATCTCTTCTCCTAGACCATTTTCTGCAGCTCTAACTGAAGAGCATAGGCTGAGTAGTATATAGTGAGTAAGGTGTTTATTCAGCTCATAGTTTTGAAGACTGCAGAGCTCAAGATCTAGCAGCCATATCTGTGAAGTCTTACAGGGTAAAGACACTGCAGAGGTAGCTCAGGGTTTAACAAGGCAAAGCAAAATGCCCTGGCTCAGATTTCTTGTAAAGCTCCAAGCCAACTGGATGAGGACCATAACATTGTGGCCATGTTTGACCTTAATGACCCCCCCCCAAAGTTTCATCTCCAAATACTATAATAGATTGTTTCCACCCTCTTATGTTCTACCTCATCATGTTGCTTAAATGTCAATGTGAGTGTTGCTGGGGACATTCAAACTTACTTTACACACTAGCAATTACTTACTTACCAGTTGGAAAAATTTAGTACAGAGAATCATAGCTCTAACTTTTCTTCTTTGCAATTATTTGTGTTCAACAAATGATTCTACTGCTAAAATCCAAGGGTGACAGTACTTATGCAATCTGTGGAACACAATACGTCAGTGAGGAACATTTTGTTATAACTTTTTCCACATTTTTTTTCCTTAGAACTTTAGACTCATCTACTCTTGGACTGCTAGACCAGCCTCACAAAAAGCAAAATGAAAGATCAAGGGGAGAGTTATTAACAGGAATGTCCAGAGATAACTGATAATGTTTTTTTTCCACAGCTTACGTAAGTTTATAATTTGTTTCCACTATATGTGTTCAGAGAAAGAGTCATTCAAAATAAGCTCTGATTTCCAGGTATTCCACAGCCTGAACAGTTTTAAAGGTCACTGAAACAAAGCAAAAAGTAATTAAACTGTCCTCTACTAAAAACCCAGTTGGGACTCTAGAAATTAAAATTTCAGTATATGATGAATGACTGACTAAAAACTTGAAATTTCCTCTCAAAAGTTATCCTTGGTTGTATTCCTTTTTGTCTACCCAATACAGCCTGATAAGGTCCCCCAATATCATGTGTGATGAACCTGAGTGGTTTCCTACCAGAAATGCATCACACAATTCTAATCCTGATAAAATATCAGATGAGCACAATTTAAGTCACCATTTACAAAACAGAACTATATTATTCAGAATATGTTATTATTTTCAGATGAAGAAACCTTCTCAGATTAAAGAAGATTCGGGATTTGTAAAAGTTAAGCAGCATTTTGAATTAGATCCTTAAAGGAATGTAGGTGGAGAGCACAATAAAAAAAGACATTACGGAAGCAACTGCTAAATTTGAATAATGCCTGTCAGATAATATCAGTGTGAAATTTCTTAATTTTAACCAGTTACATTAGAAAATATTCTAATTTGTAGGAAATGTACTGATATATTTGGGAAGGAAGGAGCATATAAACTGTTTATAAAGGGAAAGCAGTAAACTGATAAATCCTAAAAACAGGGAACCTGGATGAAAAAGGTCTGTGAAAGTTCTTGCATTATTATTGAACCTTTTTAGTAATATTAAAATTATTTCAAGTTACACAGTAAAAGTTTAAGTGCTAATGGACAAATAACAACATACAATAGTTTGCATTTCCCACTGTTTCCCTCTTTCTATATTCTTTGCTCCCTTCCGTATTGCTTTTGCAAATTCTATCAGAAAAAGTAAGTCTGATATCCACTAATACAATAAGCATTACTAAAAATATTAGAAAAGTTTACTCATGTTATGGAAGTTTTTTTGTTTGCGGTACAAGCAGAGAAGCTTAGTAGAAGAAAGTGGCTTTCTATTTGCTTCATTTTATTTATATATTCTTTATATATTATATATCTATTAACTATGCTTTTTCCTTCTAAACAGTTAAATTTAGGGATTATTTTTTAAGAAGGACTCATACATGGTGGAGATTGCATAACCTCTCAAAAACAATCTCCATTACTACAATTTTTCATATTTAATAACCAAAACATCTAACACCATGTCCATCAAGGGTCTGAGTTCAGGTCTGGATGTGATGTCAGTTAGCCAACTACATTAGTTTACTTGGACTGCCACCACAAAATATCACAGACTGGTTTAACCCAACAGCAATTTATTATCTCAAAGTTCTGGAACTGACCACTGTAAAACACTACCCCTAAATAAGGTCACATTCTGAGGGACAAGGACTTAGTAAGAATTTGAGGATATTATAATCCTATGCATAAAATCACATCTGAATTTAAATTTCTGAACTTCATTATCTCTATTATTTTAGAGTGAACCCTCCCAGGGCCTAGGAGCCTAAGACCCCTGATGTTCAATCAGTGTATAGGGCTGGCCAAGTTCCCTATTCCAGTCTATTTCAAAGATAGAGAATTTCACATTCCCAAGCATGTACTGAGAAGATAGACCAAACTTTAGGGAAATCACATTAGCAGTCCAGTTCTACTGTCTTGAATTGCCAAGGTTGTTGTATGGAGTCTTTGAACAATAGTAATTTTTTTAAAATGTCTCAATTATGTAGTGTGAAGGAGCAAAGATCTGTTCTTAACACTACAGGCTGCAGCTATCATGGTGCTGAAGAACTTGACATCCCGAACTGTAAATAACAAGATGTATGAAATGGAATCCTAACAAAGTTTGGACTAAAATCAAATCCAGGCTTTTATCTAAAAAACATCAGGATTCTGTCTCAATCCTGAATCCAAAATAAGCCTTCGATTAAAATCAGTTGGTTTTAAAAATTACCTTTCATTATGATGCATTTCCTAATTTTTCTTCCATATTGAGAGTGACAATTTCCATTTGTGATGATCAGCCACAACACAGATGCAAATACGATAGGTAAAATTAGGTGTATCAGAGCGACTATCTTACAAAAGACTATTTTACATCCTAACCCAGCAAGAGAGAATTACTCCTGCTCTATGTACTATATGCAAATGCTCAGATTATAGCTAATTATATTGTTGCAAAGCAGAGCCAAGAAACTGCTACAATACTCCCAGTCTCCTTGGGGAACACGCCATGAAAGAACTTTTTTTTTCTCTGCCTTGTAAATTACACTATGATATAATTGGGTCTCACTGTTCGTCTAACACTGTGCTCAGGGATAGCGCAAGAGAAGCGAACAATGTCTTACTAAGTCCCTGTTAAGATCATTAAATGTAGATCACAACACTCTAGCAGGCTTCCAAATCTTAATGTGTCACAGTAACAAAACTGGGAAAAGAAAAAAGTGACAAGTTGCGTCACATTATTTTTTCTTACAATGGAATTTAAGGTAATAAAGTGTTAATGAATTCGGCCCCGTATAGTTGGCATTGTGAGAGAACTTTTTTTCTTATTTTTTACTACATTGTAGGAAAAATTGTCATATTCTGTTAGGCAGCTGCTTAGAGAAAAGCTTTGACAGTGTATAACTGACTCTATTTTTACTGCATTTTCATGCAGCATTGTTAGGATTATACACTGTACTGAGTTCTGCTTTTCAGTTTTACACACTAAGAAAATTTCTCCTTGGATAATTTTTCACTGAAGATGAGCTAGAGCCAAGCTAACCAGTCAAAAATGGCACATCCCCAGCTTCTCCTGTTAGACACTTTGGCGGGACTGACTTGAATTATGTGATGCTTTCAGGGCAAAGCATTTTCAGACGCTTTCAGGCACCTGTGAAATTAACCCCTTCATCCCACAAATGGAGGCATACATAAATGCATTTCTGAAATTATGCACCCAGAGCCTCCAGAATGGTAACAGAGGTTTATTCTGGGAGATGAGGTTTGCAGAATTATGTGTGATTTTTGCCTTTTTAGCTTTCTGTTTTGTTTTTGCATTTGTCCTTTTTTGTTTTTCTTTTTGTCAATAGCATCATTTTCCCTGGAATATGGGGTGGGTGTTTTTAATGTCAGCTCTTCCAACTCATGTCACAGTGTTCCTTTCCTTCTATCTTACTGCGTGAGTAGGTGTTGCAGACACACTTGACCACTTTATAGCTGTGATCTTGTGCATCTTAAAATTTACTTTTATTCTACTTTGGATTCAAATCAATGTGTCATAGGTTCTAAGAAAATATCCCCACATTGCTCTTCCTCCTTACTTACGACTGTAAAGTTGCAGTATCTCCATATGGTTGAAATAGCAGTAATAGTGGAACTATTTAACAACCAATGTGATAAGGAACACACCCATCAGGAAAGATAATGGCTGCAAACAACCTGTGCCTCCTTGTTGGACACTGACAGTGGTAAAACCATTGCCTTATGGGGTCAGAGAGATTTGGGTAGTAGTCCTGGCTGCATTGCACACTGCCCAAGTTATCAGAAGCAGGTTAACCTCTTGAAGCTCTTTGAAATGGCACCAATCTTCTAGTGTATTGGAATTAAATGGGAAAATGTATTTCTAAAGCACTTAGTTACACACCCCACACATGGAGTACATTCAGTAAGTGATTGCTATAGCTCTTATGATCCAGGCTGGACAAAGACCCAGTGCTTTAGTTTTTGTAACAAAAAAGAGGCACTAAAACTCTGTCTTGACAACCTGTAAACTGATTCTATGACTCTCACCCCCCAACCCCAACTGTACACCTTCTCCATTGTCTCTTCATAATGTTTCATGAACTCGCCACTGCTTCCAGATGAGGGTAGCAAAATGGAAACTTCATTTTCAAATGCATATGTCAATGCTGAGCCCATCACTTTCCACCACATATGCAAACACACACATGTGCAGGCACACATATCTTCATATGTGTTAGAAAAATGTACAGTGTATATCTGGATTATTCTTTGGATCTTCAAGAAAAGAAATATACTATTTCTCTGTGTAAAGGTGATAATATGTGGAAGCAGGATGTACGATAGATTATTTTATGGGAGATTTTTATTTTTATGATAGATTAACAGCTATAGCTTACATACAGCAGTGTTGCAGGCTCTTTGTGCATAGGAAGTGATTCACCCCTTCCAAGAGAGACAGGATTATAGTACTTGTACAAGTGAAAAGGCTGACATACAGAAAGGTGAAGTGATTTTCCCAAGGTCACAGAAGATGAGAAGTGAAGCCAGAGTTCAAAGCCAATGGTTTGACTTTAGAGAATATGCTTTTATTGTTGGTCTATTATGAACTGATGTGTACCATTTATTGACCATTACTTCTGTGTTGGGAACTCTGTGTGTATGGCATCTCATTTACCCATCTTTGCTCAATATTGTAGAATTAGTAAAGGAACAAACCCAGCTCCAAACCTAGGCCTAGCTGGTTCCAAATCCTCCAGAACATGTCTAGTCACAAATGAATGTCAAACTTTTCAGAAAACTCAAGGAGACCCAACAAAAGCACTGGTTCCTCAGATAGTTTGCATCCATACATGTCCACAGTTATCCTATCTTGATGAGAGCCCATGAAACACTTAACACCTGAATCTCAAGAGTTTTGTGTCCTTGGCTTCTGTAACTATGTCATAGGAGTTACTTGAAATTCAATGATGAAAACTCAAGTTATTCGGGAGCTGGCCTCCTTCCCATCTTTCCCCCCTCATATCCTTAACATTTTGCACAGCATTAACATTTTCCCATAGTGGGAGGATTTTATGTGAAATCTAAAGAACTGAGGTATCACAGAAAAAGATCTGGAAATTCTTACCCCAAATTCTCACCCTTTGTTCATGCTTCAGTGATCTCTTTAGTAAGACAGAACAGTGTCACTTTGCATCAACAGCAAAACTCACAGAGCAGCACAGACAATGTCATCCTCACAATGACTTTAAGTGAAATGAGCACAGTTAGGAGGCACTGTGGGCTCAAGTTTCTGGTAATTTTATTAAAGGACTCATCTGGCCAGAGTATGATTGTGTGACTTTATAGGTTTGATAATAATCATACTCAATTCTCTGTTCTCATTAGTTCTTCCAAGTGGTCTTCCTATCTCTGTCTTATGACCACTCCCTTTCATTCTGTCTTTGACAAAAGCAAAAAAGCTGCATGATCACCAGGTTGATTTCCTTTTCCTCCCGCCATATTGCAGCAAATGGAAAATATTGGCAGATCTTTGCAATTTGTTAGGGCTATATAACTGGATCTTAACTATTGTCATCATCATGCTACCAGGTGACCCACAAAAATACCCCCTTTGTGACCATTCATTCTCTTCTCATTTCACAGTGAGCGTATATTGATGTTGAGAAAAGAACACAAAAACAGAAGAGCTCAGGCTCCTGAGCCACTATCAGAAGAAAGCATCATTGACTTTGAAGAGAGAAAAACAAAACATTATATGGGGTTAATGTCCATGATATTTGGGGTTCTTGTGATTAACTTCCTTTAATTTTATCTCCATCATGATACATGAATTAACTTTAAATGCAGTGCCAATCTGATCACTTCCAGAATTTACCAGCTATTTTCTGTTCTCCAATGCTTCTCCCAGAAGAGGTCATTTGAATGAAGACCTCCATTCACTAATTTTACAAAGATTTCTAGAGCATGTAATATGTGTTACTCATTGTGCTAAAAGCAAGAAATTAGTGTATGCTTACTGAGTGAACTAAAACATAAATTTACCATAAAATCCAATAGTTTTGCTTGGCAATAATAACAGCTTCCCCTTACCTTCAGAGAAAAAGGGATGGAGACAAAGAGAAGGGAGGAAAAGAGACACAAGTTTAGTGTCTTACATGCTTTGGCTCCTATAGAAAAATATGATACAGTGGGCAATTTATAAATAACAGAAATTTATCATTCACAGTTCTGGAGGCTGTGAAGTCCAAAATCAAGGTAGCAGCATATTCAATATCTGGTAAGGGTTTCATCTCTGCTTCAAAGATGAACTTACTTGCTGAGTTGCCACATGGAAGAGAAGGCAAACAAGCTCCTTCAGATTTCTTTCATAAGGGTCTTGAGCCCACTCATGAGGGTAGAACTTCTAACCTAACTTCTCAAATGTCCTGCCTTTCAATATCATCATTTTGGGGCTAAGGTTCAATATATGAATTGTGGGGAGACACATTCAGATGATAGTATCCCAAACCCCAGCTCCCTCTAGTTCATACCCTCACCTACAAAATTCACTCATTCCATCCCAATATCTCCCAAATCCTTTCTCCAAAATCAACTTTATAGTCTAAGTCTAAGTCTCATGTACCTCTAAACTCATTCCAGATGTGGATAAGACATAAGGTGTGATTTATCCTAAGATAAATTTCCCTTATGAGCACGCCAAATCAAAGTTACATATTTCAAAAATAAAATCATGGGACAGGCATAGACTAGGTATTTCTATTCCAAGATGGAAGAAAAGAAAGAGGAATAGATAAAAAGAAAGAAGGAGAAATAGGAAGGAAGAATTAAATAATCCCAAACAAGTCCAAAAGTAATAGGTCAAGAAATATTAAATCTTCAAGTTGAAGACTCACTTTGAACTCTGTATCCTCCATCATGACACCTGGAGGAGAGACTGGATCTCCCTAAGGGAAGCCTCAATGCCACACAGCAGCTTGCAAGGCCTATGCTTGAGTTTGGGGCCTGTGGTTCTTTAGGCTGGCACTGCATGCTGGAGCTCTCCAGGTTTGGGTTTCAGGGTGATACCAAACCACCTGCCCCTACTCTTACTTTTACTCTCTTGTGCTCTCTCTTTAAAATTTCCAAGTTTTTGCATATGCCATCTATCTTCCTGGAAAGTCTGCCTTATCCTTACTTTTTATCCTGTTAATTTTTCATCTTTATAGGCTCAACTCAGTATTTCTTATTTTGATAAGCTTTATATGATCCCTCTAGATCAGGTTTCTCAGTAACACTCTTAACATTTTGATTCTTTGTTATGGAGACTACCTTGTATGTTGTAGGGTGTTTAATAGCATCAGCAGCCTAAACCCTCTAAATGCCAGTAGCAAATCCCCATTCTAGCTGTGACAACAAAATATGTCACCACAACTCCTCAAATATCCCCTGAGAAGCAAAATTACCTACCATTGGGAAACACTACTCTGGATGCCAAAGAATGGTCATTATCTATGTTCTTACAAGATAGAAAATGACTGTGATCCTCCTTTACCATCTTAACATTCATTATAACAGGTTATAATGGCCAGCCTCCTCCCATTACACTGTAAAACCACGAAGGGAAGAATCTACATCAGCCTACTGCATATTCCCAATACACAGAAAATTTTCAATAAATAAGAATGAACGAATATGTGAGCCGCAGGTACACCTTGAGAGATGCAATCTATGCACCTCATTCCCACCCCCCATATTTTCCTTCAGCCAGTCTGAATTGATCTGAGCTATCCATTCTTCTTTGTTCAGGTTCTCTTTCTGGTGGTCTTCAAGAAGTTAGATTTCCATGATCACAAGTTGCCTCTGTTGCAGTCAAGACCTATGTCTTCTATCAGTATTCCAGCCACCAAAAGAGTTGAATGTTTGATTTCTTTGTAGGACTTAGTATCAAATTTAAATTCTCACTTTAAAGCTTTGGTCATCATCCCAACTTCATAACGGCAGAGCATTCCTCCTCAAACTTCAAGCCTTTGAGGAAAGTTGCCCGTTGGCACTAATTTCAGCACTGTGTCTTGCATGCAAAGATGCATAGGGTATGTCAGCAGGGCAGCATTTTCTGAGGATACGGCGAACATGTGCCATCCTACACTCTGTGAAGGCAAGGGATCGGTTTATTCATCAGTGAACTGCCAAGCTCTTAACATGATGAATGAAAGAATGAGTGAGTGAATGAATGAATAGGTATGAGAATGAAGCACCGTTCTGTTCCACATACGTGTTTCACTTAGCTCTCATGGAAAGCCCATGGGTACTCAAAGTAATCATCAGTTGATACTAGACAGACAACTAAGAAATGATCACCAAGGGTACAAACAGGTCAATGTGGTTACAAATTCCATACTTTAAACATTTGCTAAGTGAGTTCCACTGAACAGAACTGCACCTTCTTGCTTTGATAACTGATCACATTGGCAGGAACTAAGGTCCCTAATGACTTCAAGGATCGTCCCTACAAGGGTCCCACTGGGCTTAAGGTACTTCAAATACTTCACTGGAAAATACTCTTCTGAAGAGTATTTTTTTTTTTTTTTTTTTGTCTTTTTCCTTTTTATCGGTACCGGGGATCGAACTCACGACTGCCTGCTTGCAAGGCAGGCGCTTATGCCGCTGAGCTAAACCTCCAGCCCCCTGAAGAGTATTTTTATCCCTGATTTCTGCAAGGTTCAACCACCCACACAGGGAGCAGAAGAAGCATCACTTGGAGAGGGAAGTCTGCAAGCTTCATTTGTCTGAAAAGGAAAACAAGCAGAGTGACAGTTTGGATTGAGGTCAGAGGAGAAAGAATAGAAGCTGAAGGCTCTGCAGAAGACCCCACTCTAACCTCTGCAGGCTGTCCCTCTGAAGGGATTTGGACTAATTTTTTACTGCCCTAAGAAGCTAACAGAATAAAAAACATGCAATGAGAATGTGTAGCAATAAAGGGCTCTCAAAAGTCATCACGGAGAAGACAGGAGAGGGTAAAGGGGAAGAGGGAAACAATGAAGGAAGGGAAAGAAAAGGGAGGGGAGCATAGAGCTGTCTTGGGCGAGTCTTTAGTTCCTGTATCCTATAAAGTTCGAGGACAATAATTTCCTGTGAACCCGGTAGGTGCTTACCACAGAGTAGTTATTGTTATAGTTGTTAATGGGCCAGCTCATCTCTAAAGTCTCTTCACTCCAGGAGCCCCAGCCTCTCACCCAGAAATCTCCCAAGTGCCCTGCTTGCCTTCTTTGTAGTGATCTTGCCATCTCACCTCCACTGCCCTTCAGTGCTGTCTCTTCAATCTTTCCACCTCACCAATTCAAAATACTTTCCTAGCACATGACAATAAAGTGCAAATAGCAGAAATCAAGTCCCAAGTTTCTGTCAAACCATCTAATCATAAAACTGCCAAAGGCAAATGCAGGAGGTCTGATGGCTAAAATTCCCTGTCACAACAATAAACCCCTGACCCAGGGCTGCAGCCATTGGTCAGGAAATGACATCAGGAAACATGATTACACCTAGCTAGGCAATCTTCCTAGAAATGCTTCCTGAAACTGACTTCTCCTGGGATTCCAGTGGTTTCCCATCACCACCAGAGACTGGGTGAGCTTGGTCTTATGGTTTTAGATCAAGAAGGTCACCGAAAGCCTCATTTGTTCATTATCCAGGGTTTCTGGAAACTGTTTGAAGCAAGGCGGTGACATAACTGACTTGCTGTTAGGAGGTGGGGTCTGACTGGAAGAAGTGGAAGGATACATCTCCCTCCCTGGCTCCTTCCTTCTATTTCCTAGCTACCATGATGTAACCAGCTTTCCTTTCTCCAGGCCCTTCCAGAATGCCATTTCTGCATCTAAGCCTGCCGAACTTTGACTCAGACTGAGCCAGAGGAAACCTCTCCTCCTTCAAATTGTGGATGCCAGGTATTCTGTCACAGTGACAAAGGAAGTGACAAATTTACCCAAGTTCAACCATGACTGTTGCAGCAAAACTCTACCATGCATAACCAAACACCCTCCTTCATCACTGGTTGCACAACACATACGTAATCTCGACTTATTAAGAGATATTCATTCAGATAATGCTTTGTATGTAACCACCATGTATTATATGCACTTGTAAACCGTATGCATACCTATAGAGCTGCATATGATTATCGGGGCATAAGGATAACCAGACACATACATTTTACAAATGGAAGCACATATATGAACACATACAAATGTACACAAAATCTAGTAATATAACATGTGAATATATGTAATCATACAAAATCATGCATGTTACATTAGAGTCATGGTGCAAGTGACAGAAATACAACTCACTGGCTTTACTTAAAGGAGGTGTTTATTTCTAACAGAATCTAGGTGAAGACAATGAAGCTAGAGACAAAACTAGGATGTTGCTGGGCCACAAGAGCAACTGAGCTCAAAACCATGGACTTCATCAGCTTCAGGATCCACTTTGGTCTCCATTTCTATCTGATATATAGGTATAGATACAGATATAGTCTCCAAATGGGAGAAAATATGGTCCTTCTCTGTATGGAAATATAGCCACACATCCTGATCTCCAGCCACAGATTATGACAGTTTACCACAGATGTTTTTTGGTTACAAGATTTAAAAAAAAAAATACAGGGCCAATTAACTCCAATACCCACATGCTTTAGTCAGCTTAGGATAGGTCATGCTGCAGTAACAACAAAACCTTAAAATTTCCACTGCTTACTCACAATAAAGCTTATTTCTCACCTATGTTACACGGTTATCTTGAGCTAGTTGTAGCTGTACCTCATGCCATCTCTTTTCTGGGACCCAGGATGACAGAAGAGCCTTTATCTGAATCTTTCTCTGAATATCACAAATCTCAGAGAGGAAGAAAGGGAGTGAAGAGTTGGCAGTCCAGGCAAGGGCTCTTAGAACTTCTGGTCAAGTGTGGCACGTGTTACCTGTGTTCAAACTCCGTGGACCTCAAAAAGTCTTTTGGTCATAACACAGGTCCATCGTAAGAAGAAAGAGGTAATACAAGGTATCATCTCCTAATCACCTAACTGAGTGAGGGGATACTGGAATTGACTCATCCTTTGATTAACTGAGTTGAGCAGTTGGATCAAGTTGTACTGCTGTGGTGTAATGTGGAGAATAAGGAAAAACAGAGATAGTCACCCAAATGGACAGATAATTATAATGTGTTTTAGAAATACTTCTAGTAAGTTACTGTGCAAACACATGTTTGGCTTAATGAGCCACACAGAGTACACATCAGCACAGACTTGATAATTCTCCCACACTGAAGGGGTACACACACACAGGCCTGTACACACATGTGCACACGTATGAATCTGTAATGGTGCGTATGTACAGATATACATACACAGTGCATGCACTGGCATCCAGTCTACCCTCATTTACATGTGAACCTACACACACATGCCACCCTCAGGCACACATGCACACTCCAGCTCAGCAGGGAGTGGCTGCTTCTGCCGCTGGAGAGATCAAAGGCAGCTGCTCCCTCTGCATATTTAAGGAGCCCCTGCTGCTTCTTGCAGCTCTTGGCTGAGCCCCCTGCCTAGCCTAAGCCCCACTCTGGGAAATGCCTCCTATGTCCCAGCTCTACCCTAGGGGAAAGGCTTGGGGATCTAATCACTTCCTTCACTGAGTCTTTTAGGAAGGACCCAGGGAGAGGCTCCAGGCAGAGCTGAAGGAGCAGCTTGGTCCCAGCTGCAACCCACTGCTGACAAGCCGAGTGGACGGCCCCATTGGGGCAGCTAACCTAAGCTCCAGGGAAACAGCCCCATTGGGGCAGCTAACTTGAGCCCCAGGGAAAGAAGAATTGATATTGCCTACTCAAAGCCAGCTCGAATTTCCTCTTAAGGAACACTCATACTGCCCAGAAAATTGAAGAAGGATTTGAGACTTTGGAGAATAAACTCCAAACACAGAATCAAGCCCCAGGCTGTATCGCTGGCTTTGCCATAAATTCATTCAGACCAGTCACTTCCCCCTCTGAAGCATAGTTTCTTAGAAGGGTAGATACTCAGAACACTAAAAATCATGTGATCCAGAAGCAGCAAAGACCTGGTATACCTAGTCTAGTCCAGCCTGTATGACGCCATGGCACACATTGCTAACATACCACAGCACCTTTCTAGCCAATTGTGTTTGCAAACTCTGAATAATTTTTCACAAAATATTCTTTTTAGAGACATTCATTCATCAGCATAGACACGTGAAAGAAAAACTATCAACAACGCTGATGACATCTTAACACTTTACTGATTCTATGAAGAAAATGAAGCTCAGAAGTGGAAAAACTTTTTCTAATCTCCCAGAAGTAATTTAGAAGGTTAAAATAGATGAAATCCTGGCCTTCACCTCCTCCCACTTCCACTTTCCAACCAGAAGTGCTAAACAGGTTTCATCTTCTTTGTCATCTCTGATCAGGTGGCAGTGGCTACAGGAAGCACCACCTGAGAATCCCACAACCCTGCCTGGGCTCAGTAGAAAAGAGTACGGTGATCAGTCAAAATCATCAGCCTCAGTGCAGGCGTGCAAAGTTGAACTAGGTTCTATTTTGGCTAAAGCAAATTCAGGGTTTGGGACAAACAAAACATGTACTTTTGTCCACATACAAAGTAACAGTACTGACCTGACTGCAGAGATAAGCGCCATTTTCCCTATGAGTGGGAATGATTTGAGTTGAGCCTTGGTGTGTGTGTGTGTTGTGCTTAGAAACTTGTTTAAAATAACAGTTAGGGAGTGGATAACTCATTGGCTCATCAGTCAACCACATTCCCTGAATACACTGTTAAAGTCTGTTTTTGTTGCTGATTGAATCACCCATCAAGCAATTATCTATGCTCTCTGGATTCCCTATGTGGTAATAATATCACAACAATAACAATAATAATTTACTGAGCACCTACTGTATGTCACATATTGTGCTTGACTCTCCTAACATTGTTCAGTTCTTTCAACACTGCTGAAACTTAGTTGCATATCCATGTTTTACAAATAAGGTGATGCTGACAGACATGAAGTGATTTCTAAGTATCACTTAGGAAGCAAGAGGGTAGGCTTCAAGCCCATAATGATCTGATGCCAAAATCTTCTTTGTTTGTACAAAATGAAATGATGGTTAGATCAGTTTTGAGTAAAAATAAGAAGCAATGCGGGGGCATTGAGTAAGAAACCTAGATGGTTTCAGAGTGAAAGAAAGGATTAGGATGCTGCTAATCAAATTTTGATGGCATTTCCCCCACTGCTGACTTCTTACACTCTGAATCTACTTTCCTATTGAATTTAGCACAGGACCCCCAAAGCTTCATGCACTTATAGTTGGGGCCTTTGGAAGGTGATTGGATTGTGGGGCTATAATGTTAATCTACTGCTGAGTTATAGCTAAATGTGGTTAGGAGGAGGTGAAGCTTTGTCTCAGTAGAAGAATCAGTGTCTAGGGGTGTGGCCAGAAGGGTCTGTCTCCCCCTCTCCTCCCTTAATGTCTCTCTGCTTTCACGCTACCAGCTGTTTCTTCTCTACCATGCCCCTCTGCTATGCTCTTCTGCCTTGGAACCAGCCAGCTATGAATTGAAACCTCTACAAACTGTGAGCCAAAATAAGCTGTTCCTCATTTAAATTATGGGTAACACATATCAGCTCTCAGCAATGGGAAAGTAACTAAGACACAGAACACCAGCATCATCCAGATTTCCAAGATAAACAGATATTGTAGCAACTTTATTTAAACTGCAATCTAATGTGACTCATTTCCTTCTTCTAACCACCAAAGCACTATACCACCAGTGAAGAAAATGAAATTTAAGAAAGCACAAAATAAAATAATAAATATTCTTGATTTCCTAACCCTTTTTCCTAAAATAGCCAGTTAATGCTTTAACATACCATCTTTCAGAGTTTATTTCATGCATACTTTGTTTGCACATTAAATTGATAGCACAATACTGTTTTATACTCTGCTTTTTCTTTAAATGGTACTCATGGTACTCATCCACAGCATCATTTCAACTCACTAGTAACCAGCTCATTGTAGAGATGTATCATATTTTATTTAACCAATGAAATATTATTATTGCATGAAATATTATAACTAATCTTTTACATCATCACATTAAGAAATTTCCTTATAATAAACTCCTACAATTTGAGGGTCATTTACTAATTCTGTCATCTTCTCTGGATCTTTGCAAAACTGGACATTTCATTTTTAAAGCCATGCTTCTTAACACTTGTGAACAAGAAAATAGAGTGATGCACTTTGGAAGAGTCCCATGGGCCACCCCATGAGGCCCAGTTATTGACTGTGGAAATGGATGTGTTGATTTATTTAAGTTGTCAAGTGTCAGCATCACTTGAAAAGAAGGTGCTGATATGCCACGTCATGTGATGATGCTCCATATAGTGGCACTGTTGAACCCAGATTTAACACACTTCAGAGTGCTATCCCTCCAGTTAGAGAGCAAGCCTTTTGAGGTAGATATTGTGCCATATTTGCCTCTGAAATATCCTTGGGCTTAGTGCAGGGATACACACCTGTCGTCTATTGAAATACATTGTTTCCAACTCTGTCCATGTTGAGGCTTAAAGTACCTGTTCAGTGAAAGTATAAAATAAAAAGTGACACTGAAAAAGCTGAAAGGGAGAGGGCCTAGGTCAATGCAGCAGGCAACAAGTTAGAATTCAGGAGTTCCGAGTTCGAGTTCTGACCCTTCTGCTTACTTCAAGCAAGTCATTTAACTTCTGTGAATCTACGTGCCTAAATGAGTGAAAGACAAACAGCAATATGGACTGCACAAAGCTGGGATAACTGAAACAATTCAGCTGAAAAAATCCTTATAATAATAAATACTGTTTTAATGCTCCTTGGACTATAATCATATCAAACACTTTATAGATGCCCTTTGCCTGGGGTAAAAATGCAAGCTCAGAGTTCATCACTTTAAATATTTCTTCTCTAAAATGTCCTAATCAGTGAGCAGAGTTAGGCATTCAAGCAAATAAATTTAGGTTTGCATACTGGCTTTTTCATTCATTAGCTTTGTGACATTGGTCAAGAAACCCAAAAATATTTTGAATCAAAGATCTTTTTAATTACAAAATGAGGATAGTAACAGTGTCTGCTACACACACACACATACACACACACACCTGGTATGAAGACAAAAGGAAAAATTATAAATATAAGTCCCCAACCCAGCCTCAGGGATATAGAAAACTCTAGAAATATCCTCTTCTCCTTTCTAACACTATGAGGGCTCCCCTGTCAATCAACCTCAGCCTTCTGTCATCTCTTATTCTGTAATAAAACACTCCAAAACTTACTGGCTTACAGTAACAGACATGAAATCAGCTTAGAATTCTGATATTTAGACTGGGATCAGCTGGGTGGTTCTTCTGCTGATCTCTACTGGGATTGTTTGTTCCTGTGGTTCCCATCAGCTAATGGTCAATGGCCTCCCTCCACGACTGGCCTATGGCTAAATATCAGTAGAAGAAAAAGAAGTTTAGCTCTCAACTAAGTTTAGCTCTCAACATCAAGCAGCCTATTTGGAGCTCATTCACATGATGGTAAGTGCAAATTTCCAAAAGCTATAAAATACCAAATCCCTGGCTCATGCTCCTTTGCTCATGCTCCTTTGGCCAAATTTGCCACCCAGCTAAACTGAAATTCAAAGGTAGAGACATTCCTGTTGGGGTAGGAGGAGCTCCATAGTCCCATGGATGGGAATGCCAGGGGAATTATTTGTGGTCAGTTTTGCAGTCTATCTCAGAAGTGAGGGCTTCTTCCAGGACTACCGGCACCTTTTGGTCTAACTACTCTTCCAAAAGTAAATTTCCTCTATGCATGTCAGGAAATTTTTCTGTAACTTTCCCAGGGTTTGCTTAAATCAGTGCCAAAGTGGTGCCATGATCTCCAGCCTAGAAGCCTGCCGAGCAGGAGACAGAGACAAAAGAACAAATGCTTAAATTATCTGATGAATGTCAGATACATTAAACTAATTTATGTAATAATGTAAGCACAGTGATGGGAAGGTAATATGAGAGACATAAATTATACATTATTATTGTCAGCGCTAGCACTTATCTTAGTAGCGTGTCAAAATACATCCTGATATGTTAGCATTTATAGAAATGAACAACAAGTGCCTGTGCTCAGGGCTCTGGCAGTGAGAAGCTGGGTGTCATTTGCATGTGTGCATCAAGCCGTCATTGTCTTTCTCAGGACTGACAAGGTGAGGAGGAGAAGATTCCCTGTATGTTCACTATCCCTAGAGAACCCTGGGACACAATCCCCCTGGCATAGGCCCCAAGAATCCAGGAAAGTGTACCTTTCAAAAATCAGACCCACAACTTATCAGCTCTTTGACTCAAATCATTTTCCCTCCCCAAAACTCAGTGTCTACATCTCTGAAATGGGAATAAAAAAATCTGTCCTTGAAAGATGGCCATAAGGGTAAAATGAAGTTATTCTGTTTTCCTTCTAAGTGGAAATGGGAAGTCTGTGAAGCAACTTGGACTTGGAAGCCTTCAGTAATCCTGCTCAACCTATCCCAAACATGGGAGTGAAGACCAGGATTATCTGGTTATTGTTTAGGTTATTTAGCTCTATTTAATACATGGCTACTGTTTGATCTTCCCCATCCTTTACTGTGTTGTCCTCAGACTGTCTTTCTTCTGCACAGAGTACAAAAGCAAAAAACTCCTAATAGCAAAGGCCTGGCAAAGGTTTCAGGAACTGTGGGGTTGATTTTGGATACTTCTAGGGCTTGACCACAATGACAGGTAAAAATCAGTCTTCAGACATTAGAGAAACAAAAAACTATACACACATGGTGCCAGGAAGGAAATCTATTAGAAAGATCCAACCAGGTGGAAAGACATCCTCAGGAGATCATGAATAACAGGGCTGGGTTCCTGCTAACCCCAAACCAAGCCCTGAACCTAGACAACCCTATAGCAAGAAAACAGAGTTCAGGCCAGCAGGAGTTCATTAGGCGACCCCCTAGGAGAACTCGACAAATAGACCCAGGAAGCTCTTTTCCAAGAGCAGAAGAAGAACTAAAGGGTTTACATCTTGCCTCACCAGTGTACAAACTAATCTAAACACAAGAGTAGGATGACTCTCTAGGGATAGAGGAAGGGTGGTGACTTCTCAGGCTGGGAGATGAGGAAGCAGAACCCAAGATGCAGCCAGGGGCAGCAATGGTCCCTGGAATTTGTCTCCTTCCTCTTCTCTTTCCTTAAATTCCCCACTTTCTAAGCTTTTTATACCTTCCACAGTTTGAACTCAGGTGATTCCAGATATTCTTCTAGACCTCTGTTTCTCTATAGGAAAAATGAGCCCAAAAAGTCATGTGTCTTCTCGTCCAGCTATCCAGGCCAGCACCTGTGAATGGCATCTCCTGAAATGTGGCAACCTGTGCTTGTTTGCCTCAGCCCTGCCCCTCCACCTCCCAGGGCTTGCGTGGAACTCTAGGGGTTGCAGCAGTGAGTATATCTGAAGATTCTCAAGGCCACCTGGGCTCTAACACACCTACAGATATCTAATTCAACAAATCAAAATAATCATCCCATTTTCACAATAGATTCAAGACCAAAAAACCAAAAAAAAAAAAAAAAAAAAAAAACCCTCAGCCATTAGAAAGTGACTTCTTCAAGCTCAGGACATTATTTTTTAAACCAGCTCTTTATCCCTATTTGTCCAGCATACCTAGTACTTTAGATGAAGGTTGGAACATGTTTGATGACTGAGAAGTGAGAGGTCCTTTTTGTTGAATATATTCTGATTGCTGTGGCAACGCCAACACTTGACATTGTACTAAAGCAAGAGTCAGCAAACTATGACCCTTGAATAAAAATGGCCCCAGGCCCTGTTTTTGGAAATGAAATTATAATGGAACACGGGCACTCCCAAATGTTTGTCTATAGTTGATTTCATTCAATAATGGCATAGCCCAGCGGTGTGAACATGGATTGGATGGTCAGTCTTTGAGAGAAAAAGTTTACTGATCTCTGAACTAGAGAATCATAGAATATAATGCATGATCAAGTGCATATTACCATGTGACCAAATCTTAAATGTTGTGATAAAAATTCTCCACTATTTCCTCACCACCTTCTGACACAACATTTTCTGTGTACCTTCTGACACAACGTTTTCAAGTACCACACTGGTGTAATGACCACAGATTCCTTTACCACTTCAGGGGACAAGAAAGCGGATGTACGCAAGAAGCATATTTCAGCTGGTAGGAAGGCCAATCTGTTCTTCATCTTATCTACAAGCCTCCTGACACCCCAGCAGCAACATCATACGCCCCATCTTCCAGCAAAGCCAAGCAACTTTGCCCACCCATTTGCCATTCGACAAAGTCTTTTAAACAGATGACTTTTAATAAGTTAATCCATTCATTGTCTGGAGCTCTGAAAACTGACATAAAAGCACAATGACGCCTAATTAAACTTGTTCTGTGAAAACTAATTTGTCAAACCCAGAAGCACAGTTCATAGATAAATGCTAATATTTGAAAGTCAAATTAAAGTTGAAAAGGTTTGTAATAACAGTTAATTAACTCTTGTTTTGTTTTCCTTCACTGCAAACTTGAACCAACTGCATTGCAGGCGCCTCTTTAACATTTTGGACCACAAAGATAAAATTCAAAGCTTTGAGATATGCCTTTGATGTTGGTATTCTCTGCAGATTTGATATTATTTTAAGTCTCTTTGTTTAAAAATTCATTTTTATTATCCCTGCATGAAATGCATGGCAATTCCCCAAATAACGAGCCATCAGTGCAATTAACATCGTCGATCGACACCAGCGTCCTGATAATTAATACAGACGCGCTGCCTCCCCAGCGAGAACTGTGAGGGCTTGATTTTTCAGAGCAACTGTTCATTTACAGACTCAGCTTCAACCTAATGAAAATGGATTGTGAAACTTTAATGAACAAGACTTTGCTGTCATAATAATAAAGACTTTGAAACAACGCGGAGGCCTCCCTAGCAAGCGTCTGGCGCTGTGCTTGTTGCTACGGTACATCAAACCAATTAAGCCATATGATGAATATTTACACCCAGTTTTTTTCAACTCTATGACATAAGATAAACTCGTAAAAGTGAGCATTAATTCTGCATCAACAGTTTCTGACATTACATCGGAGCAGAGATACATTTGCCCAGCCAAGAGACTGTGTCTGCCCACCTCTGTTTTGTCTTAATAAATGTCAACAAAGGATTAGAACGTTCTAAAAATCCAATTTGCATACACAGGTTGTGAACACAAGTGAAAGGAAATTACCTTCCTTGAGGTGCACGTGAGTGTGTGTTTATTTTGCTTGTGGGATGTGCATAATAGTCCTCATGTGGGTCGGTGTCTGAGTGTGCTCATTTCTATACTTGGAGGAATGTTTGCCTGCTTGGTGCACATGGATCTATGGATGTATGTGAGAAACAGTGTATATGAATGCACCTGTCTATGCATACATGCTTTCTGTGTGTGTTCCTAATCTCTGTGCCTATGTATGACAGTGATTTCATTTGCTGGTTTGGATTTCTGTTACTATTACTTGTACCTATTCAACAATATTTATCAAGCATCTACTATGTATGAGGCAATGCAGAATTACAATAGTTATGAAATCTTTGAACGCTTTTCTTCTTGAAGAACTGTGCTCTGGTGGGGAGTTCTATATATTGATTAATAACCAATAACAGTAAAGCAGGATATGTGTTAAGATAGAGAAAGGAAAGTGTTTGCATGTGTGTGTGTGTGTGTGTGTGTGTGTGTGTGTGTGTAACTGGGGCATAAATATTGCATAAATTAAGAGATATTAGAACAGAATTCTTCAGAATTGGGCACTTAAGCTAGGACCTAAAAATAAGGAGGAGTTAGCAGGTAAAAAGAACCAGGTGAAGAAGACACAAAAGGTAGCTTTGTGCATATGTACACCCATGTGCATGTCAGATGGATTTTGTGTGGGGTCCATGTGCATGCCTACATATGTACACATGTACCTCTGTATACCTAAGCCTCAGTGTCTGGGAATCATGACACCCACTAGCAAGCAATATCTCAAAACTAGAAAAGATTCGTCTGGATGGTAAATGTTCTCTCGGATAGCAAAGGGAATGCTCTCTGGAAGGCCAAAGGCAACAACTCTGGGTCTGAATATCTGTTCCCTGCATTGCTAGTCTAAGCCATGTATGTAAGTTAAGTTTTCTCAATACTCATCATTATCTGTGGCTTAATGTACAGAAGCACAGAAGGTCTCAGAGGTTCATGGAAGATCAATTGGCCCTCTGATTTTGAACACAAGCTCAGTAGCCTAGGAATTTTCAAGTCAGGATTTTTCAAGTAATTGTCTCCTAACTGTAAGATTTTCAGATACAGGCAAGCCAACAATGCTACAGCAATTTCAGAGCCTAGCTGTATCCCAGCCACACAGAATTGTTTGCACAAGCATAGACACAAAAAAGGAAATCCTGGCACTAGTACAAAAAGGAGGAGAAGAAAAATAAAAAGTAGGGGCTGGGGATTTAGCTCAGCGGCATAAGCGCCTGCCTTGCAAGCAGGCAGTCGTGAGTTTGATCCCCGGTACTGATAAAAAGGAAAAAGACCAAAAAAAAAAAAAAAAAAAGAAAAAAGTGAACACTACTATTCAGCTGCCCCTAAGCTTTTTGCACAAGCAGTATCAGAGCAATGTAAGATTCCACAACCTGTTTTCCAGCAGGAGAACAAGGTTATAACTTAGACTATACATGTCTAGAGTACTGTCTAGACTGTCACAGACTCATGTAGTTTACCATTGGGGAGCCCTTCAGACATCTGGGAACTCATTTTCCTTACAACATTCTTTGATGCTATTTTCCCAACCTAAAAAAGAAGAGAAATAGTTGATTTGATTTTTAGAGAAAAGATACCATTCACAAATGCATCAACAGAAGTGATGAGACAGACATTTATTCTGGAGCCATTTACCATGGAGGCAAAGAGAACTATGCGCATTTCCAGGGATGTTGTTCAGCAGTGGCAGCTGTTCATGGTAAGGATCCTAGTCACCAACAGAAGATTGGTAAAGAAAAATACAGATATCTGTAGCTAAACATTCTTGTGAAGTTTAATATGTAAACGGATAGACCTGGGTCATCCAGAAAGTTAACTGCCCAGATTTAGATTTACTAGTGTATGCTGAGTGCCAACCAAACATTAAGCTAGAAGCATCCATCAGTCATTGTAGAGGATCCCTTCAATTGGAGATTTTTCTCTCCCCATTTTAGAGATGAGGAAATAGAAGCAGAGAGAAGTTGAGTGGTAAGGGACTAGGCAGGAGTTCGGGTTCTTATTCCTTCTACTTCCTGATACTTCTTCCAGGATAATAAGTAGAATCCTAGTAAAATCTCTAGGGCTCTAGAAATATGAGATCTATACAAATTTTCAGAATCTTTCTACCTATTGATCAGAAGCTTATGCCAGCTGTTTGAGAGGGTCTTTTCCCTTTGTGCTTGTGTGCAAGTCTCTTGGTCCTGCTTTGGCCTCTCTTCTCAAGATCACCACAAACAAGAGCTTCTGAAAGTACAGCTTGAAGAAAGATTTTAGGCTGCTGAAAATGGCATATCAGAAAACACAGCCCAGACACCTCTAGCAGAGCAAAGCGTCTTAGGAAAAGGAAGTTGACATTTATGTTTTCTTGTGTGCTTTCTCATCTAGTCTGCACATAAGTACAATTATATTGTACATATATTGGTGCACATGATAAAATTCACCTGTGCTATTGCCAGGAATCAGACAAGCATTGTCTCTAATTTTTATGATACGCCAAGTCAATAAATGACCCCAAGGGAATCTGAGGTTCAAAAAGTTCAGCAAATTGCCTAAAGTCTCAGAACTATGGGTAGCAGTCCTGGTATATAATGCAGGAACTCTAAGTCCAAGTCCACTGCTCTTACCATTGCATTCCACTGCCTCTGAGTGTGATCTCCCAGGCCAAATGTGGCTATGCCTAATGTATCTGCACAAGCTCTTTCCAATTTTGGGACACAGTATCAAAAAGAAGGTTGACTGTCTCTTGTCATGGCTATCTGTTCAGCCTAGATCCCTAGCTGAAGGCTCCAAAACCTGAAGGTAGAAGAACTAGATATACTCCTGCTGAGAGCAAGAGATTCTTAGCATGCAGCACAGGGCTACAAACCAAAACCGCTTGGGACCTGGGAACCCCACGCATCATCATCCTATGTAATCTCTTTGCAACATTCCCATGGACCTCTGTTGAAAAACCTTCAGTCACTAAGAATTCATCTCCCTAATGACTTGCATTTTTGTAGGAGAGTTTCATACCAGTAAACTGGAGTTAAAATCTGTCTTGCCTTAGTTTCCATCCTCTAGTCCATCACTCAGTCCATCTTAGATGTGATTCCCTTTTCATACAGACAATGGAACCAGAGCAGACATGGGATCCCCATAAGGGACCTTGTTGGTAGTTTTCGTTCTCCACAGAGCATTTCAGTGAGCCTCAGACTTGCAAACTGTGGGTGGTCAGAGGCACCAAATGCCAGGATGATCTAACTGGCCCTCTCCACAGAGAGGCTCTGGTCAGCTGGAGCCTCAGCAGCCTGTCAGACTTGTCAGTCGTGTCCTATTCTGCCCATTCCCTATCCTCAACGCTGGGGCCCAGGACCCTCCCCCTCAAAGACCTGAATACCTGCCAAGTGCTTGGAAAAATACTTCTAAAGAGTGGCAACTTGATATGTGTTATGATCATTACATTATTTTTTTGTTATTCACAATTACTATGGTAGGATCATTAGCAGAAGGCGGCACTGGAGCCCACCAAAGATTCTAAACTGCCTTGATGAATACAATCTGTGCTCATATGGAAATGTGGGTTCTAATTATGGTTCCATCCTTAAAGGTGTCAATAAGGAGAAGGATGACAATTTTGATAGCGAAAGAGACACCAAGGGACAATCACCACTTCTACCACCCTTACAAGTACCAGCACATTAATGTGAACATTTACATCTACCTGATAAACTGATACTATCATTGCTTCCATTTTACAGATGAAGAAATTAAAGCCTACTGAGGTTAAGTACCTTTCAGAGGTCATGTATTTGGTTGGTGATGAGCTTAGGGTCCTGGTACTCAAAGAGTCCCTCATTATTAACCACTGCATGGTATTTCATGTCTCGAACTCACTGTGTGAGTTTGGGTAAGATGCTTTCCCTTCCTGGGCCTCAATTCCTCATTGCCCAGAGGTTTCGCAGTGCTAGTAGGAAAGAGAATTGACTTCAGAAGGAGTGAAACTTCCTAGGAAAACCAAATTTCCCTGCTTGGGTACCCCACCCTCCACCTCCCTGCCTTTAAATTCCCTCCTAGCTGCCTGGGCAGCTCTCAGGCTCATCTGAACATGCAAATCAGAATTAATTATTCAAGACCAGGCCTACTTTGCATATCAATTCCATTTTCTTCAGTGTGGGAAGGTTTTCACCCTTTTAACAGTTTAGAATAATGTTCACTAGACCTCAAAAATGAAAACAAAAGTTTTTTAAAAACTAGGGGAAAAAGGATGAGCTGGTTTCTTTGGCTGGTTGCTCTTCTTAACTGAGGCTGGGCTAAGTCTGGCAGCAGCCCTGTAGATTGGAGTGGTAGATCGGTGGCTTCTGGAATTTCTAGAGATATCTTTTAAGAATCTGAGAAAATCTGGACTCTCTCTTAAAAAAAAAAAAAAAACCTGCAAACACAATATGTGGCATATAATCAGGGGTGTTTCCTGAAAATATGAAACTCAGCCTTGACCTCTTGGTTAAGTGTGAGAAGGCCCTTGCGCTTCCTGAGTCTACAAGTGTATGAATGAAAGTAGGGCACATGCTTGAGTCAGTGATCCCCAACCTCTTCAAACACAGCTGTCTTATTCTACCTAAATTCTTCTGTCTCTGTTGAGACAAAGCTGAACCAGAACCCGTCTCAAGGTACAAAAGCCTTGACTGACTCACCTGAACGCAGAGGTGCAAAGAAGGATGTCTTCAACTCCCTTCCTGTGAAAGATAAATACCACTTCTAAATCATACTCTTATATATGACCACACAACAAAAGTAACCACACAGAAACAAAGATGAGAAGAAAATAAATAAAACTCACATAATCGTTATCATTGAGTGGTATATAGTTTATATTATTCTTTTGACAGGTTTTGTACATTTGTCCAGTTCTTGGCAATGAAAAGTTTTGTCTTTCATTTAAAAAAACACAAACACACGTAAAGTTGACATTAAAAATTTAAAAAGGCAGACCAATGGGGGGCCAAAGATTAGTCTTTGAGAACAGAAACAAATGAGCTCTGTCATGATATTATAAAGATAAGAGATTAACCTGCAGACAGAGCTTTGATGAGCTGAATAAAAGCAGAGAAAAGAAAACTGGCCAGAGGAGAAAGAGAAAAATGAACTCTCCACTCAGAGAGAAGCAGAACACAAAAAGGATATCTGTGCTATCACTTTTTCCCAGAAAAAGACAGAAAAAGTCACACCTCAGCTCTTGATTCACTCAGGAGGTGTGACCATAATTCCATCTAGAGTGCTGTGACACAGCTTTAATCTTTCCAACAAATCTACTTTTTCACTAAGCTGCTTTGAGTGTCCTTAGGCTCAGGTAACCAAATCACAGTTAAGACCACGTGAAGCTGAACAGAACCAGCATTTCTACCGTGACCGAGTCCTGGGATGTTTGAGTGAGTGTGGGTGACATTTGAGAAATTATGTATAACATCTGCATGGGTGTGTTTGTGTAACAGGCTGAATGTGTGTAACATCCAAGCATTTGTGACATCTTGAGAGAGTGTGTGTGAGAGATCAAAGTACGTGTATGTAGCACTGGAATAAGTATGCATAGTTAGCTGGAGTCAATAAATGTTTAAATCTGTGACCTGTCAGTTGTAATTCTTATCAATTTCCCCACCACAATCTGGTCTTATACTCAGCCGTAGGGGCCCATCTTTGCAAATATCACCTGGGAACAGGGCAGACCTGCTCAGAAAGCTTTTCTGCCCAGGTTCACCAACAAGGAGCAAGAAGAGCAACCGGTCAAATTCTTCTCCCTCCTGCTCTTCAGACACTGTCAGAAGATTCCCTGCAACTGCTGGAAAGATTCAAGCCTCAGACCAGGATGCAGCTTGCCCCTGATTCTAGCATTGGACCAGGGTATCATCCGATGCTTGGCCAACCCTTAGGTACATTCAGGGCAGAGATAGCTATTCCTATATCCTCGCTAAGTAAAACTGAAATCCATAATGATAAAGGGACCTGTTGAGATAGCCCAAGATAAGAATAGTCAGGATTTTAACTTTATTCTCCCTACCATAGAATGTTGATGCTTCTAATTATAACATACACCTTTTAACCAGAGTCGGCAGCTGTCATATTCAGTTGTTCCCAGCCTATCCTGCTTGCAATTCACTTCCAAGTTCCCATCAAGACCTCTCAGCAGGCATCCATGGCAACCCCGAGCCTGCAGCAGCAAAGTAACCTCATATCCTGCCTGCTGGTGGCTTTGAGCCCACTAGCACAGTGTTAATACAGGAATGAAGAGCAATGAGCCTGCGAAATGGACATGCTATACTTGAGAAGTACTGAGAAGGCAGATTCATCTTGCTGGTTTCTGGCGATTAATTTTATTTAAAGAACCACTACTAAAAGGTCTTCAGCTGGATGTCCCGGAGACATGTAGCCTTACATAAGCATTATGCATTTCTGAAGCTCTGCTAGGGAAACAGGGAAACCCTACCAGGGTGCAGTGAAGCCTAGGAAGGCATCTGTCATGGGTGCAGCTTGGAAGAGCTATATGTTATTTCACTGTGTCCTGCGGCCACCAGAGAGTGTGACATTGGGAGTGGCCCTTGTTCAGTGTTGCTTACTTTTTATTTGTCCATGGTCAGCCCAGGTAGCCACCTAATCATGGCCCACAAAACCGTATAGATTATTCCTACGGCATTTGTTCATTATCTACTTTTCCCATGTGTGAATTTCTACAACAGGGGCTAAAACTCCTACGGGTTTTGCTCTGTAAACAGAGCCCCGACTCTAGCCCAGTGGTGGTGAATCTATGCCATGCGTGCTGCCACAGGCTGTTTAAATCACTGAAAGCTCTAAAAGGTTCACCGTCACTGTTCTCGCCCTAATCTCATCCAGTGACCATCCAGAACAATACTCATCCTTGAAGCTTCACTGTAAGTTCATCATAGCTTCTTCTGGGAGCAAAGGATCATGAAAAGCATGTGGGGTGCATTTACAGAATCTGGTTAAAGTGGGAAAGAGGTAGAGAATCTTAAAAAATAAAGGTAACAAAGTGAAAGTCTGGAAGACAAACAGTGAACATTTCAAGATTCATTCATTTCAAAGCGGTCATCCCTATGGCTGAATCTGATTGAAATGATTTCTGTGTATTGGGCACATGTAATGTGTACTTCACACATATTAACCTTCTGAATCTCTTTTCTTTCCAGCATTTAGGCTCACTACAGTGGTGTCTTAGCTCAAGAGCTTAATTCTTTTTATGCTTCTAGTTGCAAACTGAATTGAACCAGAACTGAATCTAATTTCTCCATAAGGTCAACATTGAACCAAACCATTGAAATTGATTCAGTTCTTGTCCAATTCAGTTGTGACCAGAAACATGGAAAGAATTAAGCTTGTGAACTGAGGTATTACTGTATTTTGTACCAATAAAGGAATCCATTGACTAGAAGATAACTCAAATAGCTAAGATAGAGAGAATAAGCAAAAAAGAGAATAGTCCAAGAGCATAAATGCTTCCTCCTTTGTGACACTGATATTAGTTTAGAAGACATTTCTTTGCCCACTTTCTCCATAACTATTTCTGTGGATCTATTTTATCCTTGCTGTCGTTCTCCCACTTGGCTAAGAGACCATCAAATGAAAAATTGTAGATTTCTATTCGAAATAGAAGACAAAATCACAAGCACTACTATTAATGAGGTGATTTAAATATATATATATATTCAATCAAGAGTAATTGAAGCTGAGCATAGTAAGTCATGGAAAATTATAAACTATGCCCACTCTAGGGCATGACTGACTATTAAAATCTTTTTCACACCATTGCCTACAGAAAGCAGCTGGGCACTATGCCACCAGGGAGGTGGCAGCCGAATGGCCTCATTCCCTAAACAAGCTTGCAAAGAAGAGGACAATCAGATGGATTGCTGAATCAAAATTAACTCTTTTAACGCCATGCCAAAAGGGTTTTTCGACAAAGAATAGTTAAGAATGGACTCCTTAAGAGCAATCCAGGAAATGGCTTATTCATTGGCAAAACTTTTATTCAACACATTTATTAAACATCCACGGTGCATGTTAGCATCAGTTACCCCATTTAACTGAATTCTAAAAACAACTACATGTAGCCCATTTTATTCAATTCCATGTATAGAGAGAGAAACTGGAGCTTAGAGAAGCCAAAGTGATCTGCCCAGTGTCAGCATTGACCCATACCAAAGCTGTGGTTGTATATTTTGACTCCATTCTCAGAGATTTTCCATGTCCAGTTTATTTCCACTGTACAACAAAGCTTTATGGCTCAATAATGCCCAGTAAAATCCTGGTTAGCCAGAATTTCTAGTACTTGGTGATTTTAAGGTACTTCTGCACTTCACTCAGAGTTAAAAAGAGAATTTTACATTTCATTCTTGGTAGTTGATAAGTTTCGAACCATGCCTAAGTCTCATTTCTTATATTAGTTAGTATGGAGAATATAGTGAGTTAGGATATTTCTAAGAAGGAGCTATTCGAAGAAATTATCCCTTTGTGAATATTTTTTCACAGTCCAAGATTCTAAATGAATTTAAAGGGAGGTGGGAACCCCCAGCCTGGTTGCCAAAATACCCAAGGACTCTTGTCCAGTCCTATTTTCTTGTCATTGCTTCAACTCTCACATTCCAAAGGACCCAGAAAAAGGCAAGAACTTGGCTGATTTTTCTATGGGTGATACTTTTGTTTCTAATATATGTATATCTTTTATACATATATTAAGTTCATAAAATGAAACAAAAAAGAGAAAATTGACATTCTGTTTAGGCAAAGTGTTGACTGTGGGTAAGCCCTATTTTGTCAAGGTTTGATGCCACATTTTACAATGGAAAGACCTCTTAACCAAGTTTCAGTGAACAAAGTTTCAGCCTCAAATTCACAGTTTATTCTTGTCTTGACCACAAGATAGTTATTTAACTTCTTTAAGTCTGAATTTCTTCAACTTCAGGAGGAAACAGTGACACTTCGTAGGACAGTTATGAAGTCACATGATGTAATAAGCATGAAAATATTTGGAACACTTTAAAATGCTGTAAAAATTGTGTATATCTCGTGTTTGTGATTTTTCCCAAACCCTAAACCCTGACACATAACTATTCAAGAATTTTCTGGACCAATAGTGGAGCAGCATGAAAAGAGCAAAGGCTTTCAAATAGTTATGGCTTGTGGTTAGATGTCCCATTCATGCCACATGGGGTCATAAATGAGGATTTTTCAGAGGTGACTGGATCTAGAGTGTGTGATCAATTTATGGTACAATGCTGGGATTAAGGGTATGTGATTACTAAAGCAGTCTACTGATTGGTTTGGCATAGCCCATAATCCATTAGCCTAGATAGAGTATATAAGGGACAGAAAAAAAGCTCTAGGGTCCTTGCTTGCTTGCTTTGCTGTCTTCTACCTGCCATGCACTGTTTCTCGTCTGCGCTGCTCCTCTATCAAGACACCCCGCATTGGTTCTAGATGACTATGAACTAAAACCTCTACAAACTGTGAACTGAATAAACCTTTCCTCTTTTAACTTTTGTTATCATGCATTTTGTCTCAGCAATGAGAAAAGGAGCTAAGATATAGACAAAGGCCATGGAAACAAATTAATTTTCCTCACAGTCTCCATTTTGATCTATAAAGTATAAATAGCAAAACTGCACATTTAATTATGGAGAGGACTGCAATGATGTGCTGGTACATGTTTAGCAACCAAATTTCTCAACAACATCAACAAACCCTTTGCTGCTCATGTTTACTGAATGGCATGGTGTAAATAAATACTCTCATGATAGCAAACTGCAAGTACCAATATGGTGCCACTGAATGCCAAATTGGAAAGAGATGCAAACAATTGGCTTACTAGTCAACCTAAGCCAGATTAGATGAATTCTTGAATATGAGGGTATAAGATAGGTTTCCCACTTACCAGGAAGTCAGTAAGTGTTCATTTACTTTATGTTGCTTGTACCCTAAATGTGAAGCAGACAGGAAGCAATCTGGAAAAAAAAATCTACAAGCAGATACTTTGCTGCTCCAAAGGAAATGAAGATGACAACTGGAGGAAAGATGCATCCTGGTTCCACTTCAAGGATCACGTAACTAGAGAAAAATAATCAGAAAAAGGCATAATTTTGACACGCCCCCCCCCCCCACATGAACACAGTGTAGGTTTTGGAATCAGTACCCACTCCTGCTATCAACCAGGCCCTCTTCACTCTATCATCACCTAGGCAACTGGGGCAGTGTGGGATTAGTTGCCAGGCAACATTTCTCATCTCTGTACTCCTCTACATACCCATGTACTCTGACCTCTAGTGATATCGCCTTCCCCAGAGACCACTCTGTGTCCCAACAACACATCACTTCATTGTAGTCTCCAGATCCCAGCCAAGACCATGGTCCAACCAGAACACATTTTTTCAGAAATTTACAGTTCTGACTATTGTCGTGAGAGAAAATCACCAAAGACAGAAAGCCTAGCCCAACAGCGCAGAAATGGAGTCTAATCTCATGTTCTTACTGGTCCAGCAGCAGTGGGACCAAGTTGCTTGACTACTCTAAATTTTGTTTCTTCATCTGCCAAATGGAGATTTTCCTCTAAACTACATAATGAGGATTTCCTTTTATCTGAAAAATGGGGGATTACAATGCCTGCAGGGCTTCCACATTGAGTTGTCTTCTGGCCCTTGCAATATGACAAGTCCTCTGAAGCACATCCAGGGCAAGAGGAGCTGATAGCCAGCAATACCAGCATCAAATAGACATCCATTCTCTCCAGAGTTCTCCAAAGCTAGGCAGAGCCCTGGGAACCAGGAAACCCAGAGATAAGTGAACCACATATCCTCTAGGATGCAGCAGGTGACATGTTCAGATGGATTCTGAGTGGATTTTGTGTTCCTGCCCTTAACCAGTGTAGAGCCATTTGTACAGGCAACCCACAATTCTGCCCAAAAGCTCTGACTCTCTGAAAATTGGCAGCGCAGGGAAGTGAGCAGCTCTTAAGTTGGACTTGATTAGGGATCAATTTGGGCCTGTTCGCTGAGCCTCTAGTATCATCTCAGCCAATTACTGGTCAACCCTAGCCTACAGCTGGCTGACCCCTGCCAAGCTGCATACCTTTATTTCCAGCAGAGCACTCCCCTGGTCTCAGGGTAAGAGGCCAGAGTGACTGTGGCCTGTTAAAAAAAATGGTAAGAGAAATAACTCACTCTGTAAGGTTATGGTGTGGGTGGGACTTGAGTTGCAGCTTTAATTCATTTAAAAAAAAAACCTCAATAAACAGTCTTGTGGCTTATGCCTAATAAGTATGAGAATTTATAAACTCTTCCCAGTTGTGGGGCTTTGATGACTACTAAATTTTGCTTCTGGCGGAGGACTTTAGGTTTGATAGGCTAACTGAGCTATTCCATCTCTGCCAGCCAAACAGGCTGGCAATGCAGGAGAAAGGCTGGAAAACAGCATTAAGACTGCCCCCATACACTGTTTGGGTTGGGCTATCCCCACCAGGGCTGTTCCTTAAGAATAGGAGCATCCACCAAAATCCTTTCCTTCCTGCTCCTGTCTCAGTCTCCGCAGGAAACTGGACCACTCCTGGAGGCACTGCCCCCAGGAACAGGGAAAAGGATCAGCTCTCTGAAAAATGCATTGTCTTTTCTTTGGTCTGGGGATGACACTGCCTTGTGTATGTAACAGCCCTTACTGTTCAGCTTGGCATCAAAGTCCCTCCCAATCTGGCCCCTGCTTATATCATTTCTTACCATTGTCTGCTTCTTATTTACTTTCCTCACTTTTCAAAGTCTTCAGCCTGTGTGTCTTTATTTATGCTGTACTCTCTGGCTCAGTAGGCCACCCCCATAAATGCTGGCCTGTTGTAGAGAAACTGCTAAGACTACAGTAGGCCCTTGGGTGAACCTAAAGTTTGAATCTCAGCTCTACCTCTTACCAGCTTTTTAATGTGAGGAAACTTTTTTCACCTGTCAGTCCTTTGACTTCCCAGGTACAAAATGCAAATTTGTAGTAACTACATCATAGGGTTACTGTGAAGATCAAATGAGTATATGCCTATGCTTTTGTGTACTGTGCTTACTACATGGCTCTAAATAGTTATTTGTTAAGACAAATGTCAGCAAACTACCACCTGCAGGGCAAATCTCTGCCTGTTTTCTTAAAGTGTCATTGAAGCACAGCCACAGTCACTTCTTACATGTTGTCCGTGACTGTTTTCCTGCCACACTGGCAGAGTGAGCGTTTGTCACAGAGACTACATAGCCTCAAAATCTAAACTACTTATTATTTGCCTCTTTGCAGAAGAGTTCTGTGGAGCTCTACTTTGTGGCTCAGTTAGAAGCAGATTCCGAGTCTAACTCCAACCTCAGGTTGCAAGAGGCACCTTCTTTTATGCCCCACGCACATTTTGCACATTTTTGCAACAACCTGTTGGAGTATTTGCTTCCACCACTGGATTTTGAGTCTTGCAAGAGAAGAAATGATATTTTCTGAATTTCTTTTTCTCCCATAAGACATATTGAATGAATCATGAATATTATGTCCTATGAAGAGGTTAAACTTTCAGCAACAAAGAAATCAAAGGACACACCTAGTCAAAAAAGACTGTGCTGCTCAGTTTGGGAAGAGACAGATCCAGCTCATTGAGTGGAGGTTCCTATGATGTTTGTAGGAAGGGTCTTGGTCTTGTTGGTTTCTCGTCTGTGCTCCCCAACACAGCAATTTCAGAATCATAAGTTGTTGGGAGGAGAAGAAAGAACATCCTTGATAGTGACCATGCTTTCATTATTATTAATTCTCAGCTTTTCAAAATCTCATCTCTGTCCCTTAATTCTCTTCAAATGGTCTTAGTGTAGAGCTCAGCTTGCTTTACCCAAGCTACTCACAACCAGTTTGAAGGAATAGGTAATGATAGAGGAGGAATGGGACTGCACTCAGGAAATACAACAGAAAATAATATTCTCACATGATATGGAGGTTGAGAATGTGGAAATTTGGCCAGATCCAGGGGTTTCTAGAGCTTTCTTTGGTCTACTCTTTGGTAGAAACTAGTAGGGTATCTGGACTTAAAGATCAAGGTGCTCTGATTAATGTATACCTGACATTCATCTAAGTAGGAGCTATTAACAGGAAGCCTTAAAATACTCGGTCTTGTTGTAAGATATAAAATCTTTTCTAGATGGTATAGCATAAGAAGAGGATTTAAGCATGAGCAGGTAAGCAAACGTACAGAAAAGAAACCTCAGACTCACCTTTCAGGGAATCTATCATTTAGTGAAAGATTTAAATCAACAGTATTGCAATTGTTCTCATAAACCTAAGTGGGAAACCCAACTAACAAGATGTACAATGAACCCCTGGGACTGGATTGGATTCTATTACTGTGAGACAACAGTTTAACCAAAGATTCACAGCCAGTGACGCATTTACTGTAAGCAACATTGAAAACAATAAAATCTCTCTTAACTGAAAAAGAATTCAAAGGGGCCTTTGGAATAATTGTAAAAATTTTGATTATATAAACACTTACTGTGTAAATTTGATACTCAACAACACTGAGAAAAAGATCAGGTGAAAACTGCAGCATTACCCAAGGGACTAAAGACAACAGAAATCCCAGGACATGGAGCCATCATTATCTCAGCATTTGCTTGAGTATATTTCTTGGGATGTTTCTAGATATTCCCAAACTTCAGTTAAATTCAACTTACAGCGTAGGGTTTTCTAGATAAAGCTTGGATATAGTCAAATATCAACTTGAAGTAAAGGCTAATCTTATTGAGAGAGATGCATTCTTCTGAAATGAGAAAGTCTTATGATCCTCTTTCAGGAGCCGTGATTGTTTGTTTGTTTTGTTCTGCCCTGTGAGAGAGAGAGGGGGGAGAGAGAGAGCAGGAGGGAGGTATACAAGACTTACTGAGGGAATGGGAGGGCTGCTGAGGAGACTCCTAAGGAGAGCCGACAGCCTTCAGAAGCTTCAGGAACTATCACAGCCTTTTTATTTGGGACTTAAAGAGGCGGAACTAAAGGGACGGGCAAATAACGTGGTGACAGCCGATAGGAGGAGCCTCTGCACATGCTCAGAAACTCAACAGAGGAGGAGCTAAAGGGGCGGACAGAATACCATACTGACTGCTGATAGGACGATTTTCTGCACATGCTCAAAGGGCGGGAGGTTTGACTTGTGGGTTTGCGAAATTAACACAAGGGGGCACTGTCCAGCAACAGAGGTTGCTGGTGCGTGAGGAAAAACCTAGCAGTGATGTTCAACCTGCTCTTGACTACCTCAAAGGAGCCATGGTACAAGGAAAATGTCGTGTGTTGATTTCATCTGAAATTATATGATTTGCCAAGCTGGTAGGATTTTAGAGACTGTTTTAGTAGAAATTCTCAGTGAGATTTAAGTAGATTTCTAATAATCTCCATGAGTAAAATTCTGTAACACCCTTGCTGTTCCCTTGCATACACTACTAAAGTGCCTGAAAATTATAGAAATTATTTTATCCACTACATTAATTTCCTCTTGAAACATCTCAACATATCAACTCCAAATTAAGCATTGGAATCTGCAGTTGCATTTAAATATGTTAATAATCATAGGTAAACAAACTCGGAGCTGAAATTGTCCACAAAGAATGGAGGGCAGCTTGTTGGAGGTTCACAAACACAATGTAGGATAATTATATGCTGAAACACTTAACCTTGGGAACACACAGAAGATTTACAAAGATCAACTGCTCATAAAAAAAGAAAAAGTTTTTAATCAAATGAGAGAGTTATCTGATAAATCGTTAGAAAATTGATGGGAATTCCTTTGATAACACCATTTTGATTTGATTAGTTGTACTATTTTTATATCTTTAGTAAACAGAGTTTGATTATACCACTGAGCTCCTTTTCTGCAGAAATATTACAAACTCATTAGCGGCTAAGAAGAAAGTATAGAAGAAAGATTCAAAAAAGTCCTTTAAAATCGCAATCCTCTTGGCTGCTCCTGGTTTTCTAGGCACATTGGTTTGTATGGATTGCTCTGACAAATGACATATATTGGGTATCTTTAACAATATAGAAATATTTTCTTATAGTCCTGGAGACTAGAAATAGGAGATCAAGATGTCAGAGGGTTAATTTTCTCTGAGGTCTCCTTCCTTAGCTTGTTGGTCACCCTCTTTCCCTCATATCTTCACGTGGTCTCTCTCTGAAGCCATCTTGATTTGAATTTCTTCTTGCAGAGGTCACCAGTTACACTGAATCAGACTTCATGCTAATGAACTCACTATAATTTAATTTCCTCTTTAAAGAGCCTTAAACCAAACATGTTACATTCTGAAGTACTAGATTAGAAATTCAACCTCTGACTCTGGGAGTGGAGGACACAGCTCATAACACAACTGGACATTAACTTTCTCTTTCAGCATTTTATGAAAGAGAATCTGTTGCCCACTTAAAAATTTACTTTTAAAAATTTACACTTGCACTCTCTGAGTCCACCGCTCACATCAAATTGCAGATATTTCTGTTGATTTTACTTTCTAAATTTCTCTTCCTCAGGCCTTCATCATGCCTCACTTACGTACTGTAGCTGCTCTCTCTTTGACCTATCTTCATATCCATGAGTACTAGTGGGCTTTCTACATAAAAATCTTATAGATGCTTTCCTGGTTAAGATCTGCCCTGGTTATTTAAATATCAAAAACTTTTAAAAAGTTGCCAGCTACATTTCTATAGATTTAACCAAAAGAAACAATCAGAATATCTTGCAAGTACATACTTGCAAAGATTTTTGTTACAACATTGTTTACAATGGAGAAAATTGAAAATCACCCAAATCGCCAACAAGAGAAGACGGTTAAATAAACTCTAGATGTCTAGATGTGCATCCAATGAATAAAGTAGCATATAGCAAAATATAATGTGTAAGAATATGAAATATGTTTGTTGACAATGAAAAAATTGCTTTCACCTGTTAAAAAATAATCTGGATAAGCAATGAGATATACATTATTACATATATGATTTTAATTAAGATAAAAATCCATTATAGATGGACAAAAAGCAAACAAAAATAAATTATGAAAAGATACATATTAAACTGACACCAGTAGTTATCTTGATTGAGTGTGGTTAAGAGTAATTTTTTATTTATCTGAACTACTGAATTCTTGAAAATATTATTACTCATGTAATAAAAATATTAAAGTTTGGCAGGCAAAAATTCAGGCAATTTCTCCCTCTCCATAGATAAAAGTGGAAGTTCATTGCAATGATATTTAAAGCTCTTCATTTTGGTTCAGCCCTTAGACACCTGTCTGGACGTACTTCCTGTCACCCACTCTATCCGCCACTCTACTGTTCCTTATTACTCCGAATGTCACGCTGTCTCATGTTTTTCTCTCTACTCGATTGCCTAGATTTCCTACATTCTTTGACTTCTAAACTCATACTGATTTTTTAAAGCCCATATCAAACATCATGTCTTCTGTGAAGTTGTCCTGAGACCTCAAGACACAAGTGCTACTTTTTCTGGACCCCCAGTCTTCTTTGATTATGCTTCTATCACAATAAATCACTTCTAACATTTCGATTACTCTTTATGTCCTTTACACTAGTCTGTGGGAAACAGAAAGACTACACCAGGATGTAGGAATTTAAAAACCCATGAGAGATTGGTCCCCTCTGCTAATGCAGTAACCTTGTTGTAATGCAGACGGGAGAACCAAAGGAAGTCTGAGATGGGACTCCTGTCCTTCCTAATTACCCACGCTGTAAACTTGCAGATCGGAGTTCAAAGGAGATTCATTAACACTGCATTCACCACCAGCTATACCCAGCAGGAAGAAGTCAGCACAGAAAAGCCACCTCCTGTTGATCAAATTCTTCCATGAACTCAGGAACCAGCAAGAATCTCCGAGCTATTGTGCACACACATCTCAACATCCTGCCTCCAAGTCGCCAAGCCTCATTGGGTCAGAAATATACCATTCAGCTGCAGAAAGTTGTGTCCTGTCTCCATTCCTCACCTCCTGCTGTCCTCCCAAACTAATTCCTTCACAAACTAATTCCAGCCTCTTAAAATGATAGAATATTATGATTTTCCCCTCTTTGTATCATAGCAAACCTTTTCATGGAAATGAACAGCTCACGATCTTAGCCCAAAAGCTTACATCTTAAATGTCTGAAGTTTCTTTTCCCACCACTTTTCAAATCTCTTAAAAACAAGTCACAGTGACTTACCCACTGGCAACGATATTATAAACATCAATTCTTTGTGTAGCTCAAGAATACCAAGAGACTTACACAATTACCAAGCCAATCTTTTGCCATTATGAAACTAGTTTTCTTCTCCCTGTGTCCAGCCAGCTTGAGGAGGCTTCTTCTAGGAAATATGGTTCCAACGCTCCACAGAGGTAAAAGCAAGCCAAGTTGCCTGACATGTTATCCCAGGTACCTGTCTAAGCAGCCCAAAGCTGCTTCTTTCAGTGGGTATTTATCACAGGCTAAAATAGCTGGGAATCGGGCATGGCACCATGACATGTACTATTTAGGAACTGGCAGGGCTCTGGTCATACCTATGGGACCCTACCAGAAGCAAGAAGAACAAGGACCTCTGGTTCCTCCTGTTTAGAAGAATCTCACCACACTCACTATGTGAGCTGGACCACCCATGGAGGAGGAAGTCCCATGTATAGGGAGGCTTCCCCTTGCTCTTTCCTTGTCTCATAACTCTCTCTTCTCCAAACATCCTTAGGAAATTTGTCATGGTTTTTTCAGACTCATCCACCCTGATCAACAGGTACAAACAGAGTTGGAGAAGGAATCACACCGGAACAGTCCACACTACTTCCCTTGCACTGCCCAGGGACATCCTACCATAGCTTCAGGCCCAAGAACACATACCAAAGACAACTTTTGAATGCCCAAAAAAATTAGAAGGCATGAGAAAAATAATAAATAAAGTCAGTTTAGTGGGGAAGAGGACAAAAAAAGCCATTGAACAGCTGCAGTGTGGCATTTATGCATATATGATCTCCTGAAAACCAACAATGATACTCTTAAGCCATTACTATGCTGTATTAGAATTGAGGAGGCTGAGGCTTTACCAAGCCTCCTTTCAAAGTCTATGTGATCTGTGCTTCTAATCAGATCACATAGATGAGTAGGATCCAGACTCAGGTTTATAGACCCAAATATTGTTGATTTTCTTCTTTCTGTGTTACAGTCTAGAATAGCTCACATGAGAAGCTATTAAGAGGTTAAATAGCCACAGTGAAGTTGTAGGAATTCTGTGCTGGGATCTAACACTCAACCAGTTCTGGTTTAACTCTAAAGTCCTGTAGGCTTAGTTGCAGCTGACTTCTTGGTGACGTACAACATGCAGTCACACTTTCCATGTAGTCCATCTGTCCTGGATAGGGCACTGCCCAATACAATTCCTTCTGCTTCCCTATACAAGGGAGTGTTGCTATTTGTTGGCTGCAAGAGAAGGGCCAGGTGCTGGGAGAGATAGTATTTGAAAATGTAGATTGGAGTTACTTTGACAGCCTCAGAAGCACTGTTTAAGGGAGTTTCTTTCTGCAATCCCTATCAGCTCAGAGCTGCTTTTTTCAATGTGTATTCAACAACAGAGAAATCCTTAAATGGCTCAGATGCTACTACTACCTCTTCATGGAAAGGGACATATTGCAGGAACCAAAGAGAGTTGATTTAAATAGTAACTGAAAATATAAGCCGTGATATTAGACCCATAAGTTCAAATCTTTGTTAATTCCAATCCCCCTATGGCCCCAGAAAGATCATTTCTCCTTTCTATGATTCATTTTCCTCAACTGATGAGTGGAAATATTAATAATACCTACCTTAGAGAATTGTTTGGATGCTCCCATGAGAAAAAAATTTGAGGAGTTTTCCAAAGTTAATATTCACTAAAGGAGGATTGCTATATGGATACTGGGGAGATACAGAGTTCTGAGTTTCAAAGCAAAACATGGATTTGAATCTTCTTTGGGGATTTGTTCCCAGCAACTCTTTCTCTGTAGAAAAAATTGTAAAGCTATTAAAGTTATGTCTTCATTTATTTACAAAGAAAGGATGTGTCTTGGTTATTTTTCTCTCATTGATGGGGGGAAATACCTGACACCCAAAATTAAGGGGAAAAAAAGTTTATTTAGCTCACACTTTGTGGAAGTTTCAGTCCATAATCGGCAGGCTCCAAGGCAGGTTGGTATGGTGCAGGAGCAACAGCTCAAGGCAGCAGAAGGTAGCAAAAGCAGCAAGTGCAAAAATGTAGGGAGAGTGAGCCTCTTTCCCTACCTTATATTGTAAACAGGTTACGGCCCACTATGTCAGATGCAGACTCACATCTTCCTCCCCTCCTCTTGCACAAGATCAGACGTTTACAAAGTAAGGACCCCTGGCCCTCTGCTGATTTGCTCAAGTAGACACAATGTATCAACCATTACAGGATGGATTGAAATAGCCTACCCCTTACAAACTGTATGACCTTGGCTGTGTTATGTCATTGCCTTTATTCACATTGACAAATTACCCTGAGCTATTTGGCTTCAAATAACAGTAATGTGTTTCTAACTCCTGTAGAGCCTGAGAAATTCAAGCTCAAAGCAATGAGAGAATCAGTACCTGGTCAAAGCCTACTTTGTAGATGGGGAAAGGGTTGAAGCAACACTATGAGCCTCTTCTGTAAGAACAGTAATCCTATTCATGAGAGCAGAGCTCAGGATCTAGTCATCTTCGAAAGGTCTCATCTTTTAATATCAGCACCTTGGAGGTTAGCGTCCCAACATGAACTGAAGGAAGAGAAAAGCTCAAATATTCAGACCACAGCAATCACCGCTTTCTGTCTTCGTTTCCTAATTTGTAAAAACCATACAAAACCAAACACAGGGCTATTCACTACCTTTTCTCATTTCTCACTTTTCTATCATAATGCAAGATAACACTATCTTTCTCCTAGATCTATGAGTTCTCACCAAGTACACTGCTAAGTTCAGCTGATAACTTATGTCAAGACTTCCCAGTGAAGAATCCATTCCCGGGTTAGGATTCTGGAAGTGACCCCTATCAAGCAGCTAACAAAGCAGTGCCAGCCCTTGGGAACCTCACTTTGAGTAGCTTATTAAATATTTTAAAATGTTATAGGGTATTTTTGCCTGAGTTAATGGATATCATGTACTTTAATGTTAAGTGTACAATTTGACGAACTTTTACATACAAATACTTATATAATTACCACAGAGGAGCAGACGTTTTCTGGCATCCTAAAGGTTCTTTCATTCCCCTCTCAGTGAATATCAGCCTCCTCAGAAATAGTCACTACTGTGACTTCTGTCACTATAGATTCATTTTCGCCTGATCTTCACCTTAATATAAAATAATCGTATTCGCCATGTAACTGTTACATCTGGGTCCTTTAGCCCAAGGCAAATTCTGTGCTCTTCACCCATGTTCTTACCTGTGCAGTATTTAAGTCTTTTTCATGTCCCTTAACTTATTTGCCACCCTATCCCCTTTTTCCTCTCTCCTCCATCACTTTTCTTTTTATGAATATGCTGTGTATAGTTTAGCTAAATACTTTTGAGCCTACTTGTACCTTCTTTACAGAATGATTTTCCTTGGAATGATTTTCTTTTTCCATTTCCCCTCACCTACCTCCATTTCATCCTTTTGACTTTAGTCCTACCTTCTTTCCTTTGGTCAAGCTTTTCTCAACACACTCCCCCTTATCTGAGGCTACACCAAGTCCTCTATCACAGTCTTGGGTTATTCCTGCTCTCAGGCTTTTCCGTGAAACTGTTTTTCCTCTGAGAGCAGGATTCATCCATGCTGTTTGTGCTCACCATTTCATCCTCCACGTTGTAGGCACTCAGATATTTCCTGAATGTGGGAAGAAATGAATAAGGTAAGTGACTCAGGACCTGGCTGACCTGGTCTTGGGCCCAGCACTCTCCTCCCTCCCTGCCCATGGTATTATACAGTCTGAATGCTCCATACTCAGTGTTCTTTGCCTAAGCAACCCTTTAGAGGTGGCCCTGGAGAAATCACATCACTGTCCTTTGCCAGAATGGTTTTTGAAATATTTTCATTAGAGATGTTCTTCTGAGGCAGAAGGAAGCTCTGGCTTATGCTTCATAATGGACTGTGACATTTCTCTGAGTTTTCTTTGTGGCTCTTCCAGGAAGTACCCCTTTCAGGACCACTAAGAAGGGTATGAACAAGAATATGTGCACAGAAAAAAATAGATCTGGAAAAGATAAACTATAAGCAGGACTCTGTCCGCACATGGAATTCCTGACTGTCTATGCTGGACCAGAAAGCCTGGGCCTAAATAAGCCAGAGATGGTCCTACCCAGAAGAAAGTTACTGAGTCTCCAGAGACAGACAGAGATCTCAGTGTCCCCACAAATATTTAAGGACAAATTTCTTAGGACTCCACTCTCTGGTTATTTTCTTTTGGTCAAACTAAACCCACTCCCTTGTAAATCAGGTCATCCTCATCATTCTATGACCTGATTTTCATCACCCTTGTCACCTTCGTCAAGGAAGCTCATGGGAGCCCAGTGCAACATTCAGGTTTGATTTGACTGCCAGAGTCTGTAATAGGCCATCACCTCCCCTGTTCTGAACACTCTACAGTCATTAATGTGTTAAAATCAAGTTCAATGGAGAGGTAAAGAACAGTCTCAAACCAGCCTGCAGACTTTAAGAACAGATTCAATGCTGGCTGTGTGATTCGGACCAAGACTTTTGACCTTTTTGTTCCTGAGCTCCTTCACCTGTTAAATGGAGCTAATCCTAGGGCAGCTGGAGAATGCACAGGACGATCCAGGGAAAGCATTCAGACAGCACCTGGCACAAGCAGAATCTTACGCCAATGCTCACTGTGATTATTCTGTGTTCAAATCAACACTGGTTTTCATGCAGGCTTTTCTGGGGTTTTTGTGTGTGTGTGTGTGAAAAGTGAGGAATTTAGCTTCTAAAATTCCTCATCAACTGATACTAAGATTAGAGCTAAACCCCTCAGATCTTGGACTTCCCCATCTAGGAATTGTGTAATTGATTTTTGAACCTAGAAGGAGCAAAGTGAATTTGCATTTCTTCCCAGAGAAATTCCAGAGGGAAAGTGCGAGACAAAGTGAGAGGGGGGCAGAGAAAGAACAGTGTCAGAGAGAGGAGGGAGAGAGACAGAGATGGAGAAACATAACAGATTGAAACTGCTAGCCTGGCATCAGGAATGAGGGCCTGGAAAAGCCGTTCACTTACCAGCTGGGTTTTGCAGGCTCCCCCCCCCCCCGCCCCCCGCCTTATTTTCATTTGTGTTCACACTTCTCCCTCTTGTGGCTCATCAGAAAATCACAGGTTCTCCTTTTCTTTCGGTGGACTTCAAAACAGGTGAACCCTGGCCTACCCTGCCTGAATTCTAGGATGAGGAGAGGGGAGTAGAGTGCTTTTTATTCAAGTGTCACTTAAACTGAGAGAATCTTTCCCTTTCTCATAATTACAGGGAAGAATAGCTCAGGAGTTCCAGGTCACCTTAAGGATACCCCAAAATGCTTAAGGTGTTGGATGGGGAAAAGTGGATTCATTTAGGGATAGGCCAGAGGAGAGAAAAATGCAGCACACAAATAAGTCCAAAGAAGATCTGCATCCATCATTGCTAATACTTACTCTGCTCAAATCAGTTCCACATCACCAATCACACTGCACCGGCCACCTAAGTGCCATTCTTCAAGGGTAAATGTTATCTTTCTCTAATGCCAACCCCAGTCCCTGACTCTAGCAACAGTGTGCTCTTTCGTTCCTGTCCACAGCATCTCATCTATGACTCTAATGTGATCACGGTCTGTTTAGCACTCCACTGAAATTTTTTGTGTCCTAATCATGTGATACCACCAGAAAATGAAGAGGAAAGGAAAGAGGCAGGGTATCACACACTTGCAGAGACTCAGCTTTCAGCCTAAAGCTCCGGTACAGGAGTGTAGTCCACATTTGATGAATGTGACCTCATCTGTATACAGGCGAGACTGGATCTGAGGGTTGAGTAATTCCAAAGGACATTCAGTCCTTTCCATGAGGACTTTCCAGAGACAGATATTTACATCTCCATTCAAATTTGTATCCCAGCTACATTTAAAAAGTACTTAGGTGATCTCTGCAAATTATTTTAAAATAAGAGAAAGAGAAAGTTTACAAAAAGAGGGAAGAGAAAAAGAAGAAAGGATGGTCAAGGAAAAGAGGATGAAAATGCCAAAAAGGAAGAAAGATAAGCAAGAGAAGAGAAAGCAACAGTTGGTGAATCTGGTTGCAGAATATCTTCATATCCACTAGATATTTATTCCACTATTTGTGGAATAAACAAAAGTTGACATTAATGCAAAAGAAGTATTTTGGATAGCTTGCAAGTTTAAAAACACAGAAAATACCAGGATAAGAAACAAAAAAATTAAAACACATATTTATTCATGACCCAGAAATTATGGGCTTTAGAAGTCACAAACCTTAGAAGTTTTAAGTCAAATTTTATTCTAGTGCTTTTTCTGGAGAGAAAGTTTTCATAACTTTTATCAGGTTCTTAAGGAATTTATATACCTCATACATCCCCCAAATGTTAAAATAGTGGCCCAAAAGGATCAAAAGAATTGCTATTACCAAACACATAAGAATCAATAATCATAGAATGATAAAATGAACTAATCAAATTTCAGAGTCAAAGATACTTTAAAGATCATGTAGCCCAGACCTTTACATCCAGATGGGGAAACTAAATCCATAGAGAGGTCAGGGAGATAGAGTATAACACATTTAACATGTTTCACTGGTTCGTCTATAACAAGATGGCCACAATGCTTTCCTTATGCCATGGGGAATGTTTTCCCCAGAAAAGCCATCCAGAAAAATATTAACAGACAATGACCATCTTGTCAGCCCTCATAGACAAGGACGTGAATCTTTGTTCTGAACCAGATAACTGCTTTCTTACAGATCTGGTTGCAAAGGAAGCTTTGTTGAGAAGGTTACAAACATCTCAGTGGGACCAGGAGATACTCTCAGCTGTAGGGTAAAAGGAGCAGCCCACTAACTAAGATTGATGGATGGTGCCAGCGCTGACAGGCCAAACACAATGCAAGAATAGCCAAATAGGAGGAAAAAATTAGTTTGCAAGATTAGAACACATTAACACAAGTCAGACAACTGTCATGTCACAGCTCTTCACTGTAATACTGATTGGCAGGCAAGCATTTCTGATTCTGATGGCCACGGAGGCGAAGCATCTGCAATCTGTCTCGCATGACATCCTGCCGGCTGGCAAATCCCCCCTGCAGGAGAAGTCAGCTTTTCTTAGATAACTGTGTCCCCTGGGTCTTGTTTGGCAGACCCCGCCAAGGCCAAAGGTTGAGGGCAAGGTGGGATAGAGTAGGGCGGAAATCGTAGCTGTCAAGAACTTCAGCTGAAGTGGAATGGTATGCTCACTGAGCTTAATGCAACAAGTACTTCCAGATTGCTTGCAGAGCTGCTAACAGGAGGATGGTGGGGAGAAGCAAGAGATGTCGTAGTCACTATCTCAAGGAGAGTTTAGCCCTCTCAGGGAATCCAGATCTACCCCCGTGGTCAGTGATGCAAAGCTGCCAAAGTTGGAAGGGCCATCCCTTGGCTGAGCCTCACCTAGATGAGTCTATTGAATGTTCACTTATCTCTGTCTGCCCCAGTTTCTCTTCTTTGGACCCCATAGGAGATCAGTAGATAAACAAATTGTTCTTCATTGTCTTCTGAGCTAGAAGAATTTGGAAACAGTCGTGACCGACTCATGCTCATCCAAGTAATGTTTCTTTTTTGACTTGCATTATTTGAAATTTTGAATAGAGGCCTTCTAAGTTGCTTTTATTAAGTATTGAGTAAATATAGTGAGTATTTGTAAAACTATATTTATTAGTGCAACAAGGAGAGGTAATGTAACAATGACAAGTAAACCATAAAACGCCACCTCCTGACATTTTTATCTTTTGGTCCACAAATAACAGACAAATACACACATGCACGTGTACACACACACACACATCATGAGTATACACACATACACAGATCATTTTGTCTGTAGTTCATTGTATTAAACCAGTCACATGACCTCACTCAACTTCAAAAGACTGCAACAGGTGTAAGGCCTTTACAAAGTATGTTAGCAGAAAGCATGCATCCTCACATTCAATAGTTTCAGAAAAAAGTTATTACTACTCAAGTTCTGTATGCCTTTCTTAGATGCCAGCCCTTCTTCTCCCCCTCAGAAACAACTCGCATGCTTACATTTGAGTTATTTGTGGGAAAATGGATTTACCTTGAGACCATAACCTTAAGTGAAATAAATCAAACACAGAAGATTAAACATCACATGTTTTCTCTTGTAAAAGAAACCCAAAGTATAAAAAATTAAAAGACCAAAATAAAGGATAGATGATAGGAAACAAGGAGATAGATCTTTTACAGATGGAAAGGGTATCTAGGGGTGGAGGGAAAAGAGAAGAGGAGGGGAAGGGAACTGAAAAGGGTTAAGATGTGATATGTAAATGTTCCCACTCCACATAATGAATGTATTCACTATATATTACAAATATATAGTAATAAAAACATATTTAGAAAAGAAATAATTATCATCATAAATTTTGTTTATTATCACTTCCGGATTTTTAAATAATTTTACCACATACTGTTTTTTGAAAGAACATATTACACTGTTAGGCATTTTTAAAATTTCACATAAATGGTAAAACACTTTCTACATCTTGTGATTTGACTGCTTTTGCTCAGCATTATTTTACTAAAATTTACTAATTTCTTTCTGCTCAGTCACAGTTCATTCCTTTTCACCATTTGATAGATTTCCATTTAAGGAATATAGTGAAACATTTATCTATTATATTGTGAATGAAGATTTCCCATGCATTTTACCAGCTGCCAAGTCTAAAACCAGGGATTTGTACCAAGGGTTCTGTTCTGGAGATCTCATTATAGGATGTGGACAATTTTCCCCCAATAGACTTGAGCAAGAACTTCTCTACAGAAAGTGGTCTAAGATGGAATAACTAAGATGAAATTGGCCCTGATGAGCAAGAAATAAGTAAATACATAAATCTAAAAATTTTTGATTGTACAAAACAAGGTGTTATGGACTTAAAAACAAACAGGGATAAATATATCAAAACAATAACTCCCAGGCAAGTGTTAATGGAAGATAGTCTAAGTTCTTTGCAGTGCTTGGAAAGGTGATAAGTATATTGTTTCATTATTCACTTTGACAAGTCTACTATGTGTGATATATTTCCAGAGTAACAATCAACAAAAGAAATGAAATAATTAAAAATCAAATGGCTCAATTTAAAAACAGGCAAGGAAGGGCAGCAAAAGTAAGACACATAGCACAAAATAAGACATTAGAAATCGATGATTATAATAAATGTAAATGACTAGACCTGTTGAAAAACAAATATTGTCTTTTTTTTTTAAAAAAACCAGTCATATCTGACCAAGAAGCACCTCCAACAGTAGCATGGGGCCCCCAGAGAAGTAACTTGCTACCTCCCAGGGCAGATCAACACTCAGGCTGCAGATTCAAGGGCTCTATATTAAAATACTAAATTGATTCCTTGAAATAAATTATTTTCTTTATATAATTATCCCTGGACTGGAATTAATTCAACACCACCAGACTTACATATTATTTAAGTGTTAGATCCCACCCCACTCTCAAACCAACTGTTTGAGTTGACATTTATAGCTTTCTTGTGAATGTGGTAAAGAAAAAATATGCCTCAGAAAATTAACATGGATGTGTAAATGGAATTTGGAGATAAGCAAAATTGTCACTGAACTTGCCCTGGTTTGTGAAAGAAAAGAATATGGTATTAATCCAAGTTTTGGATGAGCAAAGAGACGAAGGGAATTGTCGCCATCTAAAATGAAAATAATTACAGCAACATAAGACAAAATTCCCCCAGAAATGGGAAAGCATTCAGTTCTTTTATCTGATATAAAGAACCTCCATGTCATGAAAAGCAATTGCATACAAGTCTCTAGTGAAGCATTTTAGAACAATGAAAAAACTATCATTGAAAATTTGAAGAGTTTTCCTGCTGAAGAAGTCATCAAGGTCAACTAATTATATAAATGTGCCATTATGACTTGTAAAATTTTATGAGTATAAATGGTCACTGATTGGCACTTGAGGACTTAGACAATAATGTGGCCCAAGAATGTAGCATAGGGTACCTCCAGGGACATCACTTAACTATGCCACAATTTGATAAGTGCTCCCCTGAAATCGTAGATCACAGCAGTGCTCTCCTGGCCAAGATAATTCTGTCTGGAAGAGAACTAGTCAGACTCTGCCAGAGGTGCTTGTAATGAAAAGTTTTCTAGTGAACTGTCCTGTATGAATCAGGTCTGACACTGACCTGTAATCAAGTCATGTTGATAAATTTAACCTGAACAATAATGTTTATATTCTTAAACACAAATAGTAGGTTGAAGACATTATTTTGAGCCCCACAGAACTGAACAATAAAGAACTAAACAAATAGTAACAGATAAGACGATGCCATTTGGGTTGCTACTCAAAAGGTGATGCTGGCCTGCAGCCTAACTCAGTGGTATAGCACTTGTTAGCACGCACAAGGCCCTTGGTTTGATCCATAGTACTGGAGAGGAAAGATATTGCCATTTACTCAGTGAAATTTTCCTTCTCATCACGATAAGTGAAAAAATTTTCATGAGAATCCTTAAAGAAAAGGCAATAAAATCCAAAAGATCCCAAGGATCAAATCAGCCACAGATAAAGAAAAGAGCTAAAGGACAAAAGGCCTATAGAAATTGGAGTTATTACACTGAAAGTATCTAAAGATAATTTAAAAATCTGGACCATCTGATTACAAATTATCAAAAGAGACAGGCATGCCTCAAAAGAAAGCTTAGAACATGTAGAAAAAACCATGATGTCTTATAATTGTGACTGATTTCACAAGGTCAATCACTTAATAGATTATTTAATATATAATAAATAAACATTCAAAATCTGCAATCTAAAAGAATAGCTAAGAATTCTCAGTGTGAGCACATGGAAGAGGAAAAAATATATTATTATACTGATGAAATAATATCACTAATGAAACATATACACCTTTGAAGACAAAATTATTGTTTCATAAGCAGTGACTACTAGTTAATTGGAGTATTTTATTATAAAGAATTCAGATTCAAATGAATACATGTAAAAATTGCAGATTACCCTGTATTTCTCTACATGAATAACAGATATTGCTTTTCTGTTAAAGTTTATATTGTAGGTATTTAGCATAATTCTTACTTTAAAATAACATTTTTCCAAGAAACTAAAACTATAGGAAAAATTTCTATAGTGTATAAGTTATTCACAGAGTCGTGTGTAATCTCAGTTTCAGTGATGACTTTAGTAACCCTACTGAAAATTACTGAGGTTACAACACTGCCAGAGAGATAATATGATAGAGTAACTAAAACATAACATGGACAAACTTTGAGTAATCAGTTAACTCAGTCAGTCCTGAGATGAACAACAAATATCTTGAATCTAAAAGTACTTACTATCTTGATATCATAACCCCATCTCTGGAACACTGTATCTTCTATATATTCTGATGACTGAAGGAAAATATTCATTATAGACCAATATATGGCTGGTATCTCAACACGTTTTAAAATTTATCTGATAATTTTGAAACTCACTTCTACCTTATTGATTTTCAAATCCCAGAATTGAATTCTTTTCAGTGTGAAAAGAACTAATGATCCTTATTAGTCAAGGATCAGATCTATTTAAAGGAAATAGCCTGAGTCCATTCCATGGTTATCACCTAAAAGACATCAACTTCATTTTTATTAAGTGTTGAAAGAAGACTTCATGACAAGAAAAAACTTTCAGACTCCCTCAGTTCCTGAAAAGTCAATGAATATCTGAATTCTGTCTTTAATAGAAAAGTGACTTGCTGTTTACCTAGATACAGCAGCAGGTACTGGACTTGACTCTTACTAGACAAAATTAATTTGGGGCAGGGGGGAGGGGCTGGGGATTTAGCTCAGCGGCATAAGCACCTGCCTTGCAAGCAGTTTGATCCCTGGTACCGATAAAAACGAAAAAGACCAAAAAAAAAAAAAAATTGGGGGCAGGGGGAATGGACAGGAAATCAAACTCAGGACCTCATGCTTTCCAGGCAGACTCTGCACCACTAACCTTGATCTCCAGCCCTGACTGGAGATTAACAATTAAGAACTTGCACTAAATATATAAACTAATTGGATTCAGACACTGGACATAATAAATATGAGAGGAGACATTCTCTGAGAAAGGGGAAAAAAGTGAGATTTTTTTTTATTGTTTTGTGTTATTATTGCATGAGTGTTTCTAGGCCACAATGCAGGGAGGTGGAAAGAAGAAAAAGGCCAATAGTTTCCTTGAATAGAGAAGATGGAGTTGAGACTCTGAACAACCAGCCGACTAGAGTTCAAAGGGCAGATTATCAGAGAAGACAAAGCAGCAGGAGAGAGAGATGGGAGGGGATGCTCTGGAGATCAGCAGAGTCCTCTTAGTTTTAGACAGTGATCAGTGTGGGCAAATAAAGAAATTGTCCAGGCCTGGAGAGGAAGATTAGAGCAAAAATACCTAGTACTTCCACAGAGTCAAGATTATTCTGTTCTCAGAAGCCAGAATGGAAAAAATCTCAAAATTTATAAGATATCAGGCAAAAAAGAAAAACTCAAAAAATCACTGCCTTAGTGATAGAAAAAACCGCATCCATCAATTTCTCTGGTTCTCTGTAGTAAAGATTACAAGAAATCCTTGAAAGAGCAAAGTACTTCCAAACTATATTTTTGCATAAATATTAAAAATATTTATAGAAATACAATAAAACACCACACCCAAAAGTCAAAGTACATGGATCTAATCAATAATAATCAGCTGTGCAAAAAGCAAAAAACAGATCTTTGATAAGAAAAACCAATAAAAAGAAACAAAACAAAAGGCACAAATGATAGAATTACTACAGAAAAACATTAAAATAGTTTCTATAAATGCATGTTATTTGTATAAGAAGATAAAAAAACAATAAGAAGGTAGAACATATGAAAGTATGACATATTTCAAAGACTCAAATTGAACATTTAGAAATAAAATATTTATATATTGAGGTGAAAATACATTAAATAACACCACAAGTAGATTAGATTTTGTAGAGAAAAATATTAATGTACTTCAGGACATAGCAATAAAAACTCCAAACTAACAAGTGAATTTTAACAAAAACTGGAAAAAAATTGAGAAGAGTATGAGAGGGTTATGGAAAATTTCTAATAGTACCACATTCACTTCATTAGAATCTTTGAGTAAGAGGATAAATAGTGGATTTTTCTAATCAAAAAGTCAAAATCTTTCCAAATGTGATGAAAATGATAAACAAGTCCAAGAATCTGATAGAACCCAAAATATCATAATCATGAAAAAACTACATTCAGACATATTATAATCTAGTTGCTTAAACAAATAATAAAAATTCATTAATCTACTAGAGATAAAAGATACTGACTACTGAGGAACAATGATAAGAAAGACTACAGAATTTTCATTGGAAACAATGTAAGCCAGAAAGCAGTGGAGTAAAACTGGGCTATGGTAGAGAAACAAAACCTGTCAACCAAAATTTCTACATTCCACAAAAAAAACTTTTTCAGACATATAAAAGATAAATAAATTCAATATTGGTAAATGTATGCTACAAGAAATGTTAATGTCAGACAATTGTCCTGGTCTTGTCGTGAGTGGATGGAAGCAACGTCTCAACATCTAGATGGTAGTTTGAGGTGCACTGTTATCCAAGAAGGATCAGAGTGTGGATAAACCACCTTTTCCCCAAATAATGGAATCATTATTATAGACAGTAGGATGTGAAAAATTGGAAGTATATGCAGAAAGCATACAGTTATATCTATCATGAAATAACCACTTGGTCCCAATCAACAATGGTTAGATTTTCCAGTTTGGTCTCATGGCTGACAGGGCTATCATATAATTCTCAGTTTATTTCCTGAATTTAGGGTGCTAGTTTTTAATGGTATGACAAAGGGGCAAGAGAGAGCAGGGCACATTTATAGGACATTACTATGTTTGTAACCTCCTGAAGGTAAAAATTTAAGGGTACTAGGATCCAAGGGCAGGTGGAGCCACGCCTGTGCTTTAGGGGTTAAACAGACAGGGTCAGCACTCATGTAGATAGGGAGTTGTGGGGACCAAGTTATGTTGGTCCCACTTTGTGACATGCAGTTGGGTGAAGATATAGCAGAAGACTTTGTACTCCCACCTAGGAGCTTTCACTATCTAATACAGGGAGAGTCAATCCAAGTCACTAGTCCTCATAAAAGGAAGCCCAGTAACAGGCAGCTTGTATGAAAGCCCTGTAAGAGGTAGCTTACCCCAAAGAGATTTTCCAACATTACTGCACAATATAACGGAAAGGATGGTGAGAAAAAGATCTCAAGAGTCTTGTTGTCTAACATGCTGAGGAACTTTATCAGCTGCTGACCCATCTTCTTAAGGCTTTCCCAGGTCACCTCAGGAGCCCAAATTGTCTTGGATAACAGGAACAGAGATTCTCCCTGTTTTCTAGGAAAAGATTATGTCTCTGCAGGATTGGATTTCTTCATCCAAAGGCCATGATAAGGTTTTACTAAAGATGGCTGCCACATTGATCGCTCCTGTAACAACACACAAGCAGACTCTAGAACCCATGTTAAAAACGTACAAGGGCTTTCCAGAACCCTAAGTTAGCATCTTTCCATAAGATTAAAAGCTGATCTGTTTGGCTGGACTTAGTAGCCCAATGTCATCCTGCTGGGTTGTAGCCCGGATCACTAACATTAAAAAATTGAAAGCTATTAAACCCTTATGTGACTGTACTTGTGGAGTTGATTTGATGTTCTTCGAGGATTGCATATCTTCTAATTACAAGGTTTTCTTTAGAGTTTTCATCATGGGGTAATTTGATGACAAATTCTCTCAGTTACTATTTATCTGAAAGTACTACTGCCCCTTTATTATGGAAAAATATTTTCAAATAAATAATTATTTTCTCTCAGTATTTGGTAGGAAAAAAATAGCTGTCTCCCAAAGATATCCACATCCTAAAGCCTAAAATCTGAGAGTGGATTCTGTTATAGTGTAAAAAAAATATTTTACAAGTAGTTAAGGTTACTGACCTTTAAAATGGGAAGGAACCTGGCGCCTCCAAGTAGGTACAATTTAACTATATAAGCCTTCAAAGCAAAGAACATTCTTTGCCTTTTATTAGAGATTTGTAGCAAAGGAAAAAGAAGTTTCAGAAAAGAGAAAAGATTCTAAGCTTGAGAAGAACTTCGTATTCTACCATTGGTCCTGAGATAAACGGATCTATTACAAGGACCAAAAAGAGGCCTCTCAGATCTGAGGGCTGTGCCCACCTGACAACCAGCAAAGAGATACTTTCCTCCTACAGCTGCAAGGAACGTGTCTATGCTAACAAACTCAGTGTGCTTGGAAATGGGCTCTTCGCAGAGCCTCCCAGTAATAGCAAAAAAGGTGACAGCCTGATTTCAGCTTTATGAAACTCAAAGCAGAGAAACTAACAAAACCCACCAGAATTTCTGACCCTCAGAACTGTGGTAGAATATTTTTGTGTTGTTTTAAGCTGCTAAACTTATGGCAAGTTATTCTGACAGCAAAAAGCACTGTGTACTACATTTTATAGTATCATCTAACTTTTCTATCTTTCAATTTCTTGTTGAGGAACCAGTTCTTCTGATTGCTTTTTGTACAGTAATCTTTTCTTCTTTGTGTAATTTAAGATCTTGTCTTCAATATTCTGCACCTCAATTTTCATGCCTATATGTAGAATCCTTTTTACTTATTCTTCTGGGAAATCATTAGAATTTCTGAATGAAGGTCTGATGTACTTCGACAGTACTGGAAATTGTTGGCCCTATAATTCTCTTTTCCTTCTCATGAGTTTAATATATGTTGAACCTCCTGACTGAATTCAATTTTTCTTGACCTCTCTCCATATTCTCCATCAGATTCACGCATGTATACTTCTTAAAGTTACATCTTCCAGTTCATCAATTCACTATTCAGTTGTTTCTAATTTTCTTTTAAACCCATGTATTGAATTATCCTTTGGATTATTTTATTTTAAACTGTGGCTCTTCTGTTACTTCTGTGCTAAATCTATATGATCTTTCTTTAGTCTTGTTCTTCTCACATATTTTGAATTCCTCTTTTACTGCTCCAAAAATAAATATTATTATTTATACTTTGTACCTGGTGAGTTGAATATATATATTCAATATGGGTATAATTCTTTTAATTTTTCTTTTATTCTTTCTCAGAGGTTTTATTTCCTTTTGTTTCTTGGAACTATTTTTAACTGAATATATATGTCTTGGAAACTTGTGGGAGTGCTTTGAATCCTTTGAAATTGTTTTTTCCACAAAGAATTATACTTTCCTCTGACTGAATTACTACTTTAATCAAAATTCTTTGCCTGGAGATTTTTTAGATATTTTGATAACATGAATTTAAGCTGAAAGCTCAAGTGAGGACCATCTTGAAACACAAGTTTCCTTCTCTATCACTGCCAAGAATCAAGACAAGCAGCTTTTCTACTAGCTCTCTGGGTCATATTCTTGGATCTGTTTCTACTTATCCTTGAAATGAAGATGAAATCCTTTAGAGCTTCCAAACTATTGTTGTTGCTTCTCTTTACACTCTGCATCTAGCAGGCTTTGTACTTTGTCTTCACTCAACAGTAGTGTGAGGCTCTGAAACTCACAGCTCTTTTGTAATCTGGTTTAGCAAATGGCCCCATGGTAGACACCTTCCTCTTACTTTCCTACTCTCACTTGCTTGTAAAGGCAGAAACACTGAAATGTCACCCAAGATGTGGAGGCAGGTTTATTGAATGTCAGATGGGAACCGACAAGGAATCACTTATTCTTCAAAATGTCAGGCCTTAAAGGTTCAAGGAGGGATGTTTTTATGGGGTTGTAAGCAAGAAGCAGAATACTTGGCTGTCTTTGATTGGTTCTTACGGTTTGAAATACAGTGACCAGCAGCTTCTAAGAGACAGTAGTAACAGGAACTGTAACAGGAACTTGCTCAACTGAAGTATCCCGACTGGAGGCCATTTTCTGTTACATCTTTGTCCCTTATTATACCTTCGCTAACTCAGTGAAGCCTTTAATAAGATATTTTCTATAATTTATTCATTGTTCTCCATTGTTTTCAATGAGAATCAATCAGGATCTATTACATCATTCATGGTGCTAAAATTTAGGTGCCTGGAACAATGCTCTCCTGCAAGATGAATTCTCTAATGAGAGGCCGAGCTACCCACTTCTTTCTTTCTTTCTTTCTTTCTTTCTTTCTTTCTTTCTTTCTTTCTTCCTGTCTTTCTTTCTTTCTTTTTCTATCTTTCTTTCTTCCTTCCTTCCTTCCTTATTTTCTTTCTTTTATTTATTTCTTTCTTTTTTGTGTACTTCACAAAAAACATAGCCCCAGAAAGGTGAAAGCCATGTACTCCACTCCAGTGATTAGATAGGTTACTTGTCTGCTTGAGTCCAGTTAGTTCTGTCCATCCCCTTACTGAGGCTCCATCCCACTGTTCTCAGTATGAAAAACATTCTGCCATGCCTGCTCTGCAGTTCCAAGTCTTCCTAACCCCATTCTGCTGAAACCAGTCCAGCCTTCTTCTCATAACTCCAGAGACATCTAGAAGTGAGATAGAAAATATGTCCCGAACTGCACTTAATTTTTTATTTGGCCATTTCTTTTATGGAACCCTTACTTCACTTCCTTGTTAACTTCCCCATCTCTCCCAATAGTCTTTGTTAAAATCTGTGAATTTCTATATCCTACCTATGCTAGAATCAAGAGCTGACAACAGTAGTACCCAGAACGCAGTGAGTGGTAAGAAAGGAAGTTCACACTTCAGAATAAAACATATCAAATTCTGTATCAGAGATCTTTCATTTGTGAGAAACTATTTAAATCCTCTAAGCCTCCATTCCTTCATCTGTAAACATATGGAAGTATCAGTGATGACAGATATTCTGTGTCTAATTTCAAAATAGATGTGTCAGTTAAAATGACTGTAACAAAAACAAAGTTCATGATTTTTATGTGCTCAAGATCATATTACTGTATACACTGAATCAGAGCAATTACAGAAAGAATGAAGAGTCTGTGCTGTTACATATCAGCTCTGATATAAGGAAGTATTCTAAAGTAGCTAAGACCAAAATGGGACATAAGCATGTGCAGGGTACAAAAGGACTTGAATCAAAACTAAACTAAAACTAAAACTCAGAAAATAGCACAAGGATAGAACTTGGAACAGAACTAGGCCAACAATGCCATAAAAACAAATGACAAAGTATTTTTTTCTTCCACTAATCTTCCCTTCTCACCACTGGCAGAGATTACTAATTAACAATCATGATACAAATAATAATGAAAGCTAAATTTGGAACAATTCTAAACTCTTTAATGGGTTAACTAATATAATCCTAGTTCCTTGATGCAGACATTGTTACTGCTAGTGCTTCACATATGAAGACACTAAAATGCAAAGAAGCTAAGAAACTTGTTTGAGATCAAGCAAACAATTGTTCTGTCAGGCTCTGGAATATAAGCTCTTTCCCTCTTTAATACACTGCTTTCACAATGTAAATATTCGTCCTTTCTCCTGTCAAACAGAGCAGGACCCTGCTATCAGTAATCAGAGTTGACATTATGAAATGAAATCTAATTTTCATCCTGGCCCAGAGACTTCTGGGTTAGGGACTTTCCCTAGTGAGACATTGGTGGAGGTGCTATGCATCCAGTGTCTTCAGAACCTTTGTTATTTAGAGCTTTCATTTATAATTTAAATTAATTCCAAATGTTGCTTCCAAAGCAACTTGCCTTTACCTCTGTCAAAGAACTTCTCTTGTCTACATATCTATATGTTTTCATATGTTCTGATTCAGGAATACATATGCATTTCTCAGAAGCAAGGCAAGCTCTCTATTCTTCTATTTTCCTATTTTTCTGTTCCCGAGTCTATCGTGGTCTATATAACATCAGTGTAACACAATAACTATCTATATAATCAAATAACAAAATGAACAATAACTAGCATTTTGTGCTGGTCCTAGCATTTTGCTTTTATACTTAGCTCTATGCTAGCACCTCATTTACTATTTGTAACTCTCATAACAACCACATGACCTCGTGTTTTTCTCATTTTATAGATAAGGAACAGTGATGATAAGTAATAGTCTTAGGTCAAATAGAAAGTGGTTGATTGTCATATGTATCCAAATTTAGATGGCTTCCATATTCTCATTCTGTCTTTTTTTTTTTTATTTAAGGAGAAAAAGAAAAGAAAAAAAAAGCAGAGAAAGGGTACAAGTTATACAGATTTACAGAAAAAAAATAAACAGTAGGAAATCACTAGTTAATGGATTATATTTTGTCATCTCATAAACAATTGTTCAAGTTACAAAATTAAAGCTTATAAAGTGGACATTCCAACAGTGAGACTGCAAACAGTTCTGTTCAATGATCCAACAAAACTCAGTAATATCATTATCTATCTTATACACTTAAATATACATGCAGTTATATCATTTAGAGCACTTTCTTTTCCTCTCTTTTGTACAATGACAATTACACATTTTGGGTTTTGTTGCTCCCACACTTCTTATTACTTTTTTGGAAGAGAGTAGAACCGAATGTGACATAACAGAACAGTCAGTCAAATCAAAAGGGTGGACGTAATAGATAATGTAAAAGCATAATACTAGGTGATCAACAATGGTTACCATAATGCCTCCCGCTATCTCTAGTAGAATTGCCTATATCATTAGTTATAATAAAATTGAACAAAACAGTAAAGAGCAAAACCAACAAAACCAAAACACTGGAGACATTATAGGTCTTCAAAAGTAGATAATAGTCAACCAGAATGGGCGTCATAATAAATCCTACTATCTTCACAGCTGTTGCCTAAACTTTCGAAGCTGGTACTATCAAGCAAAACAGAATAGGGAGACATCAGTCAAAACAAGATGGTGAGAGCAATACAGGGCATTAAATCAAGATAATGGAAAGTCAAAGTGGGTTACTATAATATATCCTGCTATTTTTTAATTTATTTTTCCCTTAATTAAAAGGATAAAAAAAGTAAATAATAAAATGGAGATTGAGATAAAAGAGGGTATAACAGCAAATCAGCGCAGATCAAAACATAACCATTTAAGCAAAATAGTGTTTCACCACAAGATTATCCCAACATAAAAGTAGTTACCATATTGAATCTTTCCTTGAAATCTTTGAGCATAACTTCGTATACTGTAGCATCAAATATATCAAAACAATGTAAAACCATTCAAGAGAATGACAGTATTACAGGGTATTTAGAATCAACTAACAGGAAATAAACAATGGTTTCTGTATAATCTGCTTGTCTATAAAAGGTTTTGCTTATAGTATCATATATAATAAAATCCAATAAGATACCACCTGTTTAGACCAATGGAGACAGAAGAACAAAAGCTTGATGAGACTTCCAAACAAGATGATACTAAATCAGTATTACCTCTTAAGACATCATTTTCTCCAAAATAGCTGTTCCTATCATCCAATCTTCTCTGCCTCATTTCTGTTGAGCTCTTTTTCTGTCATTAGTTGTCAGTTTGTCTTCTTCATTTTGTTTTCTGCTTCATTAATTGTGGCCTCTCTGCCGCTACTTCTGGATTCTTCGTATTTTTCTTTTTTAGAATATCTTGCAGTATTCTCTGTAGAGTTGAATTGGTGGTTGCATATTCCCCTAGTTCCTCTTTATCCTGGAAGTACCTTGTTTTTCAATCAATTTCCAGGGATAGTTGTGCAGGATATATCAATCTTGGCTGGATATTATTATCTTTCAAAGCTTGAATTATTTCCCCCCACGCTCTTCATGATTTGATGGTTTGTGCTGAGAAGTCTGCTGTAATTCTGATGGGTGTTCCCTTGTAAGTGATCTGTTTCTTGTCTCTGACGGCTTTTAGTATTCTGTTCTTGTATTGGATTTCTGGAATTTTAATTATTATATGCCTGGGTGTTGCTCTGTTTGGGCTGTAGGTGGCTGGGGTCCTGTATGCTTCATACAACTGAGTATCTTTACCTTTTGCTAAATTAGGAAAATTCTCCTGGATTATTTCTGTGAGTAGCTTTTGTAGTTCATTTGTTTGTGTCCCTACTTCTTCTTTTATGTTCTTAATTCTTAAGTTATAGACTCTCTTATCATCTTCTAGTCTTTGTATTTTTTTTTCTTTTTTTTTTTTTTTTTTGGTCTTTTTCCTTTTTACCGGTACTGGGGATCGAACTCATGACTGCCTGCTTGCAAGGCAGGTGCTTATGCCGCTGAGCTAAATCCCCAGCCCCGTAGTCTTTGTATTATTACTGTTTGTTTCTTTGTTATTTTTAAGAAGTTTTTCATTTCATGCTACCATATTACAAATCTGCCCTCCAGTTCAGATAATCTGTCCTTAGTTTCTTTCAAGCTGTTATGCCAGTTTTCAATAGACTTTTTAGTTTCCTGGTATTCTCTTTGAACCTGCTTCATGTATTCTATGCTTTCTCTATTTTCTCCATTAAACAATTCTCCCCTCTTTTACTGTTCTTCCATTCCACCACCTGTTTTTTCTTGGGTGGTGCTTAGCATTTCTCTAACTATTCTGCTTATGTCTAGCTTCAGGTCATTAATAACTTCATTCCTGAACTTGTCTATGAGGCTCTCAAGATAGCGCTTTATGTCTATTGGTGCTGTGTCTGCTGTTGCCTCTTTCTCAGGATTAGGGGCCGAGGACCCTTTCTTGTTGCTGCCTCTTCCTATATTCTTTGTTCCTTATATATGCAAGCGTATATAGGAGTTCCAACTTCCTTCCCTGTCAGCCACAGTCTGATTGAATTGCACCGGCTAGGTGTTCCCGCCCACCGCAGTGCACCAGGGAGTTACAGAGCAGACAGCCTATGCAGGGCCCACCCCTCCAGGTCACCTTCAGGAGCTGGGACCTGGGCTGTGCTAGCCTACTGGGTCTCAGCCAGCAGCGTCACGTGGGCTAGGCACTGCTCACCAATCCCGCTTGAGAGGCGGATTGGTGACTGAAGTCACTGCAGCGCCCTGTTCCCGCAAGTCTGCCCAGTCCCAGAATGTCCTCTGTTGGAGTCTCCTAGACCGTGGGGAAGAGACCCAGTTTTCCCTCACTCACCGGAGGTGGATGCACGCGCTCCCCGCCTGTCCTGTTTTCAACTCCGTTCACCGATTCCCGTTCTCAGAGCTTCCGCGCGTCTCTCTCCCTGCTGAGCCGATGCAGACACAGCCGCCGAGAAACCCAGATCGCGGCTTCCAATGGCGCGGGCTCCAGCTTCCACACTGAGGCTTTATCTGTTCCTGTTATAGCACCAGGATTGCATTCCCAGTTGGTTTCTCTCAGCCCAGTTCGTTCTTGGATCACCGGGGCATATCTCCTCTTGCTTATGATTCCTTACTCAGCACCATTCCTGAATTCTAAGCTGGGTGTTTCAGAGAGCCTCCATAGCTGCTGCTATCTGTCTGCCATGTTCTCTCGGAAGTCCTCACATTCTGTCTTATGATATCAAGGCAAGACATTAAATAAACATTTACAAAGTAAATACATTAGATCATACATTTCATCATGAGAGTGCTTCTCAAGTGCATTTTATTGTTGTTTTTTAAAGTACCAGTCAAGATCAGTTCAGGAAGATGCACCCAAGTGACACTGGCAGGCATTTCCCTGTGTCCAGCAAAGGCAGAGCTGGTTGGAAACTTGTCTGCGGTATCTAATGGAATAGAAACTAATTAGGATCAGCAGCACTGGAATTTAAGTCAATGTTCATCAGCCAGGTGGGGGGGGGTGGATTCCTATCCACTGCCCCATAACTGTTGGATCCATCCCTACTCTGACCATAAAACCAAAGCAACATCTATTTGGCCTTCATTTGCTCACACGATCATTATGCCTTTTTTTACCTCCTGATTCTCACATTAGAATACAAAGAGTTAGCTCAAGAGTTGGACACTAGGATTACACACACTTTCAGTTCCTTAGATAAATAAGAAAGATTTGGGTGGTAACTTGTTTCCATCTAGCAATTATAAGCAGTTACAGACAGTACCGAATAAGAGGAAGAGCACAGACTTTGGAGCCAGAAAAAATGATGCTCCTATCCTGAATCTTTAGAGCAACATACTGAACCTATTTGAGACAAATTTTATCATCTCTAAAGGGACACAATAATACCTATGAGACTGAAATCCAAGAGTACATATAAACTAAAACTTTAGTAAATGCATAGCTCCTCCCCAATCCTGCTTCCTAAACAGGAAGAATATAAGAACTGACTTTCATCTGACAACAGACCAGTATGAATGAAAAAAATTATTTAAAATCTTATTTCAACTCAAATCATGCAATTCCTACTCATATTGGGAGAGTATAAGTTAGAGGACATACAAACATCACTACTTATGCCACAAACAATTCTTCCTTTTCAGGAAAAAAATCTAATTCCATTATTACCTATAGAACTAGTTTTCAGTATTTATACCATAACGGAATACTTTGAAAAATTTTAAGATTATCTCATTTTAGAAAAATGTTTCCCATCAAACCAACTACAATAGTCTTTTACCTTTATTATGCAACAATAAAGCCTAATGACATTTTGAGTTTTTTAAAAAATTAATGTTGAGACACATAATATATGGTACATATACATATTATATCATGAACCTGTTTGGTGAACATGTATTCAGCATGTCCCAAGCAACTATCTGACTGTCTGCTCTTGGCTCGTTGATTCATATTTACATCTTTAAATGCTCCTGATGTATCCAGAGAGCCAAGTATGATTCAAATTTGATTCTAGAAAGACATTTAGACAGTAAATTTGCATCTAGGGCCCAATCGGCCTTACTATGACAAGATTTTCTTTTCTGATACACAAAGGACAGAGCAATTGCTGAGTTAGACCCTAAAAAAAAAAGAACTTTGTTTGGATGGTTACCACATGGTCCCTTCCTCTTTCTTTGGAATTTGACAAGCAAATTGGCATTTGTGTTACTGAAACTGTCATAGAATAGTGATTGTTAATTATACCCTAGATGTCCTGCCTCATTCTGCCATGGATATATTATGCTAAATGTGTGCATTGAGCAAAAGATCTTAAATTTGATTTCAAGTTGCATCTCTCAGCATGCTGCCAAACCCGCCCCAGGTCAGAGAACTCTTAAGAGGACTATAAAGAGTTCTGCTCCACAATTCCTAGATATAACTTAGGCTAGGAAGTATTCAAAGGGTCCAGCAGGTGTCAGTATAAATTCCTGAGTCTCTCTTGGTTAAATAATAACAAATCAAATTACATCACCCATGCCCTGGAGAACTGTCTCTGAATAGGGTATTGTATGGGCATCAGCTTTAGAGACTGTGTTTTCCAAAAGGATCTACTCCTCTAATTGGTATAACTCTGACCTTACATGTCAAACTCAAAGATGGATGAATGATGCAGTTTCAATTGTAAGAAACTTTAAGGGGTAAGACAAGTGAATAAAGTGGCTATTTCTAAAAATAAATCTTTCCACTCCCACTTTCTGGCTTCCTCCACATATCCCATCTGGATTGAATCTCAGCATAGTCAGTCTGACCCAGGTGGCTCTCCCTTTTATAACCAGAGACAGGCAGAGTTTCAGGTCGGTTACAGCTTTAGATTCAGCAAGTGATGAATTGCCAATGTGGTCTTAGGAATGCTGCATGTCTTTCTGACTTATTTTAGGTTGTTTTATATATTAAGAAAAGTGCAGAGACTAATAGGACAAACACCCAAGCTATTAACTACCTGGGTTTAAGAATTGGTGATGACATTTTACCATATACACTGTAAATATTCTATTATTAGTGAAATAAAAGCCTCATATACTCTTTATTCTTATAGGGCTGGGTCAGGCCTGGATCTGAGCTAAGGCTGTCTGGGTTACTTGCCCCCATCTGCTTGGAACACAGAGAAGCCCCCCAAGAACTAGGAAATCTCCATGTGTAGACTGAGCAAAACTTTGATCCAGAGGATCTATACTATTGAATCCTCTTTGTTATCAGGCCTGGGGTGGAAGTTTATACTCTCATCATGAAAAAGGTGGGAAAAACTATTTGTCTGTAAAGGAAAAGAATCCCAATTTTTCAAGATGCATTTTACCCTCTAGGTTATACTATTTCCTTCCCTCATTCCCTGGGGTTAGATATTATCTTGAATTTATGTGTGTACCATCGTCTAATTTCCTAGGATGTCCATAATAAAGTACCACAAACCAAGCAGCTCAAACAATAGAAATCTACTGTCAAGCAATTCTAGAATTGGAGGTAAAAGTTATGACAGCACCATGCTCCCTCCAAAGGTGCTAGGAAAGCATCCCTTCCAAACCTACCTCCTTGATTCTGGTTATTCCTTGGTGGATTGGGTCTGCAAAAGTCCAGCTTTACACAGCATTCTCTAAGTCTGAGTCAGTGTCCAAACATTACTTTAAAAAAATCAGTCATATTGGATTGAGGACACATTTTACAACAGTATAACCTCAAATCAAGGAATATGTCTGTAATGACCTGGTTGTGAAATAAGTGTACATCTGAAGAGCTGGGGGTTTGTTCTTCAACATATCATTTTAGGGAGACAAATTCAATTCATAGATTCGCCCACCATAAATACTTTTTCTGCATATGATTTTGCTATAAATAAATATATCATAGCATTGTGTGAATATTCAACTCTGCATAAATGGCACTGGACTGTGTATGTCTTTTGAAACTTTTGTGTTTTTCCCAACAATATGTTCTTGACTTATAGCCACAAGGCAAATTTTTCTAATTCATTTATAGTATTTCACTTTATGAATTTACCACTATCAACTTCTTTCTATACCAAAATTTAAAATATATACTAGGTTTAAAATGACATCCAACTGGTAAAGAATAACAAGTAACTTATATCTTGGATTTAGATTACATGAGCTCTCTGAGTATAACCCTTGCCAAGATTATGTGGTTTTTTCCTAATTTTATTTCATTACCTTACAATTTTATGAGTTTAGCCCTCAGCAGGCTGATTATTACGGAATTTTCAGGAACAAGAGGAGAACCACTTACTGTTGGGGGATACGGTTAAACACAAAAAGGGAAAAGACAGTGTTTTAATTAATGAATGTTTCAAAATTTGAATTTGATTTGAGAAAGTCCTGAGATGACAGCTAAATGTCCAGAATAAATAGTAAAATCTTTAGGAAGCAGATCTAGGACCAATTCCATGATTTTGCTAGACTGATCTTTGAGGAAAAGACTGACTCTACTGTCCTTTGATCAAGGGTGAGAAACCAGCTATGCAAAGGGTTGTTAATAAGTCCTTGAAAGCTACAAAAAGGCTCCCTGAACTCTCTATAAGTAAACAGACTGCAGCCTCCTCTGCTCATCCAGAATCTCCTCTGCCCAGATTTCATTTAGGGCTGACTTGAGATTTGTCAAAATGAAGAAAGTGTTGATCTGAAAGGCAAAAGATACAACACTCATGAGATGGGCTTCTGAGGGCAACACTGGGGAGGAAAGGAAAGCTCAGCAGTATATCCAAGTACTCCAAAAAGCTATGAAACTCAGGGCCCAAATATAAATAAAGAAATAACCTCCATCAGACAAGTTCTTAGAGAAAATTAAGATTTTTGGTCATCTATCCTGAGCTTCTAGAACAAATAGAGCAACGGGGATCCTCTAAGGAGTAATCCGAGAGAAAGAGATGTTGGCAGCCACTGCTCACAGGACGAAGGACCTCTTTCTTCCTTTGGAATATTGTAACTTAAAAATGTGAGGATCTTCTACCTTTTTTTTAACCTTAATCTCTGTTGTGGCTGAGGAACCCACAGGAGAAAGTTCTGTGTCATTCCAAATGGGAATGGGCCCTTGACAACAATGCTAGAAAAGGACTAAGTTTGTCTTCTCGAAGTAGGAAAGGAGATTGGATGGGAATTTTAAAAGAAGACCTCCAATTTCCTTTCCTGCTATTCAATCCTTAAAATACCTTATTCAGGATTGGGAAAGCCTCAGACTCTCTACACCAAAGTGCTAGAATGAAATGAGACGGTGAATGACCTCAGGCGTGCCAGTGGATGCACTCTTCAAACCATCAAAACAGGGTGGGACCCCCCAGATAGACTTTCAATTTCAGAAGTGCTTTAGAGATACAGGAAACTTCCTTACTTAACCCAAACATGCTTGGGTTCTAATTGAGAAACCCATCAAAGATCATTAAAATAACAGGGTCGTTCTTCTCACCTTGCTCTGTAAGGGAAGTGGGGTCCAACAGAAAGCCCAACACAGCTGGAGGCAGAGCTAGCAGCCAAGACTGCAAAACAGGGCTCATAGCCCAGAGCTGCTTTTTCTGCAGCTTTCCTTCCAGACAGAAACCTGAGGAGCTTTACCTACCTGAAGTGACTCCACGTTCCAGCAGGGGTGAGCATGCCCAGCACCAAAATGGGAAATGTATCTCTTTTAATTGTTGATGGGAGGTTATGTATAGAGTGGGATTAATTCAGTCCTAGAATACAGGAGAGGCCAGGCTTTAAAGAAAATGCTGTGTTAACCATTTAGGTAGAGTGACAAGATTCTTGCTTCTGTAGGACACTAAAATTTGAGAATGAGCCAATATTCCTTTATGGAATTTTCCATGGACTTCTATTTAGATTCCACAGTTTGCTCTGAGGGTCACATACATATACGCACATATGTATACACACACATTCATAATAAAAATCCTCTAATTTCTGCTTCTATCAATCAACTCCCACTGTTAGGCTGGGGATATATCTCAGTGGCAAAGCGCCTTCCTGGCAAGCACAAACGAGGTCATGAGTTCAATCCCGGTACAAAAAAAAAAAAAAAAAACCACAGTTGTATAAGAAATATGGATAAAAGTCACAGTGAAGGAGACAATAAGTCTGTAGACACAGCTAAAATTTCTATAAAAGAATCATTGTGCATATCTTAACAAAAAGAAATTTGAAAGTATTTGGTCGCAAAGGTTGTCAGTACATGAAGCCAAAAAGTAAAATGTCCAGTTTGATTTCTCTTTGGTGCTTTATTCTGAAACTAGAAAAAAAGGGTAGCTATTTTAGAGATTTTTTTCTTGGTTTTACCAGGAATTGCACATGATTTCTATTAAGTTTTGTTATTTTCATTCCTGTTCTCTATCTGCCAAAAATAATTTTCATGTATACTACTATAATTCTAACAAGTGAATTACTAAATATTGTTTATCTATGCATAAGTTGATTAATTGACATATAAGCTGTTTTTTCAAGTAAATACAATGTTTGAGATTTGCCAAAGGGTTTTACTTCTGCTCTTAAGATCATACATTGAGCTTTTGTGTACATAAGTCCAATAAAATGGACAAAGTGGGATGGTTATGAGCTTTGGTCAAATCCTGTCTTCTATTACTAGCTATGTGATCTTGGGCAAGACATAGTTTCTTTGAACCCCAGGTTCCTTATTAATAAAAAAGTACAAGTAATAACTGCTGAACAGAGTTGTTTTAGGACACTAGTGAAGTACAGCATTGGCAATGGCAGGTGCTCAAACACGGCAGCTATACTAGTGTTTGATCTCGTTTCTAGGATCAAAGTCTTTTCTACTTAATCGCTCTATAATTTTAGGCATGTATCTTTATTCCTGCATGCAGGATGTAGATGGTCTCCAAGTCCCTCGCAGGATGAACAGTCACTGTTTCTAACATGGGTCTAATCAGGAGCACCGTCTGGTCTAATCAGGCAACCTACACAGATGCAAAAATTGAACTTGCAGAAATTACTGTAGCTAGGGTCCTTGAGCACTGCCCATGAGGCACCATCCGAGGTATTAACACTTTTAACTCTCACAGCAATTTATGATTAAGCCACTGTCGTTATCCCATCTCACAGATGAAGCAACTGAGGCACAGTGGGTTACATATCTTGCTCAAGGCCACACGGTGAGTAGAAGAATGAAGATTCAAACCAAGGTGGTCTTCAGTTCCAACCACTGCATTTAACAGCTTTTCTGAGGGGACTGGCCCACCCAACACACACTCATCACCCTCCCATCTAAAATCTAGAGCTTGCTCATGCTTTTTCTTCCCTAACCTGCTACAGGTTCTTGTGATATGTTTTCTGGAGACCGAAAGCTATATAAAGAAGCTACTTGGTAGAGTATATGGTGCTGTCCCCCTTTCTTCCTAATAAGCTTCTGAAGTCAGATAGATGTGGGTTTGATCTCTACGTCACCATTAATTATTTGATTGTGGCAGTGCTGCTTAGTCTCTGCACATCTCAATTTTCCCATCTGTAGTAGACAGTACAAATGGGAATATCACTATTAACACCTGACTCACACTGGAGAATAAGAAGGAATGTAGTATAACATATAAGAATAAAAAGTAATACAGGGGTGGGCCAGGGATATAGCTGAGTGACACAAGTGCCTGCCTGGCAAGCACAAGGCCTTGAGTTTCATTCCTGGTATGAAGAAGAAGAAGAAGAAAAAGGAGGAGGAGGAGGAGGAGGAGGAGTAACCCAGGGGTAAAATGACTGAGTCATTGTTAGTTCCATTTTTTGGTACAAATTTTGAACAGAGACATTCAGCTAAGGAACAGTTGCTTCAACTGTCCCTTGTTCTGAGTTGTCAGAATGAGATTCTCCTTTTTTAGTACATATTTGTAGTTCATAATGTTTACTCTCCTTGTGTGGGGATGGCACATTTTAATTCCCTGTTCCACAGCCCTTCTTTCACCTCCTGATCCCTCCTTCTCTCCATCCTCTTCCCATTTGAAAAAGATCTTCCTATCTCCTATGACCCTTTATTTTGTTCTTTATAATTAGGGCTTCTCATAGATAGAGATCATGTGATATTTAAGCTCATATGTCTGACATTTCAATTGACATTATGGTGAATCCATATTCCTACAAATTATTCAAGTTAATCTTTCTTTATGGTTTAGTGCATATCCATTGGGTGGTCTGTGTTATTGACATAGGGGAATAAATCTCTAAATATGTCTGGGACAAGGGCATGTTCTCTAAAATTGAAGCACGAATTTGGGGACAATGGAGGTTAAGAGCAGAATATATTTATTAAGAGAACAAAGACTTCTGTCCAAGAGAGAGACAAAGGGATCTTGAGAGGGTTGCCAAAGACTCTGTCTTTTCTAGGGACATTTAAAGCACAACACCACAAAGTGAGGCAGGTCTGAGGTGGGGAAAACATGAGATCTCACAGGTGGGCGTGAGGTGGGACAGAACTACGGCCTACCAATAAGATTAATTGCTCAGTAAAATTGATTAAATTGGGGACAAATGGGAAGTGAGTCACTTAGCAAGCAGGGATTACATACAGAGCAGTGACTCTTCCCACAGAGGATTGGAATGATGACTTCTGGCTTCCTCGGGGTGATAGATAACTATTTAGAATACCAATCCTTAGGATTTGGACACACTTGCTTGATCTTTTGTCTTGAGGCCTGTCCCACAGCAGAAGGTGTCTGTCTCCACGAGAGGTGCAAGATGTCTGGGCTTCTGCACTGGCTCCTTCGAGGACTTAGTTCTGTCTGACTGCCTATAATATTTCTAGTTACCTCAGTTGCCTGTAACATTATGGCTTTCATCTAGGCCAGCCCTGACACCCAGAAGCTATTCATGTATATGATCAAGCTTTCAGCGCATACTCCCAAGGCTACTTCAAAAATGGTGGGATTTGGAGGGTCTCACTGGTTGAGGGAAAGTCATGTTATCCTGTCTGGAGTCAGACGTAGGGAGACGTTTTCTCAATTCTATGGATTATGACTGTAAATTCCATCCCAAGCTTGATATCATCCTTCTGTTCCCCTTTTAGATTCTATTTCAGAATTTCCATCTTTCTAAATAGCTTTATTTTCTTTTAAAATGACGTGTCAGTCTTGTGCTAATTTTTCATTCTATGTCCAATGCTCTCTTTTCTCACTCCTCTTGCTTTGCTCATTAAAAGGTTTCCTTTATGTGTAACACCTTCTCTTCTTGCTATGAATGACTGTAGTGGGTGTTACAAAAAGGCAGTGTTGGAAAGAATGTAATTATTTTGAGGTTTAAATACAGCCGCAGATGAGACAGGATGAAGCTGCAGGTCCTCTGAGGAAAGGATCCTCTCACAAAAAATCTTACAAAGGAATTTTAGGTGATGTCATTTGTGCCCCCAGGCCTTTGAATATGCTCAGTTTCCTTAGTCTTAGATCTTCCTTTTTTATTCTTTATCACTACTTAAATGAGAAAATCAGACTTATATGCTAGTGCTTCTTATACCAAGCAAGAAAACTCAAAGACCATCGAATAGTTTCATTAAGCAAATTATGTTTTTCTCTTCTTGGCATGTTTTCTTTAGCTTCTCTTTTGATCTCTTTTCCATGTAAATCAAACTTTGGTGATAATTGTCCTTTCAAGCATCATCTTTCAAGAACATGCAATCATTGGTGGCCCTCCTCTGTTGTACCTGGTGGCTGGCATGGCTGAAGATAGGGTGGATGGAGACTAGAGGGAAAGAGTGTTTCCAGTTCTAGATGCTTCATTAGGTGACAGTGGTGAATGAGTTGGTGAGTGAAAGTTTAGGGGTACTGATGCATCTAGAGCCATCTCTCTGTACTCTTCAGTCCTGCTTTCCCTTCCAAGCCCTGATTACTTAGGATTACGTCTCTCTGATTCTCTCAACACAGGACCAGCCCAAAAGAGGCACTGGTGAGAGATCAGAAGGTGGCAAGTAGGATATTGCCTGAGTATTTTAGTTCTGCTACCTCCCTGCCAGGATCAATGTCTCTGGGCACAGTTGATTCATGAGTACACACTATTGCCTCTCTGCCACGACTCCAGCTCTCAAATAGACTTCGGTAACACTGTTATTTCATTCAGTTCTTCTGCCCAAGGTTGGGAAGGGCTCACCACCACTTTTAATCTCTGCTTTTAATCTCAGCATTCTTCTATGCCTCCTTGAATTCTGCCTACCAGTTTTAAAACCAGTCTTTTACTAAAACTTTTTTATTTGAAACATCTGTGTTAATTTTTTTAACCCAGGTCTCTGACAGCAGGGACAGAGATGCAAAAGCTCTGAAAGCAGGAATCAGGGAACCAAATTGAGAGCAGAGCTGGCAGGGAACCCTGCATTGACCTGTGGTGAGTGAGAGAAACAGGGACCCTTCCATAGACTAGGAGGCTCCAACAGAGGACATTCTGGGACCAGGCAGACTAGCTGGAACAGGATGCTGCAGTGACTTAAGTCATATATTCCCCTCTCAAGTGGGATTGGTGGGAAGCGCTTGACCTGGGTAAAGCCGCAGACTAAGACCCAGTAGGCTAGCCCAAACTAGGTCCCTGCACCTGGCAGTGCACCCTAATGCAGTGAAGCCTTCAGCAGGTTGACTGACCTGGAGGGGCGGGCCCAGCATAGGCTGCCCAGGTCTGTGTCTCCCTAGTACACTGCAGTGGGCGGGAACACCTAGCCAGCATGATTCAAACAAACTGTAACCGACAAAGAAAGAAACTGAGGCTCCTATATATGCTTGTATGGAAGGAACAAAAAGTATTGGAAGAGGGAACAACAAGAAAGAGTCCTCAGTCCCCAATCCCGAGAACACTGCTCCAGGAAATGTAAATGCAAAGGAGAATAAGGACAGAAAACATGCAATATCAGGCACAACACCAATAGACATAAAGCAATATCTCCAGGACCTCATAGACAAGTTCAAAAGTGAAGTATTTAACCAAATAAAGCAAGATATAAGTAGAATAAAGAAAAGCTAAGCACCTCCCAAGAAAAAAACAGATGGTGGAATGGAAGAACAGAAAAAAAGGGGAGAAGTATTTGATGGAGAAAATTGAGAAAATATGGAATACATGAAGTAGGTTCAAAGAGATTACCAGGAAACTAAAAACTCTATTGAAAGCTGGCATAACAGCTTGAAAGAAACTAAGGATATATTATCTGAACTGGAGGACAGATTTGTAATGTGGGAGTGTGAAAGGAAAAACTTCTTAAAACTAACAAGGAAACAAGCAGTAACAATACAAAGGCTAGACGATGATAAGAGGATCTATAACTTAAGAATTAAGAATGTAAAGGAAGAAGCAGGGATACAAACAAATGAACTGCAAAAGCTATTCGCAGAAATAATCAAGGAGAACTTCCCTAATATGGGAAAAGGTAAAGATACTCAGATCTATGAGGCATACAGGACCCCAGCTACCTACAACCCAAACAGAACTACACCCAGGCATATAATAATTAAAATTCCAGAAATCCAATATAACAACAGAATATTAAAAGCTGTCAGAGACAAAAAACAGAACACTTACAAGGGAACATCCATCAGAATTACAGCAGACTTCTCAGCACAAACCATCAAATCACAAAGAGGGTGGGGTAAAATAATTCAAGCTTTGAAAGACAATAACCTCCAGCCAAGATTGATATACCCTGCACAACTGACCCTAGAAATTAATGGAGAAACAAGGTGCTTCCAGGATTAGGAGGAATTGGGGGAATTTGCAACCACCAATTCAACTCTACAGAAAATACTGCAGAACATTCTAAAAAAGAAAAATATCAAGATTCCAGAAACAGTGGCAGAGAGGCCATAATGAATGGAGCAGAAAGCAGAATGAAGAAGACAAACTGACAACTAATGACAGAAAAAAAGCTCAACAGAAATGAGGCAGAGAAGGTTGGATGGTATGAATAGCTTTTTTGAAGAAAACAAGACATCATAATAGTGCTGATTTAATATCTCCTTGTTTTGAAGTCCCATCAAGCTTTTGTTCTTCTGTCTCCATTGGTCTTAACATGTTGTATCTTGCTGGATTTTATTATATGTGATAATATAAACAAAAACTTTTATAGACAAGGAGATAATAACAGAAACCATTGTTCATTTTCTGTTAGTTGGTTCTAAATACCCTGTAATACTGTCATTCTCTTCAATGGTTTTACATTGTCTTGATATGTTTGATGCTACAGTATATGAAGTTATACTCAAAGATTTCAAGGAAAGAGACACTATGGTAACTACTTTTATGTTGGGATATCTGGTGGTGAAACACTATTTTGCTTAAATGGTTATGTTTTGACCTGTGCTGTTTTGCTGTTATGTCCTCTTTTATCTCAATCTCCTTTTTTTATTATTTACTTTTGTATTTTTATCTTTTTAATTAAGGGAAAAATAAAAATAGCAAGGTATATTACAGTAATCCACTTTGATTCCCTATTAACTTGATTTGAAACCCTGTATTGCTCTCACCATCTTGTTTTGACTGATTTTCCTCTATTCTGTTTTGCTTGATAGTACCAAGTTTGAGAGTATAGGGAACAACTGTGAAGACAATAAGATTCACTATGATGCCCATTCTGGTTTGACTATTATCTTTTGAAGTCTTGTAATGTATCCAATGTTTTGGTTTTATTGGTTTTGTTCTTTACTGTTTTGTTCAATTTTATTATAACTGATGATATAGGCAATTCTTTTTAAGATAGCAAGAGGCATTATGGTAACCATTGTTGATCACCTTGTATTCTGATTTTACATTATGTACTATGTCCATCCTTTTGATTTGACTGACATTGTTTTGTTATGTCACATTTGGTTTTATTCTCTTCAACAAAAGTAATAAGAACTGTGGTAGTAATAAAACCCAAAATGTGTAATTGTCATCGTAAAAAAGAGAGGAAAAGAAAGTGTCCTAAAGGATATAACTGCATGCATATTTAAGTGTATAAGATAGATAACCATATTACTGAGTTTTTGTTGGATCATTGAACAGAACTGTTTGCAGTCTCACTGTTTGAATGCCCACTTTATATGCTTTAATTTTGTAACTCGAACAACTATCTCTAAGATGACAATATAAATCTATAAACTAGTGATTTCTTACTGTTTATCTTTTTGAAATTGTTTTTTTTCTCCTTAAATAAAATTTAAAAACTGAGATATCTGGCAAACATTTTCTCAAAAAGGAACAAAATGAGGCTGTCTCTTCAAGGAAAATAACTTACAGTAATTCTGCCAATAATAAAATTTTGAATTTTCAGGCTTGATAGCTTCTCAATGTTTAAAGACTTTTCTGATGAGAGCAGCCAATATATTAACAAAAGGCATTTATTGATATGATAGCTCAAAACTGAGTGTCCTATATCAAAAATTTCATTCTTAAAAATAGAAGCTTTCAATATGGGTTCAGAGGCTTTAGTTTGAACATAGAGTTTGCCATGTATGTGCTACCTCAACTCCATTGTCTCATGGAGAGACAGTTTCTTACCTATAAAAGTGAATATATAGGTACAATTTAAGACAAGTATTCAGTACAATCATAATGCTATGCAAGTGTTTTCTATTATAATCATCTTTATCATTTTAGATGAAAAGACTTTTCTTCATAAGACTTTAAAGCAAAGACTCTGGTAGGAGACATTGACAGGTTCAGACCCTAGCACTACTTATTAACAAGTGACTTTGGGTGAGTGATTTAATGATATGATCACATGTAACAATATATGTAAATATGCTAATTAATAGTCATGTGATTATTGCAAGGAAAAATGAGATAAGGCATGTTAGATGCTTAGCCCAGAATCTGAAACATTAGAAAATTCATTTAGGCTAGTAACTGGACATTCAAGAAATGTTTCTTGAACTGTACAAAAAGCATTTTACAGCATCACAGCAGTAGAACTTTCAGAAGGATTCCCAGATGTTTGTGATACTTTCAAGCAGTGATATTTGAAAACCGGCTCTCTAAAGAAAGCAAAACCTTGATTTGTAGCACCTGCCTTTTGCTGTTGTGTAAATACTTCCACCATGACCATTTTCAAGCTGCGAGCATTAGATCACTAATCACCAAATTAGGCAGGAATTCTCGTAACTGTTCCTTGTGAGCCAGGCTAAGCCAGCTCCAGCACATCCCCATTTTCAAAAGTCCTTCACAAGAGAAATCATTTTAAAAGCTTCATCCTCAAATTCCATTCATTTGTCAATAGGGGAGGTCACAAAGCAACCTGAGTTTCTTGGGTCTTTGACCTCATTATGATTTCTCTTTAAATCACTTATAACTTGACACACTTATGCAAACAAGACAACTCTATGCATGTGCAATAACTAAGAGGGTTTTTGTGGCATGAAATCTTGGGAAACAAGAACTTTAAAGATATGATTTAACAGAAAAAATCAAGACACAGTTTGCATGATTCCATTTATTAAAGAAAAACCTTTCTTTCCAGTATATTCTGTCCAGCTGTGGAATTCACTTTAAAGTTTTTAGGAAATTGATTCTAACTTTAAAAAAACAACTACTGGGCAGTTAAGATACTCTGGTTCCAACATTTTAAAAAATTAGGCAAAATTATGTAGTGAGAGTAGAGAAAACAAGATGAAGTGAAATCATCCATGACAATCTGTCATATTAGCCATTATGCATTTAAGCTTCTGCAACTGAAAAGTCACAGAAGTCAAAAAATAGAAACAAAAAAGATCCCCACAGACCACCTACTGTTTGATGATGTTGGTAGAAGATTTCACCTTCTATTTCATGTAAAAAATAAATTATGTATAAATATGGAGATGAGGAGAGGCGGTACACACTCTGGTGCTTCACAGGTGTGCATTCAGAGGGGCAGGAGAACAGGGCAAATGCATTTCCTCCCACACCAGCTACACAAAACTCTCCTCCATGTTGCTGCAGAGTAAGAAGGAGTCCACAAGCCTGGGTTGGACCAGCTGCTGGAAGTCTGAGTCCTGGAGTCCTTCGGGGCAGACCCCAGCCAATCGACGCAGAGCAGCCTGGAGAGAAGACAGGAGAGATGACTCAAGTAGAACCGGGCCCTGCTTAGAGGTATGCATTTACTTCAGCTGCCCTGAGAGATACAATTCAAGAAATGGTGTGTTTACCAATCTGATTTGATCATCATTTTAGCTACCTGGCACCTTAGTGACAATTTTGGTCACCTGGTCACTATAGTACCCTATCACATGGATGCCTGGTTTCATTTGCACCTTGGTAAATGGCATCTGAAAGAGGTCATCTGAATGATCTTAATAGTGGTCTTGCCATCTCAGTTCTTCAGTCATCTTAGGAACCTGGTCATTTTAAAGATCTATCATTTTAAGGATCTAGTCAAATTAACAGCATATTCAAGCTCAAACTGTGCGCTTCCTAGAGACTGAAATTGCCAGAAACATCAATGGAATTACATTATTGCATCTAGGTTCCTAGACTAGCCTTGAAGCAGAAAATGCTATTTATTTATCCATAAATTCAGTTAAGTGTTACACAAAGCACTTTGGGATGGGGAGTTAAAAAGAAAGAAAGGGAGAACAGAGTCAAAGCAAAACTAAGATTCTGCAACTCAACAATTCAAATCCAGCAAGAAGGGTGAGCAGAAGACAGGGGCCGGCAGAAATGAAATCCACTCCTCACTCCCTTCCTTCTCCTGAATGCCCAGCACGCTAAACCTGCATGATGGCCATGAGCCCTGGCCCATACACTTCCTTGTGGCATGCAGTTCCTCCCCCTCATCTCTAACCAGCAGGTGCTGTCATGTCTTTCATCATGTCCTCCCTGTGAAACCTTCCCTAGTTGCCCTGAGACAGAGACGGTCCATCCTCTCCTGTGCATGCACAGCCCGAGCTGAGCTCAGCCCTCTCACACTTGACTGCAACAGTTTTCAGATGTTTACCTCCCAAACTAGACTCTCAGAGCCCCAGGATCATGTTTTATATTTCTGTGTATCTGTAGCAGTCCGCACAGGATGTGACACCCGTTTGCTGAAAAGAAATGAACAAATGCAATGTTTTAAAGCTAAGATCTACTGATAGACCTGAGCTATAAATGCGAGCTGAGCACCTACCTAGACCTGTTCGTCAGTTAACTGAGACAAAACCCTCAAAATGCCAAATGGATATTAATTCCCTCCCTCCTACTGAGCATACACATGACAGAAGGTGAGGCACCTCCTCACACACCCTTGGGAACAAAGAGAATAGAAAAATACCTGGAATGATAGGACAAAGGAGGGAATATCTACAGAATATCTACCTTTTTCATAGTACATTTCTCTCCATTGGAATCATGAGAAATAAAATACCATGCTGCAAGATACCATAATCTTTACTTTAGAAATACAGAAGCTGAGGGGCAGGGTGGGGGATGATCTCAAAATCACACACCAGCCCAACTCCTACTATACACACAGGCAGAATGCTGCAGTCCTAGGACATGAGATTAAGGTTGGAGTGAGCACACAGCAGGGGAAGAATGCATTATCTAGACAAGGTAGGTAGTCTGTTGCTAAGCAATCAGGCATAGGAAGTGAAAAGTTTGCCCTCGCTCTTGGAGTCACAGATGTTGTCATTTCTAAGCCACAGCAAGAAGAAGGAAGATGTGTCTCTGTGCACAAGAACAGGTTTTGAGACATTAGTGACAGGAAACAGACACCCTCAGGATGTCTCTAACTATCAAGTCCTGCCTTTGCTAGGACCTGATTTACTCTAAGAGCCAACAAGGCTAAACTCCTAGAACTTGTTTATTTCTCATGATTTCAATGGGGAGAAATAATCCCACTGATGTCACAGTAAAAATAGAACCAGAGAATGTCCTGCAGATGAGGCTGCGAGGCCACCCATGCATTTTGCTTCTTCATGGGTAAAAGTAAAGCAAGGCTAGGGGACAAAGAAAGACAAAGAACGGAGGAGACTCACCAAGAGAGAAAATAAAATAGAAGACCACCAGCATGATGGGGGGGGGGAATACAGCAACAAAGAAACAGAAGATGAAGAAAATGTCATAACAGAGACACAAAGAACAACTTGGTGAAAGAAAAGAGATGAAGCAAAAAAGAAATGTGGACAGATAAAGAGGACAGTGAAAAAGAAAAATAGAGAGCATGGGAAGAAGGAAAGGAGAAGAGGTGACCCCAGAAGAGAGAGAAGGGAAGAGCCACAGCAAAAGGAAAAGAGAGAGAAAGACAGACAGAGAGAGAGAGAGAGAGAGAGAGAGAGAGAGAGAGAGAGAGAGAGAGATCAACTCAGAGCACGCATTCCTCAGCACCATCAGGAGGCTCCCCCTCCCAAGCTTTGCTTTTGTCCTCTGCTTTCCTGGAAGGGTTAACAGCCAGTCATCCCAGAATCTCATTCTCAGACAATTTGAAAACACCCAAGTATTCAAGGAGCCCAGCAGCCTGCCGACAGCTGCTTCATTAAGGAGAAATCAATTCTGTTTGCAAGTGGTGATCTGTGCTGCCACTTTCCCAGACATGGACATGATAATTGAAATTTCCTCCCTCCAACTGAAGAGCCTTTGAAACTGGAAATAAAGCCCTGGAAAGAGCAGGAAAGGTAACTCCCAACTCCATCTGCCGTGCCAGCCTCCAGGCGGCATCCATCCTAGCAGCCAGGGAATCTCCCTCACTCCATGTTGGAGCCCTTCTCAGGCCAAGCCATGGATATTCACCAACATTGCTGGGTGGAGATGAGGGACAAGACTTCCAATTCCAAAGTCAAACAGTAAACAGGCCACTAAACTCAAAGTCCTGTGGAAACACACAGATCCAGGAAAAGGCCCTTGCCCTAAGAATATTCTAGGTTGTAAGGGGGAGAAATACAAACACAAATCCAACTTGCTGTCAGTAAACTGACAGCAGGCCCACAGAGAGTAAAGAATATGACTGCAAACAAGATGGTTTCTCAAAAAAAAAAAAAAAAGCCCATGGCCTCCAGAGCCAAACAGATATGTGTTTGAATTCCAAGAACACAGATAATAAACCTGTCTCTGTGAGACATTATAAAATCCAAGAGGAGAGGTCCAGGAGCATACTGTACACTCCCTGCTTTGTACTAGAGAGGCTTCCTGGAAAACTTCAGAGAAGAGAGGGATTTAGGTGGCAGCCTTGAACAGGAGCCTTGAACAGTCTTGGAAAGGAGTTTAATAAAGAGGTAGTTGTACAAGGACATTTGCTTGAGGCAGGACCGAGTGCACACTCCAGGGTGTTCTGGTTGGCACTGCTGAACAGCACCAGGAGACAGAAGTTATTGGCCTCAGGGGAAGCTACAGCCAACGTAAAGGGCTGACTGAGCAGGGAGACAGGAGACCACAGATAGTAGGGAACCATGGACAGATCCATGGACTGTAAATCAGGATTAGAAAAATTAATTCAGCAGCCACATGGAAGATCAATTAAGGAGGAAGGACATCTCTTCTGTATCTAAAACTTGACCATAAAACCAAAGGTAATCCCTTTTCCACTTGAAAGCCCCTTGGGCAATTATGGATACCAGCCAAGCATGTATTTACCTTCAAACTTACAGTAAAACTAACAATACTAATAACAACCCTCATATGTAAAAGAAGCTGACCAGTCCCCAACTGTTTTCGATACTCCTGACATTTGCTCAGGGCTCGTTACATCTTTTGGGGTGCAAGAGTGATGAAGATAACGGTAGTCAGGGCCAATCTGCATGTTCATGTCAACTATTGATTTACTTACTAGATCAAGCAAGTTACATCTTTAATTTCATTAACTGCTTACTGAGACTTTGCCTTTCCTTGAGTTGTCAATGTAACAATAAACCGTAAGACTTAGCAATCTCTGTATGTATTCATCAGTAGAAGTCAGAGATATTTTCACATCCCATTAGAGATGCTGGAGATATCTTTAAATATCATGCACAGCCTTTGCTAGCCAACATAAAAATATTTACTAGACCTACCACTAGGTTAATCTAAATTATTTGATGTGTTGATTTTAAAGGTCAGGTGTTAAAAATCCTAAGTACTGAAATACATTAATAATTATTTAACATAATTGTTTTCCTTTTAAATTACATTATCGTATATATTATTTTATGCATTTCAAACATTATTCTGAGAAAAAAAAACGGACAAAGGCACAAAATAAGTTAATAGAGCCCTGCATGTCCCAGAATAAAAGCTAGAGGGGAGCAGAGACTTTTGTATGTTTTCTTTTTCAGTTACATTCCTATAGAGAGTGGCCTCTAAAATCATTCAGTAAGAGTTCACTGAATAAAACTTATAGCACTTTGACTTAGCCAAAGTGACACAGTTCATTAATGGTGAGTGTGGGCGAGGTCTGCCTACTTATAAAGCACTGCTATTTGTACAAGTGCACAATGACCGTCAGAAACTCCCAGGAAAGAGGTGAGCTAGCTTAGTTTGAAAAATAATGGGGTGAGGAGAGGACTCTGCTATGGCACTGCTAGAAGGTATCTGAAGATTCATCACCTCGCCCTTGTATTCTTTGGCACACTCTTCTGAAGGTTAAATAGCCCAGTTTATACAATGACTCCTCAGCTAGTCCATGTTTCCAACCGGAAGTTACTCTGCTCTGGGCTTTGTGATAGCCCCACAGGGAGAAGTAGATAGACAAGCTGCACATTCCCCGTCAGCCTCTGCACCGTGCTCATTTGATGGTGGACCCAGGCATCAAGAAGTTGGGGAGGAACCTCCCAGTATGTACTTGGTTGGGTTCAACATAAATAACCTGGTGGCTGGCTGAATAATCCTCTCTGTCCTATCATATTTCTTCCTATCCTATCCCAAAAAAGAACAGGAGCTACAGTGTTGGAAGAGCCTAGGAGAGGGCGTGCCTTCAGAAGGAAAAGCAAGCTTTTCTCATGACAGCCACTTTGGAACAGGAAGGTGATGTGATGTCGGTATCCTGGCTCCCACGTCCTGTAGGCACCAGGATTTGGGTGCCCCCACCTGGCATTCTGCAAGCTTACTACTCTGCTTTTGAGCTGCGAAGATGCCCCAGAATCTAAAACACTGCTAGAAGGACCAGTTTCTCAGTATACACTGTTCACATATGTGGTCTTACATAATTTTCACTGCAATTTTATTAAAGGAAATAAATATTATAATTACCACTATTTTAGAAGAAAATCTAAGCACACAGAAGTTTAAGACTTATCCAAGCCAACCACAGCATAGCCAGCCCTCCCAGCCTCTGGTCTGCTCTTCCCAAGGTCAAGCCCAAAGCTAGGGCAGCCTGAGAACTCACCAGGCAGGCTACGAGCACAGCGTCACTGCTGTTCCTCTCTGATGGGGATCTGCAGAGCTCAATGAGACGGGACACGCCTGTAGAGACACAAGGGGATCAACATGGCAGGTGGAATCCTGGCCAAGCTGATCCAGGGGTGCTGGCCTGACTCACACTCAAGGTCCCACTGCCCCACAGCCAGTGAGAAAGGTTTGTGTGGTGCAAACTTTCTCCAGTTGTCATCAAGAACAGGAACAGTTAGAGCATCAAAGCCAAGTCCACCAGTGCCACAACAGTGACCAAGACAGAGTTTAATTAAAATGCAGCCCATCTTACCAAGGAATAAATTCTGGTTTAGGTACTTCTGCTTTTATTAGAACTGTGGTTGTTTATATCTGTGCCAGAGAAATTTCCAAGTGTATTCTTTTACTTTCTTTTTTCCAGTTACTTATTTCATTCAATATATATATATGTATATATATATATATATATATACATATATATATATATATGACAGTTAAAATTACAGAATGCTACAGACTCCATTAATGCATTACGGGGCTTTGCTGAGGCAAGGTCACCACACCACAGCGGAAGCCTCACCTCCTTGTTAAAACAGTCAGCTAAGTATAGTCCGCTTCCCCTATCTGCTGAGTGTGCTTAGAGCTTCACTCCTATGATAATCCAAAACAGACAGTTTTTCCATATCTGTCACCCCTTGAGGCTCTAAATCCCTGTGGTCAAGAAAGTGTCATAGTCAGTGTCATTGCCTGGCATCAGAACAGAACTCAGCATATTGTGAGTGCTCTGAGACCATCTCTTAGGTAAGCAAATGGCTAGCAATGTGACAATGAAGAGTAATTAAATTAGTGAATTAATCAAATGTTCAGCAGTGAATAAGTGAATTAATGAACAGGTAAATGACAATGCACAAATTAGTACATGAACAAATGAGTGGATCAATGAATGAATGAATGAATGAATGAATGAATGAAATGAAAGTGTGAATAAGCAAAAGGCATCCTAATTAACACAGAATCCACAGGTGAATTACTTTGTAGACCAACTTTTCCCACTGCAAGCTCTTCCTCTCCTTTGCTTCAGCCCCAGATTACAAACTAAGCTAGGGCATCCATTCTAGCATTTCCCAGAAGCCAGAGGTTGGCCTCTCCCCAGCTACTCCTGTCCTGTGCCCACTTATGCCACTGTGAAATTAGAGTCACTCTCATCCCCAACCTGTGCACACCACTCCAGCCACAGCCACCATCACTTACAGCTGAGCCGCACAGCCTCCCGTGCCACCTCTGGGTCTTGGCTTAGACGGGCCAGGGTCACTGCAGCTTTCTGCTGGACTCTCTCACAGGCTGCCACTTCAGCAGGGGTCCCTGACCGTGGCTTCTCAGACAGCATCCCCATGATGAGCTGGACCCCTGAGCAGGAAGCAATGAACAGTTGGTTCCTACTCCCAGCAGAGAGCCCTTCCCATGGAGCCTGATAGACACTACAAGGCTCATGCACTTGCCCTCAGATGCCTTAGGGGGTCTCAATCAGTGGGAGAAAGCTGGACAAAGTAACATCTATTCTTTACTCCATAGAGATGTGTCTGGTTTTTCATGTACCAAGTCACTAGCGAGGGCCATCTGGAGGACTCCTCACTTATAAAATGTTGTATGGCATTGTGATAAAGGCATAGTAAACACACAATCTCTCAAGCCTTCCAATACTGTCACATGAACGAGGTACTAGCATAATTCCACTTTGAGGCTCAGGAAGAGAGAAAGCACCTTGCCCACAGTTGCCCAGTTGGTATGTAAAGGAGCTTGTGCTGGAACTCAGACATGTGGTTACTGTCTGTGCTCTCTTCACCGCTGGTGCTGGTTGCATTTGATACAGGTCCCAACGTGATGAGGCCCCTGGCAGAAGAGGACCCAAGCCTAGGCTGAACAGTCACTAGATCAAAAGCTTTAGAGTGACTTGAGTACAGGTAAAGGGTAAGATTTTGGCCTGAACTTAGTCTAAGAAGGCTCCTAGCCTCCCATGAAGCCGTATCTGCCTTCTGCTGTGCAGACCATACTCAACACCTCTGCAAGCTTAGCTCCACCTACCCTTTCTTTCTGCAGAGGATGCCCCTTTTGCTTCAAATCCTTTTAACAGCTCCCACCCTGCAGGTTTATAGCTGAAGTCCACCTTTCGTGTGAGCTATTCCCCAAATGCCCTAATTCATACCCACTCTTTTAACTGCCAGTTTAGAATTCAAACCATGCGTGGCCCTAAGATGTACTGTGTTTTTTAACTCATATAGTTTCTAAAAATGTTTAAATTTTTTTTCACCTTCAAACTGGGAGATTTCTGTAAAAAAAAAAATCTAGATTTCTGATTTCTAAACAATGACCTTCTAAGCTTATAAAAATAGACCCGCATTTCAGCATGTCAAGTAGGTTATTATATCTTATTCTTGTTAAAGTGAGTTTCTCCTGTTAAAGACTCCATGGTGAGTCCTCCTCATGGGTTTCCATTACCTGCACGGATCCCATAGGCATTTAAGTTTGCAAACTGTGACTCAGCTCACGGGCTCTCAAAGCTCAGCTTGCACAACAGGGTTTGCCTCATCTAGACCTGGGAGGCTTGCTGTCTCCTAGTGGCCTCTGGTTGCATTACTGCCATGAGTGATCCCTTAAATCCTCCACCTTTTTAAATGGCCCCTTCATAAACTCTCTTTAGTTAAACCCTGTGAGATGTGAGGCTCCAGTGCTTCCTGAAAGAACAGACAGGTTTGGTCATGCTTATTCTCCCCCAGGTACTCTCCCAATAGGCACATGGTCACCCTTACATCATCCCCATCAGGTGGGCACTGTTCCCATTTTGCAGATGGCAAGACAGAGAAGTCTTACCATTGTCAATAATGGAGGCAGAATCCAAGCCACATAGTATGGCAGCAGTTTTCACATTCTTAACTGCTACACCACCCTCCCTGTATACCATCATTATCATGCCATCACTGCTGCCAGGACAGGTTTTAGGTCTGGAACTTACTTAATTCTTTATTCTCATCGTCTCGCTCAGGGGCAGCCATGTACTAGCTCTCAGTGACTGTGGACTGTTTGAGCCAATCAATACCATGTTGTAAAGCCATGAAACACTCCCGAGAAGCCAGGCATTCCAATCTCAGATGCACAGGCCCATGGAGGCCACACCCCTCATCCCCTTGAAGAACAGAAGACTACGTACTGAAGGCAGAGTGTGCAAATAATACCACGCAGCCTCTCCTCGTGGCCTCAGCTGGCTCCACACTGTTTCTCATTATTAACTCAATCACATAAAATTAACAGAAAATGATGTCTTTCAATTAGTAAAAGAGCAGTGGGGGGCAAGGGCAGTGTATGTTTGTTAAGACAGCAGAGCAGCCTGAGACAAGAGGGTTTCACTGGAGCAGAGGCAGCGGCCCAGGCTCCCAGCTCACTCTGCCTCATTAGCGTCTTGGTCTCCAACTGGCTGCTAATTGCTCCCTTATTTCCCAGTCACAGGAAGCCCCCGCACTACACCAGCTTTGCTCCCAGCTGCAAGGCAGCCACGCTGCCCTCTGCAGAAGCCAACTGGTTAGATCAGACCAACAAACCTGACCCCAATCACTTGGACCAAGGTAGGTGGAAGAGATGATCTCAAGCTGGCCTGACCTGATCTCCACTCTCACCCCTTCCCGTGCACTTCAGCTCTCTACTGAGGCCACATCCAGTGAGATGGGGACAATGTAAAGTTGAAAGGTGCATCTTGGAGGAGTAGATTTTTCCTCTTTTAATTATAATGAAATATCTGCCTTCTCCTCAACAGCGTGGTTAAAATAGCAACTATCCCTTCACTATCTTTAAACACCCTTAGCGCTTCCCTGTTTCATCTTCCCCATGAAATTATCACCATCTGACATTGTCTGCACTCTTTTTCACTGTCTCTCCCCAGAATGTACATCTATAAAAGCAAACATTTATATATTGGCCCACTCGCACATAGAAGCACACATACATACATGGAGGCACTGTACATATTCATGCACCCATGCACAGGCACACACACAAGCAAAAAGGCACATGGCTCCACGTACCCAAACCATCCACACAGCATGTACGCTGCTGCTGGGACATACCATTCTCCTGAATGATGTCAGAGGCACACTGCTCCAGGACAGACATGTTTGCCAAGATGGTCACAATCTGGAAAAGAGAATTGAGAGACCAGGAAAGTAGGCACACGTGGTCCAGATGGTACTGTCTACAGACAGATCAGCTAGGGGCTATGAAACTTCCTTTAGTCCATGATTTCTTTACCACCCAACTACCCATCCTTCTGCGGCATTTTTTTCCAGCCTTGTGGACTGCTGCCACTTGGACATAGTCCCCACTGACGGATGCCCATTCATCAGTATATGTCTCTGGGATAACCCCAAGGCCCTGGGAGCACCATTATCCTGGGTGAAGTTGGGGCTCAGCTGTCATTGTGCAGAACCCCTCCAGTTCCATGCTCTAAAATGCAGAAGGAACTAGCGGCCCTTGGCCCTCTACCTTCCCCATACTAGTCTGTCCTTCCTCCTGGCAGTCTGCCCTCTCTCGGTTCGGTCCCCCATTCCAGTTTCTTTGTGTCATACTGATTCTCACCTACCTTCAACCTGAAACTAACAAAGGCTGAGAGTTCATGGCAGAGAGCACATTTAAGAAGAGACAGCATTACAACAAAGCATCAGGTATTACTGAATATGGGATCCAATGAGAAAGTTCATGCTCAGCTCTACTTTACAAGCCTCCCTTGTGAGTCAGCATTGCAAGATTGTGTCTTCATTAGTGGAATTCTGATACAAAGGGCCCAGCCAGCCTTAGTTATACCCTCATAAGCTATAATCCACTGTGGGGCCCTCAAGTAGTGACAAAGTTACATCACAAAAACTATTTAGGAAATGGAAAGGATGCCAAACCTCAGTGGAATGTATTGGAAATGTGCTACCTGTTAACCGGGACCACACACTGCCCCTAAAATAAGCAGCAGAATGAAAACCCACCCTCCTTTAAAGAACTCTCAATGGCAGCAACTAAAATAAATAACAAAAGAAACACCAGTTCTCACTGCTGCCAGCCCACTCTCCTGAAAACTTCCTTCAAAGCTGTGTCATGGTTCAAGCAAAAGCCACACCTCCACATCAAAGATAGCAACTGACCATCTCCGGGGGACATTCAGGCAGCTGTAGTTGTAAAACTGGACAGCAATGTGATAGCAAGCAAGAGGACTACCTAGGTTTAGTTGGTTTAATATTAGCACATTACTCTGGGTAATAAGGCATCTAAAATCTCTTCCCTTCCACAGAGGGAAAAAGCTTGCCATTCTGAAGGAACATGCATCGTCCTTTCCTCCTGCACACGTCATGAGGGATTCAGCATGTTCAGGTGGCTGCAACATCTCTGGGGATCAGCCCCCCTTCCAGCTCAACCTAGCTGGGATCTGAGTGAGATTAAAATTTTACTCTTAAGTCTGCAACACCCACTAATTTATGAGGGGAATTACAAGGCTTTTATTTGCATTTTAGAAAGAACTACAAGAGGTTTAGTTCCCAAAAGTTTTCCCCTTTCAGGACTGTGTTTGTGGCTGAAATAGGAGGAATAAGAGGGAAAACACGAGTTAAAGACACAGTCAAAAAAATGGTGCATTCCTTGGGCTGCATAAAGTGACAGATTAAGAGTGAGGACGGACAAGGCAAGTTCACATGCAGTTATGGCTCATCTGGTTCTCTCCGCACCGCGAGTGGTGCACAGTGGGTACACAGCCACTTGTCCCAGCACACAGGGCAGCTAAACCCAAGCCATCACCAGAGGCTCTCTCAGAATAAAGACGTTTCTTTGACATGGTGATTCATGAAGGAAAGATGGAACCAAGAGCAGAAGAAGGGAAGGAAGGAAGGAAGGAAGGAAGGAAGGAAGGAAGGAAGGAAGGAAGGAAGGAAGGAAGGAAGGAAAAGAAAACCTTTGTCTGCAGCAATGAGTTCATTACATGGCAATTATTATCGTCACAGCCACCAGGTAGGTCTTTGTGTCAGACTAATTTAGATCCTGTTAATGAAAATTACTTCCTCTTTACAGAGCCTGTACCCCATGTGGTTTTCTGGAGGTGCAGATGAAGTATTCAATTAAGCACAATTTGAATAAATGCCAATTATGCTCTGCTTTGAGTCTCCCTTTCGAAACATCCTTGTATGTATCATGATGTAGAGGGGAAAAGGGTCAATATTTCTACTTGTGGTCAAACCCACGCTGGGATTTTAAGACAACTTGGTTTACCTGAATACAGGCTTATAATGCTGTCAGGGGACAGGAACCAGGCAGACCAGTTCCCTGTCCCAGACTAATTCAGTCCTATCTAATGGTGTTCAATTAAATTCTATTTCTCTTGAGCCTATTTTTCTGCTCCCCTATACTTATTTACTGAATGCAGAGAATATTAACTTTGAGAGAGACCCCAGATGAAAGGTGGTAGTGGCTAAAAGCACGGAGTCATCTAGGTTCAAAACCTGGCACAATTGCTTATTTTCCATATGATCTTGGTCATGTTATATAATCTTCTGTGCCCTGGTTAACAAAAATGTGTGAGTTTTCTATTGCTGCTATCATAAATTGCTACATGCTAAGCAGCTAAACATAACCCAATTTTATTAGCAATTTTGGAGTACATAAGTTCTAAATGGATCTTAAGAAGGTAAACTCAAGGTATCAACAGATCCACATTGCTTCTGAATGCTTAGGGGAAAATTTATTTCCTTGCCTTTTCCAGCTTTTAAAGGATGCTGTGTACCCACTATTTTCTGACTAATTCTACCTCACTTTTATAAGAACAAAGTGATCACATTGAGCCCATCTGAATAACATTCCTATGTCAATATTTTTAAGTAATCACCATGTGCTAAGTCAGCTTCTTCATAGGTTTGGGGGATTAAGACACAGCATTGTTGAGGGAAACATTATTTGGCATACCATAAGAGATTACTCTTACTAGAATTTGATGAATTAATAGCTCATCAAGCAGCCAGAATGTTTGTTTAATAAAATGAATATAACTTGCCTCTGGGGAGGCAAAGATCCAGAAAAGATCCAGACATGGATGATGGGTCCAGAAACACTGACCTATGTAACACCCAATATGTGTGGGACTCAGCTCTGTCGTTGCCAAGGTGAACTGTAACAGAAGATCTCTAAAAACTGAAAAGAGGGCTTAGAGCTGGTGCAACCCTTCCATCAGAGGAATAACTAACTTCTGTGACATCTCAAATCATTTTTCACTTGGTTTCCAGAGACCTCAGGAAAACTGCAGTGGATAACAAACTGACCCAGAATGGTAGAGGTGCTCCCATGCCACTAGTCCTGGAAAAACAACCCTGGGTGACAGGGAGGTGGTTGGCAAAACCTTTTGATAGCAGCACACACCAAGGAAAAGGCTCACGATGTGAAAGTGTGGCCCAGGCCTGCCTGACACTCTTAGCAGTATTTCAAAAGTCAGTCCTCATCACAGCCTGACTTCCCATATCTTCCCTCATTTGCTAGTGAAGAATACCCACAACACTGAACAGAGACCAGTGCGCCCATCTAATAGATCTTATAATACAGAAAACTGGCAAATATTTAATGAAAAGTTGTGATTACTTTCATGCTGTGCAGGAATTAGGACAAAAAGGCCAACAGCTCAGATGCTGTAATCAGAATTACTCTGTAATTGCCAGATACAATATTTGAATTGCTGGGATCACTGTACTAACTCTCTAAATGCTGTGGCAACAATGTCATCTGCAGCTTTGCGACCAGCAAGCGAAGTCCCTTTCTGTCTCTAGCATAGCCATGTCCAATCCCTGGCCACACGTGGCCCTGGACAGCTGGTCATAAGCCCCCACAGCACCGTCAACTTTTAATGTTGTTATGTGATTTCTTTAATGATTTTTTCAAGACTTGATCGCATGGCACTCAAACACAGACTGCTGAGGTGACAACGCTGCATAGGGCAGGTTGTAGTGTAGCCCTAACTCCATCTCCTGTACCCACCACACCAGTCAGCCTCAGGCAAGCCCATTTGTAGCAGATGGACCTATGCTTGTCCTGCTCTGCGAGCAAAACACAGTGATCGCTGGTGATAATGTCAACCTACTTCCACCTGGGTGTGTGCCCGTGAAGACAGACGTTTACTGTGACCAAGCAGACACATCAGTTTGCTTAATAGTGGTTAAACAGGCTTGATGTGATATTCTGTAAAATAATTTCATAAGTTAAATATGAAAAGGTAAAGTCCATTACCTATACACATTAACTACAGGATACATTTTATATAAAGCCCAAGACAATTCCTCTTGCCCCCTGAGGTCCAGGCAAGCCAACGTTTGGTTGCCCACCTGCCCTCTTCTCTCCAAACCGCTTTTTCTATGAAAGAAGGGAAAGAATCACAATAAACACATCGATTTGAAAGATTGAAGGATCTTGCATTTCTGATTAATGGTTTCCTGGTGAATGTTGCTTACAGTGAGGTTCCAGAAATGCCACAGAATCTGGTCACTCTAAAATGCCAAGCAGCCTATGAATCTCCATAGGAAGTACACACAGTACCCACTCCCTCTACAAAGCAATTTCCGAAAGTCATTAAAAGCCCTGCTCAGTAAAAGTCTCTGTTATGCATTAGAAAAAATAATCAGATACTTTCCATCCTAGATTGTCACTGCTTGACAGGCAAAGCCTGAACAGAGGTCCCTTTCCTACCTCTATGAAGTCTATAGCTGGATTCTTGGGAAGCATGGATCCTGGGAAATGCTACCTACGCAAACAAGAAATCAGGACCATGCAAATCCCTTGATGCCTAATCAGAACCATCTGTAGCCCATACTGCCTCCTCTAGATTAGCAGAAGAGAATAGAAGAGCCCAAGGCCAAGGCTCCCCTCACTCTACAACCCAAGGGGGCTCCTGGAGAGACATGGCCAGTGAGTCTTCTCTTGGACAAAGTAAGTGGACTCAGGTTTCTGGGATGCTGGAGAGCCTCTCACTGTCCACACAGTGGACAGAGTATAGATTCAAAACCAAGAAGCTCTGTGCAGCATTGGCATCACTGGCAGATTCATTACTGGAAGCCTCATGGGGCATTTAATCTCATAAGTATTTCAGGGGTCAGTGAGCACTTCAGAGCCTAATTCATCTTCTTTGTCTTCATTACAGAGAGGCCTCTGATCAGCTTAATCCTCCCTCTGCCATAGGAAATAGCCATTTGTTTCTTTAATGGGTACACTCTCACTAGCTAAGTGTCTGCTCTGAGCCAGGGCAAAGGTAAAGCCACCCTGAGGACAAGATGTGCCTGGATCAGAGGCACAGAAAAAGCTTCAGACTCCGGATGCAGAGAATTGCTCTCTCCCTGTAGCTTAACTATATTCTCTCTTTACCCAGAGTCCTCTCCTTCCTGGGCATCAGTGAGGCTTCAAAAGGGCCCCACAACTCCTCATAATTGGAAGAGGGATCTACACAGCCACAGATGTCAAAACTCGAAAGAATATGCCCATTTCACAGATGAGGGCTCACCTCCCTGGAGGTTCCCCACTCAGTGTTCTGTGCCAATATTAACAACACTGCCAGTGGCTGCTATTCATTTAATAGTTTCTATATGCCAGGATCTGTACTAAGAGTTTGTACTCATTAGTTGGTATGATTCCTATTTCAATTTTGAAAAGCATGTATTATGGATTCTCATTTTACAAATCCATAATACAAATGAATTGCACGAAGTTACAGGATTGTTCGTAGTAAAGAAGCTTTAGGCCCAGGTCATGTGACCCCATAACCCCTGTTTGTACTGTGCTACCACTGGATCTATATAAAATGATCAGAGTCAATCATGCAATAGGGATTTGAAGGTGAAAGGAATTGAAATCATGTTAAGTAGATAATGTCCAGCAGTCGGAGGTATCCAGCTCAGGAGAGGAGCATGAGCTGGGAGACTAAATACCAACAGAGATGAACTGGACTGGGGTTTGGAGGGAATCATCTGACTTGGGCCTTAGGTACATGCAAGAATTAACAGCGACCTCAAACCCAACACAATCAGCTACCTCCACCCATTGGTCATGAAAGAGGAAGCCAAGTGTGACCAGAGATGGGATGGGATCCAGAACACTAGAGCTCAAAGAGCCTTCAGTCTTCCTCATTTTGTGTCCTCAAACAGTTTTTTTTTTTTTTTGTAGTAAAACTCTCATTCCCATCCCAACAGAACCTTATGTGGAGTTCAAATACACAAAAATACTGTGGCTTAAGTAGAGGTTGAATCCAAGAATCAAAGTGTGCTCCAAGCCCCTGGTTTACTTTTGAGTTTGGATTTGATTTTTGGAAACATGGAGAGAGAAGTTCACTATAGAGTATGATGTCATTTGCGCACCAATATGATTAGGTGCAGACCCTCAGAGGAGCCTGCCCATGGGTCTCTCTGCCTCCAGAATGAAGAGTCTGAACGGAGAGGAAGGAAAGCCCCATAGTGTTAGGATAGGAAGGGCTGGAGAAGGCACTCACAAAGAGGCTGCAGAGTCAATGACAGATGTTGAGAACATAATCTTTAACTCAATATGAAACACAAAGCTTAAAATGCCAGCAAAAGCCACTACCAGAATTGACCACAGGCTAACAGATCATGCTGCCTCCCCGCACCCACTGGCCTCCAATCTTCTGTCATCATGTGAGAGGAACCATCACAGACCCTGGGCCTGGGCCCTTCTGAACTTCTCACCTGGTCCCGGGTATAAGGTGTATCCACCCTCTGTTTGTCGCTGCAGGCTTCCAAGAGGATATGGATGGCATTCAGCTGCAGAAGCATTTCACACGCCATTGTGTCAAAAAAGGTGATGTTGGCAAGGGCTGCAGAGGCCAGCAGGAAGACTTCCCCAGACGAGGCCTCTTGGCAGAGCTCTAGATAGATAGATAAGAGGAAGAAAATAGCTCAATACCCAGTGCTTTCACATCATTTGTCTCATTTGGTTCCCCGAGAGCTCTGGGGGATCATTTGCGTGGGTGTTATAATACTCATGGCACAGATGATGGAAGCAGTTACCAGGGAGAGAGATGTATCTGTCTACACAGATGGCAGTGCTTCGAAAGCCAGTGTGTGACTCCAATTCACTCCTTAACCAAGTATTGATTGAGCCAACATTATGTGCTAGCATCACTGGTGTGTTGGAATGTCCTGATGGACAAAACAGATCACACTCTTACACTTGTAGGATTCATATTTTATTAATGAAATAAATTCTCAGAAATTAATAAAACTAATTGCAAATTTTGATAAGTATGAGGGAGCAGACAAACAAATGCTAAGACGGAGAATAAGTAGGGGCCTACAAGAAAGATATCCCGAAGAATGTGACTTTACAACTGAGACCTTAAGGAAGGAAAGGGATAGGTCATGAAAATGTTCGGAGGAAGAGAAAGTTCTAGACCAAAGGGACAGTTGTACAAAGACCATGAGGCAGGACTAAACTTCCAGTCCATTTGTGTCTGCAGTAATACACTTTAGGCCACTGCTAAGTTTGCCAGCTGCCATTTTTTTTGGTCTCAGGTCAAGGGTCACGTGCACCAGCCTCTGAAGGTCACACTCTTTTATCTGGTCCCAGTGGCCATAGCCCAGCCCTAAACAAATGTCTCCACTTACCATTTATACTTAATACAAAGGGAGAGTCTCTGAGGAGGAATGTCCCTCTCCTCCCATCACCTAACATATTCCCCCATGGGCTTTGCAGAACCTGAAATAGGCTTGGTCTCAAGAAGAGGTAGAAAAAGGGCTCTGTCCTTGATACACCACCACCTGATGAGTCTGACTTCCGACCCTCCACTCCAACTTGATTTCTAATCAAAATGCTTCAGTCCCTCAGGCCCTGTCCTGTTGACAGCACTTCTACAAAACCACAAGAGTAAAGGCTACACTTGGAGAAATTAGCCCTGGCACACAGAGAAAGTTGTGGAGACAGAACTGAGTTATACTCCATTCTGCACCCTAGTGCTCCCAGACAAGAGTCTGTACTTCCACGTCCTCTTGGCCCTTCCAATGAATGGAGTTACTGGTCTCTACCTAAAAGGACAATGAGAGTCAAACACCTGTACCATGCCCTGCACTGTTGAACTCTGAGCACCTTTATGGTAGAATATGTTTATTTACAGATATGGAAGCTGAGTTTTAGGGAAGCTACCAGAAGCAGCAGAAGGTACTATTTTTTAGCATTTACTCTGCCAGGCACAGCTATACTTTTTTGATCATTAACTCATTCAATCCTTACAACAATATAATTTTTATGACCGTTTTGTACACGAAAGAACTGAGGATTCATACATTAAGTGATTTTCCTGAGGTTTTATGGCCAGTGAGTAACTATCAGAGGCTGCCTGACCCCAACGTTCCCTTCTTTCTATTCTGCACACTGTTTCTTTTTCCACCCCTTTGACTCATTCTCAGGGAAGCTCCCACAGGCCTGTGTCCAGTCCTAGCAGAAGGATACTGCTTGCCTCTGGGCAGCTCTTTAGCCATCACGTAGGCGTGACTGCTAAAAACTCAGAATCTCCACCTAACCAACCAGGACTGGGATTAAATACTACCCACAACATTAAAACCTCTGTGATTTCCCATATCCAGTGACTGCCCCACTCCCTTGGGCCATGCAACCTTTCTACACTCACCTCTCTACACCCAGGCTTTGGAGTGAGGCTACGGATCTCATTGGTCGACACATTTCCCTTTATTCTCATGCAGTGGCCATTATTGCTGACACAGCAATTATTAACACAACTATGAAGTGCCTTTTAATTCTGCTGCAAATTTATTAGTGCTACACTCTGAGTCACCTGGGATGTGTTAGGAAGATTAAACCAGGGATTCCAGTGGCTCATTTTCAAATGTTTCCAGGGGATGGCAAGAAATTGGGGGGGGCTATTTCCCACCAAAGGACAGATATATTCCATCTGGTGGATCTCAGAGTAGACGGCACGGTGCATCTTTAGCAGGGTGAAATAAATAGGAAGACTCCTCATCTCCAGAGAGGAACCAGCCTGAGCAAAAGAGCAGGAATGGATACAGGACAACCATGAAGGGCCCTTTGGACTATATATGTCTTGGTTTATTTGCTTTATTATTTGATAATATTTATAAGTTTTGATATTTTTAACATAATTATAATTTATATCCTATCTTTAAAAAATATAGCCTTTCTAACAGGCAATAGTCAACTAGAATTCAACAGTGACTGTCCTCCCCCTTATCAGTGAGTGTACTGGTCAGTTTAATATCAAATTCAAAACTCCTTAGTTTTTTTTTCATCTGACTCTGTTTAATTCATTTGCTTCCTGCTAAGCTCTGATGGATGCCTGAGTACGAAACTCCTGGCATGGTGGACCCTAATGCGAACGCATGCCCTCGAGAAAGTCCTTCAAGCTCTCCAGTTCCCTGGGGATTGTTATCCAGATGAATTATTCTGGTTGCTGCAATTTAGAGTTAGACTTCCTTCCCAGTAGAGGGAGCGCTATACTTCACTTGAGTTCCCTCCAGCCAGAACACTGAACAATTGACTTCAGTGTTTCTTGATTCCAAATTCATGTGGATGTTAGCAATTTGATTTCTCCTTCCTGTCCTGTGGCTTTCCCATGCCTCCTTTGCCATGAAGTCAACCTAACTGATGTCACCTATGTGCAAAGCGCTGGAAGATGCTACAGCTCTAGAGGTAGAAGGACACATGAAAGAAATGAAATGCAATTTCTCACTTTATATATTAGGAAAATTTAAAAGTGAGCTTTACAATGCCACATGATATGAGAGTGGCAGACTCCCACAGAGAGCTTGTACAAGGTTGCTGATCAATAGATGTTTGCTGAATGAGTGAGTGAAAAACCAGATGCCAAATCTGGATACTCTGATTCTGATTTCCATGCTGCCCCCAAATACATATTAATACAGCTAGTCCAAGTCCAAGTATATTGACTGTAAAAGCTAACCCTAAATTTTTGTGTAAATTTTCATTCAATTTCAAGAAGATATAAATACAGTGATAGTGACAGAAGTAGGAATAAAGTAGAGACATAGATCACTACCAGCTCTGTTAAACAAAGATTTGCAAAAAACAGTTCCTTAAATATTTTTATTCAAATTAATCCTAGTTTCTGCAGTTTAGAAAAGGAAAGCAAGAAAAAGAGCATATTTTAGACACAGGACTACGGTTTTCCTGCTAGGAAGACATATGTCTGAATGAGAGGCCCCATGGTGGGATTTCCTACAGCAGGTTGGGGTGAGCTAGTTCTTGCTGAGAAGTCATTTGTCCCATTCATTACCACTGTGTTTATGGGTACAATGAGACACTAGGAACAAAGCTTTTCAGTCTTTCTAGGCAGAGGCTAAGCATTAAAATTTGAAGCCCAACTGCTCCCTGCATTTTTCTGTCCTGGGAGACCATTTAATTCCAACATGATTATGATCATTCCACTTGCTTCTTGAAGGGCTCACTGTATATTAACAGCAGACTTTTGACTATGGAGTTCTTTAAAGCCTGAGTCTGGTCCCTTAATGGTGTGGTTTAAGCTAGTGTGATCCTCTAAATGACATATCTGAGGCTTGGTAAGCAGCTGGATAGCCTTTCTCATCCTTCCGAAAGACCATGGTGCCCAGGTCTTCCCACCCAGGTTCCCACCCACCCAAGGAGACTCACTGATGAGGGCTGTCACAATCTCCTCCATGCTCTCCAGGAAGCTACTAAGATGCTGGGTGAAGGACAGGTGTGGAGAGGTGACCTGGGCCACCACAGCTGCAGCCTCAGCCCGTGTGGCCTCTGGGTGGCTGTCGTCTGTCAGGATGTCAGCCAAGCATAGAACACCATCCACCTGCATATGGAGAGAGAGGCTTGTGATAGTAACGAAAGAGGCTCAAGCCCCCTGTGTGGCTGGGTCTGGCTTCCCAGAACAGTGCAGAAGCCCATGTGGGATGAAAGACATTCTGGTATTGCACCTCTGCCCCTGAAATGTCTCAAACTCTGGCACCTGGGGACCTCCTCTTTAAGTCAGGCATAAACCAGTGAGCACAACCCAACCTGTGCTTTCTAGGTAACAGCTATCAATCTAAGTATCAGGGCCCAGACCTTGGTCATCTACCACAGAAAACTGTAGGGAAAGGACAGTCACCTAGAAATCACACATCTCAAGCTCCAACCCTGGCCCCTCTCCATGCTGTATAACTTGCTATTAGTCACTTAGCTCTCTAAGACTGTTACATGGCCCACCAGCAAGGTGTTAGGGGCAATTCAAGAGATAAAGGAGGCGATGCTTGATCAGAAGAGATGTTCAAGAAATGTGGGGGCCCCTCCTCTTGTTCGGATTTAGCAGCAGGCTGAGCTCAATGTCTTTCCGCCCCCTCTTTGATCTCCACCACCTTCTCCCATAGAAAGCAGGCTATTTCTATGAAACCCTTGTTCTTTCCGCCCAACCAACGAGATACAAGTTTAGGGGACGTGAATACCAGCTAAAGACTTGCCCTCCCCAGCTGTGCTCCAGCCACACTTGCTCTTGGCATCCTAAGAGCTTCTGCTTATGGAGTGCTTGTAATGTACCGGGTTCCAGTCAAAGTAGCGTGCAAATGTTATTGTACCATTGATTCCTCTCAGTGACGCTTGGAGATTAGCATCATTATTTCTATTTTACAGAAAAGTGAATTGAGGTACAAAAAGATTTGTTAACTTGTCCCAGATCATTAATTCTAAAAGCAATTGGTTTGCAACTTGAACGGTCTGGCTTTGGAGCCCAGGTTTTGAAGATAACATTTTGCTTCTCCCCAAAAAGTCGCACCTGAACTTGGACCTCAGCCTTCATCACAGGTCAGCAGATGAGACAAGGAGAGAAAAAGAGGCAGGTGCTTGTCATAGTTAGATCAGCTGTGCCCCTACAACCCCTCGGATGTAAAACCCACAGAATCCCTCCCCCATCAGAAGAAATGGGGAGTGGGAATGGGCCAACAGGGAGGCCCGACACACCTGTGTGGGTGCCCCACCTCTGCCAATGGCCTTGAGCCCACCCCCCATTGCTGTATCCTGCCTTCTTGCCACTCAGCTCTAGTGGGTCTCTGGAGGTCTGCACTTTGTTTGACTAATTACCGCCACTGAGTTCTGTGCCTCCCTAAGTGGCTCGTGGAACAGTAAGGTCCATTAACTGTGAAAGCCTTTGGCAATCTCAGACTCAGAGGAGACAAATGTGGAAACAGGAGCCCAGGGAACTGTTGGCAATAAAACTCACCTGGATGTGCTTAATAAAAGGGAGCAAACAGCAGGGAGTCTGCCCCTGGCAGGACTGGATGCACGCCAAGTGTTTGACTAGCAGGTCCTTGGAGAGAGGCCTCATTTGGGCCTGGAGAATGAAAGGGAGGCTGCTCTAGGCCTAGAAACAGGAAGCAGCCCCACTGCCAACATAAGAAATCTCTTAATTATCCAGTCTTCAGCCCTTTTCCTCTTTCCAGCAAGAACCAAGCCTGCTGCTAAGGAGCCGCCTCGTCTCTCCTGGAGAAACACCTCAACCAATCCAGTCTCCTTAGTCTCATGCTGGCTGCAGAGGGGGTTGCTACCCTGACTCCCGATTCTGTTGATAAAATCATCAGATGCAAAGCATAATCCTCCCCTGGGTCCCAGCACACGCTTGGATATATGAGAGGCCAAGGAGCTTACGGTGCCCAGGACCTAGGGCCACCACAGGCCTGGACACCAAGCCTGACCCCCGGTCCAGAAGGCTGCTCTGCTAACTGCTTACTCATTTACTACAGGCCAGGCCTTGCCCCCTGCCAATGGCAACACAGAGAGACGTGCCTTCTGCAGGTGGACAGGCGCTTCACATCCAGAGACGAACATCAGACAGCCTGATTTCCACGAGGGTGCTTTCCAGGGTGGCCTCAAGGAAGCCATTCCTCACTTATCAGGGGTCCCATTTCAGATGGGAGAGGTCACCCAGTCTGGACTCCATGTCCAAGTAATTCTATTACCATCATCACACTTATCACATTAAATTTCTCTTTTTTTTCTTGAGTCTGTGGCCTAGCAGCATCAAATTCACTGCAAATTTCTTAAAAGCAGATTCTTATGCCCCACCCAGATCTATGTCTTTATTAACACGTCCGCACTGACCTTTATACACTAACAGCATGGTAAAACATTACTACATTGTGATTCTCGGCTCCTTTGTCTGCTCAGCTCCCTCGTTCCCCTGCCAGTGCTACAAGCCTGGGCACCAGGTCTTGTTCATGGCTGTTCTAGGCTGGTGTGTGTTGGGATTTCAGTAAATGGGCAACAAAGGAAAAAAAAATGGATCTAAGATTTGAGGACACTTACAGACTTACGGTCTCTGCATAGACTAGTAAAAATAGAATAATGTCAAAGATGGAAGGGTGTTTGATCAAAGGAAGTCATCAGAAAGGACAGCACTGACAAAATAGCCAAGATGAGAACATAAATTCCAAAGTTATTGACCTGAGGCAGGTGGCCTCACCTTGATGAGGACCCCTAAATCCTTTTGAGTCCTTTACAGCACTTCGGTTTCCCAGAGGATCTAAGGAGTTCCAGTTATACAATAAGCAATTTCCCATGGTCTTAGTTACTTACTACTCGTGGCTGAGACAAAATACCTGATGCCCAAAGTTGGGAAAGGAAAGGGTATTTCTTACGGATGTTGGAAGTTTCAGTCTATACTCAGTTGGCTTCAAGGCAGGGAGGCCTGATGGGGCTGTAGTTCATGGTGGCTGCGGACAGCAAGGCAGAAACTGGCAAGAAAGAATAACATGCCTTCTTCCTGCCATTACATCACATCCTGGCTCCACCCCTATGTGGGTGGAGCACTCACATTCTCAATCCAAGCGCTAGACAATGAACCAATCACAAATGCACAATGCAAGAGCATGATGCCTGGGGGCCACCGACATAAACCATGACACCCATTGTATTGTTTCCCTTTTAATTTGTTGACTATGCTTTAGATTTCTTCTGGTGTTATCCTATTCATGAAATATATCAACTCATATATATATTATATATATATATGATATATATGGCAATTTGATAAGGGCTAACAAGTAATAAAATGAACACCCCTATGTATATATGCATAGGTCTAATGTCCAGATATTATAACCTTAGAAATAAAATAAAAATAAGAAAGCTCCCTACACACTTCCTTAATCTTATACTTCTGCTTTTCCCTGTTGAATATACGGAGGAAAACCACCCTGAATTTTGTTCTTTTATTCCTCTTTTTGTTTTTTTTACAGTTGAATACATGTGTCTGTTTAGTTTTACAAGTGGCATCATAGTGCGTACAGTAATTTGCTTCCTTATTTTTTTAATCAGGAATTGAACTTAGGACCCTGGGCTTGCCAGGCAGGTGCTTGTGTCGCTGAGCTATATCCCCAGCCCTTAATTACTTTCTTCTCCAGGCAGCATAATGTTTATGCTGTTCTTTCCTATCGTTGTGTGTGGCTAAGGTTCATTTATTTTTCACTGCTGTATAATATTCTGCTATAGGAGTCAACTGCAATTCATTTTCCTATCAAGGAACATTTGAGTGATTTATTGTAATGGACAACACTGCTATAAATATTCCTATAAATGTTTTCTGGTGAATCTGTGCCAGTTTCCTTAGGAGTTTTAATTTATATATGGAATTCCTAGGGTATAGAATTTGCAAGTTTTTAACTTTACTGATATTGCTAGGTTGTTTTGCAACATGGTTGTACAGTTTCTCCTCTACCAGCAATATAAAAATTTATTTGACTCCATATCCTCATCAGTTCATGATATTGGCAGCTTTTAAATTTTTTTTTTAGCAATTTTATGGGTATAAATATTATACTTTATATGACAATCAGGTTGAGTTTGTTGATAGCCTTTTGTTTTGATTTGGTTTGGGTGGGCTTCACTTTTGTGTCTTACAAGTTGGATTGCTACTACTGCTATAAGAATTGCATGTTTATATGTTTTGTACCTTTTCTATGTGTAGGGGCCAGATTTCCCTGGCCTTTGGCTCTAATGCTAGTGACCTGCCAATTTGCCCACCACCGAAATTCTACAACAGTCCAAGTTGAATCTGCATCCATCATCACTTGAGCAGGTCCAACCCTAACAGAAGGCCACTGAAGGGCAGTGGCCTTGTCTTGGGCTTTCCCATATGTGAGCCAATTACTACATCAGGACATACACAGATCCTGGAGTCAGACCTCTCCAAGCTTTAATCTCTCCCCTGCCTTACTACATGAATACTTTTATTACCTATCTTGTGATTTTACTTCCAAAAGTATATAATAGCGACCTCGTAGGTTTTTTTTAAAATGAACCATAAAAAAACAGTTCAATCTCAGGGCTATTGGAATCATTAAATAAGAAGTTGCATTTATAGTGCCTGCCACATGGTGGCGCCATAATTCTATGCCATCTCAGTAGGTGTTGCAGTCAGCAATCCTTGACTTGGAGTCCTGAATTTTAGCTCTCCTCAAATCAGTATTCCCCAGTCTCCCTGTTAAGCTTCTCCCTACCATCCCCTTCTTCACACTCTGAGTCTAAGATGCTACCAAAAGCATCAGGCCCGTGGGTGGGATGTTAGCTTCCTGTCATTGTAACTAAACGCTTGAGAAAATCAACCTAAAGAGAAAAGAGGGTTATTTTGTCACAGTTTCACACTTTTCAGTCCATGGGCCTTTGGCAGACACCTCAGATCCAGACCATACTACCTGGGGACACACCAGTTGACCCACTTGCTTGGGTGTCTTCTGATTCCACGTGCTAGGACTGAGACATTCTAAAATGACAGTGATTCCTGACTGGGAATGACAGAGGAATAAGTAGAAACTCTCAGTAGGGGGCACAGTAAAAATTAGTGCCAACCCTGTAGTTTTTATTGTTCAACAGCCGTCATTGACCACGTCCATTCAGCTAGGCACAAACACAGAAATGACGCTGACATACAGAAGAGACAGAGAAACACAGACAGCTAGGCAGAAGAAAACTTCTCTGAGAAGGGGAGGGCTCCTTCACAAAGGATTTGGGAAGCTGACACAAACCCCACCTCTCAGTCCTCCTGCTCCGTCTGTCTAATCCTTGCTCCAGCTGAGACTTCTCTTCAGTTGACCGTGGCTCCTTCCGGGCTGCAGGACACCACACTCTCAGGGCCCACCCCCTCCCTGGCTAGTTCTCACCAGCCTCTCCTCCTTTGCCTCCATCTAACCTAGCATATGCCAGACCGGGCTGCTGGCCTATTTGATGCTGTACTGCACAATGGACTCGAGCCCAAGGAGCCTCAGTGACTCACTACTGTGACCCCCAAACCTAGCCCTCCAGCCCTGACCTTTATTTCCCCAAGATCCACACCTACATTTCCAAGCTCATGTCCAATCATCCTGTTTAATTTCTAAATTAATTTGCCTGCATATCCAACCCATCCACTTAAAAATGAAGTGGTCTTAGTCCCTTTACTCCCTCACGAGGTCAAAAGCCACTTGCCTCCCTCATACCGAGGGGTCCTCTGTGCTTCCGGCAGCCCAAGGTGGTGAACTCCACCACAGCAGGCCTCGGGCTGGATGACCTGATTAGCCTACATTCTCATCCCTTCAGGGCAGCTCCTAGGTTCTCAGCACCCAGCTGAGCTACCAGCTGGCTTAAGAAGTAGGAACTGAAAGATGAGAAAACAGTAGCCCTGCCTGGGAGGCCGCGATCACCCAAGCAAGTGGAGGCCAGGCCCTAAACCTCTCTTGGGAGCCGAGGAAGAAAAGCAAGTTTGAGCCTATCTTGGGTGATTTACTAACTTAGTGAGATCCTGTCTAAAATTCAAAAAGTCTGGAGATGTAGCTTGGTGAAAGCCTTGGGCTTAACCCCCATTACCACAAATAAAAGAGCAAAAAACACTGGCTGAAAGATGAAGCAGTAGCCATGAGGGGCAAGGAGACTGCCCGGGCCACACAGCAAGCTAATGCCAGGTCTGGGACTCGGATCTCTAACTCTTTGCTTCTTGTCCTACACCTTCCTTGGTGCAGCCTTTGGAGAGGAAAGAGAGGAGCTGGTGAGCATCCAGGTAGTGGGGCGGCTCAGCTTAGCTCCGGTGCTGGTCCCAGGAGTAGCCCAACCTGACAACAGCTTCCTCAAAGACTGGTGCCATTTCAGGAAAATCTCCATCCCCAAACTGCACGCTGCCTATCCCGAGCCATAACTTCCTGCCAAGAGAGCAATCTAATCAAAGCACTTTCCCATCCCCAAAGAAATTGCTGCTGGAAGCACTTACAGATAATTAGCTTTGACACAGAGTGGGATGGGCCTGGGCCCAGGCCAGACTTCCCTCGGGCGTGGATGTGCAATTGGGGATGAAGAAGGTCTGTTCTGGTCATCACCTGGACACCAGGGCTGATGCACCTGGAGTCTGGACACAGCGGCAGCTAGCAAATGCTGAGATTCTTCCCAGAGGGCAGGGGAAGGAATGCGAAACCTGCACAGCCAAGAAGCCCAATGTGGACAGAAGGCATCATGGCAGATTTATGGATAATGTTCTACCGATTATTGCAAATGCAGCAGTGGAAGCTTTTATGCAAATATCTAAAAGACACAGGTTAGCATACTGAGACCCATCATGCATTGCTGGTAACATTCTACCATTTCTTTTGCTTTGGACAGTTCGTTTTCATTTTACGTGTCTAGTATTTAGGTAAAGCAGAATTATACTGCTATAGTGAAAATCACTGATAAGGAGGGAAAATGTCTTAAAGACTCCAATTTTTCTCTGTCCCTCTTCTGGTCACTTGGATATCTAAAAGATGGGTGGGGGGGATAACAGACAAGTGGGAATTGCAAAGTGATTGGAACCTTGGACATGGGTCCAGGATAGGATCAGTCAGTTGTCTACAGTATAGGGAAAGCCAATTCTAGGCAGAGAAGGGAGTGAGAGCCAGTGACCAAGGAAGCAAAGACAAGTAGGGGACCAAGAGATAGGCAGAGCATTCGGCGCTAAAGCTGGCAGCTCAACAGAAAACCACAGAAACTAAGAAAACCTCCAGGAGGATCATAGCATCTCCCTCAGACCAACATACGCCAAACCCCATTCCACCTCCCCTGCCCTTTGCAAACAAGAGTCTGTGCTAAAGCGGATAACTAAAAACATCAACGTAAAATAACAGACGGAACAATGGCAGAAAGGGATTAGATAAGCAGTTTGATGGGCAAATCAACAAGGCACAGAGAGGAGGATGTACAGAGAGAGCAGAGATGAGCTGTTTAGCTAGAGAAATCATGGCTTGAGTCATGACTCAAGTAAAAATAAAAAATAATTTTCCTGTCAAGCAGAGGGCTTTCCTCAACTCAGATCTTCAAACATGCTCTGAAGGCGTTTGAGGGTGGTTTTGCCCCAGGGTTAGGGTTACAAGGCCCAGGCTGAGATGAAAATATCAAGTTTACAGCCAAGCATGGCTGAGCCCAGCCAGAACCTACACCGTAGCCAGAATGATTCTAGATAGGTGGCTGTCAGATGATTACAGTCATCTGGGAAAGTTTTAAAAACACAAACATCAAGGCTGTATGAATAAAAATTTGAATGTAATTGGTTTGTGGTGGAGTCTTGGCATCTTTATTTTTAAAAGCTTCTGTGAGTCCAACGTACATTTTGGATTGAGCGGCAATGTCCCAGAGGTACCAGTGCCCCAAGGAAGTGGGGTGAGTTTTAGGGTGGGAGAGCCTGACTGGTTGTGGACTTGTTGAAATTAGCAAGTTATTCACCTCCTTTGACCCTTAGCTTTCCAAGCCTGAAACCGATGATTACATCGTACTTAACAATGAAATCATGAATTCAATATTTATAGCATTTCCCCTGAAATCAATAACGAAACAAAGACATGTTACCTGAGAATTTCTATTTGATACTGATTGGCTGCAATGCAACCACCCAAGACAAAGCTATAATAAAGTACAGTGACAGGAAAGGAAGCAAAACTCTTGTTATTTACAGATAGAATGATCACATACACAAAGACTCACAAGAATCTACATATCATTAAAATGCGTAAATAAATTTAGCAAAATTTTTGGATTCAGTGTCAAATTTTATTTGTTTTCTGTGTATTAACAACAATTTTGAAACTGAACATTTAAAGAATAATACCACTTATGCCCCCATAAAACTCAGCTAAGAATAAATCTAAAAAAGATGGGCAAGACATCAACTCTAAAAACTCAAACCATTGCGGAGAGAAATTAAAAACAGCGTAAGAATAAAGATACTATCATTGATGAGATTGCTATTAGTTAAGATTGCAGTTATCCAGAAAGTTTCATCTAATCAAAAGCTCAGCAGGTACGTCTTTCACGACATTGACAAGCAGATCAAAAACATGTTTACAGAAATGCAAAGAACCTAATACTTACTGAGATAATCTTAAAGAAGAACAAAGTTGGAGCATACATGCTAGAAAGTACCAAAATTTATTAGACTACCTGGACTTTCCATATTGGCACAAGGGTGAACAAAATAGATGAATGGATCTGAAAAATAAAGTCCAAAAACAGACTCAGCAACTTTACTTATAACACAGGATCACTGTGATTTAGTGAACTTAGATGTAGTCACAGTCCCTTCAATAAATGGTGCTGGCCCCAATGTGTAGCCACACGAAACACTTGAACTTGGACACCATTTTAATAATTAATTTGAAATGTATTACAAATCAAAGTATAAAGGTAAAATAAGACAGCTCCCCAAATAAAACACAGGAGAGTGTCATCATGATTTCGGGGAAAACTGATTTCTTAAATAGAAATAAGCAGCACTGATGACAAATGTAAGGACTAATAAATTGAACTTCAACAAAATCAAGAGTTTCTGTTTAACAAAAGACATCGTTAAGAGAATGAAAAAGCAAACCATATGCTGACAGTATCTATTCCCACTGTATAATATCCCACTAAGAATGTCTGTAGACTACATCCTTAAAATTGATAAATCAATAAGGTGAAGTCAACTCCATGTTTTTACATGAGCGGAAGGCTCAGACTGATACTTCACACTAGATGATGATCAAATGGATAATCAGTAAATGAAAAAAGGCTCAAATTCATTACTTATCAATAAAATGTAAATTAAAACCATAATGAGAGATGACGGTGCACCCAGGTAGGTCACAGGCAGGGGACTGCGTATCCAGCTATGACAAACCCTGAGGCAAACAACTTGGGTTGTGTTTTTGAAGCAACCCAGAAAAAGATTGAAATAATCCTTTGGAAACAATGTATATTCATCCAACTCTGTGTGCCTTTCCATGTCCTCTGTCCTCTGTTCTCTGTGTCTTCTTCTTTCTCATAGCCCCTCTGTCTCTCCGTCCATCTTTGTCTCTGCTGATGAGTGAGGACCCATCGCTTACACCAGGGGAGAGCACATACTGCTCTCATTCTATGAGCTGAAGCCTCAACATACAGCATGTTCCCAGGGCAGGAACCTCTCATGCCAAATTCTGTCCCAACGCTGCATCTTCATTCAACCCTTGCTGTCCCAGAAACCTTCTTCTCACTCCCCTCCAAACTAGCACTTGCCCCACACCAGAAGCCAGAAGAGAAATCTACGTGGATGACTGAAGAGCCAGTTCTGCCCCTGTCGGGAACTCCAGAGGACCCTGACTTCCCCTCCTCCCAGCACTAGCATCCTGCTCGCATCTGACTTCTTCCTACTTATTTTCTGGTGTCGCCTGATTATTCGGCTTCATCTGGGAAATGAACAATGATGAATATTTTACCCTGAGAGTCCACAGCTTCTCCCCCCATCACAGTTCACGGAGGGAGGGAGGGAGGGAGGGAGAGAGAGAGACAGAGAGAGACAGAGAGAGACAGAGAGAGAGACAGAGAGAGAGACAGAGAGAGACAGAGACAGAGACAGAGACAGAGAGACAGAGAGAGAGAGAGAGAGAGAGAGAGAGACAGAGAGACAGAGAGAGAGAGCACTTTTTGGTGAAATTCAGCACATTCAGGATAGTATCACCATAGATGAGAAACAGCTTTTCAAGGCAGGAAGCATGTACAATTTCACAGGAAAACAAAAATGTGCAGCTCTCTAACAACTCCTGGAGGAATAACACACACACACACACACACACACACACACACACTCTTAATCCCAGGGAACAGGCTTCAAAATTCTCAGCCTCTTCTTCTAACTTTCATTTATCACTTTGCATCTTACAAAATCATTTCATCTGCTACCTAACACCAACAAAACTTCTACTAAATGAGAAAGATCAGGCTCACAGGGACCAAGAAATTTCCTGCTGGTTCCTCAGCAAGCCAGCAGCTCTAGAAGTCCTGGCCCAGGGTTTCTCCGCCCAGTGCAGAGACCCAGTATCCTCTCCTCGGGAAGCACAGCCACTTTCGAGTGCTCTCTGCTCATCTGCACCGTCTCAGGTTCACCTGCCACGCTCCTCTAGGTCCCCAGCCTCTGGAGTCTGCAGGAAAACCAGAGAACTGCGCTTGGGACAGCAGGGGTTGGAACAAGGGACACAGGAGAATCTGGAGCTAATCACCAGGGTCATGTGGTACAAACAGGACTCGGGGAATCCCACAGACAGATCTTTAATCATTCTGTACTTGCTGAGGAATCTGACAAGGCTTGCATCCCCTGCTTCCCTTCACACAGGACCCTGAAACCGCTCTCAGAGACTGTGCTAGGTACTTTTGAATCTCAGCCCTGTGGCTGACAGTGGGAAGGGTGTGTGTGTGTGTGTGTGTGTGTGTCCCCTAACCTGTGTCCTGTCATCTGCAAGGTGTGTTCAGTCCTATCCGAAGCAACATCCACCTGTGTGTGCAAGCCACTTCCCCGACCACATGTGGGGGTAGGCAGGTGTGGTGTGGTGGGGAACCCAGAGATCTGGGCTGGACAGTGAGTGACAGCTCCAGGAGCAGCGCTGCCTACAGTGTAAGACAACAGTCAGAAAGGAGGGCACAGCTGGATCTGAGACTCCTGTCAACAGCTGTCCAGTCGGAACATCCTGGCATAAGCAGAGCTCCAAGCAAGGAAGCCCCAAAGGCCTCTATGGGGGTATCTGGAGAGAAGAGAAAATGATGCACATTTATGGAACACTAGCTTGTTTCACCTCCCCGCCTGCCAGGCAGGGATTAGCACCACATTTTACCTCTGAAGGGGTGAGGATCACACACAAGGTGCGTGGTGAAGGGGACTGCACTGCCCCCACATCTGTTTGTCGAGGGCAGTGATGCGGCTTCAGCGCCAGGCTGAGGGGTCTGGATTTTGCCCAATGGGAAACTGGGGGCCTAGGAAGTTTTCTGCTTTAACAAAGCATGGGGCTGACTCTGGTTCAGAAGCCTGGGAGTTGAGGATATGTTAGACTGCAAGATTTGTCTACATCCTGCTCTTAGAAGAAGTTGGGCTCGTGGGGAGATGCACCCATTGCCTTGAATCTGAGCTCCTCTACTCAGGATATCATCTAGCTGCTCGTGGGTCTACAGCCCACCCGCCTCTGCTGCTCCTGAAGGCAGCCCCAGGCAGCCAGACTTGACTGCCGCTGGTGCTCTTGTCCACCAGGCGCCGCTGTTGCACAGCACATGAGGTCCCGGGAGCCCCTGAGGATGGAGCCTGCCGGTGCAAACATGTACTGTTGCACTTGGGTACCCAGGCTGCCAGGCAGCTCCTCTCTTCTCTAAACTCGGGCTGGACCCGAAGGTCAAGTGCACTCCCAAGGCAGCACGTCCTTCAGCCAGGACAATACTAGCTGTAATCTCAGCCTGCTTCCTTGTGAAAAGAGGAGAGGAGAGGAGGGGAGGGGAGGGGGGAGGGGAGGGGAGAGGCAGAGTCATGCGTCTGATTTTGTTCCTGCTTTTTCACAGCCTGGTCAGTTTAGCCTCCTCCACCCCTACCCTGAGGCAGATGAAGTGGAGACTTGGCATGTAGGGAAAGGAATGAGCCACATTCCTCAGGGAAGGCTGCATCACAAACTCCCCCACTGCCACCACTACTGCTTTTGTGGGGCTGGCCTGGGGTTCTAGGGCCCTCTGCACAGCCTTAGCCTATTCCCAGCACAGGGGAAGGCAAGTGGCCTGAGGGTGAAGGGCAGAGACCTAGGGAGATTAAACCCCAAAGCAGTGGACGTGGGAGGGATCTGGGACCTCCCTCCAGAGCGTTCTCTCGAAGATGTCTCACCTGGCATTCTCAGATCCCTCTTGCCACTCAGCCTCTCTTAAATATTAGGACTGATTCTAGCGTGACACAGTCACTGCCCTGCCCTGAGTATGCAGACTGTGACCCTTGACTGCTAATGGGGAGGGGAAGCCCTTAGGAATGAATGCAAAATGCAAGAATCTCAGCTGAGGCTCTGTGCTTTCTACTAGCTATCCATTCCAGCCCCAACTTGCTCTTCTGTAAAATGGATAAAGATAATCATCTCTCCCTGCCTTTCTTATAGAATAAGGGACAATCAATGGGGTGAGGAGTTAGTGGGTAGGGTGGTTGTTGTTGTTAGCAAAAGTGAATTCCTCCTGACAATCTACCACCAAAAGTAGAGCATGCACCAGAGAGAGATTACTGTGAAGTGGCAGCTGAAGCCTCCAAGATGCCCCCCCCCGTAGCCCATCCTGCCTGCTTGGGGTCTCTGTGGTTTTAGTAGCTGGGTGCAGCTCCCCATCTCCACCTTTCATCCAGCCCAGAGAGCGGGGTGGAGGGAGTCACACAGACAGACAGTGATTTCTCCATCCTCCATCTGCCCCCAGGGATTTTCTTCTTGGACTCGAAATTGAACCTCCTCCCCTCACCCTGCTCATCTTTAATTTCTATATTGATTTTCATTAAAGTCTCCCCTTGGCTCTCTCAAAGGGTGAAATACTTATTTGAGAAAATAAAACAAAAGGGAATAAGAAAATGGTCTTCTGAAACTGAGCTTGTCCGTGGTCTAAGGATAGAAGAAGTAATTACTTAGGAGCGTCTAGAGGCTTCTCAGAGGCTGGCTGAGCACTGGGCCTTGACTGCCCTCCATGGCCCCAGACCTTTGTGTTTCTGCCTTCTCAGATCCCAGCCCCTCACCTGGACCACAGTCCCAGTGCAGCTCTAGTCCCCAATCCTTCCAGCCCCAAACACTGAACCAATAGTGTCCAGACCTTTTCTTTGGGCACAGCTGAATTCTACCAGAGCCATGGAAACTCCCCAGCACTCAAAGTCTTTCTCTCCAGATGACCCAGAGGAGGTGGGGACAAAGGGCCCAGGAGGAGAAAAAGGAAGTGGACATGGGCAGAGGGCTTCCTCCATGCAGCACTGCTGGGAACCCACTCCACTGACCATACCTCCCCATCATAGCCCAAGGGCAGGGTCCTCATAGTGCACACAAAAGAAAACCCAGGGTCACAGAGAACCACTTTGCTTACCAGGCCCATTTTCAGCCTCTCTGAAACCCGAAGCCCTGCCCCTTGGTCCTTCCAATCTCCCTTGCTGACTCTAGTCCTCCAGGGAGGCTGTCCTGACCAGGCCTCCTGAACAGAGTTGGCTCCATCCACTCCCACGGGACTGAGTGACTCTGGGTCACCCACTGACCACTTCATCTTCATCTGCCTCCACTGTTCCTCCATGTTGATCTAGAGAACCTGCCTCTTCTCAGGGTTCTCCAATTCACTGAGCTCGGGGCTCCTTGGAAACATAGAGCCCCATAGGCCAACTGGCCATCAGGGGGTCTTTCTCCTTTGCCTTCCCCAGCCTGTCCTTCCAGGCCAACCCCGACAACGCCTCCTTGGTACTCCCACACCAGCAACCCCAACAATGGGAGGCCTTCCATAGGCCATGGACAGCCCCCCACTGGCCAGTACTGCTGGACTCCTCCTGCCCACCACCTGAAGTGAGTCTGCTTGTCTCTCCTCCCCAGACCCCAGCAGAGGACTGGGGAGCAAGGAGCAAGGGGTGACAATCAGCTACAGGCACAGGAAAGTCACTTAATCTTAACCCAGAGAAATGGAGTGGAGTGGAGGCTTGAGCCAGAGCTCCAAGGGGCCACTCTGGGAAGAAACAATGGAGCTTTCAAAGTCCCTTCAGACCTGACATCTTGCCTTCTCCAGCCCTGCCTGGCAAGTGCCTGTACATGCCTCCTGTCCAGGCTGATACGCTAGGCTAGGCTTGAGCTCAGGGAGCCATTGCGGAGAGCCCTCCTCAGAAGGGCCAGCCCTTTCTTCCAAGGTGTCTAGGAATAAAAGCAAGGCTTTAAAACCAGCCCAGGCTGGATGGAGTCCAAACTCCACACATCCACGAGCGGAGGGAACAGAATGTATGATTCCCGGTTTTCTCATCTGTAAAATGGAAGGATTGTGAGGACTCGTGATTCAACCCCACCCAGCTGCCCCAACTCTGCACTTCACTGCCTGTTCAACCACACTAGTCCTTGTCCCACAGGCCAGGCCTCCCTTCTCCACTTGACTATAATCTTCCCAAGTCCACTCATTTGAAAGTCCAGGAATTAGCATTGTCCTTGTCTCAATCATGACACCAATTTACGCAGTCCCCTCTGTGCCCAAAATCATATTGCTATGCATCCACAATCTGCAATCCAAAGTTTCTCATTGTGTCCATTTTATTGACCAGGAAGCCATGGCTCAAGAGATGCTAAGAAACTCCTACAGCATAATGTACCCAAGCTCACAGGTGAAAAGAATCTGGTTTCAAACCCAGGACAGTTTTCCCAAGTTCACAGGCTCGTCCCTGTGCTGGAGAGAGAGCTCCACAACAAATGCGGTGAAAGGATAAATCTCTGGAGTGAATCTGTGATGCGCCTGAGTGAGCAAAGAAATGAGTTTCAAAGAAGTGGATACCTGACAGCAGAAGAAGCTGCGGAGGTAAAATGACTTCACATGAGTGAAAGGGTGAGCGGGCGGTGAGTAAACGGAGGGCCACTGTGGTCTTGCCAAGTGGGCACGCTTGGGCATCACACGACAGAGCTCAGGAGGCACAGTTGTCTGGTAAGTGGCTGAGGCCACAGCTCCTCTAGGGCTGTGTAGGACTTAATGAACCTCTTCAAAAACGGACAGAAAGATGAATTTCACTGAATCCGCACATTACTTACTGCTAATTAATCAAGCAAACCTCACCGTGGAGACCAGACCCATACATCAGGAGGAAAGGCTGGGACTTTGACATTCTCTAATGAGGCCACAATATTCTTGGGGAGTGGACAGCTGGGAAGAATAGCAGGGAACCACTTCTCCACACCCCTGTCATTCTGTGGCTCCTGCAGTCCTGCCTGACCCTGGCTTCTCCACTTCCCGTCCTAAACACTGACCACCGGGACCACCCCAGGGAGACCAGAGGCCGGTGCTAAGCAGCCCAGCTTGCAGACGGTGACAGGTGTGAGAAGGAGCACAGGTGGAGGGTGGGGAAACGAAGGTCCTCCTGGATGTCTCTGGAACATCTCACAACTTTTGAAGCAACATTATTTAGAGGAAAAAAAGGTAGATATTGGCTTCACCAAATTAAGTCCTGAGTCCTGGTTCTATGTAGAGGTTTTAACAGCCCAGGCTAACTCTGACCCAGCAAACCAGAATTAAATTACTACCTGGGTCATTTATAAGCTATGTGCTTTAAGCAAGTTGCTTTGCTTCTGAGTCTCCTTTCCTTCTGTTAGCAATGGGCATAAAGACAGCACCAAGAGAGTGTGGCTATGGTGAGGTCTAAGTTGCACAGTAAACACAGGGGCTTAGCAAAGTGCTTGCCCAAAGGAAATGCTGGGTGTGCGCTGGTCATTATGTTCTCACCACTGTCGTGGCAACCTCGTTACCTGCTAGGACAAGGGTCAGCAAGACTCTGTTGTAGACAGCCAGATAGCAAATGTTCCTGGCTTTGTAGGATGTGTGTTGTAGCAACTCAAGTCCTGATGTTGTAGGATAAAAACAGACAGATGGGGCCAAAGCAAGTAAGTGTGGCCCTGCCCTGGAGAAATTGGATGGACTGAAGGCTGAATTTCACATAATTTTTCACATGCTTCAAAATGCTATAAATCATCGGATGTTTCCATCACTTAAATTTTTTCAAAAAGCATTCTTTTGTTTTATGAACCATATGAAAACAGGCAGCAGGGTAAATATGACTCATGGGTCCTAACTTGCTGCCCTAGATTAGAATGTAAGCTCCTTCAGGACAAAAGACTTGGTTTTGCACATTATTGTACCCCTAGTAAAGAGCAAATAGCAGACTCTCAGTAAGTACTTGCTGAGGGAATGAACTGCACACTGTGATTCTGTGAAAGATGTCATCTGGCCTCTCCTGGCCTCAGTTTCTTCCTGTGTACAAAGAGAAGTGTTCAAACTTGATGCGGGCATCAGATGGACTTGGGATGTATGCACGTGCAGTCCTCCTGCAAGCTCTGCAGCTGCTGTGTGTGTAGCAGCTATTCTGATCTCACGGAGGCCCTCCTCAGACCAGTCTCACTCAGAGCCTGGCGTGGAAGAGCTGCTGCCTGAGGGGGCATGTGTCATGAGCAATCTGACCTGCAAGTGGGGAAGAGATGACCGCTCCTGTGCCCCCACTCCACTTGGGAGTGCAGCGTTAGGATATTGGCCAGCAGCAGCCAGGTGACCTGGTTAAGCTGCAGCGATAGTCTCAGAGTATCCATTAGACTAGAAGTGCAGTGAGGTGGGCTGGGGTTTGAATGCAGGCGGCCCCAGCCCAAATTCTGGATCACTTACTCACTAGGCGACCAGAGATAAGTCACATAAACTACCTGAGACTGTTTCCTCATCTTCAAGGTGAAGCCCTCACCTACAAGACCCCATGTGTGCCTGAAGGGATGTGCACCACAGACCAAGCCAAAACCCAGCACACAGTGAGCTCTCACTGCACAAGCAAGCCTTCCTGGGCAGAGTCTGGGGCCAGCTGGGGCCAGCCTGGCCTGGGAAAGATGCACAAAGCCTTCTGCTCTTTGAGCGGCACCAGATGGGTGGGAAGCATTGCCTCCTGCAGTCCTGGCTGCACAGGTTTTCAGTTCTAAACAGAAACTTATGTTTCTTTTGCATGAACTGAAAACTTCTTTCTGCACTAGAGACTAACTAGAGCTAAACAATCCACTGCTTTAGAAGAGTTGGTGGCACGAAGTTCTAATGTCTCTTCCTTTCCATTCTCCCTGCCAAACTGACCTGAAAGAAGATGAGAAACAAACCTCATTTGGCCACTTGTCCACTATCCAAGAACAAAGATTTATGAGAGAAGGAAAGAAATTATTCGACACGCGGAGCTATAAATATTAAACATATATCCTTCACAGAGTCTGTCTCATCACCATGCTTCTGTGTTTTCCTGGGACTGAACACACACGCATGTCTGTGCTCACACAGTCAGACCATGCACCGGAGTGAAGTGTGGTTAGCTTCATCTTAGAAGATCTAGGAATCACTGTGTCTCTTCCACACAGCAGCTACAAGTTCTCAAGCAGATCCATCTCTTCTTGGGACCTATTTTCCATGAGTAGTAGAACCAATGCATGAGTATTGATCTCCAAACCCAGTGATCCTAGAAAACAGGTTTTAAAAAAGGCTTCCAGCCCACGGGACATAGAGTGCTCTGCTAGCATTAGTTCCTCTGCCATCTTGCGTGACGAACTGTTTCACTCAGAGACACAACTTCGTAATGTGTACAGTGAGCAGATTCCTCATCCACTCTCCATCCTCAGCTAAGAGCTTCTGTGAGTCCATGAGCCCATGACCCAGTCTCAGTAACTTGAGCAGGTTTGGAAGGAGGCAGAGTGGAAAGGTAAATAATTACTGGGCTATGAGTCCAGACCAAATCAAAGAAACTGGGGGTGTGTTGAGGGTTATCTGGGCAGCCAGGACCAGACTGCAGGGCATAGATGCAAAAAAGGGGAACAATTATCTCACCCCACCTCTATTTAATGCATCACAGAGGAGCAGATGCCTAAATCTTGCAGGCACCACAGATGTCCTGGGACACACCACTTCCTTGCTGTATGACTGTTCAGCACCTTTCCCTGGAACTTCTTGGGAAATTCCAGCCTCTGATCTCCTGTCTAGAGACCCTAGGGCCCCCCTACAGGCTCAGACCCACTTAGATTGTGAACCAGGTGGCTCCAGCTCCACCATCTGGGAAGTGTTGGGAGTGGCTATAATTAGTCAACTAACTGCAAGCTGGGTCGGAGCAGAAGCTCTGGGGACCTCTCATTCCTCTCTACCCTAGCGCACCCAAGCCCTCTAGCCATTAGTAGAGTGGATCCACCCGCTTGCCGAGGTGCCAAGTCTGCCTCCCCAGTTTCACCCCCTCCCCAGCTCTAGGTTCTCCAAGAACTGACATCCTCTTCTGGATAGAGCCTTATTATAAATGAAGAACCAAGGATTCTAAACCTTGCTGCCACTCCCTACCCAGCTTGCCTGTCCCTTCCTGTGTCGTATGTCTCTATGTCACCAATTTAGAAAATTCTGAGTGCCCCTTTAGACCCTGGAACTCATGACAAGGCTTCTTAGCTCCTCCCCATTCTCCTCTGCATCAAATCCCACTGTCAGTGTTTCCAGAAGCCCCACCTGAATGGCACTTGAGAGAAGGAACTGAGGGGACTTGAGCCACAGAGGTCCAGATGACCACCAGGAGGCTTGGCCCCACCCACAGCTGGATCAGGGCCCCCAGGACCACCCAGCCAGTGCCCTTACCTTCTCCAGCTGGTGAACACCCTCTTCCACGCAGCAGATGGAGGCCAGCGTGCGGAGTGCCTGAGGGTACAAGCAGCGGAAACTGTCCTGCCGGCAGACCTTGAAGAGTGCCACGACCCCACCCTCCTGCCAAGAGGAAGAAAATGTGACTGAGCACAGGGCTTCACCAGGTGACCTTTCCTAGGGCTGACTGAAGGATAACTGAGTAACTGATATCCCCAGCTTATCAGCTATGCTTCTGGGTTCCCCCCGCCACACACGCACACACTGAAGTGCAGGATCCAGGTAGTCCAAGTGGGGATGAAATTCCCCAAAAGCCTCAGGGAGTTGGGGGCCAGTGGATAGGGCAGATATTCTGCTCAGGCTGGGAATCAACACCTTCCAACACAACTGCCAGATACTCAGCAGCTCTGGTGGAGCAGGCTGGAGCCATCATAAGCATTCTAGAAGCAGGAGGGAAGAGAAGAAGAGAAGCCCAGGCTCTTCTGGAAATCTCCAACTGCCTCACAAAGCAGGCCTAAAAGGAGCTTCGTTACCTAACTACAGTAGCACAGTCAAATGGGGAGTAACACGGTCCCCAAGTGTCTCACAAGACAAGGAAACCTTCTTTTTACTATGATACTTATCTTTAACTTTTATTAGCACATGTTTGCCATACTACTAATCATATCCATCATGGAAATTTTCATCTATACATAATACACCTTCACTCTTTTTTTCTCATTCCCCTCCCCTCTCTCCAACCTCCTTCCTCTCTCCATCTGGAAAGGCCTGTTTCTACTTTGCCCTTCCATTCTTTTTTTAAAATCCCTTTTCCCTTCTCCAACCTGCTCTACAGTGACTTCCACAGTGGTTGTACCAATTTACACTCCCACCAAAACAATGGAGAAGAGTTCCTTTTGTCCCCCCATAGCCTTGCCAGTAATTGTCATTGGTTGACTTCTTGATGATAGCCATTCTTTCTAGAGTGAAGTGGCATCTTGGTATTGTTTTAAATTACATTTCTCAAATGATCAGTGACACTGAACATTATATATATTTGCTGTTTGGACTTTATCTGAGAAGTGTCTGTTCACGTCAGATGCCTACTTTTGGATTGGGTCTTTAAATTTTGGGGGGATCTAATTTTTTTAGTTCTTTATATATTCCATATATTAGTTCTCTGTCTGAGGAGTAGCGAGGAAAAACGTTTTCCCATTCTATGGGTTGTCTCAACTCTGTTGGTGATTACTTTTGCTATTCAAACTATTTTTAATTTGATGTGATCCCATTTGCTGATTCTTTATAATATTTCCTGTACAACTGGAGTTTTGTTCATAAAAGATGTGCAAAGATTTATTAAAAAGTTTCATTTGATAAATAAATGAGTGATGTCTTGCAATACAAGTAGTAAGTCACACCAAACATAATGAGTGGTTCTCTCTCCTCCTCCTCTCTACTCCTCTCCTCTCCATTCCTCTCCTCATTCTCACTTTGCTTTGATATACAAGTGCTTTGGGTTATGAGTAGAATGAATTATTCTCATAAGCCAAGGTTTTACTTGCCTATTTCCACTCCATAATGGAAGAAAAACTGAAACCCCGAGAGTGATTCACCCTAAATCCACATCATCTTTATTGTCATTCTTTTACATTTGTTTGTTTAAAAGTCTCTTTGGGAGGACGATCACCCTGCTCTGGAATGGAAACATACCCTTCGCTTTGGAAGGAGCTTTTTATGGAAACTTCTTTCCTAGTCTTCTTGAGGCTGCCTAGTGGAGTGTGCCTTTCCAGGAAGGAATGTAGGATGGAGGAGATCGTCCTCCAGCAGCCCCGATGAGTGATCATACTCACTCCGTAATGATTCCTGGAGTCTGCCTTGCTTTGGCTGCAACGTAAGAGCATTGCCAGATCACACAGGGATTCACCACAACTCCCAGCAACACAATGCCACCTCTCCTTGCACGCCAGAGCAGAAGCTGGATACCCAGCATCTGGCTTTGCCTCTTCCCTCCCCCTGCCCTCTCCATGACAGATGGGAGGACTTAGAGATGGCAGCTAAAAAGGACTGGAGCGAGCGTTCTCAGCCTTCAGGCCACCTGCCTTTCACCACATCACTCCTGCGTCCAATTGAGCCCGCTGCACCTGTCCCCAGAATGGAGCAAAATGCTACAGGGAAAGAGTGAGGTCAACAAAATGCTATTGTCTGTCAGGCTTTTGAGAATTCTGCTCACCAAAAATATATCAAGCACTGACAATGTGCCAGGCTCTGTTTCATGAGCTGAGAAGGCAGCAGTGAATGACTGAACGAAGGAAGCAGCTGGCAGAGAAAGTAAGGCCACTAGAGGCCAGCGGGGGTGACCTGATCTTCCTTTCCCTCTGCTCTGAGGGGACACACTCACGCTCCCTCTTCACTAAGAGTTTTGTAGGGACCAAAATGAAGGTGTCCGACTTTGGCAGAGTTCAGAATTCCTAACATTTTATAAGTTAAGATTGATCACAAATTTTTACAGCCCTACTTTATTGAATTGTCATTTGGTAAGAAAAAAAAGCATACCTTAGAGCTGGCAAATTCATTCACTCACTTAAAAATAGTAATAGTCTATTATATCCCAAACTCTGTGCTGAGCACTGAGCAGGGATGCTCTATCCCCTGTCTGCACTGAACTCATGGCCTGGCAGTGAAGGCAGGCATTTCTAGACTCAGAGACAAAGCTGAGTAAGGGGGAGATTGAAATGAGGGTGGGGCGCAGTGTTTTACCCAGGATTTGGATAAAAATGGGTACAATAATAGTTACATAGCTGAACAGTAGGGGGCGCAATCGAGTTAACAGATGCGGAGAGGCTCAGTACCGGGTTCTGGACTGAGGCTTGAGACTCAGAGCTCCTCACAATCTGGGAAGGGCTTGTAGCAGGGGCAGGACAAAATCACTCTGTAAGTGAATCTTTAATAAAATACGTCTAGCATGTCCTAATTTTTGGTGGACTGTCTAATGAGGGGCGCACATAAAGACCAGCCTCAGAGAGTCAGCAAAGCAAAATCAAGTTAGTCTTTAAAGTCAAAACAAAAGAAATGAGAGTCCTAAACTCTCCCCAGCAAGTCTGCTGGTCACTATTAGCCTCCCCAAATGTAAAGATACATATAGATGCTTATACAGTGTATTTATATACATGCATATTTATATTTAATCATCTAAGTTGTACAAATACTTTTTCAATATATAGATGATTGATAAACATTTGCATTTGGAGCAAACAACAAAGAAATGGTGCCAAGGAGGATGAGGCCAGAAGGCGGGAGAATGTGGCAGCCTCCTTTTTGGCTCAAGAGGGACTGAGACCAGCAGAACTATATTTAAGACTGGATGCATTTGCATTAAGCCTCATTAAATCCTCTCCCAGGACTGTGAAAAATGTCCTTCTTAGCATTTTTAGCTATTGGGAAAGGAAAGAGGAAATTTTCGGGCTCAGATTAAAAGGATTCTGGTCCAAATCCTTGCTTTGCTGCTAGTTGGCTTGGGATAAAAAATTGGGGACAATGACATCTTCACAGCTGAGCAGCAGGGGGAGTGATCCAGTTAAAGGATGCTGAAGGGCTCAGTACTGGGGTCTGGACAGAGGCGTAAGAGTCGGGCCAGAGCTGGGTTTCCTGATTAAAGGTTGTCTCAGACCCTCGTGCAAGCTGTGCCAAGGCCTGGGGAAGGTGAAAGGGGACCACAGAGGAATTCAGATGGACTATTTCGTGGGCCACACTGGAGCCCCCATTCAGGATCTCAGGACAGTACTCATCCCACAGCAACACTGCAATCACCTGAGCTAGCAGATCACACTGTTGGCTGGAGCTTGTTTAATTTTATAGAAAGCTCTGGGCTCAGAGCCCAGCTGTAGAATGGTATGAATTATTCAGACAGGCTCAGGATGAGCTGTCATAAAAGCTGGCAGGGGCACTTACAGGGTGTTGGGCTGTGGGTGGAAGGAATAGCAGAGATGTGAGGGTAGATTTGACAAAGCACAGGGGAGTTGTCTATGCTTGACTCTGGGCAAGGGATTGGGCCTGCCACCATCATGATAGGGAAGACTGGCTTAGTCTTGGTCTTAGTGATCTGAAGAGACCAAAGGAACAGACCTCAGACAGGCTGCTCAGAGAGATGAATGACCCAAAGGAAGACCATAGTGGGTCCAGAGAGGTGGAGGAGGTGGGCAGCTGGGAGGAACTGTCCAGACTTGTCACAGTATTAGACACATGTACTGAGCATCTGGGGGGTGAGGATGCTGTGCAGAGCATTCTAGGAACTCCCAATTTCTGTGTCACTATAAAGACTCAACACGCACACATAGTGATTCTGCTGGAGACACTCACCCCTCTGTGTTAAAGACTAGAAGGATGAGAGGCACCACTCTGCCTTCTGTCGACTTTATTCAAGGACCAGAGAGACACAATAAGGTTGAGTTGAAGAGTTGGTGTTGCCAGGCTAGTTAAAGTCCTCCTTTTGCATTAAAAGGTGTGGCCTTGTGCAAGTTATTTATTTTATTCCTAAACTTCTGTTTCCTTACCTTAGAGATGGGTATGGAAATTCTAACACTCCAAAAGACTGTCGGAACATGGGCAAGATACAGAGTGGAAAGTTCCACATAGGACAGGAGTAAACAATGAAAGACATGGAAAGTATGTGGGAGGAAGACAAAGAGAAGAGGGTGAGAGAAGGAACAAAGGTGAGGAGAAGTCAGACAGGATGACAGATTGGGAAAGTCTCCTAAATGTCATCCAGAAGGAAGGGGAAGAGGAGATGCTACTGAAATGCGGTTCAGAGTATGACCAAGCACACAGCTCTGAAGGCTAAACAGTCAGAATCACATCCTGCCACTCAGTAGCTGTGTGACCTTACTTTCTCTCAGCTCCACCACCTGTAAAACAGGAGTAGATGCCATCTATCATCCAGGATTATCTTGAGGCTTAAATAAGCTATGATGTAAAAGACACGTACAACATTATCTGGTGCACAGTATGTGTTATAAACATATGTATTCATCTTTTTACTACTACCGTGACTTCAGCTATCATCACAATGGTTATCATCAACATTGGCCACTTCCACCTTGGAAAACCTCAGATTTCCCCATTGCTCCCCGATTCTTGCCTCCCTCCCAGTCCTGGCTTTGAGCAGCCTCATACCTGGAGTGGACAAGGTGATCACTGTGTAGAAGCACCCAGAGCAGAGAAGCAGGAAATACAGATTAATAAAGAGACAAGGCTTTGGTTGAACTGGGAACAACTAGGTTTTAGCCACTTAAGCTGGTAAATGAAAAAAACATTGATCCCAGAGCAGGAAATATCTGGTTTCACTTGTCAGCCATCCAAGGTATTCAGCTACTGTGAGTACAGGAGTCTTTATCTATGAAACAGAGTCACAGATACTGATCTCAGAGCCGCATGTGTGCACAAAATGTGCCAACTGCAGGCAGTGTCAGTACAGAGCCTAGCACAAGGGCAGTAACCAATATTTAGTCATTGTTATTGTACTACTGCCGGTAACAGTTAATGAGACTCATGTTTTCTGTTGGGCCAGTTCTTATCGGGTATGATCCAGGTAACCTCAAGATTATTACAGATCTTTACTAGTCATGATTGGTGAGGGTCCAGGGCTAGTTTGGTGATCACAAGGGATATCTGAGTACCTGAAAAGAGGGTGGAATAGGGAAGGAGGAGCCTTTGAAGTGAAATTAAGGAAGGGATAAATAATTATGGAAAACACAGTTCACCTTAGCCTTTGGTTTAAAAATGGAGTGGGATAAAACTAAAATTGCATCCGTACTTATTCCATAGAAATATCAAGAAAGTCAGACAGGATGGCAGATTGGCAAAGTCTCCTAAATCTCATGCAGTAAAGCTTCTTTGGTCATAAAGGGGGAGCAAATGTCCCAGTGAAAGACTTGGATGTTATGGCTGTAGCTGGATATTCCCCCCAAGGCCTCATGCAGACATGGGTGGCATGCCTTTTGAAGGCAGCTGAATCTAGTGTTTGTGATTGGTTCATTGCCCGGTGTTGGGACTGGTGGCATGAGTGCTGCACCTACCCTGGGGAAGGTAACCTGATTACAATATATGGGAGGAAAAGAGGCTTGCTCCTCCCTTTTGCCCTTATGCTGTTGTTGTTTTTGGTATCTGCCACGGCCACCATGAATGGTTGCCCACATCACCCCGCCTTGGAGCCAGCTGAGTATGGACTGAAATCTCCACAAACTGTAAGATAAATAAACCTTCCTTCCCTAATTTTGGGGGTTGGATATTTTGTCTCAGCAAAGATAGAAAAGTAACCAAGACACTGGCCAACTTCCCAGTGAGCTAATGGAGGCACTGGGATGAGAGCTGCCTCTGGTCTCTACCAAGGCCTTCCTCTCTCTTGTTTTCCACCACTGGAAACACTTGAGAGCAATCTTTACCAAAGTAGTCCTCAGAGGAAAGTACCTCTGCAGAAAGCCAAACACCATCTTTGCTTCAAACCCAAGTGCATGCTGTCTCTCTGCTTTCCTGAATGATGAGCACAAATGTAGACTGGTGACAGAAAATGTCCACAATGAGCAGCACATGGAGATAAGACTGTGTGCCCAGGCCTGGAACAGGGTACCCAGAGCCTCAGAGCCTGTATCCAGCAAAGTCTTCCTCCCATGCAACAACACTAAGTCCTGTTTATTTTATGAAATAAACAGGATCCACATGGCTATTTTGACTAAGTCTCACTGCTTCCAGGTTTCAGATCCATGCTTGGAACTAAGACCCAGCCTCAATTTGCCCTTTACTTTGAAAGGGAAAACTGATCACTATTCTAAAAGCTATTGAGCTAACTCTTGTTGGAAATAAACTATTAAACTAGCTCTGAGAGGTTGGAGCAGTTCTCTACAGACCTTCATGGAGTCAAGACTTCCAACCAAGCTGTATGGATGAATCACAGAATCTCTGGAGGGGACAGCCCTTCCAATACTGCAATACCACCACAAGTTTTTGAAGTGATATCTCAACTAATGACCCACTAAAGGAGTTGTGGTCCTCAACCCAAGGAATAGGGGACCAGAAATCTAGGCAAGTGGAAAGTGAAAATATTTACTCTAGGCCCTACTCCAGATAACTAAATCAGAATCGGAAATCATTATAATCCCCTTATGATTATAATGGGTCTCTACAGTTGAAAATTGCCAAGTCACACTTTGACAAAAGAATTCGAAGGACCATGGATTGAAACAGAAATCACCACTATGGGCTCTTGGCCATGAACTCTAAACTAAAGAGACCTAAGTTCTAATTCTGATTCTGCACCTTATCAGCTATATGACCTGGACAAATCCCTCAGACCATGACTTCAACTACAGATTTGAACAATGCTTTATAAATACCTACTGTATAGGATAATTTTTACAACTCAAAGAAATCATGCGTGCAAAGTATTAAGCACAGTACACAGCAGCACTCCAATATGAACTTCCGCTATTATGTAAACTTTACTTTTGCCCTGACCAGAGGTGACAAGCATTTACCCTAGCCTTCCAAATTTCCTTAAGGGTTTAGGTTAGTGACTCTGAGGGCTGGGCCATTCTTCAGAATTATCTTTGGAGTCTGTTAAAATGCAGACTCTTAGATCTTACCCCAAGACTTCAGTAAATCTTGGGTGAGGTGAAAATATCTATGTTTTTCACACACTCTCTGAAGGATTGTAAAGCAGTATGAAGACAGAGAATCACAAAACTAGAATTTGTGTGGAGTGAGACTGGGGTCATAAGTCTATTTATTTAAGGGCTAGATCAACGGGTCTAGTGATGATACCATTTCTTGAAGTGAAAACAGAAGACCTCCCTTTGATACAAGGCTACCAATTGCCTATATATGCTCTAAGCTTTTGGAGGCCATAATGAAGGGCAAATTAACCATGAAGCTAATGAGTAAAGCTCCTACTTTTATTGAGAAAAACTACTGTCCTTCGTCATTTCATTTTCCCCTCATACAGTACTGGACTGGCTATTGGTCCTTCTGCAATCCAGCCAGGAAGCTGAGTAAGGGATGTATTTGGATGGAACCTTGAGAACACATTCCTTTGAATTTGATATGGAGGTCATGTTTGTAAACCTATTCCTCTTGATAACACTGATGCTAATAACTATGGGATAGAGGTCCTTATGGCGACAGGATTAATAGATAGGGTTCAACTGACAGATGAAACTGTTTTTAAAAAAACTTTCTTTAAACTGTGTTTTAGTCATCATTTTTCTTATATTTATGATACCATGATACCATATAGAGCCAATCAATCTTTTAAACTGCTACATGCCAGATGGGCTTTGTCTTCACTACATCATTCTGTAGACACCAGGGACATCACAGCTGTCAAGAAGGAAAAAATTATGTGGAGCTGGGGAAGAAGGGTTTATAACAAATACTGCATAAAGGAAGGTGATAGATGCTCTAGGGATACGAGCTTTTTTGTCTCGAGTATTAACTCACAGGAGCTTTCTACCTATTAAAGATAGAAACACCAAGGACCACATAGAAGAGTTGACTCCTATAAGGTCACCGGCAAGGTAGCATTAGAGCCAAGATGGATCTCCTGAGCCATTTGTTCTTAACCACCAAACAGATGAGCTTTCTCTTATTTCCCCCAGGCCTTCCAATCTGGCCCCAAACCACGAGTTCACCTTGGCTATGATGCGGCACAGAGGAGCACCTTCCTGGGTCAGGCTGAATAGGTTCCCTGTGGTGGACTCCGTGGTATAGATATTGTCCGAGGAATCAATTTTTCTCACCAGTGCCTAAGAAAAGAGACAAAAGTTAGCTGATTGCTCACTGCCAGTTTCCCACTGATTATTGTCTTTGGTGAATATCAGGGGCCAGTATTTTGGACTGATTTCACGCCTCATCCATTGCTGCACTGTTGCACGACAAGGCTGTAGCTTTGGGAAAGACACCAGTCAGTGTAAGGTCTGCACTACATTTCAGAGACACGTGGTTATTTCAAACCCCTGCCTTGATCTAGCTCATCAAAATTTCATCTCTGAACACTGTTGAACTCAACAAACACCATTTTGTTTTGCTCCTAGATCCTACTGTTAACAGAAGCCATCAGTTAAACAAACAAATATCAAGTTGAACTGCTGTAGCGAAAGCCAATGAACTGCGAGGTAGCTAAAGCCAAAGAATGTGCTCCTTTTGGATGACTGTTAGTCAAAGGTGAACCCCAAAGGTGATGGGTTTAGAGATCAAGCCAACAGAAGCACTCTATAGCAGTTCAGTGCTTGGGGGAAATTTGCATTGGGTGTACAACCAGGCTAAATAGCAACACTAGAAGTTCAACAGGTGGGTAACTCAGTGAGTGAGGCCATACTGACCAAGGCTGAAGGATTCTAGGCTATGGGCGAGAAGGGCTAGAAATGACCTAATATAGCACAAGAGAGACCCAGGAAAGAAAACAGATGGAAGTCATTTACAAATAAGATAGGAAGATTATTCCTAGAAGACTGTAGCTAATTTCTGGGAAAAGGCCTTTTATGAATCTTAAAACTACTTAGTTTTGGAGCATGTGACTTATGGATTATAAGTGAGTCCTACCTGCTAATTAACGCCAGTTGCGTAAGTTTCTCCTGAAGGCTGAAGATAGAGCTGAAGGGAGAGCTGCCCTGAGGAGCAGAATAAGAGAAAACGAGACCTCCCAGGCTGGGTGCTTTGAGCAGCCTCTTGTGCATTTTTAGTTGCCGTGCTCATTTTAATGCGTGAGATTAGATTTGTTTTTAAATAACTTTGGTGTTATGGAAAATACAGTGAAAAGATGAGAAGCTCTGAGTTCTAGACCCAGCCGGCCTTTGACACATCAAGTGGATGAAGTAAGCATGTGCTTAAAAGCATGGACCTTGAGTCAAACTGCCTGTGCTCAACTCCTGGCTGTCCCTTCTGACCCTCTGCCCCAAATACATCACTTAATTTAGCTTTCAGTGCTTCAGTGGCCTCATCTATAGCATGTTGATAATAATAGTGTCTTCTCTTAAGGTGGTTATTCCCATTTCTTACTGTTGCCAGTATACCGGAAAAAAAAAAAACTTCTAAAAGACACCTGCCAATTGCTCCCAGTGCTCAAGGGCCTGCCCAGAACCCAGCCACACTAAGCTGTGCTCGCCTGGCAGGTTTCAGGCCTGCCCAGGACATGTCTAGTGACCTTCTCTGGAATCAGGAACCAGGAAACTCAAGCTGGCCACTGGGGTGAGTCCGCATGCCATCCCAAGCCCAGGACATTGTGTTAAGATCATTGCTCCCAGAGCTCAAGGACCCGCCCAGAGCCAGCCACACTAGGCTCACCTTGGGAGGCTTTACAACCTGAATAGATTACCCCCACCAACCTTCTTCAATAAAGGGAGTAGAGAGCAGGTGAAGTGAGTTTCAGGGTATTGGTCTTTGCCCGGGGAGAGCTTTAGGCCATAATCCACAGTGTGTAGGTGCCTGCCCAGCTACCTGGAACACTGAAGGTAGCACAGGAGGGCCTGAGGGCCTGACTGGACCATGCTCAGCAACCTCCATTCAGTCCCAGAAGCCTAGGCCATAGGAGACGATTTCCAACACATCCAGGGGAAGCCTTAGAAAAACACTTGAAACACAGAAACATAGGAAAATGACAAAACAAAAGACCAAAATGCAATCTCAAACCTCCATCCCATCCCAAGAAACCCTAGGAGCCATGTACATAGAAGAAAATATATGCCATACATCTTAAATACCTGTAATAATAGCAACTGAAATAAAGAAGCAACTCCAGGAATTCAAACTAGAAATAATCTCCCATGTAAAGGAAGAAATGATAAAAGTAATGAAAGAGATGCTGAACACATCTAAAGAAGACACAGTTAAAAAGTTAGAGGAATAACACAAAAAGAGAAAATTCCTGGATGAACAATTTAAGAAACAAACAGAATGCATGAAGCAGATTCAAAGAGATATACAGGAAATCAAAAATTCCTTTGAAAGTTTCAAAACCAACTCAAAGAAAGTGAAGATAGAATTTTAGACCTTGAAGACAAGATTGCAGCTAGTAAACAGGAAAGGAAAGGTCTTTTTAAAAAAAAATAAGGAATCAGGAAATAACAATTCAACAGCTGCAAGATGATGCAAAGAAAAACAACATAAGATGAATAGGGAAATATGAAAAAGAAAGGAACAGCACAAATGGTATCAAAAGGCTATTCACAGAAGTCATAGCTGAAAATTTCTCAAACATGAGAATGGAAACTGACATTAAGATTAGTGAAGCATGTAGAACTCCAAATAGCCATAACCAAAATAAAGCTACACTCAGGCATATAATAATCATCATTCCAGAAATCCAACATAAGAATAAAATACTAAAAGATGTCAGAGAGAAAAGACAGATCACTTAAAAGGAAAGCCTATCAGAACCATAGCAGACTTCTCAACAAAAACAGTGAAGAAAAGAAGAGCATGGAGTGAAGTATTTCAGATCCTAAAGGAAAATGATTTTCAACCTAGACTGATGTACCCTGAAAAACTGTCCTTCAAAATGGATGGAGAAATAAGATACTTCCATGACAAAGAACAGCTGAAGAACTTCATGATCACCAAGCCAACCCTGCAAACAATACTGAAAGACAGTTTAGATACACTTAGGAAAAAACCACTAAGCAAAGCAGACAATCAAAAAAACAGAAAGACAAAGATGCAACAGCAGAAAGACAAAATGTCCACAATAAGCCAACATATAACAGTCATAACCATTAATGTAAATGGACTCAATGCAACAATTAAAAGAAATAGACTGGCAGAATGGATCAAGAAACAAAATCCAACCATATGCTGTCAACAAGAAACTCATCTAACCCAAAAGGATACTCACAGATTGAAAGTCAAAGGATGGAAAACAATATATCATGCAACAGGAACCCAAAAAAAAGTAGGGGTAGCTATTCTGTTTGCAGACAATGTGAACATCAAACCAATGATGATCACAAGAGATAAAGAAGGTCATTACATACTGGTTAGGGGAAAACTTCAAGAGGAAGAGATGACTATCTTAAATATATATGCACCAAATTCCAGAGCACCCAGTTGCATAAAACAAGTATTAACAGAAATGAAACACCAAATTAGCAGTAAAATGATTATAACAGGAGACCCTAACACATCACTGATCCCAAGGGACAGATCAACCAAACAGAAAATCAGCAAAGAAATAACAGAACTGAATCACACCTGTGAACAAATGGACTTGATAGACATATAGAGAGTGTTCCACCCAACAACATCAGAATACACATGCTTCTCAGCAGTACATGGATCGTTCTCTAAAATAGACCATATATTAGCTCACAGAGCATATTTAAATAAATGCAAAAGAGTTGAAATTATCCCTTGCATGCTATCAGATCATAGTGCCATGAAATTAGAAATTAATGATAAAAGATAATGCAAAAATCCCACAAACATATGGAAACTGAATAATCACTGGATCACAGGGAAAATTAAAGCAGAAATTAAACAATACCGACAAGCAAACAAAAATACAACTTATCGGAATCTGTGGGATGCAATGAAAGCTGTCCTCAGAGGAAAATTTATTGCACTTGAGTTCCCACATTAGGAAAACAGAACAAATACAAATAAACAACCTGATGTTACACTTCAAACATCTAGAAAAAGAAGAGCAAGTCAAGTCCAAAGCCAAAAGAGGAGAGGAAATTATAAAAATCAGAGCAGAAATTAATGCAATAGAGACTAAGAAAACAATCCAAAGAATCAATGAATCAAAGAGTTGGTTCTTTGAAAAAATAAATAAAATCGATAAGCCCCTAGCCAACCTTATTTTAAAAAGGGAAGAAAAAGCTGAAATCCATGCAATAAGGAATGAAAAAGGTGAAATCACTACAGACTCTGTAGAAATACAGAAGATCATCAACACCTATTTCGAAAACCTCTACTCTCATAAGTTTGATAACACAGAAGAAATTAGACAGATTCCTAGAAACATATGAAGTACCAAAGCTAGGTCAAGAAGATGTAAAACTGCTGAATAACCCAATTTCTATTAATGAAATTGAAAACGTAATTAAGCCCTTACTTACACAGGAGAGCCAAGGCTCAGAAGGATTCACTGCAGAATTCTACAAGAAGTACAAAGAAGACTTAATGCCGACACTCCTCAAACTGTTCAATGAAATTGAAAGGGAAGCAATCCTTCCTAAGTCATTCCTGGAAGCAAATATTACTCTAGTACCAAAATGGAGAAAGACCCAACTAAAAAAGAGAACTACAGATCAATCTTCTTAATGAACACAGAGGCAAAAATCCTCAATAAAATATTGGCAAATAGAATGCAGCAAATCATCAAGAAGATTATACACCATGACCAAGTGGGGTTCATCCCAGGTATGCAGGGATGGTTCAACATATATAAATCAATAAATGCAATTCACCATAATAAAACCAAAAGTAAGAATCACATGATCATTTCTATAGATGCATAAAAGCTTTTCATAAGGTCCCACATTCATTCATGATAAGAACTTTAGAGAAAATTGGAATAGATGGTCTTTACCTCAATATAATAAAGGCCATTTATGACAAACCAACAGCCAGTATCATGCTAAATGGCCAAAAAACTGAAGGCCTTTACTTTAAAATCAGGCACAAGACAAGGATGTCCTTTATCACCACTCCTATTTAATATAGTACTGGAAATACTACCAGAGCAATTGGACAAGAGAGAGAAATAAAAGGGGTAAAGATAGGAAAAGAAGAAGTTAAATTATCACTGTTTGCAGATGACATGATACTCTACATAGAAGACCCCAAAACTCCATTGAAAGACTCTTAGATATATTAAATAAATTCAGTAATGTAGCTGGATATAAAATCAATACTCAAAAATCAATAGCATTCCTATACACTAACAACAAAATCACTGAGAGAGAAATAAGAGAAGCCACACACTTCACACTAGCAACCAAAAAAAAATGAAATATTTAGAATTACTCTCACGAAAGAAGTGAAAGACCTATACAAGGAAAATTATAATGCACTGAAAAAAGAAATTGAAGAGGATCTCAGAAAGTGGAAAGACATCCCTTGCTCATGGATAGGAAGAATAAATACTCTAAAAATGGCCATTCTACCCAAAATATTATACAGATTCAATGCAATCCCAATGAAAATGCCATCAATACACCTCATAGATCTAGACAAACCACTCCTAAAATTCATCTGGAGTGAGAAGAGACCTACAATAGCAAAGACAGTTCTAAGCAGCAAAGGCAAGGCAGGAGGCATCACAATCCCTGACTTGAAGTTATACTACAGGCAACTGTAGTAAAATCAACATGATACTGGAATCAAAACAGAGCTGAAGATGAATGGAATAGATTAGAAGATACAACCACAACTACAAACACACTCAACCACCTTATCTTTGATAAAGGAGCCAAGCAGTTTCACTGGGAAACGACAGTCTCTTTAATAAATGGTGTTGGAAAAACTGGCTCTCCATTTGCCGAAAACTAAAACTAGATCCATGCTTATAACAATGTACTAAATTAAAATCTAAATGGATCAAAGATATGAATATTAAAACAGAAACACTAAATCTACTGGAAGACAAATTGGGTAGAAACCTTGAAGATACAAGGGTAGGCAGAGAATTCATGAACAGGACTCAAACTGCACGGGAAATACTTCCCAGAATCAATAACTGGGATTACATCTTATTAAAAAGTTTCTGCATGTCAAAAGAAATCTCCAGCATAATAAAAAGAAAACCCACAAACTGGGAAAAAATCTTAGTGAACTGTCCCTCAGACAAAGGACTTCTGTCTAAAACATAATGTAAAAAAAATCAGACCCCCAAAATTCAAAGATTCAATCCAAAAATGGGCATCTGAGATGAATACACACTTCTCAGATGAAGAAATACAAATGGCAAATAGATACATGAAAAAATGTTCATCATCATTACTCATCAGAAAAATGCAAATTTAAACCACACTGAGATTCCATCTCACTACTGAAAGAATGGCCAGAATCAAGAAAAAAGACCAACAACAAATGCTGGAAAGGCTGTGAGGAAAAAGGAACTCTCCTGCACTGTTGGTGGGAGTGTAGACTGGTGCAACCATTGTGGAAGTCAGTCTGGAGATTTCTCAAAAAGCTGGGATTGGAAGTCCCATTTGTTCCAGCTATTCTACTTCTAGGCATATTCCCAGAACTGAAACCATCATACCACAGTGATATATGTGCACCCATGTTTATAGAAGCATAATTTTTAATAGCCAGATCTTGGAAATAACCTAAGTGTCCACCAACTGAGGAATGGATAAAAAAGTTGTGGTATTTTTATACAATGGAGTACTACTCAGCTATAAAGAATGATCACACTGAGATATTCATAAATAAATGGGCGCAGCTTGAAACCATACTCATAAGTGAAATAAATCAAACCCACATGTATAAATGCCAAATAGTTTTCCTACTGTAAGAAATGATAACAATACATAAAAGTATGTGGTAATCATGATTCCCCATAATATTGCTTTGAAGACTTATAATGTTTTCATTCATTAATTGTAATGGTTTTATTCTGGGCTGTTTGATTTTATTGTCTGTGATGGTATGAACAGCTATTTTGGAGAAAACAAGACATAATAACTAGTGCTAATTTAATATCATCTTGTTTTGAAGTACCATCAAGCTTTGGTTCTTCTGTCTCCATCGGTCTTAACATGTTGTATATTATCGGATTTTATTATATGTGATAATATAAACAAAAACTTTTATAGACAAGGAGATAATACAGAAACCATTGTTCGTTTTCTGTTAGTTGGTTCTAAATACCCTGTTGTACTGTCATTCTCTTGAATGGTTCTACATTGTCTTGATATGTTTGATGCTACAGTATACAAAGTTATACTCAAATATTTCAAGGAAAGAGACACTATGGTAACTACTTTTATGTCGGGATATCTTGTGATGAAACACTATGTTGCTTAAATGGTTATGTTCTGACCTGTGTTGTTTTGTTGTTATGTCCTCTTTTATCTCAATCACCTTTTTATTATTTTTTTTATTTTTCTTTTTAATTAAGGGAAAAAATAAATTAAAAAGCGAGATATATTATTGTAATCATTTTGATTTACTATTAACTTGACTTGAAACCCGGTATTGCTGTCACCATCTTGTTTTGACTGATTTTACTCTATTCTGTTTTGCTTGATAGTACCAAGTTTGAGACTATAGGCAACAACTTTGAAGACAGTAAGATTCACTATGATGCCCATTCTGGTTTGACTATTATCTTCTTTTGAAGCCCTGTAATGTATCCAATGTTTTGGTTTTATTGGTTTTGTTCATTACTGTTGTTTACTGTTGTGTTCAATTTTATTATAACTGATGATATAGGCAATTCTCTTTAAGATAGCAAGAGGCATTATGGTAACCATTGTTGATCACCTTATATTCTGTTTTTACATTTTGTACTATGTCTATCCTTTTGATTTGACTGATTCTGTTTTGCTATGTCACATTTGGTTTTATTTTCTTCAAAATAAAGTAATAAGAACTGTGGGAGTAATAATTAAAACCCAAAATATGTAATTGTCATTGTAAAAAAGAGAGGAAAAGAAAGTACTCTAAAGGATATAACTGCATGTATATTACTGAGTTTTTGTTGGATCATTGAATAGAACTGTTTGCAGTCTCACTGTTTGAATGTCCACTTTGTATGATTTAATTTTGTAACTTGAACAACTATTTCTAAGATGACAATATGTAATTTATTACTTAGTGATTTCCTACTGTTTATTTTTTTGAAATTCTGTATTACTTGTACCCTTTTTCTGTTTTTTTTTCTTTTTCTCCTTAAATAAAATTAAAAAAAAAATAAAAGACTCCTGCCCTGTGGGAGCAAAGTGAAATCCTTTGCAGTCATTGTTTTGTAACCTTGGAGAAATTTACATAATTTGCCTAGGCTTTGGTTTCTCCACTTGTAGAAGGATTAAAATTAAGAGGGTTAGAAGTTCAAGGTAACTGGTTCTGCCTTTTGCTTCTTTATTTAAACTCATGGGAATTTTTCACACACCCCACACTCTAATCTTCTGCAGAGAGTGACATAAAATTAAGTATGTATTTATGTTAAATATAAAAATTATTCCCCAAGATGTGAGGGAAGTTTTTGTAAGAGATTCTGTACAAGAACATTAATAATCAAGATTTGTCACTACAAATCTCTATAATAAACACTCTTCTTAGAATCTTTCCCAATTGTTACTGTAAGCAGCCTTGTGTGTGATACAAATGCTCATGTGAAAATGTAGATTTCATATTTTGGGGTCCTGTATCTAAATGATAATTACCTAATGTCCCTGATTAGTGTTTACACTTGAAGGAAATTAGTATTACATTAAACAATTCAAGGTCAATGTCTTTTGCAATCAGCTGCTAATATTAGACCATTTATGTCTGAGAATAATTTCATGTTAATGTCTCTCTCTCTCTCTCTCTCTCTCTCTATATATATATATATATATATATATATATATTAATTCACCTCAGATCTTAGCGAATCAGATCCCTGACAAAGTAGTAAGTACCCTTTCCACGGCATAAATTTGGGAAGATAAGAAATAAAAGGTTTGACTGGGATTTTCAAGACCCTGAATGTCACAATATGTCAGAGTTGCAAGAGCCTAGGAAGTCTTTTGTTCACATTTCATTTCACAGTTGAGAAAACTGAGGAATTGAAATCTAACAAAGTTCATATATATAGTCCGGGGAGGCAAGGGGAGCAGGACTCTGTCCCCTGTGAGTCTGACTTCTTATTTTGAAAGACTAATGACTTGATCTCTGATGTGGCCAGAACCTCCATGGACTAGTGGAGCTGCTAATGTGAGCTGCTGATGTTGCTGGGTAGAAGTCCCAGGCAAAGATACATCCAGCCACATTGGCAGCTCTCACCACCAGGAAGGAGAGTGGTTGTGTACTGCAGCTTCTCACCAGAGCTCCTCAAATGGGAGGCAGAGCCGACTGCAAGCCCCAGCTGCTGCCCTCTGGGTCTCCACTGGCTTCTCACTAAGCCCACAAATTCCCGGAGAGCTGATTCTCCCAACTGAGATTGAACACAGCATGATCCTCCAAAAGTCCTCCAAAAGGTGACTTTGCCTTGATTCACTGTCCAAGAATTTCTTGCTGTTCAATCCTTCTTTTCCTTTCTCAGATATCACACCTATAAAGCAGCTTCCCATGCCACCCTTATCCCCATAGAAATTCCACCCTGGTTCTATCTTGATTTATTCTTCAAATTAACTCAGTATTTAAAAAAACAATGTTTTTTTTTTCAAGAAATCAATGGGAAAACAGGGATGTTTCAAAAAATATATAAACTTCACCCTATATTATAAGAAGAGTGATAAAAAATGAAAACAAAATAAAAGAAGATAGGTTTAACAGGCTGAATGACAATTATTTTCTTAAAAGACAGACCAAACAGACAAGAAACAAACTAATAAAAATAACTCTTTAAAACCAGGTAAAAGAGAAGTGAAGGAGATGTATGTAGTCTGCTTTAAGTAAGGAATTAGAAAAGGGTGATACATTTTTGTCAAACAGTGACTGCAAACCAGTGAAACCTACCAGAAAGGAAGAATGAACTCCTTAAAAGAGCAGGCTGGAATGTGATCCTCAGAGGGAACCAAGGAAATGTATGACGACTCTCTTGAAGTTCTAGATGGAGAGTCCATGATCAGACAACAAAGAATCCCACATAGGCAAAAGAGTCACAAAAAATATAGGCAGACACAACACAGAGAAAGATATTAAAGATGGCTGCAAATGCTTTCCTACTCCTCCCACTAATGGTGAGTTCTAATTCCACTTTCCTTGAGAATGGACTGGGCTTCTTGTCTTGCTGGCCACCAGAAGGAAGCCCCCAGCAGAAGTAGTGTGCCAAGACCCCTAAGGCTGGGTCATAAAAGGCCTTGAAGCTTCCACTTAGACTTTTTGAGGCAATCTTTTGAGTGCCCTGAGCTGCCATGTAAGAAGCCTGATAACTCTGAGACTGTCATACTAGGAAAGCCATGTGTAGAATCTCTATCAACACTCAGTCGAGAGCAATCCCCACCCTCTTCACCGTACGTGTGAGGGCACCATACATGTGAGGGTAGCTGGGTAGGGTTCTCCAAACCATCTGCCACCTGAATATCACCTCTTGACGATGCCCATCTGGACAAAGCAAATCGCTTACCAAGCTCTGCCCAAATTCTTGACTCTTAAGATCATGAAATATAAAAATGAGTATCATTTGGTTGGTTTTAATGGTTTAATAAAGTCAAGGCACAGAAAATACTACAAAGATCAGCATGCATATTGCAAAGGATGATGGATAAATTCCCAAGTGAAAGTTTTTGGAGATAGCATGTAGTACTGCTTGTGTCTTGGGAATATGTGGGGAAATGCATGACTGAGGACTCTGAGGAGAGATACAAAAGAACTGGACATACTGAAGGGGTAGACAAAAATGGTGATTTAATTATTAGAATAGCTATAGACCAGACAAGAAAATATCTTTTGGGTGCAAGTATCCCACTTAGGAAGAAAATGTGAATAAGATCTGTTAGAATTGGATGCTTAAACTTAGTTGACTTAATTGCCTTCATTTCTTTCAATAAGAAACCCCCCCCCCAAATCTGTAAGCGTTTGTGAGAAATCCAAAAGAATGTGCCAGAAACTAAATGGAACTAAACATGGGGAAAGTAACTCAAATCTAGATGCCATAGTCATTTAGAAGGAAAGTGCCCTGCGTGAGAAGAGTAGCTGTTAAATTTACTGAATCTCCCTGAAAGCCTTAGGTATTAATAGAAGGAAAGAGAACATTGGAGGCATAATTCACTCCCGCAAAGTAAGACATAGTAGAAAGAAATATTACTCAAGCATAGAATATTCAAAAGGTTTGTAAAGATAGAATTCTGAAAAGTCCTGGCTCAGGACCTGATCCTCCCTGGACCCATCACAGCCAGACTTCAAGAACATTGAAAGTGGCCTCAGTTCGGGCACCAACTGAGGACAATTATCCAAATGAAACACTTACAAGAAATCCTCCTTGGGACACAGGGACCTTAAGGCCTAAGAAATTCTCTAGTAAGAGGCAGTGACAGCAGCCAGCATGATAGGAAACCAGGATGCCAGTGTATCTTATGTCAAAAGAATATTTTCTCACTTAACCCACAAATTTTGAAAATCGCATAACCCTTCATACATTTTTGATAGCTACAATTTTTATCATAGATTTAAAAAACAAAGTTGGAAAGGATATAATTTCCAAAAAAACTGTAGGTACTGACAAAACAAAGTTATTACTCTGTTTTTTAAGTCTATTCAGTGGAATTTAAACGGTATCAGCTTCAGCATCTAATTAAAAGTATATGAATATTCATTCTGTCATATTTTGTGTCTTCTTTAATTATTAAATTTATATCTGTATTCCACATTTCCCTCAGAATTTTTTCTTAGTGTAATACATTTAATTTTGGAAGTGTTTATTTATCATCAATATTATCATTGAAATTTCAAATTTCATTTTATATCCTGTTACTATAAAACTCCAAGTATTTTTTAAAAAGAACTTTTCCTTGTTGAATTGTTATTACAGTTATCATCAAAATAACTGGTCAAAACAAATAGGTTATTAATTTATATAAATAATTATGAACCATAAACTTAAGATTTTACTGTTTCTTTCAGTGAGATGATGGGCTTTTTAAAATGTTCTAATGCAGTCATGTATCTATGATGGAATATTGACAATGTTATAGTGTTAGAGGTAAACTCTGAAAAATCTGGTTCTCATTAATCTGTACAGGGGACAGGAGAAGTGTGCATAGCCATGACACTTAGCCCTTTGATCACCTTTTGAATTATGTCAGATTACTATGTAATCTGTCATCAAACTGTATTTTTAATGATCTGAAAGCTGGTAGCTCCTTTAAAATGGTAAAGCTATCTAAAACTTCTGGACTTGCAAAAGCATTTCTTACCCCATCATTAAAGTCTTTCATTTGCTTTTTCAATTTCTGGGAAAAATTCCAAAAGTACTTTACCAAGATTTATCAAATAACTATTAGTTATACTCATCACTTTTTCACTTAGAGCACGATGGATCACCCAGCTTATTCAGAAAGAATTGAGAAAATCAAAACATTAATTTCATTGTCAATACTATTTTTAATAAGATATTTTGTGTTTCAAATATGTTTATTGAAATCTTGAAACTCTAGCTCTTGCATATTTAACTTAATGAAAATATCCACCCTATGACCAATCAGCCAATTCAAGATTAACCTTCTCTCAGTAAAGACCTAACTTCATTTTTTTAATTAAAAACTGTTTCAAAATATGTTTCAACAAATGCTAAAAACCACTGACACATAATTATGAAGATCACACTCTATGGAGAAATGCTAAAAACTGTCAATATTAAAATAATGTAGTTATAAAATAGAATTTGACTTATTGGCATGTTATAAAGCCAAGATAAAACAATTTACTGAACTTGTGATAATACAAAGAAATATACAGCTAACATTCTCAGTTAATTATAAATGTAAGTATATGACAAAAGGCATAAGATTTACTCAGTAGATGGGTTTATATGCGTACTGAACTTTGGGGATATAAATAATTAAGCAAGAATTGAAAATTTTAAAATAAGCAGAAATAATTCAGTTAATTTTAGTATTTCTCTTAAGCAAAGTTCCTTCTGTATTTAAAAGACAAAAAAGTTATATAATGCATAAATCTATTTAGTCCAGCTACTAGCAATAAATTTTCTCTTTTTTATATGAAGTAGAAATCAGCACAAATATTTCAAAAAATGCTTTGGCAAAAATGGCTTTAACTGCTTTTTAAAATAATGTCTAAAAAGATGCAAAATTATGTCTATGTTTTATCCAGTACATCTTGAAATTTTTGGTTGCTCTCAAAAAGATTTCAGTCACATTTAGAATAATCAGTATCATTAACCTTCAGAGTCTTTTGCTTTCCAAAGATACTTTCCTTTCCAGCTAATGTCATAATTTAGACGTGAATATGAAAAACAGCTGAGAGGAATTGCTTTCATTTAAATGTGTGCCTTAAAAATCTGTTTTCAGGACCTGATGTGTCCTGCGAGTTCTCTCTTGGCTCTGGTCTAAAGAAACTGTCCTTCAAGAGCAAACACTTTGAGAATAAATGGCTGGAAAGGATAAAACGAACTGGAAACTTTCATAACCACAAATCACACACACACGCACACACGCACACACACACACACACACACACACACACACACACACACACACACACTTTACCATATATCTGAATTCAGAAGATTGCCATATTGGGGAAAAGGCAAAATCTCTAACACCTTTCTCACCAAAAATATTTAGAAAACACCAAAGTAATTAGTGGAGGTCTGAGGGTTTTACAGTTCATAAAGGAAGGCTTCTCCTTTGCTTGATTCTCCACTTCCTCTCCATCCCCGCCCCGCCTTTGTTTCTGCATGGCAGGGTAATGCGCTGTGAAATTTAGGATGAATGATGCACACATCTTCTTTTGGAAGCTAATGAAGGATTATGAAAAACCTGAGTGTATTATTGGGAAGATCGTTTTAGTCAAGAAACCAAATAAAAACTGAAACTCTGAAAAAGATTTTCTTAAAATTATGTATGCTTGAATTTCTCCGGGGAAATGTTTAGGAGCCTGGGGAATGCAATGCACTTGAAGTGGTTTGGAGATCACTGATCTAAGCTGCCTCAAGGAGTCAAAATCAATGCAGCCTAGGGTGAGAGAAACAAGCATCTAGAGGGAGCTGGAAATTAAAATGTTTGGGATATGGTAGATACAAAGAATGCAAATCCACCAAGTCCATGTAAAGCATGGCAAATTCCTGACTCTTCGGGAAGGTGAAATGACTTCAAATGCCCTCCAAGGAGAACAGGGCCATTTTTCTCCCATACATAGTGAAAACAGTACCACAATTAACCTTCCATAGCTGCTTCCCCGCAGTGAGTACATGTAACCCATGGACAGTGGGTGACTGAAATACACTGACTGACAACCCTCCAGGCTGCAACAGAGACTGTATCTGCTCCCCAACTTTATTTTCTCAGCTACAAGTGAGTATTTGAGGCCTTTGGCAATCCTAAAGGTGGAGTCCTAAGGCAAACGCATGGCGCTCCAGGTCTTATGATTGAAAATTTGCCTATTTTAACTTTTTGTGAGTGTAGGTATAAAATGTGGTAAGACTGTATGTCCAATGCACTGACTCTTTGGGTTTTCCAGAGACTTAGAGAAACAGTAGATATTGACAGTTCCTAAGACACCCTTCCCACTGTTGTAGACAGTTATGGAGAAAATCTTCCTTCCTGTACCCTGGCATGAAACCCTGCTGGCTGAGTAAGATTTAAGCTTTACTTTATTTTGTGTGCTGGTCAGTTGTTTGATGGCTTTTGTTTACAGAAATGGGATAGAAGACATATGAACATTTTGGAAATCAATTTCTCATCCAGCACATACACTTGGATTATCTGTTTCTTGTCATTTAATTGCATTGCAGCTTCTACTTACCTATACAGGACCTCGTGGCTGAGCAACACCTGAGTATTAAACAGAATAGGAAGCAAATTTTGAGCTCAGTTTCAGAGCATCCTTAGTATTCATTTAACAACCAACAGTCTGAGTCATTTCTGAACTTTCTGGAAGCAAAATCTAGATTGCCCATGTAATTCCAAAAAGATCCACAGGAGTACGGTTATTTGGAAGAATGGTTTCTTGAAGTTGAGAAGGACTCCCTAACAGATGACAGACACCCCTCCTGCACAGGACCCAACCACATTCCTCTAAGCACCCAAGGTGGGGTGTTGGGAATCACACCACCTCCAAGGACACACTCCCCACCCCTCCAGGCCACCTCACTGCCAGAAGGATGAATTATGATTGATGAGTTTCGAAGAAGAAACTAAGCAAGATCAGCTTTGCCTTTTCCCTCAGGAAAGTCCCCCTAGGCTGAGATTTGTCTTTAAGATTGGTGCTTTTCTCTCAGTTGAGGTCTAGGGAGGTCGACTTTTATCTGGGACCAGAAAGAGAAGTTTAATTGTGAGGTGAAGTTTTAACAAGTTTACTTAGTTTTAGACTCAAAGCTGTGTTTCCTGGTCAGTTACATTTTAATACAAGTGGTATATAATTATCACAAACTAAATGAATAGATGAGTGAATATAACACCCATTCACATGAAACTGAATCACAAATTCAGACATACAGGTGAAAATCAGTTTATTCAATAGAGCATCCCTTAAATCATCTTCAAGCAAACCAATTTTTGTCAGTCAAATTTTCTCCTTTTGTTGCCCATCCAGCTAATCCTTTGCTCCAAGGTAGACTAATCATAAATGCTCGTTAATTTTCATTAACTAACACTTAAGCCTTAAAATATGTTCCCTACCAAGAAGTTAAATGATCTTAATAAGCAATTAGGAGATTAAGAGCTGTTTTCCAGCAAAACCCATTAGGTTATATTGTAACATAGCAGGTCTATAGTGAGTAAATGGATGACACAGGCCAAAGAGTGTTACCCCTAACAGCATGTGTTCTTACCCCTAACAACAACCCACTGAAGAGACGAGGAAACCAGGGATCAGGAAAAGTGAATAACTTGCTCAAGTCTGCATAGTCAGTCAAGATTTGACGTCGCCAAATTCTGTATGTGGTCCACTAGCTCACAATGCCCACATTTGTAAACTTACATCCTGTCATCAGTGGAAGGAACCTTGCAAATCATCCAGTCCAACCTGCACCTACTGTCTATGTCCTCTCAGTGACAGTTTGTACATTTTAGTAACAATCAAGTCCCTTCCACCCTGTGGCAGCCCACTGCTTCACAGACTTATTTTGACATGACATAGCCTGTAAGTTATATCCACTGGCCCTAAATCTGTCCATCTCAAAGCACAGAACCTTGTAGGGAGTGGAGCACTCACGTGTAGATTAAGCACCCCCTGCCCCCCAATTCATTCCTCACTAACCTTGATCTTCAGCCCTTCCCCATCCTCCTAGGAATGTCCTTTGAGCACAAATACTACCCATTACCCATTACTCATCCAGGGCCTGAACCACATCCTCCTTGTATGCACTGTTTCACCACATTGTTTTGTTTTGTTTTGTTTTGTTTCGTTTCTTTTCTTTTTGGTATGTTTTGAGACCGAGGGGAAAAGATTATTCTTTTGTGTAAAGAGCACATGTAGCTCCTTAGTACTAAAAGAGTATTTCCCACATTGCATTTCCTGAAATACCAGCTTCCCAGAATAAGTAAATATTTACTTTAACTTAAAAATAGTGATTCTTCAAGTGTAGAATGTACTGCTTAACAATCTATGCCAGGAACTATGAAGGTCACTAGAGATACGTGCTTAGAAATACACAATCCAAACTCTTGCCTATGGAAAGCTCAAGCCAATCAGGAAATATTATAATGCATGAGGACCTTTTGGAAGATTTTTGTGCAGAATGGCATACCATAGAAGTTCTGATGTAAAGAAGCAAATTCCATTTACGTGAAGACACTGCAAATACAGGGTCGTGGTACCATTCCTAGCGTCCCAGGCAGTAGTATTGGAGTCATTCATTTAGGAAACACATGATTACAACACTGAGCATAAATTACACTGCCTTCATCCAGTTCCATTCTAAGGTCACTAATGTCCATATGGAGATTTTATGATTCATAAAGAAGGTAAAGATCAGCCAAATATTACCTACTATGAGCATGGAAAGCTCAAACCATTAGAGTCTGGGTGGACTCTAGAGCATAGTAGCTTAGAGGGAAGGAAAAAAAGCAGAAGAGAAGGGGATTACCAGGAAGAAAACAAATGATGCAGACACTTAGAGGAAAAACCCTGTCATCTCCAGCCAGACCAGAGAGGCCAGTGGGCTGACAAACCCTAATAAAAGGGTAGAAGATCCAGCTCAGCTCCCAGGTTGGGCACTGATGGCCCAGCTGTTCAGACAGTGAGATAGGGACAGACCCAAAAGTAGGCACATTAGATAGGACACCCCACCTTGAGTAATGTCAGAATAAGGAAAAAGCATAATGCACTATGCCTTGGCTTTTGACAAAAGGCCTCAGAGGGATCCTGAAAGCCGCGGGGAGCTTTTCCCAGGATTCTGTGACCTATAGCATCAAGGACGCTGACTCTTTTGCTCCCTGGTACGAAGAGTTGCTGCGTTCTCACCCAACTTAACACTTCCATTTAAGCCTATTCTATAAAAATGGCTGCAGAACTGTGGCTACATCTGTACCCTGCTTGGTCCTTTTCACTGACTTCACTAATTTTCCACATCAGTCTTTTGATTTCTTCACCCATCTTAGGCCCCATGTCCCACCTGTCCTCTGCAAGTTGATGGTTCAGTTTGGGGTATGAGCCCCAGCTTGCACTTCTGACTTTCCCTCCACGTGACTGACAGCACTGGCTCAGGAGCTTAAGATGTCGTCCTCAGTGTCTCAGTACCCCCGTGTTCCAGTACCCCAGCATCCCAACACCCCTGCACTCCAGCCTTTGATTCCCTACTTCCATTTGTCCCAGATTCTCAGGAAAGGGAGAGTTGGCTTTTGAGAATCTTTTGTGATTGGGAAAGAGAAGATGCCTGGGGCCAGCCACACTGACATGTTTGTGGGACAGAGGGACTTGGATTGTGGCAGGTAATTCAGGTCAGCAGGGAATCAGCTACAAAGACCTGGGGCCTCTGCAAAATGAGCCATAGAAAGAAACACAAGCGACTCTGATTCCAGTAGAGGATGAATTTGGAGAGTGGCGTGTTATTTATGGGAGAGTTTCATTTGGTGATGGGAAGAGAATGACAAATATGTAACACAGTTTTCAGTAACTATAAATAACATGTAAATACCTTTCATAATGAAAACCTTGTGTACTGGGAAGCTTTTAAAATAGCAAAGGGCAAGAAGGAAACATGTGTTTTAACCATACTACACGCTATGTACTTTGCACTTGTCCTTCTTGCAAAGGTTTCTCACATCATAGATCACTGGGGTGAAGGAAACTGACCGAGTTCCCATAGTGAAAACACAGTTTGAAAGTACATCTGTCTGGCCCCCAAATCCTCCTTCTTTCCAGAATCAAACATGAGCCTGCTTAGAAGCAGGAGCTGGACTGTGTGACCTTTCTAGATTCTCCTCTGTTGACAGGACTTATTTCCTTGGTTTGGCTTATTTCCTACAGGTGCCTTAAGTCTTTGAGGATAATACGATCTTTTGGGTGCATTGTAAAGAGTAAGTCAACATAGAAGATTTAGAATAGAGAGTAGAAAACTGAATGTGTAATTCAGACTTTGCCAACACCTAGCTGTGTGGCTTTGGATAAGTCTTTTCCCTCTCTGGGCTCCAACGTGCACATCTGAAAGATAGAGTTAGGTTAGATGCTCAGGAAGCCTCAGGCAAGCTCTGACATTCTGGTCTCACAGAGGACAGAGTTGACTTTAGTGGTCTAAAAAGGATGCCTCCCAAGGAAGTCCACATAGACACCTTCCCTGAGCCTGGCTCAACCCTCTGTCCTCTCTCCACAAGGACCACAGGAGTGGCGCTCTGCATCCCAGGCTGCACTGACCTGCACCTCCCGTGTCAGGGCCAGCTCCAGCAGCTGGCCGAAGTGCTGGCCCAGCGTGCTCAGGGTCTCACTCACGCAGGCCTTCATCGACTTCAGGACATGTTCGTTCTCCACCTGGAGGCACCTGGGGAGAGGAAACCATGGGTGGGCTCGGGAAAGGGGTCCTGAACCATTTCTTGGACCAGATGTAGACCTGCTCTGGGCCTGGTATGTGGAAAGAAGAGACCGGGGAAAAATCAGTCTGCGGGGATGTCTGGCTGGAGACAGAGATTCATGGCCTCTGTTACTAGGACATAAGGTCAGGAAAAGTGGCAGATCCATACCCCTGGGCTTCTCCTTCAGATACCTGCCCATCCTCGCAGCCAGAGTTTATGTTCTCAGTGGTGTCAGGATGGGGCTTCAGGGGTGGGAAGCTGTGAAGTAGGCCCTGGGGTGCCAGGAACTGCTAGCACTCACACTGAAGATGTGAGGCAAGGCCTGTGGCCCTTCACCAACTGTCTTCCCACCACATGCAGGAAGCAGGCTGGGGGTGTTCTTCCCACCGGAAGAACGTGGAGAATCGGGTTCAGGTTCATCCCCTGCAAATATTCCATCCAAGTAGGTCACAGACCCCATGGAGCACCCAAAGGTGCCAAGATCTATGTCTGTCCTCTACGGCAGGTCTGGCAGGGGTGAGCCAAAGTACATGTACACACCCAGGAGTGTGTGCACGTGAGTGTACGGGCATACATCTGAGTGTGAATATATATGTGTTTATGTGTGCAAAAGTCAGAGAAGAGGGCATGAGTGTATTTCTGTGATGGAGTGAGAGTGTGTTTACATATCCATGTATGAGCACATGAGTGTCTGTGGACATCTGTGTGTATAAGGACGTGAGTGTCAGCTTTCACCTTTCCTTGATTTTGGGGGCCATGGGGGCTTTCAAGGCTGTGAGAACCTGTTCCCTGTTACCAACTCCTGAATATCCTCTTTTCTTCCCAAGCACAGATCTCTCCACTGCCTTTTATCTCGCTTTTAGGGCCTAAAAGTGGAGCAGAAAATCTCAAAGCAATTCTTTGAGGCCTCTTAAACAAGTCAATTAAGGAAAACTCCTGGCCCACCCTCAGGCCTCTGGGTTCTCCCCATCCTTCCCAGTCACAGGATGAGGGGCCAGCCCTGGGACCCGGGGTCCAGATTTACCTTTCTGTAACTGCAGAGAGCTCCGAACATTTCTCCATTAGCAGCTTCTCAACCTATAGGAAAATAAATTGGTGCTCTTCAGTTCAATAAGCATCAGCTCAGAATCCCGCTGCTGTACTGGGCACACTGAGTCCAAAAAGTAGAGAATCAAATAATCCAACTTGGGGAGGAGGAATTGAACGTTAACACTGTGATATGGGTGGAAAAGAGATCTGCTGCTTCAGGAGCACACGGAAATAAAACTGAGCAGTTAGGTGTGAAGGGCATCTGAGTTCTAAGCAGGAAGGCTCCATCTGCTATAAAGCTGGTGCTCACAATCACCGTGCAGCTTCTCACGGTGCTTGGTGCTTCCCTCAGAGGCTGGGCGGGTTAAATGAGATAGCTGTAAAAAGCATTTAGCTTTAGCACAGTCCTAGCACGCTGCAGACACTCAGTAAAGGCCTTTACTGTCCTTTTTTCCTTGCTGTGTTGGAAAAGGGGGCAAGCTGAAGGCCAGGAAAGGCTCCAACCTCATGCATTCCCATTGCAATGCAGCCTCTCACCCAGCGCCCACTCAGCCCCACCCCAGGGCAGCTGACCTGGCCCATTTCCTGCGAGGGGCTCCTGTTGGCCGCGCTGTACTCGCTGACCATGGAGCGGGCGTGGCAAGTGAGCCGCACGCTCATGCTGTGCACGCGCGCCCAGCGGTCCTGGGCCAGCTTCTGCCCAATCCTGCGCAGCTCGGTGCTGATGACCCAGCCTCGCTTGAGCAGCAGCTGCAGAGAGTCTCCAGGGCTGGGTCCTCCCGCCAGGATGAGATCGCCCTGCGTATCCTCCTCCAGGCTGATGGGCTTCGCCTGCAGGACGCACATGCACTCACACTCGGTCATGAGCTTCAGGTCTTCCATCCAGCGCTGGACAGAGTCCACCTGCAGCAGGTGCAGCCTGCAGGAGGGAATAGGGAAGAATGACTATCAACAGGCCACGCCATGCAGAGGCCTTAATCCCATCCCTTAATCCCATCATATACATGTTTACTAAGCATGTATATGATCCCAGGCCATCAGATATTTCACTAATCATCTACTGTGTGCTCAGTTCCTTCCATTCACAAACCTTAAACTCAACTCTCTGTATCTCCATCTAACAGATAATAAATAAGACTGAGGCACAAAGTTCAGGGAACAGGTGTCCAGACTGATAAACAGCTGGTAATGAGGGCTGGCAGACTAATTGATGACCTTACAATGAGGGGGAAAGGGAAGTAACCTAAACATAAAATAATAGTTACTTAAGTGAGTGAGCTATGGAAGAGTCACATGGTTATATAGTATGCATTTACTTGAAATAATGCTTTCCAGGAAGTTTACAGAAAAGGAAATGTGTATTAAGTAGAGAAAGCAATATATAAAATGTAAATATAAACAAAAACTATGCCAATAAGGCTTAAAAGCCATATCTAGAGACAGGGCTTAAAAAGAAGACTAAAAATGTGACAGATCGTTATGGATGATGAAAATAAATTCTTCAATTTTTTTCCTAATTTCCAATTTTCTATAGGGAGCATATGAACCACTCTTGTAATGAATCAAAATTAACTCTATTAGTACATAGCACAAGAATATAGATTAGATTGTAAGTCATAAATAAAGTCCACTCTGGAATTCCCTTAGTCAAATAAGTCAGTAATATCAGATAATTAATGAGGCACTGAATACTTGATGAGTGCCATATATTTAATGCTATATAAGTTCCAGGCACAGTGGGGGAAAGTGGAGACAAAGACTTCCAGCCTCCCCTCTCCGGGAGTGTTTACACTGCACAAGGAAGCAAGACCAGTAAATGAGGAAGCAAAAGACAACAATAGATTTCATCATCATTCCATGATCAGAGAAGACACATATAAGTAATCACTGAAGCTGAGCTCAAAGCTCTGTTTTCAATTGTAGGTATCTTCTGATTAGTCTTTCTGTGCCTGACCTGCCTCAAGCCATTCTCCATCTGACACTCATTCATTCATTCACCCATTCATTCTACAAATACGCACTTGGTGCTCACAGTGTGCCAGGTAATGTTCCCAGACTGAGCTGTAGCAGCAAACACTTTCCTTATAAGAGTTGCACCCAAGGGAGAGGGCAGTCAATTAAAGAAGCAATGAATGTGCTGGAGATAACATGCAATGGGTACATTGCTAGAAAGCAAAACAGAAAAGAAGTCTGGGGATGGCTTAGATTGAAAGGGGAGTTGGGCATTATTGTTTAAAGTGAGTGGATCAGAGAAGGCTCATTGAGAAAGGACATTTGGGCAAAGAGTTGGATAAAGAGGGAGGGAGCCGCGTGAAAACTCAGGGATAAATTGTTACAGGGAAAGAGAACAGCAAGTGAAAAGGCTCTGAGGCAGAATTACCCTTAGGGTACATGAAGAACAATGAGTTGGAGGAGCTGGAGAAATGTCAGAAGGGATGAGAGATGAGGTGAGAGTGATGGAGGCAGATGTGAGGCTGACTCTATAGGGCTGTGTAGGAAAGGGTGAAGACTTGCCTTCTGCAGAGCTCATACAACAAACAAAAGGCACTGATGGAGCCAACCCAGTGGAGCAAAGGTATCAAGTAGGATTGGAATGATAAAGTCATAGTCCAATCATCAAGGCTAAGTCTGACTTCCAGCCGATGAATGTTTAATGAGAAGGAGAAGGCCTTCTGGAAACAAATGCAGCTGTTTGACTGTAACACTTTAACTTTTAACCACAACACTTAGCAAGTTTAACCATGGAATCTGACCTTGTGATTTCTTATAGAACTCTGCCTTTTGAGCCATTAAAAATAAAAAATCACTAATGACCTTTCTCTTCATGAAAAGAGCCATTATATTTTATTTTTAAAAAGCTTGAACATGCTGGTTTATATATAAAATATCCCCCCAAATGTTCACATATTTGGACACTGATTAAATCATCAAGGGGCTGTACCCATCAGTGAGTCCATCTACTAATGAGTTCGGTAAATAATTTTCTGCTAGGAAGAGGAGCTTGATGAGAGTGGTCACTGGAGTGGCCCAGAAGGACGCATCTTCCTCCCTGGCTCCTCCCGTCACTCTGCTTCCTGACAACCATGAGTTGAGCCATTTTTCCTGAGCCAGCTGCTCCTCTGCCAGGCAGTTTCTGCCTCAGAGCCAGCCATAAAAGGAAACCATGAGCCCAAATAAACCTTTCCTCCTTTAAATTGTGGGTGTTGGTATTGTGCCCAGTAACAGGAAAGTGACTAAGACAATATACATACAGGCATGCGTCGAGATGGGAATGGTTCACCTGAAATATGGAATTACAGTGATCTGCTTCCCATTCTGTATTATAAACTCTCTTAGCTTTACCTATGTGGGACTATAGCACATATACCATTTGATTCTAAGCATTCCTAGTCTTCTGCACATTATTATCACACCCTTTTCTGTGCCTTCTCCCTTGGTCAAAGTAACCTAGTATGCATCGTTCCACATTTATTTCTTTGAATTCACACATTCCTACACAACTAACTGTACATATATTTTTAGGGTTTCTTGACACATTGCTTTTGTCATAAATATAATCACAATATACACATCTTGCTGCATTTTGGTCTTCATACTTAACATAAAAATCATCCCAAATTATACAGTAGAATCATAAAGTGTTTTTTTCAAAGTCTGAAATGTCTAAAAATTATTGTTACCACAATGTATGAAACTATTTTCCCATTGCTGGGTACTCACTTGGTTTCCGGTTCGTGACCACTATAAATAACACAATAATGAACATCCTTGTATAAGTGTCTTGTATCTTAATTCTATGGTGTAGACTGTATTCAGTGGACACTGCCATATTGGCTTCCAGAAGCAATGATGCTTCACATTTCCCCAAAATGTATTAGAACTTTCTAGATTGATATTAAAATATGTTACTCCTCTGATTAAATTCTTCAGTGTCTCCCAGGGCACTGGCCCCTGGTAGGTAAAAATCCCAGAAAATCAGATAGGAGGCTTTCACATCTGGTCCCAACTTCCCTTTTCACATAGTTCTTTTTGTATATTATCCCAACTCCCAACACCCTTACCATAAACGCACCCCACACACACTCTGTCTCCCTACTTTCCAGACACACCTCTTTCTCTCCCAAACCCCTGTAGCCTCAAGCATACCTTTCCTTCCTCCCTTCCTTCTTCCCTGCCTTACGTACTTTTATGGACCCCCTAATACCTATCTGCAAATGTGTCACCTCCTCTGAAAAGCTCCAAGCAGAGCTCACCAACCCTTCCCCGGGTTCCTGCATCCTCCACTGGAGCACTGGTGATGTTTTATCTGTCACTGATTTTTGCCTGAACTCTCTGAAGTCCTGTGGGGGACAGTCTCTATTACTGGTTTTTGGCAGTGCCTGAGTATATATTAGTAACTCACTTAATGCACGCCAATAAACCACTGGGCAAGTGTCTGTCGTGTATCGCTCCACCTCTCTACCTAAACAAAGATTCTCTATGTCTGCACCCTCATGGGCTACCCAGTGAGTGCCCCAAGACTGATCTGATGAGGATAGGGATACAGAGATGGTAAAACATGATCACTGAGTCCTAGAGACACCTGGGAGACACAGTGGGGTTTAAAAGGTGACAAATGATCCTATCAGTTAGTGACTCACTAACTCCATGAACACTCTGCAGTAAACATCTGTTGCTTTGTTTTCCAGCATCTCTTCCTCCCCATCTGTCAGTAGAGACAACTTCCTGAGGCAGTTGCCTGCCAGCAGCTTCTCCCTTCTCTTTGAAAAGATTCCTGTTCCCAAGCAAGGAATGATCCCCAGGGCATTCCTGGGAAAGGTAAACACATCCCTGGCCACAGGGATAGATAGATCCAGGGATAATCTAATCAAGTTGCATGAACCCAATTCTCTCTCCAAATTGTTAACACTTAGAACCAAGAGTCGAGTCACAGGAACATGTTGGTATCCACGGGTCACGTAAATGATGGCAGCTTTTTAGTTGCTCCAGGGGAAATTTCAGGATCATTTGGGAAGCAGGGAGAGAAGTCTTTGTGTTAATTTATCTTGTTTATAAGTAAATGAACATTTTCTAAAACACAAGCACACAAGTGACTAGGCAGAGTTGCTACTCCTTAAAGTAAGGATCTTCAGGGGATGTCCCCTCCAGCTAGAGCTCAAGAAAAGACACTTGGAGGTGGCTGTGCAGCAGATAGGGTTTGAAAACATCAAGACACGCGCCATTGGAAGCCGCCACCGCTGCAGCATCTGAATCAGCTTCGCAGGGAGAGAGAGGCGTGAAAGCTCTGAGAACAGGAATCAGTGAATGGAGTTGAGAGTGGGACGGGCGGGGAGCCGTGCATCGACCTGTGGTGAGTGAGGGAAACGGGCACTCTTCCATGATCTAGGAGGCTCCAACAGGGGACATTCTGGGACCGGGCAGACTTGCCGGAACAGGGTGCTGTAGTGACTTCAGTCACATATCCCCCTCTCAAGAGGGATTGGTGAGCAGTGCCTAGCCTACGTGACTCTGCTGGCTGAGACCCAGTAGGCTAGCACAGCCCAGGTCCCAGTGCCTAGCGGTGAAGCCTTCGGTAGGTTGACCTGGAGGGGCAGGCCCCACATAGGCTGTCTGGTGCATAACTCCCTGGTGTGCTGCGGTGGGTGGGAAGACCTAGCCAGAGCAGTTCAAACAGACTGTGCCTGACAGGGAAGGAAGCTGGGCCTCCTATATATGCTTGTATATAAGGAAGAAAGAATATAGGAAGAGGGAGTAACAAGAAAAGCCCCTCGGCCCCCAATCCTGAGAAACAGGCAATAACAAACACGGCACCAAAAGACATAAAGCGCTATCTCCAGAGCTTCATAGACGAGTTCAGGAACGAAGTCATTAATGACCTGAAGCAAGACATAAGCAGAATAGTTAGAGAAAAGCTAAGCACCACCCAAGAAAAAACAGATGGTGGAATGGAAGAACAGAAAGAAAGGGGAGAATTGTTTGATGGAGAAAATAGAGAAAACAGAATACATGAAGCAGGCTCAAAGAGATTACCAAGAAACTAAAAAGTTTTGACTGATGTTCTTCTATTCTGTTTTGCTTAATAGTACCAGGTTTGAAAGTTTAGGCAACAGCTGTGAAGATAGTGGGATTCATTATGATGCCCATTCTGGTTGACTATTGTCTACTTTTGAAAACCTGTAATGTTTCCCATGTTTTGGTTTTGTTGGTTTTGTTCTTTACTGTTTTGTTCAATTTTATTATAACTGATGATATAGGCAATTCTATTTGAGATAGCGGGAGGCATTATGGTAACCATTGTTGATCACCTTGTATTATGTTTTTACATTATCTATTGTGTCCACCCTTTGGATTTGACCGACTCTGTTCTGTTATGTCACATTTGGTTTTACTCTCTTCCAAAAAAGTAATAAGAACCGTGGGAGTAATAAAACCCAAAATGTGTAATAGTCATTTTACAAGAGACAGGAAAAGAAAGTGCACTAAACGATATAACTGCATGTATATCTAAGTGTATAAGATAGACAATGATATTACTGAGTTTTGTTGGATCATTGAACAGAACTTTTTGCAGTCTCACTGTTTGAATGTCCACTTTATATGCTTTAATTTTGTAACTTGAACAAATATTTCTAAGATGACAATATGTAATCCAGTAACTAGTGATTTCCTACTGTTTAGTTTTTTCTGAAATTCTGTGTAACTTGTACACTTTTTCTGCTTTTTTCCCTTTTTTCTCCTTAAATAAATTTTTTTTTAAAAGCACTCACTAGAGGAAAAAAAAGAAAGAAAACATCAAAACAGGGGAAGCATAATCCAGAGTAGAACAGTCAAAGAAACAAGGAGGAAGTTTCCTGGACTAGAGTTTTACCATCCATAAGAGAGGGGAGTGTAAGGAGGAAAGACAGAGAGGTGAACCAAGGCCTTGTCTTGAGAAGCACTGAATGTCAGAGAGGGAGCAAAGCATTTACCCTGAAAGCCCTGAAAGCTGCTGAAAGAAAACAGGGAAGCACAGCAGAGGTGGGGACCAGTGGTGTCGAAAGACGGCTAATTTACAGCACTGGGACTAGCACTTGACCAAAGAAAACTTGTGTTCTGGAGCAAGAGCTCTAGAATCTTCTGAATGAAGACTCACATATCCTAGCAGGATATCTTAGATTTCTGTGACTGTGACAAAGTACCTGAGATAACAACTCATGAGGGGGAAAAATTTATTCTGTTTCATGGTTTCAGACACTTCAGTCCATGCTTGCTTGGCCTCGTTGCTTTCAGGCTGGTGACAAGGACTGTGGCAAAGGTGCAAGAAAAAAACTTGTTTCATCTTACAGTGCCCAGAACAAAAGGGAGGTGGGAGGACCAGGTACCAATACCCCCTTCCAAGACATACCCTCCCTTCAACTAGGTTCCACCTTTTAAAGGTTCCACCATCTGACGACAGCACCATCACCTAGATGCCAACCTTATCATAGATGAGCCTTTGAGGACAATTAAGATCCAAACTATAACATGGATAAAGACAGCCCAACACAGCAGCCAGGAAAGGCCCAAAAAAGGAGAAAAAGAGCCTCAGATTCACCAAATGCCTCAGGCCTGGAACTATCCTGGGAAACCTGCTTACATCCCACACACAGATTCCTAAAACCCCACACCCTCAACACACACAGAGACAAACTCAGGTCTTGCTGTTTAAAATATTCAACAATTAGGGGAAAAATGAGATTTCAGAGGCTGTTTAATTAAAATCCTAATAGAGTCACCTGTCTCTGAGTATTGAGAAGTAAAAAGACAAAATTATTGATTTTTTTCATAAGTATCTGTGCTTCTGGATATGAATTCATCTGGATTTTCATCTGTCTATAACCTGGGTGTCTGTATCTGTGCATCTGGTAACAGATTTATTTCCCTACATTTGAAATGCTCAGATGCCCCCCATTTTTATAGGTCTTATGTCATACAAACTGATGATTAAAAATAGAAAGAGGTAGGACTTGAGCAGGGGCTGTCCTTGGTGACTCATTTTCAATTGAAAACTGTAGAAGGCAGAAATGGAAAGTGACTTTACAGTGGAGACTTCTGGTAGATGCCACCTTAACCAAGTGATCAAGATCAACTTTACCAGTGATAAGTCATGTTGACTGCACTGATATGATGTGATATGATATAGACACTTCACCTCTGTGGCATTCTTTCCAAAAAACAGACAACCATAAATCATAATGAGAAAACATCAGACAAATCCAAGATGAGAGACTTGTACAAAATAACCTGACTTGTCAAGGTCATCAGAAACAAGGGAAGACAGAGAAACTATTGTAGACCAAAGGAGAGGAAGAAGATGTGATAACTACATATAATGTCATATCCTGGGTATAATCCTGAAACAGAAAAGGGACATTTATGGGAAAACTAGTGAAATCTGAATAATGTCTAGGGTCTAATTCATAGTAATGACATAGTGCTAGCTCCTTGTTATGAAAAAGGCAGTGAGAAATGTTAAAAGTTGAGAAACAGTGTAAATCTAAACTATTCTAAAATATGATAGTTGATTTTTTCAATGAGGTATAGGGTAGGAGGAGACGAGGTGACATTCTCCCCACCCCCAAGAAGAATTTCACTTCCCTTGCTTATTCTGCAGCCCAAAGTACTATCTGGGGCCACACTGCCTCTCTGGCCTTGTGCACTGAGTGAAACCCTAGGGTCCAAGCACAGGAGGATGAGGGTGGAGTGGAACTTGACTAAAGAGCTAGGGTGGAGACTTCTTCAGAGAACCTGACAGTGGAAGGAAAGGAGCCCCTGATTGGACCAGGTTTAGAAGTATTTCTCTCAGGAGAAAGGAAAAAAGGAGCAATGGCTTTGTCATTCAGTCTGATTCCTATTATCTGCCTCTAAACCACCAGTGACTGATTCCCAATCCATCCTGTGGAGCCTGCGCCTTCTGTCCTGGGTTTCTTTTTTTTTTTTTTTTTTTTTTTTTTATTTAAGAGGAAAAAGAGAAAAACACAAAACAAACCAAAGCGGTGTAAGGGTACACGTAATACAGAACTACAAAAAAACAAAACAAAACAAAACAAAAACAAAACAAACAAACAAACAATATAACAGTAAGAAATCACCTGTTAGTATATTACATATTATCATCTTGAAAATAGTTCCTCAAATCACAGTATCAAAGAATACAAGGTGGACATTCAAACAGGTAGACTGCAAACAGCTGTGTTCAATGATCCAAAAACATTGATACAGTCAGCTATTAACACCCCTAAACACCCTTGCTGTTATATCCGTTAGAGCTCTTTTTCTTTTTTTTTTTTCCCTCTCTTTTTTACAACAAAATTCACACACTTTGGATTTCATTACTCCTTAGTGCTTATTACTTTTTTTTGGGGGGGGGAAGAATACAGTCAAATATGGCAAAACAAAGCTGTCAGTCAATACCAAGGATAGACATAGCACATGATGTAAAACAGAGTACAAGTTTATCAACAATGGTTATCAACGTTGTCCCTTGTTTCCTTAAAAAGAATTGTCTATCTCATTAGATATTATAAAGTTGGACAAAACAGTAGAGAACAAGACCAATAAAACTTAGGCATTGTAAACATTACAGGACTTCCAAAGAAGACAATAGTCAAACCAGAATGGGTATCTTAGTGAATCTTATTGTCTTCAAAGTAGTTGCCTATGTCTTCAAACTTGATACTACCATATAGAATGGAACAGAGTCTAATCAGTCAAAACAAGATCGTGGGAGTACTACAGGACTTCAAAACAAGTTAATAGGAAATCAAAAAGAGTTACTATTTATATATCCTAATTTTTTGAATTTTTTCTTTAATTAAGACAAACATAAGAAATGACTAAATAATTTTTTTAAAACAATAAGGGGGAGATTGAGATAAAACAGGACATAACAATATAACAATAGAGGTCACAGCATGACTGTTTCAACAACCTAGTACTTCACCACCATATAACCTGACTTAATAGTAGTTACCATAGTGTCTTTTTCCTTGAAATATTTGGATAAAACTTCATATACTCTAGCTTCAAATATTTTCAAATCAAGAAGCCCAGAATAAAGCCTTTCTAATTAATGAGTGAAAACTTTATAAGGCTCCAAGGCCACCTAATGGGGAATCATGATTACCACGTATTTTTATATATTTGAATCATTACTTACATTAGGGAAACTATTCGGTATTCACACATGCGAGATTGATTTATTTCACTTATGAGTATGGTCTCAAGCTGCGCCCACTTATTGATAAATATCTCAATTTGATCCTTCTTTATAGCTGAATAATACTCCATTGTATAGAAATACCACAACTTTTTTATCCATTCCTCAGTTGATGGACACTTGGGTTGTTTCCAAGATCTGGCGATTACAAATTGTGCTGCTATAAACATAGGTGCACATATATCACTGTGGTATGATGCTTTCAGTTCTTCTGGGAATATGCCTAAAAGTGGAATAGCTGGAATAAATGGGATTTCCAGTCCCAACTTTTTGAGAAACCTCCAGACAGACCTCCACAAAGGCTGTACCAGTCTACACTCCCACCAACAGTGCAGGAGAGTTCCTTTTTCCCCACAGCCTCTCCAGCATTTGTTGTTGTTGGTTTTCTTAATCCTGGCCATTCTTTCAGGAGTGAGATGGTATCTCAGTGTGGTTTTAATTTGCATTTCTCTGATGACCAATGATGATGAGCATGTTTTCATATATTTATTTGCCATTTGCATTTCTTCATCTGAGAATTGCGTATTCATCTCAGATGCCCATTTTTGGATTGGATCTTTGAATTTTGGAGGTCTGAGTTTTTTTAATTCTTTATATGTTTTAGACAAGAGTCCCTTGTCTGAGAGAGAGTTCACTAAAATCTTTTCCCAGTTTGTGGGTTTTCTTTTCACTATGCTGGAGATTTCTTTTGACATGCAGAAACTTTTTAATAAGAAGTGGTCCCAGTTATTGATTCTGGGAAGTATTTCCCGTGCGGTTTGAGTCCTGCTCATGAATTCTCTACCTACTCCTATGTCTCCAAGGTTTCTACCCACTTTGTCTTCCAGTAGATTTAGTGTTTCTGTTTTAATATTCAGATCTTTGACCCATTTAGATTTTAATTTAGTACATGGTGATAGACATGGGTCTAGCTTTAGTTTTCGGCAAATGGAGAGCCAGTTTTTCCAGCACCATTTATTAAAGAGACTGTCGTTCTTCCAGTGAACCTGCTTGACTCCTTTATCAAAGATAAGGTGGTTGAGTGTGTTCGTAGTTGTGGTTGTATCTTCTAATCTATTCCACTGATCTTCGGCTCTGTTTTGATTCCAATACCATGTTGATTTTACTACTGTTGCTTTGTAGTATAACTTCAAGTCAGGGATTGTGATGCCTCCTGCTTTGTCTTTGCTGCTTAGAATTGCCTTTGCGATTCTAGGTCTCTTCTGGTTCCAGATGAAATTTAGGAGTGATTTCTCTAGATCTATAAGGTATGTTGATGGAATTTCTATTGGGATTGCATTGAATCTGTATAACAGTTTTGGGAGAATGGCCATTTTCACAATGTTTGTTCTTCCTATCCATGAGCAAGGGATGTCTTTCCATTTTTTGAGATCATCTTCAATTTCCTTTTTCAGTGTATTATAATTTTCACTGTATAAGTCTTTCACTTCTTTCGTAAGAGTAATTCCTAAATATTTCATTTTTTTGCTTGCTAATGTGAATAGTCCAGTTTCTCTTATTTCCCTCTCTGTAATTTTGTTGTTCGTGTATAGGAATGCTATTGATTTCTGAGTATTGATTTTGTATCCAGCCACATTACTGAATTTATTTATTGTATCTAAGAGTATATCAATGGAGTTTAGGGGGTCTTCTATGTAGAGTATCATGTCATCTGCAAACAATGATAATTTAACTTCTTCTTTTCCTATCTTTACCCCTTTTATTTCTCTTTCTTGCCTAATTGCTCTGGCTAGTACTTCCAGTACTATATTAAATAGGAGTGGTGATAAAGGACATCCTTGTCTTGTGCCCGATTTTAAAGTAAAGGCTTTCAATTTTTGGCCATTTAGTATGATGCTGGCTGTTGGTTTGTCATAAGTGGCCTTTATTATATTGAGGTAAAGACCATTTATTCCAATTTTCTGTAAAGTTCTTATGATGAAAAATGTTGGACCTTATCGAAGGCTTTTTCTGCATCTATAGAGATGATCATGTGATTCTTATTTTTGGCTTTATTGATATGGTGGATTACATTTATTGATTTGCGTATGTTGAACCATCCTTGCATTCCTGGGATGAATCCCACTTGGTCATGGTGTATAATCTTCTTGATGATTTGCTGCATCCTATTTGCCAATAGTTTATTGTGGATTTTTGCATCTGTGTTCATTAGGGAGATCGGTCTATAGTTCTCTTTTATAGTTGGGTCTTTCTCAGGTTTTGGTACTAGAGTAATATTTGCTTCCAGGAATGACTTAGGAAGGATTGCTTCCCTTTCAATTTCATTGAATAGTTTGAGGAGTGTCGGCATTAGGTCTTCTTTATATTTCTTGTAGAATTCTGCAGTGAATCCATCTGGGCCTGGGCTCTTCTTGGTGGGTAAGGCCTTAATTACATTTTCAAGTTCATTAGCAGAGATTGGGTTATTCAACAGTTTTATATACTCTTGATCTAGCTTTGGTACTTCATATGCTTCTAAGAATCTGTCTATTTCTTCTGTGTTATCAAACTTTTGAGAGTAGAGGTTTTCGAAATAGGTGTTGATGATCTACTGTATTTCTATTGGGTCTGTAGTGATTTCTCCTTTTTCATTTCTTATTGCATGAATTTGAGCTTTTTCTTCCCTTTTTTTAATAAGGTTGGCTAGGGGCTTATCGATTTTATTTATTCTTTCAAAGAACCAACTCTTTGATTCGTTGATTCTTTGGATTGTTTTCTTAGTCTCTATTGCATTGATTTCTGCTCTGATTTTTATAATTTCCTCTCTTCTTTTGGCTTTGGGCTTGACTTGCTCTTCTTTTTCTAGCTGTTTGAGGTGTAGCATCAAGTTATTTATTTGTATTCGCTCTGTTTTCCTGATGTGGGAACTCAGTGCAATAAATTTTCCTCTCAGAACGGCTTTCATTGCATCCCACAGATTCCGGTAAGTTGTATCTGCATTTTCATTTTCTTTTAGGTATTGTTTAATTTCTTCTTTAATTTCTTCTGTGACCCACTGATTACTCAAGAGTGTGTTATTTAGTTTCCATGTGTTTGCGGAATTTTTGCAGTATCTTTTGTCATTAATTTCTAATTTCAGAGCGCTATGATCTGATAATATGCAAGGGATGATTTCAACTTTTTTGCATTTGCTTAAATATGTTCTGTGAGCTAATATATGGTCTATTTTAGAAAATGATCCATGTGCTGCTGAGAAGAATGTGTATTCTGATGTTGTTGGGTGGAACATTCTGTATATGTCTATCAAACCCATTTGTTCACAGGTGTGATTCAGTTCTGTTATTTCTTTGCTCATTTTCTGTCTGGTTGATCTGTCCCTTGGTGTCAGTGGTGTATTAAGGTCTCCTGTTACAATTGTGTTACTGATAATTTGAGTTTTCATTTCTGTTAATAATTGTTTTATATAACTGGGTGCTCTGGAGTTTGGTGCGTATATATTTAAGATAGTTATCTCTTCCTCTTGGAGTTTTCCCCTTATGAGTATGTAGTGACCTTCTTTGTCCTTTATGGTCATTGTTGGTTTAAAGTTCACGTTGTCTGCAAACAGAATGGCTACTCCTGCCTTTTTTTGGATTCCTGCTGCATGGAGAATTGTTTTCCATCCTTTGACTTTCAGTCTGTGAGTATCCTTCTGGGTTAGATGGGTTTCCTGTAAACAGCATATGGTTGGATTTTGTTTCTTGATCCATTCTGCTAGTCTGTTTCTTTTGATTGGTGCATTGAGACCATTTACATTAATGGTTATTACTGTTAAATGCTGGTTAATTGTAGGAATGTTATTTCTCTGCTGTTGCATCTTTATCTTTCTGTTCTGTTTAATTATTTGCTTTGCTTAGTGGTTTTTTCCTTTGTGTATCTAAACTGTCTTTCAATATTTTTTGCAGGGTTGGTTTGGTGTTCATGAAGTTCTTCAGCTGTTCTTTGTCATGGAAGTATCGTATTGCACCATCTATTTTGAATGATAGTTTTTCAGGGTACATCAGTCTAGGTTGGAAAGCATTTTGCTTTAGGATCTGGAATACTTCACTCCATGCTCTTCTTGACTTTATCGTTTGTGCTGAGAAGTCTGCTGTGATTCTGATAGGTTTTCCTTTATAAGTGATCTGTCTTTTCTCTCTGACAGCTTTTAATAATCTATTCTTGTGTTGGATTTCTGGGATGGTGATTATTATATGTCTGGGTGTAGTTTTATTTTGGTTATGACTGTTTGGAGTTCTATATGCTTCACTGATCCTGATGTCAGTTTCTGATCTCATGCTTGGGAAATTTTCAGCTATTACTTCTCTAAATATCCTCCTGACATCCTTCATGTTGTCTCCCTCTCTTTCATTAATCCCTATCATTCTTATGTTATTCTTCTTTTCATCGTCTTGCAGTTGTTGAATTGTTGTTTCCTGATTCCTTGTTATTTTCAAAAGATCTTTCCTTTCCTATTCACTAGCTGCAATCCTGTCTTCAAGGTCTGAAATTCTATCTTCACTTTCATTAAGGCGGTTTTTACAACTTTCAGTGGAGTTTTTTATTTCCTGTATATCTCTGTGCATCTGCATTATGTATTCTGTTTGTTTCTTATATTGCTACTCTAGGGATTCTATCTTTTTGTTTAGTTCCTCCAATTTTTTATCTGTGTTTTCTTTAGGTATATTTAGAATCTCTTTCATTTCTTTTATCATTTCTTCTTTTATCTGGGAGATTATTTCGAGTTTGAATTTCTTTAAAGCTTCCTGGAGTTGCTTGTCAATTTCAGTGGCTATTGTGTCCGATATATGAGGTGGATGGGATATATTTTCTTCTATATACATCGCTCCTAGGGTTTCTTGAGATGGGCTGGAGGTTTGAGGTTGTAATTTGGTCTTTCGTTTTGTCATTTTCCTATATTTCTGTGTTTCAAGTGTTATTTGAAAGCTTCCTCAGGATCTGTTGAAAATCCCCTTCTATGTTTGGAGCTACTGAGACTCTGGCACCGCGCTACCCCAAGCCATTGGGCCTACAGAACCAGTGGCCCTCCTCTGCCTGCTCAGAACTCCACAGTTCCAGACAAGCTGGGCCTCAGGGACACTGTGCGCCCACCTGCCCCTTGGAAGCTCCACAGTTCTTCAATCGCAGCCGGGTTAGGGTACTCACCACAGGCCACAGTGGTTCAGGAACCTGTGGACCCTCCCTGGTTTCAGAGATATCTAGAGTCCTCCAGACACGCAAAGAGGCCGGTGAGGGCACCCCAGATCTGCCCAGCTCCTCCTCTGCAGACCTATGGCCAGGCGCGGCAGCTAAACAGGCTGGGCTAGGCTGATAGTGTGGGCCCGCCCATCTGTCCGCAGCTCAGCAGGTCTCCAAGTGAAGCCGGAATGGGGAGGCTGATATGGAAGCCTCAAACCCACCTCTCTCCTTCACTGCACCTGGAAGCCTGGGGGAACTCCAGCAGTCTGGGCGGAGATATCCACAGTCCTCCAGACACGCAGAGAGGCCGGTGAGGGCACCCCAGATCTGCCCAGCTCCTCCTCTGCAGACCTATGGCCAGGCGCGGCAGCTAAACAGGCTGGGCTAGGCTGATAGTGTGGGCCCGCCCATCCGTCCGCAGCTCAGCAGGTCTCCAAGTGAAGCCGGAATCCTGGGTTTCTTTTTCTAGCTGGTTCCTGATGCCCTTGCTCTGCATTTTATTACTCGAATAGGTAGATCTTGGGCCAGCACTTGCTGGGGATGGCAGGCAATCTGATATCCAAGGATATAAAGACCATGAGCATACAAGAAATTCATCCAAGCACAAGCCAATAAGGCTTGCACCTGGCACATAGCAGTAGAAAGAACTGTCTCAGCTCTTCATAATCTTTGTGACCTTAGGCAGTTTCCTGTTCCTCTTTTCTAATTTTCAGAAATTCTTTTTGAAATTTAATATACATATATAAAAGTGAAAAAAGTCACAATATCAAGCAGCAGCTGGATAATTTTTATAAGGTGAAGATATTCATGTACCCCAGATAAAGAAACAGAATCATCACCAGGCTGCCAGAAGGCTCCTTTGTGTGCCTTTTTGGTCACCCCCCAACCAGGATACCCACAATCTAGATCCTTAACAAAATAAATTAGTCTTTCAAGTAAATTTTTTAAGTGCTTTAAGGTTATAAATATCATCATCTGTAAAACTGAGGCAATAGAACCTTCCACCCAGGATCAAGGAAGAATGAAATTAAATGGCCCATGTGAAAGATCTACAACACCTCAAGGCTCATAAGAGATGCTGAAAACTGTTAGTGTTCTTTGCTGTTCTTCCTCGTACATAACACTTTAACACCTACAATACTATGACAATGCCTAGCAGTTACTGAACATGTTCCGTGTGTTGCCCACACGCTAAGTGCTTACCATGAATTATTTCACTTATTCCTCAGGACAATTAAGTTAGGTATTATTAGAATCCTTGTTTTACAAATGAGAAGACTAAGATATGGAAAAGTAAAATCACTCCAATAAAACATAGTAGCGATAAATTCAAAATCTTGATCTCTCCAACTCCAGAGCCCACTCTGAACCTCTGTATGCTTTATCATTTCTCATCCTATTCACCTCTATTAAAAAGAGAAAGAGAATAGCAAACAGGATAGAGCAACCTTAACACAGGGAGCTTGGGAAGATCATTTTCCCAAGCAAGAAATTCAGTGGCTATCATGACCAACAGGAGGACAGGGAATCTATGAGCCACCAGCTCTATCTAAATGTTGGGCGCAGCCGCTCAACATACCATACCCCACCAGGGACTAAGGACCACGTCAGCTTCCGCAATGCGCTACGTCCCTCTCCAAACTAGCCACCCCGTGCCGACTCTGTGGCAACCCCTGATTGGCCACAGATGGGTATATTAGCCAGAGCCCGTGTCTCATCCCAACCCTGCCTCCTCATGGCAGCCTGTGATTGGTCACGGCCGAATATATAAGCCAGAGCACGCGGCAATAAAGTGGCAGTTCCTGTTACCAACAAGAGCGTCCTCTGTCTCACTGGGGGGCTGCGCTGGTCACCTAAAGCTATGGGGAAGAGGGTGACCAGGAAGGTAATGGCTAAACTTTCTCTAGGCTGTCCTATTGCAGGAGCTGCCTTCTAGGGTGACAGCATCAGAAATGAGGAGGACAAAAAACAATAAGAAAACCAGATCTAGCTATCTCTAAGGATGAGCTTAAAACATCTTTTTATTTCTAGATACTGTACAAAGCTATCTCTTATTTTCCCTAAGTATCAAACAAACATACCGAGAGAAAGAAAGAACGCAGACTACTAACCTCAGAGTCCTGACCTCTTCCTGCCCCACTCAGTGGTTGGTCCCCAAGCTTCATCAAGCAAGCATATCTCACTTAGGTTTGGGACCAATCCTAGCCAGGAAGACAGGACACCGGGAATTCTGGCCCATCACCTGGCAAAAAGCAAACTGTGTTGGCTGCTCAAGAACCCCCAACCTGCCTAACTTCTCCCAGAATGCCTTGCGGTAAAACTACTGTATCTAAATTACAGCTAAACCACAGGGCTAATGACAGAGTTGTGTTTCACTTTTCCAAAGTCATTGGGAAAGGAAAGACAGAGAAAAGTCACTGGTAATCATAAAGAGCATTTATTAAATCCTTACAGTGCCCAAAAGGGCTGAGCACATTCCATGCATTCTATTATTTTTAGGACATCCTGACAAGTACATAATCTTACTGCATTCATTTCATAGATGAAAACATGGAGACACATGATTATAGTTCACAGACCCCACTGAGAAACTCCTTATCTGTGTGTCTTCTTCACCAGATGTTGAGATAGCCTCAAAAATAAACAATTTTTGGCTCATTTTGGGGTTATCAGCAATTAGCATAAAATCTGACACATACTAGATATCAAAAAATACATAAATGGATCGACTAAGCCAGAGATTGCTTGGGAGACATGGATTATGAGTTTTGCTAAGCCATCTGAAAGCGTGTTTCAGACTGGAAGCGATAAAGAATAAATGAAGTCACTGACCTTTGGTAAAAAATTTAAGAGTTGGGCAATTAATTAGATTATAGAAAAAATGTGATGATAAAGATTTTGGTTTTAAATAGAAATAAATTAGGTATCAGTAGAACCAGAGACTTTTTGTACGAGACATTTTACAAACACACCTGATCAGATTAGGTAGATTTGTACCCTTAGCAAACATTGTCTTGATTCTGTGAGTCTGGCTTCAACTTACAGGCAAATGATGCTTCAGTGAGGTGCAGATATATACACCCAAGCCCTTGAGAAGCATTGCTTAGGGAGATCTGAACTCCCAGGGGAAGTGACTGTCCCCACATGACACCAGGAACAAACACACAGTATTCTCAACCAGTTCATCAAGGTTTAAAGAAATCAACAACACAGAGCAAGCCTCTTTTTCCTCCCTTACTGTAAACAGGCTATACCTCTCTGGTGGGTATAGCACTATACCATCTCCATGCCCTTCTCTTGTACAGGCTGAGGATGTTTACAAAGTAAGGACTCCCATTTCCTGGTGACTCAGTTAAACTGGCAATCAGAGAGACATAATAGCAACTCACTCCCAGGTTTGTTGTAATTAAATGAAGTAATGTATGTGTGTGTAATGTACATGTCAGGTGCATTATAACATACATAATGTATTATAGACATTATATAATGCATATGTCATATATATGTGTATGTATAAGAGAAATACATTTATATGCACATATACATATAAGATACACATATGATAAATATATTACAATGTATTATATATGTAATACTAACAAGCAGTATTATATGTCAGTTATAATTAGAGCTGTGTCATCAGAACTTTATTACTTAAAAGTGAACAAAATGAGAAAGTTCTGGGAAGATGGCAGTGCTGGGAGCATAGTTTGTCCATCTCTCCAAATCTCCACATAAAAATTGCTGGAGGAACTGCATAACAAACTTCCCCATGGTAAGTAATCACAACAAAACTAGATGATAAGGTGTCCCCACAGACTTCATAATACAACAAACCTCCAATAGCTGGAGTCAAACTTCCAACAGCTGGAAGAGTGGCTTGGCATCATCTTATGAGAAGAAAAAGGAAGCAATAAGGTGTCACCTGATGAACAGAGGTGAGAAGGCAATGCTCAAACAGTACCTGGAAAGCACTGCGTGGCAAGTTGAGAAATACAGCTGAAACCAGAGAGAGATTTCCCCCTTCACCACCAGATGAGTACCAGCGCCTACCACCAACTTCCACAAGGAATCTCTTCTATTGCAAGCACCACACTAAAGAGAAGCTTCTAGGAGTAGAATCAGAATTGCATGAGACAGGGAAAACAGAGGCAAAGGAAAAAGAAATTCAGATCAGTGTAAGACACAGAACCTACAGAAGATTGCCATATGTTTTTTTTTGTTTTGTTTTGTTTTGTTTTGTTTTTTAAGATTGCCATATGTTTTTAACTTGATGAAAGGGATGGAGGGATGAAGGGATTTCATATAAAAATGAACAACATAGTTATTTAAACCATCATCCTACATTGTTATTTTAAGAGTATATCTATTTCTATAAGAAAATCTTTGGAAATTGTACTCACAAAACAGATTAAAACTATCACTTGCTATTTCAATATAAGTTTAAAATTTTAAGAAAATGATACAGGAAGCAAAACATACTTTCTCAGAAAGATGTCCAAACTCAGTGGTAGCGAATTAGATATTAAAAGGGAAAAGTTATTTTAGAAAAAAAAGGAAACAAGAAAAAATGCACAAGATAATGTCTTAAGAAAATCATAAGTAAAAATGCAGAAAACATTTTAAATGAATAATAAAAATTAAAAAGACTAAGACAAATAACAAATATTAAAGAAGGTAAAGAAAATGCAGTAACACACCATACAAGTTTGTGAAGGAGACACTCAAAGCAAGGAAGCAAAAAAACCTAAAAATTATATTCCAGATTGAATGTGGTTTAAAACTGTATACTGAACAAGCATACTAGGTGCATAGTAGCAAATATATTCTAGACATATTCTAAGATTTTTCAAAAGAGGAATACAAAAAAGAAGGGAGGGAGTGTGGAAGGAAAAAACAATGGATAGAGGAAAGAGCATAAAAGAAAAGAAGAGGGGAACAACAAAAAAAGAAAGGAAAGGCTCCTTTGTGCAGCCAGAAATAAGCACACATTACTGAGAAAGGACAAAAAATTAAACTATCGTTGTAAATTTGTCACAGGAACACTTTATACCAAGATAAAGTTGAGTCACATATTTAAAATAAGGAAATAAAGTATAAGCCAAGGATTTTATATTCATGCTAACTGACAGAAGTATAGAATATGAGAAGGAACCCTGAGCTCTTAGTGGCAGGAGCAATGTTAGACAGTTCCTCAGAACAATTAAGAGGAAGACATTAGCAGGACTTCCATCTGATTCCACATAGATAGTGAATGACAGGAGACAGGCAAAGATGAGGCCCAGACTCGCGGCTGAAGGAGAAACCAGTTCAGATGAGAGTGATGGTTCACACTGAGACGTGGGGTGTCTAACGGATATGCCACCTCTGCTTTTCAGAGTGTCCGGGCTCTCTCACTGTGCTGCCCTCCACAGAACACTCCCGAAACTCCCAGACACTTCTCATGCAGGGTGTACACCTCATACTCTCACAAGACCCCTTTATGCACTCATTTATCCAACTAATATTTATGTATTACCTACTGGGGCAGAATGGTAGACAAAAGAAACCAACGTCCCTGCCATAGTAGATGGCACAGAATAGCAGGGGAAACAGATAGTGATAATAAGTATAATTAAAGCTAAAATGTGAGTAATTGTCAAAAACAGATCGTTTTATTAAAAGCAGAAGTAAAGTAAGGAGAATCAAGAATGTTTATATCAGAAGCAGAGACACAAATAGCATTTTAAATAAATGGGTAGGGTAGAGCTTATTGAGAAGGTAGAAAATGAGCAAACACTTTCAGGAGATAAAAGAATTAACACCTGGGTACTGAGCATTCCAGGCAGGGAAAAGAACCCGCTCAAAAGTCCTGGGAGGAAGGGTTCCAGGCTTGCCGGAGAGACAGTACGATGCCAAGTGTGGCTAAAGAGAGTGAGCAGGGAAAGATGAGCAGGCCTGAGCTCAGAGACGTAGTCATGCCAGATCTTGGGTGGCCTTGGAAGCCACTGTAAGCCCCTCGGGCTTCATTCGCAGTAAACAGAATACTTCCCAAGTCCTTTAAAGAATTTTGTCCCAGATGTCAGCTGGGTCGATTCGACCCATGTGCTTCTGTGTAACCAACCCAACCTGGAAGACTCCCTTTCTCAGGGATTTATAAAAACAACACATAGATGAATTTAGAATGGCTTAACCTCTGCTATGCAGGGAACTATACACTGTTTACGAAGCAGTTAATTTAAGCATAATTATTTATGCAAAAAACTATAAATAATTTATACTGTGGTCAAAGTTTTGACTTCCAGTCCCTCTGCTCGAAGGCAATAGTGAAGCACAAGCCAAGTGTAACTATGGGAAACATTGCTACTTGATCGTGTTCAAATTTCCCAATATTTTCATCACGCTACTTCTGATCTGTTCTTGAATCCTACAGTGAGAAGCATCAGCATGGATCTTTCTTGGCATCAGCCTTTGTGGGAATGGCAGACAACTCTCCATCTCTGCATTTTGAGCCATTTCAAGTTCATCAGTCAAGTGTAGATCCTTTACCAATCTATAGTGCTAAACAGCTCATCCAAGCCCTGCCTCTTCTGACTCGCTGCTGACCCACCCCTGCAATTCAGATACATCAAGATTTTTCTCTTTCAGTCGACTCTAAACAAGACCTCCTTCATCTGCTCATTCCTCACAAGTGGCCCCTTGTCCCATCTGCTTCTGTGCTTTCTCCCATCTCCACGCACTGACCTCTAGTTTGAGCTATAATATTGAAAAAGTTTTAAGATTGAAGTTATCCAGAAATCCTCATATTGACTACATACACTACCAGCTTCATATTTGATTTATAAATTCCATGTTATTTTATATTAATTAAACTTCTCAGTATAATATATTGAGGGAGTGGATCCCACATTTTTGGTAACCCAGGAATGCTCAATTCTAATAGCTGGAAGTAATCAGTGAGGAGGACAGGGACTATAATACTATGGTCACTTTGTCATATTTATTTCTCTAAGATGTAGATCTCTCTCAGTGCATCACAGGGTTTGAGGGTGGAGACTTGACTACTCTAACAAATCTTTTCTTTTAATCTAGCATAGTTGTAAGTATGATATAAAATTAACTATCTAGTATCTTCTTCATACCAGACACATGTGAAGTGCCTACACATATGATATCTCACTCATAGTTACAGACATGGTATTTATCATCCCCATCTCTCTGAAGGGCTCAAAGAGTTTCCAACACTAGTCAGTGTCAGTGCCAAGACGTCAGCACAGGTCTACCTGGCTCCAAGGTCTGAGCTCTCCCCACCCCCTAATCTGTCCAACTCCATCATGGGAATCCTTGGTTCTGTTTCAGAAAGCCAAGGAACCAGGTGACTGTTTCCATTCCAATGAGGTAACAGGTACACCAGACAGCTGCCTCCTCTGGTGACTCAGAGCCCATCTTGTTAACCCTATCTGGCATTTTAGATTCCCTCTGGCTGACAGAAGATTATTAACACTTCCTGGTCTTTCATTAACTCAGGGACCACTTATGGCTTATGTTCTGAAAGGGTACATGTTTACACACATCATCAGAGTGCGGATGAGGGTCCGCGTGATGACATCACAGCCATCACACAGGTCCTCCACCCATGCCGTCTAGATACTTGTGCCCTCTGGTGCATGACATTCACTTTCTCTGAGCCTCAATTCCTGGGTCAGCTCAGTCCCTGTCATTTTGAGCCATTGACCCAGACACAATGAGTTCTTCCAGTACCACCACCATGAGCCCCAGCCTCCAACCTCTTCAGGTGCTGGTGCTCCCTCCCTTCTTTTCCCCAGCTTGTCAACTCTTATGCATCCTTAAGGCCACGATCTAAACCTGTCCTCTGAGGAAACCTCTGGAATCTAGAGGTTCAAATTTAAATGGTGGCTCCACATGCACCATGTGATTTCTCTGGACAGAAGTCTCCTCCATCCATAAAGGTGGCAATAACAGTACTTCCCTCCCAGGGTTGTAGGGAGGATTAACAGAGATATAGAGACAAGTTCACATCCTGTGTATCACACATGCCTGCAGCACCCTGTTCTCCACTGTCAGGCACTGGGCTCAATTGTTTAACTCTCATTTGTCTCCCTTACACACCAGACCACATGTAGAGCAAGACTGTGTCCATCTTGTCCCCACTGTCCCCCCATGCCACCCCAAGTACTGGATCTGACACACTGAAGTTGTTCAGTGTTCACTTATGAAACTGAATTAAGTTTTAAAATCCTTCAAATGGGCTGCTCTACTGTTGATCTCTTTGACAGTCAAGGGAGGAAAAATCCACGATCGCCACAGAAACATTTACCAAAGGCGGACCTGTGTCAGTTACTATATGGACTGTTCTGCATGTATTACTTCACTTAGCTCTCACACTCATCGTAGGATCTCACTTTTACAGATGAGAAAATTGAAGCTTCACAAGGTTAAGTAACCCACCTGAGATGAGGGTGGTCATGTTTGGCTCTGAACACAGATCTTCAGTCTGTAGACCCTTAAATGCTCTGGTAAACTGCTTTAAAAATGCTGTGCTTATTCCAGTATCAGGTTTACACCATCAAGTAAATACTATAAATGCATTTTCTTGCACACAAATTCAGCTACCTCTGTGCTTGTGCTTAGCCTGCCTGGCAGTAACATGGGACTTGGTTATACACTAAGAAACTAAAAAGGTTTAGCTGTGACTTTCCTGTTATGTCCTGCTCACTTTGCTGAAGAGAATCTTTTCATTTCCCAAAGTGGAGCTCACAGATCTAACGTGTTGAAGGTGCTTGTCCCAAGAAGGGCAGGTACGAGAACAGAAGCTTCCACCAGAGGGTTTTCGAGAGCTGGTCACGGCGTCATCTGCAGGGCTTCAGCAACTCCACCAGCCTCTAGTCCTGCAGTGTTGACCCCTTTTCTCTACCTCACCTCATTCCTCACCTAGCCTCAGGCTCTGATGCAGATTGTCCCTCCAGTTACCTGCAAACTCAGGGGCAAAAAGATCCTTCACACAGCAGTGGGAGCTCTGTCTTCCTAAAGGGCCCCTAGATACAGAGAACAGGAGAAGTTCCCGTCAGGACACCCCACAGCCAGAAAATGCTAGGCCCAGGCTGGAGTCGGGTGTTTTATGTGGGTCCATTCTGCACAGCCTTGTTCTAGTTGTTCAGCCTACTGAGCTACACATAGAAATTTTCAGCCAACACCCCAAAAGACAGAAAACACCAAGAATCCAACCTGATAATAAATACAACAGTAGCTAATGTGTTGAATTCCAGCAAGAAGTCAGGCAGAGTGCTGAGCCCTCTATATCTCTGTTAATCCTCCCTACAACCCTGTGGGGGAAGTACTGTTATTGCCACCTTTATGGATGGAGGAGACTTCTGTCCAGAGAAATCACACAGTGCATGGTGGAGCCACCATTTAAATTTCAACCTCTAGATTCCAGAGCCTCAGCTTTCAACAACTAAACACCACACTGCCATACTGGTGCTATGAGTTGGATAACTCAGAATTACAGATGATGATGCTTGACCTCTCTTGGGAAACAAAGGTGTGTTCCCTGACATGTGCCCTGGTTCTTACAGAAGAATTGGCCAGGATGGCAAGGGAAAAGAGAATTTGAACATAGAAAGAATGCCAGAAGCACAGAAACAGTAACGCAGTAGAAATTTTCACTGGACTAAACATCAAGGGCTGGTGTGCCAGTGACCAGAAAGGAGTCCAAAGAAACAGAAAAACCAGGTGATCAAAGACCTTAGGATCTTGAATTTAGTTCAGAAAACACTCTGGAGCCATTAAAAGCATTTTCTAGCAAGGCAGTGACAAAATCGTGCGTCCAGCCAGTTGATAGAGACCCAAAGCAGGGTTGAAACGCGCTACCACAGAAGAGCCAACTGGGAGACAAAGGAGATGACACAGAACAGAGAGAAGCCTGAGCTGAGGCGGTGACACAGGCTGGGAAGAAGTGTCACCTGCACGGAGATGAAATGGAGAGAGGGGAGGAGCAAAGTTGGAGCCCTGGGGGTCTCACCTGGGCAACAGAAACTGCACTCCTGAGTAGCAACCCCATCTGGGGAAGAGCTGGTTTTCGTTTAGTTTGGTTTCGAGGCGAGGCATAATGATCAGTGGCACACACAAGACTACAGCAGAGAGGACAGTCCATTAAAGAGTCCAGGGAGGCAACTAAGCCTGGTGCACCACATGCATGAGCGCGCGCACACACACACACACACACACACAGAGAGAGAGAGAGAGAGAGAGAGAGAGAGAGAGAGAGAGAGAGAGAGAGAGAGAGAAAGCCTGTCCAGTCAGCCTCGGTCACTGTGCCGCCACATAATGAGCTGCTCTTCTCAATTGTGGAGTCTGGGGACTGCAGCTCATTAAGGTTTGGACTCTGTTAGCAGGGAGCATCCTGTAATTGCATAGCTCGCCTGACTCTCTGTCATTAGCTCTCTGAACTCCACCTCTCCTATTCAATTTGCTGCCTGACCCAACATAAAAAGTCTGGTTAAACAAGGCAGCCATGGCTGTGCTGGGAGGGCTCCTGCTGTCCCCACACTGCCCAACCATCCTCAGCCAGGAACTTGGAGCTGCCACCTCACTAAGCGTGAAACCTTCCCTCTGCACGCAGACAACTGATCTTATTACTCACACAGAGAACTGAAAATCAAGGTCAAGGCAGATGGACCGGCAATGAGTCACATTCCTTCATGTGGAAAACCACCAGTCCAGGCCCTGTAGTGCCTCGGGCCAAGGAGGCAGAGGGCAGGACCCTGGTTTGGGGTTCTGTTTCCTTGGTCTCCACGGTGAACTAGAATCTGAACCTGATGTTATAAAGATTGCCCCCATGCCCAGGGAGCAGGAGGGGATTTCAGACAGCAAAGGGCTTCCCAGGAGCCCTGCCCAGGTCCTGGCAGATGACACTCCCCACTCCCCAAGCCACCCCACTCATTGCTTTCTAATGAAGGCTGTCTTGGGCATGTGGAATGCGGTGACAGAGCCCCTAGATGTGGGCTTCCTGGAGTCTGGCAGACTAGAAACACAAAGCCAGATGCAACCACAATCATCTCCATACTTACGACTACTGGCCAGAGAATCATTTTTAAGCTGGAATTATCCAGGGTGGAGTTGGCATAGAGGAAGGGAGTAACAAAATCTCCTTCTAAGGAATTGTAGTATGAAACAATACACTCCCCTCAAATTTCCTCTATTCTAAATTTCTAATTTCTGTCCTAAAGTCAGAGGCCATTAATTACCTACACAGAAAAAAACCAGGAAGGCTTACCCATTATAAAGCACTATGTGTGCTCCCTGGGTAGCCCTCAAAGCAGTTTGATTGATGGAGATTCCTATCCCATTATGCAGATGTACAAACTGAGGCTTAACAGATTGTGTAAATTGTCCAACTCCTCACTGCTAACAATGATTAGAAAGCTAACATTGATGGAGTGTTTAATACATTCCAAGCACTGTGATATGTGCTTGATTTAATCCTATTTGTTTACTTAACCCTGAAAACAAGTCTAAAGGTTGCCATAACTGAGTTGTTAGATTAACTGACATGACCAGCATTACGTAGTGAATAAGAGGGAACACAAAGACGGGCCTTGAGAGCCCACAGCTTGTTCTTGACTGTTATGCAGGATTCTTGATGGTCCTCAGCTATGTAGCTGATATTCAAGCCTTCAAATCAAAGCTTTGGCTCTTTCCTCTACGCAAGACTAGCCTTGTGAGTCAGGTTTCTGCCTTTGTAAGGCTCATGGGCATTTGCAGGAGGTGGTTTGACTGGCTATTTTTCAAGCCCCCATTTCCTTCAGAGGGAGACTGGAATGTGTGCTGATAAATTTAAGGCAGAATTGCTGATCCTGGTGTACCCCAGATTTCTGAGGAATCTGTAGCAGACACATCACTGGAGCAGGAAAGCTATGTGAACAGTGACCCAGTAAGTAGAGTGATCCTCTCAAGACTTTGATGATGGAGTGCTTCCCATTACTGGCCTTCCCTGCCATGCTTTACCTCTTGGATGGACCGTCCTCCAAGCCTGTCACTGGGGAAAGGTCACTCTGGCTGATCCTATGACCATCGAAGACAATGATTTTTCCAGCTCAGCAGACCTGTGCCCTGCCCTCTGGCTAGTGGTACTGGTTCCTCATTCCCAGCCTCTCCTGCTGGCCTGGAATCTGGCCTCATCAAAAACCTAAGCATGCAATTCTTTGTTTACTCTCTTCTTGGCTCATTTTTAATCTCCTTTTCCTCTCAAATAGCACTTTGATTTCGAAGTCTTTAAAGTCTGGAATTTAGGTTTCTCTGCCTCACACTTTTCTCCTTGCTGTGGGAAGTGAGTTTCCATAAAAGAATGCTTTTAATGGCCTTCAAAATGCAAAATGCCTTCAAAATGTGCACTCATGGGTAGCTGGGTGATGAGATTACCCAGGGGAGATGCTTGAATACTATCTGCATGAGGCTGAGATCTTTTATTGCTCAGTGACATATTCCTCCTACCTACAGTAGCTTCTGGCATTTCATGAACACTTAATAAACATTCCAAAATACACTTCAGTAAATAAACACTTAAGGTTCACTGCTACATGTGGCACTTTGAGGTTAACAGAGAGAAATACAGGACCACACAAAAGAGATGCTTGACCCAAGCTAAGGCATCCTGGTTTCCCGAGTCAATCCTCACAGTTCACCAGGAATTGGAAGAGGATATAGTTTCAAACAGAAAAAAAGTCATATGCAAAGAAGTAGAACATAGAATCTATGTAGGAGAAGGATCCAACTGTCAAGAGTAGCCAGGGGTAGAGGTGGAGTTGAAAATGACTGGATCAAATTCCAAAGTTGTTGAACTGCTGGGATCCATTGATTTATTTGCAATTCCCATCAAATCAAGGTACCCACTCTCATTCTGGTGAATACTTCTGGCTATAGCAAGATGCTTTCATAAATCGAAAACGGGGCACACCCTACATGCCAGTAGGACTCCTAGACTAACTTTGCAATTTCCATCCCAACTACAAGGTTACCACTATACCCCGCTGAGTATTGCACAGGAGGGAATGAGAAGTCCTTGTTTTAGTCAGTGTGACTGTTTCCCAGATCGATGACACTGAAGTGGTATATTTTTGCCCAGGAAAGGCACAAGACATCCAAAACTCACTCATAGACTCCCAGAATGTTCAAGCCAGAAGTGTCCCTGAGGGTTTGATTCACCTCCTTTCCTCAGATGAAGAAACGAAAGCTCAGAATGAGCAGGAGAAGCACTGTCTGCAGACACGTAGTAGGTTGCTGGAAGGCTGAGCCATGGCTCCTAATCCTTGTTCTGCCTACTTGCACTGTGCTCTCCTTCAAAAGATTTGGAAAGAGACCAACAGACTTTTTTTTTTCCAATGAACTTAAAAGCAAAGACTAAAAGTAGGTCTGAATTACTCTTTTCTAGAAAAAAAATCTCCAACTCTCTGACTCCTTTAACCAATTAAATCTTTGGCTCCTGCTCAGAAAAAGTACTTAATCAAGATAAATCTATAGCTTACCCTTCCCCTCCGAACAGCAGCTTTCCACCAATTTTCTTTAAATGAGAATAGCATGCTGAAAGCACAATACTGTCTTAGAAAGAGGAATAAAATCCAAGCTATTTAGTTTAATTTCTCTTGTCTGAGACTCCTTAGCCAAGGATTTGTTGTTCATCTATCAAACATTATTAAACATTTATTAATTCAACAGCCAATTATTGAGGTCCTATTGAGGTCACAGATGAACATTGCAAACTGTGTCCTTGCCACAAATCTGTGTACATTCTAATCACATGTAGGAGCACAAATAAGAATCAGGTACAAATTCAGCCCTCAGGAGCTTTATTACTGACTAGAAAAGATAACCACATACATTAATCAACTTTTGGGCTACCCGGAGTCTGACTCAAAGTAAGTTCTCCACCCCAAATAAGTTTCATTGATGAATTCTACTCATTTGAACATGAGTGAAATTGTTTCTCTGTTATATGTCATTACACAGGAGATGCCTGGAAGCTGGGTGGAAGAATAAGTTTAAAAAATACATCTCAAGAAAGGAGAGATTGCACAAAAGAGGAACGAGGTCTGAAGCCTCCATTCTCCTTTTTGGGCCTCAGTTTCCCCATCTTACAATAAAAAGAGAGGGCTCAGATGAGCTCTGAGGAAACTTCCAGCAGCAACGTTCAGGTTTCTACGATTCTAGTTCACAGAAGTGTGTGGAAATTTAAATACACCCTAACTTCTTAAAATAACCATTGAATCGGTGTCTCTGACTTCTTAAGGTCACACTGTGTGTGTTTGTGGATTTCTCTTGGGAAATGAGAGAAGGGAGGAAACTCAGTTCTAGCTTTGATTGGCCTATCTTTCAGTTTAAACAACAAAAAATGTCCAGTTCCCCAACAGACAATTACAGTCTGCACATTTCACCACAGGCATAGAAAATGACCCAGTAGCAGAAAACCAGCCACAAACTAACGGGGCACTCATGCAAGCCACAGTCTACTTGAAGACATCTAGCCTGTGACAGCCTCACTGACTCAGGAAGGCTGGGTGTCTCCTCAGCAGCCCAGGGGTAACCCAGGAGGCCTCTATCACCAGCTGCAACTACACCTGGTCCTGGTTCATCTCAGACTCCAGGCTGAACAGCAACCATGTGAGAAAGGAACTCACCCACAGTGAGAGGTCACAGACGAACATCTCAAACCATTTGCTTGTGACAAATCTGGACCTGATCAGGCCAAAAGAGAAGTTACTGCATGAAGCATGAGTTTCATGAGGTAGGGACCACGTCAGACCAGGTCACAAACAACGTCCTCAAGCGTGCAACACCGTGATCTGCAGTCAGTGAATATTTGTACAATAATTTTATGAAGGCTAATATTTAAATGATCACTTGAATGAGTTATGGTTTTACTGTGTAATGACCCAGAACACTGTGGAAAAGGACTGTATTCTCCAGCACCATCTAGGAAATGTATCTGAGTTCTACTACATAGAAGCTCTGTCTTTGGACAAGCTGCTTCACTCTGCCAAGCCATGGGATGGACATAGTGTTGTGCTGCCCGAATTCCTAATCATGGAAGAACTTGTTGACATTGCTGCAGGGAGCATTGTTAGCTGACATGCTCCAGTTACCATCATCTGACTTCAGAGCCACCTCACCTAAAGTCATATCCTTCCAAGAGCTTCTCACTTCTTAAAAGAGAAGCTTTAGACAAAGTACATGTCACAAAATTTACCTGGGTAGAGAATGATTCATAAGTTGGGCACCACTCAGAACCAGAAGAGCCTGGAGAGCCTCACTGCAGTACAGCCTATGGGCTTCTCCAGGCTGAACACAGGAGAAATGCACCTAGATTTGAGTAGAAAGACTCCCGCTAGAGGGTAGTTAGTGATCCATGATGGATAAAGTCTGTGGTTTCATTTTCCTATTTATAGTAGGCTCCATTTGCTTAACTTAGTAGCCCCAGTCTCTTAGCATCTCAGTTTTAAAAGTACATTTTAAGATGAGATCTGAAGACCGTGGCCATTTTGATCAGTGAGTAACAACTCTTGTTCCAAAGTTCTCTGTGAGGTCAGCTGAGGTTGTCATCAAGTAAATACCACAGCTCAGCTTCACCTCTGCCCAGCTGTGGTTCTTCCCTCTCCCTTTCACAAGGGGCTCTCCAATAAGCATCCTGAATTCTAAGCTTCATCTCAAAAGTTACTTCCCAAAGAACCCAACCTGTGATTACCTTCTTTGCAAAATAAGGATAATAATCATATACACTAGCCTAGTGAATACTAAATGAATAACTTTGTGCAAAAACACTAAGGATAAGGAAGTATTTAAATGTGTGATCCACCCTTCTTATGGGGATAGGTAAAGGCCAGTCCTTTAGTCAAGAATGGGGATCTCACTTCTTCACTGGAAGGAATCTGGAAAAGAATATGTCAAGATACCCTAAGAAGATAACTGGTCATGAGAAGCAGCAGAAAGAATGAAAGAAGAAAGGATATCACTGGACATGGCCCTGTGTGGACCTTGGCCTCCAATTTGCCTCCTAGGTACCTTCACACAAAGGCAGGTAAAACAAGAGAATACGAGGCACACTGACCACAAGTGCCGATCACCACGGATGACCGCTGCACCTAGGTCCCAGTGTCATCCAAAGCTCAGGAAATGATTAACATCCAGACACAAAGAAGGGCATTTTGAATTTGAGCAGTAAATAAAGACTGGCGAAGGACACAGCAGGCACTATCTGCTGCTGTCCAGAGAGTTCATCTCCAACCCTGTTCACTTTCATCAATTAATCCTCACTTGCCAAGGAGGTAGATAGCTTACAGCATTTTCATGACCAAACGATGGATGCTGTCACTATTGTTGGTGTGGCCTGGGGAAGAGGGTTGTTTACTGCAAAACACTTTACTGTCCTAAAGAGATCTTCCTTCCTGTACCCAACACTTACGTAATTTTAAATCACTACCATCACTACTACCATCATATATAAGATAAAACTGGTTCTTAGACAGGAGAAACAGCTACTGAAGAATGCTAGTAACAAAAATGGAGTTAAGATTTAAGGTGGAATCTGAGTCCAAGGTGTATCTTTCAGCCACTTACACTCATATTAAAGACTCCAAGAGTAGGATTTTGGTCTTTTTATGACTGATTTCCTTGTTTTTCAATATGATATAACTCCTGGGCATTCTGATGCAATCAAAGTTAAGAACCATTGCATCACCTCTCACGGTCCATGCTAACTCAGCACGGATCCCACTTCTTGGCTAGAGAAGCATCACCCCCTGTCCTCCACCCTCTTCAGGTAGTTGCACCTAAAATAGCCCCTTTTCCTTGCTGCTGCTTACTCAAAAGCATTTCAAATACCACGTGATCCACCCAGATTGTTGGATCACCCCGTGCCACTTGACGGAACTTTTCACTTATTTATTTTTGTACATTAAAGTGAACAATAGCATTGCAAAGTGAAATTCAGTTTAAGCAGAACACCAAAGAAAAACATCAATTACCCACATTAATTATTTATCTGGGGACAATGACCACAGTGCTATTCTCCAAGAGCAAGGCCTCTGCAGCTTGGAACAGAAAGAAAAATATGTGGCTGCTATTGACTACATAATGAAGCATCAGACTGAACAAATAAAACCTATGACATTCTGTGAACGCATACAAGCCTTCTCTGTGAATGCAGCCCATGCACGTGAGCCCAGAACACACTGACCATAGACAGATCGGCAAGGCCCGAGATCACACCCTCAGTGCTGTGGACAGGCAAGCTTGTTAATGCTCGGTTGGAATATGTTAAAGCCACTATCTCTCTGCAGCCCACCTTGCCCCTTTTAAGCTGTAAGGATGATGACAATGTAGACAAACATCTGCACTAGCTGTGGCTTTCATGGTCAGCCAGAATTCTGGGTGTAACGTTACTTTGGGGTTTTCCTCTTAAGATGTTTTCTGTATAAGATGAGTTGAAATTTCTGCCTTTCCTCCAAGGGAATAATAATTTGACTCCTCTATCATTTTCATGTAATTTAATTTCTTTAACCTCAACATTTCTGAGGGCATTGGAAATTGGAGAGATAAGGGAAAGGAGGAAAGGAGAAAGAGACAGAGATGAAACTGAAGCCCAAAGTTATAGCTAATCAGCAGCAGAATAAAGCTCAAACTGAAGCAGTTAAGACTCCTACTCATTGTTCTAATCTGTTTCTCTACCCCCATCACAGGCTCAGATCTGACCAGCCCAGGACTCCTTACCAGAGCTGCTGACACCTATCTGGCTATACAGTCCTGACCTATAGTTTGGGCAGGGCAGAAACAGGCAGGTGTAGGCTCCACTCCATCAAAAACAGTTCCACAGGTTCCTGGTTTAAAATGCCAAGCTGTTGGAAGTTTCTGTGATCTCTTATTTCCCCAGTAAGGTCACTCAACAAGAGGGAGGGGATAGGAGAGGGGTTTCTGAAAGGATTCTGTAGGACAAGAAGGGTCCTTGTCATGAGGCAGACATTCCCTGAAGAATAGCTCCCTTTATGTAGCTCTCGATGCATGATGAATACTTTGTATATAAAATTCATTTCATCCCATATCCACACTAGGAAGAAGGTATTATCTTTACCCATATCTTGTACATGAGCTCACCAGTAGAAATAGGACTCAGGAATTTGCATGGACCACACAGCCAGTGAGAGAGAGACAGAGCCCAGTCGGATAGCCATTTGTCCAGAACTGACCATACTGGTTCATCTCATGAAAGGCACCAGACATTTTGAGATGAAGCAAGCCCTGTCTCTGAAAACACACATATGTCTTGACAGGCTTGCATCTCACCATGTCTGAATTTTACCTCAGGCTTATTGTGTCCCAAGAGAGTGGGTTCCATTATGATCCTTTATCCTCATTCTGAGCTTCCAGGCAACACAGAAATTTTTCTTTATTTAGACAGAGTATATTAATCACGTTCCTGATGCTGGTACAAAATTCCCAACATCCACAAATTAAAAGAGAGGTTTTGGCTGTGGTTTTTGGAGGTTCAGTCTATTGTTGGCTTGCTCTGAAGCAAAAACAGTAAGGTAGAAGAGCATGGTAGAGGGAATCTGTTAAACCCATGTCCGTCGGGGAGGGAGGAGGGAAAGTGGAGGAAAACAGGAGGAAAGTGAAGAAGAGAAAGAGAAGGAGGAGGGGGAAAAGAAGAAGGGGAAAATGGAGGAGGAGGAGAAAGAGGAAGATGAGGAAAAGATAGGAAAAAGAGGAAGACAAGGAAAGATGAGCGTGCAAGAAGGCAGGGGATGAGTGGGGAGGAGAGGACAGGACAGGAGGCCACGGGTGACAGCAGACTTCTCTGGTCCGCGCCACCAGTGACTCCTCTCTTCTCATCAGAAGCTTCCTCCTAACAGCACACTCAGCCATGAACTCATCAATGAGTGAATCTGCTGATGAGTGTGATGCCCCCCATACAATAATTTTCCCAAATCCATCATCTGAATGCATGAGACTTTGGGGGGAGATGTTAAATCTAAACCATAACACAGCATCTTGCCTTATAGTCCAGACTGATTCTGAACACATTCTGGAACCCAGGCTGGCCTTGCACTCATGATCTTCCTGCCTCCCAGTTTTTTTCTTTATTTGTTTTCTTTATTTCTTTATTTGTTATTCTATTGGTTGTTTGGTTGGTTTCCAGGGAATTTATTAATTACATTTCTAACACTGTTCTGAGTCCTCAGGACTATGCAAAAACTATATTTAATTCTCTCCTAATTATGACTTTAGGAAAACAGACTGATATCTTCATAGATATTAATACCGTACCAGTAGAATTTTAGCACACAATTATTAAATTTGTTATTTTAAAAATAAAACACATACTCAGTAAAACAAAACTTAAAGCTAAAAAATATAGAAAGAAATAATAGAGCCCGTGATACATGTAATACATAAAACGAAGAACTACAAAATAATGCTTTAACTGTCTTACCTAGGTTACTTAGATTCTGTTGTCTCACAAATGGTTCCATCAAAATGTCTTAGCCATAACAGAAAAAGGTTCAAAGGAAAGCCCTAAGCATTGTTAGGTTGCAAAGTTTCTTGACATACCAGGTCACTAGCTTAGAGTGATCAACTGTTTCCAGGACACAGAAGTATCATGCCAAATCAGGACAGCTCCAGGCAAATTGCAACAGCTGATCAGCATAGAACTAGCACTGTGGACTTCCACCACTAGTTCTGGTTTGGGCTTCCAGAATGATGGGGGTAGAAGCTACACTGGCCACCAAATGTGAACTACAGACTGCACACAGGTGCCACTGCATCTCTCCCTCAGACTCCCAAGCCCTTGTTCCCTCAGCAGATGGACTCACCTTCTGCTCACTGCATGATTCTCCACCCTCTACGCACACCCTACAACTCAGAGCAATAAGCACATCCCTACAATCAGCTTCATGTTCCATTCTGTCCAAGTGCTGAGAAGCAGCTGTAGGACTTACCGCTGCCCAGGCAGGGGGATGGAGTCAAGGTGGCGGCCACCAGGTAAGGCCATCATGTTGATTCCAATGCACAGCAAGGCCTGGCCACAGCGGTCGGGACCCTGAAAAGACAAGAAAAGAGGAATCAATGATGACCCTAAGAGAGGAAGTGCAATGCCCTCTCTCTCTGGAATCTAGGATACAAAGAACCAAAGTAGATGTAAAGAAAGATTTCCCAGTCCTCTTTTTTTTAAACCAACTCCTACTTTAATGTCTCCACATGACTAACATATGACCCAGATTTGACCTTTGTTCAAAGTCTTTAGTTCACTGTAGCTCCTTATAATTTTTCCTCATGTCCCACTGCCAAATATTTACCTGACCCACTATGGTGTGTACCAAATACTGGGACACAGGCCAGCAAATATTGCATTGGACATACTTTGAACTAAAACTGTAGGCACAGCTTATTAGACATTCACATTTAATGGGCATCCTATGTTACCTGTTAAATCTGGCAACTCTACACAGTAATTCCCTAGCTATATATAATATACCAACTGAACACTGGATTGTTCACTATGATTGGGCTTAACAGACATTGTGATCCTGTAATAAGCAAAGCAGCAGCTTTCCTAAGTCCATTCCACTGCAGGTGATATAATTTCACCTGATCTGGAAAAGAAAGAGACACTTAACTCTGTTGGTCCAATGAGCAAGATAAGACTGGTCCTAGAAAATGTTTCCTTTCTCCTAAATGAAAAGACACCAGGTAAGACATCTTTTTCCTACTGCACTTGAACAAAGAAGCAAATCTATAGCATTACTGCTAGAAACCATTTTGCAATCGTTAAAGGAGCAAGATGGAGAATGGGATAGGAAAAAAGAAAAATTCCTGAGTCTTTGTTCATGGAGTCACTGAGTCAACTAGTCCCACAGACTGGCTACCTCTAAGCTTTCTATTACTTAAAACTATAAAATTTCTTATCATTTAAATCAGCCTAGATGAGCCAAAACTTCCTAAAAGAAAAAAATGACATAGGTTCTGGTGGCTTCCAATGCTAGCACAGTGATGTGTCTGTTGCACCTATGTCTCCCATGTTGAACTAGAATAATGGTGTCCTCTTCCTCATTAAAGTAGAAGGCCAGTTGGTCGTGTCTCGCTGCCTAACTTCATCCCTTCTCTGCTCCTGGAGAACCATCCTACACACTCCTTATCCATTCATTTTATGCCTCTCTGCCAACTCCTCCAAGCCAAGAAATAGTCCTTCTTCAGGAAAATGGAGATTGTATCCCTTTGCCTGAGCAAGCCAACAAAAGACTCTTACTCCACAATTGCAAATGTCCCCTAAGAGAAAAGAATGGAAGAGGAAAACTAATTAAGAGTGATGAGAATGAACACAAGGTCCCCCCTGGCGATTCTAGAAATAGACTTAAAAGGTCAGTCTACAAAGTACAGGGAGGGAAGATAATGAACTGGATCCTTGGATAATTCCAGAAACTCACTTGCTCCAACTACCTGTTTCTTTGTCTGTGCACCACTACACTGTAAGCCTCTTGAGGACAAGGGTGTTGTGTGCTCTCACCCCGAGCCTGAGGTCAGTACTTAGTCTGTCCTCTGTGTGTCTGGCAAAAGAAAGGTGTAGTCTAAATTAAAATCAAAACGGATCAAAGATCTAAATATTAAAACAGAAGCACTAAATCTGCTGGAAGATAGAATGAGTAAGACTCTGGAAGACATAGGTCTGGACAAAGACTTTTATGAACAAAACCTTGACAACACAGAAATTATCACAAAGAATCCACAACTAGGATTTTATCTTATCAGAAAGCTTTTGCACAGCAAAGGAAATTATCAGCAAGATGAAGAGACAACCCACAGAGTGGGGAAAATTTTTGTCAATTGTTCTTCAAACAAAGGACTAATATCTAGAACATAAAAAGAACTAAAAAAAAAAAAAAAAGACTCATCCCCAAAGTCAAAGACTGAATCCAAAAATGGACATCTGAGATGAACAGACACTTCTCAGAAGAAGAAGTACAAACAACAAATAAATATACAAAAAATGCTCAACAGCACTGGTCATTTGAGAAATGCAAATTAAAATAATGTTGAGATTACATCTCACTCCAGAAAGAATGTCTATAATCAAGAAAACAGCTAATAACAAATGCTGGGGAGGCTGTGGAGAAAGAAAAAGAATACTTCTCCACTTTTGGTGGGAGTGTAGACTGGTTACAACCACAGTGGAAATAATTGTAGAGATTTCTCAAAAAAATTAACATTAAAAATCCCATTTGACCTAGCTGTTTTCCTTCTGGGCATTTCCTAGAGGAATTAAAAGCATCATTCCACAGAGGTATATACATGCCCATGTTTATAATGGCACAGTTTGTAATAGCTAAATCTTGGAAGCAACCTAAATGCCCATCAACCAATGAATGGATAAAAAAGTTGTGTTTTTCTATACAATGGATTGTTACTCAGTCATAAAGAGGAACAAAATTTAGACATTTATAGCCAGTAGATGGACTTTGAGATGATAATCATAATTGAATAAACCAGACACGTGTAAAATATTGCATCATCTTTCTGGTATGAGAAATTGAAAATTTAAATAAGAACCAAATTTTACAATAGATATTTGTTAAATAGGAAAAACTGTTCAAAGGAAAAGGGAGCTAGGGAGAGGATGCTATGGTTTGTGTCTCTGAATGTCCCCCCAAAGCCTCATGTAGTAATGGGGATAGGCTTTTTGAAGATGGCTTGTTAAACCTTGACCTCTTGCTTTCATGTTCCCACCTCAAGAAACATAACTACAGAATATCCAGCTCAGCTCAGCAGGGCCCAGGGTACTCACTTGGTAAATATCCTCATCCTGTGCAAGTGGGGGACACAAGTCCTACTGTAGGCAGCCTACATACAATAGAAGGGAGGAAGAGAGGTTTGCTTTCTCCATTTTGCTCGTGTTGTTTTTGTGTCTTCTACCACCTAGAATTGTTGCCCGTCACCCATACCATGCTGCCCTGGAGCCAGCTGATTACAGACTGAAAACTCCACAAGCTGTGAGCTAAATAAACCTTTCCCCTTTAACATCGGGTATTGGGTATTTTGACTCAGCACAAAAGAAAAGTAACTAAAACTGGGGAAAAAGAAGGAAAAGAAAAATATCAGAAAATAAGAATAAAATGAAAACAGAGCTTTGTGACTACAGGGGGAAAGAGGTTTGAAAAGAGGGGATGGGAAATGGTGGTAAAAAAGAGTAATTAGATACATCATATACAAACACAAATTCAGAGAGGAGAAGTCAACAAGAAGCTAAAACCTGTGAGTCGGCGCCACGCGTGAGCTGACTAGGGGACAGACAGACACCAGCTCCTTCCAGCACACAAGCAAAGTCAAGAAGAGCCAATATGTTCCCCTCCTTGCCCCTGTAAGTGACCAGCTGATCCAGGGAAACACAGGCTGTGATGATAGCTAGTGAGATAAAATACAGTTTAATGTTTGTGGTGTTTAGTGCTTAACTGACTTTGCAGGCCTAAAGCTGGTAGGCTAGTCACCTATTCAGAGGATAATGGTGGTGAGGGTTCTTAACTCCTTATTATCTTGTTTCAAAATCTTGTATCATTCTCATTGTTTTGTTTGGTTAGACTTTTATTCTGCTTTATCTTATTTGATTTGCTGTATCTGATGGCATGGGCAGCTATTTCAAAGATAGCAGGTATATTATAATAGCCATTTTGAATTTACCATTATCTTGTTTTGAAGTCCTATATTGGATTCATTGTTTTGTTTTTGTTGGTTCTATTTTGTTTCTGGGTTGTTTGACTTTACTATGTCTGAAGGTATGGGCAGCTATTTTGAGGACAAGAGGCTATAGTAACCACTGTTGATTTCTTATTATCTTGTTTTGAAATCCTTTGTCACACCGTCTGTTTTGATTGGCTTTACTCTGTTTTATTTTGCCTGGTTTTATTCTCTCTAAAATAATATTTTAAAAAAATACACATTCCATAAATGAATGTGATCATTACGCATACCTAAATTGTACCAATAAACTTAAATAAAATTTTTAAAAAGAATAAGTGCAGTGAATTTTATGTTTACCCTCACTTCTTCATCAAATCATAATGTTTAAAAAAACAGTTTAAAAAGGATGTGAAACAAGGGATATAAAAGTCTTAGGCAAGAGTAAAAGCTAAATAAATAGTAGCTATTTGTTATGATCATTACCCAAGAGTCACCTGTGTGCTCAGCCCAAGGTCACCTCTATTGAAGGAGATGCAGAAATGTATGCCACATGCTTATAATTCAAATTACTTAGGAAACTGAGGCAAGAGAATCCCAAGCCCTGGGCCAGCATAGGCAATTTAGCAAGACCCTGTCTCAAAATAAAGCTTTCAAAAAAAGGAGGCAAGGAATATAGCTTAGTGCACTTCGATAGCATGTGTGCAACCCTGGGTTTGATCCCCAGCACCACCAAAAACAAATATATATATAGTGTTCAATTAGTGTTCATGATCATGCTATAATTATCATTCTTTTATCATTCTTCTCATCATTGACAAATGCTCTCGATCATGTGTCATCGTTATCATTATTTTTTAATCATTCTTGTCATTACTGACAAAGTATATTTTGGAAGCTAGTGAGCCACTAGTGAGAAAACCTAAAAGTAACAAGGTGAGGTCTTTGGGCCTGTTTCATATACTTAGCTAATGTATAAAAAGGAAAATATCACTTTTTAGAATAAAGGCTAAAGTACGTGGCAAGAGTAGTAGCCCTTATTTTACTTCCATCTTTATCATAGAGAGGAAAAAAGGCAAAGGAAAAACACTGAAGAGAGAAATAAAGCCTGGATGAGGGGCAGGGAAATGGTAGGGAAGTTCTAAGGCTTCTTAAGTGTGACCCGAGAGGATCCCAAGGAATAAGGTGACACAAACCTGCAGCAGCGGAGAGACTACTGAGTCTGGTTCAAGCTGTATCTGGGGGACCCAAAGAAAGAATTGCTGTTGATAGCAGGAGCCTCAATGCAGGCAAATGTTCTGAGTTTCTCTGAGATGGATTCCAGAAATATGATTTGACGATCATGAAATTCTGTGCCCAATTCTTACTTCCTGACCTGATCCCCGGTCCTTTGGGAAGATGCATTTCATTCACAGTTGCCCAGCAGTTACGCAGGTAGAGTCCACCAGCTTGCAAATTCTTCTATCAAGTGACTTCCCATGTTTCCAGAGACTGGGTTTCCCCTTGGGGAGGATCTATGCCCCAATCACAGACTGTACTCTTTATGCCTTCCTCTTCCCCCTCAGTGGGACAAGACTCCTGGATGTCTGAAACCAGTGTGGAGCTGGTCTCAGGGTCCTAAACGATGATCACCATAGACAGGAACCTGGACTGCATTAACTCTCAGTGGACCACAGCTCATATTCTTTGAGGGTGAGGAATGACTGAGGAAGAACATATGGAAGGCCAAGAGTTTACCACAGATGATGTTTATAAAGTGCCTATCACAATCTTGACAATAGCTGATGTTTATGGATCATGTACTGTGTGCCAGGGACTTCTCTAAATGTTTGATTCACTTTAATATCCTCATGCCTCTGTTATAAATGATATCTCTGAAATTCAGTGAGAATTTTGTACTAGTAAATATAATGACTGGAGGAGAGATATTTAGCATATGAAGATGACAAAAGCAACAAATAACCAACACATAGCCTGTATTTGCCAATAAGCACATCCATTCCACTCCCTGGTGCCACCATCCAGTCCCAAGGGGCTGGTCACAAACAGAAAGTTCCTACACCAAAGTTCTGTCTTCATTCTAATGTCTTTCCTTCAATCTTCTCCCACTCCCCTCACCATGTTGATCATGATCGGGTCCAACTCATTACACTGATCAAAGGTTCAAAAAGTAAAACCACTTTAAAGCTACACAGCATGTTAAGAAACCAAGAATGGATTGAAGACTGCACCAAGAATCTTTATAGGCAAGCAAAAAAGAACTTGAACTCTTAAAAGTGTGGTAGAAATAAATTCTGACTCTGAAGGTGATTAGTACATGCTGTTGCAGAAATTGCCATCCTCTGTAGAAGTAATTTCCTCAACTAGACCTCCCAGGAACTTCATGAGGATTAAATGAAAGAGCTTAAAACAGTGAGTGATATTATGCTTGGTACAGGATAGTCTTCAAGACGAAGGGCCTTCCTTTTGCAAGGAAGTCTTTTTTTTTTTTTTTTTTTTTTAAGAGGAAAAAGAGAAAAACACAAAACAAACCAAAGAGGCGTAAGGGTACACGCAATACAGAACTACAAAACAAAACAAAACAAAACAAAACAAAACAAAAAAACATAACAGTAAGAAATTACCTGCTAGTAGATTACACACTATCTTCTTGAAAATAGTTCCTCAAATCACAGTATCAAAGAACACAAGGTGGACATTCAAACAGGGAGACTGCAAACAGCTGTGTTCAATGTTCCAAAAACATTGATAAAGTCAGCTATTTAACACCCCCAAACACACTTGCTGTTATATCCGTTAGAGCTCTTTTTCTTTTTTTTTTTCCCTCTCTTTTTTACAACAAAATTTACACATCTTGGATTTTATTACACCTTAGTGCTTATTACTTTCTTTTGGGGGGGGGGGTTTAAGGAAGTCTTGAGAACTGGTTTCAGAATAGAGAGGCTGTTTTGCCCCGTAAGGGTGAAAAGGCACAAGTGAAGTGAGCAAGGAAAGGCAAATTCCTCCATCACTACTCCAGGGAGGCTTCCAAGTTCACTGAAGATCCCAGCATAGATTCTACAGCCTTAGTTCTGCAGGGATCCAGGCTGTCTCCCCCGCCAACTTCTAAGAAAGACTTAAATCTTAAGTGTCTCTGATTTAATTTAATGTCTTCTGTGACAATGGCTCCATTTGGACAGCTCCTGTCGGTGCCCACATCCCAGTCCCATTAAAAGCAACCCTTGCCCACTTCCATTTGGCTAAGGTGATTGGCCTCACACAGGAAATAGAGGCTGTTTACAGGAAATTATTCGGTTAGACCCCGGAGTGACAGCAATTGTCTAATGGGCCAATTGGGCACAGCTCAAGGTGTGACTATCAACAAGAGTAGGACAGTAAATACTCAGGAAGTTGTTAAGCTCTAACAGCAATGCTGGGCTAAATCCAAGGAGGAGGAGCACAGTGGGACAGCACCACAAAGATCTACTTGCAATTTGTTTTTGTTGAATGCTTCAGAGAGTGCCGAACCTGGAAGCAACAGACCTGTCTGTCAGCTTATCATTATAAATCACCCACAGTTAGAGATGAAAGGGGCTTTAGAGAGCTGTGGGGAACAAATGAGGTACTTCCAAGTGTCATGATATCTGCTTCCCCACCTGCAAAATGAGAGAAAAGTAGACTCAAATTCATAAAAGCATTGTAGGCATTAAAATAATGCATGTGTAAACACCCTTCTTTCTAACACCCTAACGTATGAACCCACTTCCTACATGGCCAAACATTCCTACCCCCAATAGCCTTAGTAAAGGGAAAACTTGATGCCCAAAATGGAAATAAAAACAAGACAGACCTGGATTTTCCTGCATCCTTTGCAACAGGAAAAAACATAGGGCACCAATCAGGAAACTCAGCAGAAACACCTGACCTAGGTTTCACCAACCAGGTACACAAGGCTTGAAGTTTGGAAATGGGATATTTTTTTCTGGGTCTACAGGAGAATCAAGTCTCTGTGCCTGGCACACAGACTAGCCTTGGAATCACTCTGAAATATACACTTTTAATTTCAACTTTCCTTTTCCCAGTCTACAAAATGCACAGTGTACAAAGTCCATAAAACTACATTCTAGATGTCCAGCCTGTAAATTATGTCAGGCACATCCTTGTCCCTTAGCCTCCACATCTCTTTAATCAAAGTCACTGTCATCTCTTACAAGAACCTCCTCAGGGTTTCCTGTCTTCATCAGATGCTCCTCTTCACACCTACTCCATTCCAAAATGTACTCCGTACAACTGTCAGAGTGATCTGAAGCACAAATCTAACCATATCACCCTACTGTTCAAAATCCATGGATTTACCCTGTTTCTAGACAAAGATCCTGTATGGCCTACTTGGCTCACATTGATTTGGCCCCGGTCTCCTCTCTGGCCTCTGGCCTTGTAACTCTCAGCACTGGCTGACACTGGCTGCTCATCCTTTTATAAAGCCACTCCTCCCCTGCCAAACACCAGTGGTCTTTTCCCCACCACGCTAACCTCACCATTATCTCCCCTCACCATTTTATCCCTATGATCCTTGAGAGATCTGCTCAAATACTCCTTTTTATGCTGCCACTGGGTTCTATCACGTCCTCATTACAGAACCCCACCAGCAGCAGCATACTCAGTATTTGACCTCCATAGGACTTATTGTAATTATAATCAGATACTCAACTGTGCCATTAGCTTAATGTCTTTCTCCTCTGAAGGTCTTGAGGCAGAGACTAGAAGCCTGTCCTGCTCACTGCTGCATTCCCCATAATGACAGTGTCTTATGCATAGTGATCATCAATACTTGTTAACTGAGGGAATCTGTTTTCATTGTGCTTACTGTAGCTTTCTCACGGATAACTTAAAGACAAAAGTATATACTTCACTATGGGATTATGAGTGCTTAGTGGGAGGAGCATATGAGGGCCTTTCGCATCCCATACACCCTGCATCAAAAGGACTCTGAATTCTTACACCCAAACAACAAAGCCACCTGTCCCTCCTGAGTTCTTACTGTCCTCTGTCTGGGCATGCCCAGCTCAATGGTTTCTCTCTTCACTCCTGCTCTGTGTTCATCACATTCTCCCAGAAGGACAGACAGATGAACCTGTGGGCAATCACAAAGCTACATAAAAACTATGATGGTAGGTAACTGAGGGAATGCTCATAGTTCATGGGTTTCAAAGAATTCTAGATCAAAATAGAAAGTGGGGAAGAGGGACCATGAAATAGTACTTAGAGCCTGATCCAGTACTGAAACTTGAAAGAAGAATGTAGCAATAACAGAGGAAGGAGAGGAGCTGAAATAAAGACTATACGGGGCAAGGAAGGCACAGAATTGTGAGCATGGTAAGACGGGGAACTGAAAGTATTCTTGGGAAGCTGAGCACTCAGGGCTGACGGTATAGTGTAGAGTATAGGATTCTGGTGGCATGGGAATGTCAAAAAAAGAGTGGCCACTTTGAGCAGGGGAAGGTGGTTCTTCTTATAAGTATTGACCTCAGATCTGTCAAATGCAGAGTGGGATTTTGCCAAGTAAAGATAGGCGAGGACACGCAGGGCCAGTGGGGCAGCATGAACCATAGCAAGAAGACCATAACACGTAGCAAGTATTCAAGGGCTGGGATCTCTCTCAGAATGCTAGAGAGAAAGTGCCTCTTTGGCCCTGAGTATAAAAGAAGTTGATTTTTTTCATCTCTATCCTGTGGGTGACAGGGTGTCATTGAAGATGTTTGGACAGAGGAATGAAATGATCAGAGTAGAATGTCGGCTAATATGGTAACCAGTGAACTGGCAAGACTCCAAAATATGAGACCAGTAACAGCCGTTCATTATGGAAACACGTACAAGCTTCCAAGGGGAGCACTAAAGTCCTGGGGAAAGAAAGGTGGGGACATGGAAAGAAGGACTGCAAGAGCTTTGGGGAGTGATGAGTTTCTCTCCATCCCTACCCTGGGCCTCTGTTGGACCTGTGCAAGGTGACAGTCATCAGAGATAGCTACTAGTGGGGGTGGCAGGCATCACGCAGCAATCAGATACTTTAAGAACTCTCATTCCCAGGGGAGGTACAAGAAACCAAGCAAGCTGCCACCCAGTCATGCAGAATAAAAAGACTCTCATGAAATATAGAGAGCACTGGCTCCCTGGGGAAGCCCCAGTGGCCCCTCAGAGCTGTGAGACAACAGAGCCCCACTAGCATGAAGAGCAGACCTCAGGACCCACTAAGTCATGTCTTGTCCCCCACAAATCTTGAAAACTCTTGCTAGAAAGCCCAGAGAAGTTTCAGCAAAGCACAGGCAAAGACCTGCACTGCCACTGATTAATTAGAAACATCTACCTTCTAGGCCTTACACAAAAGGCAACATGAACCTCATCTACATGAATATATCTATGAATTTAAAAGGGGTAAGACTATAGAGAATCAAGGGATAGTCAAGACAGCCTTCTTTGAAGAGCTCACATCATATTCTTAGAGTATTAGAACTTGTGGGAGCCTTGGAGATGACTCCCTTTTAAAAATAATAGCAGCCACAATGCTAAAGAAAGGGGAAAGGAGGAAGAGAGGATAATTAAGAGAAGGAGAAGAGGAGTGGAAAGAGAAAAAAGAGGAGAGGGAGAGAAAGAAGAGGAGGAGAAGGTGGTGACTGTGTGTTAGGCACAGTGCTGAATGCTTTCCATAAAGTTCTCAAATTAACCCCACCACGTAGCCTACCGTTATGCTCATTTCTCAGATGAGGGCAGGGAAACACTTTGAGGTTAATGTGGACAGATGGCAAGACACATTCAAAGAAAGGAAGAGGCTTCGTGAGGTAGTGTAACAAACCCAGCCACACTTGAGACGAGACGGGCATTCAGGTTTCCTCACCCCCGTATCAACTTCCTGTCAGGTTCTGGAAACCCAGGGAGGCTTTGCTTGGTAGAAGCCTAGAGAGCCAAACCAGGGCCTTGGAGTGGTTTACCACGGGAGATCACTGGCACCTCCACTCCCAGCTATGAAATGGGGTTATTATGTTTGTTCTTTCTACTTTGCAGTGGTTATCCAAAAGAAGGAGGTAGAGAGTAGACAGGGAAATGGAAGGGTCCTGCTTGGATTCAACTCAGTCCTGGAATGGAATAGGCAAGGTTGATTTGGAGGTGCCTATAGTTCCCCAGAAGTCAGAGGTAAGTCCCTTCTGAGGCCATCGTATCCCAGTATCTAATCTGTCTTACCACATATCCTCTACACAGCTCTACCATGCCCAAGTAAAGCACCAGTCAGCCTCTCCTGAAGGCCCTATGCAGAAGTCCTGGCAGACTTTTGGAGTCGGGAGAGCCACGGCTACCCGCATGGTGTCTCAGGATGGGGATGGGGCCTCTCACACCCAGCTTGCCATCAGCAGAGCTCCCAATCCTGAGCTGCACAAGGCGCTGCACGGGAAGCTGCTGTTTCAGTTTCAGACAGGCAGCCCAGGGACAAAAGTAAGAAATTAAGCCCAGAACTCCAAGACTTTAGGTGGAATGCGGCCTCCACTGGGGACTTGGCTGGGCTTTGTTTACCCAGAATATAAATTTAGGAGTCAGACAGCCCTTGTTCAAATCCAATCTCCATCGCTTAATGGTGTGACCTTGGGTATTAGATTTCTTTGTAAAATGGGAAATATAACAAGGATAAAAGGTAAGTGCTGGGCACATTAGTGAAATCACATATGTGAAGTGGCACAGAGTGGGTGTTTGATACAAAATTGGTTCCATTTCTCTTCTGGTGAGGCAGTCAGGAGACAGCCAGGCAGAGCCCATCCTGCCAGCTCCTGAATTCCAACTACTCCATGGCTTTCTCCTCTTTAACTTCTTAATTATGTCTTCTCAGTTTCTAACTTGATGTAAATGTTAGCCAACTGCTCCAATGTTCCTTTACTTTGATTTGCAAAAGCAAGGGACCTCTCCCACTGGGCCCAAGTCCCATGGTGCTAAAATTAACAATCAGTGTACTTCCAGCTAATGACTTACTGGTTGTGACTGCCATGAATAGACATAACTCTCAGATAAAGGCCATTAGAGAAAATTGAATAGCTTCAATGTGGTGAAAATTTGGATATATTCGATTTCATAAATCACACCCAAAGGTCACACTGGGCAAGCTATTTCCCTTTCAGTCATGATGAGGACCCAAATGAAAGGGTCTATATACCTTTGGGAAAGAGGACAGAAGAGGAGGAATTGTATAACCTCTTATAGTTTCAGGGTTGTAATTTTCTTTTACTTCTAAAGCCAGGAGCAGATGGCAGTGCTATATCAACAACCATGACAGTCCAATCTTCTTTGACTTTATGTCCTCTCTAAATCTCCCCAATTAGGGTTTGCTCAATAACATTGAAAAAGTCGCATGGTGGGGTCATAGAGATCCAATGGCCAGTCCCAGGTCTGCCTCTCACTGGACTTCTCTGATCATCAGCCTCTTCATCTGTAACATTGTAATAGAACCTATTTTTAGTGTTATTAGAGACACATAAGATCATGTGGCCAATTTGATACTTCAGAGCAAGTTACATAACAATATGAGAAGCAATGACCCAAGAGGCTAGATAATGACACTATACAGGAAGTTTCATGACACCTATCTTTGTACCCAATGAGGGATCCATTTCCTACCTAAACTTCAGGTCAAAGAGCTGCTTCCCACCAAAGAAGATAAAAGCAGCAGAACCTGTTGACTATACTAGAAAGAAGAAAAGCCATCCATAGAAGAGATCTGGTAAAAACGGAAAGTAGGGACTGCCATGGTTCAAACATTTGTGTCCCCTCCAGAGTTTACAGGATGAAACCTAATGCCCAGAGTGATGGCATTGAGAAGTGGCAATTTAAGAGGTAATTAAGTTTGAGGTTCAAACCCCTGTGAATGAATTAATACTATTATAAAAGAGTCTCACAGAGGCTTGCAGTATAGAAGTATCATCTTGTAGGACCAGAACAACCTACCCAGATAGAACACCTGCTGGCACCTTGACACTGGACTACTCAACCTTCAGAATTGTGAATCAACACATTTTTCCTCATTACAGATTACAGAATCTATGGCATTAGGTTGCAGCTTCATAAAACATATTAAGAGAGAGAACACGTTTTGAGTAAGTACAGCCCAAAACACTAAGCCACTCCCTGTAGTTAGTAACATTGGCCCTGTAGAAATATTACATCCCAGGTCACATTTGTGTGATCAAATTATGGGATTCTCAAAGGAGAACCCAAACTGAATCAGACCGTGACTCAGCCACAATAGTCAAAAGTTTTGACCAGCTCATTAGTGAAAATGGGCAACAGATAGAACCATAACCCACTCTGGGACCACTGCAAATGTGCAGAATTTGGCCCACGATACAATTATTCCCCAAAATCACTAATGTCATTAGCATCACATTTTAGTTAAAGAACCCTTTTAAGTTGGAAGTGAAGAGCTGTTGGTGTATGGACAGCATGACCCACATTTATCTATCTTAACTATTTGGGGCACAGAAAGGATCAGGTCTGAAAGCCAGCCCACTTACAGCATGCTATTCTACCAAGACTCATATCTAGTATGCCATATGTCATAGGAACATCCAGACAGTACACAGTATCTAGCATAGACTGGGAATTCGAAAAATGCTGTCCTTTCCCCAACTGTTCCCTGAACCTCCAAACTTCTTCCACTGGTTATGATGACATCCAGCTCATCCAAAGTCAAATCCTTGGATTCGCTTTTTCTATCTACAGTAAATATCAATGTCCCAGGCCCAGCTATAGCCCTACCTCTCTCCAAACACCTTAATCTGTATCAATTCTTCCCTCCAAAAATGTTACCTGGGAATAAAGAATACTGTCAAGTCGAGCAATCCTAAAGCCTGTTGTAATAGAAGGTGTACTTTCTCAGTGCTCCCTGTTGCTTCCCCCTCTGCCTGTTGAGTGATTCTAGAACACTCTGAAAGCCAGAGTCCAGCAAAGTGCAAAGATGGAAAATGGTTCTCACATCAAAGCTTAGGAAAGAGCCACCCAATCTGAAGCAGTCTGTGGGAGAAACAAGGATGCATAAAGTTTATTAAACCACTAGTATATTAGAAGTTTGCAGCAAATATCTTAATTGACCTGATTAACTGTTCAAACCAGTGCACACTCTAAGTTTAAGGGACCCTTGATCCGTGAATATGATAGACTCATCAAATTTGCTCAATGTATACAAGTGTTGCTTCCTTTCAGATTGAGTCTTAGAGAGACCATGGAATAATTTGCCTACTGACAGTCAGCCCCCTAAACATCAGCTGTAAATCGTGCACAATAACCAGAGCCTAGAAGTAGACTGAGTAAGAAGAGACTGGAATGGACACACACAAACATTTAAAGTCTATCAATTCTGAGGCTAAGTTCTGGTCTCAGCACTGCCATATCTACTCATATTCAACCTTCAAAATAATGTCTAAAATTTATTGTAAAGTCATGTTATTCTAAGGTGTATTTTTTCATATTTTAACATCTGAAAAAGAGATTGTGCTTCACCAAGTGGTATCTTGGCATTGCGCTGTAGTTTATTAGATCCATATTTTCTTTTTTAATGAAGTAACGAGGCATCTTACAAAAAATGGCATCTTAAATTCGTGAAATATGAATTGAGCCCTTAAGTACGTGCCAAGAACTCTTCTAAGTGCTTCATACAAATAAATTCATTTATTCCTGCAGTACTACTGTTATACTCATTCTCAAGATGTCAAAATCTGGGCTCAGAGAGGAAATAATTCTGTAAGATATGCTGCCAATAAATCAATATGGCTTTCCATTTTACGTCTTTGTTTTTTAAGCAGCTGATTGTCAGTTGACAATTGAGCCCTCTTCTTATAGAGATAGTTCACAGAGGACTTTTAGGATTTTTCTTTCCAGCAATATAATAAACCTAGTGCTCTAGAATACTTCTTCATGAGAACAGTCTTAAAGAATAGATCAAAGTACTTTTACTGTTTTTCAGGTATATCGCTGAGCTGAGAAAAAATGTAATAAATTTCAAGAGGCAGAAGTAAGACCAGGAGTTGAAGAAGCTTCTCTCTGGGACTATCTATGGAAAGTTGTGTGGCCTGAGTTTCGGCTTCATGTGTGAATCAGGTAGAAAGATAAGATATAAAGTTCAGGGATTTCCCTAAAGAGAGAATCAAATAGGAGGTCATAAGAAACTCAATGTAAGAGTAAATGAAAAACCCATACATAATGTGTCAGGGAGAAAAGCTGAGAATTAAGAACCACAGTGTGACCAGCATATAGTCTGTGGTTTGGAGTTACATTATCAGTTAGTGAGGGGATATTCAGAGAATTTAGTTTCAAGAAATGAGTCTTGGAAACATTTTCAAGAAAATGGACTATAAAATATAACCCAGGAAATGTGAGAAAGAACCAAAAAGAACTTCTATAAATTAAAATACAATAAGTAAAATGAAAAACTCATTGGACAGATTAATCATAGCTAAAAGATCGATCGGTATATTAAAAGATAGAATAAAGGAAACCATTCTAACTGCAGCCAGAGAGAGAAAATCTGAGAGAACTACAGTGGAAGCTCAGCAATGAGAGTGGGAGAGTCTAACAGATGTTCCATCACATTTCCAAAGATGAGACAACGTAGACTACAAGTGATATTCAAATGAAACGTTTGAAATCCAGAAATCACAATACCAAGTAGGATAAGGACCAAAAAACACATACATCCTGAGCAACTCAGAGGACTAAAGAACACTAATGACAAAGATGATGCCTTCCCAAAATGGAAAGAAAATTGAACTAGTAAGTGACTTCTAAATAGTGATGATGAAATTCAGCAGACAACAGGACAACACCTAAGGGCAGAAAATGATTAGTCTAAAATTCTATATTCAGATAAATCCTCTTTCAAGAATATAGCTGAAATAAGGCATCTTTAGAAAAGCAACAGTCTCACATTGAAGGAAATTGTAAGGGATTTAAAGAATGCAATCGTAGATGGAAAGCTTAAAATACAAGAAAAAAGAGAAGACTTGAAACCATGTGGGTAAATCCAAACAAACTTTGACTATAAGAAACAGTTATAATATCTCATTTGTAGGGTAAGGAGGGAAAAGATAAATCTACAGTAAATTCAGAAGGGGAACTACATTCACATGTTACATGTCTTCTATTTGCAGGGGGATGAAAATAGAGGTGCAAATTAAATCCATGAGGTTTTTATGGATGTCATCCCATGCAGAGTAATTAACTAAATGAATAGAGATAGAAAAAGAAACATTCCCTCAAAAATATGGAGAGAGAAAAAGTATGTGAGTGATAAATTTAAAAATTAACCCCCAAAGGTAAAGTGTAGAGAAGGGATTACCAATATATAGTGGGGAAGGGGGAAAGATATAAACTACCTAATAAAAAGCAAAAGTTATCAAGATTATATGACAGAAGGAGAGACAAAGAGATAGAGAAACAGAGACAGAGAGAGGAGGCAGACAAAGACACAGAGAGAATACATGCTATGTGTACTAGCTACAAGAAATATACCCCCCAACAAAAAAAATTCAAAATAGCTAAAAGTTAAAATCTACAAAAAATAATTAAAATAAAAATAGGGGTCAGTGATATAGTTCAGCAGCACAGAGCCTGCCTGGCAAGTATGAGGTCCTGAGTTCAATTCCTGGTACCTTCCCCCCAAAAAACATTAAAAATACTTAAATAAATCTAGTGCTAATGTAAACATATAATTCAAAACAGTAAGCATTTATAAAGATAGATTCTCCACATAAAAATAAAAATTTCAACTCATCAAGAAGATATGGTAATAAAAACATATCTAGGATAATCTTAAGATAACCTAAATCAAAACTGATGAAACTGTAAGTGAAATGACTAACTCCAAATCACTGATGGAAATCTCAACACAATCAATCCAGTCCCTTAATTAATAGATAAAGCAGAAAAATTATCAGTAGGTCTCCAGGAAATTAGAATGATACAATTAAGTTAGATTTAATATTATTCACTAGAATACTGTATCCGATCGTCAGAAATATATCTCCTTATCAATCATTTGTGAGTTTTTTATAAAAACTGGGCTAATATCTAGATCATAAAGTAAGCCTCAGAGAATTTCTAAAGATTGATGCTTGGTAGACAACAATCTATACACCAAACATTCAATGTATTTGGATATTTTGAAATACACAAGTCAAAAATCAAAGAAGAAATCATAGCAGAAATGAGAAATGTTGAATGATTATGAAAATGCCTGTACAAAAATCTCAATGTATAAAGACCAAAGTGTAAAACGTTTAGCACTAAAAGTTTAATTAGAAAAATCTGGAAACTAGAAGATGTCCAAATTTAACAACATAAAAAAATTTAAGAGGAAAATAATTTTAAAGAATGCATCAGAAAAAGAACAGTTAAGATTGAGCCAAACGTTAAACAAACATGAACACACCAAAAATCAATCAATAGAGTTAAAGTTGGCTTTTGAAAACACTGATAAGCTAGACAACAACAAGGTAAGATCAGAAAGATTGCTTTAGAAGCCTTGGAACAGACCAGATCCTACTATCCTGCGAGTATAGCAGCCAGCAAGCAAGATGGGTGGTAAAAATTAGGGGAACTTCATGCCTGCTCCTTGACACTGGGCCTAGTGGATAGATTCTGGGCCCAGGCTAAGAACCCCTTAATTTTATGTGACACAGGTATGTGATGGTCAGTCCTGTCACCCTGATACTTCTGTCATCCCCCACATGCCATGCAGCCCTTCCCCAAAGGCAAAGGGGGACACAAAAGAGCACAGACCAGCAGCCAAGAAACCTTCAGCTTATTTCAGCTCTGCCAGGAACTAATTGTCAAGTTACTTAGCCTCCTGCAGCCTCTTTTCCTCCTATGCAAAGTAGAAATACTCATGTGCACTTTATTACCTGCCACAGGTGCTGGATATGACACTGTAACACTGCCTGGCATCCTGATATACAAGGGGCTTTGTCAGGCAATGTGGTCCATGGAGATAAAAATGTCTTAAACTCTCACAGAAATAAACCTGTAAAGGAGGAATTCCAAGCAAATGAGCCCTGGTCAGCATGGAAATCTGGAAGTCAGGGCTCTAATCAAAACTACCACAAGGTAAGCAAGAAATTAAGTTTTTAAGCAACCCGAGTCCTCAGGAATCGTTTTTCCTACCTTGTCATTTTCAAAGGAAAATGAAGCTCAGAGAGGACAAATGACACACAAGTCACACAACAAGTTTATGGCTGAACCTAGATCAGAATCCAAGTTTTTTCTAGCCTCTCTCCCATACTCTATCCAAATCCCAGCCTATTCCTTGGCCAGCATGATGACTCTACACTGAAGAAAACATCACGGCCTTTCCCTGAGATGTGGATCTAGGACACTTATAGCTCACTCCCATCGATGTGAAGTCCCTGCCCTCCTGACAGCACAAGACAGGCTGAATGTGCTGGACAAGGACCAGTGATGTGTCTGACACTGACACAGAACCAGAGGCCTCAACTGGAAGGTGTGATGACTCAAATCCCTCTAAGCTCTCAGGAAACTGTCTCCACCATCAGCTGCCCCTCCTGGATCCTAATGCAGGCAGACAGGCACCTCAAAGCATGCTTCTGTCTGAAATGTCATGTTGAAGCCATAGATTCCTGCGTGCTCTGCTTCAAGAAGTGGCCTTCAGTTCCTTGGGACAGCAGAGGATAAATAAGCAGACTGGTGAGATCCCCAGGAGCCCAGCTTCAGGCCAAACCAATCATTGGACTTAAGCCAGGAGTGCCCTTAGTGTTGCAGATCTCCGTGTGTGCTGCTCTCAGGCCTGCAGGGGCTTCTTCATTTCCCAGGGGCTTAAGGCCGAGGACAGACTGTTGCCCTGCCCACACCTCCTCCTCTCCCTCTCACAACGACCGCCATGGCATCAGCCCCTTCAATGGCCTAAGATTATGGCCATTTGCAAGACTTTGCAAAGGTTGGTTGGATAACTGAGCTAGAAACTGGTCACAGGTGGCCAGTGCTCGGCCTCAGCCAGTGCTTTCTGATCTCACATCTGACCAGCACTGAGAGCAGTCTGACATTCTGCCTCCGTGGAGCTCAGGGGGAAGACAGTAGAGTCCTTGAGATCAGCCAAAGCATCTGATCTGCATCAGGCCCTATACAATTACAGATAATGAGATGAATAAAGTAATTTTTCTATTCTTAGAATTTTCTCTTCCATTGAGAGAGATACATAAGGAGGTGGTGAAATAAACCTAGTAATTTCCCTACCGTGTCAAATGTGCCAAGCGTTCAGTGACACACTTAACCAACCCTTCCCTGCCACAAATGTTTTATATGGCCTTGGATAATTAACGCCCTTCTCTGGGCCTCAGTTTCCCTCTACAAGAAGAGAGACCTGGATTCAATGAGCTTCTGCTATGCACCTGATGTTGCTGCACCCCAATGATCTCCTTCCCCCCAGAAGCTTCCTGACGGAGCACTCATGACCAGAGGCCAGATGCAAACTCTTCTCTAGTTTGCTCTTCCCAGAACCCAGACTGCTGTATGCTCTTTATTCAAAAGTGGCTTCAAGTCATAGAGACATCTGGGCTTTGTCCTGGGGACAGCTGGTCACATCTGCTGAGTGTTACCCAGTGGTGCATTTCCACCAACAAGACTGACTTTCCCTCCCCATCTATGCAAATTCTGCTTAAATGTGGCCTCCACTAAGATATTTATTCCAATCCCCACCACAGGACTCCTAGAATATTGATGTGTTGACACCACTTATCCTGGACTTGCCAGAGCCTGCTCCGCTTCTTAACTGGCTGCATCTTGTCTCCCTGTTAGGGACAAATTACAAAAGATGCCCGTATTAGCCAGAGTCTGGCACAGTACTCTATATGTAGCAGGCAAGGACTTGTTTGAACAGACCACCGGGAAACAAAAGGATGAGGTGCATAATAATGAAGGATCTCATAGACAATGCTACAGTTACTTTTGCACAATAAAAACAGCAGACAAATAAATGAATGAATAGGTGAACCTTGGTTTGAACCACCCTTTTCTGCCACTCAAATAGGTTACCTAAGTCCCACCCCTTGCTTATCCCTTGCACTATCAGCCACCTTCACAGTGGCCAGAGCTTGAATTTCTCTGTTCAATACCTCCCAAGGCCGACCTGTACCATTTACATACAGGTACATGCAACATTGCCTGTGAGATCCTTCATCACTGTGCATCCCAAAGGTCTTCAAAACCATAACGAAAGCCATGATCTGGCCCACACTGCAGTGACCTCGAGTCCTTCGACTCCCTCACCTCTCGCTTTGCTCCAGTATTACCAACCCTCAACCCCTCAGGGCTTTAGCCCCTACTCTTTTCTTTACTTCACTCTTCTTTCCCCAAAAACTCATGCAGGTTGAACTTCACTTCCTGGTGGCCTCTGCTCAGAGGTCCACATATCTGAGAACCTGCCGGAAGGACACATAACCCTCCCACTCATGGAGCTCACTTCTATTTATATTTCTCCATAACTCTCAGCACCACTTTGGACACAGTATTGGCCTTGTCTACCATCCGTCTTCCCAAACCCAGCAGCAAGTCCTGCAAGGCTTGAAATTTGCATTTTGCTCAGTGCTGCACCTCTAAGACCCGGGGCAGCACATGGCTGTAGTAGGTGCTCCGCAGATGCTCGGTGAATGAATGTGTGAGTGAGGGAATGAGTGTGTAACCTGACCCCTTGGCACCTTCGGGCATTTTTCCAAGTTGCTGTTATCAGATGTGGCTGCCATTGTCCTAGACCGCTCAACCCCAGCATGGTCTGCTGCTGCAGCAGATGGACAACACGCATTCCAGGGAGCTCCGTGTAAATGACATCTCCCAGAGAACTGAAAGACAAGCTGCTGCAGGGCTGGGCTTAACAAACTGATCTCTAGAGGCCGCATTTACAAGTCTTCCTCTGCATCTCCCTCCAGCCTCTCTGCAAATTCCACAGGGTTAATGGGCACCAGTGGTTGAAAATGAAGAAAACAAGCATCCTCACTTCCACAGTTAGGTGCAGAGGGAGTGCATTCTTCTTTCCCCCTCGGGTCTGAGCCCTTCCCTCACTGCAAAGCCCAGGTGCCTCCTCTCCATCATTCTGCTCAGAGCCACACTGCTAAGCTCTCCTCAAGGGAAACCCAGAAAAGCAGAGCATGAGACTGAAAAGGTAATCATTGTAGCAGGTGTTGATTGACCTCTTTTCCTGAAAATCCCCTGCAGTCACTCTTGGTCTGGCACTGTATCAGTCTGGTGACATCTCCTCCCATTCTGATGTCTCCTTCCTGTGCTTCTGGAGGACCACAGGAAGTGAGGGATGAAGGAGAGGCGGTAAAAGGGTTCATCAGCCTTGAGTCTTAGTCTCAAATTCAATGTCAGTTCTTCTTCATGGATGGATAGGTGAGTGACAAGTGGATGACTAAGTGACTGAAATAGATGACATAAATCACTAAATCAGTAAGGGAGTGCAGAATGCAAGAGTGGGTGAATGCGTGGGCCTGGATAGGCTGCTCTGTCCCAGGGCTTTGCCACCTTTCCAAGCCCTGCTTGGGTTCAGTATTAGCCCTGTGTCTACTCAGTTTCAGTAGCTGGCAGATGTTGGCAACTTCTGAGTCATAGGAGACACATAAATAACTGAAGTTCCAAGGAGCCTTCTGAAGGTTTATAAAGAAACAAGCAGCCAGGAGCCAAGTAAGGGCTACCTAAAGGCCGCTGGTATCTTCTACAAACAGAGATGTAAACGGAACAGATTTATCTCAGAGATGCATAAGACTAAGCCTTCTCCTCCAGGAGATTTCTTACATTTGTCCAAGAATAAGATATCACCCATCACTATCCCAAAAGCTTCTGAATGACAGTCTAAATAGTTGGCCCACAATATGGGAAATAAACATATCACTGACCTATACCTCAAATCAAAATGTCCCAAGTGGGTTATAATCTAAATCTGTCTCGCTCTTAAATATTTAGTCTGCAAGACAGTATCATCATCCATCTGATTACTCAGCCTATAAGACAGTCACTCATTGATTTACTCAGCAATGGTCCTACTCCTCACAGAACTCATCATCAGCTAGGGAAGATGACCATGAATTATTACCTAGACACACATGAATTGCCACAGTGGTGGGCCACATAGGAGGGAGGACCTTGTACTACTCCAGGTAGTAGGACCTCGAACTAGGCGGTTGCTGGTGGAGATGGATTGGAGGGATGCAAGCTAACATCACCAAGATGTAGGGTGGATTGGACCTGGCATTGAGGGAGAGATTACTGCCAGGCTCCTCTAACATGTGTGGCTGCACAGAGATAGCCATTCAGTGAGATCTGACGTATTCAACAAGGACGAGGTATAGATTAGATAGTGCAGGGGAAAGGACCAGAGATTCTATTTTGAATATGTTGAGTTTGGTGTGGTTTTGAGACATTAACCTGAGAGTCCCCTTGACAGCGTCTCCCTCACTTCCTGTATTCATCTATCACTGTGCCCTACTGATTCTACGTCTTCTCCATCCTGGCTTAGTTTAGGTCCTTCTTATTACAATCTCCAGGATCTGTCTCCTTTTAATTCATCCACGCCAAAACATGACCCTTTCTAAATATCACCTCCTGAAAATACCACCCAATCTAAAGTATTCACCATGCTCTATGACTCTCTATCTCCAGAATAGAGGTTATTTCTTTTGAAAATAATTGTTGTATTTGTTTGTTATAGAAATAAGAACACACATATGTCCTAGCTTTGCTAAGAAGAGATAGGAGCAATCACACCCCGATAACAAGGAATGAAAGGAGCCTCCAGATCTTGCACAAATGGTAAAGTGCAGGGCTAGAGCAAGGAAAGAATAAAATAAGCCTGTAACTCCTTGCAGCAACAGATAGTAAGGAAGTGCTCAGGGACGCACAGGACAAGTCAAAAAGTCAGGGAAACAGGGAGGGAAAGAATGGTCTTTCTTACAGTAAAATGTCAACAAATAAGTATGAAAAAGTATTGGGATAGTCTGAGGCCCCCAGCTGACCACAGCTTCCTCCGTGTCCTGTTACCATGGGTGAGGGAGGAGCACAGGGACCTGGCAGAGACCCCTGAACTTTGCTGACACACAGGCACGCTGTGGTGTGGAGGGAGCATTTTAGACTGAGCGCCTGGCTGAATTAAACTATCAGTAATAACATTGGTGCTATAAGTGGGAAGAGGAACAGAATAGATGCAGATAGCTTATTAATTACTATAGAAAAATAGTAAATTTATCATGCAGAAACTGGTGACTACTACCTTAACCATGATGAAAGTCTCCATCACCAGCAGGGAGGGGGGGCCACATTGTGGGTCGCTGACATAAAGTCTGCAGAGGATACATTTCCAATCCAAAAGGCATAGCTTGAATCCACTCACGCAAAACCACGAGACACTCAGTTGGGGGACATTTAACACAACAACTGGCCTGTCCTACCCAAAAGCATAAAGGTCAAGATAAGGCAGAGGAATTTCTCTGGATTAAGAGAGCCTAAAGAGACATGACTAGTAAAAACAACCTGGGAGTGGGATCCTCATGGAGTGAGAGATACAGGAGCCACAAAGATATGGCTGGGACAGATTGCACTGTGGTCAGAGAATATCCTTTCCTAAGGGAAATATACACGGACAGATTTAAGGGTAAAGAGGCGCTATGTCTCCAACTCACTCTGAAATGGATTAGAAATACAAATATTTGCATATACCTGTAGACTTACAAAATATATTATGATACCATAAACAATGAAATATGAATTATAATATAAACAATAAACACACACAAGTAGTAATATATTTTCATACACAATTGAGAGATATGCATAAAGAGGGATTTTTCATTGTAATCTTGCAAATTTCCATTGTTTGATAGGACATCAAAATTAAAAGTGACATAACAGTAGTAGGCATGCAAAAACTGTTTGTTGAACGCATGAATGAATCCACATCCAACCACGAACCTCCCTTGATTGAAACACCCTGGTGTCCACTGATATACAGCATGACAAATATCCGGGTCCCAGAGTACAGGCCACGGCTGAGGCTTGATGCCATCCACAGCTCCTTGTAAATCATTTCCCACTGCTGCTGACCGGCCACACCACAGCTCAGGTCACAACTGCTTTCAGTCCCCAGGCTTACCACACTCGGTGACAGTTCTCGCCTTGTCTGTCCCATTAGTTTTGCTGCCTAAACCTTCCCTCTTACTCCCTGGCAACTTCCTCTTATCTTTTAAGATGTAGGCCGCTGTACCTCGCCTCTGGGAAGCCCTCTCTCTGATTGCTGCAGTTGGAGACGATGCCTCCTCTCCAGGACACCAGTGCCTCCCGTGCCCACTTTGATCTGCCACAGCCGGGCCTCTGTTTGTTTATAAGTCTGCCTAGTCACGTGGACTGATTCCAGCCTGAGAAGTAGGGGATTCCTCCCCCCCCCCCATATCAACATGCCTTTCCTGGGCCCCAGTCCAGCAAAGGATTTCAATTAATATTTGAGACATGAATAAATGAATCAGTATTGACTAGAGAGTCCCAGCCTTCATTCTCTTTCATCAGCTCAAAAAACACAGAGGAGCTCACTTCCCACAGGAGCAAACAGAGGGTAAGCGGCTTTATCCTAAATAACCCAGGGTTCCCAGAGGCTGAGTGCGAGCTGGAGCACAGATCTCTTCCCAGTCAGTCAACTGCACTTTCACAAAAGGAAAGAATATTGCCTTTTGTGATTTACCTGGTCTACACTTCTAACAGATTTTCTAGTTCTAGCACAACTACTGCATTATAAGGAATCCCGTTTCACAGATGGGCAGACTGAAGCTCCAAATTCTAGCTGTCTGGCTGCAACCCCCAAGCTCTGTAACTGTATCACAATATGTGCTCCCACCTCCGACCTCCTCCATCAGAAATCAGAGGGCCTGAATGGAACATTCTGCCCTGCAACAGTGTCTTTAAAATCAGCATGACACGGAGGCCCACAACGCAGCTCACAGCCTCAGACCACAGGCTGCATTTCACATGGTTTCCAAACCAGGATATTTGGTTTGTAAGACAAAACCTCCATTTCTCTAACCAAGAGTGAACACTATACACAATTACCCAGCCAAACTGCTGACGCCTACAGACGCTGCATCACACTAAACAGAGTCTGGACTGCCCAGAGACGACCTCAAAGGATCCAGGACTCCCCCAGAGCTTGGCATAGAGGGGATCCTGGAGTTGGGAGAAAAGCGGCTGGGCTGGCTGGATGGCAGAGTCTGGGTGGAGGCCGGGTTCCAGGGTAGAGATTGCTCCAGGGAAGAGTGGAGCCACAGAAGTCCCACCCACGGGGCTGGGGAGGGGATCCTCGTCCAGTTGGGAGGCTTTCCTCCCCCCACGTCCCATTCACCATGCAGCCCTGCTTCCTGAGTCAGAGGCCAGTGATGCTTATGATGTTCAGGTCCTGGGGCCAGACAGTGAAATCAGGTCCACAACCCCTTCCCGGACTGCCCAAAGGATTGATTTTACCTGCTTTCCAGGCCTTCAAAATGAGGGAGTTCCCAGTCTCTTTCAAACTCCAGATTCAAACAGACCTGTGAAGGATAACTCTACCTTGGGCTTGTTGTTTAACCTTGCCATGTTATGTTTTCCTCATCTTTAAAATAGAGGTCCCCGTGTCTGAAGGTTGGTGTGAATGCTTTGAGAAAAAAGGATACAAAAGGCCTTTGGCAGATAATAAATATGAGCAACCATAGGTCATCCTTCTCCCACGTACATGTCCAATGTGGACTTCAAACCTACTTTTCACTTGTGTTTAAAGTCCATGGAACAATCAGAGTGTGACTCTGTATCAGGGACGCAACCATGTCCTAATGTTACCTTTCTGCGGTGAAATTTAGCTGAAGAGGAACAAGTCACCCACAGCAAGCCACAGTGGATCACCTGGTACCTGGACACAGAGCTTTTCCTCCAATTGATTTTGTGATCAAATGTTTTTTGAAGGCTGATAGGCAACAGCCGCCAAGTTGGGGTGATTCAACACATAGTGAGAGGCAGTCCCTGACACCATGAATGAAAGCCCACTATTGGGTGGTGTCTGTCGTTTCTTAAGGTTTAGGAATGTCCTCCAGAATTCCCTCTTTCTCCTCACATTAGTGGTCTTGGAGAGGGTGAAATGATCCTTCTTGGGGTGAACTAGTTAGAACGTTCACCAAATTTTCAATACAGCTAGCTCCCTTTCCTATATGTCCTTGAGTAAGAAGTGACAAATGGCTTTCTGACCAGCTAGCAGACTTGAGATCCCTTGTGGGAAAAGAGAAAGGGGTCTATGGCCTGCCGCCTCACAGCCCAGAGAGGCCAAGACAGGCCCTCACGTCACTCTACCACTCCCAAATCCAAGCTGGGCTCTTGTTCCTCGAGACGCTTATCAGAAATGTTGGGGTCCATTCTGGAGAGGCAGACAGAGCCTGGACCCAAGAGATACAGACCTCCCAGCAAGACCCTGGCCTAGGCAGGGTCATGTGATGGAGGCAGCCATGGGGTCAGGGCCAGTATTAGGGCAAGGGTCAAACTCCTTCGCACACCCGGACACTTGAGCTTTTGAGACCGAGAGGCGCTGGCAGCTGAAGCACTCAGAGCGGAGGGGGTTGATCAATGGCCCAATTCATCCTCAACAATCCCCACTGTCTGTGCCAGCACAGCAATGGACATTATTTCCCAGAGCCTCTCAGAAGAAAAGTCCAAGACATGGTCAAGAACCAGAGTTCAAATGTACAGAAGTCACAATTGAGACATATGGTTTAAAACTTAGATGAAATATTTGAACTGGGACAATCTCCAAAAACCATATATAATGTGGTTCCCATCCTCAAAGACCAATAGAATGCTTCATTGCTAGTTGTTTGTTCATTTATTCAAATCTCCTTCCACACACGATATGGGAGTTTATAGTTAAAGAAATGTAGACTATAACATTTTTAAATAAAAATTAAACATCGAATCCCTGACTCCAACTAACACAGTTGCTGGAATGGATCAGTATGATAAACTAAGAGCTTCCTAGCAGTCAGAGTGAGAAGGGAAACACAGTAAGGAGATATTTCTTCCCTCCTTCACCTTCGTTCTGCAGGAAGACTGCAGGACTGCACACAATCTGTCTTATGTAGTCATTCCCAAGGGTCAAGTCTAGAATCATCAGACCAAGGGAAAGACAGCTCCCAGCACAACCCTCCCTCAGACAATGACCGGACCCAACAAGCTGCAGTCCTTTAGAGGCACAGATGGAGTATGCCTAGACCAAACCACCAAGGCAAGAGTCTTTTCAACTTCCCAAACGAAGAAGTGCATTTAGCCTGGGTGCCTCGAGGGGCCAGGATGAGAGAGGTCTAAAAATCAATGTAAAATAATAACAATAAGAACCACCTGCTGGTGATATTTTGGGGCACGGAGTATAGTGTTCCCCAGCAGGCTCCAGGTGGAGGAGGCCATGGAGATGACCCTGTCCAGAGAAAACAGCTAACAGCTGGAAGAAGGACAGGGCCAGAGCAGTGTCTGCGCCTCCTCCAGCTGCAGATGTGTCCTCAAGCTAGTGCAGACTGTAAACAAAGAGAAAGAACGGGCCGAACTCCACTCACTGATTCCCCTGTTCAAGGCTTCCCCAAGCCTCAGCCCCAAATGCTCACTGCTATCTACAGCAGGGAAAAGGCAAGGGACAAACCAGAGCCTGCCACAAATCACAAGTGCCCAGCTCTATCCTGGCTACCACCCTGTTTCACTTGTCTTTTAAGACTGGTTTTCCAGATTAAAGGAGACACACATCTCCACCTGCCCTGACCCTCTGGCCAAAGCCACTGACTTAAAGATGCTCCCCCGCTAAGGCCAGACATTTGGAGGTATCCTCTGTAGGCTGCAGAGATTGAATCGGAGGTTGAGGGTGAAGCCAAACCAGGAGGTTGTTCATGTGAGTATGCATTGTGCGAGGCAAGAGCATGTTGCACACAAGTCGGCTTCCCTGTGTGTACATGCTGAACGTGTGTGAGAGTCTGTGTGCTGTGTGTTTGGGGAGGGAAGGAGGGATGTGTGTGAGCCAGGCATGTGTGAGTAGGGAGCCAGGCATGGCGGTGCACACACCTGTAATCTCAGCACTTTGGAGGATGAGGCAGGAGGATCACCATGAGTTCTTAGCCAACCTACACAACATATCAAGACCCTGTCTCAAAATAAGTAAATAAATAAATGGCCGGAACGTGTGTCTACCTGACAGCTGCAAACCCAGGAGTGGGGGTGCCCTGAGTATGGGATGGACATCCCCCTGTCCTCCTCCTTCTTCTCCTGACCCCTAAGCTGTCTCTCTAGCCCTGATCAATTCAGGAAAAGTCAGTCTCAGTCTCCTTCACTCCAAGGTCCAGCGAGAGCTCTAGGAGAAACCTAGACACATACAAGCTGCCCAGCTGGGGACAAGTCAGGTCACCTAGAAAGTGTCAGTTCAAACTGCTCCCCCCCCCAGCTTCCCCTCCCCAACACCGATGGCCCAACCCACGTGGCCACCCCCACCCACCCACACACACACACACACACACAGCAGAATGCATTGCCATGGTCACATCTACTGTCCACCAGGATGCCAGGGGCCACACAGAGGCACAATCACACCTGTGCTCTAGGCTCACCACACAATGACACACTCACCTGTCCCCTTTCAAGCCGTGGGCTGATGGCAGAAAACGCCCCACGCAGACATCCTGGGCTGGACTCACTCCCACTGGCACGTGCTTTTTCTCACCAACACGCAACACACTCACCACAACTACCCCAAAAGTCACAAACCTGCTCTGTCCCCCAGCGAGGCTGGCAGGTCCAACGCCCAGAGGTGCAGCTGCAAGCTGCCAGCGCTGGCCTGCGCAGCCGGCGCTCCAGAGGCCAGGCACAGAGTGGCCGGCCGGCCCGCCCGATCCGCCGCTGCCCCCCGCCCGCCCGGCCCCGGCCCCGCCCGCCGCTGTGCGCCCGCGAAGCTCCGCTCCCCTCCCCAGCCCGGTCCGGCCTCAGTCCGTCCCGCCTCGGGCTGCCTGGAGTCTCAGCTGGGCCACAAGGGCTATTTTGGGGCCCCTGGCGGTGGAAACAGCGCGCTGTCATCTGTGGGAGCTCTGGAATGGGGACGTGGTCAGACCTAATTAGAGACCTGGCTGGACCCTGGGTCAGCCTGTCCTGCGGACAATCGCCCAGGCAGGCGGCAGAGAGGCCGCCGGAGGGGCCCCGCGTGCCAGCATCTGGAGAGGGGAACGGGACAACCGTGATCGTTTCTCTTGGAACTGAAACAAAAACAGGAGGGATTTGGGTGCATTTTGCATTCTCTGTGCAGGGAGCCGCCTAACTGCTTAGCGCAAGCGCCCGCCCGGAATGCAACTTGGTTCATGCACTGCAGGTGCTTCCCTTTGGAAACTAAGTTACCCACATCCCTCACGGTCCTCGCCAGAGACCTGCCAAAAATGACAGCCCCAGGCCAGAGACTCCTTCCACCTTGGGCACATCAGACACACACACAGGCTGGCTAATTCCTACCCAAAAGCTTGGAACATTGCTCTCTTCCTTGGAAGGGAGCTCACAGGCTCATTCCGTGCCACTCTCCAGACCCTGCCAGGAGTCACCTGCAGCTGGAGAACCTCTACCTGTAGATCACCTGGGGAAAGCACCTCCCAAGCTCCGAGCGGCTGGTACCAAAGCTCCAGCCTTCTCTTGGTAGGAAGCTTTCTCCAGCATCTAACCTAAATCCTTCAGGTGCTGACTATGTCAATTTGCTCACAAATGTACTCAAGGAGAGAGAGATCAATGCCTTCTCTGTGACACAAGGTCCACTCGAAGGCCCAGCTCAAAGGCTGAAGAAGTTTAGCTTTCTGTTTCTTGGAACTGATTATTTCTGTACTTTTGTTTTTTTCTGAGCTCTGGCTAAAACTGCTGCCTCTGACCTTGGACTCACCACAGTCCAGACATTAACTCACCTGCCTCAGATCACTGCGCGCTGTCTCTTGCTATGGCCAAACCATTCCTCAACCAAGCCAGCAGTGAGTACAGCCTCATCTGTCCCAGACAGCCTGACGCCCCTTCCCAGTGCTTGAGAGGAGCTCCAGATCCTGACTCCACTGTCTCAAGGCCCAGGGACAGGCAGGGACCTCCAAGGAGTTACTTGGCTGGGCATGAATACTGGAACCGGAGCCTGCCTCAAATGGGCAGAGTTTGCAGAATCTTCTCAGTCTGTTTCTGGTAGGTCACACATATGATAATTAGTCTGATCTCTGTCCTCAGAGAGCCCAGGCTTTGCATCCTGCCTGTACTATGTTCTAGCTGTGTGTCCTTGGGCAAGTCCCTTAACCCCTCTGGGCTTCAGTCTACTTGTATATTGAATAGGAAGACCATGATCATCTACATCTGCTCCTAAGGTTTCAAAAGTATGAAATAAGGTCAGGAAATATAAACTTTCCTAGAAAGCTAAGATGTGCCTGATACACCCAAGGTAGAAAAGTTCTCTGCAGAATGGAATGAGGCTTAGATCATAAACAGCATCAATGATAGCAAATGTAGGTCTTTTATTTCTAAATCCAAATTCAGCGCCTAGATTTTAGGGTAGAAGAAAAGTAACCTGGTTTGCTCCATACTCCCTTAGGGCACTTGATATAAACACTCCCTGCCCAACACATGCACACACATGCACACACACACACATGCATGCACACCTTCCCAGATACCTACAGTACAGCACGGCCTGCTGGACTGCTGGACGCCCCGGCCACCTGGACACTCGCTGGCTGCACCTCCATTCCCCGGGGGCCGCCTCATGGCACTGGTCTTGGTAGCAGCCACTCCAAGTCTCTTTACCGAGGACCCTGTGAGCAGCTCCCCACTCCCTGCCCCTCCTTCTGGGCCATGGCCCCAGCAAGGCCCATGACTCCAGCGGAGCTAGCAGAGGCCTCTTCAAGGCAGTACAGGACCGAGGCCGGCCAAGGAAGCTCGAGCTGCAGCATCCTCCCCTCTGCCCCCTCCCCTCTGTCTGTCTGGCTTCCCAGTGCTGTTCTGCTTAATTCTTAATGGAAATTCCATCCCCAGCACAGGCTCTAGAGTTGGCTCAAGGAGTCTAGGCTTGGGCCAGCAGCAAACTCCACCCCGAGAGAAGGGCCAGCCTGGCTGTAAAGATACGTGTATGCACATCTGCACTTATGCACATGCACACGCAAGCAGAGAGACCTTTCCAAACTTAGAGACTCTCACACACACAATAGTCAGACACCGAGGTTGTCAGCATTCCGGATGCTGACACTGTCACACACACTGTCATTTACAGGCCTCAACTTCTCTAATCCTCCTCACAGGTCTAAATTCTGGCATCATCCCCATGTTACACATGAAGAAACGAGAGCACCAGGAGATCAAGTAACTTGCACAGCATCTGGTGCTGCCAGCCTAACCCAGGAGCTGTGTCAGCAGGCACAAGTGCATTGTTTAATTTTGCCACCATAGTACTCCTTCACAGCAGCCATCATTCCCATTACACAGACAAGGAAAATAGAGGTCAGGCAGCTTATGTCACCTGCCTGGACTCACAGCTGAAATGACGGAGACTCTATCATTGGATGCTCAGAGATGCACAGGGAGACACACAGGCAAGGAGAATGGCACACACTCAGAGCCACAGTTATATTTCACTTATTCTGCCTAAACCTGGGTAGGAGCCCCAAAATGGTGTAGACCTGCATCAGGCAAAGGGCCCCACCAGCCTGCTTTCTGTCCTGCTCCCTCTTGCATAGCCTATTCCTGAGCCCACCAGTTTCACAAGTCACTTTGGGGGAAAAAAATCATCCAAAAGGGAAGAAGGACTTCAGGTTTCCACTGGACTCAAGCTGGTCCAGGGTCAACTGCTGCTCAGGCTCCAAATTCAGCCTCCCTCCTGTAGACTGCTTGATCACTGAAAGAAAGCTCAGCTACGCTGACATGATCACAATTCACATGCAGGGAGGACTTCAGAGACTCTGAGTACTGCCCAGGACTGGCCAAATGGCTCTTGTCCCAGATGAGGTGTGGCACAGGAGCCCAAGCATCTGGTAGAACAGAGCCACATGCCAGGAAGACAGTAAGATGCTGGTGCAATGGCAGCAGACTGGGCTTGTTCATAATACAAGGCCTCAGTGTAGGACAAACATTGAAACCCTAAGCTTGAAGAGCTGAGCAAACAGCCGTGCAGAAGGAGCAATCAGCAGGCTTTAGCCGTCCAAGAACTTGTGCACTGCCTTCAGTTCTGATGCCGTGCTAGGCCTCTCCAACCAGAGGCAGATACACTGGCCCTGGCTTCCTCTGAAACATCTGCATGTAGAGCACCCAGGAGAGCTTAAGGACAGCGCACTATGACAGCCTGATGAGCCACCAGCTTCAGAAAAGGTTACTTGGAGAGAGGAGGACTTGACGCCCACCGTAAGCCAGGAATAACAGAGGTTCCGGCCGTGGCTGTAAGGAGCACAGACATCGTGAGCCAGAGGATTTACTTTTCTGAGACGTGCCCAAAGGATGCTACTGATTTGAAGGTCATACTTTGAGAACCACTGACTGCTTTCCAGAATGAGAGAAAGTCAGGGATCATTCCAGTCCAGAGCTAAATTTCCACAGGGTGTGGTGGTGCACAACTATGATTCTAGCACTCGAGGAGACATAAGCAAGAGGATTATGAGTTAGAGGCTGATCTGGACTACTAGTGAGACCCCCATCCAAAAAACTCAAAAAGCAAAACTAGACTAAACCACATTTCCAGCCCAACTTCAAAGCAGAAATGGTTTCTGCTGGAAGAACGTGCAATCTGGCCAGTGCTTTGCCCTTCCCTGTGCCCAACACCTATCCTCGCAGCTTTCCTGTCACCTCTGCTAATGGGTCTTGCATGGGCCCAGGATGTCTTTAGCACACCTCAAGATGAAACAACATTCTCCACTCTGTCCTCTATCTGCACAGAGAAGGTTATCAAGATGAGAACCCTGCATAAAAAATAGCTGAGGAGCAGACAGGCTCTCTGTTCCAGGGGTAGAGATAACAGATCATAAAGTCATGATGAGAGCAGCTGAAAAGCCAGCCCCACTGGAGAGACAGGTGATGGGCAAGGATCCCAGTATCCAGAGCTGGAGCTCTGTGTCCTGCGCACATCTGTGTCCCGAAATGTGTGCATTGAGATGCTTCTATGCCTCCAGGAGCAACTGAGGCACAGGGCACACGGAGCAGTGGGAGAAGTGAAGCTGCCACAGAATCCAAAGAGCTGATGCAAACATACCCTGATCTCACCCAGGCAATAGCCCTTCAATCTCTCCAGCATTGCTGTGTAGTTCTCTCAAGGGGGAAAATGTTCCCCAGCTCCAGACCCAGGGTGAAAAGCTATAACATCATGCGAATGGAGAAATCCAAAGGCCCTCAGAGATCTCTCAGATGTAGGGGTTTTGAAATTGTGGTGTTCACCAGAATCATTCAGAAGAATGTAGGGTCCCAAGCCTACCTCAGAAGTTCTGAGTCAGCAGCCGGGTGGGGTCCTTGCATCCCAGTGTGAAGCTCCCTGACTTCACATTGTTAGTCTGAACTTGACCTTTGTGGGTGTATTTATTTACACCACAGAAACTGGGCAAATATTACCGTTTGTTTCTGTTCTATCTGGTATAGGAGGCCTATTGCCAACCATTTACTGGCATATTATGATACATGTGGGTCTCTAATTCTAAGCATCCCATGAAATTCAGATGCTGGCCCACTTTGAGAAATGACAGTCAAGGATTGACAGTCAAGTACTTCAAGCCCTTCATTTATAGTCTGGAAAACTGAGGTTCAGTGAGAAGAAGAATCTTGGTCAAGGTCACAGCCATGGCCCTTTGTGAATCAGGGCTGCTGAGTTCAGGTTAGTGAGGGCAGAGATAACCCTGTGGGTTTGTCTGACCTTCTGCCTCTGCTCTATCGCATACATATCTATTATCTTACAGCTGAGTAGGAAGAGGCAGGAAAGTCCCTTCCTTTATCTCTTATCAGCATTCAGAATTTGAGTCACCTGACTGCGCCCTAAATAGCAAGGTCGTGAATTTCAGCTGCTGTCCTGCCCTCCCCAAGCCTTACAATTGCAACTTTTGCTTGACTTCAGAGAGATTCCCTGGCATCCTCCTAATAAATTCTCTGCCTTGCCTACATGACAACCTTTCCTCTTATGACCTACCAACCTTCAGAACTGCAGCCAGTGAACCCAACGTTTGTCTCTCCTTGCCTTAAGCTATCATCAAGCCCTGACCTTCTACAAAATGCCAACGAGGACATTCCACTCTCAGGGACTGGGGTTTTCAAAGCGGAGTTCTAGGCCAGCAGGTCCTACAACACTTGGAATCCTGTAGGAACAGAGAGGTTCTCAGACATCACCCCCAAAACAAGGGGATCAGAAATTCTGGGGCCACAGAACAAAGCCAGTTGAACAAATTGTGTTTTAACAGGACTTCCAGATGATTCTGAGGCTTCCTAAACTTTGCGGACCTTTGTTCCCAGGCACATCAAGACTGCAGTCAATCTTTTAACTTTCCCCTTTTCTTTTTTGAGTGAAGAGGGAGGTTCTTGGACCACACATAAAATAGATAATACAATTCATAAATATATGTAGCAAAACTTCCTTTTTAATGTTTTTGCTTTAACATTTTTTAAGATAAGGATGAAACAAAGCAGACCTTGGGTTGGGCACATGAGCCAGCAGGAGGGACCATATCCTGTGCCTCCCTGATATAAAGGCTGCTCAAGTCAGAAAGGGAAGATCATCAGGACAAGACCAGCAAAAACCACGTGGTCAAGTCACACTCTTTCCTTCCCCACCTCTTTAACCCCAGGCTGCCAGGGAACCCCAGGAGGCCAATAAGTGGCCATACATCCTGATCTAAGGGAATCGTCTCCAAAATGTAAGGGTGACATCTTTCCAAAGCAGCAGAACAGCCTCAGCACAGACACAGCAGGGAAAGGCTACTTAATTATACTCTTGGTGCTTAGATAACAGGGGAGACTCTATGGCTCTCCCCTGACCCTGTGGGCTCTCAGGGACATACTCTGTCTGACCTGGGGACAGCTTGCAGTGTCATTCTAGAAGGAAGCCTGCCAAGGGCTGGTTTGGGGAGCCACTTTGATCCCTCCAATATCAAGTGCAGTGTTTCCTGTGATCCCTGTGCCCTTGGGTCAGAGAGAAAAGATCTGATGGTGGGTGAATCAGTAAGGTCTTGGGGAGAAGGGGAAAACTAATAATAAAAATGACAGTGATGACAGTACCACGTATCAACTTCTTCCTGTGTGCCACTCCTGCCTATGAGTACTTTGTGTGATTTTTCTCATATAGGCCTTCCCACAATCTAATGATGAAGCTATTACTTGCCCATATTAATGGGAAAGAAGAAGGCTTATAGAGGTTAGGTCATTCTCCCAAGATCACACCACCAGTATGTGGAGGACCAGAGATACTCAAATCTAAGTCTGCTGAGAAGGCTGGATGGACAGAATGGGGAGGGAAGTGGGGAGGGTGCTTATCTAATATGGGAGACCAGAAAATAAACGGGCAGAAATGCAAGTCAAGGAAGGTTCAATCAGCCCATACGGTGTGGCTGGGTGACTTAGAGACAGGAAGGACAGAACAGGCCAGGCTGGAATTGCAAAACATATACTTCAAATGAAGCCGGTGACAGCAATTTATACAAAAGCCAGAACCTAGTGACACAGGTTTGACTTTGCAGACGAACACTGATCCCAGAAAGAGGAGACTTGTGGATAGATGGTCATTGTGGGGGTTGAGGAGTCCTGTTATGGAGACCAGCAGAAAATTTCTCCACACCTGAAAAGTCCAGTTGCTCTGAAATTGCTCATGAGTATGAATAAAGAGAAGTTATTATATGGCACCCTCTTGGTCCAGCTGATTAAAACAGTACCCCTACATCCAGCCATCCTGGACTCCTCTTTTCCCCGCAGTCCCCCTGCCTGTGCAACAATCGGTCAGCCAGTCCTGCCCTCCCTGCCCCAGAGGCAGGAGTTTTATACCAAGCACATTGGAGCTTCCAGAAAAGTGAAACTCAGAGATGAAAAGTCTGAAATTCTGAATAATTGAAAAGTCTTAACATCAACTCCAAGACACATTATTGCGGAGGGATGGGTAATTACCTAAAAAGAATCTTTCTAATGGAAACTATGCCCAGCCCAGGACTTGCATAGGATATTGCTTTTTTTTTTTTTTTCATTCTTGCCCTTTGTGTATTTCTTATACATTAGATGACTCTTATAAAACACTTGCAGGCAGACTTGTTTTTAAAAATCCAGTCCATGTAAATGGAGGTGAGACAGTCATGCATTATGCAAATGGTATCTACATAAAAAGCTTCCATCCTTGCGCCCTCCTGCCATAAAAAGAAAAGATGCTAAGCAAAGGCACTAAGGTAAGAGTGCATCTAAGGTCTCCCAGTGACAGTAGGAAGACAACAAGAAGCAGCAGAGCAAACAAGATGAGAGGAGCAGATGACTTTAGAGATGGACAATGTCCTGGAGTAGCATAGAGAGATGTAATCTGGTGCACACATATACAAAGTGACGCCAGCTAAGAGCATGGAAAGTTAATCTATGGAAACCAGTGAGAGAAGAGCACCTGTGCAGATGCCAGGAAGCTTAGCGATGGTTTGGGGAAAGTCTGTGGAGGCCCACTTCCGAGTTCATAAAGAAAGAAGCAGGAATAAGGATGATACAGAAGGTGGTAGGTGTTTGTAGAGAAAGTGGGAAATAGTGACCTGGAAGTAAATGAGAGAATGAATGGACTCAGGATATATAATATAATAATGCTATTTCCTGGCAGCAATAAAAGTTTAAGGAAAGTTCTTAATTGTAGTTTCAGGGATTCTTAAATGAAGCAATCAATATGGCTGTGTGTTCTTCTCCAGTCTAGGTCTTTGGTCCACATGTCAAATTAATATTGAAACTTACTCTCCACTTTCTGCTATAGGATTGCCAAGCTTCTCTGGGAACACCTACTTTTCCTGACATGACTGGAAGAAAAGGATTTCTCATACCGAGCAGCCATTCCACTTCCTATTAGTTTTGCCTATTTTTGAAATTGAAGGTCTGTTTCTGTTACCTGTTGTCTGTGTTGCTCTACCTCCTCCTACATCCGGTCACTCAAAAATTCATCCACAAGTTTGACAATACTGAGGCTGGGAGAAATAATGATTCTTACATAAAGGAAGTGGGAGTGCAAAATGGAGCCTTATTTATTTACCCTTGACTATCCAGTCCCACTTCTAAAAAGGATAAAAAATCATACTGCATTAGATTAAACTGAAGTTAAATTTATCCCAGATTTTATCCATTTGTAGTCCCCCTAAGGAAATAATTATGAATATTTTTGTAATATTTAGCTCCAAAGATGATTATTACAACATTTTTATGCTAATAAAAATCTGGAAACCACTTATATACATATAAGGAGTTAATTAAATAAATGCTGGCACATTTATTCAATAGAATGTGAAATACACTCTAAATGTTACAGTAGGAGAACATAAGAATGGAAAAGAAAAATTCACACTGCAAAAGGCAGATTTCAAAAGAGCAGTTTTAGAGTGATATATTTTTATAAATATGTAAGATATAAAAAATATACCAGACTACTTTTTTTCCTCAGAAAGCTGCCTGTAAACTTCAACTTCTGGAAGCATGATTCCTTCATTTTATTAACTTTATTTTTAATTGACATTTAAAAATTATACAAATTTTTAGAATATACTGTGAGACCCCGGAAGTTAGAATGGCCACAGATCATCAGCTGCCCCTCCTCCTTGACCCCTGGATCTTGGACAGCAGTGGATTAACCTTACTGAACTGATGGGAGCCTCAGCAATCCATCATCCACACAGAGGACCTCTCAGGGCTTGTGAGAGTGAATTTCCCCTTCAAATAGAGGACCTCAGTGGGTCAACAGGAGTAGTGTGGTGAAGTCGCCCCTACCAGCTGCAGGACCTTGCTGAGCCTGGAAAGAATGTGGCTGAATCCTTACTTCATACAGAGAACACCAGGTGGGTTGAGGAGTGTGCCAATAAGGCCTCTCCCAACCTGGAGGAAATCAAAAGGGCTTACAACAAACCCAGTGACACAGTACCATCCCAGATGAGACAAACATTACAGCCAGGTAGATCTGCTGGCCTGGGAAAACTTGAAGCCATAATTATAGCCATAGTAATAGCAGGAACTAAGGGTTGACTTACATCAGTACTCCTAGGCTAGTCAGCCTCAGAAGAATATAGGACTCACCCAACAGATCCTGCAGGAGAAATTCAGGTGATGGCTCTCCTCTTCCTTGTGGTACCCAGCAATTGGACAAACATCAACCACAGAGTAGGACCTTAAGACACGTACTATGAATAGTTGAGACTAGTGAGATTGAAAGACCAAATATTAGCCCAAAAGTTGAAAATGACAAAACAAAAAAGCAAAATGCATTCTCAAACATCTAGTCCTTCAGGAACAAGTACAAGAGACATTGAAATAGAGGACATTAAAAATCATACACCTAGAATTTCTGAAAAAAAAATAGTAAGCAAAATAAAGAAACAAATCCATGAAGTCATAGAGGAAACTGTATTAACCAGATTAGAAATCTAACCAGATTAGAAATAATCTCTCATGTAAAGACAAAAATGACAACTATAATAAAGGAGTTTTTCACCTAGCTAGAGAAGACATAGATAAAAAAGTACAAGACCATGGGAAAATGATGGAAACTATGAATGAACAATATGGAAAAGAAATAGAATGCATGAAACAAATTCAAAGAGATATCCAAGGAACCAAAATTCTACTGAAAGCTGGCAAAACCATTTGAATGAAGATGAGGATAGAATTTCAGATCTTGAGGACATGATTGCAGCTAGTGATCATAATGAAAGGATAGAACTTTTAAAAATAACAAGGCACTATGAAATGACAACTCAACTGCTTTAAGATGATGCAAAGAGAAACAATATAAGATTGATAGACATCAATGAAGATGTAGGGGTCAATGCAAATGACATAGGAAAACTATTCACAGAAATAATAACAGGAAACTTCCCAAACATGGAAAAAGAATCTGATATACAGATAAGTAGGGCATATAGAATGTCAAACAGTCCTAACCAAAATAAATCTATGCCCAGACATATGATAATTAAGATCTCAGACATACAGCATGAAAACAGAATACTAAAAGCTGTTAAAGAAAAGCTACAATTAACCTACCAAGGAAAGCCCATTAGAATCATTTCAGACTTTTCAGCACAAACCTTCAAGAGAGAGTTTAGAGTAAAGCATTTAAAGCCTGAAAGAAAACAACTTTCAATGCAGATTGATGTACCCTGCAAAACTTTCTTTGAAATTTAATGAAGAAATGTGATACTTTCATGACAAAGAACAACTGAAGAAATTCATGTCCACCAAACCAACCCTAGAAAGAGTACTGAAAGGCATACTTGGGAGACATAAAAATGACTACAATTCCCAGAACAACAACAGGAAGAAATTACCTGACCGCAAGCAATTGAACAAGGGAGAAAATCAGAAAACCAGCAGCAGGAAAATAACATGACAAAGTTGAACAAGTACATATCAGTTACATTCATCAATGTAAATGGCCTCAATTCACCTATTAAAAGAAATAGGTTGACAGATTGGATCGATTAAGCCAGGGATTAGTTCAGTGGCCTACAGGGCTGCCTGGCAAGCACAAAGTGGTGAGTTCAATTCCTACTACAAAAAAAGAGAATGGATCAAGAGACAGGATACAACAATATGCTGTGTACAAGAAAAACATCTGACTCAAAAGGAAACTCCTAGACTGAAAGTCAAAGGATGGGAAACAATATTCCATGGAACAGGAACCCAGAAAAAATCAGGGGTAGCTATTATGTTTGCAGACAATATGAACTTGAAATGAAGAATGATCAAAAAAGATAAAGAAGGTCACCACATACTTGTCAGGAGAATAGTTCAAGAGGAAGAGCTAACAATCATAAACATACATGTACCAAATATAAGAGCACCTAATGTATAAGATAAATACTAATAGACATGAAAAACCAAATAAGCAACAACACAACTGTAATAGAGGACCTTAATACCCCATTATCACAAAGAGATAGATCAACTAGACAAAAAGTTAGCAAAGAAATAACAGAACTGAATCAAACCTGTGAACAAATGAACTTAGCAGATATTTGCAGAGTGTTCCACCCAACTGCATCAGACTACACATTCTTCTCAGCTGTGCATGGAACATTCTCCAAAATAGACCACATATTAACCCACAAAACATTCTTAAGTACGTGTAAAGGGAGCTAACTCACCCCATACATATTATCTAACCATAGTGCACTGAAATTGGAAAGTAATGACAAAAAAATTGGAAAACAAGCATAAATTCATGGAAATTAAATAGCAATCTCCTGAACAATCCAATGAGTTACAGGTGAAATTAAGCAATATCTACAATTCAATGAAAATGCAGATACAAAATCCAGAAACCTGTGGGACCCCATGAAAGCAGTCCTATGAGGGAAATATATAGCAATAAATTGTTACATCAAGAAAACAGAATGAGCACAAATAAGCAAAGTAATGCTGCATCTCAAGCTTCTAGAAAAATAAGAGCAAGTAAAACCCAAAGCTCATAAAAGAAAGGAAAGTAAAAGATTAGAGCAGAAATTAATGCAATTGAAACTAAGAAAACAATATAAAGAATTAATGAATCAAAGATCTGGTTTTTTGAGAGAATAAACACAATTGATAAACCTCTATCTAACCTTATCAAGAAAAAGAAAGACTCAAATTCATGCAATAATGACTGAAAGGAGAGAAATTATTACAGATCCTATGGAAATTCAAAAGATCATGAATACACACTTTGAAAATCTTTACTCACATAGGGTAGAAAACACGGAGGAAATGGACAGATTTCTAGAAATGTATGAACTACCAAAACTCAATCACAAAGCTGTAAGTGTTCTGAATGACCCAATATCTGCTATTGAAACTGAAAACACAGTTAGAAACTTAGCCCACAAAGAAAAGCCCAGGTCCTGATGGATTCACAGCTGAATTCTACTAAAAATTTAGAGGAGATTTAATACCAATACTTCTCAAACTCTTCAATGAAATAGAAAGGGAAGCAATCCTCCATAACTCATTCCTGGAGGCAAATTTTACTCTGATACTAAAACCAGAGAAAGACCCAAACACAAAGGAAAACTATAGGCCTGACTCACTAATGAACATTGATACAAAGATTCTCAACAAAATACTGGCAAATAGAATGCAGCAAATTATCAAGAAGATTTTATACATCAGGACCAAGTGGGATTTATCCAGGAATGGTTTAACATAGGCAAGTCAATAAACATAATACATGACATTAACAGAGCCAAGGACAAAAATCATATGATCTCTGCAATGTATACCAAAAAAAGCTTTTGATAAAGTCCAACACTTATTAATGATAAAAACCCTACAGAAATTTAGAATAGATGTATCTACCTCAATCTGAAAAAGGCCATTTATGACAAATCAACAGCCAACACTATACTAAATGGACAAAAAGTGAAAGCTTCCCCTCTAAAATCAGGAATAAGACAAGGATGTCCACTATCACCTCTCCTATTTCCATAACAACAAGACCAGAGAGAGAAATAAAAGAAATAAGGATAGGAAAGGAAGAAATTAAATTATCACTATTTGCAAATGACATGATACTCTACACAGAAGATCCTAAAAACTCCACAAAAAGACTACTAGAGTTAATAAACAAATTCAGCAGTGTAGCTGGATACAAAGTCAACACTTAAAAATCAATAGCATTCCTTTACACAAGCAGCAAACTCACTGAGAGAAAAACTATGGAAATAGCACCTTTCTCAATAGCATCCAAAAAATGAAATACTTAGGAATCAACCTAACAAAGAATGTAAAAGTCCTATATGATAAAAATTATACTACTCTAAAAAAGGAGATTGAAGAGGATATTAGAAAACAAAAAGATATCCCTTGTTCTTGGTTAAAAAGAACCAACATTGTGAAAATGGCCATACTCCCAAAACTGTTATACAGATTCAATGCAATCCCAATCAAAATACCATTACAGATCTAGAGAAAATGTTCTTAAAATTCATTTGGAAACAGAAGCAAGTTAGAATAGCAAAGGCAATTCTGAGCAAAAAAAAGCAAGGCAGGAAGCATCTCAATCCATGACTTGAAATTATACTACAAAGCTACACTGATAAAATCAGCATGGTACTGGCAAAGAAATAGACCTGAGGATCAATGGAACAGATTATAAGATGCAAACACAATTACGAAGACACTCAACTGCCTTATGTTTGACAAAAGAGCTAAACATGTTCACTGGAAGCATAACCTCTTTAATAAATGGTGCTGGAAAAACTGGCTTTCCACATGCCAAAGACTAAAACTAAGCCCGTCTATCACCATGCACTAAATTAAAGTCAAACTGGATCAAAGATCTAAATATTAAGAAATAAACACTAAATCTACTGGAAGACAAGATAGGTAGAAGTCTTGGAGGCATAGGGGTAAAGAGTTCATGAACAAAGCCCAAACTGCATAGGAATACTTCAAACAATCAATAACTGGGATCTCATCTTATTAAAATGTTTTTGCACTTCAAAAGAAATCACCAACAGAGTAAAAATAACACCAACAGAATGGAAAAAAATGTTAGCCAGCAACCACTCAGACAAAGAACTCATATCCAAATCACATAATTAATTAAAAATCATCAGGCCCCCCAAATTCAAAGACCCTCTTCAAAAATGAGCATCTGAGATGAACACACATTTCTCAGATGAAGACATAAAAATGACAAATAAACACATGAAGAAATGTTCACCTTCACTGGTCATTCAAGAAATGCAAATTAAAACAGCATTCAGATTTCATCTCGCTCCAGAAAGAGGGGCTGCCATCAGGAAATCAACTGATAACAATGTTGGAGAGGCTGTGGGGAAAAGGAACACTTCTCCACTGGGGGGAGTGTAGACTGGTGCAGCCACTACGGAAATCCTTATGGAGACTCCTCAGAAGACTAGGATTAGAAGTTCCATTCAACCCAGCTGGTCCCCTCCTGGGTATCTTCCCAAAAGAATTAAAAACGCAGTGATATACATGCACCCGTGTTTATAGCAGCACAATTTGTAATAGCTAAATCTTAGAAACAACTAAAATGCCCATCAACCGCAGAATGAATGAAAAAGATGTGGTATTTTTCTACAACAGAATATCACTCAGCTATAAAAAGGATGATCTTGAGACTTCTATAGGTAAATGGAGACAACTAGAGACTATCCTCATAAGTGAAATAAATCAGACTCACATTTCTAAATATCATACTGTCTCTCTAGTATAAAAAATCATCAAAATAATAATAAACTGAAAGAATAATAAGATCTAAAATGTACAACAGATATTGTAATAACGAAAGGAAAGAACAACTTGTACGTATATACATGTAATTGTATGTATATTTAAGTGTGTAAGATAAATAGCCGTACTGCTGATTCTGTTAGTTCATCCAAAAGAATAGTTTGTGCTGTCATTGTCTGATTGTCTGTTCATTTTTTATGCTTTGATTTCATAACTTGAGCAACTGCTTCTAAGATAACAATGTGTAATGCATTAGCTAGTGTTATTTCTTACTGCTTTTTTTGAAATTCTGCATTATTTCTACCCTTTATTCTGTTTTGCTTTTTAAAAATAAAAAATACAAAAAAGAATACACTGTGATATTACAATATAATTATTTAAATCAGGGCAGTCTGTCCATCTCCTCACATATTTATCATTTTTTTAGGGTGAGACATTCAAATCCTCTCTCTTTGCTGTTTTGAAATACACAATATGTGGCTAACTACCGCCTCTCTGCTGTGCAGGGGGCACCCACAGTTATTCCCCTGTTCTGACTGCAACTTTGTGAGCAGCCTCTTCCAGTCCGCTTCCCAGCCTCTTCCAATCTCAACTTCTACAAGATCAACTTTTTAGTTGCATGTTTCTTATCCGAGTGAGACCATGTGTTATTTGTCCTCCTGTGTTTGCTTCATTTCACCTAACACAACGACCTCTTGGTCTCTCCACTGTGCCACAAGTGATGGGATTTTACCTTTCCATTGCTGACTGGTATTCTACTTTGCATGTATATCACATTTTTAAATCCATTAATCTGTTGATGGACGCTTAAGTTGATGCCTTCATTTGGTTAATGGGAGTACTGCTGCCATAAAAACAGGGTGCAGATATCTCTTCCAAATACTAATTGCATTTCCTTTGAATACTATACCTTACAGCTGGATTGCTGGGTCTCACATATGGTAATTCCATTTTTTATTTTTTGAGGAATATTCACACCATGGTAACTGCCAATTTACATCCCCTTCAAAAATTACACCTAACTATTAATAGTGGATTTCTCTACATGCTCTTTTTTTTTTTTGTACTGGAGATTGAACTCACGACCTTGCGCTTGCCCTGCAGGTGTTTATGCCACTGAGCTAATTCCCCAACCCCTCTACGTGCTTTTTAAAATTCTCTCATATTTTCTAAATTTTGTGTATTCAATATGTATTTCCTAATTTTAAAAAAGTCATTAAATAAAGCCTACTGGTCCCATTCAATTCAAGACTAACTCCACCATCGAATCTCCCTGTCTTTGTCATCCTCAGTCATCCCCAACTGCAGCTGGGAGGTGTCTGAGGCACCTCTGAGCGCCAACAGTATTTTGAAACACTAAGTCTTAGGGAAAAGACTTAAGAAGAAGAGTCCTGTGTCAAAATGTACACCATGCTGCCACTCTGCCTCTGCCCCAGCATGGCCAGAATCAAGAATGCAACAAACGTGGGTCTCACAAAGGCTGCCCATCTCAGTCCTGAGATCACTGAGTCACGTCCTCTAACTTGAAGAAACTTTAAACTTTTCTCCTCTGTCCTAGCCCCAGAATCCTTGTGCCTCCCTTCTGTGAGGGGAGCTTCCTTACCTCGAGTTTATAGGACAAAACTCCTAGGCTTTAAGGGAATAAAGAAAGAATTAGAAGTGAATCTAGATGTACCAGGAAAGGGGAGGCCAGCAAAGCAAGGGAAGTGCTGCTTGGTGCGCCCTCTGGTGGACGTGGGGCGGCTTGGCGCCCAGCGGTAGGACTACAGGAGAGACAGGAGCATGGCTATTTTAAGATGCTACCAGGCCCCTACACTTACATTTTTTAAATCTTCACGCTACATCATAGTAAAATGTATCCATATATTGTGTTAACCAAAATTTCTATACATCTACATAGTATAGAGTTGGAGTACACCAATGAACATGTAAACTTTTAGATAAAATTTTACCTGTTGTAACATTGGCATACTTGGTAACATAACATGCAAACGCAAAACTCCTGAAAAAACTCAGGCCCTTGGCAAATAGTTTTGGGATCTGAGTAATAAGAAGCCCAGACGTTTGCACTGAACTGAAGTTTGCACCCTTCCTAGTGGTCTCCATTCAGATCTGGGTTGCGGAGGAGGCAGACCTCAGCGTGACCATCCTGGCTTGGGAAGGCCTGTGTGAAGAGGCGATGCTCCAGGTACAGCCTGAGCAGTGCGTGGGAAGGCGTGGTGCACTCCTACGCTTCCTTCTGTGTCCCCACTGTAAGCACCTGACAGTCCAAGAGCAAGTGGGCTGTGGGTTTCCTTTCAAACCTGGATCTCACAGAGAACACTGTCCCTCCCATGGACATCCAGAACTTTCTCCAGCTGGAGACCAATTGATAAATAAACTCAGAAGGAACAGAAAGTTGGTTTTATTGTCCAAAGCTTATTTCTATCACCAAGTGCTCGTTCTCGAAGCTGCCAGCCCTTTAACTAGCTTCAAGGAGCTGATGCCCTTCCTAAGGTCCCTGTCATCTTAGCTCCCAGCTACATGAGCTTCTTCCTTGGCACCCCAGCAACGCTTTTCCTGAATCAAGAGCACAGACGAGATCAGTTGTCCTCTAGTGACCTGGACCTCTTCTCTCCAATTCTAGTCTGTAATCTAGGATCAGGCCCATTCCCAGAGATAATGGGGGCAAGTAAACAGCCTCTTCCACAGCTGAGTCATTATTTCCTACGGAAGGGTCCTGGCTGTATTCTTCACTATCACATCCCTGTTAGCAGAGCTTGAGTCACAACATCTACTTGCCGATTATCAGTGGTTATGCAAGCAGTATCCCAAACACAAGACGTACTTAACAATGGAAATTTGTACAGCGACTTCTATCTGTCTAGAGGTTTGAGTCTGAGACCTACTTGGAGAGGCCTCAGATGGACACTGTAATGGAAATGGGGTTACTTTCCCTAAAGCAAACTCGGAAAGACATTTGCGGCAGCTGTCTGCTGACTTTCAGTTTTCACAGGACAGAAAAGCTAACCACACCTGAAGATGCCACTGAGTCACGGGGAAAAGGAGGCAGAAGTGAGTGAAAAACTGTTCCTGCCTGATGCAAGTTCCCAACCAACCGAGAAGACTGCACTTTCAGCCAAAAGAAAACCAAGAGACACAAGAGCACAAAGGACACACAAGTGATCTGGTTCCTGGGTGCCAGATGAACAGTGGAAAATCAGAAAAGAGAGAATCTAAGCCGCCTTTTCTTGACCTCTTTGCCAGCCTGTTGTATAGGTGGAAGCTATGAGGGGGCCTACAGCCTCCTCCAAGTTGGACTAGGTCTGGCGCAGCCTAGTTTTACGTGCACTGGGAAAGGCTCTGGGGTTGGCTCAGCACCAAGAGTGAAGGCAGAAATGGGCCCAAGGACTTAGCCGACATAGAATGCGTCTTCTGGGTGGGGCTGCAGTTGGGTGTAGATGACAGATTGGGCCAGAATGGCCAGTGTGGGTGGAGTCTCATCCTCAAGGATGTTCATCAAAACGTTTTAGTTTTTTGTTTTCTGAACCAAGAACTGAACTCAGAATTTGACAGGTAGGCCCTGAGATATACCCCTAATTCTCGACCTTTTAGTTTTTTGAAGCATGGTTTGTCTCTCTAGTTCAGCCTGGCATTAAACTCACTGTGTAGCCCAGGCTGGCCTAGAGCTTGTGATCCTCCTGCCTTAGCTCCCTAGTGCTGGGGTGACAGGTGTGGGGCCCCACCTACCCCTCGTCAAAACACTTTTTACAAGTGTATCCCCAGTCACTCTAAGCCCTATAGATTTAATGAGCCCAACACATGGTAAAGCTAAAGAAAGTGAAGGTAAGAAAATATGAAAGTAGTGAAAACTGAAAGGATTTCTTTATAATAGTGTGACTGTTAAAAACATAAGATGGGCATTTGCTAATGTTTTCTTAGATCATTTTATTTCCTAAAATTCATATCCTTCCTTTAATTTGTTAATATTCCTAATTTAAGGATATTTTGTAAAGTTACAGATTTTCTTTCTGATTTTTATTTTAAAAAGAAAAATAGAAAAAAATGATAGAAATGATGCAAAATTTTAAAAAATAGTATGAAATCAACACATTAATATATTGCATATTATTGTCTTAGAAATAGCTGTTAAACTTACACTATTTAAAGTTTTAGAACAAGTAGATAATGGTGAAAATAGATTGTCTTACGTATACTATTACAGTTTGTTTATCATTTTTTGTAGTATATTTGCTTTTGTGTTCATAAATCAGAATCCTTTGTAATTTTTCTCTCATCAATTTGTCTGTTCTTATTATCTGTCTCAGACTAACTTGAGATAAATTGGATAGCATTTCCTTTTTGGAAAATTTTATATATAGGTAAAATCTGTTTCTTGAATACTTAAGAGAATTTATGTGTAAATCCAGCAGGCATAGTGTTATCACCATAATAAAATTTTATATAGCCAATTCAATATATTATAGTTATATACTTATCCAGAACTTTAACTACTTCTTGAGTTTTTCTACTATTTCTTAACAGGCCTTATATTTTCTAGCAATTTATCTATTTTATCTACATGGAGACATGCATAGTCTTTTCTCACTGACATTGAACTTCTGCTGCATATGAAATCATGTTCTCTTTTTATCTTCATGTTATTTGTGACTCCTCTACTTCTTACTGCTTAGTCTCACTAAAGCTTCACCAATTTATTTTGTCTTTTCAAAGAACCAGCTTTTGGCTTCATTGATCCTATGACATCTTCATCTCCACATGTTCAGAGGTGCTTAATGGTTAGCTGAGAAAATCAGCTTGTAAACAGAAAAGGTTTATGTTGGCTCATAACTTTGGAAGTTACAATCCATGTTCAGTTGGGCCCTTTGCTTTTGCATCAAGGCTGCACATTGTGGCAGGAGCCTGTGGTAGACAAAACCGCTCACATCATGGTGAGGGAACCATGAAGAGGAGGAGGACAGTTTTAGAGTCCCACAGTCGTACAGGGAAATATAGCTCAGTGGCACAGTGCCTTCCTGGCAAGTCAAGGTCATGACCTTGATTCTCAGTACCCTCCCAAAAAAGTATTCAGGGTATTCCCAATGACTGACAGACCTCTCTGTAAACCCACCTGTTGAATATTTCTCCATCTCCTAATGATACTTCTCTGGGAACCAAGCCTTCAACACATGGCCTTCTTGAGAAGAATTTAGGATCAAATATATAGCTTCTCATATTATTTGTTTGTATCTTACTTCCTTTTCATAGTCACTGGGGTTTTCTAATTTCTGAAATTGAATACCTAACTTATTACACTTCAGTTACTTTTCTAGCACAATTACATAAAGCTGCAAAATTTCTCTTTACAATTTTTCCTAGATTCCCAAATTCTTATGTGGGGCATTTTCATTATAATTCAATTCTAGATGCTCTTCATTTTGCATTATGACTTTTTTCTCTGAATCATGACATGTTTAGAAATGCCCTGTATAATTTCCAAGTATATCAACAATGCAAATATTATCATTGCTATTATCATTATTTATTTCTATCTTAATTGTATGATAGTAATGGAAGTGGTTTAGCAGGAGCAAACCCCTTAAAACCTATCTCTCACTGATTACAATTAAAGTTTCCAGAAAAAAAGTCTTACTAAAGACTCTTTAGCAGTAACAGAAGAATTAAGGAAAGAAAAAGAATGCTAAAAATGCCTGTGAGTTTCCTGGGGTTTCTTTTTCTTTCTCTTCTTTATTCTAAATTCAACCCATAGGTGATCTGAGTCACAAGCCATGCAGTGGGTACTGATAAAAATATCCTAGAAGAATGTTCCTTCTCTCCCACCAGGAAAAACAAGAGAGTCTCCTTTAAGTTTGATCTCCACAGCTGGTACTTTTCTTTTCCTTCCTGACCCTGTTTCAAGGCAACCCAAGTGTCACAGTGCACATCTGCAGTGATGGCATTAGTGCAAGTATGTGAGACTGTAGATGGTTAGAAGGACTGTTTTTAAAAGGGTCCCTGAGTTGGGGAGGGTTCTCACCACTGCCCTCCTAAATGTTTGGCCCTAGGCTGACTTAAGTTGCATTAAACCATACAATATCACAGGATTTGAGGAGTACAATAAAATTTACTTGTATTTATGCCTAAAATAATCAAAAAGAGAGTCTATTGGAGCCAGAGTATATAAGGAAGTATCTCAGGATGCTTTCCTAGGATAAGGAAAGAACAGAAGGGGTAACATAAATCTGTATTCAGCCAGTACAAGTTTAGCACTCACTCTTAACCTGATTATTCGCAGATGGACACGAACTGCAGCACAAAGGCTGTGAAAACACCTGATATTGGAAGAACTGACCAACAAATGCAAAATAACCATAAGCATAGTCAAATTAATTTTCTGCCTTCAAAAAATCAGCAACCTCCAGGGACTTATTACAAAATTAAAAATGCTATAAAGTTGAAAATGTACAGAATACAATTTAAAATTAATCAACATACAAGAAAAACAGGAAAATCATGGAATACAGTCCTGGGCCCAGAATGCACATGCAGGTTGAATCCCAGTGCACAGGGAAACCTTGGAACTTTGCTCCCAGGTGGTAAGACCATGCCTCGCATCTGAAATTACCTAGGATGCACGGGAGGTACACATGGGCCTAACTGGGCCAAACCCAGCAAATTCCAAGCAGTTAGCAGGGGCCAGAATCCAGTACCAGGCCCTAAACATGCATGTAGATTGAATTCCAGGGAAGCCTTGGAACTTCACTCCCAGGCAGAAAGACCACACCCTGCATCTGAAATCACCAGAGGACACATGGGAGTCCCCAGGGGCCCAACTGGCCTATGCCCAGTGAGCTCCAAGCAGCTAGCAGTTGCCTGGAGTCTGCCCAAGGAGCCAAAAGTGGGCCAGGTGATTCCCAGTGCATAGGGGAAGCTTTGAAACATTGCTCAAAATCCAGAAACATAGGAGAATAACAAAACCAAAGAGCAAAATGCAATCTTAAACTTCCAGTCTAACCCAAGCAAGCATAGAAGACATGGACACAGAAGAAAATATAAGCCATACACCTGAAATCCCCAAAATGATACCAACTGAAGTAAAGAAACAACTCTGGGAAGCTATAAAGAACTCAAATCAGAAATAGTTTCCCATGTAAAAGAAGAAATGATAAATATAGTGAACGAAATGCTAAACACATCTAAAGAAGACAGTTAAAAAATTAGAGAACAATGCAAAAAGATGGAAACTCTGAATGAGAAATATAAGAAACAAACAGAATGCATGGAGCAGATTCAAAAAGATATACAGGAAATCAAAAACTCCATTGAAAGCTGACAAAACCGCCTCAATGAAAGTGAAGATAGAATTGCAGACCTCGAAGACAAGATTGCAGCAGGTGCACAGGAAGGGAAAGATCTTTTAAAAATAACATGGAATCAGGAAATAAAAATTCAACAGTTGCAAGATGATGCAAAGAAAAACAGCATAAGATTGATAGGGATAATTGAAAAAGAAAGGAACAACACAAATGATATCAAGAAGCTATTTATAGAAATAATAGCTGAAAATTTCCCAAACATGAGAATGGAAACTGACATATGGATCAGTGAAACATATAGAACACCAAAAAACCATAACCAAAATAAAAGTACACCCAGACATATAATAATCACCATCCAACATAAGAACAGAATATTAAAAGCTGTTAGAAAAGACAGATGACCTATAAAGGAAAACGTGTCAGAATCACAGCAAACTTCTCAACACAAACAATGACATCAAGAAGACATGGAGTGAAGTATTTCAGATTCTAAAGGAAAACTATTTCCAACCCAGACTGATGTACCCTTCAAAACTGTCCTTCAAAATGGATGGAGAAATGAGATACTTCCATGACAAAGGATAGCTGAAGAATTTCATGATCACCAAACCAACCCTGCAAAGCATACTGAAAGACATTCTAGACAGACATAGGGAAAAATCACCAAGCAAGGCAGACAAGTAAACAAAATGTCAAGGTTAAAAAGCAACAGCAGAAGGATAACGTGTCAAAAGCAAACCAATATATAACAGTTATAACCATTAATGTAAATGGCCTCAATTCACCAATTAAAAAAACTGACTGGCAGAATGGATCAAGAAACAACATCCAACCACATGCTGTCTACAAGAAACTCATCTAACCCAAAAGGAAACTCATAGACTGAAAGTCAAAGGATGGGAAACAATACTCCATGGAACAGGATTCCAAAGGAAAAAAAAAGCAGGGGTAGCTATTCTGTTTGCAGACAATGTGAAATTCAAACCAAGAATGATCCAGAAAGATGAAAAAGGCCACTATATACTAGTTAGGGAAACACTTCAAGAGGACGAGATAAGTCTTAACTATCTATGCACCAAATTTGGGAGCACCCAGCTATACAAAACAGAAACATATTAATAGAAATGAAAAATCAAATTAGCAATAACACAATTATAACAGGAGACCTTAACACACCATTGACACCGAGGGACAGATCAACTAAGACAGAAAATCAGCAAATAAGTAACAGAACTGAATCACACCTGTGAACAAATGGACTTAGTAGACATATACAGAGTGTTTCACCCAATAACATTAGAATACACATTCTTCTCAGCAGCACATGGAACATTCTCTAAAATAGACCATATACTAGCCCACAAAACATGCTTAAGTAAATGCAAAAGAATTGAAATTATCCCATGCTTGTTATTGGATCATAGCACCATGAAACTAGAAATTAATGACAAAAGAAACTGAAAAAAAAAAAAACCAAAACACTTGGAAATTGAATAATACACTCCTGAGCAATCAGTGGGTCACAGGGGAAATTAAAGAAATTAAACAATATTTACAGGCAAATGAAAATACAAATATATCTCACTAGACCGTGGAACACAATGAAAGGAATTAATCTTAAAAAAGAAGCAAAAGATCCATTCAGGGAAAATTATAATACCCTAAATAAAGAAATCAAAGAGGACCTCAGAATTAATTTCTTCTGGTCTGTCCACTCATGTCATATTTGAGGGCACAGACATCTGACCCCAAAATAGCAGGTTATACCATAGTAACTATCCTTACTTTCCTATTAACTTAAACTGAAACCCTGTATTACTTACATTGTCTTACTATGACTGATCGTAATTGAATCTGATTCATAAGACCATGGGTTTGCCTTGGCTGATTTTATTTGAATTTGATATGCTTGTTAGTATCAACCCTAAAAGTAGAGGCAACTACTCTGAAGATGACAAGATGTAAAGGATATCCATATTGGTATTAATTATTAACAGCTCTCAAATCCTACAATGCTTTCAAAGTTGTGTTTTTATAAAAATAGGTAATACTATGTTTAACTATATTAAGCCGATGATGTAGACAAATCTATTGAAAATAACAAGAGAAAACATAGTAACTACGGAAGATCACCTATATTGTGGTCTTATATGTCTTATCCATTGCATATTTTTCTAGGAATTTGTTTTGCTGTCTTGTTATGATTTGTTTTTCCCTATAAAAAAGAGAGGATAGATATAGATGTAGAAATTCACACATGAGATTTTTTTTTAAAAAATTATTTATGGGAACAAATTAAATAATGCAAGATGTAATGAACAGATACTCCAAAGAAGAGACACTAAGAAACCCAGTGCTAATTTTGTAGCATTATGATATAAAATCTAGCAATACTATTATTCATTGATCAGATATTAGTCTAGTCTCTTAAGTTCAATTTCAGCATATGTAGAGATGGGGACGGCTACCACGAAGAGAATGAGAGATGTGATGGTAGTTATTATTGTCTTCCCCAGTGTTAGATCTTGAAGACCTAAAAAGCCTTCATCATCCTGTAATGATTTGATTAGTTCTATAATATGCAATATGTATATAATGTGGGTGAAGATGGGGACAACAATTTGTAAGAAACTACAGACAGGTAGATAGACAGTGAAGATCTCCAGTGGACTTGCTTTGAAATCTGTTTCTTTAAATTGTTTTTTTAACTGTTTTGTTTTGTTTTGATATGTTTAATCTTATCCTCTTTGAGATGTACAACAAGTGTGTAGGACTGATAACCATATTACTGAGTTTTTGTTCGATCATTGAGCAGAACTATTTGCAGTGTCACTTTTTGAATGTCATTTTAAATACTTTAATTTTGTAACCTGAACAGCTATTTCTAAGATGACAATATGTAACTTATCAACCAGCGATTTCTTACCGTTTATTTTTCTGTAATTTTGTAGTATTTCTACCTTTTTTATCTCCATGTATTTTTTGTTTCCTTTTCTTTAAATAAATTAGAAAATATTCACTCCAAAAAAAAGAATTAATCTTAAAAAAGAAGCAAAAGATCCATTCAGGGAAAATCATAATACTCTGAAAAAGAAATCAAAGAGGACCTCAGAAAATGGAAAGACATCCCTTGTTCATGAATAGGAAGAACAAACATTGTGAAAATGGCCATTCTCCCAAAATTGTTATACATATTTAATGGAATACCAATCAAAATGCCACTAGCATACCTCACAGATCTAGAGAAATGACTCCTAAAATTCATCTGGAACCAGAAGAGACCTAGAATAGCAAAGGCAATTCTAAGCAACAAAGGCAAGGCAGGAGGCATCACAATCCCTGACTTGAAGTTACACTACAAAGCTACTGTAATAAAATCATCATGGTACTGGAATAAAAAAAGACCTAAAGATCAATGGAATAGATTAGAAGATACAACTACAACTATAAACACACTCAGCCACCTTATCTTTAATAAAGGGGCCAAACTTTATTAATAAAGGGGCCACTGGAAGAAAGATAGTCTCTTCAATACATGGTGCTAGAAAAATTGGCTCTCCGTATGCTGAAAACTAGAACTAGACCCATGCCTATTGTCATGTACTAAACTAAAGTCTAAATGGATTCAAGATCTAAATATTAAAACAGAAACACTAAATTTGTTGGAAGACAAAGTAGGTAGAAATCTTGAAGACATAGGGGTAGGTAGAGAATTCATGAACAAGAATCAAACCGCACATGAAATACTTCACAGGATCAATAACTGGCATCTCAATTTATTAAAGAGTTTTTGCCTGTCAAAAGAAATCTCCTGCATAGTAAAAAGAAAACCCACAAACTGGAAAAAAATCTTAGTGAACAGTCCCTCAGACAAAGGACTTCTGTCCAGAACATATAAAGAATTTTTAAAAATTACATTCCCAAAACTCAAAGACCCAATCCAAAAATGGGCATCTGAAATGAATACATGATTCTCAGATGAAGACATACAAATGGCAAATAAATACATGAAAAAAGCAGAGATTCCATCTCACTCCAGAAAGAATGGCCAGGATAAAGAAAACTACCAACAACAAATGCTGGAGAGGCTGTGGAGAAAAAGGAACTCTTCTGCACTGTTCATCAGAGTGTAGACTGGTACAACCATTGTGGAGGTCAGCCTGGAGATTCCTCAAAAAGCTAGGATTGGAGATTCCATTTGACCCAGCTATTCAACTTCTAGGCATATTCCCAGAAGAACTGAAAACATCATACCACAGTGATACATGTGCACCCATGTTTATAGCATCACAGTTTGTAATAATCAGTTCTTGGAAACAACCTAAATGCACATTAACTGAGGAGTAGTTAAAAAAGATGTGGTATTTTTATACAATGGAGTACTCCTCTGCTATAAAGAATGATCACGTTGAGATATTTACAAGTAAATGGACGCAATTTGAGACCATACTCAGAAATGAAATAAATCAAATCAAACTCACATGTATAAATATCACATAGTCTCCCTAGTATAAGAAATGGTAACGGTACATAAGATATAAAAACTCAATCAATACAGTGAAAGGATAAGAATCTGCTTAAAGCAGAAAAATTGTATCTCAGGGAAAATGAGGAAAAAGAAAAAGGAAGGGAAAAAAAAATACCTAAAATTATATAAACACACTTAGGATAGCTAAGATGATTGTGCTACAAATTCTATAAGTTCTTGAAACAAAATAGGATTCATAGGATTGGAACAATTGTGCATATTACTGTACAGTGATCTGAGGAACTCTTGAAGATCATTATGTAAAATAACAACCCTAGTTATGCTCCTACCACCTTGTTTTGAAGGCCTATATTGTCAATGGTTTGGGCTCTTTGCTATTGTTGTTTATATGTCTTTTTCGTTTCATGTTTTTCTAGGAATTAGTTTTGTTTTGTCTTGTTTTGTTTTTCCCTCTAATACAGAAAGGATAGGTATATATGTAGAGACTCATGCATGCATAAAACTTCTAAATAGTTTATGAGAATTGATTATATAATTCATGATGAAATGAACAGCTACTTTGAAGAAAAAGAGACACTAAGGTACCCAGTGCTGATTCCAAAGCCTCATGATGTAAAATCCAGAAATACTATTATTCTTTGTTGAGAGTGATTTCAGTCTGTCTTGTTTTGTTTAATTTCAACATACGTGAAAGTATAGTCAACTATTTTGAAGAGAATGAGACACATGGGAGCCATTGTTGACTTCCCTGTTGTCTGGTCTTGAAGACCTAAAATGTCTTCATCATCCTGTTCTGATCAGTTTTATATTATTTTGTTTTGTAAGAATTCATTGTATGTGAAAATATGGGCAACTATTTGGAGGAAAATAAGAGACAATGTGATAGACAGTGAAGATCTCTTGTCTTGCTTTGAAATCTGTCTCTACATTATTTTCTTATGATCTGTTTTGTTCTGTTTAATTTTATCCTCCTTAAAATAAATTTTTTTTAAAAAAAAAACAGGAAAATCTAACCAAATCTTGAAGGAAATCACAACACATAGACTTCAATTTAAAGATGATTTAAATATTTTAAATATCAGATAATGGTGTCACAACAGCTATTATGATGCATTCAGTGAACAATCCTAGAATCAATAGAAAACTAGGAAAACAAAATGATGTTTGAATCTAAAAGGACAATACCTGAAATGAAATTTTCTTTAAGCTCAATAGAAGAGTCAGAACAGATTAAACAACCCAACAATATAAAAATAAATTGATAGAAACTATCTAAAATGAAAACCAGAAAAACAACTTTTGCAAAAGTGAATAGGACTGCAATAAAATGTTAGACAATATCAAAAGATACTACTTTCTCATCATTGAAGACATGGAAAGAAAAGATAAATTTGACACAGAAAAAATTAATGACCAAAAATTTATAGATTCAATAAGGTCACATACACTTTACCTGAAAGACCAAACAAAAAATAATACACTAACATATCATAAATAGTAAATACTAAAACTAAAAGAAAAAAATTGTAAACAGCCAGAGCAAAACAATGCATTATATAAGGAGAAGCAAAGATTTAAATGAATGCAAAATGATACTAAAAAAGCATGGAGCCCAGAAGAAATTGAAACACTATGTTCAAAATGAAAAAAAAAAGCCACCTTAATCCTATAGCCAATGAAAATACCCTTCATGAATAAAAGAAAAGAGAATTAAGCCAGTGAAATAATGAACTATTAAGCTTTTTCCCATAAAATCAATGTAAAGATGAGCAAAAATTATCAAAAGGAACTTTTTCAAAAACACCAAGAGTTAGCAAAATGCTGTGGCAATCCATGAAACATCAAATGTTGTACACATGAATAAAGATGTATCCATGTCCAGGGAAAACCCAAGAAGGCACTAAGCTCTCTCCCCTGGCTGACTTGAGGCTCTGCACAAGCAGGAAGTAAAGAATAAGTCAGAGTTGTTCAGTGCTTGGCTGAGCGTTGAAGCCATGTTCCAACATACACACAGAGTCCCTTAGAAAAGATTGGGAGACTTATTTATGAAATTAAGGAAATATTTGTCCAAATACACGGATGCTTCCTTAGGATGAGGAATAGAGATGTTAGGGTTAAACTAAACAAGTACAGACATCAGTAGCCACATGCAAAAGAATAGAGACCAAAATAATAGCTCAGTAAAGTCACTGCATAAATAAGAAACAACTGTAACAAACAGAAAATTTATAAATCCTCGGGTTGGAATGAGAAAGATATTTGAATTGTACATTTTTCAATGACAGCAAAGCTAATAGACATGCAAATGAATAATAAATAGTGGCCTATACACAAATTTAAAAATCTATTACTACTAACTTTCCCATAGGAATCCCAAACTTTGAATTTTACTAGATATAATTTAAATATATTCAAGTAACTAAAGGAAACCATGTCTTAAAAAAGGAAAGTATGAAAATGCTGTCCCATCAGATATGGAATAACAGTAGTGAGATATAAATTATTTTTAAAGTGCCAAATAGATACACTGGAGCTTAAAAGTACGGTACAAAAATGAAAATTTTAGTAGAGGAGTTTAATAGCAAATTTGAGCAGGCAGAACAAAGAATTATCAAACTCAAAGATAAGTCTGTTGTGATTGTTAAGCCTCAGCTACAAAAGGAAAGAAAGAAAGAAAGAAAGAAAGAAAAACATGACCAGAGCCTTAGTTACTTTTTAGTTGTTGCTGAGACAAAATACCTGAAGCCCAAAGTTGGGAAAGGAAGGATTTATTTCTTACAGTTTTTGGAGGTTTCAGTCCATATTCAATTGGCACCAAAACAGGGTGGCATGGCGGGGCCACAGTTCATGGTGGCTGCAAGCAGCAAGGCGGAAATGGCAAGAGAGCAAGACACACCTTCTTCCTGCCATTACATCACATCCTGGCTCCTCCCCTATGTGGGTGGAGCACTGACACCATCAATACAAGCACTAGACAATGAGCCAATCACAGATGCATAATGTAAATGCATGAGGCCTACAGCCACCGACATAAACCGTGACAGAGCCCCAGTGACTTTTTGGAATGAACCATCAAGTATACCAAGTTATGCATAATGGGAGTTCCAGACTAGAAGGGAAAAGTACTTAAGGGAAACAATGGCAAAAACTTCCCAAAGTTCATTTAAAACATTATTCTACATATCCCAGAAGCTCAACCAACACCAAAGTGGGATAAAATTCAAAACATTCATATTTACACACATCAAATTCAAATTATAGAGAGGAAAAAGAGAAAATCTTGAAAACAGCAAGAATGAACCGTACACCTTATACATGCAATCCTCAGTGCAGTCCTCAACAACTGACATGCTGTTAGGACTATGGAAGCCAGAAGGCGATGAGATGGCAAAGGAAGCTACCAAGGAAGAGGAGTCTGCCAACCAAAAATTCTGTGTCTAACAAAATACCCTTCATAGAATGGCCAAGATCAAGAAAACCACCAACAACAAATGCTGGAGAGGCTTGGGGAAAACGGAACTCTCCTGCACTGTTGGTGGAAGTGTAGACTAGTGCAACCATTGTGGAGGTCAGTCTGGAGATTTCTCAGAGAACTGGGACTGGAAGCCACATTTGACCCAGCTATACCACTTCTAGGCATATTCCCAGAAGAACTGAAAGCATCATACCACAGTGATATATGTACACCCATGTTTATAGCAGCACAATTTATAATAGCCAGATCTTGGAAACAACCTAAGTGTCCATCAACTGAAGAATGGATAAAAAAGTTGTGGTATTTTTATACAATGGAGTACTACTCAGCTATAAAGAATGATCACATTGAGACATTTATAAATAAATGGATGCAGCTTGAAACCATACTCATAAGTGAAATAAATCAAACTCACATGTATAAATACTGAATAGTTTCCCTAGTGTAAGAAATGATAAGAATACATAAAAGTATGTGGTAATCATGATTCCCAATCATATTGGTTTGAAGCCATATAATGTTTTCACTCATTAACCACAATGGTTTTAACCTGGGTTGTTCGATTTGAGTATCTATGATAGTACAAATAGCTATTTTGAAGAAAACAACACAACATAAAAGCTAGTGCTGATTTAATATCATCTTGTTTTGAAGTCCCATCAAGCTGTGGTACATCTGTTTCCACTGGTTTTAATATGTTGTATCTTACTATATTTCACTATATGCTATAATATAAACAAAATCCTTTATAGGCAAAGAGATAATAAAGAAACCATTGTTCGTTTTCTATTAGCTGGTTCTAAATACCCTGTAATTCTTGCATTCTCTTGAATGGCTTCACACTGTCTTGATATGCTTGATGTTATAGCATATGAAGTTATACTCAAATAATTCAAGGAAAGAGGCACTATAGCGACTACTATTATGTTAGACTATCTGATGGTGAAACACAATGATGCTTGAATGGTTCGGTTCTGCCCTGCATTGTTCTGTTACAATGTCCTCTCTTATCTCAATCCCCCCCCTTTTTAAATTAATCTATTTTCTTTCATTTTTTTAATTAAAAAAATACCCTTCAAAAATAAAGAAGAAACTAAGACAATGCCAGGTAAATAAGAACTAAGACCATGTGTCACTAGCAGGCTTTCCATAGAAAAAAACATTCTAAAGGAAATTGTTCTGATTAAAATAAAAAATATTAGACAGTAACACAAATCATAAGGAAGAAAGAGTACTAGCACATATATAAATATAATATATAATATGTAATATATAAGTACATATATAAGTATAAATATATTAAAATATATAAATATATAAACATAAGTAATAAATATATAGATATAAAAGATAGCATAAGTTTATTTTGTTCATATTTTTATCCTATTTAATATGAAAGGCACTGAATAAAATAATATTTATTAACTTGTGTTGATAGGCACAGAGTACATAAAAATGTAATTTTCACAGTTATAATAGCATAAAGGAGGGAACTAATAGAGACAGGAGCAAAGTTTTTCTATACTATTGAAATTAAATTAACATTAAATAGCACTAGACTGTTATAAATCAAGATGTTAATAGTAATCCTCAGATAGCCACTAAGAAACCAACTTAAATATATGTAGTAAAATTTTTAAATGAAGGAATTAAAATGGTACACTAGACAATATCTATTTAACATAAAGGATAAGACAGGACTAGAGGAACAGAAAACATATAATACACATGGAAAATGAATAGCAAAATGTAGTAGACATAGATCCTATTTTACTACAAATTGCATTAAATGAAACTAAACTAAACATTGAATCGAAAGGCAGATCTTAACAGAATGGAAAAAATACATATAAGCGAATGCTTCTATGAAAGATACATATTAAATTCAAAGACTGATCAAAGTTAAAGAAATGTATAATATATACATCTGTATTAGTCAGGTGAATAGGACTACTGTTAGGATGACAATATTACTTAAACTTACCATTAGATTCAATGCAGTCCCCATCAAAATTCTGGATTTTTCTTTAGCAAGATAGACAAGCTGATTGTAAAATTAATATGAAAATAGAAAGGACTCAGAGCAACCAAGATGATCTTGAAAAGAGAATAACGTATTTGGAGGACTCCTCTTTCCCAAATTTAAAGCTCACTACAAAGTTATAATAATTTTAAATGTTCATTATTCATTAAGAATAAACATAAATATCAGTGGAATAAAACTGAGAGTCCAAAACTAAATTTAAACCTCTCTGGTCGAGTGCTTCCGGGAGAACATGGCGGACAGATAACAGCAGCTACGGAGGTTCTCTGAAAGACTCGGCTCAGAAGTCAGGAAGGGTGCGGAGTAAGGAGACATAAGCCGGTGGAGATATGCTCTGCTGACCCAGGAACGAACTGGGCTGAGAGAAACCAACTTGGAATGCAGTCCTGGTGCTAGAACAGGAACAGAAAAGCCTCAGTGTGGAGGCCAGAGCCCGCACCATTGGAAGCCACGATTTGGATTTCCCGCCACGCGGTGGCTGCATCTACATCGGCTTGGCAAGGAGAGAGACACGCGGAAGCTCTGAGAACAGGAATCTGCAAACGGAGTCGAAAACAGGACGGGCAGGGAGGCGTGCACTGACTTGTGGTGAGGTGAGTGAGAGAAACTGACACTCTACCACAGTTTGACTCCAGCGGAGGACATTCTGGGACTGGACAGATTTGCGGGAGCAGGGTGCGGTGGCGACTTCAGCCACAAATGCCCCTCTCAGGCGGGATTGGTGAGAAGTGCCTAGCCTACGTGATGCTGCTGGCGGACCCAGTAGGCTGGCCCAACCCAGATCTCAGAGCCTGACAGTGGCCTTGAGGGGTGGCCCCGCATAGGCTGCCTGGTCTGGAACTTCCTGGTGCGCTGTGGTGGGCGGGAACACCTAAAGGGCGCAATTCAATCAGACTGTGGCTGACAGGGAAGGAAGCTGGGCCTCCTATATACGCTTGCATATATAAGGAACAAAGAATATGGGGAGAGGCAGCAACAAGAAAGGCTCCTCGGCCCCCAATCCTGAGAAACAGGTAATAGCGGACACTGCACCAACAGACATAAAGCGCCATCTAGAGAGCCTCATAGATCAGTTCAGGAATGAAGTTATCAATGACCTGAAGCTAGAAGTAAGCAGAATAGTTAGAGAAATGCTAAGCACCACCCAAGAAAAAACAGATGGTGGAATGGAAGAACAGAAAAAGAGGGGAGAATTGTTTGATGGAGAAAATAGAGAAAGCATAGAATACGTGAAGCAGGTTCAAAGGGACTACCAAGATACTAAAAAGTCTATCGAAAACTGGCATAACAGCTTGAAAGAAACTAAAGACAGACTATCTGAACTGGAGGGCAGACTTGTAATATGGGAGAATGAAATGAAAAACTTCTTAAAAATAACAAAGAAACAAACAGCAATAATACAAAGACAAGAAGATGATAAGAGGAGCCATAACTTAAGAATTAAGAACATAAAAGAAGAAGTAGGGACACAATCAAATGAACTACAAAAGCTACTCACAGAAATAATCCAGGAGAATTTTTCTAATTTAGCAAAAGGTAAAGATACTCAGATGTATGAGGCATACAGGACCCCAACCACCTACAACCCAAACAGAGCAACAACCAGGCATATAATAATAAAAATTCCAGAAATTCAATACAAGAACAGAATATTAAAAGCTGTCAGAGACAAGAAACAGACCACTTACAAGGGAACACCCATCAGAATTACAGCAGATTTCTCTGCACAAACCATCAAATCACGAAGAGCATGGGGGGAAATAATTCAAGCTTTGAAAGATAATAATCTCCAGCCAAGATTGAGATATCCTGCACAACTGTCCCTGGAAATTGATGGAAAAACAAGGTGCTTCCAGGATAAAGAGGACCTGGGGGAATTTGCAACCACCAATTCAACTCTACAGAGAGTATTGCAGGATATTCTAAAAAAAAGAAAAATACAAAGAATCCAGAAATAGTGCCGGGGAGGCCACAACGAATGGAGCAGAGAACAAAATGAAGAAGACAAACTGACAGCTAATGACAGAAAAAGAGCTCAACAGAAATGAGGCAGAGAAGATTGGATGATAGGAACAGCTATTTTGGAGAAAATGATGTCTTAATAGGTAACACTGATTTAGTATCATCTTGTTTTGAAGTCTCATCAAGCTTTTGTTCTTCTGTCTCCATTGGTCTAAACAGGTTGTATCTTATTGGATTTTATTATGTATGATAGTATAAGCAAAAACTTTTAAAGACAAGGAGATTATACAGAAACCATTGTTCATTTTCTGTTAGTTGATTCTAAATACCCTGTAATGCTGTCATTCTCTTAAATGGTTTTACATTGTTTTGATATATTTAATGCTACAGTATACGAAGTTGTACTCAAGGATTTCAAGGAAAGAGACAATATGGTAACTACTTTTATGTCAGGATTATCTTGTGGTGAAACACTATTCTGCTTAACTGGTTATGTTTTGATCTGCGCTGTTTGGCTGTTATGCCCTCTTTTATCTCAATCTCCACTCCATTATTTATTTTTTTTTATTTTTATCCTTTTAATTAAGGAAAAAATAAATAACAATAGCAGGATATATTATAGTAACCCACTTTGACTTTCCATTATCTTGATTTAAAGCCCTGTACTACTCTCACCATCTTGTTTTTGACTGATGTCCCCCTATTCTGTTTTGCTGGATAGTATCAGGTTCAAAAGTTTAGGCAACAGCTGTGAAGATAGTGAGATTCATTATGACGCCCATTCTCGTTGACTTTTATCTACTTTTGAAGACCTGCAATGTCTCCAATGTTTTGGTTTTGTCGGTTTTGTTCTTTACTGTTTTGTTCAATTTTATTATAACTGATGATATAGGCAATTCTATTAGAGATAGCGGGAGGCATTATGGTAACCATTGTTGATCACCTTGTATTATGTTTTTACATTATCTATTATGTCCACCCTTTTGATTTGACCGACTCTGTTCTGTTATGTCACATTTGGTTTTACTCTCTTCCAAAAAAGTAATAAGAACCGTGGGAGCAATGAAACCCAAAATGTGTAATAGTCATTGTACAAAAGAGAGGAAAAGAAACTGCTCTAAATGATGTAACTGCATGTATATTTAAGTGTATAAGATAGAAAACGATATCACTGAGTTTTATTGGATCATTGAACAGAACTGTTTGCAGTATCATTGTTGGAATGTCCACTTTACAAGCTTTAATTTTGTGACTTGAACAATTATTTCTAAGATGACAATATGTAATCCATTAACTAGTGATTTCCTACTGTTTATTTTTTTCTGTAAATCTGTATAACTTGTACCCTTTCTCTGCTTTTTTTTTCTCCTTAAATAAAATTTTTTTTAAAATAATAAATAAATAAATAAATAAACCTCTCTGGTCTATTGATCTTTTTTAAAGTTTCCATAACAATCCTTTGCAGAAAAATAAACTTTTTAATAAATTGTGCTGAGACAACTAAACATCTACATTCTTAAAAAATGAATTTGCATGTCTATCTCACACCATAGACAAAAATAATTGAAAACAAATCTAAGTGCTAACACTAAATTTTTTAGAAAAAATTGTAGATAAATCTTTGTGACTTGGCCAGGGATTTAGCTCAGCAGCATAAGCACCTGCCTGGCAAGCACAAGGTCACGAGTTTGGTCCTCAATACCAAAAAATAAAATTAAAATCTTTGTGACTTTGGATTAAGTAATGGATTCTTAGATATGGCACCTGGTATACAAGTATCCTTTCCCAAAACAAGTATCCATAAACTTGATTGCATCAAAATTTAAAACCTTTTGCTTTAAAGTAAAAGGATAATCCACAGAATGAGAAGAAAACTGTAACCAGTTATTTATACAAAATAAATTTAGTAAATGTTTTAAAACTTTTCAACAAAGAAACTTCCAGGCCCTGAGAGCTGCACTGGAAAAATGTCCCAACCATTTAAGTAAGAATGACATCACTTCTAACTGATACCTTATAAAAACAAAAAAAGAAGAGACTGTTAATTTTATGAGAAACTGACACCAAAACAAAAACACTAGAAGCATAAACTTTCTCCTCAAACATAAACCTCAAAAAATTCATCTGCAAAATTATTAGCAAGCATCTTCTTGATATTCATGACTACTTTGTTTGACACAGTGTATCAGTATATATTATATTATTTATGTATTATATAAATATATATTACTTATATATTATATATAAAATATATGATATATATTGTATTATATATTATATAAAATATGTTATATGTTGTATGTTATATATTATATATGTTATATTATAGTATGTGGTATATAATATATGTTGTATGTTATATATATTATATATATGGAAAGAGAGAAACATGACAGTGAAATGAAGTTAATCCTGGAAATGCAAAATTGTTGCAACATTTAAGAATCAACTGAAGTAGTTTACCACATAACAAACTTAAGAAAAGCATGATCAAATTAATAAATGCATAAAAACATTTCAAAAATTCAATACGCATCCATGATAAACACAGAACAGAACAAAACAAAACAAAATAAAAACTTCTCAGCAGATTGGAAATAGAAAGCAAGAGTTTTTAACCCAACAAATTAAAGCCCTTAAAAAAAGTATAGCTAAAAAAAAAATGTGTTGAAAAGCTATCTCATTTATTGATACATAACAAATCATCCTAAAACTTAGTGGCTTAAAGCAACAAAGTTTTTCACAGTATTTATGTTTGATAGTGGGTTAGCTGGGTGGTCCTTCCTCAGGGTCGGTCACCTGAAGGTTTTATCTGGGCGGAGGATCCAATTGTAACCTCCCATGCATGGCTGTTGTCAGGATGCCAGCTCCTTGTCGTGTAGACCTCTCATATGGCCATTTGAGAGTCCTCACAAGTAGGGTAGCTCGAGTGACCTAAGAGAGACTCAAGGAGGGTGCCACAAGGCCTTATATATTCTACCTGGATGTCACCTACCGTTCCCTCTTCCACATTCTAGTGTTAGAAGCAAATCACCACACAGACGCCACACATAAGGGGAGGAGGGTTGGAGGTAAATGATTTTAAGTCATTGTGACCTTCAGACCTTGGGGTAGTCAAAAAGTTCTTAGAATGAAGCAAAGTCACAATTCATAAAATTTTTTAACGATTAATCTGGTTTCATTAAAATTTAAAACTTTTGTTTTATGGGAGATACTGCTGTAGAAGTGGAAAATAAGGTAAACATTGGGGGCACACTTTTCAAATGTTTATCCAATTATAATCCTGCATCCATAACATATAAAGAACTCTCAGCACTCAACAATAATAAAACAAGCAACACACCAAAAATTTAGCAACTTTTGAACAGGCACTTCAACAGACGTGACTAACAGAGGGGAAATAATATCAGGAAAAGATCCTGATTGTTAGTCATTAGGGAAATGAACTATTTTTAGTGAGTCTGCATTTTGGCTAACACAATCACGAGTTCAGGTGTGGAATTTTCCACTGTTATAGTGTCACACTGACACTCAAAGCATTTCAGATTTTGGAGCATTGCCAATTTTGGATTTTTCGGATTATGGATTGGCAACCTACACTACTCGGCAATAAAAGAAACAGACTATTGATTTGTGGGAAACATAGACAGATCTCAAGTGCAGCATGCTAAAGACAAGAGGCAAGACTCCAACCCACATCCTGATTCCACTTGGCTGTCGTTCTGGAGAAGACGAGGCATAGGAGCAGAAAGTGTGATGCTTGTCAGTGGGCCTGAGGACGGAGGGAGCACCTGGCCCCGGGAGAGAAGCAGGAGTGTGGGGCAGGGAGGGACCTGCTGTGCCTGTGAGCACAGGACAGATTTGTCAACACTCACACATCTGTACTCTAAAAAGAATGAAATTTGCTGTGATCAAATTTATAATGGCATGTGTAATAGAATCCCGGGGCTCACACTCTGCAAACCACATTTTCTTTTGCCAGTTAAATACTCCGCAAACTGAAATTCAAAGTCCTAGAAGACATGAAGAAAAGGAACTGACTCAGATTTCGATTTCTGCTGCTGTCAGCATCATCCAGAGTTGCTCTGCTCTCTGACTGAAGATTCTTCCTGTTTCTATATTCTGTCTTCAAACAGCCTCCTTGGCCTCCCCTACCACCCCCGGGGAGACCAGCAGCTGTCAGATTTTCTTTCTCAGTGATCTGAGAATCCCCACATTTCTGGATTCTAATTACCCACCTCTTCTCTTTGTTCCTCTACATTTTTTAATCACTGTACAACCTCTGTTCTCTTCTACCTTTGCAGTACCTTGATGCATGTTCAGCCATTTCCCTGTATTAAATACTCTTCTGTTAAAGTTATTGATACAGCCTTTTATTCTGACTATAACTTGACTGGAGAGCCGGTCTTTCTTGTGCTCCACAAACTCCTAGATGGTCTATTCTATTTGCTCTTTAGCTCCATCTCCCAGTTCTCATCGCCATCACTCACCCTTCGTCTGACTGCCAGCCCACAGGAAATACATGTTAAACCCTGCCATGGCAATGCTCTTATCAAGATCCAGAATGTGGGAAACTATTGGGCATATAACCTAGTCTCTCTAACAAGCAAATAACAAGGGAAAAATACAGAAGGAAAATCTCTAGGTTAGAGGAACCTTAAGACATCAACCAACAGCAACATGAAGACCCCATATGAACCTGGGTTTTGTATATATTTGATTACACACAAATAAATATGTGGTAACTGGGGGATTTGACCAAGACTAAGTGTGTGATATTAAAGAATTAATTAATTCATATATTTTAGGTGTCAAATAGGATTTGGATAATGTTTAAAAGAGTCCTTCCAACTTAGAAATCTGTGAGAAAATATTGATGTATTGATAAAGAATGTACTAGGATTAGGAAAGCAGATGGTACATAGATATACCAACACTGACTACTGATCATTCCTGAAGCCAAATAACAGGTACAAATAATTAATTAAATTAGATGAAGACTAGATTGTATGTTTAGAACTCTCCCCATGTCCCCAAAATCTGAGGGTATCTTCCATGACAGGCAGATAGGGAAAAAAAATGGTTCATGGGTTTATAAAAAAACATCAGGAGCCATTGGTAAAAAGCGTATAATGTAAGCATTTCACCTGCAACCTCTGACAACCAGCACTTGAGCCAGTTACTGTCTATTTAAGTGACTTAACTCTGAACTTGACTTTTCCATATCCTGGGAATTGAAACAGAATATCTCTGCCCTGGCTTTGTCATGAAGATTAAATGAATTCATAGATATAAGCACCGACTTAGAACAACATCATCTGGACCACAATAAATACTCAAAACTATTAATTAGTAGTAGTTGTAGTGTACTACAAAGAAAAACAAGTTGAAACAAATGTATCGAAAATATGTCTTTAATCTTGATGAAGTTCACAAATGGCACAACTATGACATTTCCTTAAACAAATTGTACAATCATGTTCTTAGACAACAAGGCACAGCAATACCATGTGTTCCCAGAGGCTGCAAGAGGCAGTGATGTCATGTCTGCTTAAGGTTTGGCAGAGCCACTATGATTAACAGGATGGCTCTCAGGGAGCCAGGTTGCTACCAGATAAGCCAATGGGAGATGTCATTACATTCACTGGACGTGGAATAAAAATTATGCACAATAAATATGGAATTAGCTTATTTTTGCATTCAGTTCCATTTCTTTCAAATGACAAAGGTGCTTTTTTCAGGGTCGATTAGGATGCAAACATGTGTATCTTCCATGGGGCCTTCTCACCAACTTGTTGTCAACAGGAATTACTAGAAGTGGTGAGTTCAGCTTCATGGTAACCTGGGATGAGGGAAAAAAAGAAGAGAAAAATATAGAGGGAAAAGGAAAGAAGAGGAGGATAAGAAGGAGATGAAAAGAGGAACATAAAGAGAACAGGAGGACAGGAAATCACAAATATCATTAAAGAGGACACGCGTGCACATGCTTCTCCACTAAGTAGCATTTATGAATTATGGATAAGCAATATAAGCAGGCTTGTAGGGCAAATGAAGAAAAAATAATTCAACTGTGACTATAAATATTGACAGTGATATGATGATGTCGCTCTGGTCTGCACTGTAGACAGTGACCAGGATAGATCTTGCTGCATAGGCTCACTGTCCTAGGAGTGGCCCAGGCTAAGTTTCATAGACATTGTCTTTCTGCATCCAACAAACATTTTCTTCACTTCTCTTCTCAGAAAAAAAAGTAACACTGTGTCTCTGAATTCTATCGTAGCATTGACTTCAAGGTCATTACCTCACATGGAAGAATGGAATTAGAAAGGAGGTCTCAAAAACCTACCAGGGTCAGCAGGTTTCAAAGTATGGACATTGACCTCTAAAACACTTCCTCCCATCCCATTGTAGCAGGCACTCACCTGCTTCCTGGAGCCAGTTAGCTGGTCAGGATTGAAGATGCCTGCGGCGCCGGCCAAAGGTTTTGGAACCCACATTGGTGGGCACGAAGTTGTCCTTCACCACACCCCCTGACCTGCTCAGCAAGCCTGCCAGCCGTTGGGTCACACAGGTGGCAGTGTTGCAGGCTCTCTTCTGCGCAGTGACACTGATTTGCAGAATGGAGAAAAAAGAAAAGGCCTGTCTGTCAGAAGTTGGAGTAGAAACCATCCACCAACATAAGGAGAATTGCATTCCTTTGAACACACCACTTAACAGTAAATGTTTCCTCTAAGTGCAGTTATCAAAGCTGGTAGGGGAAATGGCTGGCAGCCCTTGTTAGCATCTCTGCCCAAAACCAATCACCAAAACAACAGTTCTGAATCATGGGGCACATGCTGAAACCCTGCATTTATCATTCAAGAAGGACCAGATGGCAAGACCCAGTCCCACACCAGGACACACAAGGGGGATGGAGAAATCGTACTCCAACCATAAACAGCAACAAAATAACTTTCCATGTGAAAATGAAACTCCATAAAGTCTTACCTGGAAGAAGCTCAGAGAAAAGATCTTGCAGCTTCTCCCAGAAATACTTAGCTGCTCTGTACCACACTATTCTTTGTGCTTGAGGAAGGTCACAGAGAACACTTACCCACCAGCCCTGTGTCCAGCTGCCCTGAAGCTAAAGCTACTCCTGAGCATAGGCACTAGGTACTCACAAGTGTTAGATACAGACCAGAGCAGAGACCACCGTAATTCATGTCCTTTTAGAAAAAGATTCACTCATCAAAGGATGAAGCACGATGGATATGTTTATTTTAATACATTCAAAAGCAGAAACTGGAAACCTCTGCCATGAAACTCTCTGAAGGCTCTATCTCTTACCCCTGGCCCTAACGGAGTTCTGCTCTCTCCCTTTCCATCCTTACATCCTCAACATTTTCTATCACAAGCAAAGCTACCAATACCACATGCATCGAGTTCATAAGGGAAGCGAGAGGAAATCAGAAAGCAGTGGAGAGCTCAGTTGGTATCCCGAGGCACCCCAGAGCAAAGCAGCAGTCCCTCTGCAAGCTACTGGCTATATCTCTTTTCCTGCCAGTGTTTCAGGACAACAGTTGATATCAGAAAAGGTGAATTGCGCCAGCACAGGCCCAGCACAACTCAGGTTGCCACACCACTTAGATCTGGGTCTGTCCAGGCAACAAGGAAAAGACATGCCAGACAGTACTATGTGCAGGGTCTGTTCTCTGCACAGTCAGGTTAAGATTAGATGAGGCACGAGCCTTTAGGTGGAGAAGGAGGCACAGGCAGGAGGGCAGTTCACATATTCTCCATTAGGGGGCTCAGAGGCACAAGGGCCAGGAAAGTGGCATTCCACACGCAGTTCACTCCTTCTTGCCTGACTGAGGGTTTCTCAGGGTGGATGCAGGTTGACTCATGCCTCTACCTGAGCAGTGCAGGGGCCAGACCAGGACTGGTCTCTCTCCCAGGGTCTGGTTACACAGGACCCTGGGGCAGGGAGGGGTGCTCTGCCTGGTCCTGCGGCAACATGCACATCTCCCCAACTCAGCCCCTGCCCCACCTGTCCCCAGACCCCTCTAAGGGCTTTCTCTTAATCTTACAAATGTAAGGTGATAACTATGCAAATGAAAGAACAACAGGTGAAATTCCTAAAATCTCGTAGGATATAGAATCCATCCAGTGGCTCCCCACAGTAATTTCTCCAGAGCTGTGATGTCTCCCCAGTACTGCAAGACCAGCTCCCAGAGTGATCCCATATATGCCCTCGTTTCCTTTCCCAATAACTTTCAGAAAGCTCTCTGTCCCTCTGTCTCTGTCTCTGTCTCTATCTCTGTCTCTCTCTCTCTCTGTCTCTCTGTCTCTCTCCCTCTCTCTCTGTCTCTCTCTCTCTCTCTCTGTCTCTCATGTTCCCAATTGTACCGTTTAGTTAGTTTTTTGACTTTTGTTTTGTGTAGATACCGAGGATTGAACTCATGACCTCACACTTACCAAGCAGGCGCTGAGCCACTAAGCTATACCCCCTGCCCAAAAAGCAGTCTTTTTAACAGCCCCTCCAGCTTCACGAGGACCTCTGTCTTCCACAAAGGTTGAGAATAGCTAGGCTCCAGGTCATGGGGAACAGGACAGCCTGCTGGCCTCCTGGGAAGGTTTTTTTCCTGCCTATCTGATCTTGGTTTTCCTGGATAAGTCAAGGCCAGGTGGGAGCCTTACCTGGAGCCTTCTGATTCCTGCTCCTGCTCCAGCTCACTGGCCTTCATCTGCACATAGTCCTGCACCAGTGCGGCCAGCAGAAGGCGTGCTTCGTCCTCACTGAGTGTGGCCAGGTCTGGGCTGCTCTCCAAGTCCGACCTGGTAGAGAAAGCAAACTTGGGTATGGACTCTGAGCCCTTGGTGAACCCCGCTCCAGGATTAGCAGCCTGGTCCTTGCTTCTTCCCCGGAAGACGTGGTTGCCTCAACTTCCAGTGGAGAGGACCTGAGGCCGATGTCCTCCTGAGGACTTCGATTCACCAAGAGCTACATGTGGCACTAGAGGCAACTGTTTGCCCCAGGAGGCAGAGGCAGAGAAGTTGATGCCTGGCTTCAAGCTGTCTCACCTGAAAGGCGCTGCCTGGAAGCTGCCGGCCTGGCATAAGACCAAGATGCTGAAAGCCAGGAAGGGGGAGAGTTTCCGGAAGCCCATGTCGCCTCTCTGTAAGGGGAGAATGACGGTATCACTGCACCAGAACCACAGACCTAGCTTCTAGTCCTGCCTCCATCACAACTGCCATGTGATTCTGGCAAGTTGCTTGACCTTTTGATCCCCTGTACCTTTACTTACCAGAAGGCTATGTTGAATCCCAGAGGTATGCGTTAGTGCATTTCTCAGTGGAGCAGAAACAGTTGTGGGGAGACAGGTGCGAGGGAGGGGCGGAATCTGCAGAAGGGCAGGAAGAAGCCCGCGCGCACAGGCACACGCACCCAAACCTTTTGCCCTGACCTGTGCAGAAACTCCGGCTGACCCACCCTGCTGTAGGCTTGCCCCCGCCCTCTCACTGAGAAATTTATGATCCCCTTGTCTTCTGTTGGTTGTGGCACCACTGCGTGGGAGGGAGGACACTGGAACTAGACAGGTTGGAAAAGGGTGCTAATCTCTCAACTCCACGATTTGGATTTGGAGAGACTTTTTAACTGACAGTTACAGATGTCAGGACTACCTGCACTTCTAGATGAGCTCGCGGATCTCGGACGCTCAGTGGAAAGCTCAGGGCTCCACGGTCCCAGCTGTCAAAAGTGAGTGGCACAGGACTCTCCGAGGCAGGACTCTGCGCAGCGACCCGTCCCAGACTGGTGCCAGGGACACACCCACCTGGGCTCGCCCAGCGCCCGGCGACCCTCGGAGCCCGTGGGTTCTCGGGTTCCACCCGCTTCAGGGAGAAGGTATCAGGAGGACCCTAACTGCCTTCGCCAGGGCCAGGAAGAGAGCTGGGACCCCCGGTGGCAGGAAAGCTGAAATGACCATGGAGGGGTGAAAGAGAGGATTACCCTAGGGGACCGAAAGGAAAGATCCTCACCTGGTGACACGAGTTTCAGGACAGCCGAACTGTGAGTCCACCCGCCAAGAGCAGGACTCCTGCTGTGGGCTCCTCCCCGCAGCCCCTGGCTCTTATTCCAATGATACCACCTGGGGGTGGGGTGTCCGGGCAGCTCAGCCAATCCAAAGTGGCCAAGACCAGCCAATTAGAGGATCGACCGAGCTCTGATTACGTCATAGCTCTTGCAACCCAATGAATTCTCCCAGGAAGGGACCTTTTGCTGCTGCTTGTCATTTGCATTGAGGTCATTGCAGGGGAGCAGAAGGGCCTGAAAGAGGGCGGGTACGTGCACAAGGGGGGGGGGGTCAAATTGGGGAGAGTGTGGTGTCATCTACAGTGAGCGACCAGAGCTCCCCTCAATTCCAGGACTCACGTCCGACTGCCACACCCATAGGGGAACCCGCTCCCGGACCCCCGGGAAGACAGAACCGCAGGCCTGGGTTCTAAAGGGATCTCCGCTGAAATAGCCCGGGAGAAGTGACGGGAGGGAAAGGAGCCTGGAACATTCTCTCAGAGCCTCCCAACTCGCCCCTGGAATAGCTCCCACCCTCAGCTGTGGGTCCAGCATCCTCCGCCCAACCCGGACCTCCCATTGCAGCACCGAAGTCGCTTTACACAGCTATCCCGCTCCAGGCTGCCGGGCGGGGAGGATATGGGTCCTGGTCGCTCTCTTTCTTTCTCTCTGCTTCTCAGCTCCTCTTTCCTGGAACTCCTGAGAGCTGAGTGCGCAGGGGTCCTGCGCCCACCGCGGAGAAAGGGGAAGCCCACCGGGCAGATGGGGGACTTGACATCCTCCGCACCACGGTCACACATCACACACTCGCGTATGTGGACCCCGGCTACACGCCAGCCGGTCACACTCGTGCAGCCCCCTGCTGGTACTGCGCTCCTCGCCTGCACCAGCTCTCCCCAAAGACGGAGCGCACTAAGGCTTTGCGACCGCGCCCAGACCGGAAAGCAGCCGGGTATTTCTGCTTTGGGAAATAGGCTTGTTTTATACTGACAAGGGTACACATTGCTCCCCAAACACGAGCAGCTGCAAACGTCCTTCCATCCACCTACGCGAACTCAGCATCTCCCCCATTTACTTAGTAAGAGTCCCTGCTGCCCGCTCCCCGCGCCGAAGGCGGGGTTAGGGAGGGGTGGGAGGGGGTGCGGATTTCCCATTCTGACTAAAGGGGTTTGGGGCAGGAGGAGACAGAGGGAAATTCCATGCCCTGGACTTCAGACTTGCGCTGCGCCCCCAAATGTACCCGCTGACGCTCGCATACCCTAGCCTCGAGTTCTGGAAGCTCAGCAGTCGGGGTGGGGGGAGGGAGACGAAGCTCAGGGATTCCGGGGGTTCCTACTGGTTCTGCCAGTAAGAGAGGCTCTCAGGGGGTGTCTGTCTAGGTCTTCTGGGTCATTTTTCCGTGACAGGTTGACCTCTAATACCGGAGTAATCCAAAGTTCAGGGAACACCTAAAAATTCCTGACCGCCTCCGCGGGAAACTCGCTTTCTGTCGCAGCTGCAATCGGGGACACAGATCTAGAAAAGGGGAGGCCTTTAGTTGAGAACCATCCCACTAAAGCCCAGCAGATAGCAGAGGGAGCTCTGCGATCCTCTTCCCGACTGGCCAGTTGACTGGAAAGGGCAAGCTGGAAGGTGCTAGCTACTTGCCTGAGGCTCTGCACTCCGCGCCTGCAAACACACACACACACACACACACACACACACCTCTTTCTAGCCACCACCCCAAGTCTTGAGAATCTGACAGAGCTGGTAGCCCAGTAGCTCTAGCAGGGCCACTTCTCCCAGAGCTCTGGGCCAGCGTGGCAGGCAAAAAGGAGTGTACTTAAGAGCCAAGACTCCCCCCAAGCCAAGCCCTTGAAGCCGGCTCCCCACCCCCACGGGCAGATGCTTCGGATAACAAGCTCAGGAGGGGTCCTGATTGATGTTTGCCCTCTCGAAAAGTCGCAAATTTTTAGCAGGAGAGAACTTTGAGTTATCAGGGCTGGATGCTGGAAAGCCAACCTGGAAGGGACTCCAAACGCAGATCTGTGACACTAAGACTTTTCTGAAGACTTGGAACAAACTCTGCACTGCCACTTGAAGGTGAGATCCCCGGGCGTGCAGGGGCTGTACAGATCCCAGGCTGTACAGAAGGGCTCCTTGGCCCACAAGACCTGACAGAACTATTGTCTGAGGTGGAGAAGGTAGAAATTCCTACAAAGGCCACCAAGACAACAGCAAGTATACCCAGTTGGCTGCCTGTGGGGCAGATGTAATAGCTCTAGCATCCATCATTACTGGATCTATGTTTCTCCCTCCGCTAGGGTCTGCACAGTGCATGGTCTGTATACAACAATGTTCATTCAGTGAAGGCAGAAAAATCGAGGAGCTGAACAAACAGTTCAGAGGGAGTCATCATCCTGAGAATCAGACAGTAAATTGCAGCCAAGCTGAATCGGAATGTAGACCCAATTTAGATCCATTAAGCTGGAAGACACATCGCTGATCCAAGGGAGCTCCTCTTTTTTAAATTACTGGAATCTGTTTCCTGGTATAGACTTTCTGGAATCTAATGTGAGAAGTGCTCAAGGAGTCCACCGGCTTGAAAAAATGAAACAAAAAACAACCAATGTCAGCCTATCCTTGTATTCCAGTAGTGAGTGAACTGGAAGAAAATTCAATAAGACAATTTTCATTCTAAATTGAGAAAATTGCATCTTGATTTCCCTGGAACTGCTCTGAGCTTCAAGGCATCTCTAATCAACCTAAGTAACACATACATTTAAAGAGAATAGTTTCTTAGGAACATCTGTGTCTTTTAAATCATCTCTTAAACTTTCTGATGTTCACCTTAGTTAACAACATTACTTTTAGATTTTGAAGACAGTATTAGGGTTTTAGAGAAAAACTGGCCCGATAGGCTATAACTTTTGCAGTTTGTTTTTATTTTAATGTTCTCTTTAAAAACTTCGCAGAAGAAATATTGAACAAGAGAAAGCTTCATTCATTCAACACGTACTTACTGAGGACCTACTATGTGAATACCAGGTATTGTTTACAGCACTAAGAATTCACAGAAAACAAAACAAAAACTCTGCCTTCTTGGTGCTTATATTTCAGGGATACTCCTAACCTGAGTCCTAATTATCAGCTCTTCCCCCAAAACATCCTAATATCTCAAATATTCCTGTCCTAATCAGATTCTCTCATCTATTTCTTTGTCAAACTGATTGGGTTTACACCCTTAAGACCACAAAGCATTATTCTTACCTGAGCCATACAGAGTATTTTGATTATATTTCCTTATATATGCGTTTTCTTTTGAGCTAGTATTCCCTGTTTTCATTGGTTGGGTTTTCTTCCTGCTTATCATCTGTTTATATGTTTTCTTGGATCTTCTCTGTTCCTTGCTGATTATTTGCTTCCTAACTTTGGTGAAACATATTCACCATTACATTATGAACAGTTTTTCTGGGAAGAATTTTAGATCAAAATTTATCGTCACGCTGAATTCATTCATTCTTCCTGCTCATCTTTCATTCTTTTTGTTATAGAATCTCTAGTTCTCTTTTCTCACCAAATTTCATGAAGATATGCCCTGATGGAAACTGTTCTTATTTAATTTTTTCAGTCCTGAGGTAGCTCTTGAAATCTGAAACTTCAGGTCCTTCAGTGCAGAGAAATGTTCTTGCTTTGTTTCTTCAATAATTTTATGTCCTCATTTTGTTGTTACTCAATTTTCTCCGAAGTTTTTCTTCAAAGTTAGGTTTTTAAATTATTTTCATAATTTTAATATTCAAAAGGTTTTATTTTATTCTCTGAATGTTACTTTTTGTGCCTATTATTTTTATTCAGTACCGCACCTTCTAGCTCTAAGGCTGTTTAATATCGGATATTTGTTCTGCTCTTTTCACTTGAGAGGCAATCTTCACATTTCTAGTTCTTGTTGGCTGCTGATTTATATTTAAAAAGGCAGTAATACAGTGCTAATCAGAAGATGAAGCAATGCAGACCACACACATATAGGACTGAATATTAAGTGATAAGAAAGAAACTGTCACTTGTCGGAGAGAATCCTACCTAACTAACAGCTGTGAGTCTTCTCTTTAAGCTTCTTGTTTGCCCTGAGTCCTCCCAGTTACCTGCGTGGGACAGCAGGATAGAGGTTGAAATGGAATAAACTGGTGAGTGAGAAATGAAGCTAAAGATCAACTGTTCAGGACTAGGAACAGCTAGACCCAAACCTCTCTCCATGAGTCAGTGCCATTCACGGACTAGGGGGAGAGAGAACAAGGCCACACCAGCAAACAAGCCCTGTCTGGGAGCAGTGCCATGTGCAGGTCACCACCAGACTGGGAACAGCCAGGCCCAAGCCCCTTTCAGCTTGCCAGCTGGCAAACAAAAAGTACCAATCGCTCTCCTCCTTGTAAGTGACTGGCTCATCCAAAGAAACACAGGCTGTGATGATTGCTATTGAGGTGAAACACAATTGGATACCTGTGATGCGTCGGTGTTTCACTAACATTACGGGTCTAGGCCAGTGGTCTGATCGTAGATTCAGAGGATAGCAGCATACCGTGTGCAGTGTGGCATCTAGAGGGGATCTCCTTCTGAGGGTTACAGCCACTGTTGATTTCCTATGGTCTTGTTTTGAAGTTCTATATTGCTTCCATTGTTTTGTTGTATTAGGTTTTATTTTCTTTTGTTTTGTTTGATTATGTTAAATTGATGTCAGGAAAGGCTGTTTCAAGGATGGAAAGATATAGTAGCAATTTTGGATTTACTACTGGCTTGTTTTGAAGTCCTTTATTGCATCCATTGTTTTGATTTTATTGTGTCAATTCTATTTTGTTCTGTTTGATTTTACTGTGTCTAAATTTATCTGCAGCTATTTTGAAGACATCAAAAGGCATTATGGTAACTATTGTTGATTTCCTGATGTCTTGAAGTCCTGTGTCTCTTATATTTGTTTGTTTTGATTGGTTTTATTCTATTTTATCCTCTTTAAAATAAAATATTAAAACATTTTAAAAACAAAAGTTAACTGTCCAGTTTTCTGTCTGTAGTAATCCACCAGTTTTTGGGGAAGACCCAGATTTGGAGGAACCCTGGAAAAATTAGAAGAAAACACCGAGTTTAATAAATTACTCCCCTTTTAAAGGCTTGCAGTCCTCTTCCTTTTGAAATAGCCCATCTTATGACTACCAGCAGAGGGAACCAATCACTCAAAGCCCTGAGTTCTTTCAAGGCCCTTGTTTCTTGATTCCTTTCCTTCCAAACTAGAGTTTGCACTAGAAATACACATCTTTACACTGCTTTTCCTTTTGCCAAACCAGGTAAGAAGATTGCCATAAGGGTAGAAAATATAAAGACTTCTTTGGCCCTAGAATTAGATTCAATACATAGGAACTCTTTCTCAACTAATCATCACTGTCCACCTGCCTGAGGCCTCTCTCCCCAAACCAAAAATATAAGGCTGCTACCGGACCCAACTCTCCCAGCTCCAGCCTGCCTTCCGGCAGAACTACTGCGCTCTACAGGGAATTCAGTTCAGCACCTGATGATGTCATCTGCAATCACAGGATGTCATGGAGAAGATCAGATAGGACAAGGAATTTTGTAGGTCCTGGGGACATCTAAAGACACGCAAAAACTTATACCAGACACTTCAAGGACTTTGCCCACTGAGATGCAAGACTGCCAGAAAACTTTAAATAAACAGATGTTTATTAAATCTTCCTGCCTACTTTCTTCTCCATCCATATGAAAAGGTCACAGTTCTCTTTGTTTGTTCGGGTAAGACAGCTTTGTCACTGTCTTCCTGCCTGTACCCAGGGATTAAATCATTTGCCTAGTTGCTATCACAAAAGTCTGTTGTATAGTCTCCTGCCTCATGTTCATTAGAAAAACAAGCAGAGATGCCAACGTCAAAACTGCAGAAGTCCCTTCTAGAGAATATTTTTAGAATTGTTTGTGCCTGCCAAAGAATGAGAAAAGCTTGGTGGCACAGACCCAACCTAGTCACTCTGAGAGGTGGACAGTATCAGTGAAGTGACGTCAGGAATTACTCAGGTTGGGTTCCTCTGAGATGATTAAAATTCTCTCTGGCTCAAACTCACAAGAATCCAGTTGACTCTTTCTGTCTGACAGCATTGTTCTGTGCTGCAAAGAAAGAAGAAATACAGGTCCTTAAAACTTCCTTGTAAGGCTAATTAGAGTAAAATCTCCATTCTGTGCTTTCCATGATTATTTCTGCTAAGGTAAATTGCCAGGTAACTAAAACATTTTAAATGGAAAATACGCCTTTTTAAAGGTTGTTATAGATGAAAACCCTTTTAAAATGCACTACATTCTCCTCTTAACCTTCTCAGGATGACTCAGAGTCATCTTCCATGGAGAACAGGATGTCAGTCACTGCCCTGTGTCCTCAGGAAGAACCAGAGGTGGTCAGGTTGTTTGGCTTCGTATCTGCAGACCTCCAGGTGCCATACTTTGGAGCTTTAGCCCATCATTTTCTGTCCTCCTTCTCAGGATCTCAAGATCCTGTTTTTGACTTTGGATGATCTCTTCTCATCACTGTTAATGATTCTACCACTAGGCCTAGACCCAGCCTACATGAATTTTCACTTCCAAATGCAATGTTATTGAGAAAGCCTTAGGAACACACTCAGTAAAAGTGGCTGGAGCAAAACAGAGTAATAAGAGTTAGGGAAATGATTTGAATGTCTGTCTTATAAATAAAGAGCTCAAATGTATTGACTTATTGTCAATATGAAGAACATTTCCTTCCTTTTCTAGCTCTCAGTGGTGACCTACATGAAGATTTCTAGATAGGTGACTGTTTCTGTGGTTTCTTTCTGCAATTCTTTGGATTTTATAGAACTTAGACATAGATAATAGGTTTAAAAGGGAAACTTGCACAGATGTGCTACCCTGTAGGACTTATGTTCAATCATGTTGTCGATTGGCACAGCTAACATAAATGTCACTAGCTACATGTAGTTCTTGAGCATGTGAGATAAAGCTAGGCCACTAAAGAGCCAGATTTTCCATTTTATTTAATTTTGATTAATCTAACAGTAGCCACACGTGGTTAGCAGCTACTCTACTGGGCAACAGGACTTTCATACAAAGCTGCTAAATGCACAGGTGACAGAGGCAGATGTCCTGTTGTTCAAATTCTGGTTCCCACATTTATTAGCCATATGACCAGAAGCAAATTATTTTAAGTTTCTGTGCTTCCAAATCCTTCTTTGTGAAATAGGGAAAATAATTTTACTCATTCCATAGGGTTGTTATGAGAAGTAAATAAGGCAATAAAAATGCTCAGAGTAGCAAATGGCAAATAGTAAGTGCCATATGACTTCCAATCATTAGCTTACTTTGCATTTCTCCAGAAACAGACTCTCAGAACTCAGATATGAGTAATTTCCAATTATTTGGATATGAACAATTGCTAGCTATTTGAAAGCTGCACCAGAGCTATGAGACACAGAAGAGAAGGTAGACATTCCTATGCACAGTAACGAGCAGACTACTGTACCTGTAGACCCCTGGAACATAATCCTCTGGACATTCAATACTACTGTAGACAGGGACTCAGGGAGAATAAGCTATTTGTCCACTAACTCTAGCACAACACTACTGAGGTGTCCCCTAGGGGTGTTAATGCTCCATCACATCTAACCATCTAGCATGACTGACTTTCAATGACCAAAATCTCCCCAAGCAGGTAGCTCTTGGTGCTTACAGTAAGAACTGTGGATATATAGGAGGACGGTAAAAAGCTGCAGAGTCCAAGGCAGTCTTCTGTACCCCATATTATTGTTGCAAAACATTTGTCCTTGTTGAGCCTCTCTAGAAATAGGCAGGAGTAAGTTTCCCATCCAAAAGTGTTGTAAAAAAATGAGTTAACAGGCTGTGTTAAATAATAAAAAATAAAAAGGCTGTGGCCATGACAAGCTGGCATCACCTCATTGACTATTCTGGTCCATCTTATTCTTAAGACCTTCTTCCCAACTCTCCTGAAGGTTCTATTTTAATGACCTCTTACTCCTAGAGTCAATTGTGTTTTTGATCAATAGAAAAACACATGAAAACATTAAGGCCCTTGAACAGCAATAAATCACAAAAGCCCTCAGTTCCAAGGAAAATAGGATGCACTCCAAAAATTTCATTAGGGCTAGGTAAAGGATGGGGATCCCAATTACAAATTACTAGTTTTAATGAATCGATCTGTTATTTCCTGTTAGATAAACCCTGTTTTCTCTCACGTAGCATTTTAACAGGTCTCTGGGCCAAGAAAGCACTTGAAAATGTTTTGCATTTGTTGATGAAGATAAGTATATCAGGTTGATTTATGGGTAGAGATACTTTTAACTCTCTATCTTGGGTCAAAATTAAATTTTTATATGAACTCCTAGAAGTATGGAGGGGCATGAAACACATGATTATTCACAATAATGTTAAGTGATAATATTAGACATTATATTATTCTGTATATTTAGTTGCATATAAAGATTCCCATAAACTAATTTAATTAGAACAGAATTGATTACAAGGTATTGGGCAGTGTCTTAGTCTGAAGTTTGCTGTTGTAACATAATCCCTGAGACAGGGTAATAAATAAAGAATAGAAGTTCATTCCATTATAGTTCTAGAGGTTAGAAAGTCAAAAGTTAAGTCCTGACATACAGTCTGGTGCGGACCTTCTTACTAGGTTTTCACATGGCAGAAGGTAGAACACAAACTGAGCATTTTTAAAGACTCTTCCATAAAAGCCTTAGTCACAATAAAGAAAGAGATCTCATGACCTATTACCCTTTAAGATCCAACTTCTCAACGCCATCACAATGGAATGGTGCACTCGGAAGGGACACATTCAAACCAGGATAGGTAGTTTACAAAATGTTTAAAAGGCCTGGGAATTAAACACTGTGGATACAACACATCAGCAATAATACATCTGAGAGAAACCAAACCCACAATGGAAATGTTTTAGTAGAAAGTCCATTTTTTGTTCAACCACAGCAATTCTTACCATAAGGGACTCTATGCCCCAGAATGTCTACTCTCCTCACATGTAGCTACCATCCCAAAGTGCTCACATTTACTTGGTAAATGTTCATGAATACCTCTGATTACCATGACCTAAGTCGTATGTGGAACTCTAGCTGCAAACAAACCTGCTAAATAGTGTTTTTAATTTTCTTTTCTTTTTTTTTTTTTTTTTACTTTTTTTGAGACGGGGTCTCACTATGCAGTTCAGACTGACCTTGAGCTCACTTTGTAGCCCAGGCTGGTCTTGAACTCACAACGATCCTCCCACCTCAGCCTCCCGAGTGCTGGGATTACAGGCATGAGCCACCACGCCCAGCTTGTTTTTAATTTTCTAGCCTTTGTAGAAAGGTGTGCAAGATGCCTTTGGGTGCATTCTGGACAGACCACGTAGTGTGCTGTTTCACTTTGATGTTCACAATTCCCTCTCATCAAAGCCAAAAAGAACTTTTTCTTTCCAAAGCCATTTCTCCCCTACTTTCACTCATTGTAGCATCAATAATTCCCTTTTACTTCTTCTATATCCAGTCCATTCGGAAGTCCTATTGACTCTACTCTCCTCACTCCTAAATATATCCCAGGTCCCTGACTCTCAGTCCATCTCCACTTGGGACCCTAAACTAGACCATCACCATTTCTGCCCATCCAACTCTAGTAGTATTCCACCTAGATTTCTGACTTTTTTGCCCCTGTAATTCTTTCTCCATATAATTCTCAGAGTGATCTTATAAAACTACAGATCATATTGACTCACTTTCTGACAATTCTCCACATAGGATAAAATGCAAATACCTTTCTACAGTTTGTTTGTTTGTTTGCTTGGTTGCTTGAGACAGGGTCTTGCTACACAGTTCAGGCTGGCCTTGAGCTCACTTTGTAGCCCAGGTTGGTCTCGAACTCTCAGCCATCCTCCTTCCTCAGCCTCCCAAATGCTGGATTACAGGCATGAGCCACCACATTTTCTATAGTTTTTAAAACTTACACAGTACAGCTCTTCTATCCTCTTACACCAATGTCTTCTCTCTATCACCCACTCTGGTTTATGAAAATTACTAGAACTAATATACAAAGACCGTTTCTATTCCAGAGTCTGCATTTGCTTATTTGTCTGCCTAAAAACCTTTCTTATATGTCAGTTTTCCCCCTCCTATACACAACTAGCACTTTTGGCGCATGGGTCCAAAATCAGGATCACTGATCAATGAAGCTGAGTCACTCTATAGCTTTGTGCTTAAATATCATCTACTTCCCAAACAACTTTGTTGATTATCTTATCTAATGAAACCCCTTCAATGTCTTGGTACCTTTAATCTATTATCCCTCCTTTAGAAAAATTACTTTAGAGTCTTTGAAGTTATCTCTGAAGCACAATTATTTGTATACTATCTTCTTTCAGTAGAATGTCAGCTCCTTAAGAGAAGTCTCTTTGAATACCTTGTTCCTCACTGTATCTCCAGCCCCTGGAAGAGTTCCCAACACAGAGTTTTTGTAATAAACACCTGAAGACTGATGGAAGAAAATGAATTAATTTTATCTCAGTTTGCACACAAAGGAGGACCAAAGACAGCACACTCCAAAATTGGAACCTAGAGACTATGAAAACTGATGTAGGGTTTGAGATGACTTTAGCCTATGTAGAACTGGTAAAGTCCAGCTCCCATATGGGCTTCAACAGTCTCAAGACAGCCACTCAGTAAAGTGTTTTTTCAAGACTATTGTCTTCCTTCAGTAGAAATAGTAGCTATTCCTATCCTCTGTCCTGTGAAATCCCACTGGAGTTTGTTCCCTCAAATATCATGTCATTGTATCAACTGCCCTGAACTCACTCCAACTCAGCCTGTGACTCACAAATACACTGAAGCAGAAAAAATCCAGTAGAGGGCAAACCCCTCACCTTACCTCCTTTTTAAGACCTTTGATGTTCTCATGTATCATTTTGTAATTGAGATTGTCAATTAGTCACCTCAACTCTGCTCCCTGCATTTCTCTCTCCCATCTAAACTCAACCTTCAGCCAAACAATGGAACTGGACAAAATGAGGTAACAGTTTTCTGTGTGAGTCACTCTGGGTGACTCTTTTCAGAGAGCACTGTGGAGTGAGCAGCCAGAGGCCAGGCAAGTGCTTCAGCCATCCAAGAACTGGCAGAAAGCCCAAGAGACACTCACCTGATGACAGACCAGCAGGATGAGTCCTGGAGGAAATGGTTTCCAACAGCTGCAGAAATAGTCTCTTGGCTTGCGCACAGCAATGCCCTTCTCAATTAAAAACATAGTCATTATTCACACTGCAGTGTTAAATCTTATGCTGTGCTTCTCTCCATCCTGCATCTTAAAGACAGGACCCATCCATGACATGATGATATCTCTCAGCCAAACTTTCCCTCTATAATGGGTAGAAAATGGTTCTCTGGTCCCCAAACGACAAACACAAAAAAGAGATTCCTGTGAGCTATTTCTCGTGGGTAAGCACTCTGAAGAAAATTAAGAAAATTGTAAATGGCTGGAAGGAGGCTTTATTTTCGGCAAGAATTTTGATTGTTTCTGAGTGATCCCTCCACTTTTTCCCAGAGGAGGTCATCAGTTAGGTGCTGTCAATCAAAAAGGAATTGGCAGCCAATGAGAGGTTCTCAAAGAAGCTTGCAACTAATGCACCAAAGGAAAATTGCCACCGAAGCAGGGCTCCTCAGGATAAGTAAATTGAAGAATATTTTGGGGATAAAAATAAACCCTTTTTGAAAATGAAAGATGCTCTATATACAAATTGCTCTGATGTTGCCAAGGCTTGCCTTGCAGACCTAGATGTAAGTAAAGATATTCTCAGACATGCTTGATGATCCTTTCCTCCAAGTGTATCTGTTCTGATGCCGCATCATGCTTAGAGGAGTTTCTCTGGGGTGTTCATAAATATTTGATTTTAGTCATTATCCTGGTGGACCAAGGTTTGAATCACTGGGATGGAGGACCTTTGCACAAGGATTGGTAAAACCAATCTATACACAATGTCTGAGAAAACACTACTTTGGGCCCTTGATTTCAAATACAACTAGCCCTGATAATCAGATCACATTTGAGGAAACAGTGATCAAGAACTCATGAAATTCTGAAATATTTCAAGCCACAGAATATGGAGTTCACTCCAATCCCCAAACCAGAAAATAGAAGGAACTGGCAACTTGTCTTGGTTGTTTTTCTCTTATTGCTGAGACAAAATACCCAACACCCAAAATGAAGAAGGGAAAGATTTATTTAGCTCACAGTTTATGGAGGCTTCAATCAGTAATCAGCTGGCTTTAAGGCAGAGTGGCACATGGCAGAGGACAACAGTCCATGGCGTCAGAAAACAGCACAAGCAACAAAAGCAAATGAGAAGAAGCATGAAGAGAAGACTCTGTCCTTATGTTCCTACTTGGGTGTGGCACTCACACCCATAATCCCAGCATTGGCTCATGAGTCATTCACAGACTCTACAAGCCTCCTTCCATAATTCATGAGGCTTTGGGGGGACATTCAGACACAAACCATAACAAAAGTGAAAGCCACCCCTCCCAATGAGGAAAAGTTAAAAACTAGAATATCAAAGTTTTATCCTGATGATACATAGAGAACAAGGTAGCCAATTAGCAGAGACCAACACAAGAATTCAAGACAGTATTGTGTTATAAGAAAAGAAAATACTAATTTGATGCCGCATGAAGATCCTGTAGCTATAATTATTAGTAAAGAAATCATTGCTACAGGAAGAAGATCTAAAAGAGCCCCTAATGATAGGCAAGAGAATGGTATCTCCAAGATCCCAAAGATGCTAAACAGACACCATCAAGGTATATTCTGACTTGGTGAAATGATTCAACAATGGAAGATTCAAGATTAAAACAAGAGAACAGGAAACTCAAATCAGAGACAGACAATGGTTATTATGCAATTCTTAAGAATCAAAACATAAAACCCAAGTGACAATACTGAATAGTTTATGGTTGAATTTTAATGGCTAAACAGTCATCAGAAATTTTTGTAAGTTTTATAAAATCTTGTCCACCATTCGCTCTTCCACCCTGTCATGGCTTATGTCTATGTCCCCCAGGCCTCATGAGTTTGCATTGTGCATTTGTTATTCATTCATTGTCTAGTGCTTGGATTGATGGTGTCAATGCTCCACCCTTAAAGGGGTGGAGCCAGGATGTGATGTAATGGCAGGAAAAAGGTGTGTCTTGCTCTTTGCTGGTTCCTGTTTGCTGTTTGCAGCTGCCATGAAAGGCTGCCCAGCCATGCCCGCCTGCCTGGGAGCCAACTGAATGTGGACTGAAACCTCCAAAAACTGTAAGAGATAAACCTTTCCTTTCCCAACTTGGGCATCAGGTATTTTGTCTCAGCAACGAGCATAAAGTAACTAAGACAGTCTGTCTGTCAATAAAGCACTTAAGGCCCTGGGTTTAGCAATGGAATATGTATGTATCAGTGTAAAACAGTTCGATAACAAAACCTTCAGACAGCCTGGCCTGATTCTTTCCAGGATGCACAATTCCCTTGAGATAGAAACATTTTGATAACAGTGATAATAGAAGATAATAATTATTTAACAAATTCCATATACCTAAGATAAGTGCCATATGTATATATAATCTATATACTACACTATATTATATTATATTTAAATTTTATACTTTTTTCTTTGTTTTGTTTTGTTTTTGTTCTGTTTTGGAGTGCTGGGGATTGAACCCAAGGACTCATGCATGCAAAGTATCTTTCTACAACTGAGCTACATTCCAAGGCCCAAAAGATTCTTGTATATAGCTATATATACACCTGAGCTAAGTATTATACATATGCTAAGTACTATATATATATATGATAAACATGTATTATAAATTACATATACATTACATATACATGCTTTGATAAGTGTCAGTGAATTCTAAATGGTCTCCATTGTCTTAAAGTACATCTTCACTAAATAAAAAATTTTCAAATATTGTTACGGACTAATATTTGAATGAGGATAAATTAATTGATTGTTTTTACTGTTATGTTAATATATGAATCCTTGAAGGATGGTTATGTTAATATATGAATCCTTAAAGGATATAACATACTGATATGAGGTGAATTACAAAATATAACCCAATCACTTGAAACACTGAGAAAACTAGTTTACCAATGCTAGTAATTCATCCTGATATTTTAATTGGTTGTAATATATGATTTTCTGGTTTGAAAAAATAACAAAACATTTTTCTGACTTTCAAATACCAATTAACATATTTCTTTTCTTCCTGGGGTTTTCTCTTACCTCCTACAACTTGTAAGTTGTATTTTTCCCCACAAAACATTGTCCCTACTAAATCTGGAACCTGAGCTAGAGGATATTGCTGCTTGTTTTAAGTATAAAATTAAACACCTTTAAAAGGGTATATAGTTTCAAATGTCCTGCTTTAAATCAGAAAATTGTCTAAATTCCTATATGACCAAAGGGAAAAATTACTGAAGTTGATCAAGAGGGAGTAAAAATTATTTACAGTTATGAGATTCAAATTACAGAAATGAACCAGGCAACTAAATCAAATGCCAGGTAGTTAAACTAACTGTGGGGTTTCCTTCTTTCTTGCCTAATAAATGCATATACTTTGTGGGAAGATAAATCTGTAGTCTAGTGCAGTAATTCATCCACTGGATTCCTTAGACACTGGAGATAACTTCACAAGAAATATAAAGCTTCTAAAGCCAAATTATCCAGACTGTTTATGTGATAGGCACTTTGCGAGGTATCCCAGGAACAACAAGAAGTGTAAATGTGCCATGAGAATCTGTATGGGAAATGAATTCTTGACTGTTCCTGTGGAATTTTCTAAGTAGGGAGAGTCTAGTGGTGTAGAAGTAGAGGACAAGTCATTACTTCACCTTTGAGAGGTATCTGGGTCAGGAAGGCTTTGTCCTCATAAATGGATTAATGCATTATCACAGAATGGGTTTAGTATTTCAAGAGTGGGTTATGCACACACACACACACACACACACACACACACACACACACACACACACATCCTTTCTTCCTGCCATACAGGAATAATATTTCTTTACCTACAGCCACAGGAGGATGCAGCAAATGCCAGCTCCTCAGTCTGGAGTCCCCTGCCTCCATAGTCATGAACTAATAAATCTCAATTCATTATAATCACAATCTGAGTATTCTATTATAGCAGCAAAAAATGGAGTGTAGGCATTCAGATTCTGTATTGCCACCAGATTCTTACCACTGTGTATCATAATATTTGAGAACACTTAGAACATCCAAATATGCGTCTATTTGGGGGCATTATGTTGAAATTCATTGCATGTTTTATAAACTTCACTCTCCCATCATTTGAGGAATTATTATTATCATTATTATTATTGAAAAGATATGCATCTATGTAATACATAGACAGCACATGGTTGACAGCCTAGAGAAAACCACTGCATGTTACACCCATAGTTTCTTAGGTTTACAGGTTATATGGAAGTTTCTTTTTTTATATGAAAGAGGGTCTCTTGATAACAGCTTTAAGAAAAAATATACAAAACTAAAGAAAAATAATAATCTATGAAGTTGTTTCAAATTAAAGAATACAAAGTGCTAGTAAACATTCACTAATGAAATATTCATAAAGACAGCTGTTCTAAGGACCAAGGTCTGTTGGGAGTGAAAGGATCCTTTGTGTTAATGCACGCAGCACAATGGAGCTTCTGCCCTTAAGAATTACAGAAACTACACTTACAGCAAGATTCTGTTTACAGAACATAAATACAAAAACAACTAGCAAAAATAATGAGCCAACAATATCTGTATTAAAATGAATTAGCGGCCAGAAAAATACCAGGATGCCTAATTTGCTAAGATGAAAGAATGGAAATACCTTTTATTTAACTTGCCTCAAGGTTTTCAGCCTGCATCTTCTCCCAAAAATCTTTACTGTTGCTGTGTTGTTGTTGTTGTTATTATTATTAGTGTTCAGATTGACTGGGCATGGTGTTGGAGCCATACTTAACCTTCCACTGGAAAGAGGAATGCACAACTATATTCAAACTTGTTTAAAATTTCTAAAAACCTTGGCATAAAATGTGTTTCCTTATAATGAAGCTCTTGGGCAGACTCCAGGAGGGTGAGATGTTACATATCAAGAATTGTCAGAGACTGAAAATACAAATCCATCTTACATCCTGCAAGCATTCTGGTACAGTTATCATGTAATACTGCTGAATGTTCTATTCATGGACTCATGGAGGGGAGTGGGGAGAAGCTCTGTGTGTGTATAAAGATGACACAACAGCTAGTAAGTGGCAACTGACCTAACTACTCCACTTGCCCAGTCAGACTTGATCAAGTGAGAAGATATAAAGGCTGGAAATCTGAGCAAAATTTCACTGTGGTCAGTTTACTGATGTGGTCTCTATACCAGGCTCTTGTTTTAGGCTTTGAAGTCTAGAAATTTAAATGTTCTTTCACATCACCCAGAGTTGTCCAGATTTAGGGAACTGAGTCCATAAAACCAAACTCACCAAAGGCTTGGCCAATGATGGGATGACAATCCCCACTGGCTATCAAATTCCTTGCAATTTTATTCTTTCTGCTTACTGATGACTAATGTAGGTTTTTAGGTATGTTAATGAGAAGAGTAAGTTCAAGAAAAAGCCATAAAATTCTTGTCCTTGAAACAGGAAATGTATATGTTTCACTATAAATTATATACATCAAGCATTTGGTGAGTTCAGTTTTAAGGATATCAGTTCCCCAAGTCTGGAAAACAGAGATTGCTTCTCCAATGGTCAGAATCTTCTGCTAGATAGGATCTTTATTCCTCTGGGATAATGCTGAACTGATGCTGATGAATTGCTATTTTCTAGTTTTCCTTGATACTAATTTAATGTGAGATCCTATAAAATACGACTTCAAACAGATTGCAAAATCATGATTATCTGTGCAAATATTTGGTCACTGCAAGAATCTATATAATAAATGCTAATTTTATACATAAATGCTAATTTATTTTGAGTATTACTTTTCCTTCCTCCAAAATAGAACAATAATATTTTTGGTCAAAACTGCAATATTTAATGATGGTAGACAACAATCATGTGATATCAATTTCAAGATCCAAATACAGTGTACAGCTGGTCTTTAGATTTCTTAAGTGAGTTAGGGGAAAGGGAATGATGTGTTAGAGTTGTGTTGTAGTGGAGAGACGAGCAGTCATATTGAAGAGGCTATGTTTTCCCAAATCTCTTAACACTCATGAATACTGTTATATCCTGAATGCCTGTGTCCCTCCAAGATTGCTGTGTTGAAGCCCTAACCCGAAATGTTGCTATAATTGAGTTGGTGGGTCTTTGGAGATAATTAGGATTAGATGAGTTAGGATGGAACCCCCATGGTAATAGACACTTTTGTGTCCTTAATAAAAGAAAAAAAAAAAAGACAGCAGAGCCCTCTCTCCCTACCCATGAAAACAAAGAAGAGGTCAGATGAACACACAGCAAGACACTGGCCAGTACAAGCCAAAAGCCCTCAGAATAAAACCTACCTCAACCTTCAGGACCACAAGAAATAAATATCTATTATTTAAGCCATCCAGTCTGGGATATTTTGTTATTTAGCCTAAAAACATTAAGATAAGTGTCATCTGCACTAAGATCACATACATTGTTATTCTCCCTCCCCCGAATGATTTCTGCAGTATTATTCCTGGCCCATCAGGAACAAGCAGATCAATTCTTAACAAATATTCCTTGGCATGGTAAGTTGGGGGGTGCTTAAATTCACCAATAAGTAACTGCAAGACTCTTTAATGGTATCTTGGAAATCTTCCAAGGGGAAGCATAAATGCCCTAGGTTCACTTATAGGTCATAATTTGTAATTTGTCTCCAAGGTTTTTAAAAAGAAGTATGTATTTATATTCAAATTGATGGTCCAGCATCTTTAACCCTGACTAAATAGATTTGGGATAGTGTACAGACTACTAAAATTCCTATGGTGAATATATTTCCTGAAAGCCTCTTTGAGCTCACCACTCTCATAGGCTTCACAGAGTAAATCATAAGCTCTACAGAAATCCATCAAAAAGACTTGGCCACATATAAATCTGTAGGAACCTGTGCTGCAGCCGAAATGCAACACTGTTCCTCTAATCCAATTATAAGTTTTATCCATTCCTCAAATATTTATTTATATCCTAAAATGTGTCAGGCATTTTGAAATGTACTTAATCATACAAACCAAGCCATAAGTATTATTGTATTTCCTTTACAGCTTGGAATATCCAGGTTGAGAGAAATTAGTCAGCTTTCCAAAAATTATCCATCTAATATATGGTAAAATTAAGAAGGAAACTCTAATCCTTGCATTCCATTTCCATTCTCTATTCACCAATTCAGCTGTCTTTTTTATCCCCCACCCCTTCTGAGAGGGAGAAACTGTGCAAGAGACATTGTTCTTAAAACTGTTCTTTTGAATCTGTCTAGCTCTGTAACTACTTCATGGCTTTGTAATTACTTTATTGACACCTATAACCATGAGAGCGTAACCAAGCATGCAGGATGCCTGATTACACCATTGTGCCAAGCTTCCTGAACTGACAACCACTGATCAACCTTTGTAACTGACAATCTCACCCTGCTAGCTAATCAGAGAACTGCCAGGCTTTTCTGTCTCCTCTTTGCACTTCATTTGTGCCTCTTGCTTGGGCATCACAGAAAAGCCCTAGACCACCAGAGATCAGGGCCTAATATTCTGGGAATAATTCCAACTAGTGCCCATCAACATCAATAAATCTGGCTCCAAATCCTGGGTGTCATTTCAGTGTTTCTGCTCGCTGTTGTACTTCCAGAACTCAGGACTGAGCCCCAGGACTTCCCTCAGGTTAGCAAACACTCTATTACTGGATTACGTCCTAATCACCAGCTGTTTATTTTCATTCATTCATTGTCTGTTTGATACAGCATTGGAGATTAAACGTAAGACCTTTGTCCTGAGCTATCCCCAGCCCTTTTGTATTTTTTATTTTGAGACAGGGTCTTGCTAAGTCACCAAGTTACCCAGGCTGGGCTCAAATTGGAGTTCTCCTCTGCCTCAGTCTCCCAGAGTGATGGAATGACAGGTATGTACCACCATGGCTGGATCCAGGTGTGCTGTCAGCTAAAAAAAAGTTTAAACCATTATGAAAGGAGCCAGTTGGATATGCATTAAGAATTGTCTTTTAACCTTATAAGTTGTCCCAGCACTATCAGTTAACAGAAAAATCTACCCAACAGGCTTCTTCCTCCTGCTCACTTGAATTGTGGGAAGAAATTCCTATGAAAGGAGTAAAGGAGGTGGGTATCTTAAAAGATTCTGCGAGACATGCACTTCCAGTTTCCTATGGAGTCCACTGAGTGATGTCTGCTGCTCACAGATGGGAACCATCGCCTTTCAGGTGGTCAGTAGCTCTTTGGAGAACATTTCCTCCTCCATTGTCAGTCCACATGAAGGAGAGAATTAACCTCACCTTTAGATTTTGACGTAGGCAGACCTTCTACACTTGATGACTCCTATTAGTTCAAATCCCATTTAAAACTGGTAGCTCCAGGAATGGGCATGTGAATTAAACGAATCCAACTAATACTGGGACTCTGCCTGGAGCTACCAACAAACATCTTTGGTGCCATATTAGGGAAAAATACCACTGAGAAAGGAATTAACATTGAAAAAGCAATTAACGTAGAGAAATAGAGACAAGGCATTATTGCAATCCAATCATGATCAAAGGCAGAATTATTTTTCTCCCTGTCAGTTACATAAATAGTGAATCTTTTTTCACTTAAAATACTGTAAGATTGGGCCTTTTGTCACTTACAACCAAAAGACTTCTTTTTTTTTTTTTTTTTTTTTTTTTGTCTTTTTTTTTCTTTTTTTTTTTTTTTACCGGTACCGGGAATTGAACTCACGACTGCCTGCTTGCAAGGCAGGCGCTTATGCCACTGAACTAAATCCCCAGCCCCTAACTTAAACTTTTAACTTCCAGAAAACCTGAGGTCAAATTGTGATTATGTCTTACGCATGAGATTTTATTTGATTTTTATTTTCATATTGATATTTCTCAGTGCTTTTATAATTTTTTAACACTATAGATATATTTTTATGATGAGAAAAGGCAATAAAATGATTTTCATTGTAGGAAATAAAAGTCCTCTTTTACTTAGGTGTTTAGGGTGCATTTCTACCCAAATCCATGATTGTCCTGTTTCTGGAAAACAAGTTAACTATTTACAAGAATCATCTCATTTTCAAAGGAAATGTATATTAAGATAAGACTGGGGCATTATATGGGATTAGGTTAAATGTTTTTCCCTGAGTGTCTCCTCTGATTGCAATCAGTATTTTCAGTCAAATAGGATTCTAGAGATGAACAGACTCTGTGATGCAGGACTCTAACCTCATCGTGAATATCTGTGGCATCATTTGCTTAGTGCAGGGTTTGGCAGAATTTTTCTGCAAAGGGCAAGACAGTAAATGTGCTAGGCTTTGCAAGCAACATGAGCTCTCTCACAACTACTCTACTCTGTCATTATAGTGTGAAGGTGGCCATCAGCTGTTGGGAATGAATGTGTAGCTGTGCTTCAATAAAAAAAAATTTATAGTATATTAGTCAGGTTTCTATCTCTGTAACAAAATACCTGAGAAAATTCAGTTAAAAAGAGGAGGGTTTTATTTTGGCACACATTTTCAGAGGTTCCCATTCATGGTCCTTTGACTCTGTTATTTTGGGTTCTACAGTGAGACAGAAACATTGTAGGGAGCTTGTATAGAGCTGCTCGCCAGGAGGCAGAGAGGGAGAGGAAGAGACCAGCATTTCAAGAATCTCTTCAAGATTGCTCCCCCAGTAATCTAATGTCCTTCCACTAAGCAGCACCTCCTAAAGGTCTGTTGCCTCCCGGTAGATCACAGGCTGGCAAACAAGCCCATGGAACCTGGAAGACATTTAAAACTCAAACCGCAACATACAGACATTGCAATTTGGACCACATGCAAATTCCAGATGTCAGTAAATACTACTCATCTTTTGATTTTTTTTCAGTCTTTAAAAGTGTCAAAAGATTTTTTTTTTCTTAGCTCACAAGCCATAGAGAAACAGGCAGCAGTTGATGTGGCCCAGGGGCCACAATTTGCCATACATCGGTTTGTATTTTTTTAACAAAGTTTCTAAAGAGTAGATTTTTGCTCTCAGTTATTTATAAGGACTCTTCCTTACAAAAATACAATTAGGTTGTTTTCAGAAACACAGATCAAACCATTTGCCATAATTTGGCACTGTAAATACATATATTTAGGATTTTTAGGTTAGACGTTCCTGGCTGCCAAAACATGCTGTTAACTTTTCAAATATTGTATGAACGAGATACCAATAAAATATTTGTTAGAAATAATGTAAGCTATATACGATATGGTGTGGAAAAAATGAACCCAAGTGTTTATGAGCTGTCACTTAGCTATACAGCTAGTATCCACGGAAAGATGAGTATGAACTGGAAAAAACAAGAATGCCCCCAAGCGGCTGCAGCCATGGGAGATAGAATCCCATCCAGCAATGCCTTCCCAGTAAAGTGAGCAGAGCTGACTGAGTCCCAGCATTGCTGCTACCAACACAGAATGCTGATCACTCAGACCCAGAAAACAGAGTGCACACATTAGAGAAAGACAGGAAGCCACAAGCCCTGGCGAATGGAGAGGTAGGTCATTCCCAGGGCAATTTGAAATTAGACTTTGCAAAGTGCATGGGAGGTAACAATACTCGTGAGAAGTACAACTGAAAAATGCTGGACTCTTAGTGAACTTTGATCAGGCTCATAAATAGATTGAGAAGTGATGCCCTAATAAAAGAAAGGGACAACCCAAGGAATAATGCCCATAGCTAACATAAAGAAATAGCAGAATGCATTGTTTTACATTTACGGACTTCAGAACCAGACTGCATGGCTTGCACCCCACCTCTCGCACCCACCTCAGGGCCCCACAAAATCCCATTCTCTGCAGTTGCCAGAATGCCCTCTTCCCCGACTTCTCCTCTCTTGCTAGTCCCCCTTAGCATCTTCCATTCTATAAATTTTACTTATTTATTTTATTTACTTACCCCACTAAGATGTAAGTTTCACGAGAGTAGAAATGTTTTCTGTTCTGTGTATTATTAAAATATAGGGCGTATCATGTCTCTCCTGTGTTCAAAGGCTCCCCCGTTCTCAGAGTCAGGGGTGAAACCCTTGCCGGCATGCTGGTCATCACACTCCCCTGGGCCGTGCGCGTTCTGTGTGTTCCCCCAGGACCTTTTCCCCAATCAAGCCTTGTTCCTTCGTTTCCTTCACTTCTGTCCCATCTCAAGACTCCCTTCCATGATCACCTTTTCCAAAATTCTGCCCCATCCTACTCACATATCCTGTTCTTTGACTCTGATTGTTTCTTAGCATTCATCACTTTATATAGTATTTGATTTGTATTGTTAAAGGTTTGACTTCTGTGCTGTAAAATGGTGCATGGAGTAGACAGTGTGTTCTGTTTTGAACACTGTGATAGCTGTTGTATCTAGCAGAGTCCTTTGCACACAGCAGGCACTCAGTAAAGAGTAGTAAATATCCAGAATGAATGCCTAAATGGACGTGGATGCATAAGTTAGCAAATCATCCATCAATGGCTAACAAAATGGAAATGTATCAGAATCTTATTTTACGATTTCCATGATTATAGATTAACATGGGCAATTCACCCAAATGGCAATCATTTTTGTTAAAAGATTGGAGAGGTGCTTCAGACCAGTGGCCAAAAATGGACCTCCCTTCTGAACTGGCAATGGGAGACTGACCTGACTTAGATTCACATCCACTAAAGAAACCAAAGCCATGGCCTCCAGCCAGTCTCCCTCAGAAGGGGCTCAGCAGCATCCCCACATGATGATTCTCTAGTAGCAAAAGCTTGAGAGGAAGAGAGACAACCCCACTTTTTTATTGCAATAGTCCTGCCCTTACTAAGGAAGACTTACTGTGGTTTTCCTCCAAGCTCCATTCTTCAGATAATTACTCTTCCTGCTGTAGGAAAGAGTGAGTAAAAAGGAAGAGAGAGAAACACTAAGGCTCTGACCCCAAATTTCCCTAAGAGGACACACAGGTAAATATAAATTATGTTTAGTCTACGTGCTGCCTAAGTGAGCAATATAAGTTTTGTTCAAAGCAATAACAAATACTAAAAATACACCTGAAATGACCCATATAATTAAATTCACTCTGTTTTTCCTTTCCATCATGTGATTTTTTTTCTGTTGCATAATCTTGAGTTAAATAATGATCTCAAATATTTTTATAAATAAATTTCTGTACTAGCTGGACCCATATTACAATTGTAGCCGAGATGTTGATTCCTAACTTGAATAATACTAATAATAACATTGAGATAATTTAAGTAAAGTACATGCTATATACCAGACACCATTCTAAGATCTTCAGAAACTGAATCACTTAAACCTTACTAGAATGTAGAAAGGTTAGGAAATTTATACAAAGATGCACAGGTCGTCAGCAGAATAGCACGAACTCAAGTCAATTGTGTCTTACAACAAAGTTTGTCTTTTCAACCATCAACTCCTTTAAACTGCCTCCTAACCTCAAAAGAAGGTCAGCTACCTCTTACAGAAGTTTCTGTTAACTGGGATTCTTTTCTACAGGAGCAGGTTATGTGTAATATTCACATTCTTACCACGTATCATGTCGGATCCTATTGTTGTTTTTTGTTTTTTTTTGTTTTGTTTTGTTTTTTTTGTCTTTTTCATTTTTGCTGGTACCAGGGATAGAACTCACGACTGCCTGCTTGCAAGGCAGGCACTTATGCCGCTGAGCTAAATCCCCAGCCCCTGATCCTATTGTTTTTAATTAGACTAATCTATAGATTAAGAAATTAGACCAAATAAAACACATTCAGAAAAGGGAAATACAGGCAGCATAAGAGGATGTTGAATGGTGGACATAAATCTCAAGTTAAGAAATTTGGAGGTGAGATGAGAGGGAAACACTACATGGTCTCAAGGCCCTGATGTCAAAGAGAACGAGTTTATGCTGTGTTGCCTCCAAACAGTAATCCAAGGAACTGCAAACTGAAGTTACAAGGGAGCTAATTTCAAAGAAGATTGTTTAATCAGATTTGTCAGGAATGAAACACCCAAATTCGGAAGCGTTCTATCACAGACTGATAGAGATGCTGCAGGAAGGAGGAGTTTAGGTGAGAGACGGGCCTGGATCTTACCCGCCCACTGCACTCTCACTTCTCAGTGATGATGGGGACAAATAAGGATAATAGAGTGAATTCCTTAAAATACAGCGTATTCAGTTTAGAGAATCCTATTTTACTTTGAGATTGCGTCTTTCTCCATTTATGCACATTTAACATGGTTGTAATTATTTTAGTTGCCTGCTTTCTTTCTTTTTTAACTAACCTTGCAACTTAAATGACCTTAAATAAAAAGATGACAGCACTTTCTTAGTCACAAATTCTCAAGCAATTTTCAGTGTATGCAATCCAAAAAGTCTGAGAATCTTTGCACTAGCTAAAAATCCGCAAAGTTCCATGCAGTTCTTCAGCATAGATTATAAGAAGAGAATTAAGGTGGCCTAATAGTCAGGTTTCATATGTACTGTGGCACTTAACATGTGCCACAAGCTTTATGCCGATCATCTCATTTATTTTCCACAACTCATCTAACATTGCCTTCTCCCAGAGTGACAGAGTAGTTAAATTACCTGCCCAAAGACACTTGTTCCTCTAGCAAGCAAAAAAAAAAAAAAAAAAAAGGAAAGAAGAAAAAATAAAAATTAAATCCTTATCAAGTTAAAAATTTAAAAAACCTTTTTAATTTGACAAAAGAATTCTATACATAAAATGCCAAATTCAGAGATAAAATATTCTAGAGGGATTTTCATTAAGGCTAGAAACAAGACAAGAAAAACTTCAATTACTGAAACTATTCAGCACAATAAATAATATATGAAGGAAAGGAAACTCAAAGGAACAAATACTGGAAAGTAAAAAACAAAACTGCATTTGTAGAATGCTCAGTTGTCGAGAAGAGAATCAAATGTCAAACTACTGCAATGAGCTAAAAACATAAAGGATGCTCAGATAAAAAATTAAGCTTTGCTCCTTACCTAACCTTAAGACTGAGAAGCTCTAGTTCCAACTCGGACCCTGACCCACTCTTTCCGTTTCCCCTGGACGCAGTTCCCCCACCTTTAAGGAATCTCTGAGATTGTGTCACTTACGGTGCTGACATTAGCTGTATCTATTCCAGTCCCTTTATGATTGAAGAAACTTCCATAAGAATGGAAGGCCAGAATTGGCCTGATGAGAGGTTTTCCTTTGTTCAGAATCACTGGGACACAGATATGACGTTCATGGAGGTTCTGGACTCTCTCATATGCCATGTTTTTCTTATAGAAATCATCACCTCTAAAGGGGTCCGTTGTCATGCTGGAAGTTTTAGATGGGTGAAACGGTGTGAATAAGAAAAAGAGGGAATCCAGAGGACTAAGAAGAGCTCTCATTCTTTCTTTCGTAGTGGAGCATGTTCTTTTTGGGGGAACTTCCACTTTTCCACAAAACAGACACCAGTGATGACTTACTCCCTGTACTGTGGAGCGGTGCTGAACTGGGACCGGAATCATGAAGTAACATCGATATTCTACTTTTATTTTTAAGATAAAAGAATAGATTTGATAGTCTTAATAATCTGTTGTGCTGCTGTAACAAAATACCACCGATTTGGTCATTTATAATAAACAGATATCTATCTTCTTGCAGTTCTGGAGTCAAACATAAAGGCCCTGGAAGAGTCCAGTGTCTGATGAGGACTTTTCTCTATCTCCAAGGCAGCACTTTACAGCTATATGTTCCTGAAATGAGGATGCTGTGTCTCCGCGTGTCCAAAGCTGAAAAGCAGGCTAACCCCAAGGCTATGTCAGGCCTCCTTAAAAGGCCACAGCCCTACTCTAAGGGAGAATCCTTCATGGTCTAATCACCTTATAAGGACCCCACCTCTTAATATCATCACACTTGGAACACTTGAATTTTGGAAGAAACACATTCAAACCATAATGGTCATCATGGTCATTCAAGAATTCTCAGTGTTAAGAACTGATCTAAGTATTTGATGCTGGGATATGTGAGTGTTCATGCACATTTCAATCCAACAACACAGATGTTAGGAAATATGCATGTTTAAAGCATATCAATCATCTTAGTAATAATATTCAAACTGCCATCTTGTCAGGCTGGTGAAGTTCTACCTCAGTCACTTATGTTCCCTAAACTCCAGTTTTTGAAATTAGGTTTCCCAGAATTAGAAGCTATTAAAGTGATTCATTGAGAAATATTACCAAGAAAAAACAGTAAAAAAGAAGATATGGGATAGAAAAGCAACCTGGTAGGGGCATGGAGTTAAGAAAAGTCCCCCACAGGATGACCATCTCAATTTTACAAAGATTTGGGGACCATAAAGATCAAAATACTTGTTCCGTTCAAAAGCCAAGAAACTAAAATATTTACCATCTTCACATGCATCAGGTTATTTTACCAGCCAAACCTGGAGTTTATGAATTTCCAAGAGTAACTGGCTTTCCATAGGAAAGCAGGCTTCCAAGACCTGAGGGTACAGACAAAAAGGTTCCTGACAAAAAGGTACAGAAGCTGATGTACAAGACTCAGTACTTGTAAGAGAAATGAACAAGATTCAGTAGAGAAGGAACAAGGTCTGTTACAGTCCAGGCCTTGTCCAGCTTTTCAGATCCAGTCACACCTCACACCAAGTTTACTCCACTGATTCTTCAGAGTGGTGGCTGATCACACTTCTGGAGAAAATAAGACGATGAGAGAAAAGTTAATATGATAAGCTACTATCCTTTATCTTAGTCTGTTTACATGGCAACAAGAAGATACCTGAGACTACATAATTTATGCAAGAACAGAAATTTATTTTCTCACATTCTGGAGATGGTGAAAGGGGCTCATTGCTTCCAAAGTAATGCTTTATCATTGTATGGCAGAATGGCAAAAAAACAAAACGACACAAAACTAATGCCTGTGTATTCACATAGCAAGAGAAATGCAAGAGTCGAGTGGTTTTCCAAATCCTCTTTTATAAAGGCTTTAACTACATTCACATGAGTGGAACACTCAAGATTTCCACATTGAAAAAGCCCTAGCTGTTAATACTATCTCCTTAGGATATAAGTTCCCGCTTAAGAATATTGGAGAGACACATTCAAACTGTAGCACTTCAGCGACTGCAGTGGGCCTCAAGGTTGTCACTGATACTTTCTCTCTGCTTTATGAGCCACTCCAAATCCCCCTCACCCTTGTCCAGAATTCTGCTGGCCTGAACTGCTTTCTTGGTGTGATAATTGTAGTTTTTGTATTTGAGGATTCTGAGCTTCTAGTTATCATGTTGGACCATCTTTGCTGTAATTCTGTATTCACAGTTCAACTTATATTGAAAACTCTGTACAATACCCAAGTGGTTCCTTGGCTTTAAATACACTACTCTCCTGCGTTCATTAGATAGCATCAACCCTATACCCTTTAGAGGGATCAAGACTAGAGTTACATTTCTCCTTATCTATTGTTCTTTTTTCCAGAAGGAAACAAAAATTGTCAGGCAGCAGCTGTAGCTTTAGGCTTGGTAGGACTGACTGTACCCCAAGAGGAAGCATACTTCCTCTCCCAGGAATCAGGACGTAAAGAGACAGACATAAGGAGCCTACACACTCCAGGGGAGTCGCTGAGTATGATGAGGAAAGGGATCACTCTCATTTTTACCCTTGAGTCTAGCAACCCTATATTCTAGCTATCAGAAACTTAGCATCATATAATGGTTTCATGCTTGAATACTAAACTAGAAATGGTTTGGATCAGTACTAGTCTAAGTGTAGAACATAATGCAAGATACAATACTTTGTCCTTGATCTTGAGGAAAGGCCCCAGCATTAGATGTTTGAAACTTCATCTTAATGTGACAGGCATCCTGTTTTTAGGGTTTTACTTCCCACTCTTTGGAGCACCTATGCCTCACCTGAGCATTTAAAACCTTTAACATCTTATTCATCAGGGCCAAACACCATGATGTCATAAATGTAACAAGTCAGTACAAGGTTCAGCAGGATGTCCAGACAGTCAAAATCCCTCCTGACTACTATATTGTGGTAAAAGGTGGGAACAGAAATAAATTCATAAATGTGGACTGTTGTACATTCTAAGTGAATGCAAGGTGCTTGTGATGCTCATTACTCAAAGGTACTAAAAAAACGTATCTACTAAATCAATAGGCACATAACAAGTATGATAAACAAATGGGTTTGATTCTTCAGAATACATGTAAGATTTATTTTGGAAAAACAATTCCACAGTTTTAAAACTGTTTTAAAATCACTTTTAGAGATGGACTAAATAGATTTTATATAATGAGATACACATGAGACTTACAGAGGTCAGGGAAAGAATGTATGGTTTAGATCTAGAATGTCTCCAACAGTCTCATGTATTCAGAAATGGGGCTTTTGAAAGTGAATGAATCATAGGGATGCTGTACTCATCAGTGGACTAATCCTTTGACGACTTCAAAACTAAATATGCTTTGGGAGGTTGAGCCCAGTTGGAAGAAGTGTGTCTTTGGTGGCATATCTCCCTCCCATTACCTCCCCATTCTGTTTCTTTGCTTCTTTACTGTCATGGGGTGAGTAACTTGCTTTTCCTATGCCCTTGCACCATGATATTCATGCCCTGGAGCCAGCTAACCATAAACTGAATCCCCCAAAATTCCTAGGCAAATTAAATCTGTCTTCCTTTAAGTTGTGTGTCAGGTGTTATGTCTCAGAGACAAGGAGTCTGACTAATACACTACATTAGATTAAGTTTGCCACTTATATGATTAAGAAGGTCTTGTGTGTGGTTTCTGCATTTATGGAATTTGTCAAGGATTAATGTATATTGAAGTCTCTCACTACTATTGTGTTCATGTTAATTGCTATTATCTTCTCAAGATTCTAATTAAATAACATGGAGTAAAACCTGGACTTTTATATTTTAAAATAGCTCCTGCACAATGCTAATGTTCACTATTTAACACTCTGCCATGCCGCTATGAGTAAATTTGATGAATTTCTGTATTAATATTTACTGAGTATCTGAGTGTTCAAGGTACATCATTCATCAGGAAAGAGAGACCAGCAGAGGACTGATAATGTATGTAAAAAATGTCTTACATTACATGGTATATTTTAAAAAGAAATTTACATTTGGTAAAATACTATTTATGTCTGCAAGGAAATCCTTTTTTTCCCCTTAGTTTTTCCAGTAGCTTTATTCATTTTACCTATTAAAAATCTTTGCTTTCTTTAATTTTCTTAAAAGTATAAAATGGTTACAGTTGAAAATTTTTCTGTTTCTTACAGTAAGTGCTCCAAAATGTAATTTTCATCCATCTTTTGCTGTAAAATGTTATGTGATTTCCATGCTGAATATTTTCCTGAGTATTAATCTCTTAATGTAAGTTGCATATTTGTGTCAGATTAGGAGGATTAGAATCTTCAGAATCTCTCATGGACCAAGCATGACTTTCCCTTGCCGCTAGCACTTCAGCTGAAGGGATGTGTTTCAGTAAATATTCTCTCTTCTATTTAGCTGTGGCCCACCGGAGCTGTGTAAATGCAGTTGAGTTTATACAAAGTCTATGAAATTTGACTCTGCATTTCTTTCTGAATTTATTGAAAGTCTTTCATTATTATCCATTTTATGTTGTCTCCTATACCTTGGAAGCACGTCACTTAAATTTGGACTATTTTCACTACTTTTGCTATAAAATCTATTTTCAATATTGAGAATTCTTTTTAAAAAGTTAGTACACATTTAATTTTTTGAGTAAATACTATTGTTTCGGGTACACAGCTGTAAAAAAGAAAAAACTGTTCTCAAAGATCTGTTTAGCAAGTTAGGCCAGAGAAATACATGGGCACTGTTTAGTCACATAATTTTTCTTTCACTCACCTCTCCTGTGTGTGAGGTGCTGGTCACGTTTTCTGGAGCTCACTCACAGCATTGGTACGTGCTTCTCTGGGGTTCTTTGGAATCATCTCCACTCACTGCCTTCGGCCCAGCCCCCTGTGCTCATGAGCAGGGGAAGCATGCGCCTGCCCTTGGCATCCTCTGCCCAGACATTACAGCTATGAAGCCCGCTCTAGTTTCATCACTAATGATGTTTTCTTTTTCCTAGCTTGTTCTTTGCTTCATTTCAGTAAATGCTGTTTAGGCATAAATAAATGTGCACTTATGCCACCATCCTTCCCATTAGTCTCATTACTTTTACAAACAGAAACAAACAAAAAGTCAGTTCCACTTTTTGAAAATAATCTCTTTTTTAAAGATGTCATGGTGATTCCAATTCCAGGAAATGGGAAAAGCTGATTTTCTTTTGAATACATCGTTTATTATCATTTTTCTTGAATATTTTTACCAATAGAAATTTTTTCTCTTTAACTTTCCCTCAAGCCAAATGTTCAATATAAAGAATACCCCTAAGCTTCCTGACCCATGTAACTACTCTTTCTACACTCCTCATCCTGTTTATCAACTGTTTAAATTAAACACATTCATGGATGTGTTATTAGATTCAGTATACTTTGTCAAGGCCAGAGTTTAGCTGACAAACTATGCTGATCACTACAATGTAAACCAGATTTTTAACTGAGCCAATACTGAGAAAGAACCTCAAAATATTTTTTCTAATTATTCTTTATTTCCTTATTCAAATTACACAGAGTATTAATTACAACAACAACAAAGTTCCTAAATCTCATTAAACATAAGTGTTTGAGATCTGGGACATTTTAATTAGCCTGTGTAATGCTGCCCTGCAATTCTCCTTGATGAAGTATGTACTACACTGCAACTTCTATGCAATACAGTATTAGTTTGGGAGTTTGATGCGCAGAGGTTATACAAAGGTAAAACTGTACATTTGAATGGCAGGATTTTTTTTGTTGTGGTTTTCTTTCTTGGCTACTCTTTCACATTTCTAAATATCTGATCTATGTCTAGGTCAAACACAGTTTGGGAAAGATGGGAGAGAATTCACCAAGGGTGAAGAACTAGTCCCTCAGGCAGAGTTCCATGGCACTGAGTCACGGCCCAGAGCTGATTTTCTGGTCTTAATTTTATTCATAGACCCAAACTGGTAGATTTTAAATTCTCAGCAAATGAAAGATAAGCCACAAGTTCAAATTTATTAATTTGGAGTCAAAATCCTAACTATCAAGCACACTGTACACCCAAGTCACTGATCATATCTTCCATAAAAATATACAAAGTTACAATGGAGGGAATAGTTCCACCGTGGAGAGTATATTTGTGTCTACTTTTGGCAACTGGATAATCAAGGGGAAATTTTAGAAATTAAAAAATAATGCTTGGCAAATGCAGAAAGCATATAAACCAGAGAGAGAATTTTTTCAAGCCATGATAAACTTGATTTTTAAAATTTCTCTGAAGCTGTAATGAACAATCTGATGTGTCTTCATTTCCTGGACAGCACTAATGCATGGTCACATCTTCCTGTTTGATGCTGTATTTCATTCCAACCCTCTCGATGTTTTTGACACGACCTTCATTTAACTATATTAATACCATCAAACCCTCTTTATCTGCCTGTAGCCTAGAAGCCTTTCTTTCTTTTAGAGTGATCTGCGGAGATGTCAGCTATTATGTGCTGATTTTATCTGTATAACTCAGAGCTCTGGGAAGGCACAGCCAGTGTGACTGCTGAAGAACTCTGGGATGGTGCCTGGCTCCCGGGTTTTAATGCCTTCTCCTTACGATACATCATGGCTAGTGGGTCTCTCTAGTTACACCCTCACCTTTTCCTCCCTGTGAAAGGAGGAGAAAAGAACACAGCACCATGGCTTCTCTTTTCTCACTGTCCTAAGATTTTGGAGCCTCTTCAAAATTACTAACAATCACAGAATTCTGAGGACAGATTATGGAGCTTTTGAAATCTTTCTCTTTGTGAGCTGTTCTTTTGATGCTTTCTGGAAACAGACATCTCATTATTTTTTAACAGGCCTGCTTCACTTTCAGCTAACTGCCATAAAAGAGAAGAAATTCTTTCCTTGTGTTAATATAACACAGTATTGTGGCTTTCGGTGGGGTTAAACTTTCTTCTCGATCACAGATCAGGATAAAGTTCTTTGAATTTTTTCATTGTCCTGAATTTTACGGCTCACAGTCCTCCATCTGTCTTCTTTAGAAAGCTAATAGAATCAATTTGCCATCTGACATTCTGGTAAACTCATAGGTAAATATGGGTAAATATGCTGATTATTTCAAGTAGCACAAAGCAGTGAGTCCCACTCTATTCAAAAATGTTTTGTTCAGTTTTTTTTCCTCTTTCTACATTTTGTCTGGAAGCTGGTGGATCAACAGTAAATACTGAAGGGATGAATACACAGAAAATTTTAATGACTACTTACATGTTAGTAATGACTACTTACATGTTAGGCATTGTTATTGACTCAATCTAAAACAATCACCGATGTACCTGTAGATTCCTACACCTCTGAAATAAAGCCTGGGACCCTTTATGATCTGCAGCCCATAAATTAGAAACCAGTGGCATAAAGGATATCTTGATTTTTACATAATCTCAAGACTGCAAGTTATGTAAATGTATCCAAATATCTACCCTCATTTAGATTTAGCCATTTTCAAGCAACTTAAATACATCGAGTATTTCCATAATTTCTTTCTGTTGGTCCCAGGAAGAATTTTCTGAATTGCATGAAAATGATCTTTGCCAAGTGGTAGCAAATTCCTCAGGGAAACCACAGTTTCCACAAAGACAGAGGTGACAGACCTCCTCATTGCTACAAACTTGTAGTACGTCACCTCCCAGAACTTAGCGGGTACTGAAGAATGACTAGTTGAACAACGATTGAATCCTTGGCTGTGTCAAGGATGAGTCAGGCAAATATATATGAGGAGATTTAGGTATTGGAAGTTTACTGAACTTTGTATATGTGTAAGGATCTTTGAAGCAATTTTTTAAAAAAAGGTTGACAGCTATATACAAGGATCTTGATTTTTCCAATGGAGTCTCTTCTTACATTTCCAGTGCCTTCAACTTCCCTTTATGTATGACTTGATATTGGAACCCAAATAATGAGTTTAATCATCCAAGTATTGTAATCCTCTTTCTAGTTTTCCTCACAATCCAAAAAATTATATTTGTAATCCCATTGGGACATTATTGGAATCCCAGCAAGTTAATCCCAATCTACCATCACCAATGTAACCCACAACGAGAGTAAAAACACCAAGACATGTTCAAAGTTATGGGCAGCCAAGGCGGTCCTAAATTCAATCCCCATGAGGACATGTAGACAAAAGCCTCAATCCTAGGCTTCTCCCAGATGTTATTATCTTGTGAAGAAGTCGGTGGCTCAGGGATGAGTGACAGTGAGGATGGGGGGTGGATTATGTGAGTAACTTGAGCTGGCTGGCCAGGTGCAAGATTAACATCTCTGTAAATTTCAGAGATATAAATATGCAGAAGGATCAATTTACATAATCCAATTAAGGTAGCGGTGGAATTATTTTGGGGGCTATTGCTTCAGTTTCTGATATGCAAACTTTTGTGCCCTGAGGAGTCATAGCCTCTTATCTTGAGGCTCAGTACCCAGTTGACATTCCCAGAGCTATTTGTTCTAACATCTGGAGTGCTCATATCCTGTACATATCTGTATTGTAGAGAACACTATGCAAGGAAACAGGACTGTCTGTTGGCTACAGAGATTGCATATTAGCACCTCAGCTAGCCTTATTTGCAATGCTTAGAGCCAATTGAAGAGTGAAGGAAAAATCCTAGCCAGCCTTTTACATATAAGTATAAGGAAATGAGTCTCCAAATAATCAAAGTCACAGTAACTGTTTTGCATTCAAAGGGAGTCACTGGAGTTGTCTTCCACAACTCCAAATCTCTTCCCCCTCAGGTATCCAGATAATGCATGGTTTAGAATCAAACCCAAGTCTTGCCCTAAACACTTACAACATTGTGCACGAAGGTTGTATTAGCACCTTTGACAACAACATTTAGCCTCAGTCTAGATTGCAAGTGATAGGCAACCAACTCAAATAAGCTCAAGCAAAGAAAAAAATTGCTAACACAAAGTATTTCAAGGGATAAAAGAAAGGATATTGATGGAGGTGTACACAGAAGATCTTAAAAAGGATTAAAATCCTTATTTACTTAACCACACAGAAAAAAGTAAAATGGCCTGAGTGACAACTAGAATAAAAGATTGAATGATTCAAAGCTGTTGTGCTGGGAAACACAGGGGCTTACAGGTACCATCTCAATGTCAATAACAGTAACAGAAGCCACTAACTCTCTTCCCTTAGATCCTACTGACAAATACGGGAAAAGACTTTGGCTGGCCAGCCTTTTTTAGGCCAACTGGGTCAGCTAACTGTGGATAACTTTAGTTGCCTAATCCTACATAAATTTTTGTAGTTCTCAGAAAGAAGAGGGGATTATCCAACAGTTATCCTAAATGATATCCATCCAATAAACTGTCATACTGCCAACATATCTTAAAGTCAAGAATAATTTACACCACCAAATAGTTTTTATGATTGCATTTACTAAGCCATGTATTTTCCAATCTTTCTATGCAAAATATACAGATAGGTGGGGTAATCTCATTGCAAGGTGCTACATTTATTTATCTTTTGGTTAATTTATTAGAAGAAAAGTATCTGTTAAGCCTGTTTTCACACAATTTCCCCAAAGTCTGATCAAGAAATAAATACTAGGTCTCAAGGTGCTGGTCAAGAGGAAATACACTACATTAAAACAAAAGAAAAATGTTAGATTAATGAATGGAAAAGAGCATTTTATCAGAGTCTGTATGTGAAAGAAGTAATTATGTAGTGATACATTGTTAGGAATATTTCATGTCCTGTGTTTTATGATAGAAAAAAAACTGACTCAGTACAAAGAGGTAATTTTACTTAATAAGCATGAAGAACAAGCCTCTTAAGAAGGCAACTGATGGTGAAAGCATGAAGAAAAGAGATTACATTCAAGTATCTTTTCTGCACTAAAAAGAGCATATTTGTGCATAGAAGAGGATGATAAGGTTTTCTAAAGAATGGTTAGTAGCTAAGGAGAGGATTTTAACTGGTAAAGTTTCTTTGGCATGCTTCCTAACAGGTTTTATCTGCTAGCATGATTGTAATCAGCATGATTAAACCAAATACTTGTGAATTTTTTCTGGGGTGTTCAGGCTGTATGTGTCACAATGGCAGAAGTGTTTGTGGGAGGCTCAGAGGAGACGGAAAGCCAGAGACCAGGGAGGAGACAGTCTTGCTGTTGTCTTCCAACTCATTCTGAGAGATCAGCATTAAATCCTCTCATTAAAACCTCTTAAAGGTTCCCTGAGCCCCCAAAAATCACATAACTAAGGACCAGGTTTCCACCTCAGGAAGTCTTGGGTGGGCAGAATGAAGCCACATCCAAACCATAGAAAAAGGAATCACTTATTACCGGTAAAATTTAGAATGCTCTGTAGTTTAATAGCTTAGTTGACAACAGACTTAAGTCCTATGAGCTGACTCATTGGCTCAGGATTGGTGACGCAGCTTATTATGCAAGTTGGTCAATGGTGGAAATTACAGAGAAAGTAGGCAATTAAAAAACAAAATGTATGAGTTATCAGGTATTGATTAGCATTATCAAAAACTAAACCAGAGATTGGAAATGCACCTTCAGTTTGAATATAGTCAGTTAAGAAAGCTCAGTAGGAAGATTTTGTTTCAGCAAAGGCTAAAGAAACTGACAGAGGGAAAAGTCCTTTAGGTAAAGAGAAGGGCAACTGCAAACACCCTGAAGTAGGAACACCTTGGCCATGGGTACCTGGGAAATTTCAAAGTGCTAAGCACAGTAAACAAATGAGTGGGTTCTCCAAAAAAAGGTCAAGGAATTCTCAAGGGCCAAAGCAGGTGGAGTCTTAAAGACATCTAAGAACTTTGGCTTTCATTCTGAGAAATACAGCAAGCTATTCAAATATTTTAAATAGAATAACAACATAATCCAATTTGTTTCCTCTAGGATTACTTCTGCTGGTGAGCTCAAACAGACTGGGTGGGGTGCAGTAGCAAGAATAGGAGTGGGAAACCAAGTTAGGAAGTTGTCGTGATTCTCCCCCTGGGACAGTGAGTGGCTCAGACCAGGTGGTGGGACAAGATATAAAAAGAAGTGAAGGATCCTGGGAAGATGGAAGATTGATAGGAAGCAGGGTAGAGAGCCTCTCTGAGAGAAACAACTCAGATGCTAGATTTTAACACCATGAAGAAGACCAGATAAAAGGAGAGGGATTTTCATGACACAGGAAGAAATTGAGGAAAAAGAAAAAGAAAAACAGAAAGAAAGAAAAAAGTGTGGATGGAAGGCTGGAGCTAGGTGCGTTCTCACAGGAGCTGGTCCTGCCCTGTGCTGGGGGCCTTGGGGTCAGATGACCCACGGTCATGCTGAAGTCACCATTGCACCAGACTCAGGGGTTGGTGAGCCCAGGGCCCTTGGCAGCAGGATGCACCGCAATGTAGAGCAGCACTGGCATGGAGAGCTACACTGACCTGCTGTGAGTACTCGGAATTTGGTTGTGCGGCGGGGAGGTGACTGGCTGGACAACATATTGGAGTTGGGCAAGATGGGCCTGGATGGGACTGAACCACAGTGGCATCAGTCAGCCACTCCTGGATCAAAGCGGACTGGTGGGATCTGCTTGGGCTGGGTCATGCCCCTGGTCAGGACCCAACAGCCAGGGATGAAACTGTCCTGAACCTGTTACATCTGCACAGCACAGACTAATGTGCTGAAGGCACTCTCTGGTTGACTGGCTTGGAGGAGAGGAGCCAGTCTACATCACCCCTATGTGCACCTCACAGATCAACAGCAAACTGGAAAGGGCAGCAATCCCCTATCCAGCACACTTCAGAAAAACCGTAAGCAATGTGGAAAGGACCTGAGACCTCCACCATACACCTGTCTGAAAGAAACCAGAAACATGACAAGAGAACGAAACAAAAAAGGCCTCCAGCACTGACCCAGGGAAAATATGTCCAGGAGAGGTAAATACTGAAGACATCACAGGCAGAAGACATTACAGGCAGAAAACATGCAATATCAGACACGGCATCAGCAGACATAAAAAAATCTTTGTGACATCACAGACAAAAACTGAAATTCTAATTCAAGTGAAGCAAGATATAAAAAGATTAATAAAAGAAATCTAAACACCTCTCAAGAAGACACAGATGGAAGAATGTAGGAACCCAGAAAAAGGAGAGAAACCTTTGATGAAGAATATAAACAAAATCAGAATACATGAAACATATTCAAAGAGATTACCAGGAAAGTAAAAACTCCATTGAAAGCTGGCAAAATTTCTTGACAGAAATTAAAGTTAGACTTTCAAAACTTAAAGATAGATTTGCAATGTGTGATCATGAAAGGAAAGAGCTCTTAAAAATAACAAGGAACCAGGAAGTAACAATACAAAGGCTAGAAGACAAGAGGATCTATAACTTAAGAATAAAAAATGTGAGCAAAGCAGGGATAAAACTCAAATGAAATACAAAGGCTATTCACAGAAATAATTAAGGAAAACTTCCCAAGCATAAATGATATTCAGATATATGAAGCATACAGAATTCCAGCCAGCTACAACCAAAACAGATCTACACTCAGACATAAAATAATCAAGATCTCAGGAATTCATCATAAGAACAGAATATTAAAAGCAATCAGAGAAAAGAAACTGATCACCTATAAATAAAAACCCATCAAAATCACAACAGACTTCTCTACGTAAACCATCAAATCAAGGAGAGCTTGGAGCAAAGTATCCCAAGCCCTGAAAGAAAATAACCTCCAGCCCAGATTGATGTACCCTGAAAAACTGTCTCTCAAAATTAATGGAAACAAGATGCTTCTATGACAAAGAGTAACTGGTGGAGTTCATGACCACCAATCCAACCCTACAAAAAATACTGAAGGACATTCTAGAAAGAAAAAAAAAAAACAGAATTCCAGAAACAGTGACAAAGAGGCCTCAATGAACTGGAAGACAGTGGAATAAAGGAGAAAAGTAGACAACCAATGGCAGAAAAATAGTATAGCAGAGATGAGGCAAAGAAGATAGGCTATAATCTCTAACACAGATGGCCTTGATACACTAACAAAAAGAAACACAGGCAGAGTAAATCAGGAAATAGGGTCCATTGAGATGCTCTGAATAGGAAATATAATCAACCTGAAAATGGGTTAATGAACTGAAAGTCAAAGATGAGAAAAAAATGCTGTATGTGACAAAGAACCAGAGAGAAATAGGGACAGCTCATCCAGCAGCTGCATATTTGTTGGAAAGTCATGACACTTTTGTGCAGAACTACTCAGCTATAAGGAAGGAAAACCTTGAGGCTTTAGTAGGTAAAGGAATACAGTTCAAGATCAAGCTCAGGGGTAAAGGTTCAGAACCACTTAGGTAGATAGCAGGTTGTCCCCCTAATCTAAAAACTAAAGGAGTTAGTGGACCCAAAATATGCAAAGCACCATGTGAAAATGAAAGGGGAGGAATTATCTTAAAAAGAAATGCAGAGGACATTGTTAATAACATACCAGGATTTAAAATCCACATTATTCTTATCACTCTGTTTAGTTTTATTTTATTCTGTTCTAGTCTGTCTACTCATACTAGATTTGAAGGCACAGACAGCTATGCCCCAAAATAATAGGATATGCTACAGTAACTATCCTTAATTTCCTATTAACTTAACCTGAAGCCCTGTATTACTTATACTGTCTTACTATGACTGACCTTATTTGAATCTAGTTTGTTAGATCACTGTTTTGTCTTGACTAATTTTATTCAAATCTGTTATACTTGATAGTATCAAGTCTGAGAGTAGAGGCAACTACTCTGAAGACAACAAGATTCAATAGGATACCCATTCTGGTTTGATTATTAATAGCTTTTGAAGTTCTATAATGTTTCCAATGTTTTGTTTTTATTAATATTGCTATGTACAGCTATGTTCAATAATACTATGCCTGATGATATAGACAATTCTATTGAAAATAACGAGACATCATTTTAACTATTGTAAATCACCTAGTATTGTGGTTTTATATGTCTTTTTCATTTCATGTTTTCCAGGGGTTTGTTTTGTTGTCTTGATTTGTTTTTTCCTCTAATACAGAAAGGACAGGTATACATGTAGAGATGCATGTGTAGAACTTCTAAACAGTTTACAAGAATTGATTATATAATGCACGATGCAATGAACAGATATTTTGAAGAAAAAGAGACTAAGATATCCAGTGCTAATTCCATAGCGTCATGACATAAAATCTAGCAAATTATTATTCTCTGCGTAGAGTGATAATAGTCTGTTTTCTTTTAATTTCAACATTCACAAAGTTATGGACAGCTATTTTGAAGGGAATGAGAGACATTATAGCAGCCATTGTTGACTTCCCTATTGTCTGGTCTTGAAAACCTAAAATGCCTTCATCATCCTGTTCTGATCACTTTAGTACTATTTTGTTTGGTATGAATTCACTGTGTGTGACGATATGGACAACTATTTGGAAGAAAACGAGAAACAATATGACAGACAGTAAAGATCTGGGGGTCTTTCTTTGAAATCTATGTTTCTTAAATTGTTTTCTTATGATCTGTCTTGTTCTGTTATGTTTAATTTTACCCTCTTTAAAATAAAAAAAAATTTAAAAAAGAAGTGATCTACATTTATTTAAGAGTTTGAAGCCAGAAGGACTGTTGATTGATTTCCTATAGTAGCTTTTGCTGTACTGCTCCAGTTTTTCTTCTGTCATTTGTGTCACAGAAATTACAGATATATTTCACTGACAAGATAAACAACAAAAGAGAATTTGTTGATTATCTTCTCACCTCAAACCCTATCTGCAGAAAAGACAAAATCCATAGTTTGATTTTTCCCATCAGAACCTGTGGCAGAGGGACCTTGGGTCTGTTAGTTTTCTATCTCTGTCAAATAGAAATGCCTGAGACAATCAACTTATGAGGAAGAAAGGTTTATTTTGGCTCACAGTTTTCAGATACTTCAGTCCATGGTAAGCGGGTCTGCTGTTCCTGTGTGGTAATGCAGAGCATTGTGGTAGGAAACATGAGGTGGAATAGCGATACTCACTTCACAGCAACCAGGAAGCAGAAAGAGTTAGACAGGAAGTGGCCGTGGTCTCAGTGACTTCACTTCCTTCTACTAGGCCCCTCCTGCTAAAGGGCCCCAGCACATCGCCAAGAGGTGTCACAGGCTAGTGACCAAGCCTGCAACACATGAACCTTTGGGGGACATTTAAGCTCCAAGCCACAACACTGAGCAAGTGATTCCCTGAGGGAATGCTTTCAGGAAAAAGGATGTGAGGGAAAACGATAGGACAGGGAAGAGAGATAAGCAAGTGCATCTCAGCCAGAATGCCCTTGACCTAGTGCTGCAGGGAGCTTGAGAAAGAAATGTACCTAGAGTGGTTTCATTTTGAGGCTGAAGGTTGGTCTTTTGTACTGCCCACAGTTAGAGGAGAGGGTAGGATATAACCTCTATCACCGATACCCACTATATCTCTCTTCTATCATTTTGTTGGAATGAGCTGTTTAGATCCAGATTATACTTTTCTTTTTCACCAAGTGCATCATATAATAATTTCCTCTCCTCTGGAGAAATGGTTTTGGTGCCTGGTCTAATTCACCCAACCAGCTGCTATGAGTGTTGGTTCTGATAACTCACAGCCACATCCTTCTCCAGTGAATTGCTCTCAGCTGACATTCTGATAGTAGAATGTTAACTTTCTCCCAACGAGGTAGCCATCAGCCACTGATAACAGATAAAATGTACAACAGCCATCCCCTGGTCTCAAGGACCCATTCATATTGCAGAGTTCCTTAGTGATCAAACTTAGACTAGTTTGATCTGTTAGACTTTAGTTGAATCTGTTGCTAATCAGCTTAGAGTTCTTTTGCTTCATGCAGGTAGAAATCATGAATCAGCCACGGATATCTCTGCAAGCTGTCCTAATATTTATCAGATAACACCTGATAATACTGGATGCTAATAGTTGGTATGACCAGCTACAGGTCACTACAGCTGCTGCTGGCCACCACCTTCCAATGCCAGCTTGTGCTGGGCATCAGAGGTCATTTGTACCAGATGCGGGTCTCTGTCACTAGTCTTCATTGGCTGATGATCTCCGGAGTTCTTCAATGACAACAACTCTTAGTGTTTATTGCTCTTTGTCCTAAAATGACTGTTCTGTCCACCCCACTCCTAAGTAGAGTTATAGAACTTTTAGAACCCACACTACCCAAGAAATAATTCACGATAAGGTTCACAGGATCACCAAAATCAGTATTTTACCAGGCTCTTTGCTGCGGCACACTGGGGTATGAGGGAGGGAGCCCTCCTAGACTAAACCAGAGAAGTGGCTGCTTATACAGCAGTGTCTCAGGCCTCAGGCAGTGTCAGCAGTCCCTCAGGCCTGTGTCAGTGAGGGATGGGACCAAACCAGGGAATCTCCTGGAAATCTTGCTATGAAAGTAGGTTATACTAAGGGGAGGCCCAGGCCACCCCTCCCTGGCACCATGCTAACTGTCTGGCTACCCTCATGTTGGGGTAGAGAGTGGAAGTTTGATAGGCAGGAAAGGACATCACTAGATGGCCAATGAAGAGACAGTTGTCTTCGTCCACTGGGGAGAGTTGAGAAGGACTAAGAGGAAGTGAGTGAGAAGGTACAACAATGGCTGGCTTAGCCACAGGCCCCTCCAGTTGGCATGGGAAAAATGAAAGAGTCGGGAGCTTCCTGTCTGTCTCACATTCACCTCTTGTGTTTGTTTTGTCCCAGTCCTATCTTGCATGCCTCGTTTTCTTAGAGGGTTGGCTTGAGAGTACTTTATTAATAAACCACACACCAAAGAACCGGCATCACCGGCTCTGCTAACGGACCCTTAGCAAAGGCACAATCCCCTTTTACCTAGTTAGGTACAGAGCACACCACTTTTCCTCAGCATGGGTTCTGGTGGTGAGCCTTGACTCTTCTGTGCCCCCACCCCATTAATACGCAAATACAACCTCTGCAACTTCTTAACATTTTTCTCATCCTGTCACTCTGGTCTTCACTATGCATAAGGATCAACCGGAGTGCTCAATGAAAGGGTAGGTAGTTGGCCTTACCTTTATCAACTTTTTCCTCTGCTTGGACTAAAAATCTGTATTGCTTTCAGATGCACCTGCAGATTATTGTGAAGCAGAACAACACTTAGAACAAACCCACATCCACCTTTCCAAACACATCACCACTACTTAAATCAGAAGCCTTACCATTCCTGGCCTGGTCTGAATCAAAGTCTCTTAATGAGGCCTGTGTTTCACTCCTTTCTAATCCATTTCTAGTCCCTGCTTACAGAGTCATGGGCGATGTTCACTCTGTGACTTAAGTACTCAATGGCTCCCCTCTACATTAAACTGTTACCCATGATGTGAGGCCCAGTGGAAACTGCTGCCACACAGAAAAGCCATCACAGACAAATTGTCACCAGCAGAAAAAGCTGGTACAGAGCACCATGCGAACCACCCCCAGGAAGTTCAACATCTGCACCACTGTTCACACTATCTTTGCTTTCCAGGTCCCTCAAGAAGACAGCTTCAGAAATCACCCACTGAACCACCTCTGGTGCCTATCCACCCTTCGCTGATTCCTTTCTTGGTTTTCCCCAGTCCGAATAGGGTAAGAAATAAACCAGTCTTGTTGCTTTGGTAAAGCCTATGCAGGCCTCCTTTATGCATGGTAATCGAGGTCCTCCACCACTGAACCCTGCTTTCTGCCTTATTAAGACTGTACAGCACCCTCTTTGGTGGGGGGGTTCATCCCTACCCTCCCCCAACACACACACACATACTCCTTTGTGTTTCATTATCCTCTAAGATGCTTCTCATCCTTCCAGGGAGAACCTCTCTGGGCTGAGTTATGAGCTTCTCTTTGCTATTATTTCCCTCCGACTAGACTCATCCTTAACACTGAGAATTTGTTTTCACAACAGGCAGCCCACATGTCCCAGCTTGGACTTCCTCAGCTAAAGACACCTGAAAAATCATCCATAGTTACCCAAGCCTGACCCAGGTGGAGAGTGCCTTTCCTTCCAGGAAGCAACAAAAGGTAGACGTGAGCACTCATTTGCATCGCTCCAGATTCCTGCAGGGATCCTGACCTAGAGCTCCCTCTGGGGGTGGCATGGTGTCTTCATGAGTTGCAGGGATCCCTAGGCGTGGAGCTTTTCAAACTTCCTGCCTCACCCAAAGGGCCATTCCCAGAACCTAGACACCAAACTCAGTGGTCTTTCCTGCTACAGCCCTCTTACAAAGGAACACATAGAGCATTAGCATACAGTTTTACATGTAAACAGAACAGGATTTGAGGACAAACCAGCCTAGAGTTGATGCCCAACTCTGACACCCAAGTCAAATTACTTAACTTCTATCATTGCAATGCAAAAATAAATATGCTTTAAAATAAAACATGGATTTGGTCATAGTATTAATCATATACTGAGTGAAATAGGGTTGACACAAAGCACAAAACACATAAAGTAGCTTAAATAGTGGGGAATTGTTTGTTTTCCTATTCTTGTTCTACAGTTAAACTCTCAACTTTCTGGGAATGTCAAATCTTTACTTGTACTCTAAAGCGCCTCTAGAGGTATTGATTCAAAGTGTTGTTTCTACACTCTCTCCCTCTGTTGGAGCTGGAGCTGGTCTTGTACCTCTCTTTCTTAGGTGGGCCAATTCAACTTGGTATCCATCCTTGACAAATGAGAAATACCAGAGCTAACACTGATTAAGAGTTTTATTTCATTTGACTCTCATAGTACCTAGTAAATTTGGTATAATTCCAATTTTCCTTTTGAAAATAAGTGAAATTATTACACATTTATACATTCCAGTGCAGCAATCTTCAGTTTTACTCACTCTTTGAAGTGATACTCAAAATGTATCTCATAAGTTTAAATAGTTGCAAAGTAAGAAATTCCAATATATTATACATGTTAACATTATAAGTTATTGCATTACTCTTTTACATACAGGCTTTGGAATATAAATACCTCAGCAATTTAATAATGATATCATCCATTTAAAAATAAAATCAAAGGCTCTTTTTAACTGTCAAAATTTTTACTTGTTCTTTTTCTCTTGCATTTCATCATAATGCATTACATTTTATGACTGATAATTTTTATTTATTCTACTTTATTTTCTGAAAAAAGAAACAAGTAAGTTTTTATTCCTCATTATCTGACATATTCTAAGTGTAAATTTTTCTTTGGATGTCTATTATTCTTACAAATATTATCAGTACTAGAAGTGATTAACATATCATACAGACATTATATACTTAGTTAAATAATTATTAAATATAGAAATACAATTGTTACAGGAAACATGTCTTTTAACAAGATGAATAGAATATTTTTAAAAAGTTCCAGTATTCAAGAACAATACTTACTTAGTAATAAAATGAGAATATTTCAGTAGCAATTCTATCACTATATTTGTAGTTGTTGTAATGAGTATAAGAGCCAAGAAACATCATTCACATAAAAAATGAGAACGGGAATGGATGAAGTTTTGTCCAAGCAATATCATGATTCTTTGAACTACTTCTGAATTAATGCCAGAAAGTACCTAATGATCTAACTTCAAAAATAATTTTTAATTTATAAGATGACATCTGATTAATTATTTTCAATCTTATTGAAAACAAATGATCAGAAACCATTTGATCTGTCAATGTTTTTAACCCCACCTTTAGGATTAACTCTCACAGCACTGAAAATTCCCAATAGACTCTTTTGATGTCCCAGGGGTCTTTATAACCTAAGAAAAATGGTAAATCAAAGATGGTCTTTGTTTCAAGAATTATTCCATTTGGAATAGAACATAGTGAGCTCTTTTACAGTAAGTTGATTTGGATGGGTGCTACTTTAACACACCAGGTTAGATCTCCTGGGGATTAAGAAACAACACCCTGAAAATTAGTGTTTTCACATGCAGAAGCTCTTAGACTACTTAAGAATCAAAGTCCCTCTGACATCTTTGTTTCTTCACCATACAGGAAGAGGTATTTTGCAAAGCTCCCATATCTGTCTAACATTTGGATCCACCAAAGAATACAATTACTGCCGGTCCCTTTCCTAATTTTTCTTAACTGAATTCATAAGATGAGAAGAAGGAATAAGCCTGGCAACATACCCATGCAGACTTTTGTCAGATACATTGTTCCCATCAATAATCATATAAAACCCACTGTCAATTCTGATCAGGAGGACCACATTCCAGGCCATTCTATGTTCTTCAAACCCACTGAATCCCCCTAAAAATCACATGCTGTGCCCCTCAAAATAGTCTATATTCTCCATTCCCTGCTTTGCACTTTTCTCTCCTTGCTACGATGATTTCCACCATGCTATGAATTTCTTCCTTTTGTGCATTAAGAAATTTATATACTTTTTCTCCTATTTAATCTGCCTTGTCAGTTTTTTTCCCAATGAATCTCGAAAGAATAAAGAGGAAATTCCTCCTCTCCCCTACAAATTCACTAAATCACTTTTCTGCCTGATCAATTTGGCATTTGTTTTTTCAAATTGTTTTCTATTCATTGTAGATACATTTTTAAAGATATTTAAATGTTTTGTCCTCTAGTGCCTAAGCTCTTCTAATGACACAAGCATGTAACTTACAAGCACATAAGTTTTTCTTCTGAGCACAGAATGAAAAGTAGCTATATGGCTATGTGGAGGGCTGTGTGCGCGTGTATGTAAAAGCACATTTGTATATGTGGAGTATCTGACAGGAAGTCAGCAATTACATGATCAGAATTTATATCAAGTAGATTTACAGGACGAAGTAGAATAAGTATCAATTGATGGGCAAGACCACAAAAAAAGCTTCAGATTTTTATTTTATCCATCAATTTTTGTCCTTTGGTCATTTTGGGGTTTTTTTGTTTTGTTTTGTTTTTTGAGCTTCTCTGAAAAAAACTCAAGTGATTTTGAAGTGATCATTTAACAATTGGTAAGGACTTTACTGTAAAGGATTAATCAGATTAGCTATTAAAATCAATATCCTTCAACTGACCTTTAGACATTTAACCATGCCTCAAGCAAGCTGTATCATCTGTGTTGTTTATAAAGCAGATACATTTTCTTTAAGATTATTTGAAAGTTTCACAGTAATTGGTTTATAGTCACCAAATAACAAGTTAATAAGAATCAAATTCCCACTGCTAAAAATGAAAATTTTTAAAATTCTTTATGTACTTTTTGGTGCAAGAAAAAATAGATAAATGCTAGTTTTCTTTCTTAAACTGTGATCAGATCATAAAAGGAAAGACCATGGGGCAGACAGAATAACAACGGAATCCTAATTTAGATTGGGGAATAGAAGTCTCTCCAAGTAACCAACATTTAAATTTTATACCTATCTTGGTTAATCTTCTCTGATTACTGTAACAAAATACCTGACACCCAAAATGAAGAAAGGAAAGATTTATTTTGCTCACTGTTTGTGGAGGTTTCAGTCCATAATCAGCTGGCTTCAAGGCAGGGTGGCATGGCACCAGGGCAACACTTCAAGGCAGCAGCCAGCAAAAGCAGCCAGAAAAAAACCAAAAGCCACCCCTCCTTCAAGGTGGGTGCAGCAATCACAAAATCTTGGCCTCCTGTTGCTCAGGATGAGGATAGTTACAAAGTAAGAACTCTGGCTCCCTGTTGAGTCTCTTAGTTAAACTTCTAAACTTCTCAAGTTGACACAATATATCAATCATAACAATACTCAACCAATAAACAGGCTTCAGGAAAGTACCTGAAAGAATTATTAGTCCTTAAACAAGAAAAAAGAATTCTCAGACAAAATGAAGGAGAACCAAGGAGAATTAATTCCCAGAAAAAAATAACTCATAAAACACACAAGAGCTATCAAAGAAAACGGTCTGAAAAATAACACACCATGAAATACAAAAACAAATTTCTTGTAAGAGCTGAACTTTATAGAACCACTTAATACGTATCAGTAAAATAAGAACTAAAACTCCAAATGGAAAATAAGGCAGCAGAATCAGGAAAATACAAAGTTTAAAACCAAGAAAATACAAATCAATCAAAACATTATTTATATAATATTTTCATTCTCTTGAATGGTTTTATACTATTTTGTTACTATTGTATATGAAGTTATGCTCAACTATTTCAAAGAAAGAGACATTGTAGTTACTGTTAATTACAGGTTGTCTTGAGGTGAAATACTGTGTTACTTACATTATTCTGTTCTGACCTGTTTTGTTATATCCTGTTTTGTTTTAATCTCTTTAAAATAAAAAAAATTTTAAACAAACTTTATTTTAAATTTAAAATTTCCTGAATAGCACAACGATAACAATTCAAATAAAAGCAGATGAAAAACACAATATTATAAACAGAGTCAGGAATATAGCTCAGTGGCACAAGCACCTGCCTGAAAAGCATGCAGTCCTGAATTCGATTCCTGGTACCAAAAAACAAAACAAAACAAAACACAAAAACATAGATTAAAAGGGGAAAGCAAATGGTGTAAAAGTCAGAGAGAGAACATCCCATTGAAGATATTTCGTGCCCTAGAAATAGTGAACCAAAAAATAGGAAAAAAATTATTTAGAGATAGAATATGAGAACTTTGTTTCAAAAAATCTTCAAATCAATTCACAGATGCAAAAAGTACGCCACATACCCACCAGATAGGTACAGATAGATAGATAGGTTTATTACACTAACATATTTAAAACAAAAATTTTATTATTGATGTTTAAGGATAAAAGTAGAAATCCTCAGATCTGTGGGTGATAAAAATGAACCCACTGTACAAGTGGAGTTGGATTGGATAAATGCTAAAGGACAATGGAGAAATGTATATTAAATCATAAGTGGAAAATAAAAGTGGTTCACAAGCACTAAAGCCATGTAGGCTGTCACTAAACAGAAAAGATTGCAAGATATTTTCAAATGTGAAAGATCTTGGCACATGTAACATTCATTAGCCCCTCAATAACAACAAAAAAGTACTTCAAGTTAATCAATTAGCTAACCAAAACCTTATTCACAAGTTAAAAACTTGGTATGTAAAATACTTGTGATATTTTTAAAAACCTCAGATAAAATAACTAGGAAAAACTATTTCCAAATGAAATCAAAATTTTGCTTAGATACATGATAGAGTTAAGGGTTTGAACCTGATTTCTAACTAAGAGCAATTAAATATCTGGCCAAATATACGTGAAATAAATGTTTGACAGTGTTAGGAAAATTCAGTGAAAGACTGTGATCCCTGAAAAGTGCAAAGAATTGAAATGAATGCTACTCACAACTTTTAATCTCTGGACAATCTGTGCCCACAACTGTTACGCATTGGCCAGTCTCAATGAAACTTAAAAATATCCTAATTAGGAATCACTATTTTAAAATTTTGGAAATATTTAAATTTTGAACATTAGATTTCATAAAAACTCATATTTTAAAGAATACATCATATGAAAAATAAGAAAATATCTTCAGTAGATCATGATTGAAATTCAGCACATAAAATTTATGCAGTTTATATAAAGCACTCCTTAGAGAGAAAAATAACTTAAAATGTTTATACCAGAAAGCAAAAAGATAAAATTTGTAAGATATAAAATTAAAAGACAATAAAAAGATAAAACCTATAAAAAGATGCTTTTATTTTTAAAAAAACCAACTGGCAAAGTAATCAGTAAAGCTCTAGATAGAATGATCAAAGAAAAAGAGTAGACAAATTATCAATGACAAGAATAAAATATAGGACATCACTACGGATCTTACAGACACGAAAACAATAGTAAACAAATAGAAAGTGACAAGAAAAATCTGAGTAAGCCTACCAGTAAAACTTCATGTGTATTATTAAAAATGTATAACTAAAGAAGCTCAAACCCAAAGTGACTTTATTGATAGGATTTATGAAACATTTTTAAAGATATACTAATCCTATACAAGTTATTTCAAAAAATTGAGGTACTATATTCCAACTTATTTTCTGAGAATAACATTATCCTAATGCCAAGATCAGATGAAGATATTATAAAATAAAAGACTACAAATCAACTTCTTTTATTTATATAAGCAATTGTTTTCTGAAGATGTTTTAGGATGTTGGTGTTGACTTTGGCTTTGGCTCTACCTGGGCATGATAGCATAGCTTTCCTATAATTTCTTTGGTGGTAATTAGTGACTTTGGGTGCAACTCATGCTGTAGTAGAATAAAAGTGACCCATTTTGCCTGGGAGACACACACAGTAGGGATATTCTAGCAGGCCAGTCAGGTGTGCTACACATAGCACTGAGTTTGGGGAGCCCACTGTATGACCACTCTGATAATACAAATGGTAGCACTGGTTGGGCAATGGATATTATTTCAGGCACTGGTAAGCCAGGCTCTGTTCTGACAAAGGTCTTTGGCACTAGCAGACCTAACAGCCATGGGGGCCCAAAGCAATAGATTTCAGACCATGTACTGATGCAGGTCTACACTCTATGGGAGCACAGAGGTGGCAACAGAAATCACAATGCCTACCCAGTGATGCTATACCTAGCACCTACAGAAGCAAGAGGAATGGGGGCTCAGGAGAGCCTCATCTTCATAGACAAAAATAAAGCTTTAACAATATAACAGTAACAAATTGCACCCAGTAAGATGTAGAAAAGATAAAGTATATTGACCTAATGGAATTGATCCCAGAATGCAGAGTGTTTTAATATTTATAAATAAATCAATGTAATTCAAGAAGATGATATTCTCAAAGTAAAAGAAAAATAGAATCATTTTAATAGTCAGAGAATGTACTTACAAGATCAAATTCATGATAAAAATTCTTATTTCTATAGTATAAAAGGAATTTGATCAAAATATCTATAAAGATCCTGAAGTTAATATTACACTTGTGAAAAATGAATTATTTTGCCAAGGACTACAAACAAGGCAAAAATATCCACCTCCACCACCTTCACTAATCTTTGTACTTGATGTTATAGTCAATGCAATAGATAAGACAAATAAACAGAAGTTACATATACCGGAAAGAAAAAAGTTAAACTGCTTTACTCACAGATGATAGAACAAGTGTGGGTGAAAATCCTGTGGCAACTAGCAAATGTATGTAAAAGAGTAACAGAATACAACATCAACAGATAAAAAATCATTTATATATTTAAATAATAAACTGGAAAGAACCCATGATAGCATCAACAAATGCAAAAGCAGGACAAATTTTCAGTAAATACTTCAAAAGGACTAAGGAGATGTGAATGAATGGAAAGCTATACCAAGTTCATGGATTGGAATAATCAGTATCAATATACAATTCTTCCTAAGTTGACTTACAGATTCAATCAGACATCAAGCTACCAGAAGATGCTTTTTTAAACTGAAAAATTCATCTGTACTTTAAATAGAAGTATAAAGTATCTAGAAGAGATAAAACTATTTTCAAGAAAAGTAAGTTGTGAAGTCTAACACCACCTGTTTTCAAGGGTTAATATAAATCTAATTAAAACAGTGTGGTGATAGAATAAGGATAAATATATAGATCAAGGCAACAGAATAGGTGATCCAGAAGTAGAGATAGATAGATGACTAATAGATAGATAGATAGATAGATAGATAGATAGATAGATAGATAGATAGATTAAAAATAAGTAGATAGATATAGATAATAGATGGACAGATACATTTCTTTCAATAAGTGGTCCTGGAACAATCTTTACAGGGAAAAAAGAAATTTTGGCTTCATACCATACTGAATGAAATGTTTCATTGACATAGCATACAAAAGCTAAAACTATGAAAATAACTGAAGAAAGCTCAGGGGAAAATCTTTGCAATATTGAACCTGCAAAAGATTGGTCTAAATCGGATAGGATTTGTAAAAGCATCAAACGTTGGCATGCTTCAGACTAAAGCCTCCATTCTTAAAGGAACTTTAAAGCTGGGAGACAATATTCATCATACATATGTCTGACAAAAGACTGATATCTACATATACATTACACACACACATATATGTATGTATATTACAATTTATTGGGGCTGGGGATTTAGCTCAGCGGCATAAGCACCTGCCTTGCAAGCAGGCAGTCGTGAGTTCGATCCCTGGTATCAATAAAAAAAAATTATAGCACAGGACACAGTGTGGAGAGACACAAATGGTATTCTGAGAGAGTTGGGTCTGAAAGTGCCGACAGCAAGTACTAAGGACTGCTTAGCTGCCTCACTGCTCAGTTCCAGAACAGAGTGTAAGGATTTAGCTCAGCACTGTAAGCACCTGCCTGCCAAGCAAGATGTTACGAGTTGAATCCCTGGTAACAAAACACAAAAAACAAACAAACAAAAAACAGAGCCATCACAGGCTCATGTTCCAGAACAGAGCGAAGTAGTCTGTTTGCTTTTCCCACCCGTCACCATGCTGATTCATGCCTTGGATTGCACAGTTGCCACATCCTAGGGTGTATGGGTAGAGGGGCCCCTGATGTCAAGGGTTCATGAGGATGTCAAGCTAGTTAGAGTGACTTGGTTACCTAGAAGGATCAGACCCACTGCGGTGAGTACAGTGCTCAGGCTGACACACACCTTTACTGACCATCCCCAGTGGGATACATAGGGCAGGACTTACCATTCGCACAGCAAAATGTGAGTGTGGAAACAAAGTAGGCCCTAGTTGTGATGCACTGTTCTCCACCCATTTCTGGTGGATTTCAACCACGTGCTCTGAAAAGAAACCGCTCTCGCAGATATTTGGAAGAACTTTTTGGATTCACTTATTTTTCTTTTGGCAAGAGCAGAGGGTTAATTGGCTTTTTTTCCCTATCTTTTGCTTTTATTTTTATTATTTTCTATTTTTCTTTTCTTTCTCTTGTTTACCTTTTTCTATTACATTTACCTAAATTCTACTAACTTTCTTTTATTCTTTGTTTCTCAAACTTTCTTCCTTTCGTTTTTCCCTTTCCCAACTTCCTGCACTCATATTATTATGAAGCATTCTTAACCATTAGCTATTTTGTGAACTCTACACTATTACTGCTGAATTCTTTTCTATTGCTAATAGTGTTATGGTAGTTACTTTTAGTAGATATTTGCTGTATCTCAGGGTTTGTCTTATCTTTGTGTTCACAAAATTGTTGCAGATCTCTTTTTAAAGATGGTGTAGCTATTATTGGTTTTTATGGTATATCAATATCCAGTTTATCTTTGACTCTTGTTATTGCTGATTTCTTTTCCACTGTTAGTGGTGGCAGAGGGTTTTTTAATTAGTTTTTTACTGTGTGACAATGCCTAGTTTGTCTTTGCCTCATCGACATTACCATGGTTTTATTTTCTCATTTTTGAGTGGTGCTGGGAATTAAGAAACCAGAAAAAAACTGGATGCTAAGAAAACCCTTAAATATTATTCTGAATAGTTTAAAGGATATGGTGACACTCTTTAGTGTCTCAGTAAGTTTAAAATGGTTGAAACCAAAATAGGATGTGTTTTATAACCACAATGGAATTAAACTAGAAATTTATAATAGAAAGATTCCTAGAAAGATGTCAGATGGTGTAAGCTAACAATACACCTCTAAATGCATCAAAGACAGAGCCACCAGAAAATTAGACAATACTTTAAATTGAATGAAAATGAAAATATTTGACAATTTTTGTAGCACAACTAGAGAACTGTTTTTGTGAGAAATTTGTATGTTTAAATAAGTAAATTTTTGAGAATTGCTTTATGGACTAACATATGGTCTCTCTTATTTAATGTTATATATACATTTGTAAAGAATAAGAATTCGACTGTTGGTGGTGAATTTTCCATAGATGTTAACATCCATAGGATTAGTTCCAGTTGGTTTTCAGTGTTGTTCAAGTCTTCTCTAGTCCTTCTATTTTCTATCTACTTCTTCCATCTATAACTGAGTGAATATTGTTGAAATCTCTAGCTGTAATTATAAATCTGTGTATCTCTCCTGCTAGTACTGTCAGGAGTTGCTTTATGTGTTTCAATCCATGTTATTGAAAATATACTGATAAGGTGGTTATCTTCCCTTTGACTCTCTTATAACAGAAGTGCTATTTTTCATCCCTGACAATATTCTTTGTTCTAAAATTTCCATTTTAGAAAGCTATTCCATTTTATCATGATTTCATGATATATTTTTTCTGTTTCCTTACATTTAAGCTATCTTGAAAGTAAACTTTTCATGGATTTCTAAGCAAGCAGGTGAGCATCACCAGTTCTAGAGGCCCCATGGCCTGTGGTAAGTGCCCAGTGCACTCTGCTCCAAGCCCAGCCTGTTTGGGACCCTCGAGCCTTCTGGGTGCAGAGAAGTGGCTAAGTGGGTCCGAGGCACCTACATCCACCTCCCTATTCCGGCTGTGCTCAAAGAACTGTGGAGTTTCAAGCAAGCAGGAGGGCACACACTGTCCCTGGAGCGCAGCGTATCTGGAACTATGGAGTTCTAAGCAGGCAGAAGACCACCACTGGTTCCAGAGGTCCAGCGGCCTTGGGGAACTGAGTGCCAGAGTCCCAGGAGCTACCAACATAGAAGTAGATTTCCAACAGACCCTGAGAAAGCTTTCGAATAACACTTGAAACACAGAAATATAAGAAAAGGACAAAACGAAAGACCAAATTATAACCTCAAACTTCCAGCCCATCTCAAGAAACCCTAGGAGCGATGTATACAGAAGAAAATATATGCCATATACCTCAAATATCAGACATAATAGCTACTGAAATTAACAATCAACTCCAGGAAGCTTTAAAGGAATTCAAACTCAAAATAATCTCCCAGATAAAAGAAGAAACGATAAAAGAAATGAAAGAAATTCTGAATATATCTAAAGAAAACACAGTTAAAAAATTGGAGGAACTAAACAAAAAGATAGAATCCCTAGATGAGTAATATAAGAAACAAACAGAATACATAAAGCAGATGCACAGAGATATACAAGAAATCAAAAACTCCACTGAAAGCTGCAAAAACCACCTCAGTGAAAGTGAAGATAGAATTTCAGACCTTGAAGACAGGATTGCAGCCAGTGAGCAGGAAAGGAAAGATCTTTTAAAATTAACAAGGAATCAGGAAATAACAATTCAACAACTGCAAGATGATGCAAAGAAAAACAAGATACGATTGATGGGGATTAATGAAAAAGAAGGGGACAACATAAAGGATGTCAAGAGGATATTTAGAGAAATAACAGCTGAAAATTTCCCAAGCATGAGATCAGAAACCGACATCAGGTTCAGTGAAGCCTATAGAACTCCAAATATTCATAACCAAAATAAAACTACACCCAGACGTGTAATAATCACCATCCCAGAAATCCAACACAAGAATAGATTATTAAAAGCTGTCAGAGAGAAAAGACAGATCAATTATAAAGGAAAACCTATCAGAATCACAGTAGACTTCTCAACACAAACAATAAAATCAAGAAGAGCATGGAGTGAAGTATTCCAGATCCTAAAGCAAAATGCTTTCCAACCTAGACTGATGTACCCTGAAAAACTATCATTCAAAATTGATGGTGAAATATGATACTTCCCTGACAAAGAACAGCTAAAGAACTTCATGAACACCAAGCCAATCCTGCAAAAAATATGGAGAGACAGTTTACATACAGCAAGGAAAAAACCACTAAGCAAAGCAGATAATTAAACAGAACATAAAGATAAAGATGCAACAGCAGAAAGATAACATGTCAATCATAAACCAGCATATAACAGTTATAACCATTAATGTAAATGGTCTCAATTCACCAATCATCAAAAGAAACAGACTAGCAGAATGGATCAAGAAACAAAATCCAACCATATGCTGTTTACAGGAAACCCATCTGACCCAGAAGGATACTCAGGGACTGAAAGTCAAAGGATGAAAAACAATACTTCATGCAACAGGAATCCAAAAAAAAGCAGGAATAGCCATTCTATTTGCAGACAAAGTGAACTTTAAACCAACAATGATCAGAAAGAACAAAGAAGGTCACTACATACCCATTAGGGGAAAACTCCAAGAGGAAGAGATAACTATGTTAAATATATATGCACCAAACTCCACAGCACCCAGTTATATAAAACAAGTACTAACAGAAATGAAAAACCAAATTAACAGTAACACAATTCTAACAGGAGATCTTAACACACCATTGACACCAAGGGACAGATCAACCAGACAGAAAATGAGCTAAGAAATAACAGAAATGAATCACACCTGTGAACAAATGGACTTGATAGACATATACAGAATGTTCCACCCAACAACATCAGAATACACATTCTTCTCAGCAGTACATGGATCATTCTCTAAAATAGATCCTATGTTAGCTCACGGAACATATTTAAACAAATGCAAAAGAGTTGAAATCAACCCTTGCATGTTATCGGATCATAGCGCTTTGAAATTAGAAATTAATGATAAAAGATACTGCAAAAATTCCACAAACACATGGAAACTGAATAACACACTCTTGAGTAATCAGTGGGTCACAGAGGAAATTAAAGAAGAAATTAAATAATACCAACAAGAAAATGAAAATACAGATATAACTTACTGGAATCTGTGGGATGCAACGAAAGCCATCATCAGAGGAAAATTTATTGCACTGAGTTCCCACATCATGAAAACAGAACTAATACAAATAAATAACCTGATGCTACACCTCAAACAGCTAGAAAAAGAAGAGCAAGTCAAGCCCAAAGCCAAAAGAAGAGAGGAAATTATAAAAATCAGAGCAGAAATCAACGCAATAGAGATTAAGAAAACAAGAATCAACAAATCAAAGAGTTGGTTATTTGAAAGAATAAATAAAATTGATAAGCCCCTAGCCAACCTTATTTTTAAAAGGGAAGAAAAAGCTCAAATCCATGCAATAAGAAATGAAAAAGGTGAAATCACTACAGACTCTACAGAAATACAGAAGATCATCAACACCTATTTCGAAAACCTTTGCCAATAGGTTTAACCTTTGCCAGAAGAAATAGACAGATTCCTAGAAACATATGAAGTACCAAAGCTAGATCAAGAGGATGTAAAACTGTTGAATAACCCAATCTCTATTAATGAAATGGAAAATGTAATTAAGTCCTTACCTATGAAGAAGAGCCCAGGCCCAGACAGATTCACTGCAGAATTCTACAAGAAATACAAAGAAGACCTAATGCCGACACTCCTCAAACTATTCAATGAAATTGAAAGGGACGCAATCCTTCCTAAGTCATTCCTGGAAGCAAATATTACTCTAGTACCAAAACCTGAGAAAGACCCAACTAAAAAGGAGAACTATAGACCAATCTCCCTAATGAACACAGATGCAAAAATCCTCAATAAAATATTGGCAAATAGGATGCAGCAAATCATCAAGAAGATTATACACCATGACCAAGTGGGATTCATCCCAGGCATGCAGGGATGGTTCAATGTATGTAAATCCACCATATCAATAAAGCCAAAAGTAAGAATCACGTGATCATTTCTATAGATGCAGAAAAAGCCTTCGATAAGGTCCAACATTTATTCATGATAAGAACTTTACAGAAAATTGGAATAGATGGTCTCTGCCTCAAATATAATAAAGGCCATCTATGACAAACCAACAGCCAGTATCATAATAAATGGCCAAAAATTGAAAGCGTTTACTTTAAAATTAGGCACAAGACGAGGATGTCCTTTATCACCACTCCTATTTAATACAGTACTGGAAGTACTAGCCAGAGCAATTAGACAAGGGAGAGACATAAAAGGGCTAAAGATAGGAAAAGAAGAAGTTAAATTATCATTGTTTGCAGACAACATGATATTCTACATAGAAGACCCCCTAAACTCCATTGAAAGACTCTTAGATATAATAAATAAATTCAATAATGTAGCTGGATACAAAATCAATAATCAGAAATCAATAATATTCGTATATACACTAACAACAAAATCACAGAGAGAGAAATAAGAGAAGCCACACTCTTCACACTAGCAAGCAAAAAAATGAAATATTTAGGAATTACTCTTACGAAAGAAGTGAAAGACCTATACAGGGAAAATTATAATACACTGAGAAAAGAAATTGAAGATGATCTCAGAAAATGGAAAGACATCCCTTGCTCATGGATAGGAAGAACAAACATTGCAAAAATGGCCATTCTCCCAAAACTGTTATACAGATTCAATGCAATCCCAATAGAAATACCATCAGCATACCTTATAGATCTAGAGAAATCACTCCTAAAATTCATCTGGAACCAGAAGAGACCTAGAATAGCAAAGGCAATTCTAAGCAGCAAAGGCAAGACAGGAGACATCACAATCCCTGACTTGAAGTTATACTACAAAGCAACAGTAGTAAAATCAACATGGTACTGGAATCAAATCAGAGCCAAAGATCCATGGAATAGATTAGAAGATACAACCACAACTACAAATACACTCAACCACCTTATCTTTGATAAAGGAGCCAAGCAGGTTCACTGGAAGAACGACAGTCTCTTTAATAAATGGTGTTGGAAAAACTGGCTCCTCTTATGCTGAAAACTAAAGCTAGACCCATGCCTATTATCATCTACTAAATTAAAATCTAAATGGATCAAATATCTGAATATTAAAACAGAAACACTAAATCTATTGGAACACAAATTGGGTAGAAACCTTGAAGACATAGGGGTAGGTAGAGAATTCATGAACAGGACTCAAACCGCACGGGAAATACTTCCCAGAATCAATAATTGGAACCACCTCATTAAAACTTTCTGCATGTCAAAAGAAATCTCCAGCGGGGCTGGAGATTTAGCTCAGCGGCATAAGCGCCTGCCTTGCAAGCAGGCAGTCGTGAGTTCGAGCCCCAGTACCGATAAAAAGAAAAAAGACAAAAGAAAAAAAAAACAAAAGAAAAAACAAAAGAAATCTCCAGCATAGTGAAAAGAAAACCCACAAACTGGTAAAAGATCTTAGTGAACTGCCCCTCAGACAAGGGACTTTTGTCTAAAATATATAAAGATTTTTAAAAAACTCAGACCCCCAAAATTCAAAGATCCAATCCAAAAATGGGCATCTGAGATGAATACGCACTTCTCAGATGAAGAAATACAAATGGCAAATAAATACATGAAAAAATGTTCATCATCATTGGTCATTAGAGAAATGCAAATTAAAACCACACTGAGATTTCATCTCACTCCTGAAAGAATGGCCAGGATCAAGAAAACCACCAACAACAAATGCTGGAGAGGCTGTGGGGGAAAAGGAACTCTCCTACACTGTTGGTGGGAGTGTAGACTGGTACAACCATTGTGGAGGTCAGTCTGGAGATTTCTCAAAAAGCTGGGATTGGAAGTCCCATTTATTCCAGCTATTCCACTTCTAGGCATATTCCCAGAAGAACTGAAAGCATCATACCACAGTGATATATGTGCACCCACGTTTATAGCAGCACAATTTGTAATCACCATATCTTGGAAACAACCAAAGTGTCCATCAACTGAGGAATGGATAAAAAAGCTGTGGTATTTCTATACAATGAAGTACTACTCAGCTATAAAGAAGGATCACATTGAGATATTTATCAATAAGTGGGCACAGCTTGAGATCACACTCAAGTGAAATAAATCAACCTCATATGTGTGAATACCGAATAGTTTCCCTAATATAAGAAATGACTCAAATATATAAAAGTATGTGGTAATCATGATTCCCCATTATGTGGCCTTGAAGCCTTATAAAGTTTTCACTTGTTAATTGGAATGGCTTTATTCTGGGCTGCTTGATATTATGGCCTGTGATGAAATGAACCGCTATTTTGAAGAAAATAAGTCATCACAATAGCTAGTGCTGATTTATTATCATCTTGTTTTGAAGCCCCACGAAACTATGGCTCTTCTGTCTCCATTGGTTTTATCATGATGTATCTTGCTGGATTTTATTATATGTGATAGTATAAACAAAAATTGTTATAGGCAAAGAGATAATATAGAAACCATTGTTCATTTTCTGTTAGCTGGTTCTAAATACCCTACAATGCTTTCATCCACTTGAATGGTTTTACACTGACTTGATATGTTTGATGCTATAGCATATGAAGTTATATTCAAATATTTCAAGGAAAAAGACACTATGGTAACTACTATTAAGTCGCGTTATTTGGTGGAGAAGCACTAGGTTGCTGAAACTGTCATGTTTTGACCTGCATTGTTATGTTGTTATCTCAATCTCTCCCTTACTCATTAAAAAATTATTTAGTTATTTTTTATGACTTTTTTAATTAAGGGGAAAATTTTAAAAAATTAGCAGGATATATTATAGTAACTTTTTTGATTCCCTGTTAACTTGATTTGAAGTCCTGTAATACTCCCACTCTTGTTTTGACTGATTAGACTCTGTTCTGTTCTGTATGATAGTATCAAGTTTGAGGGTATAGGCAACTACTTTGAAGGCAATAAGATTCACTATGATGCCCATTCTGGTTTGACTATTATCTTCTTTTGAAGTCCTGTAATGTTCACAAGGTTTAGGCTTTATTGGTCTTGTTCTCTACTGTTTTGTTCAACTTTATAATACCTAATGAGATAGGCAATTCTTTTCAAGGAAGCAAGAGGCATTATGGTAACCATTGTTGATAACCTTGTACTCTGTTTTTACATCATGTGCTATGTCTATCCTTGGTTTTGACTGACAGCTTTGTTTTGCCATATTTGACTTTATTCTCTTCCAAAAAAAATAAGAACTAAGGAGTAATAAAACCCAAAATGTGTAAATTTTGTTGTAAAAAAGAGAGGGAAAAAAAGTGCTCTAAAGGATACAACTGCAAGTGTGTTTAGGGGTGTTAAATAGATGACCATATGAATGTTTTTGGTTGGATCATTGAACACAACTGTTTGCAGTCTCATTTTTGGATGTCTAGTTTGCATGCTTTGATACTGTGACTTGAGCAACTATCTCTAAGATGATAATATGTAATCTATTAACTGGTGATTTCTTACTGGGTTGTTTTTTTTTTTTTTTTTTTTTTTTTGTAGTTCTGTATTACTTGTACCCTTACACTGCTTTGTTTTTTCTCTTTTTCCTTTTAAATAAAAAAAAGAAAGTAAACTTTTCTTGCAGTTTGATAATCTGTCTTTTAATTGGCATTCTTAGATAATTAATAGTTTGTTGTCGATATTACTAGTTCTAACTTATAACCCTGTTGTTTATACTACTAGAATTTTATTCCTTTTTTTTTTCTTATTTTCTTACTTTCTTTTGGATTATGTATTATATTCCACCCATTTTGTCTTGGCTGCTTGTTGGATTTTATTAGTTTCTCTAGGGGTTACAATGTGTGCAAAGTATTCATATACCAATATGACAATATCAAGATGGTCACCCAAATGTGAATAGTGATTATTTTTGACTTTCAAATAAGTTTACCTTCTCTATACTCTTTTATGCTGTTTGTCTTTTTTAACAGTGTTCATGTAACATTTTTACAACTAGAAAAATTAAGATTATTTTCTTTTCTTAAAGATTATTTTGGCTATCCTGACCTACCTCAAGGTAGCTTGCCCTGCTTTCTCCACGATGTTCTTTTTATGTTTTTCTCCTTTGATTTGGCCCGAGCTCCTTCTGCAGAGCCAGTTTCTCCCTCACTCCTAACTTTTACTTTTTCAAATAAAAAAGTAACACATACAATAAAGATTATTTTAACTAAAACATCACAGAGGTTAAGTATGTCACATCCTGGCTCCCAAAATGAAAAAGGGAGTCTTATCTATCCTCTTACTCTGGGGAATGATAGTCTCAGTATAGTAAAGCAACAGGAGGTGTCTTCTTACAAAGATTCTGCGAGAATCTAAGGATGAATTATCACATTTTCCTATCTGGATCTGGCAGAACTATCCAGGCTTCGCAAAAACACAGCGCCAGTGACTCTTACACTGGCTTCAGTTAAATGACATAAATTCTATCAGCTGTCCCAGTATTGAGTAATGGCCACTGAGTCTTAACTCCAAACACTTATTTCCCTTTCCAATTACTTTTAGAAATATGATCATGAAACATAGAAAGAGAGAGACAGAGAGAGATAGAGAGAGACAGAGAGAGAGACAGACAGACAAACAGGCAGGCAGGCAGAGAGACAGAGAAACAAGTAAAATTAAAAACAAAAAAGCGTGCTAAAACTAGAACTTGCTGCTATGTAAAATTGGAAATCATCTTTATTTGAATATTAAATAAAAGAATGGCCTCAAGGCCAGATGACTTAGAGACATCTGGGCTACATTTTTTAAAACTACACTTTATTTTAAAGAGTCTCTAGAAATTGTGATTGACCAAAAAGATAAGATACATGATCATATTTAAATAATTCTATATAATCACATCTACAATGTTGGATGGCGCCAGAGGGCACACTGCTACACCAGGAAAATCATATACCTCCTAACATAAAGATATTAGGAAAGAAAATAGATGGAATCTCTACCATTTTGTTAAAGTTTTTTTACTTATTTCTGTAAATGATAACACCAGTGAGTAATCTGTATGAGAAATGCTTCTTACTCTCTCCCATGTAGGCTTCTCACTATTTTTCTGTAATGGACAGGAAGTTAAATACTGTATTTTCAGTCATATCAGTACAGGGGAGCCCCCTTTGTATGATACCAAGATACTGACTATCTTTACTTTAAGGCTTAAGCAACCAGAAGCTCCTGATGCATGAGATTTAGCTGGAAAAGGGACCAACGGAAGTAGGAAAAGAAGCTGCAGTACAGGCACCAAATGATACCCGTTACCAGCACTGATGAATTATTTATTAATAGTCCATAGCAACCTGAAGGCTGGTCCATGGGTGCCGTGTTATATCACTGTGCCTAGCATACAAAATGTTCAGTAAATCTGTTTTGATTGAGTGAATAAACTTCTCTCATTCAAAATGAAGACTGATGAATTGTCATTTCCTATGGCACACTCAGCTTTATTCCGGACATTTGATCCATGTCCATGGTTCCAAATTGTTACCCACTAGTTCTATGGCAATTTATCAGTTTGTCAATGGCTAGTGATATGGCATCAGACAGCACAGATACAGAATACTTACATCATTACAGAAAATTCAAAGCCTTGGGCAGAAAGTTCTACATATCCCATGCTTTTGTAAATATCTGAGGGGTTAAGACAATTTTTAGGTATAGGGTAGGACCCATTAGGGGAAATGATTTGAGGAGTTGGTGTTTCCTGTGACTTAGGCTTGTGAAATATTATTCCAAGGTTGAGGAGCACCTATCAGTACACATGAAAGCAGATCTCAAATCCCCTGAGAGCTGGACCATTTTCTTAGTCATCTCTCTATTCCTGAGAAGTTATAATCCTTAAAATCCAAAACTTATTAAAGATGTGTATTTCCTAACAAGTTACAAACTCTCCTGTAAACATCCCACACACTTCCCATGCATGGCATATTTACTGCAGAAGTCAGCAGTGTGAAAGGCTCTATCGTATTATAAGGTAGAGAAAGGACTTGACTATCAAAAGCTCTTCTTAGCAGAATCTGTCTGCCTTCCTTCTTCCACCTCCAGGACAGTTTGTTCTGCCTTCTCTAAAGATGACACCTTCCAAGAACTTATGCTGACTGACCATATGCCCTAGGCAGGTGGTGCCCTGTAAGATGAGAACCGACTTTGTCATCCATAATGACAGTTTCCTGGGAGAGAAAGTCAAAAATACTCATAGTTCGACTGTAGCACTAGAAGGAACCCAACAGCATCCAACTAACTGTTTCTTTCTTATTTTCCAGTTCAATCCCTTTGTCTTTAACTTTTTTGTCTCCAGGAAGTACTAACTTTTCCTATGAATTTAGGCCATCATTCAGTGAGCTTCAGACATTTTCAGCCCCACATTCCTATGCACGTAGCCAGATTTGTGAATGTCCAACATGCCCACTTGGCTCATTATTTATGCCCATTAAACAATGGTCCATGTTGTACAACTGTATAGATAACAATTAACCACAGAGACTTACACAATAGCGGTCTCTACCCTAATGCCAAAGTGAGGATATCTCCACAGCCTGTCAAGCTACCTGTACTCCTACATAAGAACTTCAGACAGGACTTTGTTAAGGGCCAAATCATAGCATGGGGTGAGACCATTCTCAAGTTTCCACAGAGTTCAGGTGCAAGATTAGCTGAAGAAACCAAACTGCATGGGAAGTACTTCACAGAATTAACAACTGGTATCTCATCCTATTAAGAAGTTTTTGCATAACAATATAAATCACCCACAGAGTGAAAAGAAAACCCACAGAGTGGGAAAAAAATTTTAGCCAACTGTACGTCAGACAAAGCACTTCTGTCTAGAACATATAAAGAATTGAAAAAGCTCAGACTCCCCCAAATCCAAAAACCCAACCTAAAAATGAGCATCTGAGATGAATATATACTTCTCAGATGAAGAAATACAAATGGCTAATAAATGTATGAAAAAATGTTCAACATCATCAGTTCAATAAATCAATTCAATAAATGCAAACGCACTGAGATTGCATCTTATCCCAGAAAGAATGACTGTCATCAAGAAATTAACCCACAACAAATGCTGGTGGGGCTATGTGGAAAAAAAGAACACTTCTCCACCGTGGAAATCAGTGTAGAGAATCCTCAAAAAACTAGGACTAGAGAGCCCATTGGACCCAGCTATTCCCCTTCCGAGTATCTTTGCAGAAGAATGAATACATCATTCCACAGTGATATATGTGCACCCATGTTATAGCAGCACCATTTGTAATTGCTAAATCTTGGAAACAACACAAAAACCGATCAACTGAGGAATGGATAAAAAAAGATGTGATATTTTTGTATAATGGAGTACTACTCAGCCATAAAGAAAGGTAAACTTTGAAGTTTTTATAGGTAAATGGAGACAACAAACACTCTAAGTGAAACAAACCAAATCCACACGTGTAAACATAGTATTGCCTCTCTAATGTAAGAAACTGAAAAAGTAAATAAGGCCCAAGGTCTACAATAGCTATCTTGAAAGGGAAAGAAACAGCTCAAAAGTAAAGAACAACTGGGATGGAAGAAAGGATAAAAGAAGGAAAGGAAAAGGAAAACAATATATATGTATATAATTATACTACTGATTTCTCTTAGTTCATTTTTTAAAAACAGTTTGTGCTTATACCATTTGATCAATTATGCATGCGTATAGCTTTGTAATCTGAACAACTACTTTGAAGATAGATGCAATTTATGAGTCATTGTCAATTTCCAAACAAACAATCAGATTCATTAAAGAAGGGAGCACTGAGAGAAAAGAGAGGATCCACAAATGCTAGTCCTGAGGTCACCGTTGCCTGAATTCCGTATCAGTAGATCTTATTGTTCATAAGAGGATCTGCAGTCAGATTGTTTTTTTCATTTCAAAAAGAATTGATTTCCATTCAGTAAATAACCTCCAGCTCGTTTAAATTAAGGAACATTCCTTCTTTGGCATCCTTCCCCTGGCCACATTAGCAGAGGAAAGTGCAAAGCTACCTCTGCGTAGCCGTCTGACTGACAGCACTGATGAGAGCCCCCTCCCCAGCAATCCCCTGGGCACAGTGGGTCGAGGCATTCTCAGGACAATCAAAAGTCTCCCAGAGCCCAGAGCCTTCCTTATAACCATTTATCATGTGCTCTTAGAGTTCAGTAAACAGATACAGTTCTCTGAGTTCTCTCTCTCTCTACATTTGCTTTTTGAGTGACAGAAAACAATCAATAATGTTAGTCGGCAGTTTTTACTGTGACAGGGATGTTTGGGCGAATAAGAGACATAGGATTGCACTGTTTCATACCAGGACTCCCGCGCCCAGTTTGCAAGTGGGATGAGAACCTAGAAAATGTGAACACCCTTTACAGGGCTCTGCTATTTCCCTGTGCAGAAACAAAATGTTTTAAACAGAGAATAGCATCAGAGAAAGGCCTTTTTCTGCACCTTAAGGAGGAGCTGCTCCAGAGCCACCCTGAGAGGCAGTCTCCTGCCAACTCTTGGGCAGCTGTAGCCCTAGCCTGGGCCTCGGGTACTCAATCCAGAGTGCACCTGTGCCACAGATTAATGTGCCTCCCGTGCATATTGCATAAGATGTACTCATGGCTGTGTCCCAGAAGAATGGGACAAAGCTAGGATGCAAGAAGGGATGTCCTAGTTGATGACCTCAATTATAAATGAAATAATTGTAAGGATATGTTTCATGCCTGAGCACTAAGAAATAAAAGATTAAGTAGTGGAAAAGGGTTCCTTTTTCTCAAATCCCTGCCAGCATTTGTCATTTGTTGATTTCTTGATAGTAGCCATTCTTTCTGGAATTCCATTTGCATCGCTCAGTGATGTCGAACATTTTATATATTTATTTGTCGTTTGTGTTTCTTCAATCTGAGAAGTGTATACTTACATGCCCATTTTTGGATTTAAGATGGTATTTAGTTTATTTTTAAGAAGATAGAAAGAATGAAATTTTTTTCTAATTATCCATACTTTGTAAGTTGGTAGAATTTGGCACCTGAAAGAACACTCTTTTGTTATAATGACAGTCACTGCCACCACTCTAGAATACCTGCCCCACAGCAGGCAGTGTGCCACGTGTTTAATATATATCGTCATTAATCCTGTTCATACTGAGGCAGCCCCACAGCCAGGCATATATCTGAGAAGCTGGGAAAGGCCAATTCATTCTGATGTGGCATTGATGATTCATTTTATTTTTAGATTTAAAGAATATATAGATTGTCTTCTTTGGAGGCAGAAGACTGTGCAATGATTTTATTTAATTTACTGCATCAAGCTGATATAATTTTGCACTTGAAGTGATAAGCTTTTGTTGTAATAATAATAACCATCACTTGTATCAGCTCCATGGCTAGAAATATGTTGAGTGTTTTAGCATAAAATATCTCTAACTGTGCCAGGTAGTTATTATTATAACTCCACTTTCCGTGCTCAGGAAGACTTTCATCTGCTCAAGGACAGTAAGTGAGCAATAGAGCCAAGACTGAACTCTAGTTGCTTAAGACCCTTCCCAGTACCATTCGGAAGCCATTTCCTTCCCAATCCCACTCGGATTCCATTTATAAAGGAAATACCCCGGTGTGCGGCCTACCGTCCCCTGGCGGAGCCTATGAAGAAGTCATCGCCTTAATGAGCTTGCTGGTGGAGTGGGAAGGCTCCTATTTCTATCTCTCTTGGCCATGCAACAGTATTGTTAACCAGGCACAGAAGAGCCGTTCTTCATCCAGTGAGTCTGAGCCAAGGCAGAATTTTAATCATGTTAGTGGAGCTCATCCTGAGTGATTCCTTGACGTCACTCACTGAGTTCATCCACCTCAGAGTGACCAGCCTGGAATCTTGTGCACCACACTTAGCTGTTTCCTGGCAGCAAAAGCCACCCTTAAAAATAGCTGCTGGACCTTGGAAAGAAATTCCCTTGGTGCCTGCCCCAAGGAAGGTGCCTTTCTGATTGGGAATGAGCAGCTCTTTGGGCAAATCAATTCTGTTCTATAAGAAAGAAATACAGTATCCATTCCCTCCTTCTGACATGAACACCCTTCCCATTCCTTCCCACCGACTTAGTCCTATAAGTTGCAGCTGGTGTGTTCTGTTGTTAGGAAGTCACACATCAACTCTCCAAAACCTTGATGCCTGAATATAAATAATCTTCACATTCTCTCCTGGGAGAGGGAAGCGTTAGAAATCTTCCCCATTTCGGCTGGTGGAAAGTCGTGGAAAGTCATGGAACTCACATGCACTCCACACAGATCTTAATGGTTCCTTGCCACCTGCCCAACTTCAGAGCAGCCACTAATTCTGGATGCAGGTTTTTTAATGTTTTTCTTTCAGGTATGTCTCAATTTTCATGCTCAGTTGTTTAGGGATCTATGTTGGTTGCTTTGAGTGTCCCAGGTCACAGCAGTCCTTCTCTAGCCTTTAGTTACAGTCCCTACCAATCAGCCCAACACATATTTATTATATTATGAAGAACAATAACTGTCCAAAATGTCAAAAACGTAATTCCTGAGAACATACTAAAAGTGACTTAGCATATGAGATTACATTGAAGGATTTACAATAGAGAGATCATCCTGGCTGGTTATGGTGGTGCACACCTGTAATCCCAGCATTCAGAGGCAGAAGCAGGAAGATTGCAATGAGATCAGGGCCAGCCTCAGCTTCATAGTGAACCCAAGGCAGCCCTGAACTACACAGCGAGAACCTGTCTCTAAAAGAACACAGATAGATAGATCACCCTGGACTAATAGAACCTCCAGAAAGGAAGAATATGCTTTTTCATCCTTTTGAGATCGCTGTTCAATTTTGGACTTCTATAGAAGTATAAGACAATAAATTCATGTTATTTTAAGTAGTGACTTGCTATAGCAGAAATAGGAAACAAGTACTCTTATTCACTACATGTATTATTCTTTATTTCATATGTGTGGGTCTTCTCTCCCTGAAATGCTGCATATGTTTTTAATACATTGGTCTTACTTCCTCTTCTGCCTACAAACAGTGAACTCTGAATCCTGTTCCCTCCTAAGGCTCACCTCCTCTAGCAAAGCTAACTGTCTGGAAAGCATAAGGTGGGGGAGGACAAACAAGGGATCTAGTCACAAGTTTTACAGTACAACTTAATTCACAGTAGCCATAAAAAGAATGAACTTAATCCACGTTCTTTCCATAAAAGAATGCTGGCAAATAGTACAGAAGGTAGAATGTAGAACACATTGTGATAGAAGGTAGAATAGAAGCAAATATAGAAGGATTTATTCACAGAAGTTCAGCTTATACCAGAAGGAAATCAACAGGCAAGACCAGGATGGCCTTGAACACAAAATCTCAATTCCTATCTGTTTATCTAACTATCTGTCCGTCTGTCTGTCTGTCTGTATCCCTTTGACTTACAGTGGAAGACATCAGTCATATGATGGCATTCTTTGTCCTTTATTCACGCTGTAAATTCTCCCAAGATGATCTTGAAACCAAGCACGGCTCTACCTTTCTCCTTCATTTGTACTCAGCTTTTCTTACCACAGAAATTAACACAAGGATAATCTGGTGAAGGCCATCTTTACTGAATTCCACTTCATTTTTGTATTTTTTCTTTAGTAACAATGATATAAGCTGTCCTGTGCTTCCCACCCACTGGGGTCCTCATATATCTGACTAAATCTATTTATTTGGCTCATCTATTCCTACTAACCAATCATACAGAATATTTCCAATCATTTACAGCCATATAACTTACTTTTATAACCCTGGGAAACAAACATATTTTGTGTTTTTACTGTATCAGTTACTCAATGTAATCCATCTCCTTACACACATTCATTGATATATCTCCCAATCAAATTACCTCCAAAGCTTATCATATATATATTTTTGAAATATTGGCTAGAATATTGGAAGGTTAATCTCTCTGTCTGTCTTCTCACTTGGGAGGGATCCTCTAAAGAGAATTTTTCAGAGCTGGTTTTCCAGGCTCCATAACATATGTGATTTGCACTCTCCGAGGACACACTAGGTAGCCCCATTGCAAAGCTTCTGTTGACAATCTGCAGAAAAATGGAACTTAGACTAGGACCCGGAGTCAGGTGCAGATTTATTTTTTTGATGCAGAGAAAAACATGGTGCTTCCTGCCCAAGGTATTATTGCATCTTTTGGTGACAAGGAGATGAGGCTCACAGTATTTGTTACCCTCTTCTTTCTACCTCTTCTGAAAATCACGTATGCCTCATTATCAGGAGCGGGCAGTACCTTTTCCAGCTGTATCACTCCTTAGAATGACATGTCTCTTCTTCAGGGTGATCTGTCCAGCATCACAATATAGTGGTACCTGATGGGACAAATGGAAGAAGCCAAATAGTAGATGTACCAGTGTTATAGAGAAGTACTATAAAGATGAAATAAAATTCACAGCGTATTTCCAAAATGTCATGATTAGAAGGCAGTTTGGGAATATCCCAATCCAATAAATTCATAGGTCAAAGGTAAAAACAGGACTAAATGGATTTGCTCAGCCACACCCCATGAATGACAGGTAGGAATTAGAACCCCATCACCTGGCTCCCAGCACTGCCTCCACTGGTGAAACAAAGCATTCTATAAGTCAGCCAAGGATCTCACCATCACATCATGCTAAATATAAGAAGTGAAGCCATTTGGGTTTTTTTGTTACTTTGAAGTGTTCTAAATGTTTATTTTATGAATATTATTATGAATCTGATTTGGGTTTTATTCTTTAGCAATTTACTTATCTTAAGTGGCAGTACCAACATTTATTTTCCTGCTATGAAACTGTCAATCTCCCAAATGTTGGTCCAGGAATTGTAAATGATTTATGCCTGGTCATTGAGCCTCTCACAACAAATCACATTAGCCCCAAAGCAGGCAGACATCGACATATCTTCCTCTGAGTCAGTGCCCAGATCCAGGGGACCAGACCTCTTACCTGATATAGCAGGCAGATAAGCTATGTTCTGGCATTTCAGGTCTTCAGAAGGAGACTAGAAAATATAATTAACTCAAGCCAAATTCTTTTAGTAATCTCCTTTCTTTGTGCAATAGACAATAGTGCCTATCTTACTAAACCACTGATAATATGAAAGATGACATACACACAGTGCCTGGAAGACAAGTGGAACTCAATTGACAGTGGTTTTAATATGTATAATATTATTGCTTTGTTTTATTTCAATATGCTTTTATATAACTTTTCATGCATGTGCAACATTTCAGATAATTTTATATCTAGTTTTTAATAAAATGCTGATGTCCTCTCCAATATTTATAGAGATTCACCTGTTATAAAGGCTTCTGCAAAGTTCCTACCAGGGTTTGTTTCTAGCTCTCTCACTCACTTTTTCTATTCTTCAAAGTTTATATTTTTAAGGTGGCCCGTCTCCAACATAGTTATGGGAGTGTGACTCTGGAGATTTACTCTTTTAGCAAGCTTCAATTTGAATCACATAATATATCATCATCATCCCTCATCATCATCATCTATAGTCACCGTGCTGTTTGTTAGTGCTCTAAAACGTATTATATTGTCAAAGAACTTACTTATTTTATAGTTATAAGGTTTATCATTTGACCAATATCTCCCCCTTCCTCCTACCCTTTATCTCCTAAAGACTATGATTCTTTTAGAGTTCCACTTCTTTGCAGATTCCACCTATGGAGGGGTCATGCACTGTTGGTGTCTGTCTGTGCCTGACTAATTTCATGTAGCATAATATTTTCCAGTAGAGAACACAGTAGTGCTCTTTATTGTTGAGAGTATTACATGCTCTCAACAGTAAATGTGGCAGACTGTCCACCTTGTTTTAAGGCTGAATGGTATTCCACACATATACATATACACTTCACATATACACTTCACATATACACAGGCATACATATACACTTCACATCCATCTATGGACTCTTAGACTTTTTTTAATCTTACCTATTG